>NC_088395.1:136262500-137512500 GCF_037993035.2 Macaca fascicularis | reverse complement strand
GAAGAAATTAAGCATTGCCACTGGAATATGAAATATAACGTAAACCTTCCAAAATATTACCAGAGAACAAAAAATAAAATACAGAAACACCACCAATCTCGTGAATTACTGAAAAGAGAAAACCAACAAGAATCATAATAATAGAAAAGGTAAAATAAGATGGCAGGGATAATCACAAGTATCAACAATCATATTAAACCAGAATGGGTTGAATCCCCTTACTAAAAGATAATCTCAGATTGAACAAATAACAACATCCTGTTTAAAAGAGACACATTTTAAACAAAATGACACGTGAAACTTGAAAATAAATGAACTGAGAAAAAACAGATGACAATGCCAACAAAAATAAAATAGATGTAGCGATATTAATGTGGGGCAAAATAAAGCAAAGACAAAAATTTAAAGGCACAAGAGGGATATTTCAAATTGGTACACTCCATTAAGAAGATATACCAGTCATTAGACTATTCATAAGAACACAGTTTTGAAATAAAGAAAATAAATATGAATTTAAAAAACAAGAAGAAATGGCAACCCACAACATTAATGAAAAATTTTCCACACCTCTCTCTCAGAAAACTGACAACAGGTCAAGTAGAAACAAGAATAAAGATGAAGAGAATTTGGAGAACAAAATTCATGAGTTTCATAGAATAGCTATGTAAGTGAATGCATCCAACAAGCAGAGAATAGTTAGCCTATAAACATATATGGGACACGCACAGAATTTGACTATACATAAGTAGGTATAAAATTACAAAGGAAATCTCAACAAATTCAGAGAAGCATAAAACATTAAGGCTGCATACATTGAACACGTATTAACACAACTAGAAATTAGCAATAATGGTTAACCAAAAAAATTATAAAGAATTTCTACATAATTATTAAACAATTCCTTCTCAATGGTTCCAGGTCAAAGAAAAACATTAAGGTTAACATAGCAAACTATTTAGAAATGAGCAAGAGTGATAGCACTGTATAGCAAAACCTATGGAGCATGGCCAAAATGGCACTCAAAGAAAACATAGCCTAAATAAATTTATGAGAAAGCTCAAGATGTTAGAAAAACAACAAGGTTAACTCAGAGAAAGTAAAAGTGAACACAAATATAAAAGCATGAATTAAACAAATTTTGACAAGTACAAAACAAAACAAACAAAAATGGGTAGTGCTGATGGATAAAACCTGAAACAATTGATTTGAAAAGACTACTAAAATAACTAAACTTTTGGGGATGTCTGATCAAGGAGAACAGATAGAAGATATAAGCCAACAATGTTTAAAACAGTAGTTAAAATAACTACATATGTGGAAGATATTTAATATTCCATTAAATGTAATTATGTATAATTTTATAACAATAAAATTTTTTAAATCAATACTTAATGAATTACTTTATAGGAGAACACAAATTGCTAAAATTTACCCAAGAAGGGGTAGAACATCTGAACTGACCAATAATCAGAAAAGTAGTCATAGATTTACCCTTAAAACAAGGGCCCAAAAATTGAAATAGACAAATTCTATCAAATCCTCAAGGAACAAATCACTCTTATGCTCTCAGAAGTATTCTGAAGCACAGAAAAACAATGAAATATTTTCAACTCATTTTGCAAGTCTAGCACAATTGTGATGCCAAAAATTTGGGTAAACAGCAGAAAAAAGAAAACTATGGGACCAATCTCACTTAGGAAGATAGACTCAGAATGCTAAATAGAATATTAGCAATTCGAACCCAGCAGTGTATTAAAAAATACATCATGAGCCATGACCAATGAGGCTTTTTCCATGAAATAAATATGACCTAATATGAGAGGATTTATTAATGTAATTCACTACATTAACATACTAAAATATAGAAATTATATAATCACCTAAATAGATGCCTCAAATTATTTCATGAAACTAGCTATTCTCAACATAACATATGCCATTCTAGCAGATCTTATTTTAGTATTGAAAAAACATTGCTGTTTTCAGTCAGCAGACTGAGCTTACAGTTGTAACACATTTTTCCCAAGTTATGCTCTTCGTTGTTGATTACACCTCACTGACAAATTTGAATCTGATACTTCCCATTAATTAATCTTAAGGATTTTCACTCTGTTATTTCTCCAATGTTTTGCTTATTTACTGATTTGAAGTTTAGTTTCTATATTTTAGTTTATTTGATCTCGCCACTAAAGTTTTATTAACACTTATTCTGTGGTCCCTCAGAGTTCATATATACAATTCAAGCATGTTTTCATTCTTAGAACTTTTGAATCTCTGATTAACAAATGCAAATAATCATGAATGAGTAGAATCATGCTAAAAAAATCACTTCTTAAAAACAGTTTGCGTAAGTGTTAATATAATCACAATCGCTGAATGATTGGAAATTCATTGGCTAGAGTGATTCCATGAAACTTTAGATTCAGCTGAATCTTCAGGAATATACATGAGTGTTTTACATAGACCTAATTAACAGCATCTTCTTAATGTTAGGTAAAGTTGGAAAAGAATAACATATTCTTAATTCGTGAATGGCATCTACCATAAACCTACAGCAAAAAAATCATATTTAATGATGGAACAGAAAAATTCCCCTAAACTACAGAAATGAAAAAGGATTCCCACTAATCTTTGTTTTTATTCAGCATTATACTGGAGGTTCAAGCCAATTCAGTGAGACAAAAAGTAAGAAACACAAATATTGGGAAGGAAGAGACAATATAACTGTTTACCTTGAAAAGGCCAAAAAAACAAAAAAACAAAAAAAACTCACTAGAAATTTTTAAAAGTCTGTTTTGTTGCATTTTAATCCCCAGGACCAAACACAATGTCTGGCATATTGTGGGCACCCAAGTAATATTTCTTGAAAAAATAAAATAAATGAAGCAACAGATCTGAAAACGTAACAGGAAAAAAATTGCAATAGGAAAAATGTAATGAAATACTTAGGAAGAAATGTAATAAAATACATTGAAGCCTGAATAAACCTAAGAAGGCATATTCAAGACCTATCTAAGGAAATCCTAAACTTTACTGAAGGTCTTAAAAGAAGAACTTAATAAATCAAGAGACTTATAATGTTCCTGGATGGGATGAATCACTGTTATAGAAATGTCATTTCTATCCAAATTATTCTTTATATTAAATTCAATTACAATCAAAACCTAGGTAGGAATGTTTACAGAATTTGAAGCTGATTCTAAAACTCACCAAGAAAAGAAATTGTATGAAAATAGTCAAGACAATTTTGGAAAAGGAAACCAAAAAATGATTTATTCTATCAGATATCAAAATATGTTAGAAACTTACAGTTTATTCAGACAATATAGTATTGACACAGGAATAGTCAAAGAGGTCAGTGAAACAGAACATAGAATCCTAAACCAGATCCATGTAAATAAAAGGAAATTCATTATATGATTAATAAAGAAGTGTCTCTAATTAGTGGGGAGACGATGAACTCTTCAGTAAATGTTAGGACATTTCATGATTGGTAAGAATATGTGTGAATAAATATGTATTATATGTAAATATACATGTATATATAAACATATATATGTATATACACACACGTAAAGACACATAGAGTCAGATGGAGATAGAGATCCCTACCTCACAACATAAACAAAAATAAATTCTCAATGGATTAAGGAGTTCTATAAAAAAGCAAAACTATAAGTTATCAGAAAAAAATATAGCAGAAATAATTTCAGAGAGGAAAAAGACTTTTTAAGCAAGACTCAAAATGCAGAAATCATAAAAAATAGATAAATTTGACAGAATTGAGAATTTTTAAGTTCTGCTTGGTATTCACCACAAGCAAAGTTAAATGAAATTGTATTCTGTAACATTATTATAATTTATATATGATTTTATAGTTATCGACATATGCATTTACATGAATATAAAAAGTATAATCCTTCATATCAATACCAAAAACATAAACAATCCATTCTAATGAATGGACAAGGGATATGAATGAGCAAATGACCAGCAAACAGGAAATGCAAATGGATAAGAAACATAGGAAAAAACGTTTAACCTTCCAAGTAACCAGAGATAACTTTCTTCATCCATAAGACTGGGAAATGAAAATGTCTGACCATATCAAGTGTTGATCAAGTTGTAATGAAACTGCCAGCAGGTGTGTAAATTGGCACTAGTAGTTTAGAGAGCAGTTTGACAGTGTGGAATAAAACTGAAATGTTGTATATGTGCCACATTTTCTTAATCCAGTCTGTCACTGATGGACATTTGGGTTGATTCCAAGTCTTTACATATACACCATGGAATACTATGCAGCCATAAAAAAGGATGAGTTTGTGTCCTTTGTAGGGACATGGATGCAGCTGGAAACCATCATTCTTAGCAAACTATCAGAAGAACAGAAAACCAAACACCGCATGTTCTCACTCATAGGTGGGAACTGAACAATGAGATCACTTGGACTCAGGAAGGGGAACATCACACACCGGGGCCTATCATGGGGAGGGGGAGGGGGGAGGGATTGCATTGGGAGTTATACCTGATGTAAATGACGAGTTGATGGGTGCTGACGAGTTGATGGGTGCAGCACAGCAACATGGCACAAGTATACATATGTAACAAACCTGCACGTTATGCACATGTACCCTAGAACTTAAAGTATAATAATAAAAAATAAAAAATAAATAAAAAAACCTGAAATGTTAAAGCCTAGCAATTCCACATCAAAGAATATACCCTAAAGAAACACTTGCACATGCATACAAAGAGATGCCCAAGGCTGTCCACTGCAGAACTGTAGCTATAATTATTTGTAAACAAATACTTACCAGTGAAAAATAGCTAAACAAATGATAGTACTGTATATGCATACTATGTAGCAGTTAAAAAGAATGAAATAGATTTGTATGTACTGACATGAAAATATCCCCATGAACATGCTGTTCAATAGAAAAAAAAAAACTGACTTGTGGAACAATACACACAGTATGATATCATATATTTTTAAAATAACCCCAGAAACTACACGTATCTATATGACTATAGATACATAACAATTGTCTGGAAAATGACACTACAAATATAATTTGTGTCTCAGAAGAGAGATGAAGTGGGAGCTGAATGGGGATTTTGGTATTCTTTAACATTTTTACAATGAGAAAAGATCCACGTATTACTTGTGAAATTTTTAAAAATACATTTTAAAAACACAAAAGAAAAAGTGACAAGCAGGGCAGGCAGGTACTCTCCTGCAACTCCCACATTTTGTAAGTGAGAAAACTGAGCTCAAGAGCAACTGAGTGACTGTTTCAAGGTCACATGGTTAATCAGTGGCAGAACTGGAATTGGAGTCCAGGCCTGTGGTCTCCCACGCCAGGGAGTGCCACCTAGGAAGCCATTTCCATTATTACCTAGATTCCCACTTGTTCCATCCAACAATAGAAGTCATTTGTGATGTTACCGGGATTGTCATTTTGGGATTATTAGACCAGTATCTTCTTTGTAAATGCTATACAGGCCAAACAGAACTTTTTGGCCCCTGTAGAATGGAACACAACAAAACATCATTTTCTCCAACCACCTATTAACCTTAAGACAAATTACCTTGGTAATCACAATACTGGATGTTTTCTCTGTGTGTGCATAGGGAAAACAATTCACAATAGACCTCATCTAATGCTTTATGGTGCTGAATGATTACTTTTATTAAATATGTTTCTGTTAGGACTTTAGTCTTTCACTTATCTCCAAGTCCTCTGTATAATTCTGAAAATATTTTCATTTATACTTTCTGAAAACCTTTTTAGCTCCTTAAACTTGGTCTTTAATAATTGAAATACTAGATAAAGGAGAGAGAATCCATTCTTTGGATCAACATGACCCCAGACAACCATTGCAGGAATTCTTTCCTCTACTGCCCTATAAGAACTCTTGCCTCTGGTTACACTGGACTGGGTTACTTAGTGTCCCTAAAGCACATTTTGTCCATTCTTATTTCTAGGACATTGTTCAAGCTTGTATCTCTCTCCAGCTTGGAATACTGTACCTCATCTATCCACCTACTCTTATGCAAAGTAGTATATTGTAGTGATTATTTTTTAAAGCATAGACTGTGGATCAAGACTGGGGTTCAAATCCCAGTCTCTTAAATTTTCTTTCTGATTTTAAGCAATTTATTTAACATATCTGAGATTCTGTTTCTTCATCTTTAAAATGGTAATAATAATACCCATCTCATACAAAGGTTTTGAGGATGCATAGCTCCTTTAGCACAGTGTCTGAAACATACTGAGTCTTTATTATTACCCATCTTTCAGCAATCCCCCTACAATCTCCTTAGCCTCAAATATGTGTGAGACCACATGCGGTCACATGCACATGTGAGCTTGTCCGCCCACAGAACTCAGGCATGAGGAGAGGCCACGTTATTCTTGTCTCAACAACCAACCAGAATCAGGTCAATTCCCATCCTATCTTCATACCCCAAGGATGATGGAAGTCCAACTTCAGTTCTCAATTCCACTCTGCATGGACTAGAGGCATTCAATGGCTGACTGCAAAGGCGTAATAGATAAGCTGATCCAAAGTACTTCTGGGAAGTTAGGAGAAATTACAAACCTCACCTTGAGCAGCTGTGCCAGAGTTGGAATTCATTAAGGAAGAGAAAGAGCTACCACTATCTAAAATATTTCCTGAAGGGTCAAATTTACAATGCCTAAAATTTTCCCATTAGAATTTAAGTCTAGAAGACCTGTAGTCTGGGGCTTTGTGCATAAGTTTCTGAAAAATAGATTGATTATTGGAATGGAAATTTAAAAAGAAGAATGTATGTCTCCAAATTGAGTGGCTGGTCTTCGTTAAAATGCAAATACCTCATAAGGGGTATAGCATTAAGTTGTTTTTATCCATTCACACCACAGTGTGAATTTGTATATCAAGTCTGTTCCAAGAAAAACAACCAGAGAAAACAAGCTTTCAAAGAAGACGACTAGAGAGAAGAAAAGGTCACCGCAGTGCACATGGGCACCCACCCCTAGAGAGAAGGACACAGGAAGACGGTTGTGTAGAAGACAGCACTCAGAGATCATGTTCTCATACCAGGACGTTTATTTACAAAGCAGATTAATAAAAAAATGCATTCTACTTACTTCTTTATGTACCAAGGCAATCTAGGCTCTCTAGACTCAATGGACATATTCCTGTTAGAGGGAATTGCATTAGTTGGTTGTGGGCTAATTTCCTAGAATATTTCCCAGAAATTCAGTAAAGAGTATTTGTGCATTATATTTTTCTTGAAAAACTCCACTCCAATTGATGATTCATATGATGAACATATCTCCCCATCTTCCACCAAAAACAACAACCCAATTAATTTTTTTTTTTTTTTTTTACTCTAAGTTCTGGGATACACATGCTGAATATGTAGGTTTGTTACACAGGTATATATGTGCCATGGTGGTTTGCTGCACCTATCAACTCGCAATCTAGGTTTTAAGCCCTGCATGAATTAGGTATTTGTCCTAATGCTCTCCCTTCCCTTTCCCAACCCCCCAACAGGCCCCGGTGTGTGTTGTTCTCCTCCCTGTGATCACGTGTTCTCATTGCTCAACTCTCACTTATGAGTGAGAACATGTGGTGTTTGGTTTTCTGTTCCTGTACAACAACCCAATTTTTTAAAAAATAGTGACTTTGAGTATTACTAGTCATAGGAACCTGGAGAAGGAATGTGGGGGATTGGGGGTATACCTGGGAGCCAGGAGAGATTGATTCCTACAAAGATAAACCCTCACAACTGGCTCACCCCCAACTTTGGTCAAAGTGTCCATGCTGCAAATCAGTTCATAAATTTATCACTACTCTTACTATGTTTTATTATCATTACCTATCGATGTCTCTGAATCCTTCAGAAAAGTAGGGACTATGGCTTCATCATCAATGGATCTTCAACCCTTTGCATAGCGTCTGGCACCTAAGAGATACTCAATTAAGTTGATCACGTGAATGAATGAGTGAATGTATGAATGGGTGAATGAAGACATGAATGCCTGAATGGAAATCAAAATGCCAGGGTGGAGAGAACTCTTGATTCAGGTAATTCAAGAGCCTATGGTGAGAACTGGGTATTCTCCAGTGAGAGACTGAGAATGAATTACTTGCAATTATTCTCTGGTTGAGTGAGAACCAAGGTAAAACCCCTGGGGTTACAACAGTTAAACAGAATGAGTCTTCCAAGATCCCCCTCCCATTCTCCATCAGCCTTTAGGACACTACAGTAACATCTGTCCCTGGGAACATGTCAACCCCTAACATTCTCCTCACGGAGTGGAAGAAAAACCAGAATTGGTTGCCAGAAGACCAGGGTTCAAATCCTGACTCTGCCACCTACAAGTTCTAATCCCTTAGGCAAGTCATGTGAATCTTGTATCAGTTTCATCATCTGTAGAATAGGAATAACAAAATGTTTACTCTGCTGGGCTATTTTGTAGATTTGGTGGGTCAGCATATGTGAAAACACATAGTAGGAATTTAGAAAATGTTGTATCTATACCTGATCCTTATCCTTCAGTGGCACTGTTGGCCTAGATTAGGAATCCTGTAGGGCCTCTGAGATTCCAGGGGCAGGCAAACAGATATTTCATCAAATCTGACATCTCAGATGTCAGCAAAGGCCTAGGGAGCGTGTGTGGGAGGAGGAGGTGGGGCGCAGATAGAAGCAGGAGGTGGAAACACAGAAAAGTGCAAATAGCTGGGGAAAGAAAATAACAGGAGACCTTGTAATATACTTCTAGGGAGAAGGAGAGGAAAGAAGAGTGAGGCTGGTAAGGTAGTGGTTGTGGCTTAGCAGTAATTAGAGGAAGCTGGAAAAGTCCTCAGAAAAAAAAGAGCAATCAACGACCCTTGGTTTTGACTTGTACCCCTAACCACTGGTGGCTGCCATAAAACAGAACCTTAATCTCCTAACACAGAGTGAACAGAAAGCTTCAGCCACACCCCTTCATGCAAAGAGGCCTGATATTCTGTTACTCCTCCCTTAGCACAGCACTGCCACCCTAAAGATTCATTTAGTCCCGTCACAGGCTAGAATGTTTGATTGAAATAGTTCAAGGAGGAGAGAGGATATTTGAGAAGGGTAGGGCATGCTGGATTCACCTGATACTCACACCCAACATGGCCAAAGCAGGCTCACAAGAACGTCCATGGACACTCTGATCCTTTTCTGTACTGTCTCCCTTCACAGAAGGCTGTAGAGAGAGAAGTAACCAAACAAAGCAGTGATTCTTCAGCTTCAAGGGACTGAAACAGTATTTAAAATCTGTCCCCAGTACTCACAGAACAATTCTAGATATGCCCTCACACCACCTTAATCCCCTATGCACTCCAGCATAGCCCTAAAAGGCAAAAGTCTAATATTTTTTCCCTTTGAAAATCCATATTCCTTCTCAAAGCTTCCGTTTCAGAGGCCTCCTTCGGGTCTGAGATAGCCAAATGGTTGCCATGGGAACCTGCCCCTCATTTGCCTCTAATCACCTGTTCTAGAGGGATAAAGCTTCAACTCCCAGTTCTGTTAGATGAGATCACATCAATCAGTTATATTAATTTCCTATAGTGTTTCTGAGAATTTCAGCTGGAAATAGCTTTTATGTTTTTGTTAAAAGAAGCCAGTTGTTGATCCATGGACTGCATACCGCCACCATCCCTGCCTGCCCCCATATAAACCTCTGTTTTTAATATGCTTGAGTCCCATCAGATGGTGATTATAAAATTTCAGCCCTCTAACGTGGGTTTAATCCATTAGATGTCAAAGTTGAAACCTTTATATTATTAAACTTTCAGTGGCTTTTAAAAATAGAAGCTAGAAAAATAAACATCTTCAATTAGTATTATAGGAGAACTATTAGCACACAGAGTTTCTGTGAATTCTGCTCATGTAGAACGGTCCTCGGATCTTTGTGTATAACATCGTATAGCATTACATTTGGGGAAAAGAGAAAAGTACATTTTTCTGATGTCTTGGATTTGATCTGGAAGGGAGATGGGAAACCCACAGCCTTTCTCCCTTGCCACACCATTTTGTGCTTTTCTCCCATTCCTGGGAGCTGAAGTCCTTTTAACAGTATAATTGTAAAGTCAGTTTTGTGCCCAGAGATTTGGAATGAGATAGAAATTTCTGTTTCCTCTCCCTGAGATGGCTGTCTGTCAGTTCTCCAGTTCAACTTACCCTGGCTCCATGATAAAATACCCACAGTACTTCTTCCTGGATCTGTCTGCCCCAATCCACCTCTTCTGCTGTCCTCACTCCAATTGCAGGCCTGAAGGGTGCAAAGCACTCTAGCTGCTGACCAGTGGCAGTTCAGAGACCATTCTGCTCCCTTCACCCCCACCTTCTTGTACTTCCCCATACAGATCATTGTGCTTAGCACAAAACCTCTTGTAGAAGCTTAACACATACAGACAATAAAGCAGGCACATTTGCATTTTCAATTCGGGGAGAAATTGGGTTAAGAGGAACTTCAATGCCTGAATCGTGGACAAGGAGTAGGAATAAAGGGGAGGGTCTTCAAGGAGATGCCAAAATCAGTGGCCCAAGGAGACTGGACTCTGGAAACAAGTAGAAGCAAACAGGGGAGCCAGGGCCAGAGGAGAGGACTACAAAGAGGGAGTGTCATTTGCATTAAGCCTGCTCCTAATCATGACTTATTTGGGATTCAGAGTCCAATTGCTCAGCACTAAAAAAGCTGTGCCCCCATCCCATCTTATAAGGATGTAAGAAAGACGAAAGAGAGAAACAGGCCCACAAGAGCTATGGAACACTTTGTAGGAAACAAATGTAGAGCTACCTGCAGAGCAGTGAATTTTATTAGGTAGCATTATCTCTCTTGCTTTCAGAAAATAACAAATGGCCTTAATAGCTTAAGGCATCATTACCAACAAAATATATACTGCAACTTCCTTAAAACATTTTTCACTATAAAACAAAACAAGGCAGGTCCATCATGGATCCCATTAAAGGAGCTTTAGTTACTGAAGTATCAAGAGTATCTTGCCATTAGGTGTTCCCAAGACAAGAAACCTGAGGAAACTGTTATTGCGATGCCAAGGGTAATAAAAGCATCTAGGAAAATGAGGTACTTTCTTTACTTTGCAGCAATGACTCCATCGACTGCTAGTAGGGCATACATTGGCCCAGACCCCCTTGTGGCCAATAGCAACAAATCTGAAGAACAAAGGTGAGCATAGCCTGTCAAGATCAATAGTCCTCTCACATTAAACCCAAGAAAGGGCATATGAAAAATTTGGCAAGCCTACAAAGAAAATATCATATATCTGTATGCTTATTTACTGCCTGTCTACTTTCAAAAAGAACTTGAGGGGGCTTACAACTGGTTAATTCTTGGTGCAATTAGACTAAACTCTGTTAACAAAGAATAAAAGCGGTGCAAATGGAAGGAGATGGTGACAAAATATATTGACCCCACCCTCACCCCGTGATGCTACTAGACTGCTCAATAAAGCACACAGTTTAGAGGTGAGTTTCCTAGAAACAAAGATGAAAATCAAAACATGATGTTTACATTTGTCTTGTGATAATAGCATTCATGCTGGTCTTCATACAGATTTCTGTAAGATGTGACCGATTGGTCTCATGGTCAATTAAAAAGGGTTACAGGAATGTATAATTGAACTAGTCAAGGAAGTTAGTGGGATTTAGAAAGCCAAATACTTCCTGAACCCTGTTGCAGAAGGATCAGTGTACTTCTGTAGATCTATCAGATCCAGAGGCTTTTCTGGACATCCCATGGACAACTAGGCTTTTTTTCTGCCTGAGTACCACCAGTTCCCAGAGTTTCTTCACCCTCCTTGAGAGGAAGATCTGTCTGAGATCTGTTTCCCACATGTTCATGGCTTTTCCTAGCCCTAGAAGCCAGGCCTTGTTCCTAATTTTCTGCTAGAAAACTCCCTAACGTGGTTCCGCCTGGAATTTGTTGGTGCCATCATCATTGCCTGGAAATTCTCTGGATTCCACATTTGGTCTTGGTATGTGGATGACCAGTCCTTCCATTCTGAAACTGTGGCTTACCCTGCTTACCCAATTTTGAGTGAGTTCTGAGTGCTCCCTCTGGCTTCCCCATCACCTGTGATACTCCTTCCCTTGGCAGACTCAAAATTCATACAGCTGAAGAGTTTATGTCAACCCTCTGGCTGGGGTGTGGCGGGGGGTGCCTTTTTATTACTTTCATTGTCTGGCAGAAGAAAGCAGACATATTCACTAGGAGAAACAAACTCTTTCCTGGCCCCAAACTTGGAGAAGAATTTGTTATGAATTTTTATATAAGGAGGAGCATTGAGCAACATAATAGATGATGTCCTGGAACAGAAACAAAATATGGGGAGCCAGCTGCTAGCTCTACAAAAAACGTCAGTTCACAACTCTGCATCTGGTGCTCATAAATCAAAACCTCACTGAGTTTGTGATGCTGCTGTTGACACTCCAAGACCATGAAAATTTAGTCCCGGATCAGGCATGCCCCCACACTTCCATCCCAACCAGTCTTTCTATGGTTTTCAAAATCTGAGCTCCCCAAATTCCCATTCTCCACTCATTTTGCCGGGCTTTAGCCCAGATCTGCCAGGTGTGATTAAAATTGTTCCTTAAGGTAATCATCATGCAGAGAAACTTGTGGAAAGGGGCTTTTGCAGATCCCCATATACTAGAGAGCAATGTTCAGTGCCAAGGAAGAGAACTGAATGGTTATCAAGGGGTGACCCTGTAACTCTTGGTCACTCTACTTGGCAGCTATTCCAAATTCCACACCTCCCTAAGACTGCCTGCTGGAGAAGGCTTTTCTCTGGCCTGAAGTGGGCTGTCATGAGGGCTGCTCCTAAGGAAACTTCCTCCTCTTGTTCATTCACTATTCATTACTCCAGGCTTCACTTCATTGTAGCCTCACTTCCCAACAAGCAGGAAGCATCTGACTGACAAGAAGGATGGGGAAAGAGGAGACTAAACATGGAGGTGGAAAGGGAGAACAGAGGTCAGCTACAGAGATGTTCTTGCTTCTTCATTTTGTCTCTGGAACCAGAGGGTCACCCTTTTCTCAACTGCTCTCTGCCCAGTAAAACCACCCAGGAAAGAGAAAGACAAATAAGGCAACTGTTTTGGAAAGGAGAAGATAAGAATCTTTCACCTCGCAGTCCTACCTTCCTTTCCACCTCTCTCTGTAGGGGCACTGTGTAAGTAAAGAGCCCTCTCTCAGAAATCACCTGACCTACCTGAATTCATTTCAGCAACATTCAAGTTTATATAACTCTCTTAACTTCATCCATGCTTATTCCGTTTACTCTAACTCCCGAACTTCTGGCTCATCCATTCCAGAAATGAAGGACAACTGGTCCCCACTGCAAGACTAAAATTGTGTTTCTTGGATGCTGTGTAGGCTGAACAATGTCCCCAAAGACCTCTGGGTTCTAATCCCTGGAACCTCTTAATCTTACCTTATATGGCAAAAGAGACTTTGCAGATGTGATTATGTTAACGATTTTGCAATGGGGAGATTACCCTGGATTATTTGGGTGGGCCATAAATGTAATCACAAGAGACCTTAAAGAGGGAGACAAAGGGAAATTTGAGAACAGAGGAAAAGGCTTGAAAGAAGCAAAGAAGTACTTGAAGATGCTATGCTGCTGTCTTTGAAGATAAAGGAAAGGGCTGTGAGCCAAGGAATATAAGGAATGCAGCTCCAGAAGCTGAAAAAGGTGGCTCCAGAGCCTCTGGAGGGAGAACAGCCATGCCAACACTTGGACTTCAGCCCAGTGAAACTGATTTCAGACTTCTGGCCTGCAGAACTGGAAGAGAACAAATCTGTATTGCTTTCAACTACTAAATTTTTGGTAATTTGTTGCAGCAGCAACAGGAAACTAATACAGGTGTCCTCTGTTCTGCCTGTGTCAGGAAATTAGCCTACCCTACTCTCCTTGACATGCCATTAAAGATATACCTTAGGAAAGAAAAGGTCAGGGATCTACCTAAGAAAGTGGGAAAAGCAAGGATTTGGCCAGAGGGCAATTGTAGAGAGCCTCAGGAGAATAGAAAGAGGTTACTGAAGAGGAAGGAAGGAGTCTATGGAGGAGAAGGTGTCTGAGGAGGGGCTGCATTTGAAGCAGGGGATCTATCCCTGGGGAAAGGCTGTGAGGGATTCACAGGCACAGGGGCTGAGGAAAGACTTGTCTGCAGCTCTTATTTTCCTTCCAAGAAATGACAAACCATAAACTGGTATAATCCAAAGAAACTTGGATGAGGACCAAGTGAAAATCATAGCTGTGCAATGTTAGGCAAGTCCATTTGCCTTTCTAAGTTTCCATTTCCTTCATCTGTATAGTGGGGATAATAATACTTATTTCATAAGGTCATTTGAGAGAATTCAATGAAACAATGGACAAGACATTACCGTGGCTGGCAGATAGTAAGTGCTTAATTAACTTTTTAAAAAATTGTTTAATTTTAAATTTTTGTGAGTACATAGTAGGTGTATATATTAACTTTAACTAGTAGCCCTGGCCTCCATGTTCCCTGACAGCTTCTTTAAAGCACTGTTTCCTATTACTCCATTCTCTCTTTCTTGCTTCTCTTGCCTTGGATGCAGGGGAAGGCCTCTTCATCACCTCATACAGAAAGCGTGTAACTTAGCATATGGTCCTGGGCTTAGATTTGGGAACATTAGAAGAGGTGAACTGAGAACAGATGTCCAGGTCCTAGAACTGGCTGAGAGAAGAGAAGAAGCTATCAGGCACAGTCACAGGTTACTATAACAACTAATTGTCATATTCTAGGCCTGCGACACCTGACTTCAGGGAGGGAAGGGACAGAGAGAGCAATTGGACTTGTACTGCAAGGTTCTGGTTTGGGAGTAAGGCAAGACCTGGCAAAGGTCAGAGCTTCTACACCCAACTTGGTGTCCTCAAAACTTGTGTTCTAGGGCTCAGTCCACCTTGGCTAGGATCTCTCACCCCAGAATTGCTTTTATTAAAGATGAATGATTCAAGGTCAGGCAGAGGGCTCTTTAGGAAGAAAACATTAGGATGTGGAGGAATTAGGGGTGTTCTGATACTCTTAGTATGAGGAAAAACTAGAGCCTGAGATGATTGCCACACACCTCAGAACACCCGCTGTGAGAAGGGAATTAGAACAGGAACCCAAGTGAATGGGGAGTGTTCTTGATCTGTATTCCTGCAATGGATAGCTTAAGTCACCTCCAACATGAACACTTCTTTGAGTATTTAATAATTCTTCTGGAGTTAGAAAAGTTAGATTGTTAAGGAAATAGCTTTATAGGTGTGTGCATGTGTGCATGCAAATATGTGTATGAATGTGTCTGTTAAATATACGTGTTAATAGGTTGCCTACAATAAGTGAGATGAGTGATAAAGAAGATGAGTGGTTACTACTTCATCACTATGCCTAGAGTCATCCTTGTCTCCCAGGCCCTTACACTAAAGTCAGTGGGTCACAGAGGAAAAATGGGGTAGGACATTACCTGGCTGTGGCTTTGGTTTTATGGGCAGTGAAGACAAGGCAAGACAGGATTCTTTCACTGAACTCTTCTTATGATTTCAACTACATCGGCCCACCATACTTCCTTCTTCCAACTTGCCAAAATTTGAGAAAAGCCTCCACTCCTTGATGGGAGAGAAAATGCATAGCTTTTGGAGCCAGGTAAAACTAAGTTCACATCTCAGTTCTCAAAAAATATATATACTCAGCATTTGGGGTAAGTGACTTTGAGTAAGCAGTCTCTGGCCCTCAGTTTATTAATCTGTAAAATGAGAGCAATAATATACGTACTGCAAGACTGTGCAGATTAGCAACAATGTGTGTAAAGTTCTGACTCTATATACAGTATCCAGTAGCCTTTGGAGGTATTTGAATAAAAACTTTGTGGTGGCCAGGCCCGGTGGCTCGCGCCTGTAATCCCAGCACTTTGGGAGGCCGAGGCGGGCAGATCACGAGGTCAGGAGATCAAGACCACGGTGAAACCCCATCTCTACTAAAAAATTAGCCAGGCACGGTGGCAGGTGCCTGTAGTCCCAGCTACTGGGGAGGCTGAGCCGGGAGAATGGCATGAACTCGGGAGGCGGAGCTTGCAGTGAGCCGAGATCACGCCACTGCACTCCAGACTGGGCAACAGAGCAAGACTCTGTCTCAAAAAAAAAAAAAAAAAAAAAAAAGAAAAAGAAAAAGAAAAACAACAAAAAAAAACCTTTCTGGCAAGAAAGCCCAGAGTTCAAGTATCAGCCTTACCATTTATAACCTGAGTGGGCTCAAGCAGGCCATTTAACCTTTATGATGCATTAGTTTCTATGTCCTGGTATGGACATTCTTGCTCATGTCTTTTGGTGAACTAGCACACTCATTCATCTTGGATATATATCTAGGAGTGGAATTGCTAGATCATGAAGCATGCATATGTTTAGCTTTAGTAGATAAGGCTTGTCAAAGTTTTTCAAAGTGACTATATCCATTTACTCTCCCACTAGCAGTGTACAAACATTCCAGTTGTGGCACATCTTCACCAACCATGGTATCATTTCTTTCTCATCTTAAGCATTCCAGTGAATGTTGCTCTGCAATTTTTGAATTCACTTTCTATGACGTCATAGTTTGTGTCTCATAGTGGCTTTTGTAGATCTTGTTTGTTTATTTATTCCAAATAATACTTATTAAACACCTTTTATGTGCCAGGTACTGTATCAATTGAGGGAGACACACACTTCTGAAGTTCTCAGTCCCATGTCCACTTGCCTTCCCTTCTACAGATAGTCTGCTGGTAACACCAAGACCAGCCAGTGCACGGGGCACAAACTTCTTTGAAAATGCAGAATGCTTCTAGTTTAATGCCCTCTCTCCATCTCCAAATATTTCTGTATCTTTAGTTGGCCTCTTTTCTCTCTTTTTATTTTCCAAGGAAGATACCACCACCATACTTGTCAAAACAAACATTCCACCCGACACATGACCCTATCCCTTCTCGCCTTCATCAGAATCTTATTCCAACAACAGTCACCTCTGACCTCACCACACATCTGTAATCTCGACATCTTCACTAACAAATGTTAGTTAACAAATATTTTCCTTTAGCTAACAAATGTGCTAAGGTCATCCTTACCCTGAGATGATCTTTCAATACTTGAGCACACTTTAAGTGTCTGTTTTGCTCCTTAATTTCACCACAAAAATTCTGAGAATTTTTTAGAGTCACTGTCTCCAACTTGTCACCCCTACTCTCTTCCTTCTTCACTCCCTGTAATCTGGCTCTATCCTGAAACTGCTCCTGGCAATTCAGGAAAGATCTTCTAATTACCAAATTCAACAGTATCTTTGCATCCTTCTTTCTCTCTGACCCTTTTACTATATTAACAATGTTCATCACTCAACCTTCTAGAAATCTCTTTCTCATGATTTCCTGTTTCTTCCCCTTACCCCATGACCTCTTTTGCCTATCCCCATTACTAACTATCCCTCCTAGCCATACCACTTCAGTGGACGCATCCCCCAAGCTTTTGCCCTTGGCTGTTTTCTCTTCTCAAGCAGATCTCATTCATTTCTATTACTGCAAAGATCACCTTTAGAGATTTATCCCAGTTTCATTCTTAAGTCGAAACTTCTCTCCAGGGTAGCCATTCCTCAATGTTTTGACTGGCACCACTGTTCTTCTAGTCACAAAGGCTCCAAACCTCAGTTTCCTTATTTAATTTTTGTCTCTCCCAATCCCTCACCATCACTCCCCTCTCCCCATCTAGTTAGTCATGGACTTCTTTTTCTTTTTCCTTCACAATGTCTCTCCTCTGTCCGTTCTCCACTTTGGATTTCTTAGCTCAAGAAAACGGTGTACCCTACCTTACACTTGGACTATTGTATTGTAATAGTCTCTTAACTGCCTCCAATCACTCCCCTCTCCCATCTATCCTCTGCACTGCTAACAGATTAATCTTCCTAAAGCACCACTCTTACTGTCATTCCACTACTTTAAAACTTCCTATGATTTTCCATTGTTTAAAAGATCCAGCCCGTACTCCTTAGGCTGCCAGGAAAGAGGCCCCACAGTTTGACTGAAGCTACCTTTCTAATGTCTTCTCCCACTCCTCCTTTCCATGGGCTCTGTTCTGTAGACACACTATGCTTTCACTAATTTCCATAACCTGATTTGCAAATAGTGTATTGGTTAAGTGCATGCATAGGCTCTGAGCTCAGATAGGCTCAAGTTAAAAACCTGGCTCTGTCACTTTATAATTGTGTGACGTTGGAAATTTATATAACCTCTCTGGCCTCAGTTTCCTCATCTATAAAATGGGGATAATACGGCTGGGCGCGGTGGCTCAAGCCTGTAATCCCAGCACTTTGGGAGGCCGAGAAGGGCGGATCACAAGGTCAGATCGAGACCATCCTGGCTAACATGGTGAAACCCCGTCTCTACTAAAAATTATAAAAAGCTAGCCAGGTGAGGTGGCGGGCGCCTGTAGTCCCAGCTACTCAGGAGGCTGAGGCAGGAGAATGGCGTAAACCCGAGAGGCGGAGCTTGCAGTGAGCTGAGATCTGGCCACTGCACTCCAGCCTGGGCGACAGAGCGAGACTCCATCTCAAAAATAAAAAATAAAATAAAATAAAATGGGGATAATAATAGAATATTATTAACCTCATAGGTTTATTATAAGGATGAAATGAGGTATTGCATCTAGAGTGCTTACCGCTGTGCCTGGTGCACAAAAAAACAGAAAAAGAAGTTTACTATCATTTTATCCTACTCTTCCATCTCTTTGCTTAGTCATTCTTTCTGCCTTGAATATCTTCTTCCAATCATACCTACTAAAGTCCTTTGCACCCTTCAAGGAACACCTCAAGTGTTACCTTCTCAAGGACGCCTTCTCTACTTCTAATTCTAGCACTTTGCTTGAATCCCTCTCTTGGCATTTTTCATCCCACTCTGGCATAAAGTGATCACCTTCTGTGCCAGACCTAAAGCTCCTTTGCACTCTAACCATGTTCTGATCATGTCTGTATCACTCACAGCACCTATCACAGTACGTGGTATGGAATAGACACTCAGTAAATATCCATTGCCTGACTGGAGGTTACATGCCTAAATGGTAAAAAGAGAAAATATAGAGGGTTCTGAGATTGATAAAGCATGACTATGGAGTGATTAAAGGTGCTAGTCATAGCATTAAAACCTTTTTCTTTCCTTTCTTTCTTCCCCCATCTCCTACTCCCACTCATTTTCTTTGCCATCTTCTTCCTCACCCGACTGCCTGGTTGTTAGTCTTGCCAGTGTGAACCATGGTCATTATTTAATCCTGCTGATGGCCCTTGAGGGGAAAGAGGTTCCTATGACAACCTCAGATCTTGTCCCTTTGTCGTTACCACTTAAGCTCTGATGAAAACCACCCTCCTATCTACTACAAATTCTTATAAGAGGGGTTCATTAAACTTATGATTCAATTCTCCATCTGGAACCTGTGATAAAAATACAGAGCAGGAAATTAGACTCCTTTATGTAGTGGCACTTACTAGCCTGCTCAGATACCAATCACCACTCTCTATCAATAACATTCTTTAGCTCTTGAAGATTGCCTAGCCTGAACTTTGCTTTTAGCATACAACTAAACTTTGAGAACTAGTGGTCCAGTTTTCAAAGTTTCTTTCCTTGGCTTCTCCTAAATAAGTTCTGCTAAGCGCAGAGCTATCCCCATGTGAGATCACCTGTAAGCTTGATTGGTGTCCTCTGGATTTTCTACCATTCAGCAAACTGTGTGAATACAGAGAGAAATGAGATAGACTCAGCCCTTTGCCCCCAAGAAATGTATAGCCTAGTAAATAAGATTTCTATGAACTTTGAATTTTACATGTCACTTGACAAGAAGTCTTGATTCTCTCAGTTCCTATGTCCTAATCACAACATCACGCTGGCATTCCAGCTGCCATTCTCTGCAGTGAATGAAGCGATCATCATTTTCTTTCATTAAAAAAAAACAAAAGAGGAGAGGAGAGAGGGAACTAATATCTATTGAGCATCTATTTTAGCAGACACTTTGCACACAAGGCACTTGCATTTAAACCACACAACAATCCAATGAGGTAGGTATTGTTCCCATTTTACAAATGTGGTAGCTGAAGTCCACTGAACTTAAGCAATTTTGCCCAAGGTCGTCCAACTATAAGAGGCCAAGTTATGATTTCATGAATTCCTTCTGACTTTAAAGCATGTGCTCTCTCCACTCCACTCCACTCCACTACTACTCCTGTTTAAATCAATACCTGTAATCCAGAGGAGTCCCTTTTTCTTAGCACTTGCACAGTGGATGTGAGCCCTCTGCTATAGTCTCTGGTATCAAATATCTACACTGCTATCCTCATTCTGTGATCCCCCATACCAATGGAAGTCATATTGCTTTCTCTACCTGCTCAGCCACCTCTAAATTGGGTCTTCTGTGGGGGAAGCATCACTGGGAACCTTACAGCCTGTCTTTTCTACTGTGTGATCACCCCCCAGATTGAAATCCCTTGCTTTTACCCTAATAAACAAATATATGAGAAAGGCCTAAAAATACATCTAGTGAACTACCTAAAGATGCGTTCTAAGAAGAATGAAGCCAGCTTTTGCTTCTAAGGCCTTCCTTAGAGGAAAAGGTCACACTGTACTAGAAAAGATGGAAGTGTACTTTCTGAACTTGTCTTACCACAGAGATTTTAGAGGTGTAGAAGTGTATGTTTCCCTGATGCTATCTGAAATCCAGACAAACGGAGGGTCCCACATTACCAGATTAAAGTAATTGGTATAAAGGCCAATGTAAATTACAGGAATGACTCACTTTGAGAAAATCTTAAAAATTTACATTTGTAAAACAGAGCCATCAGACAAGTGGTTATAAAACATTCCTCACTCTTTCACAATTTCCTACAGGACGTCTTTTATTAGAAATCACCTCTGATGCATTTGAAATTGAAGCAGTTTTACAAAAGTTTAAAGATATATAGTTTTTAGGGAGCACACTCATTATATAATTCAAGATATATCCTTAGTGAGATATTATCCATGTAGTAGACATTCAGTAAATATTTTCTGACCGAATAATATGTTTGGTATCTAAAATGCAATTATTTTCCTCTTGAGTATATTCAGTAACTTAAATTAACAGCTTTAAAACATTATCAAAGAACTGAGATATTTGCTTTATGGAATAGACATAAGCAATTTGTAATCAGCAACATTGGTTTATACTAGGTGTGTTCAGTTCTCTTATGGAGGTTAAGAATGACACCTTGCATTTTTGTTTACAACATGAATTTGTTCAATAAACTCTTCCCTCATAGCTAGTTCAGTAACGAGGCTCTGTACCTCCTCATTCAAAAAATTCCAAATTCATTATGGGTTCAAGAAACAACTACAAATCAAAGCCTGATTGTAGGCTGATATTTTGAAGGGGCCTCCTAAGAGTATTGAGCTGAGGGCGAGTAGGTATAAGTTTGAAAACACTTTCTGTTTGCTATTGATTCATTACTGAACATACTCAGGAGGAACTAATTGTATTTCTAGATCTTTATTTTGTTTAGTCAGCAACTATTCAGTGCCTACTCTGTGCAAAATTTCCACCACAGGCCTATATTCGGTTTTATATTAAGTGAGTTCCTGAAAAACCAATGTGTATTTAACTGCAATGCGTAGTTTTAAAGAGGAAATAATATTTTGAAAGGAACTACTAGGAGTACTGACCTAGAGGTGGAGAGATGGCAAAAGAGTTCAGAGACAGTATGAAATGAGTATTAGCTAAGGTGCAATGTGCTAAAGCAAGAGAGAGGAAATGTAGCTGCAGAAAAATCTTTCCCCATATCCCAGTGTTGCTGAGGGTTGGCCCTGTTCATTACCACGGCAGAGAAGTTTGGCTTTCAGAGTAGTAATTGGCTCCTCTGAACCCACAAACTTCAGAACTCAGGGTTTGGTGAGAAATTTGTTGGCACAGGACAGTCTGGATGCTCTTGTATACTCAACTATTTTGTTTAACTTTCCCAGGGGAGGGGGAAATATTACCCTTGGGAAACAGGCTTCAGGGAAATTGATTTTCATGAGAAAAACATATTGAGCAAACAGGCAGGACCTGACTCCCTAACGGGAAGAAGTTAAGGCAGGATATTAAGTTGGGAAGTTAGAGAAGCAGCTAGACTGAGAATGCTCTGGAAGGTGTGTCCTGACTCTCTGTCAGGATGAACGAAACAGCCAGATCATGAGAACATGGTGGCCAGTCCTTCTAGGGAAGAAAAGGAAAATGAGAGGTAAGAAAAATCTCTCTGGATTTCTGTCAGCAGTGACCAAAATAGAGCTTGCAGATTTTAGCTGGGATGGGGAAAAAGTGATACCAATAAACATTTACTAAGATCCTACTGGGCACTCGCCTCTTGTGTTAGACATGTGGAGAAAATCAGGGGAAAACAATAGAAAAATTGTGAGATTGCACTTACTTTTGAGGCACTTACAATTTTTTGAGGGCAACGACACAAGAAACAACTTAAAAGTAATAGTATACATATGCGCACACATTGTGAAATGAGAATGAAATTGACCACTTATGGAGTGCTGGTACCTTGCCAACACATTTTATAGATTATCTCATTCAATCCTAAATAAAACACTATGAGATATGCAGTAGTTTTGTTATTGTAAGTATTCTGTATGTTACAACTGAGAGAATTGAAACACCAAGAGGTTTAGTTCCTTGTCCAGAGTCACATGGTACGTGGCAGAGTCAGAACTTGAACTCAGGTCTGTCTGGCATGAAAGCCCATGCTCTTAACTACTACAATATACTACTTCCCCATGATATGATAAATTCTCTAGTACAGACTGAAGTTATCATGTTCCTATGGCTATGGCAGCTTGCTAACAACGGTAAAATTTGTCATCATCAGAGAATAGGAGTATAGGAGCAGGGAGCTTCAAAAAGAAATGATGAGTGGTGATAGATAGAGTCTTTGAATTCTATGGGGTAGAGACTAGAGAGCAGCAAGTGAGAGGGGTACTGAGATTCTTTTCTATCATCCAACACGAGGACAAAGAGTGAAGGATGCAAGCAAATAAATGTCCCCACTATTCAGAGGGCTAGCACCATGAGGATATGAGTAGGTAAGTATTAGAATGATAGATCAGGATGTTCCAGTTCTCCTAGCTATAAGAGAATGGAGCAGGCATAGAAAATCTCAGGATGTTCCAGTTCTCCTAGCTATAAGGGAATGGAGCAGGCATAGAAAATCTCACAAATGCAATTTCTTCCCCAGAGAGCAAGATGAACAGAAGAAGCCACTTAGAAAAATATAACTGATTAGAAAGTAAACTCATTCAAGCTGAGTATGAGGCATTGTAAAGGCCAAGTGTTTTTTTTCTAGAATTTCTATTGACTGAACGTTCTTTGAATTCCATCGATTTCAGATGTTTTGCTATAACATAACAGCCATAATTGGTCTATATTTGTAGGTTAAATGACAAACTTTAGGTGTTTATCTAGGTTATTTAGACTCCCAAAATTTTTATGTTAAATAACCCAAAAGTTGGGACCAAAAGTATGAGCTCGTTATTCTTTGCACAACTTACCTGGATAATTGTTGTCATTCTTCACATTTAGGCTAGGTATGTCACATAATGACACATCACAAATCATTTGGCCCAAGACATTTCCTGGCCTGTTTCATTGTCTGTCGTGTTGACAAATGGAACAGAACAGGAAAAAAAGTATTTGGCACAAAAGAATATAGTTGAATTAGAAATATCTGTCACCAAGTCTCAATAATGCCTATCTTCCGGTCTATTTCTGGGTCTCAATAATATTTGTCTGAGGCATCTCAGAAATGCCTGTCTCCAGGTCTCAATAATGCCTGTCTCCAGGTCTCAAGGTGCAAACACACAAATAACAGAATCATTCCCCTGGACACCAGGGGGCTTCTCGCATTAATGTACAATTCCTTTAAAAAGTGAGCTGTCTATTATCTTCCACAAGTTGTTTTCACAGGAAAAAAAGAAACTTTCCACCAAATTTTCCTGCTGCATGGCACAAAATTGAATTATTCAGGAAAAGCACTACTTTTAGAGAGAGTTGACCAACAAAATCAACTTCCTCTTTTTTAGGAGCACTACTATAGTACCAGTCAAAGATGTCTTCTCTTCTCTGCCCTTTCCAAGTCTCTATCTCTGGGTAGTTTGCCTGCTCGCCAGCTTAATTTCTCTCAGTTAGCACTTTCAGAAACAGGGCAATACATATTTGGACCAATAGTTGAACTAAATAGTGAGGCTTGGGCTATCAAGATGATCTTCTGTATTTACCAGCTACCCCTGATCTTTATTATTAAACAATTGCCCCTGATATCAGTCATTTGCACTTTGGGGAAGATAAAGATCCAAGAGCATACCTGAGTGTTATGTATTTGTTACTTATCTTTTTTTTTAATGGATAGAGGTGGAACTTGGGAGGGAGATCACTGGGTATCTGACTGGTACAGCCAGATCATCACTCTCCTTGTCTAGCCGTACTTTTCTCCCTTCCAGCATCCAACTTTCAGCTGTTCTTTGGATTCCTCCTCACTGCTTTTCTTCCCAAGAGGTTTTCCTGGATTGACTTTAGAAAAGGTAATCAATTTCGGCTTCTATAGCCAGTCTCTCACTCCCTACTTAGGCTGTTACACTTTCCATTTTATGATATTTCTGTAATTATTAACATCTTGGGGGTGGGGGTATGAATTCTGGAGGAGGGTTACTTTATATGTTCACCAAACAGCTTTTCATGCTAATGCATAGCTTCTGGTGATCATAACGAGGTAAGAGAATTAGTACTGAGGCAAACTCTGATTAAGGGAATATCAGAAGAAAGAGGTAAAGGGGATATGGTTGATTAGGTTTTCTGGGTAACTGGAGGTTAAGAACAAAGCTGTTTTCCATTATCTTTGCTTTTAAAAATTCCATTAAGATATCGGAGTCTACTGTCCCTACTTAGTACATCGAGTATAATGATGTACTTGAATCACTCTTTACTGATTGAGGATCTTTTAGAGCCTCGAGCCATCATTTTGACCATTAATTCTGATTGGCCAGAACTATAAATGAAGATGGAAGAGAGAGAAAGAGTAGGACTGAATGTATTCTGACCCCGGCACATCTTCTGAAAATTGTTTTCTTGACTGAGCTCTTTTTTTTTGTCATCTGTCTCACGCAAAAGCAAAATGAAATAAAACAATTTTTTTAGGCCTCCGATAATGGAAATTGTTGGGTAGTTGCACTGCCATTAATGAAGGTTTTCTGGAGACTCATGTCAAAGGGGGTCTAACAGTCCCCATTGAAATATGATCTCCCATGATTCACATGCGAAAAGATGTCCCTGACATGAATCACTAACCCTGGGCTTTGAGCAAGCAAAGGGTACATTGACCTATTCACTCTCTTCCCTTTTGAGACCAAGGGCAAGAATTTGTGAGACTTTTTTAAGAGCTTGTTTTGTGGCCACAGTGAGAGCTCTGCCTCTCAGGGCCACAGCTGTGTCTCTCAACAGTTTACTGATCCATATGAGGATCGAAACTGTCATCCCAGATATGGATCATAACCCACTAGATCTGATAAAAGGGAAGAAAAGAAGGAAAGGAAAAGAAAAAAAATCTCCCCCTTCCACACTGCCAACTAAATTACCCACTTGGTCTTCCCACCTCAGGAACAGACATAATCATCTGTGCAGTTCGTTA
The DNA here is from genome assembly GCF_037993035.2 of Macaca fascicularis. NCBI lineage: Eukaryota > Metazoa > Chordata > Mammalia > Primates > Cercopithecidae > Macaca > Macaca fascicularis. Next base: position 137,486,750 of record NC_088395.1, on the reverse strand, counting down.
AACCAAATCCTGGGATTCATCCTTAATTCCTTCTTGTGCCTCATGCGCTCTCCTAATGCAATTCATCAACATTCTATGTTATTTTGTTAGAGTAAACTTTTAATTAATGTATAATATACATACGGAAAAATGCACAAAGACTTATCAATGCTACTATGTAAAAAGACCTAAAATTAATCCATCTTACTGCATCCCAGATTGATTTAAGCCATCATCTCTTACCTGGACTACTGTATTTTAATATGACTTCCTTTTCAGACCAACTCACAGAAGCTAGGTCACCTCTCCATGCATATTATTCTTTGCATCAGGACCCTATATTTCTCCCTCATAGCATTGTCACAATAGAAATGTCACCATTATTTGTAAAATCATGTGTTAAATATCTCCCTCTACCACTAGAATGTAAACTCTAGGAACGTTGGGGCCATGCTTTCCTTGTTCATGGTTTTATTCCCCCAGTGCCTACTTAGCCCAACGGATGATACAAAGTATATGTCCAAAGGTGTGGTGAGTGAATAAATGAAGGAATGAAAGAATGAATAGAGCCCTGAGCTGAAGCCTTTCTTTTGCGTCTACATTAACTTCTCCTCACTTCAAGAAAAGAGAAGATGGGAAGGGATTGAGGGAGGTTGATGTGCCTTTGACTTTGGAGGTACCAAGGAGCATGTCTATAAGCCAAAAGGGAAAATGAAGTTTATTCCATTACTAATTAAGGAGACTTGGGATTGAATGATACAAATCTAACAATTTTAATGTCAGTTCTGAATACTGGCTGGCAGTCTCTGAAGACAAGGTAAAATGGTAAGAGGACGCTGCAGTTTAATCCCCCAATTAGAAAGCAACTGTTACCCCCAGGGATAACCCTGAATGCTGATTGATTTCCTTTATACACTGTAATCATAATCAGTACTACCTTAGGCAGCCAAGATCCCCCAACTATAGGTGGACTTGCCCTTACACATGTGCAGTGTATTAACAATCCAGATTGATGAAGAGGGTAAATTATGAAGAAATTATTTCACATCACAGAAGCATTCTTAATAACATTCCTTTGAATAGCCAGTTCCCTAAGTGGATTTAAAATAGGATTTCATTTACTAAAATATGATTTCTCTGTAAGCTTTTAGGGACACTTTGCCATTACCCAAAACAAAGCAACAAAGATGACTTGGCTGTATTCCCTGGCTACAGACTGAGCTGTCAGCCTAGAACATCAATTGACCTAAGCCGCTAACTCAGGCCTCACACTTACCTCTAATTTAGGTCACGGGGCAGACTGATCTCAAATCCTATCACAGCCCAGCCACTATGACCAGACAGTCATTTAACAAGTATGGGTCTTTGGGCACCACGGGGGGGCATGTGGGGAAGGGGAGGCTACATCCATGACTCACTCTAACCCATCATCACTGCTAGAAAAGAAAAATAACTCTAAATGCACATCCTACTGCTTGTGAGTCAGGAATGTCATTTTCATTTATGAAGGATGGAACATTATTTTTCTCTAACATTTCAAGCGAATAACTTTACATACATTTCCCCCCAATTTCCATAGGAATTTGATGCCTTGGAAGCAATCAGCCACATATCCCCAGAGCCTGGCAGAAACTCTTGTTTTTCTTACAGATACTTTAAGATCAATAGTTCTGAATCCCCCTCCTCCCTCCAATTATGCTCCTGGTGAAACCCACCCTGGTTCAAGGGTTCAGTGGGAGATAGGGTGGTCTGAATTCTGACATTATTTTGGGATTTGTACTCACATTTCTATTGAGTCTTAAAAGCTGAGTTTCAGAAATTCAGGCAATATTAAGTTCAGAGAAGCTTCTGCACTATGTCCCCATTAAGTAGTGCTTGCCTCCCACTGTGAAACTCCTAAAGGTAGATTCATCACCGGTTATGTCAAGGGAAATAGTAGAAAAGAGCAGAGGAAATGCCCTTTCTGTTCAGTCCCCAGGGCATACTTTTGGATTCCTCTGTGACTATTAGGTAAATACACCTAGTAGAACAAAACAGAAAATGTATTCCAGGGGAGAAAAAACAGAGCCTTTGAGGTATGTGCTAGATGGCATTTCTGGTGCCATTGTTCTCCTTTGGTAGCATGACCCTTTTTCTAATTAGCTAGATTTGTTTTCTTTTCTCACATCTGATGCCTGAATCTCACAGATATGACTAATCTGACCATGATCAAAGAAAACAATCTTACCACACAGGGATAAACCTGAAGATCCCAAGAGCATTACACTTTAGGACCTAAAGGAGGATTTCTCCTTCTGGGATTTGGGAGTCTCCATGGGTTACAGCTTTTCATTTTGAGGATATTTCTGGTAATCTATATAGTGACTTTGCTGGGGAACATTCTCATCTTTAGAGTCATTTTCATTGACTGAAGTCTCCAAACCCCCATATACTTCTTTCTGTTTAGTGTCTCCTTCCTTGAGCTTCCATTGTGCTCAACCCCATGATCAATCCCATCGTGTACAGCTTGAGAAGCAAGGACATTTAAAAGGTTGCGAAGAGGCTCATGAGTCAGTGGGGCCTCGTCATCCCCAGGGAGTCCCTGTTCCCAGCAGCCTGTGCTTCTCTGAAGGAGGCCAGGTAGTAGGTTGAGTACTTGGGGGTTCAAATCACTGCTGCTCCCTCATTCCAGGGTAAATGACCAGAGCAGGGCCCTCTTTCAGGTTCTACAGCCGAATGCTCTTGGGATCTTAAAGTTTAACCCTGCATGGAAAGAGTAAGTTTACCAAAACAAACGTGACTCCATCAGGCTACACCACCATGTATAGATGCCTTTTAAGGGGAAATTAGAAAGACTCAAGCTTGTAGCAACAGCTACATAGCACAAAATTCTCTCTCTCTCTCTCTCGCTCTTTCCACCTCCGTGCATGCATGTGTGTGTGGGTACGCACGTTACAGAAATATTTGTTGATCCTAAGGTTTTCTGGTTGCATTATATATTTGTGTCCATGTGTATACACACACACTCTCCAAACATACCTACATACACACATAGTTGCTATACCCTACCCATCCCTTATCTTCCAGTCCTTCCTATTACACCCTCTTAGCTTCTGTCTAGCAGCACCCTTCACTGTACTTCTCCTCAGTGTTCATGTGCATTCCAACTGCTACACTTCACCTTCTGTTGTTTCTGAGATCATCCACTTTCATCACTGATCAGAACTGTCTCTAACATCCTAGAGTGGTTATTGACTATTCCACTCACTTGAACACTTAATCAGGCCCATCACAGACTGAAATAAAATTTCTTTTAACTTTCCCTAGCATGGTGCTCTACACAGAGTAGATGCAAAATAATTATTTGGTGATTAAATGAATCAATGACTAATCAAAGCAATGGGTGTGTACTGAATAAAGAGACTAAAATAAGTAACCTTTTTCTCTCTGCGCTGGCCTCTCCTCCCCACCATCCTCCTCATGATCATAGACACTCCCAGTTCCCTTCATAAGCAGCTTCAACCAAGCCCCCGACGTTGCTCCTTGCCACGCTCCCCATCTACCTACCCCACAGTGGCCAGATGGATCTTTCTAGAGTCCAAACACGATCCTATACTTTCCCTATTTCTCATCCTCCTTGGTTCCCCAGTGCTCCTGGATGGAGTCGGAGCTCCTCAGCCTGGCCTCTGGACATCTCTTGAGCTCACACCTCACCATTCCCCTTCTCCCACTTTGATATATTCTCCAGCCATATCAAACTTCTCAAATACACATGGAAGCACCTTAAAGTCAAGATCATATGCTTACCATGCCTCCCCCATAGTCTTTAGATCCAGAACGGGACAAAAAATAGTTGTTCAAATAAGTTAATTGTATGCAATCCTTACGTTGTTTTTCCCTTTGCTTCTATTTATTGGCTCTTGGCCTATGAAGCCCTTTGGCTTGAGGAAAAAGGTAATCTTGACTGGTTGTCAGTGATGTGTGTGTGTGTGTGTATATGTGTGTGTGCATGTGTTTACTTCATTTCACCTGCCAACACTCTCCAGTTGTAAAAAGACACCAGGAGCATAGACACACACCTCAAAAACCTCTGCTTACAACGAGTCAAAGGATGCCAAGTACTTGGGGAAACACTTTCCCAGCTGGTTCTCCCTACTCCCTTCCTGACCACCCACAGAGTTCCCTGTTGTATAGGGTCTAATTGTCTCTAATCTAGTTTTAACTTCTGTAATTACCTTCAATTATGAAATAGAGCCTGCAGAACACACTCCTTGTGGTTAAGACACAGATCCAGAGTAGAAATGTAATTACTCTTCAGCCTCTCAGGGATTCTGCTTAGACTTCTGTGCAGATGCAGAGTGGAAATGCCTTACCTGCTCCTTCCATACATGTATTTTGTTTTGTTTTGAGTCCAGGTTTCTGAAACAGGTCCAGGGGTGTGTTTAGTGTGTTGGCCATTGGGAAACTTAAAAAAATATCTACTAGCCCAAGATCAACTAACCTAGAAACCTTCAATGACTTCCCATTGTCCTTAAAATAAAGACCAAATGCTCCATGGAAGTGGCCATCACTACCTGTCACAAGCTCTAAAGATATGTAGTCCATCTATAATCCATTCATGGCCTACACAGATGTAAACCCTTGCCTAAATCTCTAGTCTCATCTTTTGCCTTTGTCTTGCTCTCTAAACTTCTCCCCCTCTGGCTTTAAGTTCCTGACCCACTTGCCTCGTCAGTACCTTCACACATGCTATTTTTTCTTTTTCCTCACCCTACTTTTCATCTGGCTAATTTTTGGGGTATATCTAGTCCCTTTATGATATACTTTTAGAGCACTCTGATTCTCTTTCATTATAAATTTCTCACAACTGCAATCAAATAATTTTCTGACTATATATATACATATATACACACATGTATATATTACACATGTGTTTATATATGTAATATATATAATATATGTGTATATATAATATATACATATAATATATATTTTATATATATATATATATATAATTCTCCTCTACTTGCACTAGAAACTCCACAAAGGCAGGAGTGTGTCAGTTTTGTTTGAATATTACATCCTCAGCACCCGGCACAGCCACTTAACACTGAATAATTGTTTAATAAATACTTGTTAATAAAAGAAAGGAAAAGAGCCATCTAGAGTCATTTCATTTATTTGATAGGGCATTTTGTTGCTCTCACTCGAGATGTGGTTATTTAATCTTCCTGTGAGCCAATTAGTTTCACTCTGTTCCCAAAACCACAGTGTACCTTAGTATCCCCTGCCGATCATCTCACAAATGTGTGTAATTCCCCAGAGGGAACTGGAAGACATTGTTTGGCTTAGGACAGTCCATCCCTAATGGTGAGAAACATGTCAAAGTACATGTCCTACTTACAGTGGTAGCACAGCTTCCCTGCTGGACACAAAAGGCAATACTTTTCTATTATCGTGCATTGGTTGATACGCTTGCCTCTGCCGTGTGAATAGATTTTTCTTTATTTAGTGAAACACTACGTTAATGATTGAACAGAGTAATTAATAGCAGATCAGATTAAATTTTCATGTCTCTGTACAAGCCAAAGAGAAATTATCCCCATTAACCTGATCAGTACAAACTGTCATACTAGATTAGAAGAACTCCAGTTTCAATTTGTACTTTAACCCTGCTGTTTCGGCCAGATGGCTTGCTGGTACCTCAGCAGCTGTTCAGGAAAGAGGGAGAGGAAACCTGGAACGGGCAAGTCTGAGACAAGAAAAGGCAAAGTGAGCTTTGGGCCTGGTCTAAAAGAAAGTTGCCAACAGTACCTGCCTCAACAACATCAGGGAACTGTCTGTATTAGCATTGCTATATAAAAGGGCCAGGCTAAGAAGGAGGAAGGCAAAGTGGCTCTCCCAGCAGTAGGGTTAATCACTTTCAGGTGCAAAGCTAGAATTAAATTGCAGAGCAGTGTGCCTGGAAGTAGAACTCCAGAGAAAGGACCTAGAGATAGAGTCCAGGACCTGAGGAAGAAGGAACTTCCAAGAGTTAGGCAGGTATCAGGAGTCCAGCCAAACGAATTGGGATTCAGAGTGGGGTGCATAGGTCAACTGTAGTACAAACCAAAAATAGAGGCAAACTATATTCAGAATATCCTGGCAGGGTCTCCAAGATTTCTAAATTTTGACCCATAATCTGTTTCTTCCTCTTCTCAAGCTCTACAGGCTCCTTAAGTTTACCTTCCATCCCCAACTTCATCTGTAGTGCAAGATTATTGCTGGCATAAATACGAATGAAGACACAAATAGAGCGTGGGGACTATAAGGTCTCAGTACTCTTTGGATGGTCAAGATTGGAGTTTAACAAAGCTGATATCAAACTCTGTTTCACAGTAATAGCAAAGTGACAGGAATAATTGTGTGACAAACCCATCAGAATTTATAATCCAAATGAGAGTTTTCCTCTCACAGAAGTTCCCTGGGAAACTACACACTTTTTCCACTGATGCTTTAAAAAAAGCACTGGGACTTTTTTCGAGTACATTTTTTAGATCCTTAGATACAGACTTTTGGTCCTCCTTAGCTGAGGTTAACTTTCATCTTTTGAGAATAGATTTGCATGCTACAAATAGCCAAGAGTCTTTCTGAGATTGCTATAATAAATAACTTTGGAGACTAGGTTGAGTCATACCATTCAAATAAGTTAGATTCTTTAACTATCAATTTTAGTTACAATTTGTTAAGTGCAGTTCAGGCCCTTGGGCCAAATCAGAGAAGGCCAGGATCTGAAGGTTAAACAGACAAGTCAGTGTGACATAAACTCTAAGATGGGTCTAAGTATTATGGAGCAAGCTCAAGCAGGTGACAAATTGTCAGAGTAACATGGCAGTGGCAATAATAGAGGTTAAGGCAAAAAATAGGCAGAGGGAGTACAGGAAACCCAAGAGCAGATAGAAATATAGTATTAAAGTAAGGATTAAAAAGACTTGCAGAGAGGCAAACCAGAATCCTACTCTCGGGGATCTTGAGTGTTAATTGGGGGACCAAATGCGAGATTTGGGTGCTAGAAGAGTTTCAGGAAATTAAGTAGGATCCCAAGTAAAGTCATGAGATGACAAGGTCAGAGTAAGCCTGAATTTCTAATATTTCTTCTGTGCCAAACTACGATTGTTCCAAGAACCTAGGACAGAGCCGACCCCACAAGAATTATTGAATGGCCGAGGCACAATGAAAATTACACAAGTGATGTGTCATTCATAACACTGTGGTGCTGAAGAAGTCAACCACATAATTCTGCCAGTGCTTCAGAATGTCTTATTAGTCTGATTGACTACCTTTGAGAGGTGAATTCTACATGACAATGCCATGGTTGTTGGAAAAATAGCACAACTCCATTATCCTCATCTTAGTTGGATTCTGCACCTATCTTGGTGTCTCTGGCAGACCGAAGTTTGCCTCTGAAGATTCTAACACTTTCGTTTCTTAATCACATTAGAAAAACCATTTTCCTCCCTGGTCACTATTTTACTCAAGAACATCTTGTTCTGTTGAGCTTCCCTGGAAAGTTCAAAACAAATGTCAAATCTTCTGTTTTCATTCATCACTTAAAATGAATTGACATCTTTATAGAAACTTTGTTTGTGTTTAGGGTTTCTTCCAGAACAAGTCAGCTTCTTCATCCAAATTGGATTCTTCAGACATCATTCTCACAGTTGCAAGACATAAAAACATTTAATGAAGCAAATCTCTGACCTTTTCAATATTTCCATCTGTCCTGTGGATGACTAGATGATCCAGTCATGCATCATCATGGACACCTTCCCTAAACCTTTCACAGCAGTCCCAATGTTTGCTCTTGATATTATTCATGCCCTCATAAGCATCTCTTAATACATGAAGTATCTCACTTGCAAATTCATTTTACACAATATTTTATATTGACATTTTGCTCTAAACAATGGCCACTGATTTTTGCAGTGATATGAAACTAGCATGCATTTCAGCACCAATACTAGCTAGTGCATGACTGATTAACTGAGTTTGACAGTTTTGTTCCTGAAAGTTAAAGCGTGTTGCCAGTTTGGCCTCGGTCACAGTTTCCAACATTGAGTAACAACTCAATGTATATGTGATCCCAAGGATAATTATTTTAGAAATTAAGACGCTTATATTGTTCTTTCTCTTTCATATATCTTGTCATCATCATTATCTCAGCCTGAGCTAGTTGGAGGTCATTTCCATATGGGCTTCGAAGGCAAGTAAGTAGGGTTTGGGAGAGCCCCTCACCCCAAGTCTCAGCTTAGTTGCTGACACGTACCTATTATGGCACCCTAGACTGTGTTATCCTATCTCTTGAGTAATTACAGTTTATGGTAGTGGTTAAGAAAGCAGGCTCTGAAGTTAGAATTGGGCTTGAAACTTAATGATCATTCACTAATGTAGTCAAGCGAATCCTTACCTGCGTGATAGAAATAATATCCACCTGCAAAGTTCACAGAGATTAAATGAAATAATATATATAAAACACACCTAGCATGGTACCAGCCTATCTATTATTAATCAGTGGGAAGACCAGCCTGACTTACTGAAAAGTCAGGATATCTTTCAAAGTTATAAAGCAACACCTCTATTAATATTGACTCTTCTTATTCAGAAACTTCCTTCACAGAGTAATGTCAGAAACAATTTTCAGTTCCAGTCATACTCCAAGGGGAGGTTGTGTCTCACTCAAGTTTGCAAGTGTACTTCTGTTTCCTTGGGATTTGACCCTACACTGGTTATTGCTGAGCTGAAGACACTACAGACCTTTAGCTTCCTCCACCAAAAGAAACTAGCTAGGCTGTCTAATTTATTCAACTGCCACTGCTGCTAGTCAAGGACTGAGAGCTTCCATTAGTCTTCTATGTCTCTGTGTACTCAGGCTAATGTTATTCAAATGAACTTCCTACTTAATGGATTGATTAATTGAGATGTTGTTTGCTATTGTTACCTCCAAATATAAACAATGACTTGTATTATCAAGTAGATGGCTTAATGGCATCAATATTAATAAATAGATAAATATAATCAATGTTTCACATGTAAATGAAACTTATATTAACCTGTAATTTTGTTTAAGGTATTAGTTTACCAAGCATATCCTTTCTTTTTGTAGCTGGTGGAATGGTAAACTTCAAAGCCTAGTCTATAAATAAAGCAGTCCCATGTCATGAACTAGTGAAGTCCAAATTAATAAGGTTTACTTTATCTATACTAACCCTAACTACACTGATAAATTATTTATCTAAAGGTCCCTTTCCTGGAAATCACAATTATCTCGTACTCACAGAGCTAAAACTAAGAATTAACCTTTAAAGACCTTAGGACAGCCAAAAGAAACGATACAAAATCTATGCCCCAAACTTCATCCAGAGTACTTACAGAAAAACCCCCTAAGGTTCAAAGTTCTACTTTATACACAATTTTGTAACTCAGCTTATTTTCTGAGCCTAGGGTAGAAGAGAAAATGTCAATGGGCTACTGGAGGCATAAACAATGTTATCAGTAAGTAAAAACTTTAGATATAAGACAGAATCGTTCTTAAACAAAAACAAAAACAAAAACAGACAGCCTGCGGCCATTTACTGGATAATTAAACAGTCTGATATACCTCACGATAGCTCCTAAAGACACTACACATCTCAGCCCCACCCAATGATTAATGCCCTTAAAGATGGCCTGCAATCAACCTGAAGAAGGCAAATTGTGTCAGGTTCACTTGGCATGAAAAGACAGAGACCTATTTGAAATAATTAGCTACTACAAGGGACACTACTATTATTTGGGACATACACTTACAAACATCTCCTTCCTGACCAATGCCAAACAGATCGGGTGTTACAGTATCTGCCAACCAAGGCATGTTGCACTGGGTTCTGCCAGCCTGGCTCAGTGAACAGATAAAGAATTTTGATGAGCACATTGTTTGTATGTACATAAAATAGATACTAGTCAAGTGTTTGTGAAACTTTTCTTTTCCCCTCCCTGAGGTGGTGCACACGTGAATACAAGCAGTTTGGTGGTGTCTGAGTTACTTCCAACTTTGAATTAGAGAGGTGGCTGTTTTGCCGTGTGTGAGTGTGGAGGCGGGGAGCGGCGGAAGTATTGTCTAGGATGAGCCCTGAAGCTCCAGGGAGTTTATTACAGCTCCCTTTAGACAAAAAGTATGCTTGGGCCAGGCCATTTTGCCATAGCACCCTCCAGAAGAAATGTGTTCCAGTAAGAAAGTAAGATATTGGCAAATAAAAGTTCTTTTTCTGGGTTTCTAATGAAGTCAGGGAATTTCTTCTCACCTTGTTACCAATAATAAACATACTTCTGGAGGGGGGTGGGGGGAGAAGTACAAAACAATGACCTCCCAAGGAGCTGTTATGCACTCGCTTTTAGTAACTCCCCTTGTGCCCATCTCCCAGTGAAGTTCTTTGTAGTTAAAATGCCGTCTTTTAACTAAGTCAGATGCGACCAATTAAAACTATCAACGCAGTGAATGAGGTGCTAACTCCCTAATCCCAATAATTAGCGTGCAAAGGAAGATAGGAGAACGGCAAAAGAAGCAGATTATCGGCTACAGGAAAGGGAGTTAACTTATGAACCTAGCTGCAAAGAGTGTATAGGTAGCTTTTGAGTAACTTCGTTGTGTGTGTCTATGCAGTATGATTTCTGTATGCATTTTGTATGGAGATATTTACATGAAAGGTGTGTGTGTGTGTGTGTGTGTGTTTATACCTATGTGTTTCTGTGCATATATAAGGGTAATATGTGTCTCTGTGTAAATAGAATATTTACACTGAGGCCATTTCGTGGAGCAATAGAGTCCAATACACCTCAAGATAGCACCTAAGGGCACTCTGTATCTCAGCCCAGCCCACAGTAATTAATATGCATAAAGATGTCCTGGAATCATCCAGAAAAAGTTAAATTGTATCAGGTTCACTTGGTACAAGGCAGAAAGCTATACATTTGAAACAATTACCCTGAAAAGTACTTAGCTACTTGAATGAATGCCGCTATTATTTGGTACTTGCACACATACAGAGAATCACTCCTTCCCTGCCAGTTGCAAACAGATCAGGTGTGACAGTATCTGCCAATCATTCCACACTTAGTTCTGCCAGTGCTGGCGTGGGTCTGTGTGTCATCACTTTGCATCTGTGGGGTGTGTGTGTGTGTGTGTGTGTGCAAGATTGCTCAGTCTGAGGTGTGTTTATGCATGTTGAAATGGCTGGAATTAAAGGATGCACATTTTTTAAAAAATAAATTTAATCTGGTCGGGCATGGTGGCTCATGCCTGTAATCCCAGCACTTTGGGAGGTCAAGGCGGGTGGATCACGAGATCAGGAGTTTGAGACCAGCCTTGCCAACATGGTGAAACTCCGTCTCTACTAAAAATACAAAAAAATTAGCCGGGCGTGGCAGCAGGCGCCTGTAATCCCAGCTATTCAGGAGGCTGAGCCGGGAGAATCACTTGAATCCAGGAGGCAGAGGTTGCAGTGAGATGAGACCACGCTACTGCACTCCAGCCTGGGCAACAGAGTGAGACTCTGTCTCAAAAAAAAAAAAATTGTAATCTAATGCAAAACACATGGTTTCTGCCTAGCCTCTTGCCTTGGCCATCGTTCTTCCTGGTTTCCTTTTTTAGTACCCTGTTTTGCCTTCTTCAATGGGGATCCCATGGGTCAAATTTGGCTCAGTTGGAGATTGCTCTGATTATCTGACCCTGCCCACCTGTCAAATCCAGCCACTTCATTGCCCCATCCTGTAGTGTCAACTGTATCCTCCTGCCAAAGCTGCCGCCTGTTTTTTGGTTCATTCTGGCCAGAACTACTTCCTTGAAACTGACCTAATGACCCTGCTTAGGCTAAGTTAAGCACTAGTCCTGGCAGAGCTAGGCTCCATGGGGGCAGGAGCAAGGTGACAGAGTTGGACTGGAGGGCTTTGCATGGTGTGCACCCAGCTCCCTTGGGGACAGTAGGAACCCAGATGCATGAGAAGCTGCCTGAAGTGGGGACTGCTGATTTGGGGTAGGGGTGGGGGAAGCATGCCTAAGGTTCCCAGGGCCCTTGGCCCACAGGGCAAACCAAGTGGAGAAATGGAATGAGAGCCAAGCATGGAGAGTGCTGGGTCATCAGTGAGAGGAAGGAAGAGGAGAGCAGAGTCAAGGGAAAATGTGGCGTGTCCTGGAATATCACCCTGAAGTGATCCAGGAAGTCCCAATACGTCCCAAATAACATACCAGACAATCATTTATTGAGGACCTACTATATGCCAGGCACTTTCCAGGCACTCGACATATCTATCTCAGTAAACAGGACACCATCCCAGCCTTTAAGGAGCTTACTGTGTGTTGGAAGAAACCAAGAAGCAAATTCTTGTTTATCGTTCTGTGTGAGAAGTGCCACAATAAATGTAAGAGAAGGCTTTCTGGAAAAAATGGAGTAAGGTGGGTGAATAGTGGAGGGGGGAATGAATATTTAAAGGCCACCCATTTGACTTTGGGATAAAGTCCAAATTCCTTGGCTGGGAATAGAAGGCCCTTCATGAATAGAAGCTTCAGCTTCTCAGGACTCAGTTGTCACCACCATTGCCCACATACTCTACATGCAGGCACACTGGATTACTTGCAGTAGTTTAGCTATGCATACTCCCTTTCACTTCCGAGATATTGCAAATGATGATCACTTTACATGGAATATCTTCCGTAGACTCCACCCATGAAATCCTACTTATTTATCTTGATTCAGCTCAAATAACACCTACTCTGGGAAGTCTTCCCTTAACCTGACCACCACACCCTGAATATGTTTAAATGCCTGATTTAGTTTTCTTGGACTACCATAACAAAGTACCACAAACTGAGTGGCTTCAACAACATAAATTCATTTTCTTACAGTTCTGGAGGCTGGATGTCTAACATCAAGGCAGGGTTGGTTCCAGTAAGGAAGAATCTGTTCCATGCCTCTCTCCTAGCTTCTAGTGGCTTCCTGGCAGTCTTTGGTGTCTCTTGGCATGTATGTTCCCAGTCTCTTCCTGTTCACATGGCATTCTCCTTGTGTGCCTGTCTGTGTCCAAATTTCCGCTTTTATAAGGACACCAGTTATATTGAATTATGGCCCACTCTAATGATGTTGTTTTAACTTGATTGCCTCTGCAAAGACTCTACCTCCAAATGAGTCCACATTTTGAGATACTAGGCATTAGGACTCCAACACATCTTTTTTGGGAGACACAACTCAACCCATAACAGTGCCTCTTCCTAGTGCTTCCATAGGACCCTGTGCTTATAGCATTAATCAAACTAATTATAATTGTCTGTTTAATTGCTTATCTCTCTCATCAGATTGTGAGCTCCATGGGGGGCAAGGATCATGATTTACTCATTGTTGGATCCTTAGGACTTGAAATAAAACCAAGAACATAGTAGGTGTTCAGTACATATTTGTCACAGTGTAAGTGTCACTCTGATCAGAGAACACACTCTTCACATGTGCTCTGGACCTTGGGCCTTCCTGCCTTTGCAGGGAACATATTCATATCCCTGCATCTTCAACTTCTCCTTCTTTGATGAATCCTTCTTCTAATGGTATTCAAACATTTTCTATTATTTACATTGTAAAACAAACATCTTCCTTTAAGCTTCTTGTTCCAGCTCTCATCAAATCTATTTTCTTCCGGAGCCAGGCTTCTCCAAAGAATTATCTACACATAGTGTCTTCTCTTCTTCACCTTTTATTCATTTCTTTATCTCACTCCAATATGGCTTCTGCACTCATCACTCTACCAAAAGTATCTTTACTGAGGTCATCACTGCCCTGTATGTTATCAGATACAATGAACCCTTCTTTGTCCTCAGCTTACTCCTCCCCTCAACAGTCTTCAGCATAGTTTACTAAGCTCTCCTTAAAACATTCTCCTCTCCCTACCTGAATGAACCAGCATGAAAATAGATTTGATGAACACTCAGGGTTTTTCTCCTACCTCTCTATCACCTCCTCATTTGCTGACTATTTTTCCTCTACATGATCTCAAAAAGAGGAATTCTCAGGCCTCCGTTCTGGGTTCTCTTCTCTCTCTGGACTATTCCTTTACAAGATTTTACCCACTCCCATGCTTTTAAATGCCTCCTACATGCTGATGGCATCTAAATTTGTATTTCTAGCCCAGATATCTCTTCTGAGTTCCAGATCAGTATATTTAACTACCTACTTGACAGCCACTGCCATATCAGAATACTCTTGCACAGAGTTGATGTGATCATTACTTCTCTCCCCCAAATCTGGCCCTATCTCAGGACTCTCCCATCCCTGTCAGTGGTATAAGCACATATTCAATTCACAAACTAGTAACCAGAAAGTTATTATTGATGCTTCCTTCTATAATCCATCACAAACCTATCTAGAATTGATAGATACCAATTCTATCTCTGAATATATCAGCTTCAATTCATTTCTCTCCATCTCTACCACTACTCTTTTAGTCCACACCAACATCATCTCTCACCGGTAACATTGTAATAGTGTCCTGATTGATTTCCGAAGGTCTATTAGCCCTCCAGTCCCATCAACAGTTGTTCTCCACGTAGCAATCCTAGTGATCTTAAAACATAAAATGGGCCAGGCGCGGTGGCTCATGCCTGTAATCCCAGCACTTTGGGAGGCCGAGGCGGGCGGATCACGAGGTCAGGAGATTGAGACCATCCTGGCTAACATGGTGAAACCCCGCCTCTACTAAAAATACAAAAATTAGCCGGGCATGGTGGCAGGTGCCTGTGGTCCCAGTTACTCGGGAGGCTCAGACAGGACACTGGCGTGAACCCAGGAGGCCGAGCTTGGAGCTTGCAGTGAACCGAGTTCGCGCCACCACACTCCAGCCTGGGAGATAGAGCGAGATTCTGTCTCAAAAACAAACAAACAAACAAACATAAAATGGATCATGTCACTCAACTGAAAATTGTTCAACAATTCCAATCTCACAAAGAAATCTAGTGAAGGCCTGCGTTATCTTGTTCCTGCCTACCTTCCCAGTCCCATCTATGATACTCTCTCCCTTGATCACTGCATTCTAACTATGCTAGTCTTTTCTCTGTTCCCAATCACTCTAAGAACTTTACCACAGCAGACCTTGTTGCTAGCTAGACCCACCGCTGAAATCCTCTGCTATCCCTCTTCACCTTACAACTTATCTTTGCCTGGCTTATTTCTGTTTATCTTTCGGTTCTCTGTTCAAATGTCATAACTTCAGATAAGCCTTCTCTGATATTCCTAACCCAATCCAAATTAGATACCCTTGTTATATGCCTTCCTATGCATTTCCTTCATAACATTTATCAAAGTATTAAATTATTGAGGGATTGTCAGGATATAGGTGGTACTTGATGACAAGGAAATAATAATAGTTTAGTTAGGGAGGAAGGCATGTAACCAATTGAGTCATTCACTCAAAAAATATTCATCGAGTGGCTCCCATATCCCAAGCATCCTTCTAGGCTCTGAAAACACTGGAAAACAACCACATAAAATAATAATTTATTAAACTATATCTGCAATGAATCCCGTAGAGACACAGAAAATCATCATTTGCTTCAATGTATTGGATGGGAGAAAACAGTCAAGCAAGTCCTCCTGGAGAGGATGATGATGGATCTGAGTATTAAAAGATGAAGTGGCATTAGCCAGGTGAAATATAACTATGGGCAGAATTTTCCAGGCAAAGGGCATGAATAAGGATGCATAGGGTACGATGTGGCAGATTGTGAGGTACAGCCTGATGGGAGATGAAACTGTGGAAAGGGACAAGATCAGAGTAATAGAAGGCCTTGAATTCCATGCTGAGAATCTTGGATTTTATCCTGTGAAGATGGGTATCAAACATTGACTTTGTGCACGAGAACTATGCTGGGTGCTGGAGGATACAGCTAGAAACAACTTTCTGCCTCTGGCCTTTAAGGGTTTACAATCTAATGAGAAGACAGGACACATATGTAAAAAGTGCAGGGCAGTACATCCTACGTGTCAAATGAAGATAAATAAAGCACTTCTCAGGGGGAGAAATGACATAAACAGCATACTCATGGAGGGTTCCAAGAGAAGGTAGGACTGGAGTTGAATCTTAAAGGACAAAATAGGGTGAGTTTAGCTCAACAAGGGACATTCTGAGTATTTCTCTTTCTTTATATGTTCTACTAAAAGATTTATTAGGTCTTCACATAAGGTTGTTTCACATTAATTATTATAGTTACTCTTAAAATGAAGGTAAATAGCAATACTGGGATTTGACATGCAGAGATTCTCTTTAGAAGTGATTCTTTCAAGAGCTACATATTATATAAACAATGTAAAAATATAAATTCTGACCAACTGGAACACCAAGGCCACCAGATTGTACCATTTTTTATGTTAGAAGCTGTATCTATGTTGTTCACTATTCTCTTCCTAGCATCTAGCACAATGACTGGATAACATTAGGCTCTCAATAAATATTTTTGCTTGAATAAATGAATAAGTTTATTATCTCCTTTTCAGAGCAGAATATTTTTGCTTTTATTCTCCCTTGGAGTGTAGCTTGAATATACCAGTTGATAATGTTAGGTAGCTGGTAACAGGAAAATAAGAAACAGAAGCACAAGTGAGGCCAGCAAGGTAAACTCAGGCACACAACAGGAAAAGGACCTGGGAGGGGAACAGAAATAAGTAAATGAAAATGCAGTGGGTAGCTGTAAATGCTATTAAAAAAATGCAATCTTGAAAAAAGTGCCTTGAGGTAATCCACATGTCTAACAGATTGCTGTAAGTGCTTAATGTATATTTCTCCAAAGCTAGCCTACTGGTGGGTTTCCGTATGTTCTATTAGATTCAATTTTTATCTTTTTAATCTCAGGTCAAGTAGAAGTCCAATATTATTATCATAACTTCATAGCCAGAACTGTAGTCTAGGCAGTGAAGGAAATAAACATGGACTATTTATTTAGGGAGCTCTCCTCTCTTATGAGGGTAACACAGTTATCACTCTTCCTCTACCTCTAGAACCTCCAGGTGTGATTTTTGTTAAAATGAAACTGAACACAACTAAAGTTTACCTGCCAATCCCTACTTCTAAGATTGCACCTTTTGGGGATTGTGTGGAGCAATTATTTATTATCTATCCCAGAATGGTTTCCCTCCCATCAACTAAAAAGTACTTCTCCCCTCTTGCAATGTAAATATGCCCAAGAAAAACTAGATTATTTCAAGGATACTAGTGCCAACTCTTCCCCTAAAATCAGAATAGTTGGCAATTATCCAATATTTGGGGTTATAAAAATTATAATCTATCCTGTGTTTTTCTTTTTCTTTTTTTTTCTTTTTTCTTTTGCTGTTTTTTTTTGTTGTTGTTGTTGTTGTTTTGTTTGTTTGTTTTTTCTTTCTTTCTTTTTTTTTTTTTGATGGAGTTTTGCTCTTGTTGCCCAAGCTGGAGTTCAATGGAATAATCTCGGCTCACTGCAACCTCCACCTCCTGGGTTCAAGCGATTCTCCTGCCTCAGCCTCCTGAGTAGCTGAGATTACAGGTGTGTGCCACCACGCCCAGCTAAGTTTTTGTATTTTTAGTAGAAACGGGGTTTCACCATGTTAGCCAGGCTGGTCTTGAACCCCTGACCTCAGGTGATCTGCCCGCCTGGGCCTCCCAAAGCACTGGAATTACAGGCGTGAGCCACCGTGCTCCACCTATCTTGTGTTTTTCTAATCTGATTGGAAATTTCTTGAGGATGAAAACATTGCCTTGACCTCTAGATGGCCCTCATTTTTGTCAGTTATATGAACCTCATCATTATAGGATCAAATCCTCAGCTTCCTCACAGCCTCTTTAACATCTTTGTGTTTGAGGCTGTTGATAAGGGGATTACACATGGGAGCAGCAATGGTGTAGAGCAAGGAGAAGACTTTGTTGAGAGCTGGCACCTGGCCAGCCAAGGGCACAGCATAGACCAGGATCAAGATCCCATAGAACAAGATCACAACCACTAGACAAGAAGAGCAAGTTCAGAATGCCTTCTGCCTACTAGCCACAGAAGGTGTATACAAGACCATTGAAAAAATCCTCCAGTAGGAGGTTAGGGTTAGTCCGAAGGAAGCTGGGTCAACAGAGCTGTTAAGGCTCATGCAGACCAGGTTGACTAGATAGGGATCTGAGCAGGAAAGCTTCTGCAGAGGTTTCAAGTCACAGAATAAATGGTTAACCTCATCTTTACCGTAGAAGGTCAAGTTGGATACCATAGCAGCCTGGAATGCACCTTACACTGTTCATGAGCCACTTACTAGCCCGATGCACATGGTTCCACGCACTAGTTTTGAATAATGCATGGGCTGACAGATAGCCAGGTATGCATCATATGACATCATTGCCAGTAAATAACATTCAGTGCTGCCTAGGACCTCAAATAAGTAGACCTGAATAATACAACCTACCACAGAAATCATTGTTTTCCATCAACAGGTCCACCAGCATCCTGGGCACAATGTTGGTTGTATAACAGATCTCCAAGCATGAGAGGTTCACCAAAAAGAAGAACATTGGAGTGTGAGGTCTCTGTTGAGTGCGCACCAGTACCATGAGGGGAAGATTCCCAGAAAAGATGGCTACATAGATAACCCCAAACACCAGGAAGAACAAGGGACTCAATTCTTTGAGGTCTCCAAACCCCAGTATGATAAACTCGGTCACCACCGTAGTGGTACTTACTGGCCCCACAGAAGTCAGTAGTTCCTGATGAAATGTCAGCTTTTCCATACCAATATGTCAGCTTACTCTATCACTTAGATTTTCCACATAGTCTACTTCTATCAGTGATTAGAACACTGTGCTGATGAGCGTATTTCTTGAGGATTGGTCCTCATCATAGCCAGTTAAATTATTCCTCAGAAAACTGTTTCTAGAAGTCAGCTGAACCTGTCCTCTGGTTAGGGTGTGGAATAGGGATGAGGAGACTAAATGGGAGAAGGAATGGCTCCATGAAAAATCTATCCTCATCCTTAAAGTAGCCATCTAGATTACAATTGTACTGGTAACAAGTTGAGGCCCCCAAATTCACAATCAAAGGAGACATGTACAGCCCATGTTTGGAATCTTCTATGCCATTTTTGGACAGAAGAAATTCCCAAAGAAAATCCTTACTAAATGCTGACAATTCAAAGAAGAGGCCTGCCAGATAGCAAATTATGTATGGCCTTCTTGATTGGAGCATGAAATGAGAGCTGATACACTAGGACTGAAGCAGAGAATCATTTCATTGATGTTACTGGAGCATCCATGCTTGTTTGGTAGTTACAGGCCTGAGGAAGCAGAACTGGTCTCTAGAGAGAAAATAGATTCTGGAAAACCAGAGATATATCCTGAGACAAAATAAGGGTTTCTTATTTCTAAATCTTGCCCCATAAAAAGTTGGATTTTAGGCTCCTGGGGAGAAAGGTTAGCAGCTGACATCTAAAACTACTGGTTAGACTCACATGTACACATCTGAACATACACACACACACACGCTTGCACACACATTTGTAGGTAGTCACACTTACAAAGAGCACACATGCTGTCATCTTTGCTATCACTTTTTAAATTTGGGTTTCCTAGGTTAGTCTTCTAGAAGTGGAATATTCACTCCATGGGACTTGGTCTGCATTTCAGATGTGCTGACACTAAAGAGGTAGTGGCCCTGGGTTAGATCACAAAGTACAAATAACCAGGCTTTCCACGTGCATCACCAGGAGTGAAAGAGAAGCTAGTATGTCTTCTCATTCATTATGGTTATTGCTCTGTTTTGTAAGGCAATGTTGCGTAATGATTAAACACATGAACTCCAGAGCCAGACTGCCTGGGGTCAAATCTCAGTCTCTCTGTTTACTGGCTGTGTGACCTTGGGTAAGTTGTTTAACCTCTCTGTGCCTCTGTTTTCTCATCTCAGAAAAAAATGAGGTGCATAAGAGTATTTCCTCACAGTTTCGTTTTGAGAAATATATGTAAAGTAATTAGAAAGGTGTCTGACACATAAGAAGCACTAAACAAGAACTAAATATTTTTACTTCCAAAATACAAAATGTTTAATAAAAACAAGCCCACAGAAGCATTAACCAAGACTATTAATCACTATACTTAAATAAAATAAAGCAATATAGATGCACAGGAAGAAAATTGTACATTTCTCATTACTTCTTGACTGTCATCTATCACCACTTAATTTTACCACTTAATTTAACTTGAAGATAATTGAAGATATTACAAGCATCTGTCTATAGAATTATGTAAAGATTAGATGAATCATGTATATGAAGTGCCTGCCACATACAAAACACTCAATAAATCGTGACTAAAAACAGTACCAACAATTTGCCTAAAGTCATCAAATCAGCATGCGGCAGAGCTGAGATTTACAGTTCCATGGGACTGCAAGTCATGATCTTTCCATAGGTCACCCTGACTTACTGCCTGCTATCATTATATTTACATGTATATGTGTCTGTGCATGCATGCTTTTTTGTCTGTATGCAAAGAGTCTTTAGGATTCTGTCTAAAAGGATTAAAGGCAAACTTTTCTGTGTAATTGTGCACCTTTATGCAAGCTCTCTTCCTACATACCCACTTTGTACCAGTTACCAGTGTACACACCACACACAAGCCATGGGTGCCCACACTGCTCTCTTTGTTCCTTTGGCTCCAGTTCCTGTACAGCTCCTGACCTTTGGTTTAACCTCCCTTTTGAGGGGGAACTCTGGGTTTTTACTGGGTGTTCTCAACTCAGGTTCCTGCCTCCTTCTCAAGAGCTTTGGCTCAGACTCATTCTCCTCAGTTTTTCCAATATTGAGGCCATAATTAACCATTTATTTGAAAAATGAATCCCTACCCCACTCTGTCACTGTCTTCCCTTCTTTCCTGATTCATTTTTATTTACAACATGTATCACCTCTGAGATATAGTATATTTTGCTTAATTATTTCTAATGGTCTGTTTCCTTTAATGTAGACTTTATGGGAGCAGAAGTTTCCTCTCTTTTATTCACCACTGAATCCTCAGCACCTAGAACATTGCCTGGTACAGAATAGACATAACAAATATTTGCTATATGAATTAGTGAGGCAGTATAATATAGTGAACAGTGCTTTGCCTTCAGAGCCAAACAGAACCACATTCAGATCTCAGCTCTGCCACTTATCCATATGTTACTGTGGGGCCATTTATGGGACCTCTATGTGCTTCAGTTTCCTCATTTGTTAAATAAGAGTCTTTTTTTTTTTTTTTGAGTCTCGCTCTGTCACACAGACTGGAGTGCAGTGGCAGGATCTCGGCTCACTGCAAGCTCCGCCTCCCGCGTTCATGCAATTCTCCTGCCTCTGCCTCCCGAGTAGCTGGGACTACAGGCACCCGCCACCACACCTGGTTAATTTTTTGTATTTTCAGTAGAGACAGGGTTTCACCGTGTTAACCAGGATGGTCTCGATCTCCTGACCTCGTGATCCGCCCGTCTCAGCCTCCCAAAGTGCTGGGATTACAGGCGTGAGCCACTGCGCCCGGCCTAAATAAGAATCTTGATAGGGCCCCTTAGGTGTCTCTAAATATCCAGTCCCTTCTTCTTCTCTGTCAGAGATTGGCAAACTTCTTAAAGACCAGAGAGTGATATTTTAAGCTTTGTGGACCGTTGCGACCCAGTCTTTGCCACAACTATTCAAGAATGCCATTGTTTTGAGAAAGCAGCATAGATGATACATAGAAGAATTGGAGTGGCTATGTTCCATTAAAATTTCATTTACCAGAAAGAGGTTGTTGGACCTCAGTGTGTAGTTTACCTGCCCCTGTAGCTGGATACATGGCTTCCTGGCTAAAGTCCACATTACTTTTACAAGATGGGTCAAGCCTATAGGGTATAAATGGAATGAGGTTTCTACCTTTTAGATTGTGCCCTTAGAAGAAAAGTATATATTCTCACCTTCCCCTTTTCATCTTTCCCACTGGCTGGAATGCAGACCTGATAGCAGAACCCAGAGTTGCCATCTGGGACCATGTGATAGAATCTGGGGATTGAAAATTGCAGAGCAACAGCACAGAAGCAGCCTGGAGGCCCACAGTAACCCTGAACAGCCTACCTGGCCCTTTCAGGGAAATACATGTAGTTTTATTTTGTGTAAGTCACTGAAAGTTTTTGGTCTTTTTGTTACAACAGCCTAACCTGCACTCTAACTAACAAATGATTACAATTACCTCCTAGGTTATGATTATTCAACAAGATACTCCATGTAAAGCACTTAGCAGAGCAATTGACACAAAGTAAACGGCAGCTTTCATTATGATTTCTGTTGTTTGTGACGTCGTTCCTCTTCTCCATTCTTCCCTTCCCCTGATATGTTTAAATCTAATTTTAGTTCCCTTGAGATCCAATGTTTGATCAGGCCCAAAAACCTTTGAGATGGATTCAACAACCCCCTCTCCACTCATGTGCAAAGAGTATTTATTTATTCATTTATTTATTTGAGACCCAGTCTCACTCTGTTGCCCAGACTGGAGTGCAGTGGCACTATCTTGGCTCACTGCAACCGCTGCCTCCCAGGTTCAAGCAAGCAGTTCTCCTGCCTTAGCCTCCCGAGTAGCTGGGACTACAGGCATGCACCACCACACCCAGCGCATTTTTATATTTTTAGTGGAGACGAGGTTTTGTCATATTGGCCAGGCTGGTCTCAAATTCCTGATCTCAGGTGATCCCCCCACCTCGGCCTCCCAAAGTACTGGGATTATAGGCATGAGCCACTGCACCCGCTCTGGAAAGAGAATTTAAACAAGCAACCAGATTTTGTCCTTTTCCTGAATAAAGTGCAAATAATACATTTGACTAATTTGGGTCTTTTTCACGTTCCTAATAAGATAGATAAGCAATCAATGTTCAAACTGGAGTATACATAGCCTAAGATCAGTGGTCCTCAACTGAGGGTGATTTTTTCTCCTCCCCACCCCACCAGGAGACATTTGGCAATATTTGCTTGAGGTTAAGTAGTCATTCTGGTTCCTCCCTTCTCCCCTCTCCTTTCACAATTACCTTCCTCCTACATTATAAGAGAAAGGACTACCTATCAGACATCTTGAATCTTACCATGGCTGTACTCCCTTTCTCCTCTGAGGTCCCAGAGTAGAGCAGAGCAGAGTGGATGAGATCGGGAAGTCAGAGCATAGTCCTAGATTCTAATTACTACTCTGTCACTTTTGGGCTATGCAACACATATTTATTTATTTACTTATTTATTTTAACACTTTGGAGACTTCTGGTCACAGAAAAATTTGGTTTAAAATTTCATTTTATATACATATTTTTATTGGGATACATAATAGGATGAGCAGGGAAGACTTTTCCATATAAAAACATGAAAGATATTAGGATAAAACTCCGTGAGGCAAGTGAATGGAAGTGTGAGTTGAAGAAGAACAGGTAATGATGTTAAATATCCAGCTGTTAGAGACCTTTTCCATTAGTATTTTAATGGGTGATAATGGATATAAAAATACTATAGTACTTAGAATTCATTGAATAAGTTAAAGAGTGATTCAGGAGTTTAATTTAAACTCAGTATTTACAAGGTGACAAAGTATACTGTATTTGCATCTATTTGAATTTATGATGAAAAATTTCTAGGTGTCAATTTTTAAAATGTGCAAGAGGGCAGAGTATAGTCCAAAGTTTAAAGAGCTGGGTTACTGCTGAATTCTCTCTGTGTCCTTTCTTTCTTGATGAAAAAACAAAAAGAGGGAAAAAAACAGTCACATCGAGATGTGATTAAAATGCAGCAGCAAGTCTTACTGCACAAGACCGGTTTTCTCCGGTCCCCACTCATCCTGCCAGCTAGCTTCCAAGTGGGTTTTTTTTTCCCCTGCTCAAGAAGTTCTTCATGCTCCCCCAGCCTTCCATTCAAACCAATACCTATTTTCCCCTTTTCATCAAATAATGACTCTCTTAGTCATCGCCACAGGTCTCCTGGACTCTTGCAACCTGCTTATGACTCAACCTGCTTTTAGCGAGTGGGCCTCCAGATACAATCCATAATTATCAAGCAGAACTTTGAAAAACATATTAAGAGAAAAGGACAAGTTTTAGAACAGTGCTTGCTATAGGGTGGCCCTCACATACATACACACACATACAGTCTTCACTCGTGGAGAACTTGTCTTCCTCATGCTGAGAAAACTACTGGGAAAAATGGGCAAGTCAATCAAATGAATTCTGTTGTTTCTTTTTATGCAGGAAATGGTAAAATATGCTTCTTTTTGCAGCCTTCACTGTCTTAGGCAAATTGTGAGCCTGGTTTGTGTTTGCAGTTCCAGAAAAGTAATTTTATATGTGCAAACAAACATACATCAGTGTACACAGGAGACAGTGTGACTCTAGCTGTGATGAACAGAGAATGGTGTACATGATGCCATCCACCAGCCCAGACCTACATTTTTACATTGAAATCAGAGAACACAGCCTTAAAATAGAAATGGCAATAAACAAAATAGTTCACTTTCGTCCAGATTGGCTTGCAGAGCACCGTTCTACACTGGCCTGTGGCCTGGTAAATGTCTCTTGCTTCACAGGAAGTCTGAGCTGCTACTTGATTCTTCCTATCTGAAGGCAGCTTCTTTCCATTTTGAAGCAAGCTGAGGAAGGGAGTCCTTCCTTAATCACTCCCTCAGAACCAATCAACATGTATTGATTTGAATTCCAGCTTATCTCATATTAGCTGTGTGACCTGAAGTAATATTCTTAACCTCTCTGAAACACAATTTCTTCATCTCTAAAATCGGGAGAATGATATCTGCCTTGACTGATATACAAAATGAGTACTGAGGATTAAATGAGACACAGTGTTTTTAAAAGTTAAAGTACTATACCAAATACATTAAAAATAACAATAACAATTATCACTATTATTATTATTCTTATTATTAGCTCCCAAGACCACATATTCATTTGATAAGCTCTAATCATTAGAAATAAACCAAAATCAGAATCTCTTTAAATTTTGCTCCTTCATCTCTGGTCTGCTCATTGATTTTATATAACATAGATCTAACTCTTTTTCTACATGTAGCCTTTCAGATAATTGAAGAGAGATATTGAGGTCCCATTCTACGCCCACATCTAGGTTTTCTCTTCTCTGGGCTAGGAAAAAACAAGTCAGTCAGTTAAGAAGCTCTTAAAGTAGAGGAAAAGTATGATATCAGTGGAATCACATTTTTGTTCTCAACATTATTGTTTATTTGACTGATGGCTATGGTCCCCTTTGGAGGTTGTTAACACATGGAAATGATGTTTGTTGAGTCCAGAAAAGTGAAAAGATGTTTGGGTTTACTCTTTTATTCCCAATTCTAGTCAGCACTTAATACCCTTTTGATGTACTCATGAATAAGTGGATGAAACTCTATCATAAATTTTCTTTTTCTTAAGCACAACAGCCTGGAGTTTCCAACCCCTGCCCATGGCACTGGTGTGCCTTGAGCCTCAGCATGCTGAGCCCCAGCGTGCTGAGACTTGCTTCCAGTCTACACCGACAGAACACTTGGCTTTGTTCCTCTATTCTTCCAGGAGGGTGTTTCACAAATACCCTCCCTTTTGGGAACCAGTGTCAGTAACCGACACCAAGATGAATCTTTTCTCTTCTTTTTTTGTTTTTGCTTGTTTGTTTTTGCAAGGGAGGGGGTTTGTGGGGATCAGGCAGCCTGGTCCTAAGTTCCCTTTTAGACAAAGCTAGTGGATTGATCATTTATTTAATTAATTACCAGGTATTAATGCTGCAGCCTCAATATCAAATCAAGTAACTAAAAGAAAAATGAGCCCTTCGAAGACAAAGAAAGAAACCTTCTGTAGGGCCCACTGGAAAGATGAGCTTTGTGTACTTATTTTCTTTTTGTCTTTCAGTTTGGTTTGAAATTTTGTTTTTCCTTGTGATCCTGTTTAGTTGTTTGCTTGATGATTTATTTTAATTATACACACCTCACCTCTTCTCTATAATCCAGGTGAGTATAGCAAGCGGGAGAGTCCCTGAGCTGCTTACGCTATGAGGCTATATCAGAGGCACCTCAGCCTCACTTCTATGCCATCCCAACCTGTTCATTTGCATTCTAAAAAACGTTCCTTTTGTCCAAGATTTCAAAACCTGCAAGTCAAAGAAAAGGGGAAGAAAACTCACTTACAAGGAATTGCGTATATACAAAATAAAGTTCAACCATGACTGAGTAGCTATCTTTTTCCTACCATCAGGTCAGGGGCATCCCAGAATATTAGAAATTGCCAAACCCATGAGACTTGAGGAGCATTTGTCTTGATTATTCTGTACTCCAATGCCTAGAACAGTGCTTAGGCATTTAGCATACATTCAGTACAATATTTTGGGAAGGGAGAATATAAAGAATATAAGGCATGGAAGGAAGAAGGAAGGGGGGTGATTCTAAGAAAACCATCTAAAGAAAGATTGGTGCTGGAGTAAGGCATTCTAGAATCTTAAGGCGCTGGAGGTAGAAGAAACCATAAGAGACCACTTATGGTCTAGCCCTTTGCATTCACACAGATTATTTGAACCACTCATCTTTACATTTTTGAGAGTTCATGGGACAAAAGTGTCCATGGCTCTCATTTCCTCCCATTTCTATTGTCAGTAAAGTCATGCTCACACACTCGTCTGTAACTTATTGAAAATTTCCAGACAACACATCCAGGTTCGCTATTCCCACCTGAGCCATCGATATACCACTTAGGAAATTTACCTGTATTAATTTAGTCTTCAGAGCAGCCAAACAACTGGTCAGTATTCAAAAGAAAGAGAATTCAATAAACCTAGTTGTATTCCCTTCTCCCTACTTCCTTGAATATGCATGACACCTAAATAAATCTCTCTATATAACAGTCTTGTTTATTTAGAGACAAGAAAACGTTTCTTATAAAATTCTGATCAGCCGAAACTCAACAAAATTAAGAAAGTTTGCTTTGTGGGAATAAAGAAAAATTAAAATAGAAATTATCACAATTCAAATTACAAAAATTTTCAAGGGCTTTTCTGCATTCAGATAACATTCAGCTCAGTTTCCTACATCTTCTACAGCTGAAGCTTTGGACAATGGTAACAAAGGGTATGAATGATCCACCTATGGCCCTGAAAGAGCCTTAGTGTATCAAGAATCAATGTTGATCCCAGACTTTCCATGGTAACTCAAGCAATATGGACACAGAGCCCTTGGAGGGATTTTAAAAAGGGAGTTGAAACTAAGAAAGTTCTCAGCCTACCCTTCAGAGAACTGAAGTACCTCATGAGACAGAATACCCAATTCCTTAACCATTCTGTCCTACTTGAAGATAATGGTCACATCATTATCATTGTAGTGGTGGAAGTGGTGGTGGTGGTGGTGGTGGTGGTGGTGGCCATAGCAGTGCCAGCTGTTAACATTTATTGAGTCCTCACTACATAGTGAACTCTATGTTAAAGCCTTTAGATGGATTAAATTATTTATTCATAACTTATCTTATTTAACCCTCAAAGCAACCCTGTCAGGTAAATGTTAATATATTTATTTTGCCGATGATGAAACTAAGGAAAAAGGATGTGAAGTAACTTGCTCATAGATCAGATGAGATTTCATTTCACCATAAAGCTCCCTGCCCTGCAAATATTACCCACTCTTTATCCCTCGCTAAATCATATTATAATACATGACATAGAAGTTAATAGAGGGTAAGGTGTGAAACCAGGTAAGAGATCAGTTTCATGTCAAAAGAACACAACCCCAGCTAATCCCCAGTTCTACAAATATAGATCCAAAACTTTCTCCTTCTCATGGTAAGTAAAGAACATTACTTTTAGATGCTAAGGAAAGTATGGCATTAATATGTAAAACTATAACTTATATGAAAATGCTTTCTTAATGACTATTACATTCTGAAATATCAAATTAATCTATTCATAACTCACTATATAGTAAAGCAGGAATCAGGCAAGCACTTTATATCTATAAACTCTCTGATCTTTTGTCATCTTATTAAAATCAACATAATTTTGATTACAAGCCAGGGGTCCAGACTGCCGTGTAAATTGATAACAATATAAGATTAGCACCTTATTCTTTAAAATATTCACATAGTTCATGCAAAAGCACGATTGTTGGCGGCATAATAATTGGCTTAATGAAAAAAAGAAAGGGAAGGAAACAAACACTTATTGACCACCTGCATCATATTGTACTAGGTGCCTTCCACATACATTATCTCATTATGACTATGATACATATTTCATATGGTTGTTCTAAGAACTAAATGAGCCCACATACATGAAAGTGCCTAGGGGTAGGCAGAGTAAAGGACCTGGTATTATCAATCACGCACCATGTTCCAGGTCCTGTGCTATCATATACATTGTTTCCTTTAATCATCACAACAGCTCTGCACACTTGGCCTTATTATCCAGATTTCATGCATAAAGAGACTGAGGCTCAGATAATTTTTTAGCTACTAACTAAGATCGCACAGCAGACTCTGAATTGACTGGATTCTATATCCATGCTCTTACCACTTAATTAAAGGAGAGGAGAAGCCCTTTAACAGCACTTCGTTATAGGGAGGGAAGGAAAGTGTGACACCAATATGCACCCATTCATTCATTCAACAACCATGCCTTCAGCACATGCTCTGTGTGAAGCACTGAGCTAAATTCTTTCCGTAAATTGTCTCAGTAAATCTTCACAACACCTCTAGCAGATGAGAGCCAGGATATTATCCCAATTTTGCCCATGAGGATATGGAGCTCAAGGAGGTTCAACTGTTGTGCTCGCCATCATAGAGCTAGGAGATGGCAGCATCTGGATTGAAAATTAAGTTTGTCTGTCTTCAAAGCCTGCACTCTTTCCAGAATATTGTGCTACTTCTAGAAGGCAAATTATGTTTTCCTGTACGCAAAGCAATATATTTTGGATCATCTTGTATACCACTAGGGAGCCCAGATTGTTGGTCCCCAGCACTGGGGGTCTGTTAGGTGGACTGCCCTCTGTAGCCTAGGAGAGAAAGTGTCTTGTGTAAGGAGGAAGTGGGGAGAGTGTGGCTGAGGGTAGGAGGAGAAAGAAAGAGAGCTCAAAAATGCTAGTAACCCTGGAGATGGAAGGGACCACAAAAAACCATAAAGTCTAGCTACCATGAAATAGCATTTCTGAACCACCTGCTTAATCTTATACAAAAGATACGTCAATGCCATCCTAAATCCAGGATTATTCTATGCACACCGGGTATTAGACCAGAGTGGGACATGATCCATGCAAAATTACCTTTACTACTAGAAATAGAACTCCATGGCACCTTCTGCTAAATAAAGAGCAACACAGGAAAGCCTACTGTAGAACAAATGGACTTAATGATTTCACAAGAAGATTATCTTCAAGTCATGAAGTTGCCTTTAAGATCAGTCCTCTGTCATTCAACTCAGCAACTTCCCCTGTTCAGCTCTACTAATATGTGGGCCAATGACAATACCTCTCAGTAGGCAAGCCCCAACCTACCTCCTTCCTTCGCTGGGGTCAGTGTTTATTCTCATCTCTGCTTGTAGCTACTCCCATACCCTCCACTCTTGTTCCAGTGCTCAATATTCTGCCAACAAAGGATATGATTTTCTGAATTCAATCCTGAGCAAGCAAACTTACCTTTTCTATTATTATTTGAAAATGGCCCCTTGGCTTTTCCCCTATACGGTCATCTTCCCATATCTGTATCAGGGAAACAGAGCTGGAGGGCAGAGTTTCCAGAGAATCCTTGCCTGGGTGAGCAGATGACTACCCTAAGGGATGGTTGGCCAAGAATGAGAGTCTGAAGTTAACAATGTCTATATGGAGGGTTCATGCTCTGTGGGACCAGTTATGATACTACAGACGGAAATGTGTGGTGTACCTGAAATCTCTGGGTGACCACTTCCCAAACAGAGGCCTGGATCACAAAGAGGAACTGAGCCAGAAAGTAAGAGGCTTCCAAGCAAGGGACAATAACACAGGGGCAATAACTATAGACTTCACACTGCAGAGGCAGTATAATATAACAGGATACACATGGCCCCTGCAGCTGAAAATATGGATGACTTTGGGCAGTTACATAATCCCTCTGAGCTTCTGTTTCTTCATCTCTTTAAAGGGTGAGAGCTGGGGAAGAGGAGCTGAAGGAGGAGTCAGAGAATGACATTTACTGAGTGCAGACTTCCTGCCAGGCATTGTACTCTGCTTCACATAAACACTCACTTTATCCTCCCCAAATTTCTTCAGGTTATGAATTATTATTGAAATAATAATGGACAATATAAGAGAGTGCTTGGCTCATAATACACTTAATAAATGTCAGTTCCTTTCCTTTTCAAATCTATAAGTAAATGGCATGAACTTTAGTTCTCAGAGAGTACATCTATTCCACGTTGTCCCTATCACTTCGTAATGCAGATTGAAGCAGTTTGAAGTGATCATTTTTAGAAGTAATCATAGAATGCCAGAGCAGAAGAGGCCTTAAAGATTGTTCACATGTAATTCTTCAATGGATAGAAAAGGGAAATACATTTTTCTGGTTCTGCAGCAAGGATTCAACCAGAATCAAGGTGTCCTATCTCCCAAGTGTAGTTATTTCTGAATCTTCAGGAGCTGGCTCAGAAAAAGCCACTTTCAACCCTGCATTAACAGAAGTGAAGGGCAGGATTCAGACTCTAGGTGGCTGCAGTTCATAAAAGCACCTTGTGGTTCAAGCACTGTTGCTCCTGAGGAGTTTCAGAAAATGGCTTTGAAGCATAGGAAAAAGGGAAGGACAAAAGGGAAGGCAGAACCCACAGGTTTCATCAATGATGGGGTAGCCAACTTGGAATCAACAGCAGAAACAAAAGCGGAACCATGACCTCTGAACAGTCTTATCTTTGGGGATGAAGGAACTGCACAGAGTTCCACCTTTCCTGTGGGATCTTGAAGTCCACTGCTCTCCCCCATGGCCTGGTTTGCAATTCCTACCACAAGTTGCTCCTAGCCATTGTCTCCCAAAGGATCCTGTCAAAAGAAGAATTCTACTCCTGGAGCTGGAGCTATTCAGAATAGGTATTTCACAAGTATTTGCTGAATAAACGAATCAGAGGCCTACCGAGGGAAATACTCCTGCCCTCTCATTGGAACACAGGGCTGAGTTTCTAA
The DNA here is from genome assembly GCF_037993035.2 of Macaca fascicularis. Taxonomy (NCBI): domain Eukaryota; kingdom Metazoa; phylum Chordata; class Mammalia; order Primates; family Cercopithecidae; genus Macaca; species Macaca fascicularis. The sequence goes on along the minus strand of NC_088395.1, from coordinate 137,455,601 downwards.
GGCAGCCTACAAGCATTGCCCACTAGTTCAATTTCTCATTACTACATCTCATTGCTCTCAATGGCAAAAATGCAATTACCTTTACACCAAACTAATACTTTCTAGTCTACAACCACAGACTTTCTCTGAAGGAGGCAAGCCTTTCTCCAAAATTTCAGTCTCTGTGCCCCATTCTGAAATTTGCCTAAAAGGATGGAAAGCAGACCTCCAGGCAGGTAAACATAAAATAATTGAGGCCAGAACTGCAATTCTTCAATAACAGAAGGGAAGCTGGGATGGGGAACAAAGCCCCCTGCTCTGGTAACACCTCATCTTCTACTCACTCAAAGGAAAGGTGTGGAATGGTTCCAATCATCCCTCAACAGAACTTTATCTCTGTGGGAAAATGATCTGAGTAAGCGTTGGGAGCAATCAGAAGGTAGTATGCGTTGTTGGGGTGGGAGTAGAAAGGAGGCATTGATTGAGGGGCAGCCTTTAAATATCAGAGCAAATTCCAGTCTAGCCTGTAATTTCCTCAGTGAACAAGCACCTTCTTTTGTTCACAGGCTTATCCTATAAGAAAGAGTCCATAGATTACCAAAGTCTTAAAATAATCCCAGAACCCTGGTACGTATGTGCATACAGACACAAACTCAAATGTTAACAGGACACACATACAGATTCAGTCACATACAAAAGGTAATGAAAAGAACAAGGCAGAAGCATATTATCACACAGATATAAATCCATGAATATACAGGTAAAAACATACAAATGATCACACATACACACAACACAAATATACTTTCAGACTTAGAGTAGTCTGAGTTCCTGGGCTAATTAGACAAATGGAATTCTCCCAAAGTGATAACATGCTACTACTCCCAGCCCTTTCTTTACTGGCCCCAGCATATAAAGTTGTCCCTAACTCGATCACTTAATAACAAAAGTTATTGTACAAATTTCCAATACAATTTGTTGTCTATCCTTGGCAGCTTGAGTTTGAGGAATACTAGAGTGTTTACTTGAAAGTCACCATTCTCTGGAATAAAGTAAAACTCAGAGCTGGAAATAGGAAAATACCCCCACAAACTATATTTTCTCCTTCACTGTATTATTAAATGACAAACTATTATCCCTGCACCATACTCCATTGTCCACAGGATATTTCTGTCAAGACTCAAAATTTTTCTGAACCAGGTTTCACTTTTGGATTGGCATTTTCCAAATCCTTACTCGAGTCCTGCTCCTGTTGAAGCAATGTCTTAGTCTGTTCTGGCTGCTATAACAAAACACTTTGGATTGGGTAATTTACAAACAACGTAATTTATAGCTTACAGTTCTAGAGGCTGAGAAGTCCAGGATCAAGATGTCAGCATGGTCATTGTTTGGTGAGGCCATGCTCTCTGCTTCAAAGATGGCACCCTTTTGCTGCATACTAACATGGTGGAAGGGCAAAGAATGAAGAGGCTCCCTCGAGCCCTTTTTATAAGGGCACCAATCCCATTTATGAGGGTGGAGTCCTCATGACCTAATCACCTCCCAAAGGCACCACTTGTTAATACTGTCACATTGGGGATTAGGTTTAAGGTATGAATTTTGGAGGGACAAAAACATTCAGACCCTATCAACTTCACATCTAACTTCCCTGAGGCTGCACTAGATCTAAGATAGTGAGTGATTAAGGCACGATCAGAAAACTGAGGTCCTAAATCATGTGTGTGATCACTGTCTCAAGTCCTGGTCTGAATGAGAATTGATCTGGCAGCAACTTGACTTAAACATTGTTCTTGCCAAGAACAGGGCTGGCAGTGCAGGAAACTTGTTTGCTTCCCTCTTTGGGTCACCATCATTACAAATGCCACACCTTTTGGTGGCGCTCTTTATCGTTTATAACTTGCTGTCAGAATTACTTCTTTTGGTTCTTGAGACAACTCTCTAAAATCATCCAAGCAGATTTAATGACAATCCTCATTTTAATGGTATAGAAACTGAAGTTCCATAAGATGTAGTGACATGCCTAAGGTCCACAAAGCTAATTAGTGTCAGAGGTATGTTTTGAACCTAGATATTTATGATTCTGCTTCCAATACTTTTAAAACTATACTACTACATTCCTTACTGTCCTACTCTATGCTGTCACTGCCCCCCACACCCCACCACAAACACACACACACACACACACACACACACACACACACACACACAGAGTAAAGTCCTATTTTGACTTTACCATTTTCAAACTACATTCCGGAATTTTGCCCTCTCTCGTCTCCAGAAAACAACCCATTTTATGTCTCTTCTCCTAGACAATCTTCTGTATGCCCAGTAGACAATATTATCTCATTTAATCTTCAGGAGAAGTTATGTAATTTGTCATAATCACACAGCCGATAAATGGTGGAGCCAAGACTGCAATTCAGAGCCATTGGACTTTAAATGTGCATGCTCTTTCTGCAACATTACACTGCCTTTCAGAGCTAATTTGTCAAATGACTCTGTTAATGTGCTAACGCCATACAAACACTAATCAAAAGAAGCTGGAATAGCTGTGTTTATTTTGTTATTGCAGTCAATGTGGCACAAGAGGAGGTTAATACATTTTTTTTTATAACTAGTTTATTGCTAGGACAGTGGGAATCTACTGTATATCTGGCTAGGTCTTATGACACAATTAGAGAACAATATAATACAGTGGAATAAAGCACTAAATTCTACACATTTAAATGTCCTTTTGTAAATTGGAGGCAATAATAGATTAAAAATAAGTTGTAAGAGATACCAACAAGTAAGAAATTAAAGTTGGCTGGAATTACCAAGGAAGAAATAAAAGTTGAGCTTGACTGGGAAAGATTTGGGAATTTATATAAAAAGAAAGAGGGCTTTCCATGCAAGAGGGACAGCATAAAGAAATGCAGAGCAGGTTTGAAGCCGTGTATGGGAACAATGAAAAGACTGCCTTAATTTCAACATAAGATACAGGTTAGGGAAGAGTTTGAAATAGTATGTCAATTTACAATTGCTGGTTGTTCCTGACACAAGGGGAGTTTGCATTTACACACATGCAATTTTCCATATGCCTACACTGGGTGTTCATGATGAAGGTTGGGAGAAGGGCTTCCCTGTCAGCTTTCTCAGACTCTTCTCTCCTATGAAACAAAAGCCTCAAGATGCTAGGGGTAGAACAGGGACTCCCCTCACTCCCATGACAGTCAAAAATCTATTACTTCTGGGGAGTAGTAGAACCAAAATGTGTCTGCCTCTGAAGAAAGGTTATAAACCCTCTGAGGGAGAGTACAAACTCTCTTGCACTCAGGACTCAAGAAAAATCCTTCCTGGGGAAAGAATATAAGCAAAACCCTCTCCTCCAAAGAAGGGGCAGAGAACTTTCTTGGGTACAGGATCCTACAAACATACCAAACATAGGTTTGCTACTACTGTGAGAGGGACAGGAAATTCCTAGTCAAGAACAACCGCAGATACAAAGCAGAGTTTCATTGCCACTGTGAGGAACACTACTAAGCCCCATTTCTGAAACTCATGTGTGCAGGGCCTGCCAAAGATTGAGACTGGACCATAACAGAGAACATGCCATTTCCCTATGAGCAGTGAGCACCAAATAACAAGCAAAAGCATTTTACTATTGGAGGAAGGGCAAGAACATGGAGAGAGAGTCCCCTCTGTGGCCCAGGCATGCAAGAGCAGCTGAAAGCTGAAGGGGAACTGGAAACACTGAGAAAAACTCTCTAGATACACAATTTTAATTCCAAGCATATGGTAGCAGCAGCAGTCCACTAAGAGAGTTTAAAACCTGTGGTGTGCTGATGGTAATGAGAGCACAAATCACAAGGCTTGCTCAACTCCTGAGTGGACTGGCACAATTTCATAATTAAAAATCCTTATAGAAGAAGAGTGAAGGTCATTTCCAGGCATAGCTACTATTTACCTTAGTCTCTACTATTCCTGTATACACATTGTATGACATTAAATAAAAAATAAGATACAAAAACAAAGGCAATAAAAAATCATCAATTGTCAGGAAATAAAGCAATCAATCAAACCTGATTGAGAGATGGTGCAAATATTGGAATGATTAGATAACAGACTTTAAAATACCTACAGTTAATATGATAACTGATCTAGCAGAAAATATGGAAATGCATGTATGAACAGATGGGAAATTTTAGCATAGCAATCAAAACTGTGAAAAAGTGAAATGGAAATGCTAGAAAATTTTAAAACCCCACAATAAGAAAGTAATGCTGTAATAAAATTACACAGATGAATAATGGCTTTGATGGAGTCATCAATAAACAAAAAATTTAAAATAAGTTATTAATAAATTTGATGGGGGGATTTCCTGTCCCTCTCCCAGTAGTCATAATACAGTCAAAGAAAGAATAGTAAACTTGAGGATAGGTCATTATAAATTATCCAAACTACAATGCAAAAGAAAGAAAAGTAAAAAGGATAAGTATCAAAAAGTTATAAGACAATATATAGTTGACTAAAATACAAGTGATTCAAGTCTCAGAAATGGAAGGCAGAAAAAAATGGGCAGAATTATTTGAAAACATAATGACAGAATTTTCTGAAAATAATGAAAGATTATAAACTACACATTCTAGAAGCTGAGAGGAACAAATTGTGAATAAACACACACACACACTCACACACACCAACATAAAGATGGAAAACAAACTATAAAACAAAAATATTAATGGTAAAAAGACACAGTAAATACAGAAGAACAAAATCAGAGTCACAGTAGATTTCGAATCAGAAACTATGCAATCTAGAAGATAATTAAGTGGCATCTTTAAAACTGCAAGAAAAATATGTCAACCCAGAAATCTACACTTACTGAAAATATTTTTTGAAAATGAAGGGAAAATGAAGACTTTCTCAGACGGGCAAAAGCAGAGATTATTTACTTCTAGCAAGCCAGTGCCATAAGAAATATTAAAGGAAGTAATTAAGGCAGAAAATACATGACACCAGATGGAAACTTGGATCTATAGAAAGTAATGAAAAGCACCAGGAATGGTAAAAATAAAACTAAACATAAAAGGCATTTTTCGAATATTTTAATCTCTATAAAAGATAACAGACAGTTTCAAGATAAAAAATAGTAACAATGTATGGTGGGGTTTGTAACACGTATAAGCGAAATGTATGGCAACCATGGCACAATAGATGTGAAGTAGAAATTGTAAACATTGGTGTAAGGTTTTTAAACTACTCGTGAATTTGCATAATATAATTTGAAGTTGGGCTTACATAAAATAAAGATGTATATTGTAAACTATCATAAAGCCAATAAACAAAATTTTTGAAAAAAGGCATAAACAAGTCAATAGAGGAGATAAACTGGAATCATAAAAATTACCCAATTTATTCCAAAAGAAATAACAAAATAAAAAGTCAACAAAGAAAAGATCAGATGAACAAAAAGTAACTATCAAGGTATAGATGTAAATGTAACAATATCAATATAAATATTTCCACTAAATGTAAATGATCTGAAGACTCACAGAACACTTCAATCTTGTCAGATTGGCTGTAAAAGCAAGACTCAACTATATGCTGTTTAGAAGAAACATCAATAGATGAAAAGTAAAATAAAAATAAGATATACCATGTAAATCTTAACCAAAAGAAAGATGGAATGGTTATATTAATTCATATCACACCAAGGACATTTCAGAATAAGTAATATTACCACCAGAGATATTATGATGTTTTCTTAACAAATTGAATAATGATATGTAATTCAATTTGTTAAGAAAACATCATAATTTTAAATGTGTATGTACCTATTGATAGAATTTTAAAATACATGAAGCAAAAACTGTTAGAACTAAAAGGAAACAAAGATGAATACACTATTACAGTTGGATACTTCAACATTTTTCTTTCATTTAATAATAGAACAAGTAGACAAAAATAAATAAGAATACAGAAGATCTATACAACACTATCAACAAAATTGACATAACTGACATTTATAGAACACTCCAGCCAATAGTACAATATGTATTGGTTTCAGGTGCACATGGTGCTTTCAACAAAAATGGCCTATTTCCTGGGCCATAGGAGATACAATATATTTAAAATAATTGAAGTCATAGAAAGTATTTTCTGACTACAACAGAGTTAAACTTGAAATTGATATTCCAGAAAATATATAATTAGATGGAAAGTAAACAACACTATTCTAAAAAAAAAATAGGTCAAAGAAGTTGTTACAAATGAAATCATAAAATATGTTGAATTTAATGAAAATTAAAACACATATCAAAATATGTGGGACACACATAAAACATGCTTAGAGAAAGATTTTTTAGCAGAAAAAGCTTATGTCAGAAAATAAGAAAGCTTTTAAATCAGTTATCCAAACTTCTAGTTTAAGAAACTAGAAAAAAGAGCAAAATTAGATTCTAAAGCCGGAAGAAGGTACGAAAATACAAAGACTACAAATCAATGGCAGAGAAAACAGAAAAACAATAAAAATTTATGAAGTCAAAGCCTGGATCTGAGACAAGAACAATAAAACTTATGAACCTCAAACCAGATGGATCAAGAAGAAAGAAAAGAAGACACGAATTACCAGTGTTAGAAAGGAAGAAAGGGCATTACTACAGATCTCACAGAAATTAAAAAATATAGCAAAGGACTATTTTGAACAATTTATGCCAACAAATTTGATCACTTAAACGAAATAGACAAATTACTTGAAAGGCACTACTATTGCTCACTCAAGAAAAAAAATCAACAGCCTAAATTGTCCTATATCTACTACAGAAATTAAATTCATATTTAGAAACATCCAAACAAATAAACAAACAGAAACAACAAGAAAACTTCAGTCACATGTGTCTTCAGTGGCAAATTCTTCCACGCATTTAATGAAAAAATAACATCAATTACAAGCAAACTCTTCCAGAAAAGATAAGCCTAAGAAACATTATCCAGAACATTGCATTAATACATCACCATTACTCTGATATCAAAACTGGACAAGAACATCACAAGTCAAGAAAAGTACAGAAAAATATCCCTCAGGAACAAAAATGTGGAAAGCCTTAAGGAAATATTAACAAGCAGAATCTAGCAATATATATTAAAGAAAATATATCATGACTGTGGTAGGCAAAATAATGGTCTCAGAAAGATGTCATGTCCTAACCCCCAGAACCTACGAATATACATATTATTATATATGTAACATATAAGTATGTTACATAAAATATATTTATGTAATTAATAATATATAAATATATTCTATATGAATGTATATATATAGAAAATATTAGATGGCTAAAGAGAACTAATGTTTCATGTGGAATATAAATTTCATATTCCAGTGATCTTAAAATAGGACAATTATTCTGGATTATCCAGTGAACCCAAATAAATATACAAGGCCCCTAAATGTAGAAGAGGGAAGCAGAAGAAAAGTCAGCATCAGAGCAATGTGACATAAGAAAGACTCAACTGGCCATTGCTAGCTTTTAAGATGTAAAGGGGTTACAAACCAAGTAATGAGGGAAGCTTCTAGAGGCTGGAAAGGGCAAGAAAACAAATTCTCCCCTGGAGATTCTAGAAAGAAACACAGTTCTGTCAACACCTTGATATTAACATAATAACCCGAGTCAGATTTCTGATCTACAGAGTTGTAATATAATAGAGTTGGGTATTTAAAGCCCTTACATTTATGGTAATTTGTTACAGCAATAATATGAAATTAATACATGGGCTTTAATGGGTGGGACCAAAAATGGCTGAGATAAGCCATTATGAGTTTCCATTCAACCTTTCCAGGTTTAAGAACAGGCCAAATTAGACTGTTAAATGGAGAAGTGATGGAGATAATTACCCTTTTTTTTAAATAGGTCTCATGATGATTTTCAGTCATCTATTTAGATTTATATAGAAAAATGGTGATTGAAATCATCCTTAAAAATGATTTTCAATTTTTAAAGGCCTTGTTTTATATTGGGCTATAATGTCTAAAATAGCCAAAACAATTTTGAAAAATACCAACATTGGAAGACTTACATTGCTTGCTTCCAAGACTTACTGTAAAGCTACAATATCAAGAAAAAGTGGTAGATCAATGAAACAAAATAGAGTTTAGAAAGAGAACCAAAATACATATGATCGACTAATTTTCTACAAAGGTGACTAAATATGTAACGCTGAAACCATAGTATTTTCAGCAAATAATGCTAGAACAATAGGACCACCATAAGCTAAAAATGAGCTTTAACTTATACGCTACACCATATTTAAAAACGGACTCCAAATGGATCATAGTTCTAAATGTTAAACCAAAACATATAAAACTTCTGGGGAAATTTAATGTGATCTGGATTAGGGAAAGATTTCCTAGAAAGGACACAAAAAATGCAGATAACAAAAGTAAATTTAATAAATTTGAATTTATCATTCCAAGCCTCTACTATTCAAATGATACTGTTAAGGAAATAACAGGCAAGCCACAGGCAGACAGAAACACATGTGTTTCAGAACACATGTCTGATAAAGGACTTGCATCCAGAATATATAAATAACTCTCACAGCTCAATAATAATAAAACAAACAACCCAAAGAAAACTTGACAAGTTTCAGACACTTCAAGATATCCAATATAATTTTTCTTTAGAGAAATTCATATTAAATCCACAGTAAAATAGCAATACACATTTTCTAGAATGTTAAAAATAAAACAAAGCAGATTCCTGACAATACCTGATGATGTTGCAAAGCAACTAAAACGTATATACATTGCTGTTGGCAAAGGAAAATAGTATAGCCCCATTGGAAAACAGTTTAGTAGTTTCTTACTAATTTAAACAAATAACTTATGATTCAGCCATCTCAACCCTATGTATTTATCCAAAAGAAATAGTAGCATATGTCAACAAAGACTTATATGAAAATGCTTATAGCAGATTTACTCAAAATAGCTAACAAAGCAGGATAAACCCAAATTTCTATCTACTATGGAATGGATGATTACGTTGTAGTACATTTACAGAATGGAGCAATACTACCAATGAAAGGAGCGAACTACTGATAATGTGCCACAACATGTATGACTCTCAAAAGTATTGTGCTATGTGAAAGAAGGACACAAAAGACTATATATTCCAAGGTCCAGTTATCTAACTTTCAGGAAAAGGGAAAGAAATTAAATTAGTGGTTGTGGGAGTGAGGGTGGATGGAGGGACTGACTACAAAGGCGCACATAGAGACGTGGGTTGATACGGGTTGATGAGAATATTCCATATATTCATGTGGTGATGGTTAAATGACTGTATGTTTTCTGAAACTCAGAACTGTAAACCTAAAAATGGGTAAAGTTTACTATATATACCTCAATAGACCTGATGGAATGCATTTTAGACTCTGGAGCAAGTAACAGGATAAAGGGCCCTGTATAGAGATTACATTTTTGCAGGATAGATTAGAAAGAAGGGTAGAGATTTGGTAGATCTGTTGGGGGATATTGAATAATCAGGGTGTTAGGTGATGAAGGACAATAAGAACTATGTTGAATATTTGAAAAGTTGTCATTTTGAAGTAAGTTTAAACTTATTCTGTGTGGCTCCATAGGGTAATAAGAAACAGCTAGAGCTTTTCCAACATGTACCACATGTGTATGTTAATGAGCTCTCCATCACAAAAAAATAAGTAAACTGGGTGTCCACGAGTTTGCGAGGCTACAGGCTGCAGGGAGTTAAATAGCAGAAGGAAGAGAAACGGGAAGGAATTTTTAACCTTTACGTTAGCTTCCTTCAGTCACTGCAAATGTTTTCCACAGAGGTTCCTATTATGTTCTAATTTCTCCTTTGGAAGCCAGATCCCCCAGATAACTTAGCCTCAGGTAGTTGAGAGAATTTGAAGAGATTAGTCTCTGCTCACCAATCTTTGCTCTTTAGAGCCTGAGATAAACTCATGTAGAAGCATTTACCTCCATCAAAGATGTAGAAACCCAGCAGACAATGGCTCAAGGTGGGCCCTGGGCAGTTGATTTAATCAGCTGCAAAAGGTGAAAGCAGCGTGGTTTAGAGTCCTGGAACATGACCAATGTGCAGTTTTTCATTGGTTCAAAGAAGAGGCAGCTTTTCCTCTACATTCTGCATTCAGATAGAACTGTAGTTCCTCAAGTCTAGGTTAGACTAGTGCAAAGTTTTTGGTGGCAAACATGGGAAAATAGCTCCTTTCTTCAAATAGTGCCCAGATTTCTGAAGCAGCATTTTTTTTTTTCTTTCCTTGATGACTTGGGAGGAAAGTTTCTCACCTCCCACACTCCCATTTTTGAAACTATCTGCTGGAAGGTTATTCCCAGTGTTCAGAAGCAAGAATTCCCTATCTTCTATATAACCAATATTTTCCAAGGAAACCATTATATATGTCCTGCCTCATCCCAGCTCTATTGGGGAATTTCAGGTGAAATTTGTTTTTTAATGTCAAGATAGTTATAAAATGACAAAAGCACTAGACAGTCCCTAGTCAAACATCCCTTCTCCCTCTGGAAATATTATTGGCTATTCTAAGGAGACTAGACACCACGGGATTTCAACTGAGGTCACTGCATTTGTGTTATCTGCTGTTCTTCCCCAGGTCCTCTTGCAGCCTATTAAAATCTCATTCACAGATTTTCCAAGGTAAAAACAAATTCGTTGTTGTCTTCTATGGCATCATCACACCCATGCTCCACACTACCTCTACAACTTTGCAACAAAGATGTGAAAAGTCCCTTTAGGAAGCAGGTAACTTAGACCCATATACCAAGACATATTGCATGAAGCTCATGTATATCTGGGAAACCAAGCATCAGATAATTCACTTCCGTACAAACAGGCATCTACAACCCCTTAGCACCATGCCAAACACTTTGAGAACTCAAGACATGGTCCTAACTCTTAAGGAAATTGCAGTTTAGTTGGCAGTGGGGAGAGGAAGGAAATATAAGTATACAAGTAATAATATAAAAGCAAAAATAGCAGCAGCACATAGTAAGTGCTACATACTTTACAGAGAAAGAGAAAGAGCTCACTTCACATTGATAAGGTGGGTTCATGTGAAGCTTCAGGAAGAAGTTGACAACATGGGAAGTGATGTTTTCAGCATGGTATGAGTTTAGAAACTTGGATAGGAGGATAAAGCAGTGGAGGGTCACTCCAGGCAAAGGTAACAGAAGAAACAGAAGCATGGACTTGCAAAAGGAATGATGCAAAAAGGGAGAGAGATCTCCTTTGAGTAGAGGAGGAATGTCAGGATGATTGAGAAGAGAGGATAGAAAACATAGCACTTATCCCAGCTTGGAACTGTCATTTTGGGAACTCTGGAGCCAGACTTGCTGGATTCAAATCCTGGCTCTGCCACTTAACTAGCTGTGTAACCTTAGGCAAGCTTTATAATTTCTCCGGGTCTCCATTCTCCAACCATAAAATGGAGAAAATAATGGTACCTATACCTTATACAGTTATTTTTGAAGATATAAGAAGTTAAAGCATGGGAAGTAGTTGGAACAGTGTAAGCATGTGATAAATGTTAGCTATTATCATTGTTCTCCTTAATTTTCCCATCACTTAATAGAGTGGGAACTTCTCTATGTAACTCACCATTTCAGGCTTCTATTTATACTCACAACTATTTGGGACACATAGCATGAGATCAGCCTGTGTTCAAAGTATATATGAATATATGTGATTAAATGAGTGAATGAGTAATGAGTGAATGAACGAATTGCACTGGGAGACTTTTTATATTAGAGTCCCTGATGTAAAAATCTATATTAAAGCCAAGACTCTTCCTGTGCAGCTTCTGTTCAACATATGCTGACTTCAGATATGTGTGTTTCCATTTATCCAGTCTTTGGGAGGCAGTACTGGGGCTGGATGTGTACAGGATTCGTGAATGCAGCCAGGGATGAGAGAACAGAGAACTGGCCAATAAGTAGGAGAACTGGGTTTGAATTCTGGCTCTGCTATGATCTTGAGCAAGCCATTCTTCTTAAGAGCCTCAGGTTTGTCATATCGAAAATGGGAATGATTCATGATGCCTACCTTTCAGAATTCTGGTAAGAATCAAAAGACATAAATCAGGTGACAATTCTTGGCATTCCAAATGAGTTTTCTTCCCAGTTTAACATACTGATAACTGATATTAAAACATGCTTGTTGATTTTCCTGGAGTTTGACATACAGTAGGCACAGGGACACTAAATCACCCCAGAAGCAGGCAGGGTAAGGATTTTCTGGTGGACACGCAGACACTTCAGACAACTGAGAACAGTGACTGCTTTCCATATTGCTTTCTACACAGTCGCCAGCCTGTTATGGCCTGAAACTATTTGTGACTCAGTGATGTGCTTTCCACCTCTTATTTTCTCAGTACCTGGCAGGTGATAGGGGATCAATAATGTTTGTCGAATTGATTTCAGTCATAGATCCACTATTCCACCAGTCATATTATTCTCTGTCTCCGTCTCTGTCTCTGTCTGTCTCTCTCTCTCTCTCTCTTCTCCCAGCCTGCCCCCTGCTCCATTCATACATTCATTCAACAAATACTCACTGCCTAATAATTGAGTGTCAGGCCCTCTGCTAGGCTCTAACAGGCACTACTGTAGTGCAGATTACTTTCTCATTCTGTTTCCAGTCTCTGTCACTCAGCCTCTTCACCCCATCACACACACATGCACTGTTTCTTACATTATTGCTGTGATGTTATACTCCTTTTATCCTTTCCCTTTTTCTGTATCTCCACCTGCCCCAGCCCAGCTAATGACTAACCCACTTCAGATCTGCTCAGCCCACAAGCTCTCAGTTCCTGGCCTCTTATTCCTTTTCTGAGTCCCACCTAGTCCCCAGAGACAGCTCCCCTCCTGGAGGAATTGGCACAGACATTCCAAGAGCAGGCCTGTCCAATAGAGAGGCATCCCTATGCATGTGCAAGGAAGCCCAGACAAGCAGGTAACTTTCCAGTAGCCCTTCCTGAAGGCCATCTCTTAAACTTCTAGAGTCTCTAGGGAAATGCCAGGAACTTCCAGAAAGATCCTTTCTACTCCCACTTCCCACTTATGTCCCGGATATGCCTTGCCTGACTTGCACCTCCCCATCTGGAATTTCCTGGTTCTCCTGGGAGGTGCTCAAACTAGTGCTTTATTCATAGTTTCACCCAATCAAAATTTTGTATGCACTTACTTCTCTCAAGATTTTTTTCCATGCATTATCTCGTTTAATCCCCCAAACAGCCCATGAGGTATTAATATTATCTCCATTTACCAACGAGGAAACCTAGGCTCAGAGAGATGGCATGACTATCCCAAGGTCTCACACCTAGTGTGTGGTATAGTAGATTCAGAAATTTGAATCTCCTCCTTACTAAGTATCTTTCTCCTTCAACCCTCACTCATCAGTGGACACCATGTTACGAAATTGAGTGACAAACACAAAGTGGTTAGTGGCTGAAGAAACAATGTCAGCTTTTATGTTCTAGAGATCTTGCATTTACAAATGTCAGTCTGATGTCTCTTCTTGAATGCCTTACAAAAGTCTCAAACTCAAATATCCCAAACTGAACTCAACATTTCCCCAACTCCTCTTATTTCCTCTGCTCAAGCTAGTTCTTTCCTGCTGCTATTCCCTGCATTAGCTAATGGCACCATTATCTACCAAGTTCTGTGAGCCAAAATAATGCTCAGGAGGCCTCCCATGACCTTCTCTCCCCTTTACACATCCCCACCCTGGTGCCTTCCATACCCAATCCTTAGCCCATTTCTACATCTCCAATGCCAGGCTGTAATTCTGAGCCTCGTTACCTCTTGCTTTCACTTTGGACCAACTCTCTACTCATGACTTATTTCAAATCTCTTTCATTGGCTTCTCATCATTGATCCAAATGCTTAACATTAGAGTACCTTGGCGCTTAGTCCTTAGACCATGACTCCATCTTCAGTCGCTCTTTTATGATGTCATCCAGTTTCATGGTGTTAAATATAATTGATGTACCATCAGCTCCCCAGTTTTTAGCTCCAGACTGGATATCTCCCCTAAACTACAGATTCATATATCCAATTGCCTGTTGGATACCTACACCTGGATATCTAATAAACATGTTAAAGCTAATACACTCCAAACCAAACTCCAGATCCTCCATAAATTCCAAGGCTGCCCCTATCTCAGGCTTCCCAATTTTGGTAAATGGTGATTTTAGTCTTTTTGTTGCTCAGGTCTTGATCCTAGAACATAGAAAACATACTCTTGCCACAAAGTATTTCCACTTGCTATTTTCTCCATCTATTAAATAAAATGTTCTTCCATTGGATATGTATTTTATGCAATCCCTCATCACATTCAAGTCTCTATTCAACTGGCACCTTAGCAGAGATGACTTCCCTGATCACTCTGTATAAAATGGCAGAACCTCTCCCCCATCACACTTTACCCCTTATTATGCTTTATCTTTCTTCAAAACATTTATTGCTACCTAACAAATTACATATTTGTTTGTTTATTTATTTATAATCCATCCCAGTCTTCTAGAATGTAAACTCCCTGAGTACAGGGAATTTGCCTTGTTTGCTGTTATATCTTAAGCACCTAGGAGGATGCCTGGGACATAATGGGTGCTCAATAAATATTTGCTAAATTAATGGATAAATGAAATAAACAAGTGAGTACATAGATAATTATTTATGCTCTGCATTTGTAGGATTCCAATCACTTGCTGATGTTTCCTCTGCCTGGAATGCCTTTCTCCTACCCGTGGAAATTTTATTCCATTCTCCTAAATTCTAGCTCAAATATTGTTTCCTCTATACACCTCCATCCAACTCACCCCACCCCCAGGCAGAATTAATCTCTGCTCTAACACTAGCATATAATTCTCTACTGCACTCATTACCTTCTTCTTTAAGTTTGAGTTATCTACATATCAGGCTGATCCCATGCCTAAACATCAAGCTCTTTAAAGTATGGTATTCCCCAAAGTGTCTAGCATAGTGCCTGGAATATTGTTAAATTGAATGGAAGGAAACTAAATGCTTATTATCAAAGTAGACAACTCCAATTAAGGATAATTAGCCTTGAGAATGGCAGTGTTACCAGCAACTCAATGAACTCTAATTGCTCTTCCCAGACATAGACATTAGCTGGTATTCAGCTTTGGGCTGTAACATGTATGGATTTCTTCACTGTTAACTTTAGGTCTGTGAGCTGGTGCTTCTGCCTGGGCTGTGCCAGTGCTTTATATGTCTCCTTCTTGGGGCAGCAGGTATAAGCCCTAGGGAGACTGGAGCAGAGGCCATGCTTTCTTCATCAGACTTGTGGAGGTTCCCTACTGAGAAACAATGTCTTTCTCCTCAACCCTGGGGTTACTTAGAGTAGGTGGGCAATGTCTCCCTAATAAAATTGGGAGATCTTTAGAGTAAGGAGACAATGGCTTTTCTGTCATGCTGGGGACACATCAGAGTACCAACAGTTTCTCTGCAAGGAAACAGTTGACCATATCTTCCTAAAAATTGAGAGTTTTTTAGAGCAAAGAAATTATGTTTCCCCTATCAGAATTAAGATTCCACAAGGTGAGAGTCTGAACAGCCTATATAGCATGGGAGAACCATCGCTTATAATCTTATCAAGTCTAATGGCTTTAAATATCATCTACATGCTGAAAACTTCCAAATTAGTATCTCCTTCCCAGACCTTTCCACTAAGTTCCAGAACCCTTCATCCCTTATTTAATCAACATATACATTTAGATGTCTAATAGAAATTTCAAACTTGACATGTCCATCAAAAAACAAGCAAACAAACACCTCCTGACCTTTCTCTTCAAAAATATCCCTTCTTCAGTTGATGGCAACTTTATTTTTCCACTTGGTCAAGTCAAAACCTTAAAGTCATCCTTGACTCTTCTTTTTCTCTCGCATCCACATCTAATCTGTTAGGAAAAACTGCTGTCTCTATGTTCAGCATATTCCCAGTATACGATCATTTCTCACCACCTCCACCACTACCATTCTAATTTAAGCCACAACTTTCCATTTTATGTTGAAACAGCCTCTGATTGAGAGCCCTGCTTCTATTGTTGCCTATCAGTTCATTCTTAACAGAGCAGGTAAAACGATCTTTTATTTAAAAATATATAGACCAAATCATTTTACTCCTCTGTTCAAAACAGTACTTTGGATATGAATATTTTTACTGTGGTATGTGATGGTTAATTTTGTGTATCAACTTGATTGGGCTAAGGGATGCCCGGATAGTTTGTCAAACATTATTTCTGGGTGTGTCTATGATGATGTTTCCAGAAGAGATTGACATTTGAATTGATAGACTGAAAAGAGATCACTTTCAGCAATCACTTTACACCAATCCATCGAAAGCCTGACTAGAACAAAAAGGCAAAGAAAGTGTGAATTTACTTCCTGTTTGATCTAGGACATCCATCTTCTCCTGTCCTCAGACATCAGTGCTCCTAGTTCTCAGGCCTTCAGACTCAGACTGACTTGCATCACTGACTTTCCTGGTTCTCCAGCTTGCAGATGGTAGATTGTGAGACTTCCAGCCTCTACAATTGAGTGAGCCAGTTTCTACTCTCGCTCTCTCTCTAATTGGTTCTGTTTCTCTGGAGAATCCTGACTAATTAATACATGGTAAAATACATGTAACATAAAATTTACCATTAGTAAATTTTAGTAAATTCACAATATTATGCCATCATCACCATCATCTAGTTCCGGAACATTTTCATTGCCCCGAAAGGAAAATCCATTCCCATTAAGCAATCACTCCCCATTCCCCATTCTACCCAGGCCCTGACATTCACTAATCTTTCTGCCACCATGGATTTGCCTGTTCGAAACATTTCATATAAATGGAACTACATGATATGTAGCCTTTTGTGACTGGTTCCTTTCATTTAGTATGATATTTTCAAGGTTTATCCATATTGTAGCAGTCCTACAATGTATAGGAATGAGCTTCATTTCTTTTTATGGTGAAATAATATTCCATTGTATGGATATACTACATTTTATTTATCCAGTTATCTTTTGTTAGACCTTTGGGTTGTTTCCACCTTTTGGCTACTGCAAGTTATGCTGCTATGAGCATCCATGTACAAGCATCTATTTTCAGTTCTTTTGGATATACATCTAAGAGTAGAATCTCTGGGTCATATTGGTAAGTGTATCTTTAATTCACTGAGGAACCAACAAACCATTTTCCTTAGTGGCTTGATCTTAATTTCACTGAGAGTAAACTTTCATACAATAACCTAAAAGGTCCTACATGATCTGGCCCATCATATATCAACTTTGTGACCTCATCTCCTCCTAATTTCCGCCTTAATCACTCTGCTTTATCCATGCTGACCTTCTTTGCTGTTCCTAAAACTCACCAGGCACACTCCCACCTCAGGGCCTTTGTACTTGCTGTCTCCTCTGCCTCAGACACACTTACCCGAATATCTCTGTGTGATGCTCCTTCATTTCCTCCATATTTTTTGCTCGTATTTCATCTTACATTTCTAGGCAAAACTGCAGCCCTAGTCCCACCCCAGCACTCCCCATCCCCCTCTCATATGTTAGTTTGCTAGGACTGCCATAACAAAGTGTTACAAACTATGCAGTTAAGACTATGAAAGTTTATTTTCTCATAGTTCTGGAGACTGAAAGTTTGATATCAAATAGGTTGGTTTCTTCTGAGACCTGTCTCCTTGCATTGTAGATGACTCTCCTCTCCCTGTGTTTTCATATGGTCTTCTTGTGTACATGTTCATGTTCAATTTCTCTTTACTTATAAGGACACCAGTCATATTGGATTAGGCCTGCCCCCAATGACCTCCCTTTAAATTAATTTTTGAAGACTTTCTCTCCAAATATAGTCAGAATCTGAAGTACGGGAAATTGGAACTTCAACATATGAATTTTTGAGGGACACAATTCAATTCATAACACATGCTTTATATTTTTCATTTCATATTTTTCCTTAGCATTTATCTTTATCAAACACACTATATGTTTTACTTACATAAGGCATTTACTGTTTATTGTCTTTCTCCTTCACTAAAATGTAAGCTCAATTAAATCAGCTACCTATGTCTATTTAGCTCATCAGCATATCCTAAATGCTTAGAACAGTGCCTGGAACACAGTGGGGCCCTCAATAGATATAACTTGGATGAATAGCTATTTCCTTCTCCAGACTGGGGGTTGCTGAAGACTGACTCCTTAGAGTACAAAAGCTATCTCTCCTTTTTCAACCAGACCTTACATCGTGGTTGGAAACCACATCTCCTCCTGACTAGGCTGTGATTCTTGTCTCATTAATTACCAGGAGTAGTGTGTTTTGCTAAATATGAAATCACTCATTGTAAGTCTGATGCTAAAAGAAAAAAAATCAATGCCTGGTGAATAAATTCTCTTTAATGTGAGTCATGTTAACAAAACTGTAGATTTATGACCTAAGCATCTACCCTCCCTGCTTTGATACTGAGCTTCTGATGTTAATTTGATTCATTTATCTCTTACCAATGTACAAAGACTGCTGAGCTGAGGAACATTTTGGTGCAGTGTAAAATGTGCTGGACAAAAGCTAAATAAAAACGAATTCTGTGTCCCACACCCCCAACTTGTTTCTAATTTTTTGTGCAACCTTGAGCATACTGCTTCTCCTCTGAGGGACTCAGTTTTCTTATGTGCAAAAATGAGAGAGTAGGAAAAAATTTCATCCATGTTCCTAGTCTTACTTGCTGCCACATCATTTACCCAGTTCCTTAGGCCAAAATCCTTACAGTAACCCCGGATTTTGGTTTTTGCCCTCACCCTTCATCCATCAGTGAGTCCTATCATGTCCTGTCCATTCTGTATCTCCCAAATATATCTTCTATCACATATATATCCTCCATCTCCACTACTACTACTCTGGTGTAAGCCAACTTCATTTCTAGCCTCAACTACTGCAAAAATCTCTTATCTGATGTGCCTGCCCTAGTCCTTTTACAACATCACATCCAAATATATCATTGTCCATTTTAAAATCAGTCAATTCTCCCTATTACTCTCAAGAAAAAAAGTCCCATAATCTGGAGTCTACAAACTCTCGTGACCTGGTTCCTGCCAAACTCTCTAGCTTCATCCCTATCCCTCGTGCTTCAGCCCTAATGTACCCTGCACACTAGGATCTTACTTGCTCAGGCACCTTAGGCTGGACGTGGACTCCCACCCATAACTCCTATCAGCCCCACACCCATGCCTCTCCTTCTCATAACACCAGCATCCACTCATCTGCCAAAACTCACCTCAGGTGACATCTCACGCAGAAATTCTTCCCTTTATTCCTACTTTGAACCAGTTGCCTCTGATTTATGCTTCCACAGAATCCTGCATCCAACTGTGACAAGACTACCTCTTTGCATTGTAACTATTTGGTCACCATTCTCCCCGATGAGACTATCAACTTCTCAAAGGCAGGAATAAAGTCTTGTTCATTTTGGTATTTACAGTGCTGAGCCCCAGTTACTTACACACAGTAGATACTCAGAAAGTAAATTGGAAAAACCCCAAAGTTCCCTTTCAGGGTAAGTGGATAGATCCATAAACTAATAAATTGGACCAAATCATAAAACTTTGGTTCAAGTCCCCACTCAGTCTTTTATTAACTGTGTGACTGAACTGCACCTGTGTGAGAAGACACTAATTAATAATATTTAGTGGGTTTGTACTATGTGCCAGGCACTGTGTTGGGTGCCTTGCCCAAAACATCTCAGTTAATCCTTACAAATAATCCACTGAGATAGATATTATTATTGTTACTGTTTAAGAGATGAAGAAACAGACTTTGTGCTGATCGAGGTCACAGAAATTGAGATGTGGAGTGCTGAGGAGTCTCAACAAAGATGTAAAGAGGCACAAAGTCACCTTGCCTCCAAGTTGGGAGTATTGGTAATAAAATATCAATAACAAGTTGAGACATCTGGAGTGGAGTGGGCAATAGCTACAGTGGACACATCAAGCTTTGATATCTGGCAGCCAGCCCTGGTGCTGCTAGGGCAAATCTGCTAAAAACCTGAGGAAAGTGTTAGGATGGGTGAGGGAAAGCAAGAAGGAGTTTTATATTCCTACTATGACTTATTTTCTGACTTACAGCTTTAGGTTATTGGGTGATAGGGCATCAGCTTATAGTTCTGCCTCCTTTTCCTTTTCTTCCTTAGGATAATGTGTGGGGGGGGGGGTGGAGAGAGAGAGAGAGAGTGCGTGTGTGTCTGTGTGTTTGTACTTAGTCGTGGGAGGAAATAGGTGTTGTTAGTTGAGTCTAATTAGATATTAAATGTATTTGAGGTCCATGGTTGGAGCTATTCTTGTTTTCATTAGCTACCAACTGCCTCTCTCCTGCCCCCTCCTTGACTCCCCTGTATCCCTGAACTTCTTGGGCACCATGTTCTCCAAAGCCACAAGAAGCCTCTGGAAGAGACCATCTCCAGTTTTTCCTTCCCCCGAATGTCTCAAGATTTCTAGCATAAAGCAAGGGCCATCAACTCTAGGACCTGGCAGAGATTCACAGGAAAAATCTGCCACTGGTATCTGCTTTGGGGCTGAGAATACCTTGAGGGGATTATTCTCTATAGTACCCTGGGATGAAACTCCAAGACAAAAGGAAAATAGTGGACCTCTGATAACAACAGTTTGTAGAATAAGACCCTTTCTTTAGGAAGACACAGCTCCTTACCAGAGAGTCTGATATACCAAGCAGAATGCAAGGGGGGATCTTTTAGCCAGGCACTCTTATACAGAGAAAAACTTGCACAACTGTTTGTAATGGATCTGATCCCCACAAAGGCTCACTCACCATTTCACAGAAATCTGGCCTTTTTCTTATTTTTGTGCCTTTCTTCCCTCTGCCCAGAATGACTTTCCTCCTCTCCTCAGCTTAGCAAACTTCTACTTATCATTTAAGCCTTCACTCGAGTGTCTGCTCCTTTGTGAATACTTCCTTGACTTTCAGACAGCTGAACAACTTATTCTTCCCTTGGAGTCCCATGGCATTGTGTTTAGACTTCTGTATTATCACCTTTCATACTACTTTCGATCAATGTTCTGTCTGTCCTGCTAGATCTCACTCAGTCTACTCAAGGGAAGGTACCCTGGCTAATTCAACTTTGTATCTTATCCCAGCACCCAATGCCCCTCCCTCAGTCCCCCCACTACTTGAATTTGGCACAGTGCCTGGAACACTGTGGACACTCAGCAAATGAGAAACTTTGAATAAGTGTAGGATAATGTGAGGGATACTCAGTGTCAAATGATCGGGCATAGAAATGAAAATATGCCAAATAGATCCTTGGATAGGCCCTCTGATGTAGCAAGCTTATCCCGTCTCTGGCTGATGGAGTCAAATCCTCGCAAGTCCCAGAATTACCCTTTCAGCCAGCACTGAACAACTTTTTTGATTTAGCTTTTGAATAAGTAATCCAATTCCACTTATGGGCATCATTTCCTGACTTTCAGATCCCTGTTGCCATATTCCCTCTTAGCCTATAGTTAATGAATACATTTCCTTCTTTTCCTAAGAGTGGAGCCAATCTGCAGGCCTCGTCATGATTGGGAATGCTGATGCCTTCTCCAGGTGATGTATGGGCCTGGGTCACCTTGGAAATGTCTTCTCTTCTTGCTACATTTTGAGCTCATTGTTGTGGAGATAGAATCAGTCCTAAGGTGCTCAAGATGCCTGGGAGGCTGTACATGGCAGAAAGATGACTGACTTTCCTGTTCTCCAGCCCCTTCCTCCCAGGACCATTGTCCATTCACAGTTAAAAATGTGTATGGGAGAAACAACCCTATCTGCTCATTATGATCAAGGCCAATTAGCTTTGCCAGTATGTTAACTCCTTTCTTTACCTGCTGCTCTAGTGGCACAAGAAACCCCAAATTACTAGGTGGCAGCCATAACTTTAAGTTTAGCAGGAATCTTATAGTGTCCCTTAGCGGAAGCATCTACTCTCGGGAAACCAGGACATCTAGAACTACAGAACTTAAAAAGTTTTCAAATGAGCCCCTGGGAATGATGGTGAATGGGGTCACTCCAATGTCCACTCGTTTTCTGCCAGGTCTGTGTATTCTACCTATTTATGGTAGACTGTCATATAATGACTGCTGGTTTAAAACATACATTGCCTCATGAAGAACAAAGCCCTCAAATCACAGGCATCATTTCTAAGATACTGCCTTATCTGTGCCTTTAAGAGACCATGTCAGTACTCTACTAGGCTGGCAGCTTCTGGGTAATGTGGTATATTGTAGAACCAGTGGATCCCATGGTTATAAAATTATTGTTATGACTGCTTTGATATAAAGTGAATCAATTAATGTGAGATAATATTAGGTAGAATCTCATGTCAGTAAGTCAGATTTTCTATAAGAATATAGATAGTACAGTTGGCTGAAGCGCTGCAGGTAGAAAAGACAAATCCACACCCAGAATACCAGTAAATCAAAGTTCTGATAAATCATTGTCCCTCCTGAAGCAAGATGAAATCAACTTTCCATCAAGTGGTTGGTTTTTCCTCTTTGAGAAACAGTACCATATTGAGGATTTAGCATTGGTCTCCAGTGCTGAAAGATCAAAAAGATATTTATTCAAGATTCTAAGTGATAGTAGCTAATCAGCTCTGGTGAAAGGAAGCCCAAATGTTAGTCCAATACATAGCCTCTGTCTCTTATATTATGATTACTGCATTCATAGATATATCATGTAAGTGCTTGTATGACAAACACAGATGCTGACATCTACTGAACGAATAATTCTGTTGACCCGTTGTTTAGTACATTTTCTTTTGTGGATGATCTTTCACAGGCATTACTGTGAGATGTAAAGATCCTCACATTTGGTGCCAACCCCTATAGGTTCAACCATATGCCTCTTCTTTGCCTTAGTCATTCAATCCTGCTTCTCCTAAGGCCTTGCCCAATCAGACAAAATATTTACCACTGTCCAGAAGTTCATGTGTGACTACCAAGAGCCACTTATGTCTTTGCCCAGAGTGGATGATTGACCAGCTTTGCATACTTGAAAAACTTCACTTACTGCTGCATTTTTAGAGTTGCCTCTGAGTGAGGATGTAGTTGAGCTGCCTCTGTCAACTGGTCATAGAGAATGCCCCCACGAACCCATAGGTGTGAGCTGAGAAAGAGCTAGGCCTTATTGGAACAATGAGAACTGGGCCACTCGTTCATGTAACTCACTCATACCCACTGGACATAGTCAGATCTAATTCCATATATACCATGAATTGCTGCTGTGACTGACCAACTTGTGACCTACTGTGTCTGACAGAACCCAGTTTATGTACAAGCTCTGGATGCATAGTCAGTTGATGTCCCATGGACAATCACTCATTCTCTACCAGGACCTAATAGCACATCTGGAGCTTCTTTTTGAAATGTGTCTCTTTCTTTGCTGCAGAAAGTATGACTTGCTTCAAAACCCTAGGGATTTATGCCTCAACTCTTCTGTTGGGATTCACCCAAGACTCCATCTGGCATCTGTATCTACTGCAAATATCCTTAGCTTCATGAAATTTGCCAAGTTGTTTATCTCAAATAGTTGTGCCACTTGTACTGTAGCCTGGATATTCCTCAATGCCCTTTCTTGTTTATAATCCCAATTAAAACTGGAAGATTTCAAAGTAATCTCAAAAATGAGTCAGGCTAGTATTCCCAATTGCAGTATATGCAGTCCCCAAGATCCAAAAAGACCTACCAAGCACTGCGCTACACTCTCAATAGTAGGCAAGTCAAGGCGTAATAAAGTGCCCTTTTCATGGAAAGGACATACTGACATGACCCAAATATTATGTTGGGGCAAAAGTAATTGTCATTTTTGCCATTCAAAGAAACATAGGTGAATCCTTCAAAATTTCACCAATGTGACAAGTCTCTGCATCCTTATAAGGTTTATTTTCTACCCTCTGGAGCTCGCGAATCCAGAGTACTTGCCACTTTCTCTTTATCAGAGCCAATTAAATTGATGTTATCGATATAGTAGACCATCATGATATCCTATAGAATTTTCAGACTATCATGTTCTCTTTGTACTATATTATGACAAACAGCAGGAGAGTTAAAATAGACCTGAATCAAAAGCATGAAGGTATACTACTGCCTATTTGGGTGAATATGAACACCTTCTCATCCTCTTTCCAGATGAAGATTTAAACAAATCTTTTAGCCACATCAAATCCACTTACCAATACCAGAGGCTGCATTGATAATAATCCATTATAGTAAAAATACCATATCTGGCATACAAGCTTTAGTCATGACTATTACTTGTTTAAGTTTATGTTAGTTCATCATAATCTACCATGGTACACCTGGTTTTTTTTTCACGGTGAATGAAAACATAATGTGGATTATCAGCCCTGCTTCACCTAAGTCTTTGGGATTGTCACTAATCTCTACCATTCCACTTAAAATGTGGTAATGTTTTTTATTTACCACCTTGGCCTGGGGAAGGTACCACTTTCATAATGTTCATGTGTGATTTTCTACCATAATAGTTCTTAATTCATGGGTCTTGGAACCAAAAGTCAGGCTTGTTCCACCTGCTAAGTATGTCTTTCTACTTAAGCAATTAGAAATTCCCACTGAGTGTGTCTATGGACCCATTGGACCCACTGTAAAATGGACCTAGGCAAAAACTGAATTCCACAAGGACCTATTTTAGTGTTGGGGGTGGATGTTATTGTGCTTTAGATTCCTTAATATCAGCATCTGCTCAAACTCTGTATCCAACAGCCCTCAAAAGATAGGGGCAATCCCCTTTTCCTTAGTGTTCGCTTTTATTTATAAATGTTAATAAGTCCCTTTTGACAAAGGACTGATAGAATCACTACTGTATATGCTTGCTTTTGCATTGCAAGATCTTTCTTCAGGGGTACTCAATTTCTCTTTCAATTGATGACTTCTGAGGCTAACAACTGGCTCAACTATGAAAACCAGGCAAAATACTTTGACCCTTCATTGGGATAGTGTAGATCAACTTCTATTCATCCACGTATGATTTTAAATGATATATGTCAAGCAAGCAGTACTCTCATTAGCCAACTGTGTATCTTGCTTCTAGGAACACCATAATCTATTAGTCATCACCATATATTCCTGCATGACAGGACCCTTTGGTTGCCATTTGACCATTACAATAATTGTGTTCACCTGGTTTCTGGTGATTATGTGCTGCCATCTGACCTCTGTTCTTCTGGAATCTTATCATTTCCATTGAAACTAGAAAGCTCAATTCTATAGCCTAATCTCCTACAGTCAGCTCCAGCCCAGCAGAACAGAGAACATTTACTTCTGAGCTTCTAAAATATTTTGGAACTGCCCCTTATTACTGCACTTCTTTTCACCTCAGTAAAGGGAGTGTACTCTGAGCATTTCGAAAAATAGTCCTCTGGTGGGACCTCAGGTTTTATGAAATAGATCCATTCTAACATGCCCACTTCTGAGAGCATTTTTATCCCCGTTTTTTTTAACACTCTGACAAAACAGTTCGAGCATCTCATTTCATTTAATGCGATTCATATTTTACCCCAAATTTCCAGGAGTCATCTCAGTCATGTCAATTAATAGGCTTGGCTCCAGGTGCCCTTACAAGATACGTTAAATATTGAGTCACAGTAAAATGCCCACATATGGAAACAAATTTTAAAAGTGTTTTCTCTTATCCAGCTTTATCCACTTTTCTTTAATCAAGTTAGCTTCAAGATACATATGCAGGCATGTTATCCCAGTTCCTGATAACACATATTATTAGGTTCTGTAGCTCCATTGATTAATAACACATTTCCCTCATTAGTAAAGCTAGACCTTCCCCAGATTGGTCATGCTAACTTGACCTAATTATTGGTCCAATGGCCAGAAAGAAATGTTGGGGTAGATCTTGAAAAGGGCAAGTATTGGCTTGCAAGGCATCTACTTCAGTTAAAATCTCTACTTAGACTTCAGACAGGAGAGTGCTGTTATCTACTAGCAATAAGGAATGGACTATTTATTGCAGGACCACAATGTTTTCGAGAATACAAAAGTTCCATATTTCGTTAATGGGTAAACTTAGATGATCCCATCCCAAGTTTCAGATTGTGAGTCATTCCCTGTCAGAGTCATAAGTTTTGCGTACAGGTCTTATGGAGGCTGTGAATTTCATCTTTTCTGACACCCTCCTACTTTTAAATATCAGGTCTTCAGGGTGGCTGGCAAGATGGCCGAATAGGAACAGCTCTAGTCTGCAGCTCACAGCGAGATCCATGCAAAAGGAGGGTGATTTCTGCATTTCCAACTGAGGTACCTGGCTGTTCTCATTGGGACTTGTTAGACAGTGGGTGCGGCCCATGGAGAGAGAGACAAAGCAGGGCGGGGCGTCATCACACTCTGGAAGCACAAGGGGCCAGGGAACTCCCTCCCCTAGCCAAGGGAAACCATGAGGGACTGTGCCATGAGGAACAGTGCATTCCGGCCCAGATACTATGCTTTTCCCATGGTCTTCTCAACCTGCAGATCAGGAGATTCCCTTGGGTGCCTACATCACCATGGCTTGGGGTTTCAAGCATAAAACTGGGCAGCTGTTTGGGCAGAAACCGAGCTAGCTGCAGGAGTTTGTTTGTTTGTTTTCATACCCCAGTGGCAACTGGAACACCAGCGAGAGAACTGTTCACTCCCCTGCAAAGGGAGCTGAAGCCAGGGAGCCAAGTGGTCTAGCTCAGTGGATCCTACCCTCATGGAGCCCAGCAAGCTAAGATCCACCGGCTCAAAATTTTTGCTGCCAGCACAGCAGTCTGAAGTCAAACAGGGACACTCGAGCTTGGTGGGGGGAGGGACATCGACCATTACTGAGACTTGAGTAGACGGTTTTTCCCTCACAGTGTAAACAAAGCCACCAAGAAGTTCGAACTGGGTGGAGCCCACTGCAGCTTGGAAAAGCCACTGTAGTCAGACTGCCTCTCTAGATTTCTCTTCTCTGGGCAGGGCATCTCTGAAAGAAAGACAGCAGCCCCACTCAGGAGCTTGTAGATAAAACTCCCATCTCCCTGGGACAGAGCACCTAGGGGAAGGGGCAGCTGTGGGCACAGCTTCAGCAGACTTAAATTTTCCTGCCTGCCAGCTCTGAAGAGAGCAGCAGAACTCCCAGCACAGCGTTTGAGCCCTAATAAGGAACAGACTGCCTCCTCAAGTGGGTCCCTGACCCCCATGCCTCCCGACTGGGAGATACTTCCCAGCAGGGGTTGACAGACACCTCATACAGGAGAGCTCTGGCTGACATCTGGCAGGTGCCCCTCTGAGACAAAGTTTCCAGAGGAAGGAAGAGGCAGCAATCTTTGCATTTCTGCAGCCTCTGCAGGTGATACTCAGGCAAACAGGATCTGGATGGATTCCCAGCAAACTCCTGCAGACCTGCAGCAGAGGGGCCTGACTGTTAGAAGAAAAACTAACAAACAGAAAGGAATAGTATCAACATCAACAAAAAGGACGTCCACACTAAAACCCCATCTGAAGATCATCAACATCAAAGACCAAAGGTAGATAATTCCAAGAAGATGAGAAAAAACAAGCACAAAAAGGCTGAAAATTCAAAAAATCAGAACGCCTCTTCTGCTCCAGAAGATCACAGCTCCTTGCCAGCAAGGAAACAAAACTGGACAGAGAATGAGTTTGACAAATTGACAGAAGTAGGGTGGGTAATAACAAACTCCTCCGAACTAAAGGAGCATGTACTAATTCAATGCAAGGAAGCTAAAAACCTTGAAAAATGGTTGGAGGAATTGCTAACTGGAATATCCAGTTTAGAGAAGAACATAAATGACCTGATGGAGCTGAAAATACAGCACGAGAACTTCATGAAACATACACAAGTATCAATAGCCAAATTGATCAAGTGGAGGAAAGGATATCAGAGACTGAAGATCAACTTAATGAAACAAAGTATGAAGACAAGATTAGAGAAAAAAGAATGAAAAGGAATGAACAAAACCTATGAGAAATAAGGGACTATGTGAAAAGACCAAACCTACATTTGATTGGTGTACCTGAAAGTGACGGGGGGAATGGAACCAAGTTGGAAAACACTCTTCAGGATATTATCCAGGAGAACTTCCCCAACCTAGCAAGAGAGGCAAACATTCAAATTCAGGAAATGCAGAGAACACCACAAAGATACTCCTTGAGAAGAGCAACCCCAAGACACAAAATTGTCAGATTCACGAAAGTTGAAATGAAGGAAAAAATGTTAAGGGCAGCCAGAAAGAAAGGTCGGGTTACCCACAAAAGGAAGCCCATCAGACTAACAGTGGATCTCTCTGCAGAAACCCTACAAGCCAGAAGAGAGTGGAGGCCAATATTCAACATTCTTAAAAAAAAGAATTTTCAACCCAGAATTTCATATCCAGCCAAACTAAGCTTTATAAGTGAAGGAGAAATAAAATCCTTTACAGACAAGCAAATGCTGAGAGATATTGTCACCACAGCCCTGCCTTACAAGAGCTCCTGAAGGAAGCACTAATTATGGAAAGGAAAAAGTGGTATCAGTCACTGCAAAAACATACCAAATTGTAAAGACCATCAACACTGTGAAGAAACTGCATCAGCTAACGGGTGAAATAACCAGCTAGCATCATAATGACAGGATCAAATTCACACATAACAATCATAATATTAACCTTAAGTGTAAACAGGCTAAAAGTCACAATTAAAAGACACCAACTGACAAATTAGATAACGAGTCAAGACCCATCTGTGTGCTGTATTCAGGAGACCCATCTCACGTACAAAGACACACATAGACTCAAAATAAAGAAATAGAGGAATATTTACCATGCAAATGGAAAGCAAAAAAAGCAGGGGTTGCAATCCTAGTCTCTGATAAAACAAGTTTTAAGCCAACAAAGAGCAAAAAAGACAAAGAAGGGCATTACATATTGGTAAAGGGATCAATGCAACAAGAATAGCTAACTATCTTAAATATATATGCACCCAACACAAGAACATCCAGATTCATAAAGCAAGTTCTTGGAGACCTACAAAGAGACTCAGACTCCCAAACAATAATAGTGGGAGACTTTAACACCCCACTGTCAATATTAGACAGATCAATGAGACAGAACATTAACAAGGATATTCAGGACTTGAACTCAGCTCTGGACCAAGAGGACCTAATAGACATCTACAGAACACCCCACCCCAAATCAACAGCATATACATTCTTCTCAGCACCACATCACACTTATTCTAAAACTGACCACATAATTGGAACTAAAACACTCCTCAGCAAATGCAAAAGAATGGAAATCATAACAAACAGTATCTCAGACCACAGTGCAATCAAATTAGAACTCAGGATTAAGGAAACTCACTCAAAATCACACAACTACATGGAAATTGAACAACCTGCTCCTGAATGACTACTGGGTAAATAACGAAATTAAGGCGGGAATAAATAAGTTCCTTGAAACCAATGAGAACAAAGACCCAATGTACCAGAATCTCTGGGACACAGCTAAAGCAGTGTTTAGAGGAAAATGTATAGCACTAAATGCCCACAGCAGAAAGCAGGAAAGATCTAAAATCAACATCCTCACATCACAATTAAAAGAACTAGAGAAGCAGGAGCAAACAAATTCAAAAGCTAACAGAAGACAAGAAATAACTAAGATCAGAGCAGAACTGAAGGAGATAGAGAAACGAAAAACCCTTCAAAAACCAATGAATCCAGGAGCTGGTTTTTTGAAAAGATCAACAAAATAGATAGACTGCTAGCAAGACTAATGAAGAAGAAAAGAGAGAAGAATCAAATAGACACAATAAAAAATGATAAAGGGGATATCATGACTGATCCCACAGAAATGCAAACTACCATCAGAGAATAGTATAAACACCTCTATGCAAATAAACTGGAAAATCTAGAAGAAATGGATGAATTCCTGGACACATACACCCTCCTAAGACTAAACCAGGAAGAAGTCGAATCGAAACCCCAAATAGATTAATAACAAGTTCCGAAATTGAGGCAGTAATTAATAGCCTACCAACCAAAAAAAGCCCAGGACCGATGGTTTCACAGCCAAATTCTACCAGAGGTACAAAGATGAATTCCTTATGAAATTATTCCAAACAATAGAAAAAGAGGGACTCCTCCCTAACTCATTCTATGAGGGCAGCATCATGCTGATATCAAAACCTGGCAGAGACACAACAAAAAGAAGAAAATTTCAGGCCAGTATCCCTGATAAACACAGATGTGAAAATCCTCAATAAAACACTAGCGAACCAAATCCAGCGCACATCAAAAAGCTTATCCACCACGATCAAGTTGGCTTCATCCCTGGGATGCAAGGCTGGTTCAACATACACAAATCAATAAACATAATCCATCACATAAACAGAACCAATGACAAAAAACACATTATTATCTCAATAGATGCAGAAAAGGCCTTCAATAACATTCAACATCCCTTCATGCTAAAATCTCTCAATAAAGTAGCTATTGATGGAATATATCTCAAAATAATAAGAGCTATTTATGACAAACCGACAGACAATATCATACTGAATGGGCAAAAGCTGGAAGCATTCCCTTTGAAAACTGGCAGAAGACAAGGATGCTCTCTCTCGCCACTCCTATTCAACATAGTATTGGAAGTTCTGGCCAGGGAAATCTGGCAAGCAAAAGAAATAAAGTGTATTCAAATAGGAAAAGAGGAAGTGAAATCATCTCTGTTTGCAGATGAAATGATTATATATTTAGAAAATCCAATCATCTCAGCCCAAAATCTCCTTAAGCTGATAAACAACTTCAGCAAAGTCTCAGGATACAAAATCAATGTGCAAAAATCACAAGCATTGCTATACACCAGTAGTAGACAAACAGAGAGTCAAATCATGAGTGAACTCCCATTCACAATTGCTACAAAGAGAACAAAATACCTAGGAATACAACTTCAAGGGCTATGAAGGACCTCTTCAAGGAGAACTACAAACCACTGCTCAAGGAAATCAGAGATGACACAAACAAATGGAAAAACATTCCATGCTCATGGATAGGAACAATCAATATTGTGAAAATGGCCATATTGCCCAAAGTAATTTATAGATTCAATTCTATCCCCATCAAGCTATCATTGACTTTCTTTACAGAATTAGAAAAAACTACTTTAAATTTCATATGGAACCAAAAAAGAACCCGTGTAGCCAAGACAATCCTAAGTCAAAAGAACAAAGCTGGAGGCATCATGCTACCTGACTTCTACAGGCTACAAGTAACCATAAAAGCAGAGCACTGATACCAAAACAGATATATAGATCAATGGAACAGAACACAGGTCTCAGAAATAATGTCACACATCTACAACCATCTGATCTTTGACAAACCTGACAAAAACAAGCAATGGGGAAAGGATTCCCTGTTTAATAAATGGTGCTGGGAAAACTGGGTAGCCATATGCAGAAAATCGAAACTGAACCTCTTCCTTACACCTTACACAAAAATTAACTTAAGATGGATTATAGACTTAAACATAAGACTTGCACATTCTACACATGTATCCCAGAACTTAAAGTATAATAATAATAAAAATCAGGTCTTCATTATGGTTTTCATTCTCAATGCAGGAGATGAGGGTCTCTTTATACGCTGCTATGGAGGTCTTCTAAGTTGTACACAGTGGGTTAAGTTGGTAATTAGCTGACTTGAGGCTGTCATTTCCTCCCTTCAATGCATCAGTGTTGCTCAGAAACAACAAATTCCACAGTCTATTTCCCTGCTATGTCTCAAAATGCTAAAGATATCACATGGGGCACAGCATCTTCTTCTACATTTGAATCCATTACAACTAACAACAGATGAAAGTTTAGCAATTATAATGCAACAAGAAGCCACTGTTGCACTCTAGCTGACAACTGATACAATTCCAGAATTCCATCATTAGAGTCCACTTCTAGGATCATTTTTGGTCAACTATCCTAGGTAAGTTTCCTCAGAAGCAGGCCCTCAGAAACATGCAAATCATATACCAGGTAGTGCCCCCAAAGAGAACTGATAGGAGATTGGGGAAGCAAGACAAGGATGGAGCAGAAGCCATGCAAGAGCATGATAATAGATAAAGTCCCCCAAATGTAGCTTCAGTCGGATTCCACAGGGGAACTTTGGAGTATATTATGTCCCAGAGTTGTTCTGGTGTGAGGCAAGAGAGCTGGGACTTTCATACTCCCTCATTCATTATTCATGGTTTAAGATCCAAGAGGGACATAAATGTCCTGGCACTTCTGGCTCTGGACAAAGGAGTTCTGAGATCCAAGAAACAGTCACCTGAAAAAGAAACGCAAGTGCTCATTGCTGGAACAAATGCTCACCAAAATCAGAGAAGACACAAAGAAAGATCTGAGTAGATCTGGTTGAAACACTAACATTGTTCACCACAAATGACGATCTTGGAAAACAGCATTCTATTGGCATGGAAATGCAGTGGTTGAATGACAGTGTCTAAGGCAGAGGTGGGTAGTAAGGAAGTAAAAGAAGTAGATATAAATCACTTACTCCAAAAGTGTGGTGGTAAAAAGAAGGCTAGATTATTTACTCAGACCTTACTTTGTGCCAGACACTGAATTGGGGGCCTGAGAAAAGAAAGAAAAACAAAATTTAGACCTACATTTGGGAGCACAAAACCTATTTGAAGCAGCTAAAAAAGTTACACTACCATATGTTAAGGCCTATTATAAAAGTATAATAATTAATATAGTGTGCCAGGATTGATAAATATACCAAGAAAGAGAATAGAGAATCTAGAAATAGACTCATACATATAAAGTCATCTTATTAGGACAATGGTAACTTTGCAATATAGTGGAGAAAGGGTCTTTTCAATAAATGTGGTTGTGCCAATTGTCTATCCATCTATTAGAAATGAATATTGACCCATTTCTCATATCATATAAAAAGTCAAACAATATAGCTTTTAGAGGAAATCATTAGAGAATTCTTATGATCTTGTGGTTGGCAAAGGTATTTTTAAAGCAGAACACAAAAAATGCTAATCACAAGATACAATTTTGATAAATTAGATTATATTAAAAGTAATAACTTCCATTTTTGAGAAGATACTATTAAGAAAGTGAAAAGTCAATCCATAGATTGGAGAAAATATTTGCATTACATATATTGAACAAAAGAATTATATCAAGAACATATGAAGTTCAGATCAATATGAAAAATGCAACCATCAAACAGAAAAATGAGCAAAAGATCGAGAGACATTTCACAACAGCGTATATCTGAGTGTTCAATAAACACATGAAAAGATGAGTAGCTTTATTAGTTATCAGAAAAATAAAAGTTAAAACCATAATAAGTGAACACCCACCAAATTGCCTAAAATTAAAAAGCCTGATAATACTAAGTGTTTCCAAGACTGTGGAGAAACTAGAACTTTTTTACACTAGTGGAAGTGTAAATTCATACAACCATTCTGAACTATTGTTCAGCGGTATCTACTAAAGCTGCATATATGCCTACTCTATAATCTAACAATTCCTTCCTAGATATACACCAAATAGAAATATGTATATATGTGCACAAACAGAAATGGACAAGAATATTCATAGTAGTACTCTTTATAATAGCTTCAAACTACACAAATATCTAACAACAGCAGAATTGATCAACGAATTTATATAAAGGAATACCATATAGCAATGAGTATGAACAAACTAAAACTGCATGTAACAATATTGATGTATCTTCAAACATAATGTTGAGTGAAAGAAGTAAAAAGAAAGAAATATAGACTGCATAACCCATTCCTAATAAAGTTTAAAACATAGGAAAAAATTATTCTGTTAGATGTCAAGGGGCAATAAATGTGAGGATACACAGGGGAGTTTCTGGGGTGTCAGTTATCTTCTTTTCTTGATCTCACATGCTTGTTACATGGGTATTTTTATGATATAGAAGTTCAAATCGTGGCCAATTATGATTTCTTCTGCATATGTGTGTATGTGATGTTTCATTAAAATGTTAAATAATATAGAGGGGAAAATATACAAAAGATGTGAATAGACAACAAAGAAGATACACAGATGGCAAATAAGCGTATAAGATGCTTAACACCATTTGTCATTAGAGCATTGCAAATTCAAACAACAACGAAATACCACTTCACATGTGTTAGATTGGCTAGAATCCAAAAAATTGACAATACCAACTGCTGGCAAGTAAGCAGTACAAGAACTCTCGTTCATTGCGGGTGAAAATGAAAAATGGTACAGCCTCTTTGGAAGACAGTTTGGCAGTTTCTTACAAAGCTAAACAAAACCTCACTATATAATGCAGTAGTCATTCTTCTAGGTATTTACCCAACTGATTTGAAAAGCTATGTCCACACAAAAACGTACACATGAATGTTAGAGCTGCTTTATTCATAACTACCAAAAATTGAAAGCAATCAAGATGCCCTTCAATGTGTGAATGAATAAACAAACTGATACATCCACACAATAAAATTGTGATTTTAAAAGTAATTTCAAAAGAGCTATAAAGTCACAAAAAGACATGAATAAGTATTAGATACCTATTGCTAACTGCAAGAGGTCAGTCTGAAAAGAATACATATTGCATGATTTCACTTATGTGACATTCAGTTAAAGGCAAAACTAGAGACAGTGAAAAGATCAGAGGTTACATTGTTTTGAGGGAAGGACGGTTGAATGGGTAAAGCACAGCGGAATTTCTAGGTCGGTAAATTTATTCTTTATGATATTGTGGTAGTGAATACAAGATATTAAGCACTGTCAAAACCTATAGAAATTTACAACACAAAGAATAAACTTAATGTATGCAAATTAAAAATATTTAGACAGCCAGGGAATCCCAGAATGGAATGCAGAATAACAATAAGATCTAAATGTATTGTAAGTGTATTAAACAACCTAATTGAAGTGGGTAGGGGGAATAAGGTGCTAACCTGAGTACCTTTGGAAATGCGTGGACTCTGTAAGACTAAAGGCAAAAGGAACTGTTCAGAAGCATTCTGCTCCAGTCATAAAGGTGGTTCCCATGGGCGTAGGAGTTAACAATTCTCACACTGCTATACAGTTAACACTGGAATTGAAGAATTAAGTAAACAAATAGTGAATGTTAGGAGCCAGGTTTCTCACTGTGGGAGTGAGAGTTTACAGATAAGCAAGGGAAGGAGGTTAGAATGATCCATGTGGTGAGGATTAGAATAAGAGACATCACTAGCAACTCTCATTTAGCTTAATACTGATTCAGGTGGTTACATAGAGAAATATATATATATATTTTTTTGCACTTTGAAGTCAAATTTTTTTTTCTTTTTTTATTATACTTTAAGTTCTAGGGTAACATAGAGAAATATTTATACATATGTCTATACATATGGGTTCAGTATCACACTTGGATCTCCTTGCTCTGTCAGCTGAGAGGGCCAAGAAGCAATGACACAATCAATGAACACACCTAGCACCCAGATCTTGGTTTCTACTACCATTCTCCAATAAAAGAAACCAGGACTTTCTAGAGAAAATATCTGGCAAGCACTGGAGCATGAATTATACAAAATGATCTTGAAGTATCTTAGAGTACCAGAAATAAGAAAAGCGCTTAAAAAAAAATTAGACTATGCAAAAGGAATACATGAAACTGAAATAGTTATCAGTGACCAAAGCTGGAATATTTGAGCAACAAAATAAGTAAAATATTCTTATAACCCCAAATATAAAATAAATATACATGAGTTTGTGCCAATATAAATAAATTATTGAATAAATAAATGGGGAAGAATAGGTCCCAGATACAGAGGAATTTCAAACAATTTATGTAAATATTCCACCCTTAAGTAGGTGAAATAAAAACCCCTGTTACTTAAGAGTGACCTTCTTCCAAAGAGTAAAGCATGGAATGGGAGAAGAAAACAATAACTTTATGGTGAGGAAACCTGACAAAGATTACCTCAGGCCAAGTGATGAAGATTAATATATATTGCTGGTATATCTTTGACACAAAGTGGTGAGAATGGCACTATATTTTCTGAGTTCTTCCTTTCAAAAACACATTACCCCAATATAATCATGAGAAAAACATCACTAAAAGTTGAAATATATTTTATAAAATGTCTGACCCATAACCCTAAAATATGTCAAAGTCATCGAAAACAAGGAAAATTTGAAAAACCCAAAGGAGCTGCAGGAGGCATGGTGACTGAACGTAATGTGATATCCTGGCTAGAATATTGATGAATAAAAAAAGAACATTAAGGAAAAACTCAGGAAATTTGAATATAGACTTTAGATAATAATAACCTATCAATATTGTTTCATTAATTGTGAAAAGTATGCATACTAGTGTAAGATGTTAATGAAAGGGAAACTAGTGTGGCATATATAGGAACTCTCTGTACTATCTTTGCAATAATTCTGTAAATCTAAAATTTTTCTAAAGTAGAAATGTTTACTTAAATATATATTTATAGTTGGGGATAAATACTCCTAGTAAATATCACACAATGTCATAAACCTATAAGTGTGTTATATCCATGGAGCCTTGTGTAAGCACAAAAAGAAAAGCAACTGAACTTTCAGAGGGAGAGAAGAGTCAGGGAGGGTTCCATAGAGGAAGTGGCTTTGAATTGAATTAATTTCTTTCTTCCTTTTCCTAATTGCTAGAGATACAACCGTGAGCAACATAGACATGACTCCTGTTCTCTTGGGGCTTATACTCTACTTAGGCGTGACACTAATAAACAAACATAAGTTAAAAATTACAAATTGTTTTTAATGATGAGAGAGGAGGGGGTGGTGAAGGCAAAAAACATTGCAAAGATACAGAGATATAAAGGCATATCATGTATTTGGGGATACAGGGCCCATTATGTATGGCTTTAATGCAAGCAGGGTCAGGATTAGGGTAGTTGAGTAAAGAAATTAGGGCATACAAATTTAAGGAGATACTCACTTTTAGAGTCATATCCTAGGTGCCTCACTCTAGTCCCACTCCTGAGCACAGGGTTTGTAATGTGGATTTTGGGGAAATTAGATCAAGAGACCAGACTGTTGCCATATTGTGAAAGGTCTTGTGTGCCTTACTAAGAAGTTGGGTTTGAGCTTGTAGATGGTGGGGAATCATAGGAGGTTTTTAACCTAGAATGAGTACTAATCGAATCTGTGCTTTAGAAAGGTTATTTTACAAATTGTGGGAAAAGGATTCAGGCAGTGCAAGGTAAGAGATGAGATGGTCATTGAGAGGACAACTGGTATTCTCAATATGAGAGACTCCTGGGAACTTTTTAAAGCTGAAGAGAAAGAGAGGCAGTGAAGAGAGAGGCGTTCAAGATCTGAACTGAGTGAGCTCTGGGAAAGCAGGGACAGGTACCCTTTCATCCTCAATTGTAAATCCCAGTACCTTGGACAGTGCCTGGAACATAGGAGGTGGGTAATAAAAGATGCCAGGAGGGCTCCACTATAAAGACAGATGTGATGCCAGTGGTCTTCTAAGGGGGTATAGAGGACAGTTGTAAAAGAGGGGCCTGGAAGATAGTGTGGCAAGATACGCATGGCATTGGGTCAGTGATGACTTGTAAGGATTGGTCAGAGACATGTGACCTTTAAGTGTTATCCATGGGCCAGGAGTGCTCCCAACCTGAAGTAGTGTTATGATTTTCACAGAGGCTAAAGATGCTAAATTTACAAACCAATATCTCCCCTCACCACCCCCTCCACAAACACACACACACACACAAACACACACACACACAAACACACACACGTAAACCACAACCCTCTTATGAGGTAAGGAATGTTTTTCCCTAAGGAATACCAAGTTGCAGAAAGGCAATTAATAGGTGCAATTCAAAAGTTTTTCATTCTATCCAGGGAAAAATAATCAAACATAACTAATGAACAGAAGTAAAAATAGCAATTTTAAAAGGACTTTAATTTTACGGGATAAAAAAGAAACAGATGGATCACATAGTATTCCCAAAAATATATTGTGTAAAGATACTGAGGGTGCTCAGATACTCTGGACTAAGACAACATTGGACAGATTAAGGAGTTGATCCTTGGATCCCGTAGCCATACCAAACTACTAAGGGGTTGTTGAAATCATTTGGGAGACATTCCTAACCTTCCAAGATGATGTTGGGACTAATCCAATCCCCTCCTGCCCTTTATAACTGTCCTACATTGCACAGCTGGTGTCTGAAGTTGGTCTTATAAGTCGTTTTATGGACTGTGTTTAAAAATACATCATTTGGCAGAACATTAACAGATATGCCACGAAAAAGGAGGTTCTCTGGTTAAATAAGTGTGTAAAATGCTAAGCTACATAGAGTTAAACTATATGCTTTATTGCAGTATGTTTCAAAACCTTTAACATCATAAATGGGTATATAATTATCCAAGGAGATAAAATTTGCAGCTTCTCCAGTTATTTAACCTGGTCTGGCAAGTGTTCCAAAGACTACCATTTGGGAAACATTGTCCTAAAGCACTATCTTCAGAAGGCCTCTGTTAAAATGCAAATATGATAATTGGGAGAAATATATTACATTACATTATATATTAACTATTAGTACCCATTTTCGTATTTGAGGGCAACATGTTCTCAGAAGGACAGAGCATCAGAAATATCCATTGCCCTTGTGGAGCTCATAGTCTATTGGTGAGACAGGAGAGAATGAAATCTTCAGCACTATGTTAAGGACTTATATAATGGTACCTTGAATGAGGATGCTGGCAGTGAAAATAAAATGAAATGGACAGCTTTGGGATATATTTTGGAGGAAGATCAATAGGACTTGGTGATGGATTGGGGGATGTAGGATGACAAAAAGGAGAAAGTTTTAAAAGACCTTAAGGTGCTTGATTTTGCAACTGCGTGAATCGTGATGCCACTCACTGTGACAGAGAATGGAAAAGGGGAATGGGTTTTGGGAAGACAATGAGTCTAGCCTGTGAGATTTCTAAAGAAAGTTATTCTCAGGATCACCCTATGTGGCTGTTATTAGTCTCTCTGCTCTGCTACATCGTACAGTGAAGAGGCAGTTCTCATGAGGTATGTCACATTAAAGATTCTGTCTAAACCATTTATCCTCTCACTTATTCCTACAGTAGCTTAATTGATTAACTGAAATACCAGACATAGCCTACAGCACTCAGAACTTCACAGACAGAACACAGCTATTCACAAAATAAGGTTATTTCTGATCAAATATAAGAGATGATCAGATTAATAAATTAAGATTGTTAACATTTATAAGATTTTTAACATGAAAGAGTGAAAATATAACAAATTGTATGTAGTTTTTTATTGCTATTTACTTAGTCAGCCAACATTTATTATGTTTCTAGTATCTGCCAAGTTTCAATACAGATTTTAAAGATGAAACAGAGTTGTTGATATTGAATTGTTCTTAAAGACGAAACAGAGTTCTTGATGTTGAATTGTTCAGCATCTGGGTGTGGGTCAGTGTCAGAGACAAATAAAAGTAAGTAAAATAAATTTTTAGATGATCTGTAATAGAAGGCCATATTGTACATAGTAAGGGAACAATGGTGGAAACATTCCATTCTAGTGGAGGGTGGGCAGAGAACTTGACACTTGAACTCATTCTTACAAAATGGAAAACATGTTCTCCAAGTGGACAAACGGGTGAGATGAAATACAAGAAGACACTCCAGGAAAAAAATAACATTGTTGCAAAAGTTAGATGTTTGAAATGCATCTTGCAAGTAATAGGAAGCAATTTAAGTATGTTAAGCAGAGAAATAATGAGTTAGATTTATGATTTATAAAGATAACCCTGGCAGTTGCATGGAGGGCAAATTAAAGAGAACAAGATTGAAGGCAGGAAGGTAAATTAGAAGTTATTGAAAGGGTTCAATCAGGGGATGATGGAGCAGCATCGGTGGGGATAGAGAACAGATGGATCAGAGAGATGTCAACAAGGTAGAATCTAAGGACTTCGTGACTTTCTTTTAAAAGTTTTTATTTTTCTATTAACAGTTTTGGAAGAACGAGTGGTTCATGGTTACATGGAGAAGTTCTTTAGTGGTGTTTCTGAGATTTTGGTGCACCCATCACTCAAGCAGTGTACACTGCTCCCAATATGTAGTCTTCTATCCTGCCTCCAACACCCACCCTTCCACCCGAGTCCCCAGAATCCATTATATCATTCTTCTTCTTCTCTTTATTTATTTATTTTTTCTGAGATGGATTCTTGCTCTGTCACCCAGGCTGGAATGCAATGGCACAATCTTGGCTCACTGCAACCTCCGCCTCTTGGGTTCAAGCAATTCTCCTGCCTCAGCCTCACCAGTAGCTGGGACTACAGGCACATGCCACCACGCGCAGCTAATTTTTGTATGTTTAGTAGAGATGGAGTTTCACCATGTTGGCTAGGCTAGTCTCGAACTCCTGACCTCAAATGATCCACCCACCTCAGCCTCCCAAAGTGCTGGGAATACAGGTGTGAGCCACCATGCCCGGCCTCCATTACATCATTCTTATGCCTTTGCATGCTCATAGCTTAGCTCCCACTTATAAGTGAGAACATACAATGTTTGGTTTTCCATTCCTGAGTCACTTCACTTAGAATAATGGTCTCCAATTCCATCCAGGTTGCTGCAAATGCCTTTATTTTATTCCTTTATATGACTGAGTAGTATTCTATGGTATACACATATACCACATTTTCTGTTTTTCTTCTTCAACTTTTATTTTAAGTTCCAGTGTACATGCGCAGGATGTGCAGGTTTGTTACATAGGTAAACATGCGCCATGATGGTTTGCTGCACAGAAAAACCCATTGCCTAGGCACATTTTCTTTATCCACTTATTGGTTCAAAGGAATTTAGGCTGGTTCCATATTTTTGCAATTGCAATTTGTGCTGCTGTAAACATGAGTGAGCAAGTGTCTTTTTCACATAAGGACTTTTTTTCCTCTGGGTAGACACCGAGTAGTGTGACTGCTGGATCAAATGGTAGTTCTACTTTTAGTTCTTTAAGGAATCTCCATACTATTTTCCATAGTGGTTGTACTAGTTTACATTCCCACCAGCAGTGTAAAAGTTTTCCCTTTTCATCACGTTCACACCAACATCTATTATTTTTTGAACTTTTTTTTGATATTTTTAAAATTATGGCCAGTCTTGCAGGAATAAGGTGGTATCACTTTGTGGGTGTGATTTGCATTTCCTTGATAATTAGTGATATTGAGCATTTTTTTCATGGGTTTGTTGGCCATTTATATATCTTCTTTTGAGAATTGTCTATCTCCTTAGCCCAGTTTTTGATGAGACTATTTGTTTTATTCTTGCTGATTTGTTTGAGATCCTTGTAGATTCTGGATATTAGTCCTTCATTGAATGCACAGTTTGCAAATATTTTTTCCCACTCTGTGGGTTGTCTGTTTACTCTGCTGATTGTTTCTCTTGCTGTGTGGAAACTTTTTAGTTTAATTAAGTCCCATCTATTTATCTTTGTTTTTCTTGCATTTGCTTTTGAGTTTTTTGTCATGAACTCTTTGCCTAAACCAATGTCTAGAAGAGTTTTTCTGATGTTATCTTCTAGAATATTTATGGTTTTGGGTCTTAGGTTTAGGTTTTTGATCTATCATGAGTTAATTTTTGTATAAAGTAAGAGATGAGGATCCAATTTCATTCTTCTACATGAGGCTTGCCAATTATCCCAGAACCATTTGTTGAATAGTGTGTCCTTTTCCCAATTTATGTTTTTGCTTGCTTTGTCAAAGGTCAGTTGGCTGTAAGTATTTGGCTTTATTTCTGGGTCCTCTATTTTGTTCCATTGGTCTACATGCCTGTTTTTATACCAGTCCCACCAGTTCCATGCTGTTTTGGTAAATATAGCCTTGTAGTATAGTTTGAAGTCAGGTAAAGTGATGCCTCCAGATTTGTTCTATTTCCTTAGTCTTGCTTTGGCTATGCGGGCTCTTTTTTGGTTCCATATGAATTTCAGGATTTTTTTCTAGTTCTGTGAAGAATGATGATGGTATTTTGATGGAAATTACATCGAATTTATTCATTGCTTTTGGCAGTATGGTCGTTTTCACAATATTGATTCTACCCATCCATGAACATGGGATGTGTTTCCACTTGTTTATGCCACCTATGATTTCCTTCAGCAGTGTTTTGTAGGTTTCCCTGTGGAGATCTTTCACCTCCTTGGTTAGATATATTCCTAAGTTTTTTATTGTTTTGCAGCTGTTGTAAAAGAGGTTGAGTTCTTAATTTGATTCTCAGCCTGGTCGTTGTTGGTGTTAGCAGTGCTACTGATTTGTGTACAGTTATTTTCATCCTGAAACTTTACTGATGCAGAAAAAGCATTTGACAAAATCCAGCATCCTTTTATGATTAAAACCCTCTGCAAAATCAGCATAGAAGGGACATACCTTAAGGCAATAAAAGCCATCTATAACAAACTCACAGCCAACATTATACTGAACGGGGAAAAGTTGAAATCATTCTCCCTGAGAACTGCAACAAGACAAGGACGTCCACCTTAACCACTTCTATTCAGTGTAGTACTGGAAGTCCTAGCCAGAGCCATCGGACAAGAGAAAGAAACAAAGGGCATCCAAATCGGTAAAGAGGAAGTCTGTTGCTATTTGCTGACGGTATGATCGTATACCCAGAAAACTGTAAAGACTAATCTGAAAAGCTCCTAGATCTGATAAATGAATGTGGTAAAGAACTTCGTGACTTTCTGGATGTGCTATGAGACATCAAGAATGGAATCTAATGATAATACTCTCATTTCGTTCTTCATGAGCAACTTAATTGATGACAATTCTATTGGTAAGATGGAAAGATAAGAATAATTTGGGAGAAGATGATGATTTTAGCTTTAACATAAATGTGAAGTGTCTGAGACATATGTAAATATTTAGTGAACACTTGAATATATGAG
The DNA here is from genome assembly GCF_037993035.2 of Macaca fascicularis. Taxonomy (NCBI): domain Eukaryota; kingdom Metazoa; phylum Chordata; class Mammalia; order Primates; family Cercopithecidae; genus Macaca; species Macaca fascicularis. The sequence goes on along the minus strand of NC_088395.1, from coordinate 137,412,621 downwards.
CCTTAATTGAAGTGAAAGATCTGCATTTGAGATCTATTTGGGAGCTGACACTGTATATACGGTATTTGATTCCAGGGAATGTAGGGGCTTCTACTTCCTAGTTGTATGGACAAGCACTCCGTCCAAATATACTAGAGAAGAAAATCAATACAACACTCACACACACACACACACACACACACACACACACACACACACAAAAGAGTAAGGGCAAGGAATTTTGATGAACATGATGAAACGTGACCTACTTATAATGCACAGGGCACTACACACAACAATGGCAGGACTCATTTTATTTTAAAGTATGTGGGGAACATTTAACAAAATTGATCACATGCTTGGTAACAAAGAAAGCCTTGACAAGTTTATAAAGATTAAAATCATTCAGAGGATTGTCTTGAGTCAGTGGATGTAATCTGGAAACCAATAACAAAATAATAAATAGAAAATTATAAATTTCCTGTGAATTATACAATGTAATATGAAATAGCCAATGGATCAAGGAAGATATCACAAGTAAAAGTAGAAAATATTTCGAAGTAAAATATAATGAATATATTGTAATTTCTGATATGCAGGTTTAGCAGATATTAGAAGAAATTTTATAAGTGTAAAATCTCATCTATAGAACTGAAGACTAGAACTAAATCAATATAAAACTAAATCAATAATTTGGACTTTTACATTTCAAGAAGTTAGAAAATAACAGTAAAATTTAACCTTAGAATACTGTGAGGAAAGAATAATATATAGGAAATCTGAATGGTCCAATTTTTATAAAGAAATTTTATTATGAAAACCTTCCTGTAAAGAAAAGCCCAAACCCAGCATTTAAGAAAAAAGTAATAAAATACACACAGGATTAAATAGGAAGAAATGTACTTTAATTATTTTTAAGAAGTCAGCATAACTTTTATTCCAAAATCTGACAAGGACATTGCAAGAAATAAAACTTACAGACAAACCTCTGTAATATGGATATTTTAAATTCCTACTAAAAATTTAGCATTTCAAATCTAGCAAGGAGCAAAACAACAGACTATGTCACAGTTAGGTGATATTCATTCCAGGTGTCCATGGTGATTTATCATTCAAAAATAATTCAGTGTATTTTACCATATTATCAAAGTAAAAGAGAAAAGCATCATATGTACGTTTTAATAGAAGGTGAAATGACATTTGAAAAATATTCAAAATTTGCCCATAAGAAAAAGTTTTAGCAAACTATGAATAGAAGACAACTTGTTCATTATAAGAAAATAAATCACCAAAACACTTTAGCAAGCATTACATTCAATGACGAAAATAAAATACTTTACCATGACTGGTTAAAAAACCAAAGATAACTTCTATTACCACTTTAATCAAAATTGTACTGCATGTTTAAACCAGTGTAATAAAACAATAAAAATAAATTGAAAGCATGAGGATTAGAAATGTTGAAATAAAATTCTCATTATTTGCAGACAAGATTGAATACCTAATGAACCCAAGGAAATATGGCCAAACTATTGAAATTAACAAATGGATTCAGCAAGTCAATATACAAAAATTAATTCTATTTATTTCAGCAGCAAAAGTCTAAATTGAAAAAATGGCATTGTGATGGTAATTTCTATATGTCCACTTTACCTAGGCTGTGGTTTCCAACTATTCAATTAAACACAAATCTGGGTATTGATGTGAATGCGTTACATATATGTGATTAACATGTATAATCAGCTGACTTTAAGTAAAGGAGAATAACCTAGATACATAGATAGATATGTAGATAGATCTCCCTCCCTTCCCCTTCTCTCTCTCTCTCTCTCTCTATATATATATATATACACATACACACACACACTGTTTGTATATATACTATATATATATAATCCTTTATATTTCTCCAGTGGAACCCTGACTGATACAGACGTTATTAACAAATTGAATAAATCAAATGCCTAGAGATTTATCTGATGACAGATGTGAAAAAAAAATTATGCTGAAACTTATCACATTTTGAGAGAAAAATAAAGACATAAATAAATGGAGGAAGAGACTATATTATGGATCAGACGACTAAATATTGCTAAGATGTAAAATCTCAAAACGAAGAGATGTAAAAATCTTCTTTAATTAATATAGATTCAACATAGTAGCAGTGAAAATCCTAGTATGTTTTTAGATAATTTACTAGGTGATTCTACAATTTATAAGAAAATGCAAGGGGTCAAGAATAATGGGTATTTCATAGAAAAGGACCAAACGAGGAATTTATTACCAGATAAAAATCCCTATTATAAAGGAATAGTAATTGAGAAGGCATAGTATTGGCAAAAGGATAAGCAAACTAATTAATGGAACAAAATTTAGAGTCCAGAATTAAACCCACACATATACTGTCATCTGATTTATAACAAGACACTGCAGTACTTTGGAGAAATAACGGTTTGTTAAATATAGTTCTGAGTCAAGTGAATATATGGAAAAAAAAAAAATCAACCCTGGATGAACTTCCAGAATGGCAGCTTAAGAGCACAGTGGACACTCTCCCCAGCAAAACAACCATTTTACTGCTGCAAATTAGTTTTTGAAAAAACATTTAAAGTATTTGGAAATTGTCCTAAGAGCCTAAAGCAAATAGAGAAATATCTAATCATGAAAATTATCTAAATCTCTATAAGAGCAATGAGAATTTGTGACATTTGAGCCTTGGCATGTTTATATCACCACCACTACCAGCTCACTGTGATGGAAATTCTATTCCAGGCATCGGCAATTAATAAGATGGACTCCCTCTCTACCTAGCTCCCAATCTAGGGTTACAGTAGTACCCTAGGTGAGGCAGGCCACCAGCATCAGTCATCACCCCAAGTTCATATTGCAGAAGTTCTATTCTGGGCAGTTACAGCAGGCCATTCTTCCTTCCCCCCACTCAATGCCTACTTATAGGGTGGAAGTTTTACTTCAGTCAGAGCAGGCATAGTATACTCTGCCTTGAACACACCTGACCCAGGTATCTAGAAGGATAGAGGTTGCACACTAAAAGAGTCAAGTAGAAAAGACCAGGTGCTACCTTCAAACCTCGATCTCTGCTCCTAGAGCTGGGGTGTCACTCTAGGAGAAGCATGCTGCTATCCTTACCCCCCTGCCCAGCTCTCTTGCAATAGCACAGAAATTCAGCCCAGGGGAAAAGGCAAGACATAAAATAGCAGAACTCTACAGCTCAGACTAAGGGGACTGGTTTTATGTTTTAAAGTGTGTAGGGAAATTCAAACCTAAGGTATTGTTGAAAACAATTTTGGTGGTGACAAGTTAAGGGAAGGCTGGTAGCTCCATGATAGTTCTGGGGGAGATTAGCTAGAAGTACATACTTTTAAATTTACCAAATTTAATTCTGTTATAGATTTCCAATTTCATTCCATTTTGGTCATAGATTATATTTTGTATGGCTTCAGTAATTTTAAAATTATAGAGACATGTTTTATAAGCTAGCAAGGCCTATATATACATAATTGTTATATCTTCCTGATGAATTGACCATTTTATTATTATAAAATATTCCTCCTTATCTCTGGTGACACTTTTGTTGTATTAAAGTCTATTTAAATTCTGATATTAGAACGGGCACAGTGGCTGACGCCTATAATCCCAGCACATTGGCAGGCCGAGGAAGAAGGATCACTTGAGGACAGGAGTTTGAGACAAGCCTGGGCAACATAGCGAGACCTTATCTCTCCAAATTTTAAAAATTAGCCTGGCATGGTGGAACATGCCTGTAGTCCCAGCTACTTGGGGGGCTGAGGCAGGAGAATCCCTTGAGCCCAGGAGTTTGAGTCTACAGAAAGCTACATTTACATCCCTGCATTCCAGCGTAGGTGACAGAGGGACATCCTGTCATAAAAACAAATTTATTTATTATTCCGATATTAGTATCACCACTCCTGCTCTTTTATGGTTGATATTTGTAGGTACATTATTTTCTGTCCTTTTACTTCAACCTATATGTATCATTGAAACTAAATTACATCTCTTATAGACAGGATGTGGTTGAATTTGTTGGTGTTTTCTTTTCTAGGTTAATGAACAGAATAGAAAACTCAGAAATGGACTCACACAAATATGCTCAGCTGATTTTTGACAAAGACGTAAAGACAATTCAATAAAGCAAGGATAGTCCTTCTAGCAAATAGTGTTGGAGCAATTGGAATTATACACGTGTGCGTGCATGCACACACACACACACAGAGGCAACTTCAACTGAAAACTCAAACCTCACACCTTAAGTAAAAATTAAATCAAACATTAACTTAAATGTAAAACATAAAACTATAAGATGACTAGAAAAACCATAGGAGAAAACTGCAAGATCTAGGGCTAGGGAATTAATTTTTAAAGTTAACACCAAAAGCATAAAGCATAAAATAATAAATTAATAAACTGGACATCATCAAAATCAAAAATTCTCTTTTACAAAAGCCCAGGTGAGGAGGATGAAAATAAGGCACAGATTTGAAGGAAGTATTTGCAACCCAGCTATCTGACAAAGAACTAATATCTATAACATACAAAAACTTTCAAAACTCAACATTTAAAAAATCCAATGAGAAAACCAGCAGAGGACATGAGCAGACATTTCACTGAAGAGAATATACAAATGGCAAATAAGCACATTAAAAACTATTCAACATCATTAGCCTTCGGTGAAATATAAGTTCAAATTACAGTGAGATATCACTACACATCTATCAGAATGGCAAAAATAAAAATATAGTGACAACTGGATGTCGTGGCACATGCCTGTAGCCTCAGCTACTCAGGAGCCTGAAGCAGGAGGATTGCTTGAGCCCAGGAGTTCTGGGCTGAGATGCCCTATGCTGATCAGTTGTCTGCACTAAGTTCAGCATTCAGCTTCAATATGGGGACCTCCCAGGAGAAGAAACCACCAGGTTGCCTAAGGAGGGAATAACCTGCCCAGGTTGGAAACAGCAGGTCAAAACTCTCATGCTGATAAATAGTGGGATCATACTTGTGAATAGCCACTGCATTCCAGCCTGGGCAACATAGTGAGACTCCATCCCTAAAAAAATAAAATTATCGGTATATAATTATATATAAGATTAGATGTATATATAATTATACATAATATTATATGTATATGTAATAAGATACATAAGATTATATGTATATGTAATTATACATAAGATACATACATGTATAATTATACATTAAATTATATATAATATTACATATTGTGACTGATATGGTTTGGCTGTGTCCCCACCCAAATCTCATCTTGAGTTGTAGCTCCCACAATTCCCACGTGTTGTGGGAGGACCCAGTGGGAGGTAATTGAATCATGGGGGAGCGTTTTTCCCTGTGCTGTTCTTGTGATAGTGGATAAGTCTTAGGAGATGTGATGGTTTTAAAAAGGGAAGTTTCCCTGCACATGCCCTTTTGCGTGCCACCATGTAAGCTGTGACTTTGCTCCTCCTCACTTTCTGCCATGATTGTGAGGCCTCTCCAGCCACATGGAGCAGTGAATCCATTAAACCTCTTTTTCTTTACAAATGACGCAGTCTCTTGTATGTCTTTATTAGCAGCGTGAGAACAGACTAATACAGTGACAACATTAAATTCTGGTGAGGATGTGAAGTAATTGGATCACTTATATGCTGCTGGTGAAAATGTAAAATTGTATAGCCTCTATAAGTTTGCTAGTGCTGCTGTAATAAAGTACCACAAAATGGGTGGCTTAAACAGAAGAAAAGTTTTGTCTCACAGTTCTGTATGCTAGAAGTCCAAAATCAAGATGTCAGTAGGATTAGTTCCTTCTGAGGTCTGTGAGGGAAGAATCCGTTCCATGCCCCTCTCCTTGGCTTGTAGATGGTCATCTTCTCCCTGTGTCTCTTTACATCATCTTCCTTCAATGCATGTCTCTGTGTCCAAATTTCCCCTTTTGATAAGGACACTGGTCATATTGGATTAGAGCTCACCCTAATGACTTCATTTTAACTTGATTTCCTCTGTAAAGATCTTATCTCCAAGTAAGGTCACATTCTGAGTTACGAGGGGTGAGGACTTTAACATATAAATTTTGGGAGAACACAGTTCAACCGGTAACAGTCACTCTGGGAAACAGTTTGGCAGATGCTTATAAAACTAAACATGCAACTATAACCCAGTAAACGCACTTCCTGGCATTTAACTCAGAGAAATGAATGTTCACACCAAATCCAGTACAGAACATTCATAGCAGCTTTATTCATAATAGTCAAACACCAGAAACAACCCAGGTGCTCTTCAACAGGTGAATAGTTAAACTGCGGTTCAATATACTTAACAATAAAAAGGGACCGACTATTGATACATACAACTTGTCAATCCCATAAGATTACATACTTTTGATTCCACTTATAAAACATTTTGGGGCCAGGTAGAGTGGTTCACGTGTGTAATCCCTGCACTTTGGGAGGCCAAGGCAGGGGGATGGCTTGAGGCCAGGAGTTCAAGACCACCCTGGGCAACATAGGGAGACCCTGTCTCTACAAAAAAATTTAAGATGCCAGACATTGTGGCGTGTGCCTGTGGTCCCAGCTACGAAGGAGGCTGAGGTGGGAGGATTGCTTAAGCCACTTTACTCCAGCCTGGGTGGCAGAGTGAGACTCTGTCTCAAAATAAATAAATAAATAAATAATAACATTTTTAAATGAAGAACAGACTAGTGGTCGTTAAGGGTTAGGAATGAAAGAAATAGCAGGAGGGAGGCAGTTGTAGCTATAATAGAAGGTACCCTTGTGATGAAATTGTTATTTATCTTGACAGGTAGTGGATACATAAACCTACAAGCATGATAAAATTTTATAGAACTAAGTACACACATACACAAGTGAATGCAAGTAATACTGGGGAAATCTGAGTAAGATAAGCGAATTGTATCAATGTCAGTCTTAATTTGCCATATTAACAGAACAAAATGAGAAAAAGAATGCATAATAGGTGGAGAAACAGTATTTGACAAAATTCAAAATCTATTCATTATAAAAGCTCTCAGAAAACTAGCGTAGTCATGTGCCTTGTAACAATGTTTTGGTCAACAGCAAACCACATACGTATCTATGCTAGTGACCCCATAAGATTATAATGGAGCTGAAAAATTCTATAGCACAATACATTACTCATTTGTTCATGGTGATGGTGGTGTAACTCACTGCACTGCCGATCATATAAAAGTCTAGCATATTCAATTACGTACAATACGTAATACTTGATAATGATAATAAATGACCATATTGCTGGCTTATGTATTTACTATAATTTTTATAATTATTTTAGAGTGTATTTATTCTGTTTATATATATATTTTAAAAGTTAACTGTAAAGTATCCTCAGGCAGGTCCTTCAGGAGGTATTCCAGAAGAAGGCATTGTTATCATAGGAAATGACAGCTCCATGCGTGTTATTGTCCCTGAAGACCTTCCAGTGGAACAAAATGTGGAAAGGGAGGACAGCGATATGGATGATCTTGACCCTGTGTAGGCCTAGTCTTATGTGTGTGTTTGTGTCTTAACTTTTAACAAATGTTTAAATATTTTAAAATAAATAAAAATAGTAAAAACATTATACAATAAAGATATAAAATATGTTTGTACAGCTATACAACGTGTTTGTGTTTGAAGCCATGTTATTACAAAAGAGTCAAAAAGTTAAAAATTATTGTGTGACAGTAAGCTAAGGTTAATTTATTATTGAACGAAAATATTCTTCTATAAACGCTGCAGCCTAATTGTACAGTGCTTATAAAGTCTACAGTAGTGTACATTAATGACATAGGTTTTAACATTCACCACTCACTGACTCACTCAGAGCAACTTCCAGTCCTGCAAGCTCCATTCATGGCAAGTGCCCTATACATGAGTACCATTTTCAAATCTTTTATACTGTATTTTTACTATATCTTTTCTATGCTTAGATATGTTTACATATATAAGTCCTTACCATTGTGTTACAATTGCCTATAGTATTCAGTACAGTAATATGCTGTACAGGTTTGTAGTCTCAGAGCAGTAGATAATGGAGCTGAAGAACACCATAGAGCTTAGGTGTGTAGTAGGCTATATCATTTAGGTTTGTGTAAGTACACTCTATGATGTTCACACAATGACAAAAATCACCTAATGACACATTTCTCAGGATGTGTCCCCGTCAAGAATGTACCCCTGTAATTAAGCAATGTATAACAGTAGAAGGAACTTACTCAATGTGATAAAGGGCGTCTATCAAAAACCTACAGTTAACATGACGTTAATGGTGATATCTTCATTGCCTTCTTAACTAGGTGTGAGAAAAGCAATGAAATCAATTCTCATCACTTATATTCAACATTGCACTGGAGGTCCCAACCAGTTCAATAAGACAAAAAAATTAGTAGAAATTTGAAAGATTGGAGAAAAAATAGTAAAACTGTCATTATTCATAAATGAGATAATTGTGTGTACAGAAAATCCCACGGAATCTACAAAGAAAGCTAAAACAACAAAAACAACAAAATCCCTAGAACTATTAAGTGAATTTATAAGAGTAGGGTATAAAATAAATATATGAAAATTAATCACATTTCTATATATAGACCATAAAACAACTTTTTCCAAAAATTAGAAAAGGGAATTAAAAATGTACATTAAAAATGTACAATGAGATTTTTAAATCGTGTAATACTCAGGAATAAGTTTAATTTAAAAAAGCGAGATCTTTACACTTACAAATTACAACACATTGGTGAAAGAAATTAAAGAAAATTAAAATAAATGGAAAAAATTGCCATTGATTATATGTCTCAATATTAAGATTTTAATTCTTTCCAAATTGATTTAAAGATATAACATAATTATGATCAAAACCCCACCAGGTTTTGTTGAAGAGAGTGATAAGCTGATTTAAAATTTATATGGAAAAGTAAAGACACTAAAACAGCCAAAACAGACTTTTATAAAAAACAAAGTTGAAGGATTCAACCTACCAGATTTCAAGTCTTACCATAAAGTTACAGAAAATAAGACAGTGTGGTATAGGTCTAAGAATGAACAAGTGTATTAACGAAACAGAATAGAAAGCACATAAATAGACCCACACATACAAAAGCAACTGATTTTCCAAAATAGCATAAAGGGAACTCAATGTGGAAAAGCAAGTTTTCAACGAATTGATGCCAGGTATCTACACAGAAAAAAAACCGAGCCATTACCCCTATATCGCACCAAAAAAATTTGATTCAAGATGGAGCACAGACCTAAATATGGAAAACTAGGACTATAAAGTTTATGGATGAAAGTACAGAAAAAGAACTTCATAAACGTTGAGTAGGAAAAAATTATATAGAGAAAAAAGCGTAACAATAACATTTCTAAAATGACACATTGGACTTGATCAAAATAAAAATATTTCTGCTTTTTAAAAGACACGAATAGGAAAAAGGCAATAAAATGTAATGTCTATTCTAACTGTGAGGAGTAAACTGCAGAAGTCTAGTACCCTCACCATAAAAAACTAGAAAACTAGTTGCTTGAAACTATATGAAACATATGAAACTATATGAAACATATGAAGCAACTTTACAGATATAAAACAACAGTCAATGATGAATTGTGATATCACAGGAAGAATCTAGTGAGATGATTCTTAAAGAAGGGTTAAGCAAGACTCCAAAGACTAGTAAAAAGACATCAAGCAATACCTTATGAGAAATTTGAGCCCCCAAAAGGGAGGGTGGGGCAGGAAAATATTTGAATGAATAATTACACAAAGTATTCCAAATCTGTTGAAAATATAAACTCATCAAAGCCCAATGAACACAAAGAAACGAAGAGGAAAAAATTAAGAAAACAAAATAAATAATAATTAAATTACCAATAAGTAAGATAAAAAGAAAATTTTAAATTCAGCCACAGAGAAAGATAATATATCCACGAGGGAAATAAAGAGAAATGACTTTTAAAATATAATTAAAACTGTAGAAGCCAGAAATGGAAGAAAGTACTGAAAGAAAATTACACTCTCAAAGCAGAATTCATTATCTGGTGAAAATATAATTGAATGATAAAGACAAAATAAAAATTTTCACACAAAATAAATGTAAGAACATTTATTACTAGCACATCTGCACTACAGGAAACAATAAATGAAGTTTTTTAGACTAAAAGAAAGTAAAACCAATGTTAAATGAAAATCTACATAAAGAAATGAAGGACACTGGAAATGCTAAATATGTGATATACACAAAAAACTTTTCTCCTGTTTGTTTTTTATAAAGATAATTGCCTGTTTAACTCAGAATTAATAATACCATCTTATAAAGTTTATTGCATATGTAGAAATAAATTACATGGCAGTAATCCAAAGGACAGAGAAGATAATGGTAGTACATTGTTCTAGGATCTTTACATCGTATATAGAATGGTATAAAATTATTTGAAATAGACTGTAATAAATTAAGGATGAATATTGTAAATCCTGGATCACAACATAAAAATATTTTTTAAAAGTTAAAGCCATTAAGTCAATAGTGGTGCAAGCTCAATACTAAGAGAGATTCAGTTCATCTAAAAGAAGGCTGAAAACAAGAAGAAAGAAAACAAAAGAAGGGAAAAGAGAAAACAAAGAGAGGGATGCTATACTTAGAGTCAACCATATTAATAATTACATTCAATATCAGTAAACCTAGCACATAAATTAAGAGCCAGATATTATCAGGGTTAATAAAAATTACAACCCAATTATATACTGTGTGCAAAAATTATCTTTCAAATTTGAAGACATAAATTAAAAGTAAAAAGATGAAAGAAAACATCATCACAAATAAGTATAAGAACTCTGGAGTGGCTCTATTAATGTCAGAAAACACAGACGTGATTAAAACAGTAAAACAAAGGATAAAGAGTGGTTAAATTGGGTGTACCTAGTGACACAGTTTCAAAATACATGAAGTAATAATTAAAGAACTAAAGAGAAGAATGAAGAAATACAAATCACATTTGGAGATTTCAACATTACTCTCAGTAATTGATAGAACAAGGTAGACAGAAATCAGTAATGTTGTGGAAGATTTGAAAAACACTATCAACCAGCTTATTCTAATTGACATTCAGAGAATACCATACCCTAGAACTGTAGAATATACATTTCAAATGCACATGAAACATTTCCCAATATAGACTATATGCTAAGCAATATTTAAAAGGCCTCAATAAATTTGTAAGTACTAAAATTTTACATGATATGTTATCTAATGATGGAATTAAATTAGAAATCAATTACACAATGCTATCTAGGAAAATTTCTGAATATTTGGAAAATAATACACTTTTAAGTATTTCATAAGTCAAAAAACAAATCACAAGGAAAACTAGAAAAAGTTTTGAAGTGGATGATAATAAAAAGACAACATATCAAAATTTGTGGGCTATAACTTAAACAGATCTTAGAAAGAAATGTATTGCTTTAAATGATTAAATTGAAAATAGATGTTTAGAATTGATTATTCTGGCTTCTAACTTAAAAGACTAAAAGAATAAAGAGCAATTTAAGCCCAAAGTGCATATAAAGAAGTAAAAAATAAAAATAAGATTGGATGGGCGGAGCAAGATGGCCGAATAGGAACAGCTCCAGTCTCCAACTCCCAGTGCCAGCGACACAGAAGACAGGTGATTTCTGCATTTTCAACTGAGGTACTGGGTTCATCTCACTAGGGAGTGCGGGACAGTGGGTGCTGGTCAGCTGCTGCAGCCCGACCAGCAAGAGCTGAAGTAGGGTGAGCCATCACCTCACCTGGGAAGCACAAGGGGGAAGGGAATCCCTTTTCCTAGCCAGGGGAACTGAGACACACAACACCTGGAAAATTGGGTAACTCCCACCCCAATACTGTGCTCTACCAAGGATCTTAGCAAACGGGCACACCAGGAAATTATATCCCACACCTGGCCGGGAGGATCCCACGCCCACGGAGCCTCCCTCATTGCTAGCACAGCAGTCTGCGATCTCACAGCAAGGCAGCAGCGAGGCTGGGGGAGGGGCGCCCGCCATTGCTGAGGCTTAAGTAGATAAACAGAGCGGCTGGGAAGCTCGAACTAGGTGGAGCTCACAGCAGCTCAAGGAGTCCTGCCTGTCGCTGTAGACTCCACCTCTGCGGACAGGGCACAGCTAAACAATAACAACAACAACAACAACAAAAAGCAGCTGAAACCTCTGCAGATGCAAACGACTCTGTCTGACAGCTTTGAAGAGAGCAGTGGATCTCCCAACACGGAGGTTGAGATCTGAGAACAGACAGACTGCCTGCTCAAGTGGGTCCCTGACCTCTGAGTAGCCTAACTGGGAGACATCTCCCACTAGGGGCAGACCGACACCCCACACCTCACACAGTGGAGTACACCCCTGAGAGGAAGCTTCCAAAGCAAAAATCAGACAGGTACACTCACTGTTCAGCAATATTCTATCTTCTGCAGCCTCTGCTGCTGATACCGAGGCAAACAGGGTCTGGAGTGGACCTCAAGCAATCTCCAACAGACCTACAGCTGAGGGTCCTGACGGTTAGAAGGAAAACTAACAAACAGGAAGGACACCCACACCTAAACCCCATCAGTACGACACCATCATCATCAAAGACCAGAGGCAGATAAAACCACAAAGATGGGGAAAAAGCAGGGCAGAAAAGCTGGAAATTCAAAAAATAAGAGTGCATCACCCCCTGCAAAGGAATGCAGCTCATTGCCAGCAACGGATCAAAGCTGGACGGAGAATGACTTTGACAAGATGAGAGAAGAAGGCTCCAGTCCATCAAACTTCTCAGAGCTAAAGGAGGAATTACGTACCCAGCACAAAGAAACTAAAAGTCTTGAAAAAAGAGTGGAAGAATTGATAACTAGAATAATTAATGCAGAGAAGGCCATAAATGAATGGACAGAGATGAAAACCATGACACGAGAAATACGTGACAAATGCACAAGCTTCAGTAACCGACTCGATCAACTGGAAGAAAGAGTATCTGCGATTGAGGATCAAATGAATGAAATGAAGCGAGAAGAGAAACCTAAAGAAAAAAGAAGAAAAAGAAATGAACAAAGCCTGCAAGAAGTATGGGATTATGTAAAAAGACCAAATCTACGTCTGATTGGGGTGCCTGAAAGTGAGGGAAAAAATGGAACCAAGTTGGAAAACACTCTTCAGGATATCATCCAGGAGAACTTCCCCAACCTAGTAAGGCAGGCCAACATTCAAATTCAGGAAATACAGAGAATGCCACAAAGATACTCCTCGAGAAGAGGAACTCCAAGACACATAATTGCCAGATTCACCAAAGTTGAAATGAAGGAAAAAATCTGAAGGGCAGCCAGAGAGAAAGGTTGGGTTACCCACAAAGGGAAGCCCATCAGACTAACAGCAGACCTCTCGGCAGAAACTCTCCAAGCCAGAAGAGAGTGGGGGCCAATATTCAACATTCTTAAAGAAAAGAATTTTAAACCCAGAATTTCATGTCCAGCCAAACTAAGTTTCATAAGTGAAGGAGAAATAAAATCCTTTACAGATAAGCAAATGCTTAGAGATTTTTTCACCACCAGGCCTGCCTTACAAGAGACCCTGAAGGAAGCACTAAACATGGAAAGGAACAACAGGTACCAGCCATTGCAAAAACATGCCAAAATGTAAAGACCGTCGAGGCTAGGAAGAAACTGCATCAACTAATGAGCAAAATAACCAGTTAATATCGTAATGGCAGGATCAAGTTCACACATAACAATATTAACCTTAAATGTAAATGGATTAAATGCTCCAATTAAAAGACACAGACTGGCAAACTGGATAAAGAGTCAAAACCCATCAGTTTGCTGTATTCAGGAGACCAATCTCACGTGCAGAGACATACATAGACTCAAAATAAAGGGATGGAAGAAGATCTACCAAGCAAATGGAGAACAAAAAAAAGCAGGGGTTGCAATCCTAGTCTCTGATAAAACAGACTTTAAACCATCAAAGATCAAAAGAGACAAAGAAGGCCATTACATAATGGTAAAGGGATCAATTCAACAGGAAGAGCTAAGTATCCTAAATATATATGCACCCAATACAGGAGCATCCAAATTCATAAAGCAAGTCCTTAGAGACTTACAAAGAGACTTAGACTCCCATACAATAATAATGGGAGACTTTAACACCCCACTGTCAACATTAGACAGATCAACGAGACAGAAAGTTAACAAGGAATTGAACTCATCCAGGAATTGAACTCATCTCTGTAGCAAGCAGACCTAATAGACGTCTACAGAACTCTCCACCCCAAATCAACAGAATATACATTCTACTCAGCACCACATCACACTTATTCCAAAATTGACCACATAGTTGGAAGTAAAGCACTCCTCAGCAAATGTAAAAGAACAGAAATTATAACAAACTGTCTATCGGACTACAGTGCAATCAAACTAGAACTCAGGACTAAGAAACTCAATCAAAACCATTCAACTACATGGAAACTGAATAACCTGCTCCTGAATGACTACTGGGTACATAACGAAATGAAAGCAGAAATAAAGATGTTCTTTGAAACCAATGAGAACAAAGATACAACATACCAGAATCTCTGGGACACATTTAAAGCAGTGTGTAGAGGGAAATTTATAGCACTAAATGCCCACAAGAGAAAGCAGGAAAGATCTAACATTGACACTCTAACATCACAATGAAAAGAACTAGAGAAGCAAGAGCAAACACATTCAAAAGCTAGCAGAAGGCAAGAAATAACTAAGATCAGAGCAGAACTGAAGGAGATAGAGACACAAAAAACCCTCCAAAAAATCAATGAATCCAGGAGTTGGTTTTTTGAAAAGATCAACAAAATTGATAGACCACTAGCAAGACTAATAAGGAAGAAAAGAGAGAAGAATCAAATAGATGCAATAAAAAATGATAAAGGGGATATCACCACCAACACCACAGAAATACAAACTACCATCAGAGAATACTATAAACACCTCTACGCAAATACACTAGAAAATCTAGAAGAAATGGATAACTTCCTGGGCACTTACACTCTCCCAAGACTAAACCAGGAAGAAGCTGAATTCCTGAACAGACCAATAGCAGGCTCTGAAATTGAGGCAATAATTAATAGCCTACCAATGAAAAAAAGTGCAGCACACCAACATGGCACAAGTATACATATGTAACAAACCTGCACATTATGCACACGTACCCTAGAACTTAAAGTATAATAATAATAATAATAAAAGAAAATTGAAATATTATCAAGCATCTTCTCTGACCACAATGGAATAAAACTAGAAATCAATAACAAGAGAAATTTTGGAAACTATACAAATACATGGAAATTAAACAATATGCTCCTGAATGACAAATGAGTCAACGAAGAAATTATGAAGGAAATTGAAAATTTTCTTGAATCAAATGATATTGGGAACAAAACATACCACAATCTATGGGATACAACAAAAGCAGTACTAAGAGGGAAGTTTATAGCTATAAGTGCCTACATTAAAAAAGAAGAAAAATGCCAAATAAACAACATAATGATGCTTCTTAAAGAACTAGGAAGGCAATAACAAATCAAACCCAAAACTGGTGAAGAAAAGAAATAATAAATATCAGAGGGGGAAATAAATGAAATTGAAGTGAAGAAAACAATACAAAAAATCAATGAAACAAAAAGTTGTGTTTTTTTTTAAGTTAAACAAAATTGACAAATCTTTTAGTTAGACTAAGAGAAAAAGGGAGAAGACCCAAATAAATAAAATCAGAGATGAAAAAGGAGACATTACAACCGATACAGCAGAAATTAAAAGGATCATTAGTGGCTACTCCGAGAAACTATAGGCCAATAAATTGGAAAATCTAGAAGAAATGGACAAATTCCTAGGCACATACAACCTATGAAGACTGAACAATGAAGAAATCTAAAACCTGAACAGACTAATAACAAGTAATGAGATCAAAGCCCTAAGAAAAAGTTTTCCAGTAAGGAAAAGCCTGGTACTCAATGGCTTCAGTGCTTAATTCTACCAAACATTCAAAAAAGAACTAATACCAGCCCTACTCAAGCTATTACAAGAAATATCAAAAGAGGGAATACTTTCAAACTCATTCTATTAGACCTGTGCTACCTTGATCCAAAACCCAATAAAGACATATCAAAAAAGGGAAACTATAGGCCGATATCACTGATGAATAGTGACGCAAAAATCCACAACAAAATACTAGCAAGCTGAATTTGACAATACATTAGAAAGATCATTCATCATGACCAAGTGGGATTTATCCCTTGCATTCAAGGATGTTTCAACATATGCAAATCAATCAATGTGATATCAACAGAATGAAGGACAAAAAACCGTATGATCATTTTAAATGCTGAAAAAGCATTTGATAAAATTCAACAGCCCTTCATGATACAAACTTTCAATAAACTGGACATAGAAGGAACATATCTCAACATAATGAAAGCCATATATGACAGACCCACAGCTAGTATCATACTGAATGGGGAAAACTGAAAGCCTTTCCTCTAAGATCTGGAACGTGACAAAGATGCCCACTATCACCACTGTTACTCACTGTTACTGGGCACCATAGCTAGAGCAATCAGACAAGTAAAAGAACTAAGGGGCATCTAAATTGGAATGCAAGAACTCAAATTATCCCTGCTTGCAGATGATATAATCTTATATTTAAAAAAAAAATACCTAAAGATTCCACAAAAAACTATTAGAACAGATAAACAAATTCAGTAAAGTTGTAGGATACAAAATCAGCAATAAAAAATCAGTAGTATTTCTATAGGCCAACAGTGGACAATCTGAAAAAGAAATAAAAAAGTAATCACATTTACAATAGCCACAAACAAAATGAAATACCTAGGAATTAACTTAAGAAGTGAAAGATCTCTATCATAAAAACTATAAAACACCAGTGAACGAAATTGTAGAGGACACCAAAAAAATGGAAAGATATTCTATATTCATGGAATGGAAGAATCAATATTGTGAAAATTTCAGTCGAGACTACCCAAAGCAACCTACAGATTCAATGCAATCCCTATCAAAATACCAATGATATTCTTCACAGAAATAGAAAAAAACTGTCCTAAAATTTATATGGAACCACAAAAGACCCGGTATAGCCAAAGTCATCCTAAGCAAAAAGAACAAACTGGAGAAATCACATTACCAGACTTCAAATTATACTAATAAAGCAATAATAAGGAAAATAGTATGGTACTGGGATAAAAACAAACACGTATACCAATGGAACAAAATAGAGAACGCAGAAAAAAAAAATCCACATGGCTACACTGGGGAAAGGATAGTCTCTTAAATAAATGGTGCTGAAAAAACTGGATATCCATATCCATATGTAAAAGAATGAAACTAGACACACTATATCTCACCATATACAAAAACAAATACAAACATATTAAAGACTTAAATCTAAGACCTCAAACTGTAGAACTACTACAAGAAAACTGGAAACTCTCCAGGACATCAATTTAGGCAAAGATTTCTTGAGTAATACCTCACAAGCACAGGATACCAAATCAAAAATGGACAAATGGGATTACATCAAGTTAAAAAGCTTCTACACAGCAAAGGAAACAGTCACCAAAGTGAAGAGACAACCCGCAAAATGGGAGAAAATATTTGCAAACTACTCATCTGACAAGGAATTAATAACCAGAATATATAAGGAGCTTGACTAACTCTGTAGGGGGGAAAAAACTAATGATTTGGGTAAAAAGTGGGCAAAATATTTGAATAGACATTTCTCAAGGCATACAAGTGGCAAACAGGCATATGAAAAGGTGCTCAACTTCACCGTTTATCAGGGAAATGCAAACCGAAGCTACAATGAGATATCATCTCACCCCAGTTAAAGTCTATTATATCCAAAAGATAGTCAACAACAAATGCTGGTGAGGATGTGGAGAAAAGGGAACCCTCATACACTGTTGGTGGGGATGTAAATTAACAAAACCATTACGGAGAACAGTTTGGAGGTTCCTCAAAAAACCCAATATAGAGCTGCCATATGACACTACAATTCCACTGCTGGATATATACCCAGAAGAAAGGAAATCAGTATATCAAAGAGATATCTGCACTCCCATGTTTGTTGCACTTCTGTTCCCAATAGCTAAGATTTGGAAGCAAATTAAGTGTCCATCAACAGATGAATGGATAAAGAAAATGTGGTACATGTAAACAATGCAGTACCACTCAGCCATAAAAATAATGGTATTCAGTCATTTCCAATGACATGGATGGAACCGGTGGTCATTATTCTAAGTGAAATAAGCCAGACACAGAAAGACAAACATCACATGCTCTTACTTATTTGTGGAATCTAGACATCAAAACAATTTTACCCATGCAGATAGAGAGTAGAATGGTTACCAGAGGCTGCAAAGGGCAGTAGGGTTTGAGGGAGAGGTAGGAATGGTTTATGGGTACAAAAAATAGCTAGTATCAATGAATAAGACCTAGTATTTGCTAGCACAACAGGGTGACTATAGTCAAAAATAATTTAATTGTACATTTTAAAAATAACTAAGAGTGTAACTGGATTGTTTGAAACACAAAAGATATATGTTTGTAAGGTTGGATACCCCATTTTCCACGATGTGATTATTATGCATTGCATGCCTATTCAAAATATCTCATGTACTCCATAAATGTGTATACCTACTATGTACCAACAAAATTGTTTCAAAAAATTAAATAAATAAATATAAAAATAAAGATAAAAAACAAAAACTACTTATTTTGAAAACATAAGTGAAATTGACAGATCTTTAGCTAAACTAAGAAAAAGACAGCAAGGTCTCAAATAAACAAAATTATAAATGAAGGAGGGGACATTAGAACTGATACTACAGAAATACAAAGAATCATAAGAGACTACTCTGAACAATTATATACCAACAAATTGTATAACCTAGAAGAAATGAATAAATTTCTAGAAACTTACAATCTTCTAAGACTGAACCATGAAGATATAGAAAATATGAACAAACCAACAACAAATAAGGAGATAGAATCAATAATAAAAAATCTTCCAAAAAATATTCAGGGCTGCATGACTTCAATGGTGAATTTTATCAAACATTTGAAGAATAATTAATGCCAATCCTTCTCAAATTGTCCCCCCAAATTAAAGAAAGTTGAACACTTCCAAACTCATTCTGAGGCTAGCATTACCCTAGTACCAACGTTTGACAAGGACACTACAAAAAAGAAAATTACAGGCCAATATCCCTGATGAACATACATGCAAACATCTTCAACAAAATACCAGTAAACCAAATTCAACGACACATTAAAAGTATTACACAACATATCAAGTGAGATTTATCCCTGGGATACAAGGATGCTTCAGCATATACAAACCAATAAACATGATACACCACATTAGGAAAATGTAGGATAAAAATCACATGATCATCTCAACAGATGCAGAAACAAGCATTTGACAAAATTCAGTATCCTTTAATGGTAAAAACTCTCAACAAATTAAGTATATAAAGAATGTACCTCAGTATAATAAAAACCATATATGACATGCCCACAGGTAACATTGTAAGTGACAGTGCAAAGGTAAAAGCTTTTCCTCTAAGATCAGGAACAAAACAAGGATACCCAGTCTCACCACTTCTATGTAACATAGTAGTGGATGTTCTAGCTGAAGTAATTAGGCAAGGAAAAAGAAATAAAAAATATTCAGCTTGGAAAGGAAGAATTAAAATTGTCTCTGTTTGCAGATGACATGATCCCGTGTGCGTGTGTGTGTGTGTGTGTGCACGTGTGCGCAAGCATGTGGTTCTAGAAACTGCACCAAAGTAGTCTTAGAACTAGTAAACAAACTCAATAGAGTTACAAGGTAAAAGTCAACATATAAAAGTCAATTGTGTTTCTCCACAGTAACAATGAACCATCCAAATAAGAACTTAAGAAAAAAATCCATTTACAATAGTATTAAAAATAATAAAATACTTAGGTACAAATTTAAGCAAGGAGGCGAAAGACTTGTACACTGATAACTATGAAATATTGATGAAAGAAATTAAAGTAGACACAAATAAATGGAAAGATATCTCATGTTCATGGAAGAGTTAATATTGTTAAAATGTACATACTATGCAAAGAAATCCACAGATTTAATGTAATCCCTGCCAAAACTCCAGCAGCATTTAAAATAAAACATAGAAGAAAGAATCCTATAAGTCATTTGGAACCACAAAAGACTCCAAATAGACAAAGCAATATTGAGCAAGAATAGCAAAGCTAGAGGCATCACACTTCCTGATTGTAAACTATATTACAAAGCTACAGTAATCAAAACAGAATGGTATGGCATAAAAACAACCATATAGACCAGTGGAATAGAATAGCCCAGAAATAGACCCACACATATACAGTCAACTAACTTTTCATGAGGGTGCCAAGAATACAAAATGAGGAAAGGATAACTTCTTTAATAAATGATGCTGGGAAAACTGGATATCCACATACAAAAGAATTAATTGGACCTTTATATCATACGCAAAATTAAACTCAAATGGATTAAAGACTTAAATATAAGACCAATAACTATAAGGAAAAAGGAAACATAAGGAAAACTTTCCTTAACATTGGTCTTGGCAATTATTTTTAAAATATGATACTGAAAGCACAGGCAACAAAAGCAGAAACAAACAAATGGGATCATATCAAGCTAAAAAATCTCTGCACAGTTAAGGAAACAATCAACAAAATGAAAAGGCAATCTTCACAATGGGAGAAAATATTTGCAAACTGTATATCTGTTAAAGAGTTAATATTTTAAAAATATATACAAGGAACTCATACAACTGAAAGGCAAAAAATAATAATAACCTGATTTTAAAATGGACAAAGAACCTGAATCGATATATCTCAAAAGAAGACATACAAATGGCCTACAGGCATATGAAAAAGTGCTCAACATCACTGATCATTAGAGAAATGCAAACCAAAACCACCATGAGAAATCACCTTACACCTGTTAGAATGGCTATTAATTAAAAAACGAATGTTAACAAGTGTTGGCAAGGATGTGGAGAAAAGTGAAATTGTATACACAATTGTATACACAAATTGGTGCAGCCATTATGTACAGCAGTATGGAGATTCCTCAAAAACTAGAAAATTGAACCACCATGGAATCCAGTAATCCCACTTCTTGTTATATAAAGGCATTGAAATCAGAATCTTGAAGAGATATTTGCACTCCCATGTTTATTGTAGCATCATTTACAGAAGCGAAGATTTGGAATCAATCTAATTATCCAACAATGAATGAATGAATAAAGAAATGGCAGTATACACACACAAAAAAATACCATTCAGCCTTAAAAATGAAGGAAATCCTGCCACTTGTAACAACATGAATGGATTTGGAGAGCATTATGCTAAGTGAAATAACCGAAACACAGAAAAATATATACTACATCATCTCACTTATATGTGGGGTTTAAAATAGTCAAACTCATAGAATCACAGAGTAGAATGGTAGTTGCCAAGGGGTGGGGTGGGTGGCAGGATGGAAGATGTTGGTCAAGGGTACAAAGTTTTAGTTATGCAAGATAAAAAAAAGTTCTGGAGATCTACCATACAGCATAGTGTCCATAGCTCACCACACTATATTGCAAAGAAGGTAGTGTTTTCTTTCTTTCTTTCTTTCTTTCTTTCTTTCTTTCTTTCTTTCTTTCTTTCTTTCTTTCTTTCTTTCTTTCTTTCTTTCTTTCATTCTTTCTTTCTTTCTCTCTCTCTCTCTCTCTTTCTTTCTTTCTCTTTCTTTTTTTTTTGTCTCACTCTGTCACCCAGGCTACAGTCCAGTGGCGCCATCGTAACTGCAGCCTTGACCTCCTGGGCTCAAGCAATCCTCCAACCTCAGCCTCCCAAATATCTGGGATCACAGGCATGTGCCACCATGCCTAGATAATTTGCATTTTTTTTAATAGAGATGGGGTCTCCCTATGTTGCCTAGCATGATCTCAAACTTCTGGGCTCAAGCAATCCTCTGGTCTCGGCCTCCTAAAGTGCTGGGATTACAGGCATAAGCCACCATACCCCACGCATTAAGTGTTTTTACCTCTCTCAACAAAATAATAATAACAATGGCAGAAGGAAACTGGGAGGTGATTGATGTGTTTATGGCCTTGAGTTTGGCTCTTGTGTAAGGATATACATATAAAAAAATGAAATAGAATTGAGAATCCAGAAATAAACCTTACGCATATTGTCAGTTGATTTCAACAAGAGTGCCAAGACAAGGCAATGGGCAAAGAAAATGATGAAATCGGGAAGGGGAACATCACACACCGGGGCCTATCATGGGGAGGGGGGAGGGGGGAGGGATTGCATTGGGAGTTATACCTGATGTAAATGACGAGTTGATGGGTGCTGACGAGTTGATGGTTGCAGCACACCAACATGGCACAAGTATACATATGTAACAAACCTGCACGTTATGCACATGTACCCTAGAACTCAAAGTATAATAATAATAATAATAAAAAGAAAATTATGAAATTGGACCCCTGCCTCATACTATACACAAAAATTAACTAAAAATGTATCATATACATAAATATAATAAGACTTGAGACTATAAAATTATTAGAAGAAAACTTAAAGGTAAATTTTCATGAGTTTGGTGTTAACCAGTGGTTCCTTGACTATGAAACCACAGTACAAGTGACAAAAGAAAACATAAATTGAACTTCATTAGACCAGTACTACCTTGATCCAAAACCAGATGAAGACACATCAAAAAAGGAAAACTATAGCCCGATATCACTGATTAATAGTGACGCAAAAATCTTCAACAAAATACTAGCAAGCTGAGTTTGACAATGCACTAGAAAAATCATTCATCTTGACCAAGTGGGATTTATCCCTGTGAAGGCTATAATCAAGGAACTAAACTAAGGAAGTAAACAGACAGCCCATAAGATGGGAGAAAATGTTTGAAAATTATATCTTTGATAAAAGACTTGTATTGAACATTTATAAAGAACACATAGCTCAATAACAAAGAGACACACAGACATAATATAAAAATGAACAAATGCTCTAAATTGACATTCTTCTAAAGAAGATGCACAAATGGCCATTAAACACATGAAAAGATACTCAATATCATGAGTCATTAAGGAAATAGAAGTCAGAAGCACAATAAGATATCACTTCACACTCACCAGAATGGCTATAATAAAAAGAAAACAGAAAATAATGAACAATGGCAAGAATATGAAGAAGCTGAATTCCTCGTACGTTGCTGGTGGGATGGGAAAATGGTGCAGCTACTTTGGAAAGCAGACTGACATTTCTCCAAAATATTAATCGGGAAGTTTGTTTGACCCAGAAATCCCTCTCCTAGGTGTTTACTCAAGAGAAATCAAACATATATCTGCACAAAAATGTTCATAGTAGCACTGCTCATAACAGCCAAAAGTGGAAACAGTCCAAATGCTAATCAGCTAATGAAGAGGTTAGTAAAATGTGATATATCCATAAAACAGAATATGTAATGCCAATAAACAATGAATGTAGTACTTATACAACTATAACATGGATGAAATTTGAAAACATGTTCAGTGAAAGAATCCAGTCACAAAAGGTCACATATTTTAAGATTCCCTTTATAGGAAATGTCCACAGTAGGCAAATTTATAGAGATGAAACTTAGATTAGTGTTACCTAAGGCTGAGGATAAGAAGGAATAGGGAATGACTGCTAAGTTGTATGACTTTTCTTTTAAGAGGGAGGTAAATGTTCTATAAATTGGGTAGTGATGATGGTTATGCAACTCTATCAATTTTCTAAACCATCAGATTGTATACTTCAAATGGATAAATTTTGTGGTATATAAATCATACCTCAATAAAGCTGTTTTTAAAAATGAAAAAAGGAAAGCTAAAATGGCTACATTAGTATCAGACAATGTTAATGTTAAGACTAGCAATATTACCAGGAATAAAAAGGGCCATTGTATACTTATGAAGGGGTCTATTCACTAATGAAACAACAATTCTAAATGTGTGTGTACCTAACATCGGAGCTTCAAAATAGATGAAGCGAATACAAATCTTAAAACAAAATAAACAAATTCACATTTATAGTTGGAGATTTCAATACTCTTTCTACAAGCACAGAGAAATAAATATGTACAGTATATAGATTACTTGAGTTATACTATTAACCACTTGTCTTAATATATATAGATAATACAGCACCCAACAACAGCAAAACACAGTTTCAAGTACACATGCAACACTTGCCAAGATATACTACCATACTTCTGACTTGTAAAACAAACTTCAACAAATTTGAAGGATTTGAATCAGACAAAGTATGTTCTATAACCATACAGAATTAAATTAGAAATAACAGAAAGATACCCAGAAATTTTCTAAACAGTGTAAAATTAATAAATATTTCTGATTTTCCTTTTGAACAGGAAGGAGTAACAGGGAACAAATTTACCATCCCACTTGACATGGCTAAAAACAATCAATGTATATTAAATAATAGTTCTCAAGACATTGAATGCCATGCAACAAAGGATAGTGATCCCTGAAAGACAGAAAATGAATGAGATGAGCCAACAATTGTTCCAGCTTGCTGCCTGAAAGAGGTACCAAGGTGCAGTGCAAAGGATCGAAACCCAGGTTTTGCCCAGAATCCAGGCATTCTCTCTGAGTTGAGGAGATAGACCTAGAAGTCCTAGGAGTCCCAGAAAGCTAAAGTTCACAGGGCAGAGCAATTGAGAGGAGAGAGTCATACAGATAAAGAAATGAGGAGATCTGCAGAGTGTCCTTATTCATTGCTTAGATCAGGGCTGATGGATTTGTGTATGTAAGAACCCAAAGAGATTATAGAAATAGTACCTCACATTCACATAAGGCAGAAAATAATTTCTGTACCTACTGCCAGAGTGAAAGACCTCATAATTAATGGGACATAGAGACGAATACTCAGAAGGGTCTTGTCTGAGTAGTGAAGAAAATGAACCCTAGACTAAATGCTGTTCTGGTCTACCTTGAAGTTTAAAAGGAAGACATGTAAGTACCAGTCTTTTTTCAAGTAACTTAGCTGCATCCTAGAACAAAGCTCTAGAATAGTTATAGAAATACAAAATATACAACACCTACAAGTCAAAATTCACATCTGACATCCAACCAAAAAATTACAAGATGAACAATGCAGCAGGAAAACACTACCCATAATAAGGAGAAAACTCAGCTAATCAGAACAGACACAAAGCTGGCACAGATGATAAAATTAGTGGATAAGAACATTAAAATAGTCAATTTGCCTGTATCTCGTGTTCAAGAAGATAGAGGAAATACTGAATGAACACGTTAGCTGTAGAAATGGAATATACAAAAAAGACACAAGTCTAACTTGTAGAGATGTAAACCACATTGTCTGAGGTGAAAAGTACAGTCACTGGGAATAACAACATAATAGACATTCAAAATAAAAGATAAACAAAGATAAAGATATAGAAATCAAAACTCTCCAAAATGAAATGCAGGGAGAAAAGAGATGAAAGTAAAATGAGGAACATCATTAAGTTGTGGGATAATTTAAAGTAGCCTAATATACATGTGATTGGAGCCTCTGAAGAGGAGAGAGAGACAGAAAACTAAATATTTGAAGAAATAATAGTATAAAACTTTCCAGAATTGGTGAAGACTATAAAGCCACAGATCCAGTAACTTTAGCATGTCCAAGCACAACAAAGATGAAAAAGAAAAATACACTAAAGCACATCATAATAAAATTAACCACAGTAATTCATGAAAAGAAACTCTTAAGCCTAGAAGAAAGACACATCACGTAGAGGAAGACAGGTAAGGATGATAGATAATTTCTTTTCAGAAACCATGAAAGCTATAAGACAGTAAAACAATATGTTTAAAGTACTGCAAGAAGGACAAAGTAAATCCACAATTCCATATCCAGCCAAAATGTGTTTTTTAAAAAAGGGATAAAATAACATTTTAGGATACAAAAAAGCTAAAAGAATTAATCACTAATTACATATTGCACTAAGCAAATTGTACAGGAAGCCCTTCAGGTGTGTATCTATAAATATGGATATGCCCAAAAGAAGGAAAACCACTGGGATTTTACCATATTAAAAGTAAAATACATGACATTTGCAAAAAATTGGGAGGGAGGAAATGGCATTTTTAGGATTCTTATGTGGCAGAGAAAATATGAATATGGTTCCCAGGATCTCTACTTCCTGTTTTTATGTACTGTGTAATCCACTCCCCTTGAGTTTAGGTGGGACATGTGACTTGCTTCTAGCTGATAGAATACGACAAGAGTAATGGGATATTATTCCGTTAGTGAGGTCATGTTATATGGCAAAGATGATGAGCTGCCTCTCCTATCATTACATTGCGTTATAAAAGTCTTACCAGACTGGTAAGAGAGATTTTCTGCTAGCCTTAAAGAAGCAGACGAACATGTTATGAGCTGCCTATAGCGATAGTCACATGGTAAAAAGCTGAAGGTGGCCTCTAGGACCTTGGGGACACCTCCAGCTAAGGTAAGAAACAAAGGCCTTTGGTCATAGAGTTGCAAGGAAATTAATTAGGCCAACAAGTTTAATGATTTCAGAAGCAGATTCTTTTCTAGTTGATTCTCTAGATGAAAATATACTCAATCAAAACCTTGATTGCAGCCTATGAGACCCAGAGCAGAATATCTCATTAAGCCATGCCTAGATTCCTGACCCACAGAAACTGTGAGATAATAAATGTGTGTTGTTGTGTGTCGCTGCACTGAAGGTTGCAGCTAGTGCCCCAAGACAAAAAAATAAGAAGTGAGTCTTTATTCCAGACTCCGAAGGAATAAGGAAGACTTTATTCACAGATACCATAATCATCAATGTAGAAAAGCCAGCCAATTTTACAAAACAAAACATTATGACTGGTAATATACAAATTCAACTTAACAAAATTTAATTTTATTTCTATATACTAATAATGAGTAATCAGAAGTTAACATTTTTTAAAATACCATTTACAAAATCATCAGAAATGTGAAATACAAATAATTCTGACAGCAGAGCTGCAAGATTACTGAAAACTATAATATGTTGCTGACAGATAATAAAAAATACCTAAATAAGTGGAGATTTACCTTGTTAGTGGGTCAAAAGAATCTCAGAATTGATCTACAGATTCAATGCAATACCAGTCGAAATCCTATGAGACTCCTTTGCATAAACTCATAAACCGATTCCAAAATTCCTATTTAAATGCAGAGGACCAAGAATACTCTAAACAACTTGGATAAAGGAGAATAAACTTGGTGGCTAAGACTATTCAATTTAAAGATTTATTTATAGTCATAAGGATAGTATGGTACTGACATAAAAATAAACAAATAGATCCTTCAAACAGACAGAATGTAGAAATACAGAAAAAAATGAATTATTAACTGATTTTTGATAAAGGTGTAAAGGCAATTCAGTGAAGAAATGGTAGTCTTTTCAACAAATGGTGCTAGAAAATGTGAATATCTATATGGAAGAAAAAGATAAACTTCAATCCATACCTTATACTATATACAAAATCAACTCAAGGCTGGCGGTGGCTCATGTCTGTGATTGCCGCACTTTGGGAGGCTGAGGTGGGTGTATTACTTGAGCTGAAGAGTTCAAGAGCAGGCTGGGCAACATAGCTAAACTCTATCTCTACAAGAAATACAAAAATTAGCTGGGCGTGTTGGCACACCTGTAGTCCCAGCTACTTGGGAGACTGAGGTGAGAGGATCATTTGAGCACAGGAGATCCATCCTGTAGTGAGCCATGATCACACAGTTTGGGCAACAGAGTGAGACCCTGTTTGGGCAACAGAGTGAGACCCTGTCTCCAAAATATAAAAATAAAAATAAAATTTAAAAATCAACACAAAATAAATCATAGACAGAAATAAACAAACTAAAAATATATTTTCACATTGTTTCTTCATATGACATATTAATTACATTGATTGGCATTACTAGTCATTAGGGAAATGCAAACCAAAACCGCAACAAGATGCCATTCAGACTCACTGGGAGGACTACAATAAAAAAGTCAGATAACAAATATTATTGGCAAGGATATGAAGAAATTGGAAATATCAGACATTTCTGGTAGGAATGCAAAATGATGCAGTCACATTTTTTACAAAGTGTTTGGCAGTTTCTCTAATGTTTAAACTTACGGTTACCATATAACGAGCAATTCCACTCCTGGATACATACTTAAGAGAAATGAAAACATACCTCCACACCAAAACTTGTGTATGAATATTTACAACAGCAATATTTAAAATAGGAAAAACTGGAAACAACCCAATTGGTCCTCAACTAATGACTGAATAAATTAAATGATAAAAAATTTCTAGGAAACAAGAATACAGGACCAGGAATAGAGTGACGCAAGTGAGGAGCCGAGGGTGCAAAATATAAGGACATCCTCATTCTCAGGGACTTGCACAATCCTCAGCGTGAGTTCCTCCTTAAATTTTGTGCCTTAGGCTCCTCATCTCCTCCCTCTAATGTCAACCTGAGAGAGACGTCTTGTGATCTTGGATTAGGCAAAGATTTTTTAGAAATGACACCAAAAGCAAGATTCATAAAATTTTTTTAATGATAAACTAGACTTCATTAAAATTTTAAAGGTTCTGCTCCCTAAAGGGCACAATTGAGAGAATGAAAGTCAAGTCACAAACTAAAAATATATATATATAATCCAGATTGTACAAAGAACTGTCAACATCCAATCAAAAATCTTAGTTAAAAATGGACAAAAGATTTGACCAGATACATGACCAAAGAAAGAGGAAAAATACAAAAAAAAAAAAAAAGCTCTACATCATTATTTACTAGGTGCATGCAAATTAAACATGGTATAGCTATACAATTAATTGTTATTCAGCATTAAAAAGGAATAAAGTTCCGATACATACTATTAATATATATAACGTATATGAAACTTAAAAACATTATGCTACATGAAAGAAACTGGTCACAAAAGATCACATATTGCATGATTCCAACTATGTAAAATATCCAGAAGAGGCAAATCTCTTGAGATAGGAACTACTTTGGTTGCCTAGGATTTGGGTGATGGGGAGCATAGAGAGTAACTGCTAACCGCTACATGGTTTCTTTTTAAGGTGATGAAAATATTTTTATTTAAATTCTGGCAATGGTTGCACGTCTCTGAAAATATACTAAAAGCATTAAATTGTACACTCTAGATGGTAAAATGTATATGAAAATTATATCTAAACAATCATTTCAAATAATTATGAGATTTCTGCTTAGGAAAAGCACATAAATCTTTATTTCCAAACTCCTACACATTAAGTACAACTATAAACTCTGGAAGTAACTCAAAAGACAACCAAAGACAAACTCTGAAAAGTGGAAGAGGAAGGTGTCTTGGTTTGGGACCATAGAACTAGGAAAATGAAATAGTGGCCAGTCATATTATGACCTCTTATCAACAGAAAATGGTGACCCAGGCCTGTCATTTCCTCACCACCAGCGTAGCAATGGAAGGTAGTCATAAAAGCTCATTTTTCCTCAGGATCATATAGAAGTGCTACCTACAGCAGATGAGCCAGATGACAGTGAAAATCAATAAGAGAAAAATATCAAAACACTTGGAAAGTAAATGAAACTAAACCAACCGTGAGTCAATAAGAATGTCTCAAAAGAAATTAAAAATGTATCAAACTGAATGAAAATAAATATTCACCATATAAACATTAGTGGTATACTGTTAAAGCAATGCTAAAATGAAAATAGATAGCATTAAATGCTTACATTAGAAAAGAGTAAATCAATAATCTAAGTTCCTGCCTAAAGGAAGTAGAAAGAGAGGAGAATAAACCAGACACAAGCAGAGGGGAGGAAATAATAAAGATATTAGTATAAACAAAATTGAAAATAGGAATATAATAGAAAACAAAAATGAAACAAACAGCTGGTTCTTTGAAAAGAGCAATAAAATTGAAAAATCTACCACAAGATTGACACCCAAACAAAGAGAAAAGACACATATTACTAATATGAGGAACGAAACAGACTATCACTACAGACCCTGCAAACATTCAAAGGATGATAAGATAATACTAAGAACAAATTTAATCTCATAAATTTTGCAACCTAAAAGAAATGTACCTAATCTTTAAAAACACAAAATAAAATAATCTGAATAGTTTTATAATACTTAAAGAAATTAAATTCTTTAATTCATAATTTTTCATAATTTCTAAAGTTCCCAAAAAAGAAATCTCTACTCCCAGATGGTTTCACTGGATAATTCTACCCAATGTTTAAAGAAGAACTAGCACCAACTCTATGCAATCTTTTCCAGAAAACAGAGGAAAATTACCAATTTCCACTGCATTTTATGAGGCCAGTATTATCTTGATACCAAAACTAAAAAAAAAAAAAATACAAAAACAGAAAGTTACAGATCAATTATGGATCATTAATCTAGGCACAAGAATTCTCAAAAAAAATAGCATACTGAATTCATCAATGTAAAAATAAACAACTTAAATACCATGACCAAGTAGAATTTATTCCAGATATATAAGCTGGTTCCATATTCATAAATCAACCATTGTAATCCATAATATCTACAGGCTAAATGAAAAATCATATGATCATATCAACAGAAAAAATATTTGACAAAATCCAACATTAATTCATGATAAAAAGCAAAAACCTCTTAGCAAGATAGGAATAGAGAGGCACAATCTCAACTTAACAAAAAGCATCTATTATACAAAAGACCTACACCTAACATCATAATTAATGGTGAAACACTGAATGCTTTTTCCTCAAAGATGAAGAAAAATGCAAGGATGTCCCCTCTCACCACTATTATTCAACATAATATTGGAAAGTCTGGTCATTGCATTTAGATAAGAAAAAGGAATAAAAGGCATATAGATTGGAAAGAAAGATATAAAACTGCCATTATTTTCAACTGACATAGTTGTCTGCATAGAAAAATTCCAAGTAACCTATTAAAAAACATTCTCTTGGCGGGGCGCAGTGGCTCACGCCTGTAATCCAAGCACTTTGGGAGGCCGAGGCGGGTGGATCACAAGGTCAGGAGATCGAGACCATCGTGGCTAACATGGTGAAACCCCATCTCTACTAAAAAATACAAAAAATTAACCAGGCGTGGTGGCAGGCGCCTGTAGTCCCAGCTGCTCAGGAGGCTGAGGCCACTGCACTCCAGCCTGGGCGACAGAGCGAGACTCTGTCTCAAAAAAAAAAAAAAAAAAAAAAAAAAAAGCACTCTCTTAAAACTAGTAAGTAAGCTCATCAAGGTCACATAAGACAAGACCAACACACAAAAAATCAATCCCTTTTCTATATATTAACAATGAACATGTAGAAACTGACATGAGAAATGCAATATTAGACATGTCTGGTTCCAGCTCCAACGTATAAACAGGTTGGAAGTTGTCACTTCTGTCCTACAACAAGAAAAAGCTGGACAAACTAAAAATCGACAACTTTTCTTGACCCATCAGATAACTGAGGTCACAGGGCAAACTACTATCTCTAAATCTGGAGAGAAAGCCACGTTCAAAAATCTACAGCAACTGAAATCTGCTTAACTAAAACAGAAGCTACTGGAACCATAAGATGGTAAAAACATTTAAACGGTAGTTCTGAAAAATTGCTAAAAGGCTGAGTGTGGACTACTATGAGAGTCAGAAACTCATAGGATCCACAGTCTTAGGCGGATCCTCACATTTTTTAATCTACTTTCCCTTCTAGGAACCCCATCAGGTTCTTACAATGAGGATACAGGATCCAAGAAAAGTCTCCTTATGGTGCTGGAGAGATAGTAGAAGAGTAACCATTCTGAAATACATCTAGAGCCCTCTCCATAACAAATGCTAATTCTCCAACGTAATTCTGAAACTTTATCCTAGCTGAGAGAAGAGAATTCGTCTACACTCCCGCATCTTCCAGCCTTCCTGTCTCACTTGAGGGAAAAATAGCAAACAAGGATCAGACTGTTAAAGAAATAGATTGGAAACACTGCAGGCAAAGAATGGAACAGGAGACAGGAGGGGAAAAGCTCTGTCATTAAAGAAACACTTGTAAAAGTCACATTCCAAAGACACAGATCCATTAAAAGACAGATGTAATCAGAAGATTATAAAATATCCCCTGATCCACACCTTAACACCATACCAACAGGGCTCCAGTATTATAATAGTGAGTTGCAATCGAAAGAGCTGCAAGACACAGACTCTCTCTCAGAGGAGTACTTAGGAAAGCACAATGTTAATTGGGGAGACAAAAACAAGAACACTAGAAAAGTTTAAGCCTGAGGCACCGATAGTTACAGAAAAGATTAAACAAAGCCCAATTCTTGCCAGATTAACATGAATCCTCAGACTAGAGGTTTACTTACCTTAATTCCTGACATCACATACAGTATGTTCACCTTTCAACAAAAATTACAAGGCACACCAAAAGGCATGAAAAATCATAGTCTGAAGAGACAATGCAAGCATCAGAACAAGACTGATATAAATGTTGGGATTATCAGACAGGAATTTAAAATAACTATGGTTAATATGCTAAGGGCTTTAATAAAAAAAGTAGACAACATGTGAGAACAGATTAATCATGTAAGGAGAGAGATGGGAATTCTAAGTAAGAGTTTTTAAATGCCAAAAATGAAAAAACACTAGCAGAAATGAAAGATGCTTTTAATGGGCTCATCAGTACAAAGGGCATGGCCAAGGAAAGAATGAGTAATCTTGAAGATAGGTCAACAGAAACTTCTTAAACTAAACTAAAAAAAAAAAAAAAAAGAATGAAAAAAGAAAAGAGCATCCAAGAACTATGAGACATTTTCACATGATGTAACATGTGTAAATAGATTACCAGAAAGAGGAGAGAGAAAGAAACAGAAGAAAGATTTGAAATAATAACGGTACATCGATTTCTAAAATCAACGATAGACATAAAGCCACACATCCCCGAAGTTCAGGTGACACCATATAAATTGCCAAGAGTCATACTTAAGCATATCATATTCAAGCTGCAGAAAACCAAAGGTAATGAGAAAGTCATGAAAGAAGCCAGAGGGGAAAATACTTTGCCTGTAAAGGAACAAGGATAAGAATTATAGTGGACTTCTCACCAGAAATCATGCAAGGAGTGGCACAAAAGCAATTCAATGGAGAACAAATAGTCTTTTCAACAATTGATGCCAGAGCAATTAGATATCCACATGAACAGACATTTCACTGAAGACTATACAGATGACAAATAAACACATAAAAGATGTTCAATGTCATTAAGCATCAGATAAATACAAATTTAAACCACAATGAGATATCGCTACACAACTATAATGATGGGCAAGATAAAAAGAAATAGTGACAAGACCAAATGCTAGCAAGCATGCAGATACATTGCTGGTGTGAATATAAAGTTGTGTAACTACTCTGGAAAGTGGTTTGTCAGTTTCTTATAAAACTAAACATGCAATTGTGTGCGACCCAGTAATTGCACAGCTGGGCATTCATCCAGAAAACTGAAAACATATGTCCACTCAAATTCTGTACACGAATGTTCATGGTGGTCTTATTTATAATAGCCCCAAACTGGAGAAACAGCCAAAATGTCCTCCAGTAGGTGAGTGGTTAAACAAACTATGGTACATCTATACCATGAAATACTACTCAGCAATAAAAAGAGATGAAGTAATCATGTTGAGTAAAAAAAAGCCACTCCCAAAAGCTCACGTATGTATGATTCCATTTATATAACACTCTTGACATGACAAAATTATAAAAATGGATGACAGATTATTTACCAGGGGTTAGGAAAGGGGGTGGTGGGAATGAAAGGTAGATTTGTCTATTTTACTATTAAAGGGCAACAGGAGGAGTTCTCATGATGATGGAACTTTGCTGTATCTGGACTGTATCAATGTCAATATCTTAGCTGTGATATTGTACTGTAGCTTTATAAAATAGTACAACTAGAGAAACTGGGTAGAGGATATACAGGACTTCTCTGTATTGTTTCTTAAAACTGCATGTGAACCTACAATTATCTCAAATAAAAATGTTTAATTTTAAAAATATAAGTAAAACATCAGGAGATGGTGGTGTGGTGGTGTCACTGAGACCGAGGAAAATAAGTGTACTACCAATGTTTACTGAATGTAATAATAGGTTATTGGTGGTGGCTTTTGCCACCATTTTATTAGAGTAGTGAGAATAGAAGCCTGATTGGTATGGACTGAAGAATAAATGGGAGGTAAGAAGGAAGATAGAGACCGGGCGTGGTGGCTCACGCCTGTAATCCCAGCACTTTGGGAGGCCGAGGTGGGTGAATCACTTGAGCTCAAGAGTTCAATACCAGCCTGGTCAACATGGCAAAACCCCATCTCTACAAAAAATACAGAAAAAGTTAGCTGGGCATGGAAGCATGTGCCTGTAGCCCAAGCTACTTGAGAGGCTGAGGGAGGAGGATGGCATGAGCCCAGGAGGCAGGGGTTGCATTGAATCACAGTTGTGCCACTGCACTCCAGCCTGGGTGACACAGATGAGACCCTGTCTCAAAAAAAAAAAAAAAAAAAAAGAAGGAAGATACAGAATAGAATAGACTCTTCTTTCAATGAGCTTGGCAAAAAGAGCAATATAGTAATTGTTACAGGGTGGTGATGGATCAAGGAATTGTTTCTAAGATGGGAGACACTTGATCATGAGAATATCCTGAAGTAAGTAAACTAGTAGAGAAGGAGAGATTTAAAAATCAAGCAAGAGAACTGAGATAATAGTGTAAGCAAGGTTTTAGGGTTGGGGATAATGGAGAAGGAAAGCGGAGGAGAGACAGAGCAAGGGAAAAGAAACTAGAATAGGAACTTCTACGCTGAAGGAGTGCTATATAATAAGAAGTAGTGCTATGCAATATGAAGTGAGAGTTAGTGAAGCCAAAAAGACCTTTGTAGGTGTAGGGGCAAGGAGCTGAAGTTAGCCTCAATCTCCTTCATGAAGTAGGAGTCTGAGCCATTGTATGGGGTGTGGTGAGGGTAGAGTGAAAGGGGCTGTTGTTTGAGAGGAGTGATGAAAAAACTTGGAGTACAGATAGAGGAAAATTGGAGAAAGAGATGACCTGGGGTGCGTGAAAGGATTGCAGGGTGGCCAGAAGGGCCAGCTGAGGTTGGAAATTCTTGGCGTGCTGCTCCTTTCTCCCACAGTGGTTATTATGGAATCGGAGAAAGCATTTGTTTGGAAAGACCCAAAACTGGGGCTAAATAGGGCAGATGTGGCATTTGGAGGGCAAGGGGATGATGAGGCAGTTAACACTAAATCAATATGCCCCAAATTTTGGCTGGACAGGGAAAATAGTGAAGAGAAAAGGAACGTTTTGGGCACTGGACCCCTCAGGGAAGCCAAAGAGCAAACGGCATGGACCCAGCCTTCATTAGGAGATTTGGGCCTCAGTGGGATATTGGAGTTGAAGCCACACCCAGTGATGCCAAGTGACTGGGAGTGGTTAAGGTACTAAGAAGTTAAAGGTCAGAGAGGTGTGAGGCCAGGGTATATGGGGTAAGTCTTCCATGTGTAGATTGCTGGCGGCACCCAGAATAAGGACAGGACTTGGAGTGTCAGGAAGCCTATGAGCTGGGTCCTTACAGTGTGGAGAACAGCAAGGACAATGCCCACATCTACAACCACTCTCAGGCCCAGTCCCTGGGGCTGGTTAGGAATTGGCACTGGGAAAAAAATGTAAGATTAGGAGAAAACCTGGTTTCAGGGAAGGCCAGAGAGTGAAGGCAATGTTTTCAAATAATCTACTTTCTTCTTTGTTATCTGGTTGGTTTGTTTTGAAGCTGAATGATGAAAGCACACGTAAACTTTTCACAGGACACATTTTACTTTTTTGACCCCGTAAAGTCCTGGAAATGCAGTCAGAAGGTCTGTCTGAATCTTACTCCCAGATCTCTGACCTTTCCCAAGTCTGAGCCCTAGTGTGACTATTCATATAACAAGAAAGTTGGAATGGGTGAGCTCCTACATTTTCTTCTGCCTCTGATATCTGTAAGCCCCAGGTATAACTGCTAGAATCTGCCTGAAATATCAGTTATTGTCTAATAGCCTGTCCTTTCTGGAGAGAAAGGACCTGTAAGGAAGAAACCTGAAACTTGCTTGTTGAAAGTCCAAACCCCAATATAAAAAAATTGCTGCAGACATCACAATGCATCTTTGAGTCTGAGGCAAAATCCCAAGATGAATGGGCCAGTATAATCTAGTGTTTAAACAATCCAGCTTTAAAGACTGGCTGTTTTTCCACTAACCAACTGTGTAATTTGGGCAGGTTATTTAACCTCTCTGTACCTCGTTTTCTTCGAGAATACATTGAAGATGACAGTAGCATATATTTCATAGTGTTATTGTGAATATTAAATTAAATGATGAACGTAAAGTTTTTAACAGTGTCAGACACTTTGGAAGACCTTGACATGTGTTAACTATCATGATTATTATTATTTACAGAATGTATTAGTGTAGGAGGGGACAATGCTACAAGTCTTCAGTTTGTAAAGCTCTATGCAAGGAAATATCCTAAAGCAAAATGTGTAAAAGTAAATAACACAAACCATTCCACTTTCTAAGGCCCTGTATCTAACATGGAAAATTTCCAAGTATGTCATGAAGCCATAAGTTTTCAAGAAAAGTTGAAAGTCTTATCAATCAGACAGCAGTATGTTCTTCCTCTGACCCTTGGAAGTCATATGTCTGCCGATGTTTCTAGGATTTTATTTTTCACTGATTCAGGGGGAATTTCTCAGTTGAAAATACCTAGTGGTCTCCTCATTTATTTCACTCCCTTCCCCCTTATAGGCTCTCCTCTTAAGCTTCCTTTGCTTCCCCTACTTCTCCTTCATCTCCCCTTAACCTTTTCTACTTTAATATTAATACTTCCACTCCCTTTATTCCATTATAGCCCTTCTCCATTATTCTATTTTACTTCCCCTTATTCCACCTCACCCCCCATTTATTCCACATCAGCCCCTCCCCTTTATTCCATATCATCCTCTCCCCTTTATTCCACCTCACTCCACCCCCTCATTCCATGTCACCCCCTTCCGTTTATCCCATGTCATTCCCTCTCTATTCCATGTCTCCCCCTCCCACTTATTCTACTCTATTCCCTCCCCTTTACCCCAAATCATCCTATTCCCTTTTTCCCACTTCACTCCCTCCTCTTTCTTACACATCACTCCACCCCCTCATTTATGTCACCCCCTTCCCTTTATCCCATGTCATCTTCTTCTCTTTATTCTACATCACCCTTTCCTCTTTATTTCTGTTCACCTCTCCTTTACCCCTTCAGCTCTCTACTCAGAGCTTCCCAACTCACCCCTCAAATTAAAAGAAAAAAAAACACAGTAAGCCATGAATATGCTGCTGTCACAATACAGATGTTTATTAATGATTAAATGCCAGAGAGGTTTTAACAATCACAAATCTTTGAGCTCAGCAGTTGTTACCCATTATATGATCAATTTCTATCCCTCAATACAATACATTCTTCATTCTATGGACCTTAGCAGTTGTTACCCAGAATATCAGCTGTAATTTTGGATGTCATACATAACCCATATCTGTGTGTTACCAGAGCATGTCCCGCAATTTTGTATTGTCCTGTATAAAGGAATTACAGAGACGATAGTTAAGAACATTTATAATCAGGTGACTTTAGCTACTTGGAACTATGTGTCCTTACCTAACTAGCTATTTTGCTGACAACAGGGTGTGAACATCAATTGTCTTTAACGCAGATCCAGGTAATAAAACCTAATTTTTCCTCTAACTTTGGATGCCAGAAACACTAATTAGATCTACACTTCAGGTTTCTCTGTTGGGGTGACCTGAGCAAAACTGCACAGAATTTTGGGAGAGGCCATTTGGCAAGCCATTGGTCTGAATAATTTGGAGGGGGAAATCCTAAGGCAGTGGAATTGCTGCAGGGACACGGCTATGCATTGGTGTGACATGATTTCGCATGAATTTTTTGTCAGTTGTCAGTAGGCTGACCTAATGTTCTAGCATGCCTCTTGAGGGCCTTTCCAACTGAGCTCTTGGGAGGAGGGTAGGAAAGTCAGGGAAATCATGCAATCCCATTTGGGGAAGGGAAAGCACCTCAAGATTTGTGAGGTTCCCTGGGAAAGGTGTTTACCACAAATGTCACATCAATTAAAGGGAAGTCTGCAGAGAGAGAGAGAAAGCCAAGATCAGGGGTAAAAGAGAAAGGCAAGGTAGTACCGGGGAGCTTGGGCATGATACAGAAACAGCTCTGCTTTTACCAGCTGAAGAGACCAAGCATCCCCAGTGAAGGGTCTGGCAGTGTGTTTGGAATTCTCATCCTGACCCGAGCATCAGGTGGAACTCCCTCTTACCTTCAGATCTTTACCTTCAACTCTCTCCTTAATGTTTCCTGTGACATCCCAGATCTACCCCCACTCTTTTCCCCTGTCTGGCACCTTATAGAAGGAAAATCATCTAAGGAAAGAAGTAGCTGACGCCAGTTTTGGCCTCCTTCTCCCGGGGCACACGGAGCAATGGGCGGTCTTGCTCCAGAATGGGGAGGTTACCCGCTCCTTCCTCATCATCATGGGAACGGGCAGTGCCGGGAGGCACAGCTGCCTCCTCAGAGGAACCTGGAAAATAGTAACAATGTTAACTCCTTATGTTTCTAGACCTTGTACTTTGCACATCACCCAAGGCACTAAGACCTAATTTTGAGTTTCAAATACAGTATGAGGCAAGAAGGTAGGACAGGAATGATTATCCGCATTTGACATGTAAGAATACTACAACCTGACAGCAGAACACAGATCTCTGAATCTAGGACCACTGTGGGAACTGGGAAAAGAGCTGAGTTAGGAAAGAGAAAGAGTAAGACAGATACCCTGTGCTCAGAGGGAATGTATAATACTACCAAGGAGACGGGTAAGAGGGCGACCTCCTAATAACCTCCACCACCCTGCAAGTAACCTGACTAATTTTACCAAGCAAATGAGTAACAAAGCTAGAGCTGAAAGCTTACAGCACTGCATGGAAGAGAGAAAGCAGGTGTTGCTCTTCAACAGCTCTGGGGAGGACTTGTAGTCCATGACTTGGCTAGGCTGAGACTTGTTTTTAAGGAGAGTGGTATCTACAGGGAATGCAACATCTGCATCTTTATGAAACTGAATTGCCTTTGGATTCTGAACCTCTTTAGAGTCTAAATCTTTAGGCATTGGGACTTCTTCCACATTCATGACTTCTTCAAGGTTGACAGCCAGGTCTTGTGGAGGGTCTGGAATTGTTCTGAAAATGGAGACATCTTCAGTTTCTGGAGCCATAGTGGTAACTTCTTCTTCAAATGCATTGACTTGGTCTTTCTGATAATCTTGAACTTTGTTGCAAATTTGGGCATCCTTAGGTTTTGGAGCCACATGGAGAACTGAATCTTCTTCAAGACTGGGGCTTTCTTCAGAGTCTTGGTTTCCACCAACATCAGAGGCTTCTTCACATCCCAGAATTTCTTCAATATCTGAGGCTTCTTCGTTGTTTGGGACTCCACTCACATCTGAGGATTCTTCATGGTCTTGCATTTCGTCAAAATCAGAGACATCTTCAGGGCCTGTGAATACTTGGAGAGCTGGGACCTCTTCAGGGCCTGCAATTTCATTGGTCTCTGGGGCTTCTTCACGGTCTGGAATTTCTTTGGTGTCTGAGGCTTCCTCATCATTTGGGATTCCATCAAAACTTGAGACCTCTCCAAGATTGGGATCTTCTTCAGAGTCTGTGAGTCCATTAACCTCTGGAGATTCTTCATGATTTGGGATTTCACGTCCACCAGGGGCTTCTTCAGGGCTTGGGACCACATGAAGAGCTGAGACTTCTTCAGAATCAAAGTCTTCTTCAGAGTCTGAAATCCCATTTACCTCTGGGGCTTCATAGTCTGGGATTTCTTCAGCATTTGAGGCTTCATCATTTGGAACTTCATCAACAGCTGGGACCTCTTCAAGACTGGGATCTTCTTCAGAATCTTGGATTTCATCATTATCTGAAGCATCTGCATGGTCTGGGATTTCATTGTTTGGGATTACATCAAGATAGGGAACTTCTGCAAGGTTAAGATTTTGGTGGTCTTCAAAATCTGGTCCTTCTTCTAGGTTATGGTTTGGGTTTTCTCCAGGGTTCAGGATTTCTTGCACACCTGGGGCTCCTTCAAGGTCTGGGACCATCTCAAAATATGGCATTTCTTCAAAGTCTGGGATCTCAATGAGTTCTGGAATTTCATAATCTGGTTCTAGAATATCTCCAAGGGAAGGATGATCATCAAAATTTAAAGTGCCATCATTATCATCATCATCATCTTCCTCACCAAGCTCTGGTATTCCTTCAAGATGTGGGCCCTGAATCTCAAAGTTATTTGGGATTTCTAGACCTTGAGCTTCCCCCAAAGACTACTCCTTGATTAAGATATTCAAATACTAGCTCTTCATCTTCCTCAGAGGACTCATCTTCCTCAAGGGGCTCACCTTCAGCAACGACCTAGCCTTCAAAAAGGGCCTGACCTTCAGCAAGGGACTGACCTTTGGCAAGGGTCTGACCTCCAGCAGGGAACTGACCTTCATCAAAAGGCTTGCTTTGAGCAAGGACAGCAGCCCGGGCTTCAGCAGAGGTTTCCACTGGATCAGAAAGTAGTGCATCCTCTTCCATCTTTATGCGTGCACTCCTGAATGGGAAGGATTTTGAAAAAGTCAATTTGTGTACTTGCATTACTTAATATAAGGATGGTCGGGAGTTGGAAAACCCCATAGTAGAAGGTGCTTCAGGCTAAGCATAAACAAACCCAAAAAACACTCACTGGATCTTCCTCAAGTTCCTGCGTCTGATAAAATCAAGCGCTTCCGGGCTGGACTTCCACACACGCTTAGCAACCTGCCTCTGAATATGGGGAGGCACCTGAGGGTAGAATTAGCAACATTAGCCATCATTACACAGCACCTTTTCATTTATACTCATCTCTTTCAGGTACCCAGTACTAAAGGTACCAAGGCCAGCTAATGTGGGAGGAATTTCTAGACTGGATGATTTTGTGGCTGCCTGTTTTGGCTACCCTTAAAGATGCAGGTACAACTGTGCCTTGCCTTGTGAACAGGAGAGGGATGTGTAAAACAAGTGCATCCAAAACTTGCACCTACCTGGAAGAGGACATCCCAGTTATCAATCATGGCACGGACCACATTGACAGAAGCAACATAGTGATCAATCCCCAGCTTTGTTTTCCTGGACTCTCTCTTGCCAAACTTTCCCTTTTTCAGGAGAGCAGATCCAAACACCAAGGCCAAGTTGGTGGAAGTCATACGGTTGCCTGGGACCTAGGTAAAGGAAAGCAGAAAGTGATTGATGCCGAGGTAGTACTGGGAGTTGTACAAATGAATATGTCTCTTTTTATTCTTGTTTCTCTCTCTCCTCTCCATCCACCCTCTTGCTGATATACTCCCACATATGTCCCATACTACAGTTTTCACTACTCTTTCCCAGATCTTTTTACCAACTGTCCATCAATGCCAATTGAGTCCTCGCAGTTCTCCGTGATTTTATGCAGGGCCGTCAGCAGACGCTCCAGGGTATCACTGTGGCAGGGTGGCATCAGGTAGACCAGCAACTGCAGGGCAGAAAGCTGATCCTGGGGCTTTAAAGCTAGAGGAAGGAAAACAGGGACTGTCTCAGGGGGATGGTCCTGGCCACAGACTGATACCAAGGGAGGTGAGATTCTGCTTGAAACTTGCTGGCAGTTATGGAGAAAGTACCCAGGCATCTTGCCTTTGCTCATTTCCAAAGCATTTGAGCTCAGGAACTCTGAAAGCAAGAAGTGCTCCCATAAAAACCAGATCTCCTCTACAGAACCTGGTTTTTTTGTTTTTTTTTTTTTGTTTGTTTGTTTTTTTTTTTTTTTTTTTTGGCCTGAGAGGGCACACACATCTTCAAGAAGCTCTAGAGAAATATCCAAGCAACAGACTTATAATGGAACATTTTGAAATACAAAGAAAGTAACCCAAATAAGTTTTTTTATTAACATTTTATTTTTAATTGACAAATAGTAAGTGTATATATTCTGGAGAGGTTTTTTCATCTTCTTATGTTCATTCTGCCTTACTTCTTCGAAGTCCTCCAGCCTGAGCTCTGTCCCTAGAACCCCTAGACCCCAATAATATTTCCTTTCCTTGCCCTAGTAGGGAGGTCAGAAGACTCACTTGCTGTCAGGAGGAATGACATGTGCAGATCATCTGGCAGCAGAGAGTCCTTCATGTCACGGAAAAACTCCTTGAGGAGTGCAGCCACATCATGCACATTCTGATTGTCATCCAGCACTACATCCAGACCTTGATCAAATTCTTCACGGAGCTAGGAAAAGGAGAAGACATGGACTATCTGCCTGGCCCACCAGGGGCTCCATCTTGGTCATTCCTTCAACAGGTTCCAGGCTTCAGTGGAAGTAGCTGGCAATATGGTGGGCCTGGGGGCTGCAAAGAAGACCCTGCTCCTCCCCCCACCAGGTAGTCAGGTCTATGGGGGAACCCCACCTCCTCCTGCTCTTTCTTATTGGAGGAACAAACATGTAAACATAACCAATTTACCTGACGCACTCTCTGCACGGAGTATTCAAGGGTAAAAATCCCCACTGTGCTTAAGCCTGAAAGAAAAGACCAGGAGATGCTAAGCATCTCTGAATCCCTTTCCCATGGCATTTCCCTTCTTCCCCCCACTCCCGCCCCCGCATCCCGACCTCCACTGGGTGTCAGGGGAATGTTATCCAAGCCCTTCATCCTCGACCTCCTTTCTCCCCCCATTTCTAGAACATCCCTCCTTTCCCTTTGCCTCCTTCCTTGATTTACCCATTTGCAGCACCCTTACCATGTTTTTCAATGAATTGGCAGCAAGCCTCAACAACCTGGGGGATTTGTTTCGCAATCGGATTGAGGCTCATCTTCCTTTTGGATCCCAGAAGTCGTTGGCCAATTGGAAAGGAAACTTTTGAAAGCTGCAGGGTCTGCAGCAGCAGGGCCCCGTCTTCCAGCTCAGCCAGGCTATCCACAGACACCGCACCCTGTGGAGAAATCCAGATTATCTTAAAATGGGCAATAAAGAGAGTCAATTAGGACCTTCCTGAGTACTGTATGTATGACATTCAGAACAAGATACATTCCCTTTGTGGCAAGCCAAGGACAGCACTTCAACATATTGTGTTCAGCTCCCCCCTGCCTCTGAGGGCACAGGCCTTGACCCTCCGGCCTCACATTCCTGCATACCTCAGGAGAGGCCCCTGCCTGAAACCTGGAGGGTTTAACTCACTCGACGCCCACGGCGAGTGAACTCCCGGGGCAAGGTGGGCTCATTCCGCCTGCGACTGAAAAAGCGCCGGATGCGGCCAAACACCCTTTGCACCACGTTTCCCCGACGACGGCCGGCAGCCTGACCGGTGGCTTCTTCAACCTGCATCGCGGCTGTTAGTTCAAGATGTTTGCGGCGGGTAAACTCGTTCACCAGGACCTCTTCCAGGCGAATGCCAAATGTCTTGAGTGATACAGCTGAGGAGCCACGGAGAGAAAGAATGAGAAACGTCAAAGCCTCGCAGCGCTTAAATCCGGAGGAACTGCAGGGGCTGTAGCACTCCTCCCAGCAACCACTCGCAGCCAACCCCACCTCTCCAGACCCGCAGCGCCCCTCCCTGGGGAGCTAGCCAAAAAGACCCCGCAGTGGTTTGGCGAAAGGACTCAGCTCCACTCAACCACCCCGACGAGGCTCGAGGTCCCTGCCTTAAATTTTCCCTGGGGGTGACTACCTTGAGGCAAAGAGGGCGATTTCTTCGGGTTTATCTGTGTGGGGTGAGTCCACCAGAAAGGTCTGAGAGGACCGTGCCAAGCACCTACAGCTACTGCGCCATTTCCTGATATCACCCCCTGTGGGGTTTGGGAGCTGAAGAGAGTGTCTCCTGGGACGGTGGACGCCTCCCAGTCTCCAATAGCCAGGGCCACACTACACAGGAGGTTAGCACTCTATTTCTTTTCTAAAGAAAATACAAGAGCCCCCTCACCCCTCTGTTGTCCTCTCAAAATCAGAAACCACTTATCCAAGGTGTTCGGACGGTCAGTAGGCAAAGCTACGGGAAGAGAAAAAGAAAAGATACACTTACAAATAGGACTTGATAAGTGACTAAAATATCCCAACGCACTGACCT
Organism: Macaca fascicularis; assembly: GCF_037993035.2. Classification (NCBI taxonomy): domain Eukaryota; kingdom Metazoa; phylum Chordata; class Mammalia; order Primates; family Cercopithecidae; genus Macaca; species Macaca fascicularis. The sequence continues at coordinate 137,368,234 of NC_088395.1, read as the reverse complement.
GCAGCAGAGGGAGGGGGTGGCAAAGAGGCGAGTTCTGTCCAGCGGGCGAAAAGTAATTAGCTTTCTGTGAGCCTCAGTTTCCCCACCTAACAAGGCCAAGCTTATCTCACTTGTATCAGACTCCAAGAATTTAACCAAACCAGACAATCTAATGCGCCACGTGCGCACCGCGCATCTTGCTACGCACCCGCAGTCCCTCAATACAACACTTAAAACATAAATTCCGGGGCTCTGAAGCCCCCAGATCACACAACAGGAGAAGGGAGGGAGGGGCTCTCCTGCAGCGCCACCGCGGGTGAGGGTCGCCAAGTTACCGCGGGCGCGCTCGCACCAGGTTGCCGTCGGCTCCCTGCGCTGCGGTAGGAGAAGCGGCGACACCTGGCTGTCCCCGCACTCCGAATCTGGCATCAGTGACTGCCAGCGGGGGCTCCTAGCCCTTTGCTTCACTCAATTCAAGCTGCGTTCGCCGTGTGCGCCTAGCGAAGCTGCCACCCCCAGCACTTTCCAATACCTCTGGGGCGCGCCTGGGTCCGCGCTACCCGCCTGGGCTCCGCTGCCAAATCCGCGCGCGTACCCCTGAGATTCCCTGGTGCGCTCGAACCTCGTCCTGCGCCGCGTCCTGCTCGCTCCCCGGCAGCCAGCTGAGGTGGGCAGCGCTGGCCGCGCACCTCCTGCCGCCGCCCCCGCGCCCGCACCGCCCTCCCGCTCACGGCCCGGCTAGGAGCGTCTCTCTCTCACACACTGTCTCGCTATCTCCCTCTACTCTCTGTCTCTCGATCGCGCTGTCTTTATCTCTCCCAGTTCTCTCCAGAGTGTCCCTCTGCGCTTCCGTCTCGCTCTGCCTTATTCTCGCACCGCACCTGGTGCGTCTGTCTCTTCACCGGCCCTCTGTCCACCTGTCTGTCCCTGATATCTGCCTTCTGTCTTACTGCCCCTCAACCCCCAGCCTTCGACCAAACTCAACTAATTTTTACCCCTTCCGCAATTCAACAAACAGCCTTCAACTCCGGCTTCTTCAGTTCCCCAGACGCCAGGAGAACTGACCAAGTCCGAGATCAGGCGTGAGCCCCTCCCTCCCTCCTAGACCCCTAATCCGCCCCGTCCTGCCCGGAGGGTCCACTCTCCCGAAGGCGAGGATGCCACACTCCGGGGTACAGCTTACCTCTGTTAGGTTTGAATTCGGAGAGGAAATGTCTGGCCACGAGTTCGTGGTAAGCAGTCTCTTGCAGCTTCAGACGCTCCAGCTCGGAGAGGCTGTGTATTGATACCATCTTCGTCCTGCGGTCGGGGTTGTGTCCTGGGGCTCCTCCCAAGACACTCACTAAAAAAATGAAGGCGGACAACAACAGCAAAGGGGGCATGATTCTGGGGCACAGTGCCCTTGCTGCCTTCAGAAAAGGAATGCAGCCACCCATTCTGGAATCGGATGATTATCAAGGCTGCATCATCCAATTGTCACTGGACCTGGTGGAGAGAACTATGGGGGTGGGGGTAGAGGGGGAGGGAAAACTGGGAGGCGGCTTCACCCTCAAGCAGAGCAGCCTCTGGTTGCTTTTGCTAAAAAAGAAAAAAAAATTCAACTTCAAAAAATCAGCCCTTAACAGATAGTCCAGGAAAAAGAAAACCTAATTAGAAAAAAAAAAGTACGAAGAGAGAAAACATGAAGAAAAAATAAAAGAGAAAAACATTTTTTAACAAAAGCACTTTGAAACAAAAATTAAAAAGTATTTTCCATTAATTAATCAATTAGAATGTTTTTAGAGGTTTTTTTTTTTTTTTCTTTCCCTGATGGTACTCGATGCTGTCCAGGTTGGATAAAAAGGGGACTTTCATCTAGGTTAGGAGAGCTGCAAATTCATACAAGTCTTCCAGAAAACAAACTGAACACGAGGGTCTAGAGTCAAAAATCGTCCCCAGGCCCTTTGACCTAGTAACTCCCCTTCTAGGAATCTATCCTAATAAAATCTTCCTACAGAGAGGGAAAAGCATATCCACATAAACCATAATAGTAACAAAAAAGGGAAAAAAAGTTAGCCCAGCAATGATATTAGTTACATAAATTTTGTAATGGCCACAGTATGGAAAAATTATGCAATCATTAAAGTGACATTTACAGAGTTTTTAAACAACAAATACAAAACACAGAATTGTATTAATTTTGATTGCAACTATGTGAAGAAAAGCATGCATAAAAATAAGACTGAAGGAAACTCACCCAAATGCTAACAGCATTTGCATTAACTGGTGAGATTTTGTTTGCCTGTTGCCTTTTCTCTATTTACCAAACTTTGTACAACTTGATTATATTACTTTTTCATAAAAAAATCATTTATACCAAAACCAACAAACATCATTTCCAGACCATTTCTAGTGAGACTCCTTAAACAGAACTGGTGATCAAAGTGGAGTCTGTCTTAGCGTAATGGTAAAACCTATTTTATATGTGCCTTCTCCATGGTGCCCACTATCTTACACTACTTCCAGACTACAAAGCATCCCCCACGGGGTATGCCCCTGCACCTCACACAGCATCCTTTCCCGCACATTCTCTATTACTCATTTGTTCATTCATTCCTTCATTAAAGAAAAAAAAACACCTGTATTAATTGCCCACTTTGTGCCAGGCACCAAAGATTCAAAGGATGAACAAGGTGATACTATTTCTTTTTTTAAAGATTTAACAGCGCAGTGAAGGAGATACACAGGTTAGCAACAATTTACAAAACCTTGTGATGTTAGACCTCCAAGATATAAACAAAGTATTGTGAGAGCTGAAAGGAGAAAACATCTAAGTTTGCCTGGAGACAGAGGAGGGGAGCGTCCGGAGAGAACAGCTTGTGCAAAGGAAAAGAGATACGAGAGAGATTGTCATATTCTTGAAGCTGTATAAAGGGACTGGAAGGAGATAAATCTGGATGGGCAGGGATGAGATCATGGATGGCCCTATAAGCCAGCTTAAAGAGTTGGACTTTTTCCTGAAGGCAATAGGGTTTTAGGCAGGGAGTGAAAGAGTCAGGGTTGCACCTTGGAAAAATCACAGAAAGCCATGAAAAAGCCTGTTTTGGGTAGAGAGCTGGAAGTAGGTAGATGAGCTAAGAGGCAAGGGATATTGACACAAGTCAGTCTCACTAGGGCTGGAGTAGGGGACGAATCTCATGGATGGAACTGACAGGGCTTAGGGAACATCTTTAATTGCAATGGAAAGAAAACAATTTAGGATAGCTCCCAAGTTTATGGTTTGGGTAAATATGGCTGGTTCCTGATAGAGAAGATAATTCAGGAGATGGGGAACTAAACCTTTTGCCAAGAAAGGAAGTAGTTACATACTACTTTACTGAATGTATATTTCCCATGGAATCTACAATGACATTCTATATATGATTTGGGGGGTGGGGAGCTTAAATTTCAAAGATCACGCAATGCAGCTTTGAGAGAGAAAAGTAAGGGTTTATCATGCAATAATCTAAATAGATGAGCTATCCTCTGTCCAAAAAACAAACAAACAAACAAATAAACCATACCTTGAATTTTGTCTCCAAAACTCTTTTGCCCACTTTCCCTAATAGCCAGGATCACAGATGTCAGAAATAGGTGCAGTAAGAGAAAAGATGAGGAGTTTTCCTATGGCTTTTGAACTAAGCCAAGAGGAAAACACCTAGCATAGTTATTAAAGCTTCAACTGCAAAGCTCCATCCCCTGGACCCAAAATGAACACCTAACCCCAACCACCAAACTGCAACTTGCAAAGTGACCATTTTAACCAAAGGCACATGCATTTAACCACAGTTCCAGACTAAGCCTCTAGCAATCCCCCATTCAAAATAGCAGGTCCAGAGCCTATTAATCTAGGGTCTCATTCTGAGACACACAGCCTAGCTGTGGCTTAATTTTTCTAACATTACTCCCCTCTTCCCTTTCCCCAATCCAGACGTCTTTTGTACCTGTCTTGGAGGTTCAGTTATTTCTTCTTATCAAAGCTTACCAGATCTGATCATCCAAAGAGCAGAGCTGATTCTTTCACCCAAAAATAAGATGAAAATCAGTCCCTTCTCTCCCCCAAATGTAAGGTAAGAACAAACAGTAAAATCCCCAATCAACAACAGCCCCAAAAGGAGAGAGAGAGAAAAAAAGCCTTTGAGAGATGAGTCAGCCTAGATGCTTACAATTCCGAAGGAAATCAAAGGCCTTAGAATAAACCGTTTGTCATTGCCTCCCTGCTCCAGCACACAGGGCTAAACTTAAGAGCAGTTATATGCTACAATTCTACCAGAAAAATTGGCATAGCCTTACTTGCTTTCAACCTTCTCAAGTTGCCAGTAGCATACAATACAGAAGCAGATTTAGGAAGACCAATGTCCCCAGACAAGAAACAGATGGGTGGAGTGGGGAGGGGGAATGAGTAGGCAGGCTTTAGCACTATGAGAGAGGCACATAACAGGTTCTTGAGGTTTGAATACTCATCCTCAGGCCTGACATTTCAAGCTGAACACAAAAGGAGGCTCCCTACAGGAAAGAGGTGCCAAGAGACCTCTCTTGCTCCAAAGTGTTTTCCCCTGACCTCTTCAGTATACCGTGGCACTAGCCTGAAGTGACCATGAGATTCAAAAGGAAGAGGAAAGCAAACCAGCTCAGTTTCAGTCTAGAATTCAAAACATTTGCAGAAACACTATCTTTAGACAAATACCTGTACTGGTGTTAGAGCCAAATAGAACTGAGTTCAAAGCCAAGCTCTAGATTTCTTAGCTGTGTGATCTTAAGAAAGTCAGTTGAATTCTCTGAGTCTCAGTGGTCTTCTCTATAAAATGGTGAAATGACACAGTATCCATTTCAGTGGTTGTCTGAGAGTTGAATTAATAATATTATGTGTGATATTTAGCATTGGTTTTTAATAAACACGTTACTATTGAAGGTTCTTTGCATAGGGCCGGAGTTTACAAAAAAAAAATCATGTTTCAAAAGTAATTACATAAAATTAGAATTTGTATCAATCCATTGAACAACCTACTCTGTTCAATCTCCACTAAATTTGAATTATGTAAAGAGATCTTAGGAGATTTTGAGGAATAGCTCTTTCTTCTTCATTCTCCAATTTCATCAGAGTCAAGTATTTAAAAAAATCATCTTATAAAATTTAGAAAAACTAACTGCATAGGTTAATATTTCAAATGTTATTATTCAGATTAATAAAATGCCTGTATGTCTCAAAATTTGTTTCTCTTTCAAACCATCCAATTCTACATTGTCACTAGCAAAATACATACACACACACACACACACACACACACACACACACACACACACACACACATGATTTGATTTGGATCAGTAAAGGGGCAAGAATATTAGCAGATACCAAGAGAAAGAATTTGAACAAAGAGCGGACAGGCACAAATCAAGTTTCCATCAATACAAAAAGGGGAAACACACTTGAATGGCATCAAGCCTGTTTCTCACATCCTCCCAAAATGCATGGCACACAGATGGAGAAACAAATTAACGTCAGAAAGGTTACCCACTTCAACATTGTGAGGACTGAAATGGTTTCAACGAGGCATAAATCTACAGCCTTCACAATTTGGACGACTAATTTACTCCATTGCCCCCATCAAATAGTTAGGAATGATGCAGTGCCTACTAGTAAACACCTATGAAAAAAAAAAAAAGCAGGGACTGCACTGATGCCATGGTTTAAATCCTTATAAATTAGGTACTTTATGGCATCACTAGAATTTTGTTCCAAGCCTCTGAGAGTGCCTCAAAGTTTAGGAAATTGATAGTGAATGGGGCTGGGTGCCCAGAAGGTACTGCATCTACATTACTCAAATGACTCCAGGCAGCGGCAATGGATAAAGATATCCCCATTAATATATCACAACATGGGAAAGAGATATGGGTCTCTATATGAAAACACTTGGGCACCAATTTGGTCTGCTGACACATTAGCTTATTCATCCCGGAGCGTTAATGAGTTAGCCTTAAAGTTGTTATCCCATAACCTCCATTTCAGCAAAGGCTGCTGATGCAATGAGCAAAATGGCTCATTTTATAAAATGTGGTGATGATGCTCCAAGATAATTAAATCTGGGGACAGCGTTCATCAATACATTGAGTCAGCCCATCATGTTATAGCAGAAGGTCATAAACTAGAGGTGGTATTACTGTTAAAATATATGGAGAAAAGCCCTGGCTTCAAAAAAATAAGAAAATTTCAGGAACATTAGAATATTAGGATGTTTCAGAAATAGGATCTTAGCCATCACCTGGTCCCAAACCTCCATTATACAGGTCAGAAAACTGAGGCTCACAGAGAGACAGGGGTTTTCCCAAGACCAGACAGCAATTTAACAGCAGAGCTTGGACAAGAACCCAGTTCTCTTCAGTCTCAGGGCTCTTGCCATTGACGCACTCATATTTTCTTTTACTAGCTGCAAGATTCTGCATTGCTAAATAAAGAAATCAAAACAATACACACATAATCAAAGCCTGATTCCATAAGCCAAGGGAGGTCATATCTGACGGCAGGCAGCCACCACATATTACAGCATCTTTGTAAAATAAGTACAGTCATCATTCCATGGAACCCTGTTTTTAAATTTTATTGACGAAAGAAACAACTGAAGCTCAGGATGGTGAAAGACATTTTTTTTTTGCTATAAACATCCCAAAGAATAGTGTAAACAAGGCAATGTGACATCAAGTACACCAAGATATAGATATTCTCACTATTATCTGCAATATGTATCAGGGTGCATAATAGTGTTGGCATCATAAGCTGTGTCATGCATATCATTTTTTCCCCTTTTGGTTGCTCCTTCTATTACATTGTGGTGGAAGAAGTCAAAAATAAAATGTTCTATCAATAGGAGGTAAAAGTTTTTAATGTCTAATTTGTCTTCTGCTTTTCATTTTCTTAAAAGCTTCCCATATGTCCATTATCTTCAGACCCTAGCACACAATAGGTGTTCAGTAAGTGTTTGTCAGGTGAATCATAGGATTATAAGCTCTTGAGAGTCTTGTAATTAAAACAGCTATTTGTGATTCATGAATAAATGAATCATGCCACTTTATTCTTACAACAACCCCTGGGAAAGAGGTAGGTTGGATATTTCCTCCCCATTTTACAAAAGCAACAAACTAAGGCTTTGGAGAGGCTGTGACTTACCTAAAGTTGCACAAAAATGCCATGGAGGAACATGATTTGGGAACCAGCTGTCCCTTCCTATCCCCAGCTCAAGCCTTGCCCTTCCCACCAAACCATAGCAGTTCTTGGTATTCATCACCAACATCTGCTGCCTAGAACTTGGAAAGTCTAAACCAAGACTACCTTCTTTCCTAAGGATGTGGCTGGATTTTTGAGATATTTTTATACATTGCTCTGTGCCATTCCTTGGGAAACGAAGATAGAAAGAAAGATAGATACATGGATATGTATGTATGTGTGTGTGTGTTTATATGTGTGTGTGTGTGTGTATGTGTGTGTGTGTATATATATATTTACAGGAATAGTATTTTTAAAAAAAAAAAAAACCAAAGACTATTATGAAAGGTAGAAGAGAGGAGTTGACAGAGGAGAAAGACACCAAAAGCCCTGTGTATTCATCTCACTACATTTCTTACCCCAGCCCACCCCCAATCTGACAGCATGGTATCCTGGCAAGGTCCTGAGATATAGACTGGAACTTAGCTTCAAATTCCAGCTTCGCTCCATGTAAGTTTACACACTCACTAACTATTTGACAGAGAGCAAATTATCTTGCTTTTCTGAGCCTCAAATCCATGACCTTACAAAATAAGAATCATGGTACTTTTAAGTGTGGCTGTGAAGATAAAATAAAAGATAGGGTAGAATGAAAGTGTTCTCCAAAGGGTACATTACTATGCCAAGCAAGCAAGCAAGCAAGGTGAGGAATTGCCCTCCAAAATACCTGAGAGCCAAACTTGAGGGGAAGACTTAGCAGAAGTGCTACTATCTGGAATGAGGCAAATAGTGTCCCCTGCTGAAGAATGCCTCTGTATCACCCTTTGAAGATGAAAATGGGTACTCACCCACTGTCAGCAGGAAGCACACTTCTAGATGGGATAAGATGAACTGTATCTTCACTGGGTCTTTCATGATCAGAGATGCAAAGCAGCTAACTGTGTGATATGTGGGGATTAGTCTAGTCTATGCAATGTAGATAAAAGCTAACTGGCCAACAAAAGGGATTTAGTCCTGAACTTTGGCTTCCTTGGCACAGTATGGAAGCCACCCAGGCTAGAGATAGTGGAGGGAAGGGGAGAGCCATCTGGAGTAGAAAGCCCCCATTCCTGCCCTGGGATCTTGCAGCCTAGTCAAAGGTCACATAAATGTCAAGTGTCTGAAGACTATCAGGAAAGGCCCATGGGTCTAAAATCATCCTTCTCTGCACTAATTTAAATATGTTTCCTTTCCTTTTTCTTTTAAGGAATATTAAGAATTGACTATTTCCCCAGGCCCACCAGCACTGGACAGATCCCTAGTCAGCTCTAAGTTTTTAGTTTGCACTCTGTAAATTCTGATTCATTCTTCTCATCTACCTTGCCTCTCAAAGCTTCCCTCTTTGAGACCCACTGCCTTTCAGACACACACACACACACACACACACACACACACACACACACTCCCACTCACAGACATCCATGTACATGAACATACAGCCTTACACTCTCTTACATATTCATTTTCCCTCTCTCTCTCTCTCTCTCTCACACACACACACACACACTCACACACACAGAATTCCCTTCTCCAATGTACTCACTACAAGAGAGGGAAAAAGGGAAATGAGACTTAATTAAAAGGAGGGTCATCAATATTTGCCTCTCCAGACCACATCTGTGGCTTCTACAGAGTGGGCATAAGAAATAAAGGACTGATGGGGACACTCCCGGAAACCATCTGAACAGAGACCATGTCAAAGAAACCTTCAGAATAAGGAAGTTCTCAGAATCCGTGCTGAGAGCTTCTTCTCCTCCATTTTTGTTCCCCTACTCCCACCCCCTCTATTCTCCTTTGATTGTATCTTCCCCAACGAGCATCCAATTTTCTGTCAGTTTTCTTTTCAAAATCCTGTCTGAGTGGCTGTCATAGGGAACTGAGGCTGTGGGAGATGTTTTTCCCTGTTTTTCATGGCAGGAATGGTATTTTAAAACTACATTCAAATAAGCATATTTTTAAAAATATCAATATCTATCTGTCTATCTATCCATCCATCCATCCATCTATCCATCCCCATTCAAAACTGGACCACTCTCATGGCTATGACGCAATCAGAAAAATCCCTAGACCAGGAGTCAGGAGGCCTCCTCAGTTACTAAGCAGCTGAGTGGCCTTGGGCAAGTCAGAGAGCGTCTCCAAGCCCGAAACATAACTGGTATAATTTATTATCATTCTGTTTATCTAAGGGCACTGTAGAGACACAACTCTCACGTCTGCAAAGTCCTTGATTCTTCCATTGGACTTAGCTAACTCCGGGACACAGGGCCACACGGCTGCTATTCGCAGTTGAAGAGAGAGCCCCCCCGACCGCAAGCCCTCCCAAGGGCCTTGGGGCACCAGAGTGCAGGGGACTGAGCCTATCTCCACCCCCGACCCTCCGCCCGAGCACCCGTCCCGCTGCGTGCACTCGGCTCTGAGCTAGAGACAGAAGACTGTGCACACTCTGTGCCGACTGTGCGCCCTCTGCCTCTCGGGGTTGCCCAGGGTCTCTGGCTGCCACTGCGCTGCAGAGTATGGCCTTTAGGCTAGGTTGGGGTGCGCTGCGTGGGTGCTGCCCCTGGGTAGCTCCAGGCAGCGCAGAACCTGTAAAGTTAAACAAAGCCCCGCGGCGCGCGGAAACCACTCTCTGCTGCCTGCCCCGCTGAGAATTAGAAAAATTAAATCTTTTCTTGCGCGCTCTTACGTTTAAGACATTGAACGCAAAAGCCTGGGCAACTTGTTCCACACTCTCAGGTCTCCTCTCCCTCCCTCACGTCGGGCCTTCCACGTGGAAGTGCCCTCACCTCCCTCTCTCACCCCGCAGTGGGCTGCGCTCAGGCCACTGGTGCCCTACCCCTGCACTACCTCTTGGCGAGCCTCTTGGTCCGGCCAGGGAAAGGCTGCGTGACCTGCTCGACAGTCCGGCGGGCGACCGCGGCTAGTGCTGAGAGGAGCTGCAGGCACTGCCAGCGCTTGGCTCTGCCGCTCAGATTCCCCCACTCTCTGGAAAGCCTGCCGCGGTGGGGAGGGGGCTGATTCATAGCAATTTTCTACCCAGCAGCCAGCTCAGTGCCTTACGCATACCTGTTTGCTGAATTCCCTGGGCCACTCCCACTGGTTCTCAATGTACCCCACAATCTTCTCTCCCCTATTCAAAGCAGAGCTTTCCTTCAAGATTCAGCCAAAGGGTCCCTTCCTTCTGAGTGCTCTGAATCTCCCCTCCCCTGGCCATACCACACAACCTCACGGTACAAGTGAAGGAAGAGCAGAAATGGAGGTTCAGATGGTTAAGAAACTTACCCAAGGACACAGCTAATTAGTGGCAGAGCCAAGATGAAGGTCCTGTACTCCTGGATCCCAGCTCAGCACACAATTTGCCACAGCACTTTGCTTCCCTTCTGCCTTGACTGGTGTGGCATTTGAGGGCAGGGGACATTCTTTGTTGGCCCTTTGCACACAAGGACTGCACATGGAATAGTCCTTTCCCCTCCTTGCCTCACACTTTCTGCTCTTTGTTTCCCCTTCTTGTCTAGGGCCTCTGGTCTTCCTGTCTAGGGCCTCTGGTCTTCCAAACTCAGAGATAAAAAGGTCATTTTGTTCAAAGTTCAATGATCAGCAAGAACAAAACAGAAGCTGACTTCACAAAGTCCTCCATCGACCTGGATGGCAATGGTGTCCCCCCCCACCCCCCTTACTATATTCTTAATTTTTCATGTACTGTTTTCTTTGCATATCTAGGCACTTGGAGAAGTCAGAAGGCCATCCACACCTGCCCAAACCATCTTACCTTTTAATACCTCTTCCAAAAATACTCTCTTCTAAACTGCAGCCCACCAATCATATATACAAGTCAACGTTCAACCAAGCAAAAATATATAACTTACAAGAGCTAACTATTCTTATCTGATGCAACAAGGGCAATATGGGGTTAGAAACAAAAGATCTTCAGTGGGAGAATTTCAAGTACACAGTTACACCCCCCCAGTTGAATTCTCTCCTGTCTTGGGCCAAGTAAATGCACAAGGGACAGTGTTGTCAACAAACAGGGACAGAAGTGGAGAAGAAAGAGAGAATCAAGAATATAAGAGACTATGGGTGAGCCCAGCAAGAGGGAAAAATGGGGAAGTAGAGCCTTGGCAAAGGAGAGAAGGAAGAAAAAGTAAGGGAAAGGATAGAGTACAGCTGCTGGCTCCAAGTATAGCTGCTGTGGAAGCCCAGGCAGACATGGACTTACTCTCCAAAAGCTCGGAGATATGGCTCTTAGGTGCCTGGATTGGAAATGAGATCCAGAAGCCGTGTCAAGTTTCACTTATCCTCTAGTAAAGAGAGAGAGTGTCTGGCTCTAAGCAGCACTGGTGGCACTCTTTTCAATTTAAGTGCCACCTCACCATCATTGCTACCACGATGAGGCCCTTGCTCCCCCAGAATTAAATAAATCTTACCCAACACAGGAGTACAATTTGAATACTCAGGACAATTTGCCCTTTCACTGAAGGAGAGGAGAGGAGAGGATCTCTCCCTCTCCTCCTGCTGTAAGTGGACTGGGTGCTGCCCCTTTATACATTCTAGAACACCAGATCAGTAGAGGTGGAGAAAGGGAGGGAGCAGCAATTTGAGGCTGGTCCAATTTGTCCCTGGCATCCCCTCTTTCTCTCTCTGTCTCTCTCTCTCTCCCTCTGTCTCTCTCTCTCCCTCCATCTCTCTCTCTCTTCTCTCTCTGCAGCCCCTCCCTCTGGCCCTGGAAGCTCTGCTCCCCTTCCTCACTGCAGCATCCTGCAACCAGCACCCTCCACTGTGATAAAACACAAAACATTGGAGTACATCTTTCTGGTGATGTTTGCTTTTCAATGTAAGATTTTAGACCTATATGCCAGGGAAAATCTTGAATTGAGGTGGGAGAGGGTGTCGCCGGAGAGGAAAAGAAAACCCACCCAGGTAGCTGGCAACATGGGTTGGTATTGGGGGCAGCTGGGAGACATGATTTGAACCCGAGTACATAGGGATCCAATTTAAGCAGAGAACTGGCATACTAGAAGAGGCTTGGATTACAGGGATTGTCTGGTAACATGCATACAAAGACCGCATGATATAGAGAGAAGGTAGATAACTAAATATCACTCAGCCTCAATTTTCTCAACTGCGAAATAGAGAAATTAGTGCTCCAATACTACCGTGGAGAAGAATGTGTGAAATGACATAGGTAAAGTACCTAGCACTTACCTTGCCACTGAAGCCCGGAGAGGGGAAAATAACTTGCCCAAGGTCACATAGTAAGTAGCAGAGTCAGGATTGGAACCCAAGTCTCCCAAACATTCCCCTCTCCGGGAGGGTGCCAATGCTATCCTTGGGGACTTGGTTGTGGAACTGGGGAGGTAGGTTAGGAGCTGACTTTATGCATATGAATATAGATGTTCTATCACTCCGTCCTAGCCTCAAGGGCTCAGGCTCCTGCCTCATTCCCCCTTCTCATCATCACTCAGGTAATCTCCTCATGCCATCTTGGACTGATTCATTGCCACTTTAGCGCCATCTCCACCACCTAACTGAGGTGGTGACTCACCCTCTAGTTGGCCAGGGCCTCTGCCCTCCAGGAAAGAGGCTTTCTTCTTAATTGCCTGCAGAAGCCTCAGCCGCAGTGAAGCAATGCTCTTCCAGGCAGGCTTAGAGGTGGAGGGCTTTGAGGAGGAATGGAATAACTCTTTATCCAAAGCCACTGCCCTCCATCCCTGCAGTGCCTAGGGTCCTCTCTTTAGGTTCCTTGTGATAACTCCTCATGTACCCTCGAGTCTCAATGTTTCCTAGGGATTTCAACCAGGACATCGCTTGCTGCCTGTATAGAGCTTGCACTGTGTGTCTGGCACAGTGCTAGATGCTGGTGGGACATAAGTTAACAGGAGACATTCCTGGCACCCAAGGAGTGCTCACAAGAAGTTTAAAAATATTAATGTGGCATCTTGGTAAGAAGGAAAAGAATACAAGTGGAGGTGAGTTAGGAAGTCCTTGTAAGGAGGGGAAGTGATGGGCAGAAGAACCTCACCACAACTCCAAGGACTGGAGGTGTGACCTGGATTCTCTTGTGGCCAGTGAATGGCATCACCAAATCATTGGTGCAGGCATTTCCCTTAAACACAGCATATTGCAAGTTAACTGAACTCCTTCCCATCCTCTGTGTTTCTGGCCTGGCTTGGGGGCATCAGCTGGTGGCCATGTCCCCCCTCCCAGACTCTAATCCCCTTTCTTTTAAACTCCCATATCTTTATGTTTTTGAAGAGGGTGGGAGAAAGAGGGAGGGAATTGACATCCTCTGTATATTAACTGGAAGAAGTATGGAGAAAGAGGGAGGGAATTGACATCCTCTGTATATTAACTGGAAGAAGTATTTCACATATGTCACTTACTCTAAGCCTCACAACTACTCCGCGACCTAAGCCAGCGACTTGCCACGTTAGTCAGCTAAGAAGTGGCAGAGCTGGGATTCGAACCTATAAAGAACTCTGAAGCCTGGGTATTTCTGCATGACACTTTACATAATGCGCCACGGAGTAGTGGGAGGGAGAGGTCCATCTCCCTTTCCCTTGCTGTCCATCTCCACAGAAAAGAAGCAAGGGGAGGACAGGAGCCAGAACGTCATCTGGCCGCGGAGCATTCCGGAGTGACCCCCGCCGCCACCACTCACATAGTCCGCTTACGGAGGGAGGGCACCTCAGAGATTCTCAAGGGGGCTGTGCCGCCAGAACCAGACGTGCAAAGCACCTTTAGCGATTCTATCGCCCCCTGCCGCTGGTGGCGCCCAGTCCGAAGCTGCTGTTCTCAGGAGGGCTAATGGGCTAAGAAAAGAGCTCACCGACTGACTGCCTGCCCAACAGCTGTCACGAGCCAGTGCTAGGCTGCAGACAGCCTTGCCAAATGTGGTGACATAGGCGGGAGGGGGGAACATTTAGAGCGCCCTACTATGTGTCCAGCGCGGGGTCAGGGATTTCTAATAGCCATTGCCCTTTACGTAGAAAATGTGATGCTTTGAGAAAGAGTGAGCTCTCCATTAAGAAAAGTCTTCAAGCTAGATTAGAACATGTTTCGCAAAAAGCTTGTCTGCCAGTCTTAACTCCTTACTTCTTGAAACCAATAAAGCTCTTCACCCTTAACAGTGGCCAGTTCTCTCCAGTGGGGCGTGGGGTGGGGGTGCGGGTGTGGGCGGGGGAGAGAAGCACGTGTCCTGGCTGAGGGTGGGGGTACGGAGGGGGGCAGAGGTCAAGGCAGTGAAAAGGCCAGGGGGAGGGTGCCGGGAGGAGGAGCCTCCGGCGGGGTCGACGGTGCGCTGAGTCAGGGTCCCCGCTGAGCCCTCGCGCCCGCTCGCTGATTCCCCAGACCTTCTCGTTTTCCTGGGTTCTGCCTGCATTTTCCTTGGACCGAACTCACTCACTCCCTTTGCCTGGGAATGGGGAACATGGGGGCAACACCCCAGGTCAAAAGGAAAAGAGCTTCTGTGCCCGCCCCGCCTCGCTCGCTCATCCCCCCTCCTTTTTTCCCCTCCTCTCCTCCTCGCCCCCTTCTCTTCCGCCCAAAGGGAAGGCGGGGGCGGGCTGTGTGTGTATGTATGTATGCATGTAAGCGTGTGTGCGCGCGCGCGGGTGCGGTAGATCTGTGTGTGCGTTCGGTGTGTGGCCGGGTGTGGGGGGGTGTGTGAGCAGAGCACGTTTTAGCTGGAGTGCTTGGTGTGGTGTGTATTTGGTTTGCGCTTTGACATGCAGCATGTGTTTGTGTGTGCACGCTTATAGGTTGTATGTTTTTGCCCGATTATAGTGGGATTATGTGGGTGCGGTTTGAAGGTGGGTGTGTGCTGCTCCTGCCGGGGTTTGTGGTCGTGCTGTGGTGAGTGCATATGTGTGTGCAGTGTGTGGATGTGTGTGTGCCCGTTGAAGCTTGTGTGCATGTGTGTGGTGTGTGTTTATGCTTAGATGCAGTGTGTCAATGTGGGTTTACAGGTGGTGTTTGTTGGAGTGTGTAGTGTGTGAATGTGCTCGTGTGCAAGATTTCTCTGTAAGTCAATCTACTTGAGGTGTGTGTTCAAAGGTTTATGCATGTGAGGGTGCGGTGTGTGTCTTTTGGTGTGATGTTCTCATGTGTGTGGTGTGGACGCATGTGGTCAGCTTAAGTGCTTGGATGAACGGGTTGTGTGTGTCTTGAGGGCGGATTGCCGCATAAGTGTATGGGTGCGGTGTGTGAGAGTACAGGGTTGTCTAAAAGAACCCAAGTGACCGTGTGTGTGTTTGGGGGCGGGGACGAGTGGGACGTTGGGCTGGGACTGAGAGGAGAAAGGAAGTAGGGGCCGCGACCCCCGCAGAGGTGCCCGCTGGTCTGATCTTCACCGTGGGGGTTCGCCTGCCCGCCCACCTCTGTGGCCAGCTGGGGCAGGGTGTGAATTTACCTGACTGCTTAGAGGAAAGAAGAGGAGGGCGCCGCACGTGATTGGCCAGGTAGGGCGCCTAGGGCGCGATACAGGGGCTGGTGGGAGTAAGCTGGATAGATTCTTGGTCTCTGACCTGACACCCCTCCCCCGCCCAGGAGATCCCAGTTGGTGCCTAGCTGAGCCCAACTATTTGCTCAGGGCCTGGCTGTTTCACACCTTTTTGGCTTTGTGTGGGCAGATCCAGTTGCCTGGAAGCCCTTTCCCCTTGGGCCTTGTGACAAACTCCTACTTATTTTTTTAAAACCTAACTCCAGAATCACAAAACTTTCTCTGCTCTTCTGTGCTTTTCCCTCTCAACTGAGGGCTCGCTTCTTTGAGCCACCACAATTACACCCTTCATACTTCTCATGACATGATCATACATAACTGCAATCATTTATTTCCCTTTTTAAACTCTAAACTGCTGTAGAGAATACCTGGTATGTAGCAAGGATAGTTGTAATAATACTAATAATGTTGCCATTTGTTAAGTACCTACTGTGTACTGGGCATTGTGCTAAGTGTTCTGACATGCATTATCTCCTTGGGTCCTTACAATGATCCTGTAAGGTAGATAGAGCTATAATTATTGCTATTTTTACACTTCACACATCAGGCTCAGAGTAGTTAAGTAATTTCCCCAAGATCACACAGACCCTAGGAGGCAGAGCTGGTATTTGAACTCAGGTCTACCATATTTCCTAAACCTTTATTACATACCAGGTGGCTTTACTGAGAGTCCCCTGATTCCTGCTAGACATTGAAGTTTCTATCAAACATTATCATTTCTCTACAAATCTTTCTTTTGAGTTTACTGACAGCACCAGGAGTAGTCAGCATAATTACTTTCTTTGTCTCCCAGACAGCGGGATACTTTCTCCACCTAATTACCTGCTTTGTTGATACTTCAAAATCTGTAATTACTCTAGGCACAAGTGCACCTCACTAGCTCCAGTTCTGGGAGCTCTCCATAGGCTGGTGCTGAAAGAAAGAGTTGAAAATGAACATTTTCCAGCCATAGGGTCAGGGGAATTGGGTATGGGGGGAAATGGAGGTGAAGAATCAGGGTGGAGTAAGAGAATCATTTCACAGCTCCTCCAGACCCATTTTTACAACATCACTACCAGAAGTTGGTATATGGCAAATTTCAAATAGAGCAAGCATCTCCATACCAAACTGCATGTAGAAAAACAAGCAGAGCTTCTCCCTCAGAAAAGATTACTGAATGGACCCCATTTTATATTATTCATGAGTCGGGGGGCACTGCACTTTCCTAATGGGGCTCATGCTGCTCTAATGTCTTCCAAGCAGCCTCATCTGAGAAACCCAAATTAAAGCAATACATCGCATTTTGGGGAACACATTTATGGGGGGGCATGATGTCATCCCAGTCACAGCTAAAGGGCCTCTGGAAGCACTAGCTCCCAGGCTCCCAGCTTAGCCCCCAGGGAACCAGCCTAGACTGCTGCAAACAGGTCAGGGGGTGGATAGAGAGGGACAATTCAACAGTGGTGAGTCACTTCGCCACTTTTCAGGGGGGAAAGTGAGAAGCACGATTTAAATTGCCACTGTTATTATTGTGCCCTTTCATCTGGCACAAATGAGCCTGGTGCGTGGATGAAAAACAGTTGGAACATCCATAAAGCTTACCCCCAGCTGGGCCTGGGTCAGCACCTCATCCTGGGTGGGCACAAAAAGCATTGCCCAAAGTATTCTGTAGCCAGAAAGTCTCCTTTTTTGGGGAAAAGGGGAGCCTAAATACATCAGTCTTACTCAGGCAGGGCATAGACCACCTGAAGCCCCTTGGTTTCATTAAACTGAAATCCATACAAGGTGTTCAGGCAAACTTTGGTATCTCCTAGCATCTGGTCTCAGATGCTCAGCTTTCCTGCTGCTGTGGGGCCAATCTGACACCTCCTCACTCTCCTCTGAATATACCGGCTTCACTTCCACCTCCTCACAGCTGTTCATGTGAGGCCTCTCTTCCTCAGAGGGTCTGCCCCTGCTTCTCAACACCAGCACACACACATACGCACACATGCATAAACACATCACTAGACTACCCATCTAAATCCTGTTGTGTCAGTTCCACTTTGGTTCATAAAGACCATCTGGTTCACTCCAGCTCAGTGTTCCTGCCTGTGAAATGGAGGACAAACTTCAACTCTGAAGAAGCCAAAAGCTCCCGGCTATGGCTCCAAAGATGCAGTCGTGGGCCAGGGACTACTAGCATAATGGAAAGCTATCCTTCTCTGATGCCCCCCACCCATATAAATGGGGCAATAAGAGGGGCTATCAGAACACTTATCAACATGCCACCACCATGGGATAGACACACACACACACACACACACACACTCTTTCCTTGGAGCTTAAAATCACCATCATAAGTCTCTCTCTCTCGCTTTGGAGTTCAGGAAATATGTTCCCATAACATGAAGATTATATGGGGAATTGCAAAGGTGGAAAATGCTTTAATAACTCCCATTACGGTCCAATATAAACAGAGATTTGCTTGATTTCACCCTAAATATAAGAATCTGGAGGAGCAGGGCACCAAAATGTGGATTTTTGTGGGGAGAGAGATCATGGTTTCCCCATGAGAGTAAAGCCCTTGAAAATCAGGGCTTTTGTTTTTTCCATGTGGGGAGGGCAGAGAAAGACCACAGGCTTCAGAATGAGACAGCTTTGTGTTGGTATCCCAGCTTGAGCACTTACTTGCTGTGTGATCTTGGCAAGGTTACTTCACCTCTCTGAGCCTCAGTTTCCTCAACTGTAAAATGGAGATGTTAACACCTGCCTAGAATTGCTCAGATGACTAAAGGAGGTAAACCATAGAAACCATCAGCCAAGTGCTTAACAGATACAGTAAATGTTTAAGAAAAGGTTAGTTAATTCCCTTCTGCACTTTTTTTCCTTCTCATGTAGCCCAAAGTGTCTCAACCATGGTGTTTAGGGAGTGGAGCCAACTGACTAAACTGCCAATTTTCCTCATTACTGGCTTGTCTGACACTCTTGAAATAGTCCCTCTTCTTTTAGGATGATGTTTGATCAGCCTAATGCAGCCCCAGAAGAATTGGACCTTAAGTCCAATTCTCACTCTGCAGTTTCTCCTCGCAGTGTTAATGAGACCAAGGTTTTGGATATAATACTCCACACAGGAAAGTTTCAAACTTTCTGCTCACTGTTCAGACTTCCCTCCACCCCAGTTGCTGATCCAGCCCCAACCCAGTCTCCTAAATATGTGCCATTGTGCCCCAGAAAGTAAGAGCATGATTATTTCCTGGCTAAGATTGCCCTATGACTCCTGTTTTGTTTTCTCGTCACTTTCACTCTAGAAATAATAGTGCCTAAGGCCATCCGGTTTGTAGCAGCCACCTACGTTGAGGGGTAGATGGGATGATAGAGAAAGATATGATGATTCTCTGAGATATGCTATGCAGCACCTAAAATACATCTCTGATTAGTTTTTATTCATGTGTTCCCAATTAAAGGAAAATAAATTCTACCCTTTGCCAAAACTAGTGAAGTGGAAGAAGACCCCAGTCTGAACCCCTTCCTCCCTGGTGCTTTTGCCTCCCTCTAGAGACAAAAGCAAGTCATTGCAAGCTAAAGTTGCATTTAAGCAGGAAGTGGTGGAGGAAGATCAAGAAATTGGGGACGGGGGAAGGGTGGTGGTGGTGGATATAATCCCAGGGAGGGATAAAAAGACTACAGAGTAGAGAGGTATTGAGATTCATGGCAGGAAAAGCTCTGAGAGGTCCCCACCTAGATGTTCCCAGACTCTGGAAGGTGCCTTCAACTCCTCCCTCTTCTTCATCCCTTCTATTTATCCTGCATGCTACCCTCACTGACCCCAGATACCTCCTTGCAAGTGAGTCCCTCTGAGGATTTAAGAATTTCGAAAAACTTCTCCAGCTCCTACCCCTGTCTGCTTCTGTGGAAGTCCTGGAGCCTCGGCTTTGAAAAGGGAAATGGGAGGGGTAATAATTAGGTGTCAACCACATCAGACAGAGAGTAGTTAGAGCAGGGGTTCCAGATATGCCCATGCCACTTAGTAAGTTTCCTTAATAAGCAGGGACCTACCGGCTGCTGAGTATTGGGTACCCATCCCGAGGAAGCCGCATGGTTGCTCAAGAAGTGTATCTGAGACGTGACAGTAGCTGCCAAGGCTCATCAAACATGCCATCTACCTACTTCTGCTGATACATGTGAGAACAAATGATACTGCCAGCAGGAAACAGAAATCGTTTCCTAGTGACTCAGAGCCCCATCTATGAGGACACAGGTGGTGTGTTTGTATTGCATCTTTCAGTTGAAATTCCTTTTCACAGAAAGAAATTTATAGATAATCAAATAAGTCAAAGACCGGCATCTGGGCCCTGGGCAAAGTATCACCAACATCATGTTGACCACCTAGTAAATGTCTGCCACATGTCAGCATAGGAGCTTTGCAAATGTTTCTCTCTTTTAATTTCACTCAAGCTTTGAAGTCAGATCAAAAAGGATTATAATCCTTGCTCAGCCACTGTGTGACAGTGGGCAAGTTACTAAACTTCTCTGAGCTTTTGTCCTTAAAATAGAGACAATAATACTAAACTCAGACAGTTGTTACGGTTAGAGATAGTTTATGTAGAGTGACTGGTATTTACAAATAGTAAACATTTGGAAAAAATAAAACTTCTTTTGATAACTGACCATAGAAAGCATTTAATATAATGACATCTACAACAGCAGTAATAAGAACTATTATTATTATTTACAACCACAAAATATAGACATTATTATGTCATTTTAAGAGAAGTTAAGTAACTCTCTCACAGCAACCTTAAAAGAGCTGGCCTGGGATTCAAACCAGTTGTTCCTTTTCCCACCCAGAGTTAGTGGAAATTTCATGATCATTGGGAAGATCATGTTTGGCTGTCCTGATCCAGTCATTATATTTAACCTACAATTAGAAGAAAAAATATATTTAAACTATGTATAGTGGGATTCTAGATCACTGTATAGATTATTTGCATATCACAGGTCCTAAATTTGCCTTTTTATGCCTTTTTAAATTAGTAATTGAAGAACAAACTTCATAGACTTTAGAAAACAGAGAGAAGTAGCTATTATCCCACCACCTTAATAGATTCTCTAACTTTATCTTATTGCCGATTTCTTTCTAGTCTTTCAAAAATGCATATTTGACAGTTATAATCGTACCATTTTCTATGTTGTTACATATTCTTCACAAAAATAATTTTTATGATTCTATGCAATCTAATAAGTGGATATGTCTTAGATTTTATTTAACCATTCCACTATTGTTGGACATTTAGGTTGTCGTAGTAGGTAGGTGTGAAAAAAAAGGAATGATTTTACTTTCACCGTTGCCATAATCACCCTCAGGGACCTGGTGTCTTGCTCTATCAGTGCTCGATGCTTTCTGTCATTTGATATTTAAGCTTGATAAATGTCAGCTCTACTGCTGGAGTCTGAGATACATTTGCAACAGTATTATTTTCTGCCGGTTTTCATCACACAGATTCTGTATTTCATCCTCACGATGGGTAAAGTGTGGGCTAAGCTCTAGAGCATCACATTTTTTTTTCTCTGGGAGAAATGTCTTTTGAGGTACAAACAAGTAATAAAGAAAATTGGGGAAGTTCTGCCATTGGTGAATGGGGGTGCTTATCTGAGGACCTGACCTGGAGAATGGGGTGTCTCATTGGCAGTCACGCCCCATCTCTGGAAACTGATCCTGCTGCAGCACAACTAGGCCTGGCCTCAGCAAATCGATTCGGTCCCATCTCCAAGAAAAGATCAAATTTGTATGTAAAGTGGGCCCCAGGGTCCCTTCAGCTTTAGAGCTTTGGCTGCTTTACAGAAGTCCAATTGTTTGAGGCCAAATCCAATGCCAAGAGTGAACTGGGGAGAGAATTTCAAGTGGGTCAATTGTGCTGTCTCTTTCCCTGGGAAAGAAGGCCTTTCTGGGCCTCTTTCCTCCCAGACCTCAATGATGCCTCTTCCAAGTGCCTTCCTATGGTTGCCCATTGCCCATTGTCACCCTCAAAAAATTGTTCTGATGCAAACCACCATGGCACATGTATACCTATGTAACAAAACTGCACATTCAGCACATGTATCCCAGAATTTAAAGTAAATTTATTTTTTAAAAAAAGAGTTCAAACAAAAAAAAATAGCAAACGTCAACAAAAGAGTGATGATATTCTAATGAAGACAAAATAAACCTGCCCCTCAAAAAAAAAAAAATACTGTGACATACCAACTATCTCTTGGGCAAGGTTAATGGGGATGAAGGAACATTTAGATACTGCCCCAATTCTGCCCAGTCAGGTGACAGCTTCCTCCCCCAACCCCATCTCTGATGCCTGAAGACTTCTGAAAGACATTCGAAGGGAGGCACCAAGGCAATTACAGCCCTGCAGAATATCAATAGTTACCCACAAAGTTACCCTTCACATTGTACAACATTTCTCAGGGGGAGTGCAATGAAGTGAGCTCTTGCCCAGTCAAAAAATTACCCAAAGATTATTTATTTCAAAGTGATGCCCTGTGACTTAAGTGAGATTATACATGTAAGGAACTGAGCCTAAGGGCCCAGCATTTGGGAAGTGCTTCACATATATCAGCTGCTCTTGTATAAGTAGTAGAGCTGATGTAGGCAGTGGTGTGCTGCAGGGGTATATTGGGGAATAGGTCCCACCAGACTAGAAGTGCAGCAGCAAATATAAGGTCTTACACTTGAGTTCAAACACCAAATACAGAATGGAGACTCTGAAAAGAACTTGGGTTTACTTAAGGAAAAAGAGTAGCTTTTGTTGAAAGTAATTCAATGTAAATAAAGTCTTTGTGTGAACTGTGTGGCTGTGCATGGGATTTGTGAGCGGTGCATACACGGGTAATGTGAGTATATTAAGCTGTGTGTAGAAAGTATGTAGTGCATGTGAAGCGTGTGTGTGTTCATGGCTTTGCACGTGGGAATGCATAGGTGTGGTAATGTGTATGTTATGTGTGTGTTTATGACTACGTATGTGTGTACCTTGGGTGTGGTGTAGGCTTCCAAAAGAGGGAAAGTCAGCCATCCAGGACTATATTTATAGGGGCACAGCTGGAAAACCTCTTTTGGCCCAGTCATTGGACATTTATAAGTTGGAGCATGTTCAAAGAAAAGCAGGTAGACATGGGTGAGGGCCTTGAAGCTATGTCACATGTTAAACAGATGACAAAACTGGGGAAGTTTGGCCTAGGTAAGAACAGGGTGAGTTGGGGGTGGGACAATGGAGAGAGCTAGTACTGTTTCCTAGGAAGGAGGACCATGGAAGTCAATGCCAGGGCCAGAAGGTGGAAGCTCCCAGGACATAGATTTGGTTTTTTAGGTTCAGTTTAAGGAAAAGCCTCCTAATTCTAATAGACATTGCTGTTTTCAGATGGGAGTGGGCTTCCTGGTGTAATATGGACTCCCTCCTATGTGGTTATTCATAAAGAAGCCTTCATGTCCTTGATCTCATTGGAGTCACATGACGACCTTCTAGTCCAAGCAAGGGTGAAATGTTTCCCTCACCCCCTTTTTCAGGGTAGACTGTTAGAGCAGTAAGGCCTCAAAAGACATCTTATAAAACTCCCTTATATTTTTGATTCACCAGGATCATATAAACCTTAAAAATATGCAAAAGAAAAAATTAAACTGTGTGTGTATGCAGATCTTTTTCCTTCTCAGAGATCTTGTTGCTGGCCCGAGGCTGTACTTGAACTGGCTAAGCATGCCGTAGTCTTTTAGCAGGAGGTCAGACTTCTAGGATGGTTCTCAGTAGGGTGTTGGGGCTGGCAAGAACTAAAAACAGGTCTCTGCTGAATTAAGTTGCTGAGGCCCCTCCTCTCCCTGACTTCCCTCCCCCGCCTGTCAGGGGGCAGAGGAAAGAGGAGACAACCCCAGGTTTGGTCTATGGCTGGTGCCCAATGACGCACTCTCACCAATATAGATTTTGGAGGTGGAGACTATGGAAAAACAGGTGGCTGTGGGGGCAGGTGGCAGCCTGAAGGAGGTGGGGCTTATCAAGGGGGAGTGAAGGACAGTATGGGTGGGGGTCCTGGGGTATGTCAAAAAGAAAATATCAGTCTCCTGAAACTTTAAGGACGAAAATGTAATCAGTTTTCAAAATGTACTTTGTAGAAGCAGTTCCAGAAAAGGGGTGAAATGTGACCCACATATGCCGGTGCTGTGATCTTTGCACACTGTGTCCTTAATTCCACAGAAATAGGGAAACCAAGCATTGATCTCAAGTACCCAAGGAAAGACCCCGACTAAAGACCCTAGGGATCCACTACTGGGCAGTCTGGGGCAGTGGGCAGCTGGCAGATCCTAACCTGACCCATGTATGCTGCCAACCTGTTGGGTAACCTTAGGCAGGCTTTTCCTATCTTCAGTGTCATCATCTCTTAAATGAAGGGGTTAAATTCGAAGACTTTAAGGGGTCCATTGCTGATATTCTGTGTTTGAGATTGAGACAAGGGGACAAGCTTCAAGGCAAAATGAACCCCCGCCTCCTTCAGGGTCCCTGGGGCCTGGCTTGCCTTGTCAGGGACATTCATCCTTGGGCCTTTAGGGTCCTTGAGTTGTGGGACGCTGCTCCTGCGCGTCTGGCCCCAAGGCTCTGGCTGTCCCTGCGGGCGGCTGAGCCAACGACTCCGCCCACGCGCTTGTCCCGCGTACCGCCGAGCCATTAGCGCGATTGCTCGCGGTTCCCGGCAAAGCTGGTGATTTATGCGGGGCCTCGACGGGGCAGTCCCTTGAGCCAGGAACAATTAGCTAAAAGCCAGCAGGAAGGGAGGCAAGGGGGCGACCAGCCAAGCCCCAGGGCGCCCAGCCGGGGCTGCAGCCGCCGGCCGCCCCCGGCCGAGCACCCCAGCCCCCCGACTCGGTGGGCCCAACTCACCACGGCGGGGGCGGGGCTCAAAGGCCGAGGCGAAAAGGCAGTCCAGTATCCACGCCATGACCCGCGCTGAGTGCCCGGCAGCTCGCAGTTAACCTTTGCGTCGTCCCCCCGCACTGGCCGCCCTAAGTAGCCCCCGGTGACCACGCCCTGAGCCGCACCCTGCACCCAGCTAAGAGTGTCTCGGTCACCGGACACCTCGAGCATGTCACGAAGGGGGCAGGGCCTCAGGGGAACCCCCCCGCCCTCCTGCCAGAAGAGAGGCCGCTGGTCCCGCAGCCCCTTGCCCCACGCGAAGGGAGGCCGAGACACACAGCTCCTGTCCGGGGAAGCTCTGACTCTGAGGGCGGGACCTTGCACCTACCCCAGGGAGCCCAGAGCCTGAGGGGAGACGCTATCTCAGCCCTGGTGAGCCCCAAATCTGAGAGGGAGGGAAGGTCCCTGTCCCCCACCCCCTCCCCAGGAGCCCTTGATTGGGCACATAAAAGCAGGCCTGTCCCCAAAGGCTGGAATTTGAAGGCGAGGTAGCGCACCTGTCCCAGGGAGCCTCAGATCTGAGGACGAGACTGTATCCCAAGCTCTAGAAAACTCCACGATTTAGCGGAGCGTCATCTCAGCCCTCAAGAGGCCTAGTCTAAGCGGGAAGCAGTGTGTCCCCCAGGATCCCTGAATCTAAAGGGGAGTTGATGTCTCAGCCCTTAGGGACCCTCCCACCCCCACCCTTAACCCCTCTCTTAGGGCAGGCATCACCTCAGCCCCGAGTAGCTCCAAGTCTGATTTAAATCACTGCTCTGTTCTAGAGGACCAAGAATGTGAGTAGGAAAAATGATTTTGCCGCCTCCCCCAAGAAGCCCCATATCTGAGAGTAATCTTACTTCCCTTGTCCTGGGAATTCTGCAGGGAAGAGGGAGATGCTCTCCTGCCTGGGAACATTTGTATTGAGGGGGTTGATCATCAACTGAGATAAAAGAACCCAGTGTCAAGTATGTACAAATATGGGTACCCCCCACTTGCTGCCGACTTACAGATTCCACTGACAATGCTTTTGCTCAGGGCACTGATATGGGAGGGGGACCAACATTTATTTTTAGAAAGAATTTGATATTTGATATTTCAACGGGGGGTGGTACTGTGTTGGATTTTCTTACACTTCTTTTATGGCTTTGTATTTTTATATTTTAAATACATATGGGAGCACATGCCACAATGGGTTCAGTGTTTGGGGCCTCTGGTGGTGGTAAAAACAGCCCTGCCCCCCAAATCCTGGGGTGGAAGCAGCCACCAGAGATGGACCACATTGGGCAGGAAGGGCGTCTAACCGAAATTTCCTTTTTACTTCAAGCCCAGGGGCCCAAATTAATTTCCCTCCCAATTCGCCATTGGTAGCTGTACAGACATGACTCTGTGCCTTGTTTTTCTCCACTGGGAGAACGGGGCTCTGTTGATCAAAATGCTAGTGAGGAGGTAGAAAGAAATATGGAAAATCTTCTTCCAACATCTCGATTGCAGGCCAGAGGAGTGGAAGCCTCAATCATGGGATCCGTTGGGGAGAGCAGTTATTATATTTGCTTTGCTAACCACTGATATTAGCATTAACGCGGCAAAAGGGGTGCATAAAATGGAAAAATTGCCCATACTTTGCCATACAATTCTTAGCAAAGCAGAGCTATCTTCAGAGTTTAAAGGTCTTCCACTCATTTTCCTTCCTTTCTGGGAAACATGGTACCTCTCTGCCTTTGTACCAATTTCTAAATCATTTCCAATTTTCTCTGTTTTCTAAAAGCAATCATAGACAACAAACACTCACCAGACCTGCTCTTTTACCAATTTCTGCTTTACAAATACTTAGTCATCCAAGCCAAACAAGCCTGACATCTAGAAATGTCCAGTTTCAGGCCCTGGATATTGAAATCTCAGCCTTACCTCTTCCCATGAGCTTATCCAGCACCAGCTTTTGAAAGGGCCTCAATGGGTTCCTTTTTTTTCCCAACTGAATGAGCTTTTTTTGGGCTCCCTCATGGCACAAAATCTGCCTGCCTGGTCCAATCCAAGAGTCCTTGGAAACTGAAATTGCTCTGCTTCCAGGGCAGCTCTGCATGAGGTACAAACCCATGACAGCTGTCCTTCTTTGTTGCCTTTTCCTCAAGAGGTGTAATGTGGTAAAGAAACAAAGCTACAGAAACTCACGAACCTAGATTGGAAGCTCAATTCTGCTGTGTTCTAGCCATGTAATCTTGGGAGGGTTATTTAATCTCGCTGAAGCTTAGTTTCCTCACCTGTAAAATGGGTATATTAATAGCTATGGAAAAAGCTCCAGGTGGACCAAAGCATCTACTCTTTTGGGAAAAAAGAGAAGAGAAAATACAGAGGTCAGAAATGCTTAAAAAATTGATTTAGTAACTAAGTTAGCAATTTTGCCCTGTCCCTTTTCTTTGACCTGCCTACTCTGCCACTTAATTACTTAGTGTTACATTCCCTTTGAAAATCTTTATCCTTAACTAAATATCCTGGGGTAGAAGGACATAATAGACATAATAAGGAAATGCATTCATCCATCAATCCATTAATTCATACAACAAATATTTATCAAATGTCCTCTAGGTGCCAGATATTGAGCTATGCAAATTATGTTGATTCACTCAATGAATTATTATGCAATTATTTTTAAGTGTATAATTTAGAAGCTTATATGATAATCTGAAAATACACGTATGATACTTTTAAATGAAAAAAAGGCAGGATGCAAAATGTGTGCACACTGTAATATAAACAGCACAAATAAATAATAAACCTATATACAGAATAAAAGGCTAAAAGGAAACACACCAGAATCTGAGTCGTGATTGTATTTAGGTAATGCAATTATGGGCAATTTTTAACTGTTTTATTATTTTCATATCTTAGTATTCTCCAGTTTTTCTTTAATAAACATATATTATTTTCTGGAGTTAGAAAATCCTACTTAGAAAAAAATCTACAACTTTGTCTCTGCTGAATAAAGGACTAGGCTAGACAGGGGAATGGCGAAGGCCTTTAGGTTGGGGTTGTGCCAGTGGCACAGGGCACTTGGGCTGGCTTTGGTGACCCAGAAAAGGCTGAGAAAGTTGGCCTGTGAGTAAAATGCAGAATTCCCTTCCTGTGCAGGAGCACATAACAAGTTATGACTCCTCCTTTCTGAGGACGTAGGAGTTCTTAGTGCCCCCATTGAGCAGCCAGGAACCTGCTAGCTTGGACCTGTAATCCCTCATCCCACGGTATGTGCTCACAAGGGACACATAGGACATCTTTGTCCTCACTCTGACAGTCCAAGACCTACAGTTTGACAGTTTGCTGCTGCTTAAGCGTCTTCTATTGTAATTCCAATTAAAAGCCAAGCATCCTGCTCCTAGCTTGGGTCATTGTCTTCCCAGAGGTCTTTAGCCACAATGATGAAGTGAATCTGGGGGTTTGCTGACTTTTAGAAGATAGGCTTCAGACCTTCTTAACTTTTTTCCTGAAGCCCAAAAGTGCTTGACACCCGGGCATATAATTGCTACTTAAATGGGACTGTAGGAATTAAAGGCCCTTAAACCTTGTCATGGATCAGTGTTTCCCAAAGTACAATCCATTGGACCAGATGCATCAGAATCACTTGGAATGTCATATAACAATGCAGATTCCCTGCTCCCACTCCAGTCCTACTAAACAAGAATTTCTGGGCATGGAGACTAGAAAATAGTACTTTTAACAGGCCCTTCATGGGGGTTTTATGCCCATTAAAGCTAGAGAAACTCTAATGTAGAAGAAAGAAGTCTTTCCCTGCAAACCCTCCCATTGCACCGTAGCTACAGGGAACACTGCGGCACCCTAGCCACAAGAAACACTGGGGCAACCAAATGGGGAAACTGGTCACTTTAACCCCACTCTACTTCTTTTGGGTGCATGGGGAAATACGTAGCATGGAAAATTGACCAAACCTTGAAACATGACTCCTCACAGGGCCTAGGTGTGTTCAAAATGAGCATACTCCATACAAGTCATTCATTTGGATTTTCTAAGAATCCTTGTGTATATGTCTACATAGCACTTCCCAGTCAGGTTATTTCATTTGAACTTTCTACTTGTTGGGTTCCTTGCATCAGGCAAGAGAGCACAGTGGAAAGGGCAGTTAAAATACCAAGAGTGAGGCTGGACTTACTGGCTGACTGGCTGGGTGAATGTGTGTCTGCTTCCCAACATGAGCCTCAGGCTCCTCCTCTATGAAGTGGGAATCTCAGTCCTGCCGCCCACCTCCCTCTACAGCAGGCTTGTCCAAGCCATGACCCACAGGCCACATGCAACCCAGGACAGCTTTGGATGCGGCCCAACACAAATGCGTAAACTTTCTTAAAACATTATAAGATTCTTTTGCCATTTGTTTTACCTTATCAGCTATCATTAGTGTTAGTGTATTTTATGTATGGCCCAACATTTCTCCCAAAGTGGCCCAGGGAAGCCAAAAACTTGGACACCCCTGCTCTACAGATTGTTAGGAACGTCTCTGCATTTTCAGGAATGAGATAACAAAGTACTTATCTCTGGGCCCATGAAGGAAATTGGCAGATCAGCACCCTGCCCCCCAGCATGTCCTTTTGAGAAGCCCTATCAGAAGGTCCACACAGAGCGCACAGGGATCATATTTGTTCTCTAAAAGGGACTCCAAGCCCCAGGACCTCAAGACCCTGCCTCCCTGGTTTTCTATTTGTGAAAGACTTAACTGGGCAAATGGTAAACGTGTCAGTTAAATCACGGGTGCTTCGGGGGACCGCTTTGAACCTCAGAAGGGCCTCAATTTCCTCATTTCTCAAATGGGGTTATACAGAGAAATCTTGAAGTTCCTTTCTAGCTACTTAACAGCATTTCTAGGGGTACACTCCTTCCGCAGCACTTTTTTCCCATAGCTCTATTAATTCTAAACATTTTCATATCACTGAAACCTGACAAAGTCCTGGCACCATCTTTGTGAGGTAGATATGGGAGAGAATTATTCCCATTTTCTTAGATTTAGAAAAGTGAGGCAAAGTAAGTGACTATCCCAAAGTCACCCGGGGAGAAGAGATGAGCTGAGACCAGCCTCCACATCTCTCGCCCCCTGCCCATTCTTTTTCGGTACTCCTTGCTAGATCCCAGGAGCTGTCTGTCAGTGTGCTGACACCACTCAGGAAAATGCAAGTTTCATCCTGACACCAGAAAGACAGAGCAACGATTACGCTTCAGTCCCCAAGGAGGCAGAGAAATTGCTTTTAGTTGACAAGTGCATCTCCCACACACATACCCCTCTGGTTGAATGAAAAGATAAAATCAAGTTAAAAATCCCAAATGCTCACTTAATTTTGTAAAGCATTTTGCTCTTTGAGCTAGGGGTAGGCAGGATGAGAGAATTTTCCAACTCCAGAAGTCTCGACCGGGTGGGGTAGGGAGAATGGTGGGAACTAAGGGGGGCACAGAAAAAAAAAAGTCAGAAAGAACAAAAAGCATGGGGAGGTTTTCTTTTAGTTTTGTGCCATAATCAATAAGAAAATGGAGTTATCTGAAAAAAGAACTAGAAAAAACTCAAGTGTGTGCTTATGCCTTTGAAAAACTACAAGACATGCAAGCCACTGACATTTCCGTTCTAGATGAAAATTCTATGGCTTTCGATAACAAGAGTTTAGGGGCTCAGCAGGGGGACCGTCCACTTCTATGTGTTGCCATAGACTCCTGGGCTTTACTACCTCTGAAGGTCATCCCTGCAAAGCACTTGCCTTTATATATTTAAGTGTATCAGCTCCCGACGTACTCTCATATGTATTTTCAATCTGAATTGCATACAGCTTTGGGAGGTTGGCAGGACAGAGATTAGCACAACCCTCATTTTATAGAGGAAGAAACTGAAGTTTGAGGAAGGGGAGTGACTTGCCTAAAGTCACTGCCTTTTTTGTTGTTTGGAACCTGTTCTTGAACCACTTTTGTGCTTCCTTCTTTTGTGCAGGGCTCCCTCTCACACTACCCATATCCAGCCTAAAATCTGGCCTTAGATCTTATATGTCTCTTGACCCCTCCCTTGGACTCCAAAACTTGGAGACTTTCACCTTGCAGAGAATTCCAAAGCCCTTAGAAAGCCTGAGAATCTCCCCAGCTAAGAACATTTTATTCTTAGTAGTGAAATGTCATGATATCTGCAACATATTTTCAAGTGTGTGTGTGTGTGTGTGTATATATATATATATATATTTATATTCATGTTATATAGATAGATAAATATATATATCTATATATTATATAGATAGATAATTTATTGTGCATATATATATATATACACACAAGTATTTATTGTGCTGTTCTTTCAAATTTACCATATGTTTAAAAGTCTGAAAATACAAAGTTAAGGGGAATCTCCTCCCAGGCAGCCACCTCACCGGTTTACTCTAAAATCTGAGAGTTAGTAGTACATCCCTCCCACGGTGCTCTACCTCAGGACTCTATCAGGATGACCTGGCCCCAAACACAGAACTAGCTCTGCAGGAGGGGAAGGCTACACCTGTGAGTGGTTGTGATGTCTTAGATGGAGCTTGGGTGCTGGTAAGTGGCTGCCTGTACTGCATTGGAGTTTAGAGTGAAGGATCTGATGGCCAAGCAGCTTAAATTAGAGACCGAGAGGAGTCCTTAAACAAATTCTAATTAGAGCTGGCAATTTTCAAAAAATAATGTTTTCTTTAATTTCAAAACTTGCTTATCAGGGTTGAAAGTGCCATTAGAGATAATCTAGTCCAACCTCCTCTCATCACGGGGGCCGGTGGGAAGGAGGCACTGAGATCCAGAAAGGGAAAATGACTTACCCAACATCGCCTAGCAAGTTAGTGGCTGAAAAGGGACTAAAAGCCAGGTGTCCAGCATCCTAGTCCAGGGCTCGGTCCATTACATCACACTGTTATCCCACTTTGGCTTCCTGGGTTCTTGAAAGGTCATCTGCCCACCCCAGGGCTTGCTTTCTTCAGACCAGCGTGGCACTTGGGGGATTTGCAGTCAGCGACAGTCCCTGCTGCTGGGATCTGAGCCAGGCGCCTGAAGACGGCACCTGTCACATCCCATTGGAATGAATTACCTCCCTCTGAAACTGAGAGGGCCAGGTGGAATCTGGGAGCGGCACCTTGAGAGCAGAGTCAGTCCTGGCTAGTGTGCCATGGACATTCAAGGCAGAGAAGGTCATGGAAAATATCCTGAGCGCTGTTTGCTGGGGAGCTTTCCACCTCTCTTGGACCCCAAGTGATTTATTGATTATTTTAGGGACAACCACTCTGGTTTATTGGTTTAACTGCCATTTCTCGTGAGGGGGCGGGGTGGGGGGCTGCCTGCCCGCTGCGTCCCCTGGTCTGTCTACTCACAGGATTGGTTCATGGGACAGCTTAGGTGGACCCTCGTGAGCCTGTCGGGATTAATGGCATTTGACTATAGATCATGAGAAATCTCATCAGTTGCTGTGGGTGGAGGTGGATGGAGCAAGCAGGAAGAGGGCAGAGGAGAAGAAGGATGATGAGCAATAGCGGGAGGGAACAAAAAGGAGGAGGGAGAAGGGGGAGAGGAACGTGCAATAAAGGAATTCTCTTGTACAACAACCACTGACATTTCTGAGCCTGTAGCTTCCTCACTTTTAATCATTCCCTTCATTAAGTGCCATTTGTCAATGCAAATAGGTCTTTCTCCATTATAACTCAATCTTGGGACAACCCACGCCTTAAACAAAGATGCAAGGCTAGCTCCAGAGCCCTAGATTTCCCTAACTAAGGGGTTGTTTGCCCTTCCCTCCCTGCATTCCTCCATCCCAGGCACCATAAGAACACCAAAATTGGCCCTAGGACAAAAGATACCAAGGACTGACTTTATCTTCTGAGCTACTTTGGGTCTGGGCCCCGCCCAAGGACCCCCTCTTCTGACTTCTGTGGCCCAACACCCTCTCCTGCTATCAAGCACCAGGGCTTATAACTGTCCTGCTGTTCTACCCTTCAGATCCCAGGAGAGTTATGAGACTGAAAACTAAGCGGTAAGGCAGGAAGGTGCCATCAGAGATGCATCTGCCTAGGACCAGAGAGCAGCCATGCTGGAGAAACACTCCTGCCATCCACGCAAGACAGCTCCTACCCCCTCCATATTTGCACACACACACAGCCCCTCTCAATACTGTTACCAATGTTTTTTTGGAGGCCTACTCCAAGGGGACACATCTCTGTCCTATTTTTATTTTCATTCTTTGCACAATGCTACATTGTAAGTCTCTATTTATTGAAACTCACTCTTCCCTTGGCTCTGAGGACACTGTGCTATACTGGTGTTCTTACCTCTGATTTCTCCTTCTAGCTCTGCATTCTCCTTTGGTACCCTAAATGGGAGCATTGCTCAGGTCCTGTCCTCAATGCTCTATTCTTATGTGGAGGGGCTCATCTACTCTGATGGCCCTTATCTTTCTGGATCACTCACAATACCTAAAATAGTGTCCTCCATATAGTAGACACTTAAGTAATGTTTACCTAATTGATTAACATTTGTTAATTGCACAATGCCTGGTACACTTCAAATGTTCTGTAAAGACTATTATGGGAGATCTTACAGTTTACAAGCATTTCCTGTGTATTTGCCTGTCTTCATCCTCATCATAACCCTGTGAGGATGATTTTTTCTTATTCTCATTTTTATAGATGAGAGAAGAGGAGGGAGCTAATGTTTGTTTTCTGCCTAGTGCTTTATACACATTTTAATTTAATTTTCACAACCGCACTGTGAAGTAGGTGTTCTTAGCCACATTATACAGATGGGAAAACTGAAGCTCAGAAAGGAATTCAAGATCACAAGGAGCATATAATTTGTCTCCTCTGCTATTTCACTGTTCTGTAAATTTGATCATACCAAATTTAGTGAGCAATACTGGGGAGGCATATAAAAGGTATCATACAGTGATATTATAATTATTGTTTACATATAAGTATTTTTTGGTTTGCATTCATATGAAATTTAATGTCACGCATATAAAGAGCTGAAGAGGAAAATAAAACCCTTCTATTTCCAAGCATTCTCTGCTTTCCCCTTGCATATTATAATAAGAAGAACAGATTATTAAATGTTTACTGTGTGCCAGGCATTATGTTTAGCATTTTACATGTGTGCTTTCATTTAATTCTCACCACAACACTATGAGGTGGGGGCTATTATTATATCTCAATTTATACATAAGGTAATTGTGCCCCATAGGAGTTAAGTAACTGGTTCAATGACCCCTAGTTAGTTTCTGAGGTAATTGAAATTTTAAGTCAGGTTGGTCTGACTCCAAAGTGAACATTCTTTTAATGATAGCAGGCTGGCTTTCTAAGATGATAGGGAAACCAAGTTTCAGAGAGATTGTAATGTCAGGTCTCCTGATTCTACATTTTTTTCCACTTTGCTTCAGCTGCTAGCATCTCTTTGTTGAAGGGACTGCTTTTATTGTCAATAATCTTTCTATGTCTGTGGTCTGTCTCCTCAACCACATTGTCAGCTCTGCCAAACCTCTTTAGATCCCCCACAGAGGGTTCTCACTAAATACTTGTCAATTGATAAGCACGGGGCTCTCTTCGGTTGAGAGAATTATTAATAACCATCAGACTTTGACAAAGCCCTTCTCATCTCCAAAGGAGTTGAGCCCTTGGAGCTTAGGAGATGTATCAATTCCTCGCCTTGCTGCAGCTTGAAGTCAGGAGCCCACACTGCCCGCCTCCGCACAGCATCCATTCTCCAGGGAGCCTCTATAGCGTCAGAATCATTTCACCGAAGGCTAAATTATGTGTGTGACTCTGGGAGAGCGAGGTCTCCGTAAAGGGGGAGAAGAATGTGGGCTGTGGTTCTGAATGCAGATGGACCCTGGGGATGTTTCGCACCATCCGAGATGATGTGTCAACCTCTAGCCGTGGCACTCCATAGAACAAGCTTTAAAGAGTGATCATTACTGTTATATTGGGAATATTAATAATATTTCTTACATTTGTACTGTGAACTCCCATTTATGCAAAAGGCTCCTGCATAAGAATTCATTATTTTTCGTTTGTGCTGGCCTTCCACAAAACCTTTTGGGCTTCAATATTCCCCCAAAGAAATATTCCTCTGTCCAGTTTTTGGGAAAGAGAACCACCCCAGGGAAACAGAAACAGCTGAGACCCTGAGAACGGGAACCTTAGCTGGCTGGGACTAAAGGCCAACAATTGACCCTGCTGAGCAATGAAATATGTTTGGAGCCTGAACACAGATCCCCAATCTCCTTCCTTCTCTTTGGCTGTTCCCGGAGCTGGCAGGACCTCCCACCCCAAGCAGAATCTGTAATTCCTCCCGCAATCAGAATTCACTCTTCCTCATCCCTTCCCCCATCAATGGCCTCAGGGACACTTATGTGGAAGCCACCAATTATCTCTTCCCCTCCTCTAGACCAATTTTCTCATGCATTTGTATGAGTTCACTTAGCATCCTGCAAAGAGACAGGCAGTAGTAATAATCATAGCTAACATTCATGGAGCTTTTACTATAAGGAAGGCACTATAATAAGCACTTTGCATGCATAATTTCTCTTCATCCTCATAATAGTCCTACGAGGAAGGTTTATTTGGCTCCCTACTTTAAAGAGGAGAATGTAGTTTCTAGTGAGTAAGCAGCCTGCCCAAGGCCACACAGCTAGCTAATGCAGAGCCAGGATTCAATGCCAGATCTATGAACCCCTCCAGTATACTGTCTTTTAGTATCGGCTTCCATTTCTTGGATAAAAACAGTGGGACCCAGAGATTGGAAGGCCATGTAACATTCAGAGGAAAGAGTCTCAGGAAGTCAGGAAATAGTTTTCCTCCAATTTCTGCCAGTAACAGGCTAGATGAGACTGGGTGAGTCACTAAAATTCCCCTGTTTCTGAATCTGCAAGCAGGGTCCACAGTGTGTGAGATGCAAAAGAGATGAGCCAAGGAAGGTTAATCTCCTCCAAATCTATAGAGTTTAAAAGCACCATGCGAATGCAAAGTGTTCCTTATCATAATCCTTAACATTATTATTCCAGCCTATTCATCTACCAATGAACCTGGGATACAGTGCCTAGCTCTGCCCCTGGATTCTGGTGCCATTTAAGTGCAAAGACAAATGGTCTCAGGGAGTCAGGGGTGATCCATTATCTGGATATGGATTATTTCTCAGGAGTAAATTGTTAGCCCTGTCAGGTGGCTGATGAATTCTCCCATTGCACCTGGGGGCTCATCACTCTGCATGGGACGTGCAGGGAATGCAAGCAGCACAGCAGCTGGAGTCACAGTGTGACTCTGCAGATGGGGTCCTGGGGGCAGGGAACAAGGATGTGTTGGTTAGGTTCCAGGGAGCAGCAAACGACCCCACCCATCCTTGAGTGAAAAGACAGATAATGAACCCCACCCACCCACAGCCTAGCCCAGGGCAGAAAAGGGTAACTCCTTCCCTCTCTTGATGCTTGAAGCATCTTTGGGGAGAACAAAGCATAAAAGAGGCTGACAGATTCATACACAAGGAGGTACTGACAGAGAGATGAGAAGAATGGGCAAGAGAAAGAGAAACAGAAAAACAAGACATGGAGAAAGACAGGGAAAGAAAATGAATAAAATAAAGGATCACAGAAAAGAGACACATGGAGGAAAAGGAACACAGTTAAAAGAGAAACCCAGAAATAGGAGCTAAGAGGAAAAGAAGAAAGAGTAAGAAGTAGCTGGGTGCGGTGGCTCACGCCTGTAATCCCAGCACTTTGGAAGGCAGAGGTGAGCCCACGAGTTCAAGACCAGCCTGGGCAACATAGCAAGACCCCATCAATAGAATTTTTTTTTTTTAAATTAACAGGGTGTTTTGGCATGCACCTATAGCTCCAGCTACTCAGGAGGGTGAGGTAAGAGGATCGCTGGAGTCCAGGAGGTCAAGGTTGCAGCAAGCTATGATCATGCCACTGTGCTCCAGCCTGGGTGACAAAGTGAAACCCTGAAAAAAAAAGGAAAAGAAAGAAAAGAAAAGAAGAAAGAAAGAAGGGAGGGAGGGAGGAAGGGAGGGAGGGAAAAGAAAAGAAAAGAAAAGAAGAAAAATAAACAAAAGCAGACTCAGAAATAATCCCCAAAAATGGGAAAAGTTATATAGAGAAAGAAAAAAATAAGAAAAAAGGAAAATATATGGGGAAAGATAAATCTAGAGAGAAAACAAGTAGGGGAAGAGAAAGGGGAAGAAATAAATAAAATACAAAAGAAAAGTATATAGAGAAATATAAAAATAGAACAACCAGAGATAAAGGAACACAGTGAAAGAAAAAAGTATGAGGGAGATAAGAATACTGGGAAAACAATAGGTGAAAAATGTTAAGAAACATAGAAGAGGAGATTGAAGTCTTTAGGAGGACCAGAAATGGTTTTTTTTCTCCCTCCCTCCCACTTTCACTGTTAGCCATTCTTGTGGTGTAAAATCAGTCAGACACAGACACACATTCTGAGTCAAATAAGCACATGAAAAATAGCACATCTGGACACAGAGGAGCTGAAAGATTTGAGATGTAGGCAGCGACAGACTCACAGCAGAAAGAGAGAGCCAACCTGAACACAGGATGGGCTCCAGGCAGAAACTGCCAAGGAACTAGATATACCACTGTGAAAGATGACACAAAGGCACCTCAAAAGATGGACATGTGAATAGACAGGTACACAAGCAGACATTCACCAGGGTGGGAGGAGGAGGTTTGGCCTAGCTCCTTTCCTCCTCTCTTCTCTTTGCCTTTGTGAAATACTCTAATAATGGGCATTTACCATTCTGGGTCTCCCACCCTTGGGATTTTTCTTTAGGCTTCATGAAGGTTGGTAGCAATGTGTTTCATTTAAATAAACTCACTCCTGCTAGGGTCTGTTAGTTACAGTATCTCCCCTCCTGGGAACAGACTTCTCTCACCAGTTTAAATGATCATATCCAAAAGACCCCTTTCAGGCATGAGTGTAAACGGCTGAATATCAGTCCCTTGGCTAAGACAGAGTTGGAGTCTGTCTTGATGCTTACTCCAAGACTAGAACTTTTTCCCCCAGTATGCCATGATCCTCCTTAACTTCACTGGACTTTCCTTTTCACCTCTGCAGTTTGAAGCAGATGAGAAGGGGAGGCTACGCATCAGGATCCCTACTCGAATAAGAGGAGCGTCATAAGATTTCCTTGGTTAAAAAGTGTTTCTTGCAAAAGCGAAGTTTGAAAACCTCAGGGTTACACAGGGCCAGATGAATTCTAAGGGTCCTTCCAGCTCTGACATTCTGAAATTCTATGACTAAGAGCTAATTTGTTCAAATCTAAACCCGCAGTAATTGCACAGAACTTGATTGAATTTTCTGAGCAAACATGGCGTCACTGTCTGCCCCAATAAGTATTTAGCCATGGCCCCAGTTTAATGATTTTGTGCAGTATCAATATTTCTTAGTGCAGTTTCCAGCACTGACAGGTAGGTGCATGATGATGTGAAACATGTGGGCTCAAGATGCCCACCCAGGAAAGCCACAGGTGGTTGTTGGTGTGTCCACCTGGCTTGGGCTGACACACAGACTGCACCAACCCCTCTGGCTAGTGCTGGGCACATGCGGGGGTAGCACAACTGCCTTTGAAAGGGGCATGCTGGTTGGGTGGGTGGATCGGGTTGCCCTAAAAGCTCAGGGATGCTGTAGCCAACGGGTCACAAAGAGAATAGCAGTGAATGGGGCTTGCTTTGTACAACTTCACTTTGATGCAAATCATCCCTGAAGGCTACTGCCTCACTTAGTATTCCATTCATTCATTCATTCATTCTACAGAGAGTGCGTGCTCTGTGCCAAGCTCTGTGCTAGAACTAAGGATAGAGACATGAACAAGATACAGTCCAATATCTCCCAAAAATCTCATTTGTGAATCAGAATTGTGGTACAGTCAAGGGGGCAGTATGTGAACCAAAGTCAAGGAATACTGATGCCGCTCAGCATCAACAAACTTAGGCTATGGATAAATATTTATGAGAAGAAATAATTTGGTAGGAATATTACTATATATGCACACTTTTAATTATTCCCACTGGCAAAACTGATGAATCAGAGACCTTTTTTTGTATGCAATATTCAAGATGCAAAGAAGTCTTATAATTAGCTCAGGTAAAATAACTTGATTGTTTCCTAAGTACAACTCTGAAAAGGCACAAATTAATTTAATACTTTTTGTTTATCTTTTAGTTACACATTATCCATGATAGGGTTTTATTTGTTGGTGATGGTTTGAGAGCATTGTGTTTTGGAGAGAAATGAAACATTTACTGGAAGAGAAAGGAAGATCGGTTCCTCTCTTTGATGCTGCCATGACACTAAGCCTGTCATTCCCAAACAGAGATACATTTATATAAGTTTGTGAGTTCTCTTGGTCATTTGTCTGTTATATATTTAGACTTTCACACATGCACCAACCATACACAAAGCACCTTCTCTGACACGTGCACTGGGCCACGTGTGGGAACACTGGAAAGATTAGAGCATAGCCCCTGCCCTTGAAGGGCTTCTACTCCAGAAGGGGAGCCAACAAATAACTCAAGGACTTTATGATGAGTGGCATAACAGAGGTGTGGACAAAGGGAAGCTGAGAAGAACAGGGACTAAGAGATGAGGGTATTCATTCATTCATTCATTCTACAGAGAGTGCGTGCTCTGTGCCAAGCTCTGTGCTAGAACTAAGGATAGAGACATGAACAAGATACAGGAGAAGCTTTAAGAGACAAGGTGGCCTATGGTGGGGTGTGGTGGAGAAGGTCTGAAGATTGACCCTATTCATCATTGTGGGGCTAGACGGAACCATCCTCTTTCTCCAAACTCTGTTTTGCTTTGTTTTAATCAGTAGAATGTATCTATGAGAACCACAGAACTACACAGCAAGCAGATCAGTCTGTAGCTGGGATTAGCCCAGTAGCCTGCATCAGTTTAACTGCTTCAATTTAGGATGAAATATAGCCACTCCTTTTGAAAAACGCAATGCAGGGAGGTGGGTGGTCAGAGACTGGCTCCTATCCCCTAACCTTAGCTTCTTGAAAATCAGATTTTCCTTGCCTACCCAGCACTCCTATCTAGCAGAGTTATTCTTTTATGGGGGCAAAGTTGTTTGAGTAGCACTGGGTATCATGGTAGCTTTCAAATTATTCACATTCCAAAGGAGGTTTAATGATTTCCAAGATAATTGGTTGTAGAAATAAGTCCTTCTAAAAACCCAGCAATAGAATGTTCATGATGCCACAGGATGATTCAGAACATTTGGCCTTAATTACTTTGATTGTCCGCCAGGATTTAATATATGAATATTACATTGCGATCTTCAATTTAATTTCTTGTGTAAATGGATTGTGGCAGAATCCTGTAGTCCTGAACTGGCACATAATTCAGCGTGGGAGACACTATCTTAACTCATCTCATTACTCAAGCCATTTGTTGTCCTTCAGGCTTTGACAGCCAGGAGATGGGAAAGTAGCAGAGGTGATGTGATCTCTCAACCTGGGTCCAGACAGACATGAGCCATAGTCTCTACCGATTACGTTGTTACACAGACACAGACAGCACTTATTTTCAGAAGAAAAAAAAAATGCCCCAGTCAATGTGCAGCTGTGTGCTCTGGTCTTTCTTAGCATAATGGAGTGGAAAAAGCTGGGGCATGCATGCAAGAGACCTGAGTTCTAGTCCTAAGTTGACCACTAACTTGCAGTATGATCTTGGGCAAGCCACTTAATTTCTCTGAGCTTTCGATTCCTCGTCATTAGAACTACATAATCTCCAAGTGCTTTCCAGAGTGAAGGTTTTCTGACGTATTAATAGCATGTGGCAAATCTGACAGTTTTGGCACCATGGCTAAAAGAAGGTTGTTTCTATCCATCTGTGAATAATAAGCAGCCCCCCAAGAATGGGCAAAGTTTGAGGAAAGGGAGAGCGAGACAGGGCAGATAAGTGGGAGGGAAGAAGGAAGGGAAGGTGGAGAGAACAGCCCTGCAGCCTTAGTGAGCTATCTCTCAGGGCCCAGGTGAGCTTGTTAGGACCTTAGCAAAATGGTGGACATTTCAGCCTGGGAAGCTTGATGGAAATTACAGGAATAAAATGAGATTCAAAAAGCATTAAATGGGAAGCCACAGTGCTGGAGAATTTATTTGTACCACATATAACAGAGAGTTTGCATCTAGAATGCATAAAGAACTCCTAGAAATGAATACGAAAAGGACAATCTAGTAGGATAAAATGGACAAAAGACTTAAATGGGAATTGTACAAAAGAGTATATCCAAAAGGCCAATGAACATATGAAAAGATGCTCAACCTCAGTCATCAGAGAATTGCAAATCAAACCACAACGAGATACCACTGCACACCCACCAGAGTGATTAAAATGTAAAAGTCTGACAATACTTACTGTTAATAATGATTTGGCGCAATGAAAGAGTGCAAATTGGTACAAACTTTGAAAAACTGGCAGCATTCAGCAAATGGAATGTGTGCTTATGACTCAGTGATTCCACTACTAACAGAAATGCAGGCACATGTGCACCAAAAGTCAAACAAAAATAACCATAGTAGTGTTAGTCAAACAGCCCCAAACTGGAAATGCCCATCTGCAGTAGAATGGTAAACTCAATTGTGGCATATTCACAAAAGGGAATATTATACAGCAATGAGAAGGAACAATATCAGTTTTATGCAACAACATGGATGAATCTCACAAACATAATATTGAATGAAAGAAGCCAGAAACAAAAGCATACATACTGAATTATTACATAAAAGTCAGTAACTGGCAAAACTATAATGTTTAGGAATGCATGCTAAGATGTACAAGTATAAATAAAAGCAAGGAAGTGATTTTTGGAAAAGTCAAAAAAGTTGTTACCTTTTAGTCGGGGAGAAAGGAATTATGATTAGGGAAGGGACACAAGTAGGGCATCAGGGATGCTGATAATATTCTATTTTTAACTGGGTAACAATTAACACGGGTGTCTCGTTGAACAAGTTGTGCATTTATGATTTATGCACTTTTCTTTATGTGTGGTATATTTCACAATTTAAAAATAAAGCTTTAAAAATACAGAGATTGAAAAAAGTCAAAGCCAAATCTTTGTTTCAGACTAATGTGACTCCAATTTCTGTCCATTGTCTCAGGACCCTGCAGATTCTAGACTCTCGGCAAAGAGAGGACAGAGGCTGTGTCTCATTTCTCTCAGTATCTGCCTGCCAAAATCTTCCAACTTTAAAGCTAACCTGACTCCAATTGGTACCTAACAGCCACCAGCCAACTGACTGCAGTTAAAGACACCTTGTTCCAGCTGCTTTCTAGTTTCCTCTCATTTCCCCATTCTCAAACTATTCTTGTTCCATTTCAGTTCCATCTTTCTCTTGAGTCTTTATTCTGTCTTCTGTTTGCAGCCCTGTTCCTTCCTTTTGGACTAATGGCTGAGTGACCCAACTGGATTTCCTTGGCTTGAACCTGAGCAAGCCCTCTCTCTCTAAAGACTTGAATGCCTACTCCCTTCACTGAGTGGTTTCTTCTGTTCCTGGCCAACTCAGGTAGGGTATCTACCACCTCCCCCTCCCTAGATCTTATAGGGTTAAAGTGCCTTATCTCAAATCCTTGGCGCCAAATGTTTCAAAATTCAGAATTTGGGGAATTTTATCAAGGTAATCATGTGTATTTGCCAATATCACATAACACCTCTAGCAGGTTGCGGCATAGCTCCCCATAATCAAATACATTAATATTTTTGTCATGAA
Source organism: Macaca fascicularis (assembly GCF_037993035.2). NCBI lineage: Eukaryota > Metazoa > Chordata > Mammalia > Primates > Cercopithecidae > Macaca > Macaca fascicularis. The sequence goes on along the minus strand of NC_088395.1, from coordinate 137,325,848 downwards.
ATATATGGATGTTCACACTAAGTGGGATAAAGAAAGACTGTCATAATGTAAGTTAAAATGAGTTTTAACGTCAAACTTATGAGAAAGTTTTTGGTTTTCAGAGCTTTGTGGTTTGGGAAGTGAAAATAAAAAATAGGAGCCCAATGCTTGTTTGGTGGATGGATGGAAGGATGGAAGCATAGAAGGACACAATGAATTACATGTGTTTATCATCCCAAGTGACAAATGTGCATTTAACAAGAGTCTTCATCACTTTAACCAATTGTGGGCACATCAGATTCCACCGCTGGCAAGAGGAACACTAGTAGAAAAATCTACCACATAGGTCTGCTACCAGAACATAGATGGCCTGCCTGGGGTCAAGTGGCCATCCCTGGGCCACTCTTCTGCATAAAACATCCATCCAGCCCCTTTTCCTGGCTATGAGTGGGGTAGGCCTAACTAGAAGGGAAAGTTATGGATATGGCAAGTACCTGGGGCTGTTGGGTCCAGTTGGAAAGGAATGGATGGGCTTCAAGCACCAATTTCATGTGGCCCTCCTTAAATAGTATTGTTCTCAGCAAGGCTTTGCAAAGGTATTGAGTGGAATTAGTTCAAGATCACCCTTCCCAGCAAGTACTCAGAGTGCAGTAAGTATATATTTCTAGGAAAGGGTACAGTTAGGTGTTTTTTACTTCCAGCCACCTGGGAGTGTGGATACTACAGCTTATTGTCCTGGGATGCTTCAGAGGCAAAGCAGTGAGTTCCAGGAGAGGCTAGCAAGGGACTAGAGCATGAGTCAAAGCCAAACCCTCAGGTTCCCCCTCCCAGGAGACACCAAAGAATCATGGGAGACCTCATCAGGAGAAAACCACGCAGCCACTTCCAGGACCGATGCCTAGAGGAGAAGCTCAGGGGAAGGTGGATTTGAGGAGAGGTTAGGAGGCTCAGCCTTAGAGCTCCAGAAAACTGGGTTGTTTACTCCTAGAATATGGAAACTGAGTCACCAGGTAGGCATCTCCCATAGCTCTGCCCCAGGCTTTTCCATCTTAAAACAGTAAGACAGGACTTACATGAGCTCTTCCATCTTTTTCTGCTCTGCTTTCCAGAGTTCATGAATCTATGATTCTCTTTTAAATAATCTTTGTCTTTTTTCTCATAAGAGTAATACATGCTCCTTGTTGAAACTTTGAAAAGTTAGGTAAATATATAAATGTTTAGATTCACTTATCATCCCACCCACCTCTTACACATTTGAGTGTATTACCTTTCTGCTTGCTTGCTTTTATTTTCCATGTCTTTATAAAATTGTGATCATAGACTTTTGTATTTTGAGTTAGACACTTAAGTATATTGTGAGCATTTCCCATGTCACCACAAAAGCTATCATTCTAGTCTAATTTGAATATCCACCAGATATTGTGGGCACACTTAGTAAGGATAAAATGTGTAGCCTGCCTTTATGGAACTTATACTCTTGTTGAGAAGATGAGGCTGATATACATGGAACCAATAGTGATAAATACAAATGGAATATAATGAAATGTCACTTTGAGGGATAGGCTGGAAAGACAGTAAGAATCCAAAAGAGGGAAAGATTGACGTGGGTAGCATTATAAGTGGAGGCTCCTGGAGAAGGCAGGACTTAAATTGGCCTTTAAAGGATAAGAAAAAGGAGAATGAGAAAGGTAGAAGCATGAAGAAAACAGACACAATGGGGGAAAGCTGGATTGAGTAATCCCAAACCCTTTATGCTTATCATTGTTGTTGATGATACAGAGCTACCCAGGGCCAGGATTTCAGGACTGTTCAGGGTCCCACCTAATATATGAACAAATAAACCCAGGTCTCTAACCTAAAGGGGATTTGGAGGCTAAATGCATGAAAAATGAAGCACTGGTATTGATATGGCAGTAGCTTAGACTCAGACCTTTTTCCACTTAGTAACTGACTTGTTTCTTTGCTGCATCTTGAACAGTGATGGCTCAAACATCACGGTGCTAGTGGCCAGAGTCACCAGTTGTACAACTTCCTAGCTAGATAGCTGATTACATGACTCCAGAGCCCTAGTCACAGTCAATCCACTACTGTGGGTTGGTAATCACAAAAAGAGGGTAAACAGAAAGAAAGCCCATGTCACAAGCCCCCTTCTTCATACACTGAAGACACAGCCAAAAGCTTGTTGTAAATGTTAATTAAGTCATTAATTTGTGATCTGAAGATCTCCCCAGTGGAACTAGGAGTTTCCTAAGGACAGAAAAACAGTGGTTTGAAGAACAGTAGAAATGTTCATGAAATACCACAGTTTAAGATTCATTTGTGATGCATCAGAAATGCCCTTGCCTATGGTCAGGAGACTTGCCACTAACTAGCTATATGATTTTGACCAAATTCTATTACTTCTTGGAGTCCATCTCAGTTTTCTTCCTCATCTGTAAAATGGAAACTATTTCAAAGTTCCCTTTTGGCACCAAAATTCTATGAACCTACAATGTATTTGGACCACCACCACTTTTCAGATTTCAGGATCCCCTACAACAATGCAAATAACCCTAAGAAAAGGCTACATCTTACCCTGTGTTGCCAGTCACCACCATACCTGGGAATCGAAGTCCTTTGGGGAATGGGACCAGGAGAGCGAGCAGGCCCAGCCAGAGGGGAGAGGCACAAAAAGGAGAAGTGGGTGGACCCCAAGATGTCACCAGTTAAGCAGAGAGAGGATCTTGATACCTCCTCCTCTATCTGCCTGTCCCCTGAGTGCCCAGCAGCAGGCTGTGCTTTACTGCATGCCTACGTAGGTGCCTGCTCACCACAGGGTGCCCTAGCTGCCAGCATGCTATTCCAGGCCAATAGGAGAACCCTGAGGTGAAGTACCCTGGGGCCAATCGTAGGTGGAAATATCTCTTTAATGGCCAGAGAGAGTGTATCTTTGGCTGCTTTTCATTGGTTCAGACCAACTGAAGGCTCTCTGGACTCTCAGCCAATGCCGAGCCATTAGCCAACAGGAATGGGCTTTGTTGCTGGATCTTGTTTTTGTCTAGGGCTGATGGGTAACCCTGCCCCAAGGGCTGCCTTGTCTCCTCATTATCATCCCTGACTGAAAACTTTTGCCATGAACACAGAAGGCATGAGCAGTGGGACTTAATCAAGGCAGCTCAGAGGTAGGCATGCTTGGGGCCAGGGGCCATGCCTGGGCCCAGTCCTTGCAGGTGAGTGCAGGTGAACCAGCAAAGGGAGAGAATAAACAAGTAGAATTGGTGGGCATGGGCACTGTGAGATTAAAGCTAAGGGCAGGTCTTGACAGATCAAACTCTTCCTTCCTTCCCACAAGCCATGAGTATCTGAGAAACTTATCCACAATCCTATGGTTCCCCCTTTACTCTTTCTCTGTAGCCCCAACCACAACCAGGGAGGGGTTCCTCCCAAGAAAGTAAGAAAAGCTTATTGGAGAAGGTGTGCCGGCTCCCACTTGCAGGCTGGATTCCCTGACTTAGGATGCCCGCAATGGTCAGAGATATAGACTTGGTGACTCTGGCCTTCAGAGATACATGGATTCCATAATATTTGCTTCTAACATCTCAGATTATAGTCTGACTATCTCCTCATATGCTTTAAGGAAGGCTAGGGGTGTGGGTTCAATCCTGGGTGAGCTGGGTAGCCTTCTTCACTTTGGTCTCTGACCATTGACACAATTATTAGTCCCACCCAAGGGCAAAATCTCTAACCTGAACAGCTATTTAAGCAATGTGTACACAGGAGGCAGAATGAGAGAGTATGGAGGATACAGTGAAAAGCCTTCCCTGTTTCTGAAAACATTCAGTCTTACATCAAACACTCACTGAATGCCTTTATGAGGCAGACACTCTACTAGATGCTAAGATAACAAAAAGGATTAAGACACATGAACTTTTGGTGAATCCCGCCAGGGCAGAGCCAGGGGGAAGAGTGTGTTTTAAGCACTAGTGATCAACTACCTTTAAAAATTGACCTGAGGTTATAGTTGGCTTTGGAATCCCCCAGAACTGGCCCTTGGTAAAACTGATCACAAATGTCTGTTTACAATGCCCCTTAAGGTGCTCCCGTATTAAAACTCTCTTGCAGAAAAAAAAAAAAAAAAAATGTACTTCAAAATTTATGTAAGACCTTGGGCAAGTCAATTCTCAATCCTCCCCTCCTTAAAATAACAAGCTTAGGCTTGGGGCTGTGAAGCCCTTTCCAAATCTAATAGACCCTCTAGGAGTCTATAGTAGCAGTCATTTACTCATTAGTATAGATTTAAGTAGCTATGTTCCTTTTCCCTGGATTAGCTATATTTTAAGCTTTGTTTCCAATTGTGTAATGAAAGACTTTGTCACTTAAAGATTTTGCAGGGATCTGCCTACATTTGTGGAAGGGAAATGGAGATTAAAGAGGTATAATAAACCTCCCCAATATCCTAACATCCTCTTTCCTTGGGCTCTAGGGCCCTGCACTCTGTTGAGGTTAATCCCAACAGATTACTTAGTTACTAACAAAAAGAATCATTAAAAATAAAAAACTAAGCCTTATTGGGGGCTTACAATGATCTAACACCAAGAAACTGTTGCAACAATGAACCGGAAAAGCCTAGTGAAAAGTTCTGAGCACATATTATGCAGGCTCAGGATGCAGAAATTGCAACAGCACTTTGCCCCTTGCTCTTCTCTCCTGTCTGTTTTGGCTTCCTTTGGAGCCTGGATCTCAGTCCTACTGGCCGTAGATATTTTGAATGATTCAAGGTCAGGAAAAGGGACAATGATTCAGAAATGCACATCATTCCTTAAGTACATTTAATTGTAAAATACATCTAATCAATCCGATCCCCTGTCTGAACCTGGCAGCTAAGAGAAGCAAAGCAAAGCTTTTGCGTTTCACTCCAAACCAAAATAAGAAGCTAAAGGCGGATGGGGGAGGGGATGGGATCAATGAATCCAATCAATGGTCTATATTAATGTTTCTTATATGATAGTGCTGATTTGCAGCTTTCCAGGTGCCAAATGGCATCTGGGAAACATTACTCCATCCCCCAATTGACGTAATAATTAGATTGCATAAATGGTTCCTCTGTGCTCACTGCCAGCCCAAGAGACAAATGTTATTGGTGAGCCAATCAATCTTTCCCCCCGTTAAAGTTTCAACTTGTGTCAGCAATTATGCTGTGGAGGTCGAAAGCCACCCAAATGAGTGAAAACTGGCAAAGATGAATTTCAGGAGTGGATTATACTGCACTATTTCCCAGCAGAGTGTGTATGGTCAGAACCTGGACAGGTACATGAACAGATCTGCAACTGGATATACCACCAGGGGCCAGAAGAGGAAAGAAAGTCTAGTGACATCTGCAATATTTTGCTTTTCTTTATTCCAGTTGTCTCCTTCATACTTAGATAAACCAAGGGGCTGAGGAGAGCATGGCAGGGGAAGGCATTAGTAATTTGTTATTAGTCTTTGTGATAGGCTGAATAATGCTCCCCCTCCCATAAAATCCATGTTCTATTCCCCAGAATGTGCGAATGCTATCTTCTATGAGACTTTGCAGATGTGATTAAATTAAGAATCTTGATATAGAGAGATTACCTTGGACTAGCCAGCTGGGCCCTAAATGCAATCACAAGTGCCCTTATCACAAGTGTCAGAGAGAGAGATTGCAGACAGAAGAAGAAGAGAAGGCAACGTGACCATGTAGGCAAGGATTGGAGTGGCGTGGCCACCAGCCAAAGAATGCCAGCAACCACCAGAAGTGGGAAGGGGCAAAAGATGCATCTCCCCTAGAACCTCCAAAGGGAGCTCAGCCCTGCCAGCACCTTGATCTTGGCTCAGGAAACATATCGGACTTCTGGCCTCCGGACTTTGAGATAATAAATGTCTATTGTGTTAAGCCACAAAATTTGTGGTAATTTGTTACAGCAGCCCTAAGAAACTAATATAGACCTCCATTACTAAGCCCAGGTCACAGGTAGAATGATAAACAACCTTCCTGTTGTATTGTAAAGAGCATCAAAATCCTTCTCTAGCCAAAATAGGCCCTCAATCTATCATGATGCAATGTCAAGGACTAGGAATCCAAAATTCACACATATATGTCAACATTTCTACTTTTTGAGCAATTCTTTCTTGTTACTACGTTGCAAACAGTACACATAAGCCCTTGTTTTCCACTAGTCCTTTTGCATGAATTTATGCATCCAATTAACTCCAGCCACCAGGCAGGCCTTGGGGGGACAGGGAGGGACACTGAGCAGGTAGGGAAATACGGTAAATATGTCTAAATTGAAACCACTATTGGGCTCAAATCAAATCTTTTTTAGTAATAACACTAAGTAGGGCCTTTAGGAAAACAAGTCATGGCAGAACTAACTTAATTTACTCTTCTGATAAGGTTACAAGGCTTGTAGATCGGAGAATGTTGTAGACAGGATGCATCTGGATTTTAACAAGGCTTTTGACTTAGACTCTCATGAGCCCTTTATAGATAAAGTGAAGAAATACAGACTGCAGGTGAGACTCCAGAGGTAGCAGGTGGCTGCTGATATGTGGATCAGGGTCTCTAGTGATAAGTCACAGATCTTTACATCAGTGTCAGTCAAGTCACCACTCTTATCCAACAGCTCAGACAGATGGCATGCTCTCTGGGAGTGAGGATGCTGGGAAGCTAGAGGATCTAGCTAACAGATTGGATGGGAGACTCAGGATCCAAAACAGTCTCAGTAGGCTGGAGCATGGGCTGACCTCTGTGAAATGCAATGTCCAGCATTAGGAATTCAAAATTCACATGTACAAAGACAGGCTTATATACAGAGCAGCCGTCAGCATAGAGAAGGCAGAGGAGATCAGTAGGCACACAGTTGGATGAGTCAGAAGAATGGTGAGGCTGGCAAAAATAAAAAAAATTTAAACAATAAAAGCTAAACGTAGCTTCATTTGCTTCTCTGGAAACAAGAGAGAACCGTGCTAACACTTGATTATTTTCCATTATCCGGGCCATACTGGGTTCAGTTCTGGGCAAAATTCCTTTTATCTCCCAGATGTATTATTTTTAAAAAACTAAATAAAAACAAAAGGTGGAGGGTAAATGGAGAGATGTTGGTCAAAGGATATAAAGTTTCAGTTAGGAAGAAGAAATTCTGGAGATCTATTGTACAGCATAGTGACTACAGTTAATAATAATGTATACTTGAAAATTGCTAAGAGAGTATATCTTAAATATTCTCACTACACACACACTAAGTATGTGAGGTAATGGATATGTTAAATAGCTTGATTCAATCATTTCACAATGTATACATATATCAAAATGTCACATTGTACACTGTAAATATATACAATTTCTATTTGTCAATTACATCTTAATAAAGCTGGGGAGAAAAATACAAAACAAAAACAAAAAAAAAAAAACTTACCAAAGTGCGTAAAGTGAAAATTGACAGCATTCCTCCCTCCCAGTACCTAAGGCCAAAGGTAATTACTATTAACAGAGTACTGATTATCCTTCCACACTTATCTATGAAATTATTTATGATGTACAGTTTATTAACACAAATGAAAGCATGCTATATATATTGTTCTTGGCCTTGCTTTTGATTTAACAACATATCATGAGCATTTTCCCATGTCAGTGATCATAAGAGCTAATAATTACTGTTCATTTTCCATGTACCAAATACAATTCTATAAATACTTCATATTTTCATTCAGTTAAAACTCACAATAACTTCCATGAGATGAAGAATATTATTATTATTCCCACTGTAGAGAAAAGAAAACAGTTCAGAGGACTTTCTTAAGATTACAGTTATTTAATGGCAGAGGTTGGATTTGAGTTCAGGTCTGTCTGGTTCCAGAACCTATGCTCTTAACATCTACACCAAGCTGCCTCTTAGTTCTTTGAGGGCAGCCTCATTAAAAAAAAAATACAGCATAGGAGTTTATTGCATCTGTATCATAATTTAATTAATCTTATGTTAGTGGACATAAGATTGTTCTGTTACTGAAAGATTTTTCAGAGCTTTTAATATGCTAATGTGCATTATGAACCTCTTAAGAGGTGGATATAGTAGGCAACGTGTCCAAAACTTCCTTAACCATGGCATCCTTTTCTCTCACAGAGTACTTGAGAGACTGGAGCATTGGGGATCAGATTTTGGTGTGCATCTGCATCATCTGGAATGCTTTTCAAATGCAGATCCCCAGGCCTCGACTAAAGTGCTTCTGATATGGATAATTTATAGACCACACATTGAGAAATACTGCTGTGTGCTGTGGGATTAATATTTGATGTGTAAAATGAATATGAGTGGCTACATAACCACAGTTTTATCGATCAAAGACATGACTAGCTGGGAGACAGAAACACTCTTTTCCCTTCCCTCCTCAGGTCACCTAATCATCAGAACCTTATTCACTCCAATGCAAGAAACCCACATCAAGGATGCATTAATCTGGCATCCCAGTGAGCTAAGTTCCCAGGAGACTAAGCCACCAGTGACCATCACACCTCTCCACCTCCCTCAACGAAGAACTCTGCCACTACTGAAAGTATAAGATAATAATAGATTAAAATCAATTAATCAATAAGTTAATATTCCATGCATATGCTAACTCTTACTATTGGGACCTCTTCTTTTCAGTTTCTGTCATCTACAGATACATTAAGAATAGTCTGTTTCGTTTCCTTCCTTCTTTCCTTCCTTCCTTCCTTCCTTCCTTCCTTCCTTCCTTCCTTCCTTTCTTTCTTTTTCTTTCTTTTTTTTTTTTTTTTCTGAGACAGAGTTTTACTCTTGTTGCCCAGACTGGAGTGCAATGGTGCGATCTCAGCTCACCGCAACCTCTGCCTCCTGGGTTCAAGCAATTCTCCTGCCTCAGCCTCCTGAGTAGCTGGGATTACAGGCATGCACCACCATGCCCGGCTAATTTTGTATTTTTAGTAGAGACGGGGTTTCTCCATGTTAGTCAGGCTGGTCTTGAACTCCAGACCTCAGGTGATCCACCCGCCTCGGCCTCCCAAAGTGCTGAGCCACCACACCTGGCCTAAGAATAGTCAGTTTGTAACACAAATATCTGCAGAACAAGAATTAACCCAATAGGGACAAAAACAAATATGAGAGAATAAATGTTATTATGTGTTTTTTAAACTGTGAGTTTGGAAAAGTACAAGATGTCTTGCTTGTGCTCTCAAGTGATATTTAATATCAAATCCCACTCACCATTGCAGGTTATTGCTTAAGGGTCACCTGAGGTCAAAGTGGAGACAGGAGAGAAAGGACAAAGGGGGAAAGGATGAGAGGGTGAAGACATATCCAGAATGCTCAAAGGAGTGCTTAGGAGGGAGGCTCCTGGAAACATTCATCTCCAGTGAGTGGACAGGGGGGCTTACTTGAGAAGGAGCCAGAGTAGCCTATTGCTATTCAACCCCAAACCCTGCACTTGAGACCCCCTCCACAAATCACATACTGAGATTTCCAAAATACCCTTACCCTTAGAATCTCAAAGGATTCTCACTTCAGCTGCAAGAGGCCAAAGGGGCATTACTACACACCTTATTTGACAAGTGGGGCTTTAAAGGCAACAGTGGTTTGGAAGAGGCAATGTCTAGTGTAGAAAAGGAAACTACACAGATCATGATGCAGTGGAAAGTATACTGGAATTTATAAATTTACATTTAGCAGAATCTCAAGCATGTAAAATTGCATAGAAAAAAGCTGGAAGGAAATATGGATCCAATATTGATCGTTAAGGATGAATGACGTTTTCTTCTTCATACGTGTCTGGGTTTTCCTCTCCCCTCAAACATTTTACAATGGGCTTTGTTGTTTTTATATATAATAAAAAGGTAAATACCAAATAAAAATAGGGCATAAGCCTAAAATTCAAGTTCCATCTCTGCTCCTCTCACTCTCTGAGACTCAGTTTCTACAACCGTCCTCAGGGAACTAAGGTTGGATGGAGATATTGACTGAGAGAAAGGAAAAGAAAGGGAAAGAAAAGAAATGGAAGGAAAGGGAAGAGAAAGAAAAGAAAGGGAAGGAAAAGGGAAGAGAAGAAAAAGGAAGGGAAGGAAAGGTCAAGACTGAGATGGTGGTCTAGTTGAGGTTATCTTGGAAAAGGAGATACTGTTCTCTGACCTTAGAGATGGTGGCTATGATAATGCTTTGCAAATTGTGAAGAGCTATTATGCAAATGACAAGACTCATTGTTCTTAAAGACCCCTGCTCCCCATCATACATATGGGTGCATGCATACACTCACACACACACACACACACACCCCTTCCCTAAACTGCTTGAACATTTACACTTTGGCTCAATTTTCTCTTCCATTTCGGCGACCTCATTACCAATTCCAGGCAGAGTCTGTTCTCTGCTTGTCACTAGCCAATCTAGCTACCTTGGATTCCCCAGCATATCTGAAATTTTTCCCCTTATAGACTGTTCTGTCATTAACAAGTGTCATCTACATAACCCAAAGCCATATCCCAGAGCTCTGCAAGAGCCAGCATAGTGACTAAAAATGCAGCCTGGTCCAACCAGGACAGGATCTACATTTCCTTATTTCAAGCCAGATTAATTACCTCATTAATGATAATTCCTCACCTATGCCCAGAGTCTATGCTTTGCAAAGAAGCTGTATATTCTGTATCTTTCTGGGGCCTCACAGCAGTACTGGAAGGGAGGCAGGTCAGAGATGGACACTCCTGTTTACAGAACACAGAGAGGGCAAGTGACCTGTTATAGAATCACAGAGAGTGAGTAAAAGACAGTGTCAGAATTCAAATCCAACTTCATCCCATACCCAAGCCAGGCTCTTTCTCCTATACCATAGCATTCGCTTACAGTTGGATATGGAGAAAGGAAAATACAGAAAATGAGTAACTATGCACATGACCATTGAGAGATTCAACATGACATGGTTGCAAAACCTTTTTCTTACTGGAATAAGACAACATCCAAGACTTGTAATAAGACTCCATTTGGAATCTGGAAGCCAGATAAGAGAAAGTTCTCTCTCTGAGATTAGCACTGGGCTCTTCCACGAATCATTTCTTCCTTCATTTGTGCATTCACTTATTCATTATATAATCATTTATTAAATATTTCATATGTACCAGGCACTGTACTTAGTGCTGATGGATAAGATGTAAAGAAAGGCAGGATATGGTCCAGAGCCTCATGGTCTAGAGGGAGGAATTTAAAACAGATTTGGCTAATTCCAAATACATAGCAAAGTAGCATTCGTGCCATGAAAGAGTAAAATGCTCTGGTAGCCTAGAGAAAAGATTCAGATCTGTTTGCTGTTTGGGGGATGTGGGATAACTTCATGGTATATGAAACCGACCAAGGAAGGACGAGTAGAATTTGAAGAAATAGGAACTGGGTGGGTGTAGGCACTGTCAGGAAGAGAACAGCATGATGTAGGCACAGTGGTAAGAAACCAGACGGATTAGATGGGAATCAGTGAATAATTCTATTCTGATGGAGCTGGGATTGGATACAAAAAAGAAAAAGATAAGATGGGAATATATGTTTGGGCCAGATCATGGTAAGTTTGGAATACTGTGGGCCCAGCATCAGTTTCCATCCTTCTCAGAGGCCAGCAGCAGTGGCTGTGCAGGAAGGATTTGAGGAAGGCACAAAGGATGGACGCTGCTCTCTTGGATCCAGAGGCCAAGGGAAAAAATAGTGATGCCTACATTGGTTCCAAAAGAAGGAAGGCCACACTAAGTCTTTTTGGCAGGTTAGCAAATAGTGGCAAGTTGCTTTCAGAGAAAATGTGCTCAATTTTTAAAAATTATTTTTATATATTTAGGGGGTACAAGTCCAGATTTCTTACATGCATATATCGCCTAGTGGTGAAGTCTGGGCTTTTAGTGTACCCATCCCCCCAAAGAGTGAACATTGTAGTCAATATGTAATTTTTCAATCCTTAGCCGTCTCCCACTCTCCCACCTTTTGGAGTCTCCAATGTCTGTTATTTCCCTCTGTATGTTCATGTGTATCCATTGTTTGGGTTCCACTTCTAAGTGAGAACATGTGGTATTTATCTTTCTGGTACTGAGCTATTTCACTTAAGATAATAGCCCCCGGTTCAATCCATCTTCGTGGAAAAAAACACGACTTCATTCTTTTTATGGCTGAGTAGTATTCGATGGTGTATGCATACACCACATTTTCTTTATCCAGTCATCCGTTGATGGACATATAGGTTGATTCTGTGACTTTGCTATTGTAACTAGTGCTGTGATAAACATGTGAGTGCAGGCATTTAAAAAAATAATGATTTATTTTCATTTCAGGATAAACCCAGTAGTAGGATTGCTGAATCAAATGGTAGTTCTATTTTTAGTTCTTTGAGAAATCTCCGTACTTGAAAATGCTCAAGTTTGTTCACTGAAATTTTGGCCTTGGCACCTTTCCCAGTTCACCTTCTATGCCCTTACCTGTGCTAAACTTTAAACATGTGGTGTCATCCTCAGCCTATCTCCCATGAATTCCACTTGTTGAGGATGCAGATTCATTTTGTTCAAGGTATTTTTCCTGCCCTTTGCTTCAATGGTCCTCAGTTCCCCAAAGTTAAAGCCACTGATACCTGTTTCTGCTCAGTCTCCTTCCTGGCTCCTCCTTGGCTTACTCCTTTGGACTTAGTCTTTTTTAGTTTAGTTCCTGGTCCTCTTCTCATAGTCTAATTTGAAGATGCCATTCCTGAGCAATATGGTCTACACTCCTGGTTGCAACCACTTCACCAATAACTTCTACATCTGTATCTTCTCTTTTCTGAGTCCATGTCCCAGAAATCCAGTTGCCCCATTGTACATCTCCACTTTGATGTACCACAGTTAACTCCAACTCGAAATCTCTTCCACCATTCCAGAAGAAATAAACTTCCCACACAAACATGCTTTTCCACCTAATCTACTATCATATGCTTCATCATGCAAATTAGGCACCTAGACCTTTTTCTTGACACTCTCCACTCACTGTCCTCTAAATATCCAATCAATCGGCAAGTCTTGAAATTTCTACTTCTTTAATATTGGCTGAATATGTCTGCTTCTCTTTATCTCCCTGCTGATACCTCAACTGGATTCCTAAAATAACCTTCTAACTGATGTCCTTGACCCCAAATAGTGCACCCCAATTCTCACACAAGCCATTAATCAGCACTTTTTTCAAATATCACTTCTTCCAGGAAGCATTTCTGGATCCCTCCCAACCAGTCCTCTCTTCACATAGATCTTGCTCTGGGAATAATGGAATTAAATAGCGTCCCATAGCCAAAGAACTTCAGAAATGCTGATGTTATATCCTGTTTCTGTAAGAAGAAATTGGGACAAGGGAGATTTACGCTCCCCAAAAATACTCTTGAGGTGTATTCTGCTGTGGACAATCCTGGGGTACATGTGTGCCCAAGAGAGCAGAAGTTCAGGAATTGGGAGTGGGCTCCAAGGGAGCAGCCAGCTCTGTAGAATCCACACTAATCTGCCTCCAAACACTCCAAGTTTTCTAATTTTACCCTTTTTCTTTGGCTTTCTCACCGAAGATGTGACCCACTGCTGCAGGGATTTGGGAAATAAAATGCATCATTAATCAAAAATTACTCTTCCCTAAAATAAAATATTAGCTCTGTTGGGTAGTTAATTGCATTATCAGAATGAACAGCTCATCCTCTTTTACAAGGGCTTTAAACACTGATCGCCTAATAAGTGCAGGAATTATAGTTAATCTAGCTCAAAATTTAATTATGATGAGTCATACATCACAAAGCAAGCACACAGGGGCAAAACTCTGGTGAAGTCACGTCCAACTGACCTTGACCCCAGGCCTGCTGGTTCTTTCTAAGTGGGAAATTGGAAATCCTTCCTGTTTGTGAGATAACAGGGACATCCAAACAAGACCCACCCCAGTCTACCTCAGAAGTCTTACGGGAAAGCCTGCCTTAATCAAATCTTGCAATGAGAAAGCCCAGAAGCAATTCTCCCTCTGGGCTCTGCCTTTCCAGACCCCTTTAGAGTATTATGCAGTTAGATTTGAAGAACACCATTACAGTGGATCTAGGCTGGGACTAGGTATTAAGGAATTGTGTGAGATGTTCAGAATTTCAAGAATGCATCTAAATATATAGTTTCAAAGACTTTCCTGGTTGACACAGACCTAAAAAGTCAACAGTTTCTCCACGTGGTATGGCTTTGTGTCCTCGAATTCTCCCAATTGCTCACATAACTGAGGACAATCTTCCAGGTTTTTTTTCTGAGTAAAAAAAGCTGATCAGCCTTCTTCATTTGGAATTTTCCACTTCTAATAATGTGGTTTAAGAAGTTATTATCTTTAAGCAGTTACTGGCACCTAAATTATTTTCTCACTGGTCATTTTAATTATTTGTATACATATGCAGGTTGAACTCAATTGCATCACTTTTCACTAATGACTGCTAAATTCTTTTATATTTAACCCATTATTCAAGCTAGTCATGACTTTGGGGAATACTCTTTCTGCCCTCCAAAATAGCTGCATCTTCTTCTTGCTCTTTGCCATCTGTACTATTGAAAAGCAATCCTATTTTATTTTATTTTATTTTACTTTTTGCCTGTTTGGAAGTCATATATATTTTTTCTTCACCATTTTAAAGGTGTAGGTGTCTCAAGCTCTATGTATTTATTTCCTGATGAGGGTATTAAGGAAGCCTCTTATATATCCTTATTCAATCTTCTTACCCTCTAGGTTGACTTCCTTTTCTTGGTATTTTGGGGCTTAGGAAAAAAAGATTTTGATCTAAACCTTCCATGATTATAGGCATGTTAGTCATATTTCCTTCTCTTCCATTTTGCTTGTCTGTTCTTGTGTACCAAACCATCCGAAATTTAGTGGCCTTAAGCAACAAATTTATGTTATTCATTATTTCATGGATTAGAAATTTGAGACGGCCTTGCCTAGTGGTTTGTTTCTCATTCATGTGGAGCTGGCTGGAGAGCTGGGACTGGACACTCCACTTTCAAGATAGCTTCTGCACCTACATGTCGGTCACCTCAAGGTCTGGAACCTTGTGCCCCACCTCAATATGACATCTCATCCTCCAGGCCCACTCCATATGACTTGAGCTTTTCATAGCATTGGTGGTCTTAGGGTAATCACATGTTGGCTGGCTTTCAAGAAATCAGTGAAAATTTCCAGAGCAGTTAAGAGCTATTCCAAGTACTGTAACAGCATCACTTCTATCATATTGTATTGGCAAAAGCAGTCACAGGTCCCATTCAGACTCAAAAAGGTAGAAAAATAGACTCTACTTCTTGATGAGGTAGTGGCATTGCAAAACAGCACATGGAATATGACATTGTTATAGCGATCTTTAGAAAATACAAACTTCCATACTTTCTATAGATTTCCAGACTTAAAAGTCTCATACTTTAAAATACACATGGAAAGACTGTACAAGAATAGAGAAGTTTCAAGAAATAAAGATTTAAGGAATTGGACTATTTACCTTGAAGATAATATCATGTAGTGGATGAAACAGGGATTTAAATTCATAAAAATCTAGATTCAAATCCTATCATGACTCTTACAAATTTTAAACCCATGGAAAAATAACTTTATACATCAATAAACATTTACTAAGCATTTTAATATGCTATCATTGTGCTAGAAACATAGGTATACATAAATGCCTAAAACAATATATAAGCCTTCAAAAAGGGTCTTGAATGAGACCCATGTTTCATGTTTGGGTAACCAGTTGTTTTGTGTTGCTATTTACTGTGATAAAACCTACAGGAGGAGATAATAGTTTCTGTATAAGCTAAAGTGCAGGGTTAAGCAGGGGAAGATGTCAAATAGGCAGTCAGAAATACTAGAATACTGAATGGTCTGGTCTAAAGATGCAGTTTTGGCAGTGATCAAAATAAAAATGGTAACTGAAGCCCTAGAAGTCTGTGAGTGTGCAGAGCGAGAAGAAAAGGTGGCATAAAAATGATCCCTAATAAAACATCAGTGTTTAAGGGGTAAATGGTGAAAAATGAACTTGCAGAGAAAAGATTACTGGATTTGAAGACATAGCATTAGAAACTTGAAAATTAAACAAAGAGAGGAAAAATAAAAAATATCAACATAGTGTTAGTGAGCTGTGAGACCATTGAAATCAGCCTCATAGACATAATCAGAGTCATCAAAGGAGGAGGGAGGACAGAAAAAATATTTTAAGAAATAATGGCTGAATATTTTTCAAATTGGATAAAAATTATGAACCCACATATCTAAGAATCTCAACAAATCCCAAGCATAAAAATTGTGAAAAACTACACCAAGGGACATCATAACCCAATTGCTTAAAATCAGTGATAAAGATAAAATGTTATCTTTAAGATAAATCTTAAAAGAAGCTTTATTTACAAGGGGACAGGGAGTGGGGTAGGTTAGGCAGGTGGTGGAAGACACATTACCTAAAGAGGAACAATTATAAGAAAGACAGCAGATTTCTTGTTGGAAACGATGCAAGTTTTAAGACATCAGAAAACAATATCTTTAAAAGCACTGAAAGAAACCTGTTAACCATGCTAACAATGGACACAGGAAAGCTAAACTGGCTATATCAATACATGCAAAGTAGATTTCAAACCAGTGAGGGTCTTTTCATAATGTTAACGTGGTTAATTCATTAAAAATACATAATAATCTTATATAATGAGGTTCAAAAATACATGATGCAAACACTGATAGAGCTTAGACAAATCCACGATTATAGTTGGAAATTTCACTACCCTTCTGTCTTAGTCTATTTTGTGTTGCTATAAAGGAATATCTAAGGTTGGGTAATTTTTAAAGAAAATAGTTTTACTTGGCTCATAGTTGTTCAGGTTATACAAGAAGCATGGAGCTAGCATTTGCTTCTGATGAGGGCTTCAGGGAGCTTCCACTCATGGCAGAAGGCAAAAGGGAGCCAGCAAGTACAAAGATTGCATGGCAAGAGAGAAAACAAGGTGTGGGGAAGTTCCAGGCTCTTTTTAACAACCAGCTTTTGCGGGAACTAAGAGAGCAAGAACTCACTTTCCCTCATCTCAGGGAGGACACTAATCTATTCATGAGGTATCAGCCCCCGTGACCCAAACACCTCTCATTAGGCTCCACTTCCAACGTTGGGGATTAAATTTCAACCTGAGGCTTGGAGGTGTATCCAAACTATAGTAGCAACAAATTATAGAAAAGTAGAAGGTTAGTGAGATTAGAAAAGACTTAAAAAGCACTTTCAATGAAATTGACCTAAGTGACATTTATAGAGCACTTCATCCAAAGTATTGGAATAAATATTTTTCCAAGTACAGATAGAACATTTATCATGATAGACCATATTCTGGCTCATAAAACAAACCTGAATACTTTTAAAAAATAGTAAAATTATACAAATATATTCTGATCAATATGGAATTGAATTAGAAACCAGTAACAGAAAGACATCTGAAAAGTTCCCAACTATTAAAAAAAAATCCTGAACAATACACTTAAGTTACCCATGGGTCAAATAGGAACTCATAAGAAATGGAAAATACTTTGAAGTGAATAAAAATGATAATGCAAAATACCAATTTTGCAGATTGCAGCTGAAGTAGTAGTGCTCAGAGGACAATTTATACTATGAAAGGCTATATTAGAAAAGAAGAAAGGGCTCATATCAATAATCTAAACTTCTACTTTAAGAAACTATAAAGTAAAAGTAAATTAAGCTCAAAGTAAGGAGAAAGAGGGACATAAACATAAGGGTAGAAATCAATAAAATATTATGCAAAACAGAAAAACAATAGAGAAAATCAACAAAACCAAAAGCTAATTTTTTGAGTAGA
Organism: Macaca fascicularis; assembly: GCF_037993035.2. NCBI lineage: Eukaryota > Metazoa > Chordata > Mammalia > Primates > Cercopithecidae > Macaca > Macaca fascicularis. The sequence continues at coordinate 137,308,033 of NC_088395.1, read as the reverse complement.
TCAATAAAATTGTTAAACCTCTAGCCAGACTGTTCAGGAAAAAAAAAAAAAAAAAAAAAAAACACAAAGAAGACACAATTTACTAATATCAGGAATGAGAGGGGTGATACCACTGCAGATTTTACAGATAATGAAAGGATATTATAGACAATTTTAGGCTAATAGTTTCAACAACTTAGATGAAATCAGCAAGTTTCTTAAAAGATGTAAGCTACCAAAGCTCACTCAAGAAGAAAGAATTTGTAGTTGAAAACCTTTCTGCATAAAAAATTATAGGATCAGATAGCTTTTCTGGTCATTTTTACCCAATATTGAAGAAAGAAATAATACCAACCCTACACAAACATTTCCAGAAATAGAAAGATGAGGGGATACTTTACAACTCAGTCTATGAGCCAGCATTACCCTGAGACCAAAACCAGTCATAATCAATACAAGTAAAGAAAACTATATGTCAATATCTCTTACAAGCATATGCATTAAAATGTTTAACTAGTTTCATGAAATCAAACCCAGTAATACATTTAGAAGATACTACATCATAGTTAAGTGAAATTTATTCAAGGATTGCAAAGTTGGATTAATATTTGAAAATGTCAATATGTAATAATTCACCATATTAACAAAGAAGATCCATATAATTCTCTTAGTAATGTAGCAAAAACACATTCTACAATATTCAATGTCCACTCCTGGTGTTAAAGATAGAAACTTCTATGCAAACCTGCCATAGAAGAGAGCATCTTCAAACTGCTAAATGGAAAGCCTACTGCTAATATCACACTGAATGCTGAAAGACTGAATGCTTTTGCCCAAAGATCAGGAGTAAGGTAAGGGTGTCTACTTTCACCACTTCTGTTCAACATTTTACTGGAGACCATACTGAATACAATAAGGTGTGAAAATACATAAAAGACATATGTATTTGGAACAAAGATATTTTATTCCCAGACTACAGGATCATCTCCTGTAGAAAATCGAAAGGGATCTACAAAAAAGCTACTAAAAGTAATAAGTGAGTTTAGCAAGGTTGCAGGATACAAGGTCAATATACAAAAATCAATTTTTTTTTACCCTAGCAACAAACAAAAGAAAATTGAAAATTTTTAAATATTATTTTCAATACCATCAAATAATATAAAATACTTAGGAATAAATTTGACAAACAACATGGAAAACATGTACATAATATTGCTGAAAGAAATTTTCAAAGACCCAAATGAGTGGAAAGATATGTTTATGGATCAGAAAGCTCAATAATGGTAAGATTTCAGTTCTCTCCAAATTGATCTAGAGATTCATCATAATCCCATTCAAAATCCCAGGAGGCTTCTTTATAGATATTGACAAGTTGATTCTAAAATTTACATAGGAATTCAAAGGACCTAGATGTGTCAAAAACAACTTTCACAAAAAACAAATAACTGTCTGGTTTTAAGATTTATAGTAAAGGTATAATAATCAAGACAGTATAGTATTGGTGTAAAAACAAACTTATATATCAATAGAACAGAATAGAGAGTCCAAACTAGACCTACACATATAAGGTCATTTAATTTTTCACAAAGATGGCAAGGCAATTTAATGGGGAAATCTTTTTCAACAAACAATGCTGAAACAATGGAATTATCACATACAAAAAAATAGGGCCTCAGCCCTTATCTCATGCTATGTACAAAATTTAACGCAAAATGGATCAAAGACTTAAAAGTAAGAGCTAAAACTATAAAACTTCCAGCACAACACTTAATAGAAATTCTAAGTGACTTTACATCTGGCAAATATTTTCTAAATAGAATACAGTAAGCATGAGAACTTAAGCAAAATTGATAATTGGACTTCATCAAAATTAGAAACTATTGTTTCCTAAAAAGCACTATTAGTAAAATAAAAAGGTAAGTCACAGGTGGGAGACAGCATTTACAAATCACATATCCAATAAAGGAATTGTGTCTAGAATATGTAAAGAACTTTTATAACTCAGTAATAAGAAGATAGGCAATACACTAAAAATAGGCAATAGATTAGAATGGACACTTCACAAAAGAAGAAATACAAATGGCAAATATACACATGAAAAGATGTTCAACACCATTAGTCATTAAAGAAATGTGAATGAAAACCACAGTGAGATATCATTACACATCCATTAGGACGTCTGAAATGAAAAGACTGACCATACCAATGTTGGTGAGGATGTAGAACAACTGGAATTTTCATTCATTCCTCATGGGAATATGAAATGGTATGTTCACTTTGGAAAACAATCTGGCAGTTTCTTAAAAAGTTAAACATATACCTACCTTACAACCCACTCATTCTTCTCCTAGCTATTTACCCAAGAGAAATGAAAGCATATATACTAACCCACAAATGCTCATTGCAGCTTTATTAAAAACAGCCCCAAACTGTAAACAACCCAAATGTTCATCAACAGGAGAATGGATAAATTAATTGTGTCATATTTGTACAGTGGGATGCTACTCAGCAATTTAAAAGAGCAAACTGTTGATGCATGCACAACATGGATGAGTCTCAAAATAATTATTTTGAGTGAAATAAGCCAGACAAAAGAGAGTACATCCTGTCTGAATCCATTTATATAAAATTCTAAAAAATGCAAATTAACCTGTGTTGATAAAAGCAGATCAATGGCTGCTTAGGGACTGTGTGTGGGCTGTTTGGTTTACCAAAGGGTATCTTGAAACTTTTGTTGGTGATAGATATGTTCATTATCTTGATTGAGGTGATAGTTTCATGGGTGTATACATGTGTCAAAACTCATCAAAATATATATTTTAAATATGTGCAATTTATTATATGCTTCAATACAACTGTAATAAAAAGTAAGAGCAAGACTAAAGAGCAATCATGGTAAATGTAGCACAGTGGAGTGGTATGATTGATTACACTGAATTGAAAAAAGAATAGGAAGTGATAAAGCTGAGATTGGGTATAGACTACTGTTTTTTTAGGCTTAAAAGATGAGAGGAGCTTTAATAGTAGATGAAGGGGGCAGTGGTGCCAAGAAAAGATTTCTAAAGAAGAGGGACAGTTGAGCATATGAATAACCTGAGGTTAGGAAACTGGTAGGGAGAGAGGGAATAAAGAGTCAGGAAAGAGAATGGATAATAGTGTAAGCAAGGTTCTAGGGGAGATAGGAGAAGGAAAATTAGAGGAGGGTGTACAGAGCAAAAGTGGAGAAACTAGAGGATGAGGGCCAGTTCTTCTGAAAGTAAAAGAGAAATGCGAAGTGAGAGCTAGTGAAGCCAAAGAGACCTTTGTAGGTATGGGGGCAAGGAGCTGAAGTTAGCCTCGATCTCCTTTATGAAGTAGGAGTCTGAGCCATTGTATGGGGTGTGGTGACAGTAGAGTGAAAGGGGCTGTTGTTTGAGAGCAGTGATGAAAAAACCTGGAGTACAGATAGGAGGAAAATTGGAGAAAGAGGTGACCTGAGGCATGTGAAAGGATTGCAGGGTGGCCAGCAGGACCAACTGAGGTTGGAAATTCTGTTAGAGGCAACAATACTTGGCGTGCTGCTCCTTTCTCCCACAGTGGCCATTATGACATCAGAGAAGTCACTGGTTTGGAGAGACTCAAAACTGAGGCTAAACAGTGCAGATGTGGTCATTGGAGGGCAAGGGGACGAAGAGGCAGTCAATACTAAATCAATATGCTCCAAGATCTAGGCTGGACAAGGAAAAAAGTGAAGAGAAAAGGAAGGTCTTGAGCGCTGGACCCCTCAGTGAAGCCAAAGAGCAAATGGCATGGACCCAGCCTTCATTAGGAGATTTGGGCCTCAGTGGGATATTGGAGTTGAAGCCACGCCCAGTGATGCCAAGTGAATGGGAGTGGTTGAGGCGCTCAGAAGTTAAAGGTCAGAGAGATATGAGGCCAGGGTGTTTGGGGTGGGACTTCCATGTGTATATTGTTGAGGACACCCAGGATGAGGACAGAACTTGGAGTGTCAAGGAAGTCTGTGAGCTGGTCCTCAGAGATCAGGAAATGATCATCACATGGGTGGTAGATACAGGTATAGTATGATGCTCTATGTCTTTTTTTTTTTTTTTTTTTGAGATGGAGTCTCACTCGGTCGCCCAGGCTGGAGTGCAGTGGCCGGATCTCAGCTCACTGCAAGCTCCGCCTCCCGGGTTTTACGTCATTCTCCTGCCTCAGCCTCCCGAGTAGCTGGGACTACAGGCGCCCGCCGCCTCGCCCAGCTAGTTTTTTGTATTTTTTAGTAGAGACGGGGTTTCACCGGGTTAGCCAGGATGGTCTCGATCTCCTGACCTCGTGATCCGCCCGTCTCGGCCTCCCAAAGTGCTGGGATTACAGGCTTGAGCCACCGCGCCCAGCCAATGCTCTATGTCTTAATGGAATTTCATGCCCTGAAATCTAGTGGAAAAAACAGTTCTACTACTGAAAAGATTCATTTTAATTTGATTAAATTCTAGGAACAAAGTTTCTATATAGTCAATTTTGTTTTTTTTTTTCCTATGCCAGTTTTCTGAAGGGGTAGTTTGAACACTTAGTTCATTGCATCTCTGAGAGAACAAATTAAGATAATGAATTTAAAATGCTCAACCCAGAGCCTGGCACCTAGTAAGTGATCAGTAAATGGAAGCAGCAGCTATTAATATTACTGTGCTTTTGATTTGTTTTACCCATTAAGTAATGTTATCTCTTTGAAGACTTATTTCTACAGCCTAGGGATTTTCTCTGGAGCTATAAGACACAGTTCTGTCTCTGCAAATGACAAATCCTCTGACATCTAAAGACAGCCAAGACATCTCTCAACCCTAGGCAAAATATCCCCAATTTCTCCCCTGCTCCTCCAAGGATCTCCTTTCCAGAATCCCAGTGAAAAAAACACAAAGCAAGTTCAGTCATAACTTGTCTGGTTTCACAGGTTCACAGCTAGAGAGAAATTTAGCCTCAGGACAAATTGTACCTTGAGTCTCACTCATACACGATCCTCCAAGGATCTCCTTTCCAGAATCTCAGTGAAACAAACACAAAGCAAGTTCAGTCATAACTTGTCTGGTTTCACAGGTTCACAGCTAGAGAGAAATTTAGCCTCAGGACAAATTGTACCTTGAGTCTCACTCATACACGATTTAGATGATATTTAGATGATACTTTGCACTTAAGACTTTAGAGTTGTTGTTGGACTGAGTTAAGACTTTTGGGTCTGTTGAGATGGACTGCATATATTTTGCATGTGAGAAAGACATGAATTTTGGGGGGCTAGGGGCAAAATGTTATGGAATGAAAGTATGTGTCCCCCCAGAACTCATATGTTGAAGCCATAACTCCCAATGTGTTGGTAGTTAGAACGGGATCTTGGGAGGGTTAGATGAGGTAATGATTACAGAGCCCTCATGATGGGATTAGTACACTTATAAGAAGTGATATCAGAGAACTAACTCTCTCTCCCTAGTAGCAATATCAGAGAACTAGTTCTCTCTCTCTCTCTCTCTCTCTCTCTCTCTCTCTCTCTCTCTCTCCCCCTCTGTGCCATGTGTGGATACAGTGAGAAAGCAATCATCTGCAAGCTGGGAAGAGAGCCCTCATTGGAACTCAACCATGCTAGCACCCTGATCTTGGACTTCTAGCCCCCAGAACTGTGAGAAAATTAATTTCTGTTATTTAAGCCACCCAGTCTATGGCATTTTATTATGGTATCTAGGGCTAAGATGTGTATCTTTACTAGAGTTCTGACTTTACATAGTATCCTTAGCATGTGCATATGTCAGATTTTACTTATTCAGTCTTTTAGTGATAGAAATCTAGATTGCTTTCAGTGCTATCACAAACAATGATTTTATAAACATCCTTGCACATGTCCCTTAATGGTTCTGTTACAGAATTATAAACTCATTCATAGAGTTTATGCATATTTAATTTCATTAAACACCTTCAGATTGCTCTCCTGAGTGGCTCTACCACTTCACACTCCAACAAACAGAACTTAATATATGATTTATCATATCATCATCAGCTCATAATATTATCTGGTTTTATAACTTTGCCATTCAAATGTGTGTTAAGCAATATTTTGTGAATTTTAAAATTTGCATTTATATGAGTACTACTGCAACTGGGCATCTTTCCATAGATTCATCCGTAGATGTAGTTCCATCTACATCCAAAATGGATTTGAAACAGATTAACATAAAAATTCAGAGAAATAGGGCAGATAAATAAAGATCAAAGGAATGATAGGAAAATCATGTAGAGAAAGGGAGAACCAAGGGTGAAACAGTTTCCTCTACCTAACATAACTCTGAGTTTCCTGGCAGCCAAGAAAAAAAGGAAAAAATGATTCGTTTATTCGATAAATGTTTTGTGTTGTAGCTTTAAGGTTTGAATTTCTTTGGTCTGTTAGCTGAGTTTCACGATAGATAGAAAATAAACATAGTTTTGAGAAAATAATCTGACTAAATCAAATCCTCAAAGTGTAAGCATCAGAATAACACTAGAGAAAATATTCCTCAGGGCTGAATCATCTTACTAATCATCGTATCTGCAAATAGCTTTTGAGACATTTGTTTTGGTTTGAAAAATATTTTTAAGACATGTTGATTTTTAAGTTTTTTTCTAAAAAAACTTTTGAGCAGTAGGAAGCAGACTGCATATAACCATTCTGAAAATATTTTCGCAAAACACTGTGATGCTTAACAGTGCTTAAAGAATTTTGATTTTCAAATATTGGCTTCAAAATGGCTATGAAAATTGCATTCCTCAGGCAAAACTATGGAAATAGTAAAAGAATCAATGGTTGCTAGGGACTGAGGGGAAGGTGGGATGAATAAGTAGAATGCAGAAGATTTTGGGGGTAGTGAAACTACTCTGTATGACACTATAATGTTGACTACATGTCATCATACATGTGCCCAAAGCCATAGAATGTATGACACCATGAGTGAACCCTAGCATAAACTGTGGACTTTGGATAATGATATGTCAATGTAGCGATTCACCAATTGTAGGAAATGTACCACTCTGGTGAGGAAATGTTGATAACAGGGAAGGCTGTGCATGTGTGGGAGCAGACGGTATATGGAAGATCTCTGAACCTTCCTGTCAATTTTTCTGTGAACTTCAAACTGCCCTAAAAAATTGTCTTTATTTTTAAAAGTTTATTTACTCCTCCATCACAATGAGTCCCCCTATTGCTGCACTGGGACCAACCAACCATGGCTCCTGCCTGAGGGCTGCAAAGGGTCCCAGCTAGAGGCCTAGATCATTAGATATTTAGCCTTATGAACAAGAAAGGAGCAAGTCTGGGGGCTCCCCAAGGCAAAGGAAGAGTCCTTAGCTCAGTGGTCCCTGGTACTGTCACAAGTGTCTACTGGAGAAGTGTAGAGGGGTAAATGAAGAAGTGGCCCTTTGAACTTCAGCAGTCACCTTATTCAACTGCAGTAGATGAGGCCTTGCAAGCCACTTAGCTAACCCTGGTAGGGTGAAAGCTCTGGATCTTTATGAATCCTGGTATCCCAAAGCAGGAAAAAAAAACCTCTCAGCAAATGCCATTGTTTAAATGTATACTATATTTCAGGTCCTGTACCAGGCACTTAACATGTTGCACTCAATGTTGTCAGCAATCCCATGAGGTAGATAAAATAGTGCTATTCCCATTTTAAATATAAAGAAACTAAGGCTTAGCAACATTATGTGACATCCCCAAAGTTACACAGCTGGTAATTGGGGAAACTGGTGCTAGAACCCAAGTCCAAAGATTTCAAAACCTGAAATCTTTTGATCATTTCACTGTATCACCTGCCTCCTCTTCACTCAGCAGTGGGATTAGTAATTGACATCATTATATTCATTATATTAAGAATATATTAATATTGTCCTTTATGCTTACCAAGCAGTTTACATCCTTGCGTCTAACTATTTTGTAAGTTCCTTAAGGGTATTAACTGCCTTTTATACTTCCCTTGTAGCCCAATAGTGCTTATCACAGCTGTGGGAACTTACAAGGAAGGGAGGGAAGGAAAGGACTAATATTTATTCAGCACACACTATCCTAAGCATTTTATATGTTTTATCTCATGAAATCTTCACACCTCTTTGATATAACTGCTACTACTAGTATTTCTGTTATAAAGACTGAGGAAACTGAGGCCTAAAGAGTTTAAATGATTTTCTCAGAAAGAAGCCAGACACTAGAGCACATTCTGTATAATTTTGTTTACATGAAGATTAAAAATAGACAAAATGGCTACATGGTAATAGAAGTTATCATAATAGCTACCTCTGCAGGGGATACTAACTAGAAGGAGCATATGGGAGCCTGCTGAGGTGCTGGAAATGTTCTACATTTTTATAGGAGATGGGTACATGGGTGTATACATCTCTAAAAATCCATTAGGTTGTACAATTAAGATTTACGTATTTTTGTATACAAGTTGCATCTCAGTTAAAAGCAAATGAAACAACTTTTTTAACACTTTCTCAGAGAGCCGTAAGTAGTCAATGAGAGAGCTAAAATTTCAATCCAGGTGCATGTGCTCCAACTTTTATGCTTCAAATTCTCTGCCTCCTCTCACTTCTGCCGTTTTTATAAATATCAGCCTGATCCTCCTCTAGATAGTTTTCACTTTCCCTGACAGCTTCACTAGCTGAACACGAGCTGAGAGAAAAGGATTCATTAAATATCCCACCCTCTGGCGCTCTCCACGCCCCTCACTCAACACATGAACTTCTTTTTAATCAAGGGACCACATTTTAATCCTCATGATGTCAATAATTCAAGCAGAGACATCCATCAAATGGACTTTAGTAATTAAAAGCTGGTGATGTTGAAATAATTCTTCTGCTTACATTCTACGATTAGAGAGTTTTGCAACCATACACTGGAAGCAATAATAAACAGCTTCAATTTAGTTAATCTATCCAATCTCACCAGTATTTATTGGTCAACTGTTCTGCATAAGTCATTCTACAGGGTCTGGTAAAGACTACAAAGATGATCATGACAGGGTCCCTGAGGAGGTCTAAGTCGAGTGGGAGTGGTAGATGTGAACAGGTATCTCAGCTCTGCCGGAAGATGGAATGCTGTTATTAACATTATAGAGCTGCAAAGTGACATGAGTATCTAGGGAGAGACATTGATTTCCATGGTAGGAAGGTAAGGAATGTCAGGGAAGCCTTCCCAGAGGAAGTGGCTTTGAACCGAACCATGAAGAATGGGACTTGAACTGGATTAAATCTTCAGGATCATCCCTGAATCTTCTGGTTCTCTCCTACCATACATCCAAACTATCCAGACATGTTGGCTCTGTATTCAAAACATATCCTGATCCAACCACTTCCTTCTCACTCCCTTTACTAATACTGGACCAAGCTATCATCATGCGTCACCTGGTCTATTGCACTAGCTTTCTAACTGGGTTGTCTCCTCTTGCCTCCAGGATTTTCCTCACCAGGGTTCACAGATCTACTATTTAATAACAAATAAATAAATTGTTGTTGATTGCCTACATTGAATTCTTTTGTTGGCTTTTAATTTTACTTAGAGCAGTCTCTTGACTGTATTGTGACTTCCACAGCCCTACATGATCTGGCCTCTGCCTAGCTCTCTGATCTCGTCTGCCCATCTCCTTGCTCACTGTACATTAGGCACACTGGCCTCCTTACTATTCCTGAAACTTGCCAAACACATTCCTGCATCAGGGCATTGGCACTCTTGTCCTCTCTGCTTGGAATGCCTCATCACTCACCTCATTCAGGTCTTTTATATGTTCTCTCCTCAGAGAGATCCTCCCTGAAGTCCCAAGCTAAAATAGGAATCCTCTCCACCATTCTCTACCCCTTTGCCCTACATCATTTTTCTTCATAGCTCTTATCACTACTTGACATTTTCTTATATAAATATGTGTCCATTGATTTATTGACTGTCTTCCTCACTAAAATATAAACTCCATCAAAGCAGAGGCTTTTGTCTGTCTTGTTCACTGAAAAATTTCTAATGCCTAGACTATGGTCTTGCACATAGTAGGTGTCCTATCAGTAACTGCTGAATGTACAGTTAGAAATGGAGGTAAAATATATTTCCAGTGGGACACTGATTTATGCATTCATTCAACACCGTGCAGGGTGCTGAGCATAATGTATGTCTGGGAAGGTAGACCTGACAGATGTGGTCCTTGTCCTCACAGAATTCTCAGTCTCATAAACAAACAATTACAAACTATAGCATAAGTTCTTTGATGGGGCAAACATTGTCGACTGTGGGAGCACATGAGAGGACTATCCTACAGTGATGAGCATAGTGACTGGCCCATGATATTTATTTATTCATTGAATCATCTGTCGAACATTTATTAAGCATCTCCTCTATGAAAAACATGGTGCTTGGCAAAGGAAATTAGGCAATTAACAAGATGACTCAATCTCTTCTCTTGCATAGCGCATAGTCAAGTAGATGGGATACATGATCAATGTCGGGATATAGAAAGATAAAGGTGAAGAGTGGTGAATGGAATAGAGCCAAGAAGCTAGAGGCAAAGAGGCCTGGGAAGAGGCTGTTGCAATAATCCAGTCAGAAAGTAAGACAAGCTGGTCTGGGACAGAGGGTTTGGGGGTGCAGAGGAGGAGATTAACTTTGCCCATAACTAATAAAGTAAGATATGACCACTTTTCCCCAAAGCACCCTTAACTGGCCTGAAGAACCCCATATCAGGCTTTTCACTCTATCTCTGCTCCCACCATTATGCATGCTGGGTTCTCAGTTGGGAGTCCCCATTAATCCTTCCTGACACTGGCATATTCTATTACACACAACTGAAATTTACCCCTGGAAGTAAAAATGGGGTGTGAAGGCATTTCCCCTACTGCAAAGCAGACTATATTAACCCTACTAAGCAGCAAGTGAAAGACAGGCTGGAGGCAGATGGGAGCCAAGAGGGGTGTGAGAGGTGGAAGGCTCCTCCCTTGAGCCAGCCAACTGGGCAAAGAGAGTTAGACCAAGGGCTGCGTTTCCAGGGGCCCATTCCATTTCAGTCGACTTATTTAGGCATTACTTTATTTATACCCCTGCTTCATTCCACACTGCCTTCTGATCTCATCTGTTGATCCCCTTCCCCCATCCACCCTTTCAAATTAAGGTCATTAGGATAGATTTCCTTGGGGACCCAGGCTACACCTGTTTCTTGCACATGCTCAAGTGGGAAAGTGTCCAAGGACTGAATACAACTACCTCGTTGTTGGGGAGAAAATTGAGACCCAGAGAAGTTGACCACATGGCTCAAGATGACAGAGCTAATAAGTGGCTAAATCCTGATTGGGTATAGATGTGAGTCCAGGTCTTTTGATATCCCTGGTTCAGGGATGACATTTTCTTATGGTTCAAATGATAAGAGCTCACCTTCCAGTGGAGACCTTTCCTAAATGGAGTGAAAATATCATTTAGTGGAAAAAGGATTCCCTTCACAACTTGGGTTGCATTCAACTTTGCAAAAAGCTATACTTGTAAGGGTGAGAGTGTGGGGAAGTATACACATGCCTATGTGGTGGTTTCTGTCAACTCCACACATACAAATGCAAGCACCCAGGCACACACTTATATGCACATTCACTCCCTTTAGTTGCCCAGAAGATTGGAGCCATCTCTGGTTTAAAAAAAAAAAAAACTATATTTTTTATGATGCAGCAGCCATTTGAAGCCTGATTCCTCAGTGGTCTGTAGGGCCTCAAAGTGGATGAGGAGTGACCTCATCATTTGAGCTTCCTCCTGTCCAACTGCAGGCCCCAGCCTTTCTCTTTCTCTCTCACTCCCTCTACTGTCTCATTTTGTCTGTCAGTCTCTCTGTTGCTTTAGTCTCTATCACACTTTGTCTCTGTCTCTTTCCTCTATCTTTTGCTGTCTCCTATTTTCTCTCTCCCTCTCCATCACACTTTTCTGCTTACCCACCTTCACACTCTCTGTGTGTTGCTCTGCTTCTCTTCCTCTCTCTCTTCCAAGAAGCCCTCAAAGAGTCCCAGGCTTCTGAGCTGATGAGTCAGAACTGCCCTATTCAGCTCTTAACTGGCTATCTTCCTTAATATTTCCACAAAAATAAGTCCCATTTGCAACCTATATTAAAAGCCTCCCTGGAAAAAAACAGTCTTTGACTGCTCCCAGCTACCTCTTCACAGGACTTCGCACAGCGTTTGGCACACACCAGGTGCTCAAAGAATACTCGTTCCCCAGCTACGGCCCACTCCATTGACTGTTCAGCAATCATAAAGTTATCCCTAACCCCAATACCTCCTCTCTGGAGCTGGAATCATTCATGACAGCTGGGAGAGCAAAGAACCTTTGAGCACATGTGTCCGATGTGCACATGTGTCTAGAGAATTCTCTCCCACTCATTGGTACAGAGTCCAGTGAGCACGTATGTCTAGAGAGGTATCTCCCACTTCCCCAAGCAGAAATACATCATTTGCCCCAGGGCCTAGTCTCCTGGAGCCAGACTAGGCCAGTTATGAGCAAGGGTATACTGGTCTGATTGCCACAGCACCTGTCACCTCAGGCCCCTCATCATCCTTCCTACAGCTTTTCCCTACACTAGATCCCTATCTAGTTTTGCTGTTTTCTAGTTGTGGAACTCATGTTTAACGTTTGTCCCCACCATTAGACAGTAGGTACCCCACAAGCGCAAAATGTGTGTCTTTTTACCATTATATCCCTAGGACCAGCACAGTGCCTGGCACAGAGTAAGAATGAATACATATTTGCTGAATAGATCAGCAAATTAACCAATCACACTCAGTTTTCTCTCCTGTAAAATGGGATGTATTTGTCCATTTTCACACTGCTATAAAGAACTGCCTGACACTGGGTAATTTATGAAGAAAAGAGGTTTAGTTGACTCACAGTTCTGCAGGCTTAACAGGAAGCATGACTGGGAAGCCTCAGGAAACTTACGGTCGTGGTGGAATATGAAGGGGGAGCAAGGCACATCTTCCCATGGTGGAGCAGGAGAGAGAGAGAGGGAAGGCGGAAGTGCCACACACTTTTAAACAACGGAATCTCATGAGAAATCATTCACTATCATGAGAACAGCAAGAGGGAAGTCTGACCCCACGATTCAATCACCTTCCCCCAGGTCCCTCCCCTGACACTTGGAGATTACAATTTGAGATGAGATTTGGGTGGGGACACAGAGCCAAACCATATCATGAGGACAATACTAACTACTTCCTAGGATTCTTGGAAGGATTAAAATATGACTCTCTCTCTATATAGACATATATATGTACATATATAGTAACTGGCATTATACATATACATAGTGGGTTGGGTTGCATTCAGTTTTGCAAGAAGCTGTGCTTGTGTGGGTGAGAGCGTGAGGAAGAAGTATACACGTGCCTATGTGGTGGTTTCTGTCCACTCCACACACACAAATGCAAGCACCCAGGCACACATTCAATATGCACAATCACTCCCTTTAGTAGCCCACAAGATTGGACCCATTTCTGGTGAAAACAAAAACTATTTTTTATGATGCAGCAACTATTTGCTATATATATATATATATGTATGTATGTATGTATGTATGTGTGTATATACATACATATGTGTGTGTGTATATAGTGTGTGTATATATATATGTGTATGTATATATATGTGTGTGTATGTGTATATATATATAGTGACTGGCATACAGCAGGTGCTCAGTAAATGTAAGAACTTTGCAGTGTTGTTGGGGGGGACACAATAAAATGACACACGTAGAACTCACCAGTACAGTGCCTGACACAGAAGAGGCCCTCAGTAAATGTCCATGCCTTTCACCACGTGCCTGCAGCCAGAGCTGCAGGGTGACCAGTTAAGAGTGAGCCCCCTTACAAACGCCTCCAGGAATGGCGGCCTGTGCCCTCTGGTAGCCTCTCTCAGCAACCCTAAGCAAGTGGACACTTAGTTTGTAATCTCCAAGGCCCCATCTTCAGCTCCTGCCCAGCCTTTCCTGGCTAATTAGATGAGTAACGGTGTTTACTGTCTCTGGCTGGGCAGCTGACGGATGGTAGAGGCTGCAGATCATTAACCTTTCCCAGGTTCCCAAATGTTCTCATTAAGGAGCCCTGTCCTATGTCTTTTTCCAGCCCTGAGCGAGGGCTGTGGGGTTGGCTGGCACGGGGAACAAGCAGTGAGTGGGACATGACTGCAGTGGTTCTGGGTAGAGTTCTCTGCTATAGCCCCAGGATTCTTTCTGCTCTTTCCCCCACTTACTTCTTTTAGAAAGCTGCATCCTTCTGGAGATATATGCTCTTGGGAACCTCCCACCAAAAGGTTTTCCCTGATTCTGCCTCTAATTGGCTCTGTGACTTTGAGCAAACTACCTTGTCTCTCCCTGCCCCGTTTCCCTACCTTTAGAATGAGTCTCTTTGCTCTTTAAAGGCTCTTGCTGCTCTTGGGATCTCTGTTTCAGGAGCAGAAGTGGTGACAGATTACTATAAGACAGGACCCAGGAGATGGAGCTCACCAATGGTGACCCTACTCCAACCCACCAGCCAACCTAGTTTCTATCTAAAGGAACTCTTTACTCCCTTGATACTCCTCAGAAGGGCTCTATGCAGGATCCTCTGAATTCCCAGAGGCATGTACTCTAGTGCACAATGAGAATGAATTAATAAATAAAAATCTCTCAGCCCTCATGGCAGAAATATGCTTCTAGGTTCTATATCTGACTAGTTGTATGACTCTGAATGAGTTGCTTAACCTTCCTTGGCCTTGGTTTCTTTAATTGTAAAATAGTAATAATAACAACTCAAGTGATCTGAGATACTAAATGAGATAATAGATATAAAATTTCTAGCTCAGGGTTTGAATTTTCCCAAAGGAAGTCAGGGCACACCCTGTTTTATCTTGATAAGTCCATCTCATTCTCACTGAAATTGAAGGGGCAAAATTCTAGCACAGTTTATCTCAACCTTTCCCCACCAATCATCCACAGAGGTTTCAAATTTCTATCGAAGAGCTACTCTTTGAAGGGCTTAGGACTTGTGTATTTTAGTTGGGGAAAGGTATCACAAGGGGATATAAAATGGAGTTAACACATTTGCAGGAAGAATTTTACCTGATTAGGCTATTAGTACCCAGAGAACAGAGATAGGATCCCAATCAGAGAAGTGGAAATGACCAAGATGAGGATTATTGAAAGACTGAAATATAGGACATAAGCAGAGGAAATCCTCCATGGCTCTTCCTCTCCCTTTGCCCTTTCCAAATCCAGTCTATTATGGAGTCCTGTCTACCTCCCTGAACAGATCATGTATCTTAAACTCGACATAGCCAACACTGAACTCATGGCCCCACCCCCAATCTGCTCCTTTTCCCTCAGTGCTCCCTATTGTAGTGAATGGCACCACTATCTGTTACAAGTCCCAAGTAAGATACTGGGTCACATCTTTCACCCCTTTTTCTCCCTATAGTCCACAGAGACTCCACAGACCCAGTATATCCCACATCCAAAATATGTCTCAAATATGCCCCCTTCTCTCTGTCTTAACTTGAAATTTCCAGGCTGTTCTCCAGGCCAATTGAATCAGAATCTAAGGAGGTGAAACTCAGGAATCAGTATTTTTTAAAGCTCTCCAGATGAGTCCAAGGTGCAGCCAAGGATGAGAACCATTGCCCTACACATTAAACACAGTGATATTTTCAAAATATAAATCATATTCTGTCACTCTCCCTTCAAAAACCCTTTGTTGGATTCTCATTGTGCTTGGAATGAACTCCCAGCTCTTTTCCAAAACTGACAAGGCCCTCTAAAAGATGGTCCCTGCTGATCTCTCTGATATTATCTATATCCTTCCCTTTTATTCTTATACTTAAACCATATTACCCTTCGTCTATACCCCTAATATGCCAAGTTCATTTCTATCTGGAGGATTGGCATTAACAGTCTCAGTATTCCCAAGCTCAAAAGCCAACTTTGAGGCCTCAACTCCATTCCAAGGGGAGAATTGCCTTGTCTGTATAAGGGAGAATAGTGAACCAAAAAAGTGAAGAAGTTTGGATTTTACCTTGAGCATTTCCCCATCCCTTCTTCAGCCAGTGCTCCTCCATACCATCTGAGCTGGTATGTGCAGTGTCCATACCAGCTATCATTTGTTTGAAGGCCCTATACTGGACATTTCCATCACTACAAACAATTTTACACTATGAAATCTAGTTAAATCCTAAATGCAAATTAAAACCATGATCACACACACACACCCCCCAAAATGCCTAAATTCTTTTAAAAGATATCAGTACAAGTTTTGGGGAGGATAAGGAGCACCAATAATTCATATACTCTCCTGGTAGGAGTACAAATAGGAACAATCACTTCAGAAAATTGTTTGACAGTATCTAACAAAGTAAAATACATACTTGATCTAACCTAACCTATGATCTAGCATCTGTACTTAGGTATATTGAGAAATAAGTGCATATGGCCACCTAAAAACATGTACAAGAGTGTTTATAGCCAATGAGAACACATGGACACAGGGAGGGGAACAAGACACACTGGCATACACTGGGGACTGTCATGGGGTGCGGGGAGGGAGAGCATCAGAATAAATAGCTAATGCATGTGAAACTTAATACCTAGGTGATGGGTTGATAGGTGCAGAAAACCACCATGGGTTCACACACGTTTACCTATGTAACAAACCTGCACATTCTGCACATGTATCCAGGAACTTAAAATTAAAATAAAATAAAAATTTTTAAAAACACCTAAAAAGGACAAAAAAAGAATGTTCATAGCAACAACATCATACATAATAGTCCCCAATTAGAAATCACTCAAATGTCCACTCAGCAGTAGAATGATAAACAAAATGCCGTATGTTCACACAATGAAATGCTACAAATACAGTAAAAATAAACTATTGGTGCATTCAACAACATGGATTATTTTTACAGACGTAAGGATGAATAAAAGGAGGCAGACAGGAAAGAGTACATTGAAGAATAAGCAAGCTGAACATTGCTGATAGAAGTCAGACTAGTACAGTGCATCTCAAAGCAACAGCAGCAGCACCTCAGAACTTTTTATAAATACAGATTCTTGAGCCACATCCAGATCTATTTAATGAGAATCTCTGAAGGTGGGGCTCAGTTATCCGTGCAACAAGCCCTCCAGATGATTCTGGATTAGTGGTTACCTCTTAGAGGAATATTAACTGGGAAGAGGCACGAGAGAGCCTTCTATCGTGCTTGAAATGTTCCACAGTATCAGGGAGTTATAATATAAGCAGGGAAGACAAATTCAGAAAGTAATGGGGAATGGGCTGGGGTTTGAAAACAGGACATGGAATTCTGTCGATGTGAGGGAATTTGAAGTGGCAGGGATGGGGAGTGGGAAAGGGCAGCCCTGACTGGTTCTAATGGCATTTGCCAGGCTGGTGCTCTCCATTTGAGCTAAGCTGCCTTCTTGCTCTCCAACCTCTACTACAAAGCCTGGAGAATGCCCCCATTTATCCTACCCAGAGAGTAGGGCTTAGCCATGGGCCTTGGTTGCTGACCTGCCTGCCTTTGAAACTTTCTTTCCAATTAATAGACCTCTCATCTCCTTAATGGAATGAGCCAGTTCTGTTCCAAAGGCCATTTCATTTGGCTGTGGCTCTGGCTGGTGGTGGGGAGACTAAAGGATCTTGCTGAGTCTGCCAGAGTCATCATTTTCCTGTCCACTCCATCAGTCCACTTACTTTAAGAGCCTGTCAGGAAGAAGATGAAGCACCCAAGTTGATGCTATGTCCAAAACTGGCCACTTAGGTATATGGCGCTCCTGACACTGACCTGGGAGCTGGCCCGAGAAACTCCCAGCGCTCAACAGGTTACCAGCCAATCAATGTTGGCTTCTTGAGGACCCAGAACTATAGGTTTAAACTAGAAGAACCTTAGAGGGCTTCTGGTGTATCACCTCATTGGATTTGTGGTGGAAATGAAGTCCAGGACCACACAGGAAACTAGTGGCTCCCAGGAAGGATGCTTAGTAGATGTGCCGGCTATATCATGCATGTGTCTCCCAAAAGAGGACCATATGGAAAAATTTGTGGCTTCAGCTTCAGCTCCTATTTCTGTTCAATTTTTGTCAACAAAGATTGTCTCTTGAGCAATGGGCTCGAGAATATGTTTCCTCATTGAAAACTCATTTCATGCCCAGGAAAATAGCTTTCCTCCAGAACCCTGAGAATTAAAGATGCTTATCCCAGGGACCTGAAGAGGCAGGGCAGTATGGTGCAAAATGGGCTGGCCCTCCCTAGGACTGTTTTCAGGGCAGTACCTGTCCCTAAAATTTGGGTTGGAGCATCCTGGCTTTCATTCGTTAATATGTCCGTGCCACATGCTAAGCACCACTGTGAACAGATTCTCTTTGCCATGGATAATACAGCCCTTCTACTTGGAAAACTCTAGTGTGATGGGGGTCAAAGAGACCATGTGGTGTGGTAGAAAGACTACTGAATCTAAAGATAGAGAGACATGGATTCATAGTCCCAGCTCTGCCACTTGCTAATCATGAGATACTGGTCAAATCATTTCATTTTTGAGCCCTGTTTTCCCCAACTATACAATGGAGACTATAATATCTACTTTTCAGAGTTGTATAGATAAAATAATGGCCATAGAGTATTTTACACAGTGCCAGACACACAGTAGGAACTCACTAAATGATATCTGTCATCTTCATTAGCTAAGTAATCTCAAGCAAATCCTTTCATCTCTGGAGCCATCAGGTTTCTTATCATATTTCAAATGGAGATGATAATATCCTCCTGATAGGATTGTTATGATGATTAAATGAAGATATGTTTCTAAAATGCCTTGCACAATGCCTGGCACATGGTAGACACTCAACACCTGTCTGTTGAATTTGAATAGAGACCAAAGAGAACATACACCTAGGGTTGGGCAGGGAGGGCTGAAGCCACTGGTTTTCCAAAAGCAGGGGTCTCAACATTCAATTAGAAGAGCTGGTAATTGCAGAGCCACCAGCACTGGGTCATTTATCTTAATGACAGGAAGCTGATCAGGGATTGTTATGAGATTTTATCCAGTAGCACCAGCTTGTTCAACATCAGTTCCTGTCACCTGGATTTCTCTGTTTCTCAAGTTCCCTGGGGGACCGTTACAGTGTTTGTCTTGGACTCAGCAGAGAAATAAGAAAAGCAGAGTCCAGGACACAGACTGGCCATAGCCAGATGCCCTGATTTTAGTCCTTGGACTATGACAACTTATTCTCACTACTGCATGGGAACAGGGAGTACTCAGACCAGTGGGATAAATAGGTACATCTTTAAACCATCTTTAACTAACAAAAGAAGTACTGGACAGAGGTCCTGGATAAGTGCTATGGGATTACAAGGAGGACAGCAAAATATCCACTTGGGAGGGACAGGAAGGGCTTCCCAAAGGAGAGCACATTTGAACCTGGCTTTGGATGAGTACGCATTCAACAGGTAAGAGTAGAGGAAACAGCGTTTGCAAAGGCATGGAATAGTGAGACAGCATGACATATTTGGAAAAGAGATTCAAAGAGGCTGAAATATATGAGGAGTAGATAGGAGGCTGAATAGGAAGAGAATGTGAATTTCCTTGTAGGAAAAAGTAAGGAAAGTGGACTTAATCTTTAAGGAAAGTAGGAGTCCCGAAAAAGTTTTAAGCTAAGGCACAGTTCCCCAATCAGACTCATATTTTTAAAAGCTTATCTGGGCACATTGTGGATAATGGGCTGCAGAGGGGAGAGATGGTAGCATAGAAACCAGTTAGGAGACTGTTGCAGTCATTCAGGCAAGAAATGATGAGGACCTGTACTAGGGGGAGGCAATGTGGGGCAAGAGGGATCAAGAAGAGGAACTAGGCCTTGGTGGTCAATTGAATGTGGGGGTTGAAGGAAAAAAGGGAGACAGGATGACTCTGAAGTTTATAGTTTAAGAAACTGAGTAAATGGTGATGCCATTAACTGAGATAAGGGACATAGGGTGAGAAAGTAATGAGTTATGTCAAATTTGAGATACAGGAAAGACTCCTAGGTAGAAATGACAAAGGTTGCTATGTATTTCTTATATGCCAAGCATGGTACATTTTCTATGTTTTCTAACTTGAGCCTTAAAACAACCCTATGAGTAGACACTATAATTATTCCCATTTTATGAGTGAAGAAACCAAGGTTGGACAACATGCTGAGTCTAGTCTAAGTCCAGACTTCTAAGTGTTTGTACTTTACCACTCTTCCAAGAGACAAAACCTTAAGGACAGTCTCTATGGCAAAGGTCTTTGTATACAAACTGTGAGGTAGCAATCATTGCTCCACAAATGACCACCCAGAACCTAAATTATTGCTGTGGCAATTTGCAGTCATTTCTTGTCATTTTGTTTGAAACACCTTCTGGGAGCTAATCTGGAGAAAGCTATATCTAACCTGGGAGGCTCTTTGCCACTTGGCTGTTGACAACGGAAAAGACCCTCAGATGCCCTTCCACCTGACCAATATTTAGAGCCTTTCATGGGGTGCCATAGCTCCTCTCATTTGCTCTGGACCTAGGCCCAGACCCTTTCCCATTGGCTGCTAGGCATACATCTATGGTCAGGCATCACAACATTTATAAAAATATCATGCAAGTGTTAGGGAGCTTTTAGTGCTCACAGGGGAGTAGAATTGTGGTATTTTGTCCTTTTTCTCTTTTCCCAGTCTTAGATACCTCTCTGTGCAAGACATTCCTTCAATGATTACCTCCTGAAAGGTCTTTCTTGGTTTTATTATTTATTTTCCTTCTATCGACCACTTCCATCCTCAGGGGCTTTTCAGAGTCACTCTAAGACCTCTGTGGTTTTAATTAACCAAGTGGTTTGGTGCCATCAGCCTCCTTCCATCAATGTATTAGTCATTTCCTTCTTAGGCTCATTAATGAACATACTTAATAACACTGTTTCCAGTCCCAAATCTCTAGAGCCCTCCCCACCCCTCCCCACAATGCCTTTCCCCTTGCCAGGAACTGCTGGACACTCACACACTGGCCCCTTCCCTCTGCACCAGTTTGAAATTCATAAATATGAACTTGCTCTCCAGGGTTGGAGAGGAGTCTCTGGGCATGTGTGTGGGTGTAGGGATGCATATGCATGTGCAAGAGAGGCAAGGCGGGGGAGTCAGAGAAAAACAGACATAAAGAGAACAACAGGGAAAGATAATGAAAAATTTTCCATAATGGGATTTTATCCACAGGCCTTTTGAAAATCAGTCAATTACATATAATGTGTATTCTCTATCCCCTCGTCCACAACCTGCTCTCATGACTGCCACTGTGCCACCTCTCCCCCAAAACTATGAATCATAGACTCATAAAAATGCCACAACTGAAAGAGGACTTAAAGACCATCTAGCCCCAATTCCTGATGATACAGATGAGAAAATCGAGGTTCAGAAGGGGCCAGGCTATTACTCATCTGGGGTCACCATGGGCATTACTTTTCTAGCTTCTTCAGTGGAGGCCCCCTAACCACCTTCCCTACCTGGGAGTGAGAGATAGTAGACAGGAGGGGTTGAGGGTACAGAATCAGGAGACTGATTGTTTAAGTTCAAATCTCAGCTCTGTAAGTCTCTGCATTTGTTTCCTGGGGCTAGCGTAACAAAGTACCACAAACCGGATGGCTTAAAACAACAGAAATGTATTCTCTCACAGTTCATGGGATCTGCAGGGTTGGATCCTTCTAGAGGCTCTGAGAGACAAACTGTCTTACGCCTCTCTCCTAGCTTCTGATGATTGTCGGCAGCCTTTGGTGATCCCTGACTAATAGACACATCATTCCAATCTATGCCTCCATTGTCACACCGCCTTCTTCTCCGTGTCTCTTTGTGTTATGTCCTCTCCTGTTCTTAAAAGGACACCAGCCATTGAACTGAGGACCCACTCCAAATCTAAGATGATTTCATCTCAAAATTCTTAATTATGTCTGCAAAGGCTTTTTTTTTTTAATTTTTCTTTCTTTCTTTCTTTCTTTCTTTCTTTTTTTTACAAATAAGGTCACATTCTGAGGTTCTGGGTGGATGTGAATCTGGAGGATGCTATTCAAATCACTACAGTGATGAAACCTCTCTGATCCTTAGCTTACTCATCTGTAAAATGGGCATAATAATATTCCTTATATCATGAGGTTTTGAAGACCAACAGATGGTTTTGAAGTTAATAGATGGTAAAACATTCAGAACAGTGCCTAACATGTAGTAAGCACATATTGGCATGTTAGCCCACTTATTCTTGAGCTCCTTTGAGCTTTCATTTTTTAAAAACTGTGTATCTTACACTGAGAACAATGTTTGGCACTTAATAGGGACTCATTAAATATTTGTGAAATGAATCACGGGTGTTTTGGAATCATACCCAGGGGAAGCCCGTCTTCATAAACTGATGGGACCCTGGAGGACTTATCCACACATTCCTCCAGGGGAGAAGCTAGAATTCATCCAGCCCTTTGGGGAAACAACTGAAATGGCAAGGGAGGGATTGAAGCATGCAGGGTCAAAATTTACAAACAACACTGGGAAAGGGCATTCCTGGGCCACACACAGCACTAAGGAAGACCACAGACTGGAGAAATTCGAATCACTTATCTTTATGGGCACAGATACAGCCACTGGGATGGGAAGAGGGAGAAGAGGCAGGTAGGCAGGCATCAGCTGTGGGCTGACCGGGTCACTGAGTACCAGCAGCTCTCTAAATACAGAACCCAAAAAGTTCTGAGGGCATTGCTAGCAGGGCTAAGGGAAACAGTCATGGAGCTCCCTATTGACTGTGTCTTCAACTGGATATTGTCACATTAAGGATGCCCTTACTAGGAAAAGTGCCTGGCCAGGGCTGAGCTGGCTGCCCAGCTGTCTTTCAGGGCTCAGTTACCTTTCACTCCCTCCCCACTGGGCAGGGATTTGCTCCTGGAGTTTGGGTGAGTGTGTATGTGTGTATATGTGTGTGTGTGTGAGAAAGAATATAAGTTTGTGTGTCTGTTTCACTGTGTAGCATACATGTACCTGTTTGTTTGGGGAGGGTGGGGTTGCTCTCCAGGGCAGGAACATGTAATCTACGCCTGCTTCCAAGGCCAAGGTCAGCAGGGGAGCTGAAATCCAAAATTAGCACACTGACCTGAAGCCTTGGCCTGAATGCATAAGGGTGCACATGGCCGGAAGCTGGCCAGGGTGGACATGGGAGAGAGGCATCAGAGAACCTCAAATTGTGTCACCCTTAGTGGAAATGCAGGTTCATGGAGCCACCAGCCACTATCCCAGGACCATGCTAAATGAGACAGCCAGTTGAAAGACAGTCAATAGCTGGAATTTGGAGCTCAGTGTGTGACCTCATTCAGTTGGTGGCCAGGACGGGGGCTCAGAAATAGCTAACATTTTTTGAGCAGGTACCAGGTGCCAGGCACTGTGTTGAACTCTTTACAAACATGGACCTGTTTGTTCCTTAGGATCTTCCTGAGATAGTTACTAATAGTATTCCTCTTTCCAGTTAAAATCTCAGGCTCAGAGTGCACGCACTAGGAAATGATAGAGCCAGAATCAGAAAATAAACAGGTTGAATCCAGAAGCCATGGCCTTAACCATTAGGCTGTACGGTCCTCAGAATACGACTCATCTCGAGGCTAGGGTACGAGTCTCAGGCTGTGGCCAACATTAGGGGCTTGGTCTCCAGACAAATTTGGGGGTCTGTTTACATGGAGTTCATATTCTGCCACTGGCTTAGGTTTTGAGTCATCGCTGCAGCAAAAACAAAGGATTATATGTGAGGTAGCGCCCCCTTGTGGGTAGAGTGGTGGTACCAAATAAATCAGAGATTTTGAAGATTTTTTTTTTTTCTTTATGGATTCTCAGTGCGTCGTTGGGTCCAGAGTGGTTGGTGGGGCCTAGGGTGCTTGTAGTCCCAGGAGGGCTTGCCAGTGGAAAGGACAGAGTTGCCACAAAAGTACTGAGAAAAAGGACTTAAAGTGAGCTGAAGACAAGTTCAGCTGGGGCATCTAATGTGCTTTAAAACCAAAGATGCTAAAAGAGAGTTGAAAGATAGTCAGTAGCTGGAATTTGGAGCTCAATGTGTGACCTCATTCACTTTGTGGCCAAGATGAAGGCTCAGAAATAGCTAACATTTTTTGAGCATGTACCAGGTGCCAGGAACTGTGTTAAATTCTTTACAAACATTGGCCCATTCGTTCCTCAGAATCTTCCTGAGATAGTTACTAATAGTATCTATTGTAGCCCCAAGAGATCAGGCTCATTTTCTCATGGAAACTGAGAAAATGAAGAAAATGAGAGAACCCTTAGGTCCTACCTGTTACAATAATAATTGTGTTATTGTAAAACAATCATAAGTATTACATAATATTATATGCATTAATAGTAGTAGCTCTAATTTGTAGAAGTCTTACTATGTGCCAGGGTTTTGACATATATAATCTTCATAACAACCTTGCATGCTGGAAATTATTTTTTCCATTTTACAATTAAGGAAGCTGAACCTCAGATGATTCAGACTCCCTGGGTTTGAATCGTGCCTCTAGAATTTACCAGTTGTATGACCCTGGGTAAATCATTATCCTCTCTGTATCTCAGTTTCCTTATCTTTAAAATGAGGATAATAAAGCACCCATTTCATAGAGCTGCCATGGGAATTAAATTAGAATCGTTCATCCATATAAATCTCTTGGGACAGTGCTGGCACTTAGTGAGTGTGTAATAAATGTCAGTTATTTTTATGTATATGGTGAAGAGTCCCCAATGTCTCCTCTGGATTTCAGACTACATATCCACCTGTATTCTTTACATCTCCAGCTGGGTATCTCAAAGACACCTCAAACTTGATATATTCAAAAGCCAAACTCATGACCACCCCCACCCTTATCAAACACAATCCCTGTCCTAGGAATTGTTATTGCCCCTTCCTTGGCTCAGTCCCCATAGCCTATTCATCAACAAATCCCCTAGTAGTAAGTGTAAATAGTTTAGCATTATGGTTAATAACAGAGACACTGGAGTCAAACATGGCCAAATATAGTGAAAATTCTAATTCTACCACTTATTACCTGTGTAGCCAGTCCTCTCTGAGTCTGTTTCCTCATCTGTTAAATAGGGATAATAATGGCATCTATCTCATTAGATTATTGTGAGGATTAAATGATTTAGTACATACAAATGTCTTAGAACAGTGCCTCATATATGGAAAGTCCTCAGTACCCATGAGGTGCTATTTTTATTACGTCAGTTTGTTTCCTGGGTTTTTGTTTTGGTAGCTGTAGCCTTGGCTTCCTCATGACTATGACTATCCCTTCATATGTTTTCTTCTGTAAGAAGCGGAACTGCAGGAAATGAATGTTTGAGATGCCAGTGGTGAAATCTGGATGGTGAAGCCACCAATGACCTTAAATCAAACAAAACAGCACAGATGGCTCAGACCCTCATCTATATTCCATATTTGTTAGAGGGAGGTTGGTGTCGACCTAGAACACGGCAAGACTTGGCATTAAGAGGAGATTGAAGTCAGGCCAGATGAAAAATTGTCATTAGAAACATTCGTTTCATCACCAAAAATGTGTTAACTGAATCCCTATTATGTGCTAGACACTGGGGAGATAAGTGGATCAGACCCAGCCCTGCCCTCAAAGACTTCACAGTATCTGGGGACTGGACAAGAACTGTGGAGGCTTCAAGTCACTGCTCAACTCCCCGACAGGCTGTGATTTCAGCCAGTCACTGGATATTTCTCAGCATCAATTCCCCCATCTTTGCAATGGAACAGTTGCTAGACAGATCTCTCTATTATTTAATAAAAACCTCATTTAGCTGCTCCAAAAATTCTGCCCTGAGGAGTGGATAGCAGCCTCAGATCTGGAGTCACACAGGCCAAGGGGCAAATTCCAGCTTTGCCACTTAGTAGCTGTGTAACTTTGAGGTAGTCATTCAACCTCCCAGAGTCTCTGTTGCATCACCTGTACAATAGAGTTAATAATAGTACCTACCTCATAGGATTGTGGAGGAGTAAAAGATCATCCATATAAAGCAGTGAACACAGTGCGTAGCACAGAGTAAGAGCCTGATGCCTATTGGCCATTATTTTTAACCTACAAGGATACAGAAATAATCCAAAAAGGAATACAAAAGACTATGAGTATGTTCATATATTGAAAACATGTTCACAAAGGAAAATATTATCTAATGTGCAAAAACTGACCACAGCCCAGGTTTATCTCCCAGTACCCACTTGTGTCCTATCAGGGCTCCCAGTGTGAAAAGTTGAGCTAGTCCAAAGGTTCGAAATAATGAGATTAGAGGTCAAGAAAACCTAGATTAGAATCCCACTTTGGTATTCCCAAGTCAGCTTTCTAGAAGTATAATAACATACATGCTCCATGGTACTTTGCAGTTCAGATACGCTGTCATTAGGGAGGAAGTAGCCTTAGGTCAGGATCTCCATGGGCCATAGAACCAGGATTTTCATATCTCTTCAGCAGTGGGACAGAAACAGCATGCTTTTCCATTCAGTTTCATTGTTGTTTTTGTTTTGTTTGTTTGTAGGGAGGCCGTGGAGGATAATTGCTATGAGTGTGGTCTCTGCAGCCAGACTACCTGGGTTCAAATTCCAGCTCTGCCACTTACCTGCTCTGTGACCTTGGGCAAGTTACTTAGCTTTTCTGAGCTTCAGTTTTGTCATGTATCAAATAGTAACAATATACCTCACAAGATTGCACTGAGAATAAAATGAGATCACATATAATCATATAGATATATATTTAATCTAGTCCAATGGCTGGCATGATAAGTAAGGTGACAGCTCCACCATGCAGGTGAGAAATCAAGGAGCAGGGAGGCCAACAAATCCCCTTTACCCCAAAGCCTCTCTTCAATGGTGCCTAAAATTCCATGAGTGCAGACTCATACCCTCAGTTAAGTTCCCCAGATGCTTCCTATTGGAGATAAATGCATCCAAAAGATACTACACCTCAACTGGACTCAACCAGAGTAGAGATGGGGTGACTGGCAGCTGATGGTTGGGCACAGAGCTGGGGTAGTCACCAGTGAGTGGGGAACCCAGAAGAGGGGTGAACAGGTCTCAGAAAAAAATTTTCATTGACCCCTCAACTGTACCTGCAGATGCCCTGTGCCCTGGTGAAAGGGTTGGAAGGGACCCTGTGTCAGGTGTAGATCCAGCTACTCGCCTGCCAAGCTCGACAATTGTACATTATGAGAGGAAGTGATGACGTGCAATATTTCCCTCTACATGTGCAGGGTTTTTTTAATTAACTTGTCCTTGCACTATTAATTTTTATTGCTTGTTCTCTCCTCACCTCTGATAGCTCAGCCAGTGGGCACATCAGCCTGACATTTTAATCTTGTTCCCACAAAGATTCTTTCCTCAGAACTACATCGTGCAGCCCCCTCACCCTGGCTCTAGTGGGTCCCAAACGGGTAGAATTTCATTTATCAAATATTTTCTTCAATGTACCTGGGATCCTGTCTGGCACAGTGGGCTGAGTAGCCAGGGATGTCTAAGTTTAAACCTCAGCCTTGCTGTGTGATCTTGGCTAAGTTGCCTAACCTCTCTGAGTTTCAGTTTCTTCATCTTTAAAATTGGTATTATGATACCCAACTCAGAAAATTGCTGTAAAGATAAAATGGTATGGCATGTGTTAATATGCCCTTTTCAGAGACTACCCCATCTAAGTCTGGAATATTCAGCATATAATGGTGAATAAAGAATAGCTAGGGGACAGTGTGTAGAGCCTGGAGGGAAAAGAGAATAAAAGGAGATGTAGAATGATTAAGTCAGGCTAATTAACATCCATCATCTCACGTACTTCTCCTTTCTTTATGGTGAGAACACTTAAAATCCACTCTTTCAGCAATTTTGAAATTTATAATACGTTATTACTAACTATAGTGAGCATGCTGTGCAGTAGATCACTAGAACTTCTTCCTCCTGTCTAACTGAAACTTTGTACCCTCTTATTCACATCTTCCCTCTCCCTGTCCACCCCCTCCTCCAGCCCCTGGTAGCTCCCATTCTACTCTCTACTTCTATGAGTTCAACTTTTTTAGATTCCACATATAAGTAAAATCATATGGTTTTGTCTTTCTGTGCCTGGCTTATTTCACTTAGCATAATGCCCCTCACATTTATCCACGTTGTTGCAAGTGACAAGATTTCCTTCTTTTTTAAGACTGAAAAATACTCGTGTGTGTGTGTCTGTGTGTGTGTGTGTGTGACATTTTTTAATCCATTTATTCATTCATGTGCACTTAGATTGTTTCCATATTGTGAAAAAATAGTTTGACTTAATCATTCTACAATGTATGCATGTATCATCACATCATATTGTACCCCATATGTATTATATGTACTATTATTATTTGTGATTTTTTTTTTAAAAAAAAAGGAGATGTAGGTGTGAGTAGAGGATGCTGGGAGAAAGGCCAGCTACTGAGTCTGAGGGAGTAGGGGTGGGCAGGAGGCTGGAGAAATCTGGGAATCAGTCTTCAGCAAGAATTTCTGCATGGTTGATTGTTCGTGGCTGTTGGCCCACCCCAGTGGCCTAACATCCCATTCCCATAGCTCTAGAAATTACCCTCTGCTCCAGAAACCCCTCCTTGGTTTAGTCACAGCATGGATTCTCCACGACAGACATTGTGCATGTACTGGCTATTCTTTGCAACCATCTTGTCTCAAAGGTAACTTTAGCCCTTTTCTGAGCTCTTCCAGATACCTTGTATGCTGTGGCTTGTTATGAATTCTTCTCTTCCACTGTCCTGCTGCCTGTAAATTCATTGGCTCATCAACAGGTCCTTTTGGACTGGAAGCTTCCTGAACAGAGCATCAGGCTGGTGAAGTTCTCCCCAAGCAGTAGGCATAGCAGACTCGATGACAGCATTTCCTCTTGTCGTCCTTTTTTCTGATACTTGAGGCAACACAGAGGCCCAAAGCCCCTTCTTGCCTTGTACTTGACTTTTCTATGCATTTAAATGTGTCTTTTAATTTTTTTTTCTTACCCTTTATTCTCTCTCCTCTTTTCTCCCCTTCTACTTCTTCCTCTTTTTTCTCTTTGGTTCTTTTTTCCATGTTTCTCCATTTCTCTCTTAATAAATATTTCCCCCTCTCTCCGTCTCTATCTCTGTGTATATATGCACATGTATATATACATATATGTGTATATATACATATATACAAATGTATACATATATATGCCATCTCTTTCTATAAATAACTTTCTCTGTCTTTTAGTCTGTCTTGCTCTCTATATTGTATGCACTGATTCTTCTTTCATCCTGATAAAAGAACCTTTCTCAAAAAATTTTTTCCAACATTTATTTTAGATTCAGTGGGTACCTGTGGAGCTTTGTTACATGGATGTATTACGTGGTGCTGAGGGTTGGGGTTTGATTGAACCCATCATCTAGGTAGTAAGCATAGTACCTAATAGGTTTTCAGCCCTTGCTCCCCTCCCTCTCCCCCACCTCTAGTAGTCCCTAGTGTCTACTGTTGCCATCTTTATGTCCATGTGCATCCAATGTTTAGCTCCCACTTATAAGTGAGAACATGTGGTATTTGGTTTTCAGGATATCTTGAGCCCTATGGAATTCCCTCACAACAGGTGGAGAATCCAAGAAAGTGCTTGAGGATGGTGGCAGTGGCCAGGGCTAGAAAGATTTACTGCTGCCGCAGAAGGAGAGAGAAAGAGCTTTTCTTCCCTGTGTCTCTAAGTGGCCTGAAACAAGTCTTTTGGAAACAACTCCCACACCCCAATTCTCCAGTGTCAAAAGAGGCCCTACCGTCCCTTGCAGCCCCTCTCCCCCATGATAAACAGGTTGCCCTCTAGGTTGCAATGCAGTGAAAGGAGACTGGATGGGCATCATCCAGGCCAAGTCAGGTGGTGGCAGATGGTCGGGGGAGTAGAATGAGGTTACCAAGGGAGGGTATACATTTTCATGTTTGACCCCAGGATCCTTTCTGCTTATCAAATGTTCACATGAATATATTCAAAAAATATCCCAAGGAATCTTGGTTTCAGGGACATAATTCTTGAATCAACCTTCCCCTCAAAATGTTCCATTATGTCATCCTAAACCACCAACCTCATCCTCACCCACTGACCCAGGCACTTGGCTTATAGAGAGGCTCAAGCTTCCATCAGGAAGCATGCCATGTGACTTTTATGAGCACTTCCAATGTTAGACTCCTCTGATCACATGCTATGTTTAGGTTCAACACCTGTTTTGCAGCACAATTCTACCTCCTCCTCACCAGCACTGGGGTGGTGGTGTGAAAAGAACCTTGCCTTAGTTTGGGGTTCTAACTCCCACAGTCCTCCTGTTTGTTACAGTGGTCCCCAGTGGTTTCAGGAAGCATTTCCCAGCTGAGTAGCCAGCTCCTTTCAACCTTTCAAAAGAAGTGTGTATATATATATATACATATTTACTTTGGGTTTATACCCAGTAGTGGGATCATATGGTAGTTCTATTTTCAGTTTTTTTGAGGAATGGCTGTACTGCTTTCCATAATGGCTGCACCAGTTAAAATTGTGTTTTTATCACAATTAACATCTAAATCAAATAATAGAATCTATATATATAATATAATAATAGATATATATATATATATATGTATAGATCCCAATTATTGAATCATCTTCATTACAGTGTTAAACTGTGTACAAAGAGAAAATAAGCTGCAAACTCCCTATGCTTATGGTTGATATACAATTATAAAGCTGAAACAAAGTTCCAAATGAAATGTAAACAAAACCACAAAACCAATAAAAATCAAATGAACAACAGTTCTTTTTAACAAGGTGGATGATGTTGTTTTGCTAAAATTAAATTGCTGTTCAGATCGTGACTATGGTGCTGACTGCAATACAGGTTCTTTTGAGTTCGTCGTGCTATATTACTGTGAGCCAGGCGATGACTCAGCTCTCACACCACTTTTTTCCCCATCAGATCTACTGCTAAACTGTCATTCCTGCAGCCCTGAGGGATATCATTTGGCCTTCACTGGGACTAAGCCATCATTTATGTATTAAGTCCTCCTATATTCTTTCCTCATTAGTCCTTGACAATGCAAGTAGGACATTGTGAAGGTAATGAGTTCTTTTACACAAAAATGTGGCAGAGACTGCTAGTTATCCATCCCACTACTCACCCCTTTCTCTCCTAGTGTGCTCAACTAAAACACATACTATATTCCATGGCCTCCATTACAGCCATACCACCAAGTTCCGGCCAATGAGATACAAGTGAAAGTGTTATTTGTGATTTCTTGGGGATCTTCTAAAAGGGAAGGCGGCTGGTTCTTCCTTTCCTTTTCCCTCATCTTACTGCTTGGAATGAGCAAGTATTAGTTGGAGCTATGGCAAGCAACTTGGATCACGAGAATGATGGCCACGGCTTCAGAACAGCATAGTGGAGATCTGGGAGAATTTGTGGTACCTAGCAACATGGAGCTGCCACACCAAACCTGCACATCTTATCTTTGAACTTTTTGGACATGATACAGAATTCATCTTCTATCTTGTTTATACCACTATTATTTTGGAATTTTTCTGTTACATGCAGCCTAATTGATTCTAATACATCGAGGCAGATGTAAATGAGAGTCCAGAAATCCTATGGCTGCCCTTTAGCTATAAGGTGACCATGCAGATGGATGATACAGAATAGGCTTCTATTATTCGGTTTAGACATTAATTGTGATAAAAACACAATTTTAACTGGTGCAGCCATTATGGAAAGCACTACAGGCATTCCTCAAAAAAATTGAAAATAGAACTACCATATGATCCAGCAATCCCATTACTGGGTATAAACCCAAAGTAAATGAAATATGTATATTGAAGAGATATCTGCACTCCTATGTTCTTTGTAGCATTATTCACAATAGCCAAGATATGGAATCAACCTAAGTGACCATCAACAGATTAATAAAGACATTGGAATAGCAAACCAAATACTGCATGTTCTCACTTATAATTGGGAGCTAAATGATGAGAACACATGGACACATAGAAGGGAACAACACACACTGGGGCTTTTCAGAGGGTGGAGGGTTGGAGGAGGGAGAGGATTAGAAAAATAACTAATGGGTATCAGGCTTAACAACTGGGTGACAAAATAATCTGTATGACAAACTCCCAAACCCCCACAAAAGTTTACCTCTGTAAAGAACCTGCACATGTACCCCGAACTTAAAATAAAAGTTAAAAATAATTATAACTCAAAAAAAGGAAAAAAAAATTGTGGGGTGTGTGTGTGCATGTGTGTGTGTGTGTGTGTGTGTGTGTGTGTGTGTGTGTGTGTGTGTGTGTGTGTATAATGGAATATTATTCAGCCTTAAAAAATAAGGAGATACTGTCATTTGGAACAACATGGATGAACCTGGAGGACATTATGCTAAGTGAAATGGGCCAGAAACAGATATAAAAATATTGCATGACTGCACTTATATGTGGGACCAAAAAAAAGTTGAATATATAGAAATAGAGTAGTACAGTAGTTACCATGGGCAGCAGAAAGAGGAGATGGGGAGATGTAGGTTAGAGGGCACAAAGTTGCAGTAATGTAGGATGAAGAAGTCTAGCGAGCTAATGTACAGCATGAGGACTATAGTTAGTAATATTATATTGTATACTGGAAATTTGCTAACAGACTAGATGTTAGGTATTCTTACTACAAAAAAACTGTAAAATATTAGATATGTTAATTTGCTTCACAATAGTAACAATTACACTATGTAGATGTATGTCAAAACCTTGTGTTGTATACCTTAAATATATCCAAGAGAAACCACAGGAAAAACATCTCACAATTTTAAAATTATCACAGAAAACTCTCTAACCTCTAAGAATATTCCATACTCCCAGAGGTTGTCAGAACCAGAGGAAACTCTGGCTTAGTGGATTCCTAATGTATCACCCAGAAAGGATATAGGAACCCTAGTACTCTGGTGATGATGTATACACCATGAAGTTATATTGGTGATCTCCTGCCTTTGCACTTGTATCTATCTCAGGCAGGCCCCAAAGGAAAGAAACTAGAACAGGGCTAAGTGAGAAGCTCAGGTGAGGAGGACATTGGTTTGGGGAAGCCAAGCAACAACTGGAGGAGGAAGCAGACATCAGCTCCATCTGCCTAAACCTACTTCCCAGCCATTTCTTAGACCCAGCTTCCTTTGTCCTTGTCCCACATCGCTGCCCAGAAGCCTGCTTCTGATGGCATGAGAAGCCACAGCCAAAAGAGTGACTCTCATTGCTTCCTAGAACATCAGGAGCATGGAGGAGGTGACAGGAAGGTTGGGGCCAAAGCACTAGCCAGAAACGGTCAACTTTCTATCCCTCCTGGGGCCCCAGCTGCTGGGCATAGCCACGGCCCTGGAAACTTGACTCCTCTGACTGAAATCTCCATGTTAATTTCAAATTAGCCTTGGGCCTTAAGCCACTTCATAAACTGCCTCCTCATTTGTTTCCTTCCCCACCACCTCCTCAGGGTTCAGGGCCAAAATTTGGTAGAAGGAGGTGGCGGTAGGCCTATGAAATATGAACCTCAGTTTGGCCTGCTCAATCTGTCTCCAAATAATAAATCTTAATCAAGTCACTGGAGATAATTCCTTCTGCCTTTGCCACAATTCTTTTTCCTCCTCTTCCCCTTTCCTTCAGTCTACTCCCACCTCCCTTTCTGCCTTCTTGGAGTCCCTCCCCTTGGCCTGCCAGCCTTCCCTTCCCCTGCAGGCTTTGCTGGGCCCCATAGGGTGAAGTATTGGAAAAAGCACATGTTTGGGCTACAGAATGAAAGTTAATCCCGGATCTGCCACTAACTAGCTGTAAGATCCAGGACAAGTCACTTCAATCCTCTGAGTCTGTTTCCACTCCTGGAAAATGCGAATAGTCATTCTCCTAATGAAGCTGCCATCATGATTTAATTAAATGAGACAAATGGGAAACTGTCCCTGACACCTAGTAAGGACTTTTAGGCAATACACACATGTGTATCCCCCACCTGCCATAACTATTCCCCAAACCTGGCCCTGTTCCACTGCCGCTGGTCCTGGTGAATGGCACCTGTTGCCAACCAGAAAGCAAAGAATGGTTCCTGACTCATTCCTCCACCTTGTTTTCCAAGTTCAATCCACCACCAAGCAAGTCCTGTCAATTTTACCTCTCTGTTTAGGTCAGATACCAGCTCATAATACCATGTACCTTTGTCACTACTTTGAACGGTCGCAATTTTACATTTATGGGTGTTATTATTCATGTTTATCTCCCCTCTCATCATCATATTCCCAATGCCTAGCACAGTGCCTGTCATGTAGTCAGGGGCTTGATAAACATTGTTGAATAGATGAATGAACTAGGGCTAAGTATTATTTCCATTAACTGGGAAGCCACTCGAGACTCAGAGAAGTTAAATAACATTCCCAGAGTCACACAGATGAACAGCCAAGCCAGGATTTGAACTGATATTTGTCTGATTCCAGAGTTGATGCTTTCCCCCCCCCAGCTTTATATATAACTGACAAATAAAGATGTATAAATGTAAGGTACAGAACATGATGATTTGATGTACATATACACTTGTCCCTCAGTGTCCATGGGGGATTGGTTCCAGGACTCGTCATAGATGCCAAAATGCATGACTCCCCATGGATACTAAAATTCATGGATGCCGAAGTCCCTGTTATAAAACGGTGTGGTATTTGCACATAGCCTATGAACATCCTGGTGGATACATTAAATCATCTCTAGATTACTTCTAATACCTACTCCAGCATAAATGCTACATAAATAGTTGTTATACCACACTGTTTAGGAAATAATGACAAGACAAAAAGTCTGTACATGTTTAGTACAGTTGCAACCATATATTTTTAAAATAATATTTAAATCCACATTTGACTGAATCCATAGATAAGGAATCCACAGATAAAGAAGGGCTGACTGCAGATTGCAAAATGTTTACTATAATCAAATTGGTTAACACATTCATCACCTCACAAAGTTACCTTTTTGTGTGTGGTGAGAGCATTTACGATCTCCTATCTCAGCAACTTTCAAGTGTACAATACAGTATTGTTAACTATCATAATCATGCTGCATATTCAGTTCCCAGAACTTATTCATTTTATAACTGAGATTTTGTACAGTTTGGCAGTGATAAAAATGCTATACCAACAGGATGAGAAATGGTACAGGTATGAAGTAGGGCAGGAGAGCTCTAAAGTAGACTTTTGTATATCTTTGCTTGGGTCCTTCAGTGAAATCCTTCCCCTTTTTTAGGTAAGGGGCTGTGTCGGTGTTTAAGTCAGGGTCAAGATTCTAGTCTGATTGAGATGGGGTCTTCACTCTTTTCCATGTCAGTGCCACCTTGACCTGGGTATGGTATAGGTATATACGTGTGTATGGAGGGATCAAAGCAAAGAGACAGGCAGGCCTAGACCTGGTAAAATAGAGCAAGATATGGATCGATACAGACATGCTGCCCTGAAGCCTGAAGGCAGTAGAGATGGGAGTGCGGGCTAGCACCATCTGGAAGATACACAGACATTCCTCAAGGATCCATGCTCATTTCAAGTAGAAAATGAATGCTGAGAAAAGTGTTGGGGTGTCTGGGGTGGAAATGAAAGACCCCAGTAGGAATAAGTATATTCATTATGGAGAGCTTAGTGTGAGCAAGGCACTGTACTGGATGCTAGCTTAATCTTCACATCAACCCAGACAAGGAACTAAAGGTCGGAGTGGTTAAGTGAGTTGTTTGAGATTCCACAGCCAGAGGGGATGGCAGAGCTAAGACTTAGACCCAAGTTTGTTTCTACAGGGAAATTTGAAGGAAGAACAGAAGTCAAAGCCCAAGCCAGTTCTGCCCAAGGAAAGCACCAAGCCACAGGACTCCCTTCTTTGATGAACAGCTGGCGGTAGTATCAAGATGACCTGTTGTGTTCCAGGGATCTTCCACACTGGCTCAGCACCTATCCCTGTGCTACCTTCCCCTCTCACTCTGCCTCTCATCTTCAGCAAGTTCTGGATGCCCTAGTGTCTCAAAATGTTAAGGGTTACTCTCTGGGACTCCCCTCTGTCCTGGTATCTCTAGGGCAGGAAAGTAAAGAAAGTTTAGAAATGCCACCCACAAATCAGAAGAATTTGAATTAAAGATAATTTAGTATCTATTCTAGCACAGCATTCTAATTTGGGTTTATATGGTCTTTAAGGTTATGAAATCGATGTGTACTGGAAATACTTAACTGCTGGCTCTACTACTTACCAACTCTGGGATCTTAGTCAAGTCACTTCCTTTCTCTGATCCTTGGGTTTCTCATCTGTGAATGGAAATCATCATTCCTTCCTTTCAGGGGTATTGGGAAAATAAGAGATAATATGTATAAAACACTCTTGCACTGCTGTGATTCATAACAAGCTGCATCCAGCATAACATCCTGTTTCAGCAGATCTTAATAGTTATTAATCAAATGTTAAAGGGCTTTATTTATTTAGACATTTCATTGTACATACAATTAACAATCTTATTCTTTTCAGGTGCTATCCCTAGTGAGCCTGATGATCAAACTTCTGAGCGATCAGATTCCTGAAAGAGCAGTCTCTCCATGACAAAAGATGGGTTTGGGAATGTGAAAGCACTTTCTGTGAAAGTTCTGCACCTGTGGTAGACTCAGAAACACATACAAGGCTATAAATGTCTTTATGCACTTATTAATTTTCCAATAAACATACTTGACAGTACACCTAATAGGGAAGTTCTGTGATTAATTTTTCAAACAATAAGAAAATAAACGATCAGAAAGGCTTACAGTCTCATACCTACAATCTGTCAGTATCAACATTTATAAATTAAAAGGCTTTGTTTTCTCATGATCACTGGATGCTTGGCACACATATTGGCTGAAAAAACAGAAAAAAACCTCATTATTCAACCTAGTTAAATATTAGAGACCACATTTAAATGTTTTAATTTTTAATTTTTGTGGGTGTACGTATTTATGGGGTACATGAGATGTTGTGATACAGGCATGCAATGTGAAATAAGCACACATCATGGAGAATGAGGTATTCCATCCCCTCAAGCGTTTATCCTTTGAGTTACAAACAATCCAATTACACTATTTCCATTATTTTAAAATGTACAATTAATATTGACTATAGTCACCCTGTTGTACAATCCAATAGTAGGTCTTATTGATTCTTTCTATTTTTTTGTACTTATTAACCATCCCCACCTCCCGTTACCCTCTCACTACCCTTCCCAGCCTCTGATAACCATCCTTCTACTCTTTCCATGAATTCCATTGTTTTTGATTTTTAGATCCCACAAATAAGTGAGAACATGTGATGTTTGTCTTTCTGTGCTTGGCTTATTTCACTTAACATTATGATCTCCAGTTCTATCCATGTTGTTGCAAATGATAAGATCTCAATTTTTTATGGCTGAATAGTACTTTATTGTGTATACGTGCCACATTTTCTTTATCCATTCATCTGTTGGTGGACACTTAGGTTGCTTCCAAATATTAGCTATTGTAAACAGTGCTACAACAAACATAGGAGTGCAGATATCTCTTCAACATACTGGTTTCCTTTCTTTTGGGTGTACACCCAGCAGTGAAATTGCTGAATCATATGGTCGTTCTATGCTTAGTTTTCTGAGGAACCTCCAAACTGTTCTACATAGTGGTTGTGCTAATTTTCATTCCCACCAAAGTGTACAAAGGTTCCGTTTTCTCCACATCCTCGTCAGCATTTGTTATTGCCTGTCTTTTGGATATAAGCCATTTTAACTGGGGTGAGATGATATCTCATTGTAGTTTTGATTTTAATTGCTCCAGTGATCAATGATGTTGAGCAGTGGTACGATCTTGGCTCACTGCAACCTCTGCCTCCCAGGTTCATGTGATTCTCCTGCCTCAGCCTCTCAAGTAGCTGGGTTCACAG
The DNA here is from genome assembly GCF_037993035.2 of Macaca fascicularis. Lineage (NCBI taxonomy): Eukaryota > Metazoa > Chordata > Mammalia > Primates > Cercopithecidae > Macaca > Macaca fascicularis. Next base: position 137,270,082 of record NC_088395.1, on the reverse strand, counting down.
GCACCTGCCACCATGGCAGGCTAATTTTTGTATTTTTAGTAGAGATACGGTTTCACCATGTTGGCGAGGCTGGTCTCGAACTCCTGACCTCAAGTGATCTGCTTGCCTCGTCTTCCCAAAGTGCTGGGATTACAGGCGTGAGCCACCACACCCAGCTGATATTGAGCAACTTTTCATATACCTGTTTGCCACTACACACCACTAGTTTGAGGGATGTAGCCACTGTAGCTGAACATGATAAATAAGAATGGACTCACAGAAAGACACACAAGTGAATGGTAGCACCAGAGCCACCATATACATTACTCACCACTCCAGGGGCACCATTTATATATACTGTGAAATGAAATGACATACTCTGGATTTATGCAGTGTGGTGGTCTTGTGCAGAACAATGGGGGGAAAGGGAAGATAAACAGAGAGAAAATACATTCTCTAGACTATGTGGCTTGTTTGGGCTGGCCAGGGTCTAGCCTGACCATCCAGACCACTCCATGGGTCTGCTCAGTGGGTGGAGTTATCTTTTTGTTATCTGTGCGGTTATAAGTTTTTCCAGTTTGTCAGTGTGTCTAGAGCAGACTATTTGTCCAGCAGTCCCAGCCATTGGCCTTACCTCTGGATCTCTCCTGTACCTTTCCTAGGCCTGTATGATGTTTCTCCAGCTGGGTGTACAACCTGAGAGTGGTCATGGTTGTCCCTGGAGCAGAGAAAGTTTCAGGGTGTCTCAACAATTCTTTCTGGAACTTAGGCTCCTTCGGCCTTAGCAATGTCCCTTTGGCCTGGCCCCTTAATGGAACTGTCTCCAGTGGGAGGCAGGATGTAGCCAGCTTTGGAAAGAAGCCCAGCCTACTCCAGCATGTACTCTGGGTGAGCTGGGCAAAAGGGCTCCCCCTCCCATAACCACAGTTTCCCTGCAAACCAGCCTTTCACTTCAATACAGCTCTGCCTGCTACATGACCTCTGTGGACCCAATATCTGCCCTATCTAACCTTCAGGCCTTTGTATAGAAAGACACCTGCACATGTATGTTTATTGCAGCCTAATTCACAATTGCAAAGATATGGAACCAACATAAGTGCTCATCAACCACTGAGTGGATAAAGAAAATGTGGTATATATACACCATGGAATACTACTCAGCCTGAAAAAGGAACAAAAATAATATCTTTTGCAGCAACTTGGATGGAGCTGGAGGCCATTATTTTAAGTGAAGTAACTCAGGAATAGAAAGCCAAATACTGCATGTTCTCACTTATAAGTGGGAGCTAAGCTGTGGATACATAAGGCCACACAGAGTGGTATAATGGACTTTGGAGACTCAGAAGGAGGAGAGTGGGGGAGGATTAAAAAAACCACATATTGGGTACAATGTACATTACTCAGGTGATGAGTAAACTAAAATCTCACAATTCACCATTATATAACTAATTCGTGCAAACAAAAACCACTTGTGCCACAAAAGCTATTGAAATAAAAACAAATTTTTAAAAAGAAAGATCACATAGGCCAGTTATGAGACAGTCATGAGTAAGCAGGGTTCTGGAGTCAGACACTCTGGATTCAAGCAACTTCTTTGTCACCTACTCAGTTGCTTCATTTTTCTAAGTCTTGATTTTCTTGTCTATAAAATGAAGTAAAAGTCGTATGTATTTTGTAGGATTGCTGGTAATATTAGAAGACACAATTAATGTAACCAAATTAATTTAGTCAAATTAGTTTAGACATAACTAATGTAATAGTTAGTATAACCATGGGCAAATTACTTAGCTTCTCTCTGCCTCAGTTTCCTTATCTCTAAGGTGGGAAAATAGTAGTGTCTACCTCATATATAGGAATGTTATGAGAATTAAATAAATTGAAATCTGCAAAACACTATAGAAAGACTGGCACAGAGTGTTTGTTAAATAAGCAAGTGTCAGGTGCCTCCTCAATCATTCCACATATATCTGTCAATTACCTACTGTGTGCCAGTCATCTTTCTAGTCAGAAAGGATGTAGAAATGAGTAAAATCAACAAGATTCCCTACAGAGTCTAGTGGGGGAAGACAAACAATAAATAGGCCAGCAATAAAATAAATAAGACAAATATTAAAGTAAGGATTTTCAGGAAGGAAATGAAACAAGGTAATAGGAAAGAGAGTAATGGGGGAAAAGGTACAGGACACCATTCCATAAGCTGGTGTCTTAGTCCATTTAGTGTTACTGTACCAGAATACCTTAGATTGGGTAATTTATAAAGAAAAGAGATTCAGTTATCTCACAGTTCTGCAGGTTGGGTAGTTCAAGGGCATGACCCTGGCTTCTGGCAATAACTTGCATGCTGCATCATAACATGGTTGGGAAGGTCAAGGTGGTAGCAGACATGAGAGGGAAAACCTGAGGGGCATCCAGGCTTTACAACAATCCACTCTTGGGAGAACTAATCCATTCCTGTGGGAACTAATACAGTCTTACAAGAGCAAGAACTCACTCACTACTGTGAGAACAACACTAAGGCATTCATGAGAAATCTGCCCCCATGACCCACACGCCTTCCAGTAGACCCCACCTCTCAACTCTGCCTCTTTGGGTATCAAATTTCAACATGAGTTTTGCTGGGGACAAACAATCCATAACCATAGCAGGTAGTCAGGGAAGGCCTTTATGAGGAGGTGACATTTAGCTAACACCCAGGTACAAAACCAGGGACAGATATTGGGAGATAGTCTTCTGGGCAGAGGAAAGAGATAGTGCAAAGGTCCTTATTGTATGGTTGGAATAGTGTAAGGGAGAAACTAGTGGGTGATGAAGGCAAAGAGGGAGACAGAGGCCTGATCATGCAAGGCCCTGGGGTTCATGTAAGGAGTTTAAGTTTTATTGTAGCTGGATCAGGGAACCAATTTCATAGACCAACCACTCGTTTTATATTTGGGGGAACTGAGGCCCAGCGAGGGGAAGCAATGGTTCAAGATCACACAAAGAATTGGTAGCAAAACTAGGATTATTACTGAGCTTCCCTCATTCTCCAGCATCTTGCACTTTATTCTCAGACATGTCATGTCATATCATATTATATCAGATAACATTGCAAATTGACTGAATGCAGTTTCTACGAATGAAACTGATTACCTGAAAATGCATTTCAGGTCATTTATCCAGCAATCCAGAGTTTCTGCACAGAGAGGCACTGAAAGTGGCCAGCCTGATCAGCCCTTCGCCTTCCAGCCACCTGAGAAGGAGCATTTTTGCATTAGCGTAGGAGTCTCATAGGAGGAACCTGGAAGCAATTCCTGCACACAAACAAGAAGATAAAGTATCTGTCCTCTGGAGGTCATTTTGACATGGGGAATTAGGCTGAAGCCCTGTGTGTTCATTTCTTTCTCAAGAAGAAACATATTTATTTGTAAGGAAATGCCATCTCAGATGGTACAGTACAGCTTTAGCCAAAGAAGGGCATCACGGTCCAGCATTAGCCAAAAAATAGCATCAGCTTAGCAGCCTGGACTGCTCGTTCCTTCAGGTTACTGTGGCCATATCCTTGCGGGCCATAAGAGAGAAATGCTCTATTTTTATAATGCTCCACTAGTTAAATGAAGCCCGTCCAAGACATTCTGTCATTCCCTTTCCTGAGCTTATATAATCTGGCTTTTTCAAAGAAATTCTGACAAATACTTATTTATAACAAAAAGTAAATAAGTTTAGACTGCATGAGGGGTAGGAATGATTTTGCTTACAAAATATTGCTTTATGATGTGTTTTCTGATTATTTAAATAATATATTTACTTTGTAAACCATTATGAAATTAAAGGACTGTAAAGAAGAAATTTAAAATCACCTATAACTACACAACCCAGCGACAATCATTTGTAGTTTTTAATTGTCCTTTTCTTATGTACAGAAAACATTAAATAATTAAGATTATATTGTATATACAAATGTGTATCTTGTTTTCCTTATTTAAAATTGTGACTATTTTCTCAATTCGTTAGTCTCATAAAAGCATGATTTCACTAATTGCTATATAATATCCCAATAGAAACATAATTCATAATCTATATAACCCAACCTTTAGTGTAACAATTTACAAAGTGCGAAGACATTAGCAGCGTTTGTTTAAAAAAAAGTATAAAAAATGATCCATAGTTGTGAGTTTCAAACCCTATTTCTAACAGAACTTTACATTTTTTTTTTAGCATGACTCATCTCAGAGCCTTATTACACTAATGTATATTGGACTCTCGAAGGGAATATGGTACGCAGCGTTTCCTGTTTGTGTATGTGGAGCATTTTATTGGACTGATGCTCTCTAGAACAAACATAGTGAGATACCGCCCCAGTGTGGACATTTAGGACGTTGCAGTATTTCACTCTGCAGTAACCATATTTGCATGGACATTTTTGTGTATTTATCTGGCTGTTTCCTTAAGAGAGATTCATAGGAAAGAAACGATTGGGCCAAAAAAACAAGAGGTCTGATTCTACCCTAGCTACCTTTTTCTCTGGGTCTCCATGGGCCCCACTCCACAAGGGATCTCAAGAAAAACACAATCTCAGGTCGACTGAGTATTTTTCTGCTCAGTACAAAACCTGCCTCCTTGTAGTAGATGTTTGTTGTTTTGTTTTCTGTTTTTTCAAATAAACTGTTTTTATTCTAGAACTGTTTTTGGTAAAAGCTGGTAAGATAGTACAAGGAGTTCCCATATACCCAACACCCTGTTTCCCCTAATATTAACATCTTACATTAGTATGGTACATTTGTCACAGTTAGTGAACTGATATTAATAATACATTATAATTAACTAAAGTCCATGCTTTATTTATATTTCCTTAGTTTTTACCTAGTGTCCTTTTTCAATTTCAGGATCCACTCCAGGATACTACATTGCATTTGACTATAATATTTCCTCAAGTTCCTCTTGGCTGTGATGGTTTTTTTAGTTGCTTCTTGTTTTTGATGGCCTTAAAAGTTTTGAGTAGTGATGGTTAGGTATTTTGCAGAATGTCCATCAATTGAGACTTGTCTGATATTTTTTTTCATGACCAAACTGGGGTAATGTGTTTTTGGCAGGAGGACCTCAGAGGTCAAGTGCCATTCTCATTCACATCATATCAAGAGTATACACTATTAATATAACGTGTCACTATTGCTGTTAACCTTGATCAACTAGCTTGAGATAATGTTTGTCAAGTTTGTCCATTGTGAACAGACACTTCTCAGAAGAAGACATTTACGCAGCCAACAGACACATGAAAAAATGCTCATCATCACTCGCCAACAGAGAAATGCAAATCAAAACCACAATGAAATACCATCTCACACCAGTTAGAGTGGCGATCATTAAAAAGTCAGGAAACAACAGGTGCTGGAGAGGATGTGGAGAAATAGGAACACTTTTACACTGTTGGTGGGACTGTAAACTAGTTCAACCATTGTGGAAGACAGTGTGGCGATTCCTCAAGGATCTAGAACTAGAAATACCATTTGACCCAGCCATCCCATTACTGGGTATATGCCCAAAGCATTATAAACCATGCTGCTATAAAGACACATGCACACGTATGTTTATTGCGGCACTATTCACAATAGCAAAGACTTGGAACCAACCCAAATGTCCATCAATGACAGACTGGATTAAGAAAATGTGGCACATATACACCATGAAATATTATGCAGTCATAAAAAGGATGAGTTTGTATCCTTTGTAGGGACATGGATGCAGCTGGAAACCATCATTCTCAGCAAACTATCACCAGAACAGAAAACCAAACACCACGTGTTCTCACTCATAGGTGGGAATTGAACAATGAGATCACTTGGACACAGGAAGGGGAACATCACACACCGGAGCCTGTTGTGGGGTGGTGGGAGGGGGGAGGTATACCATTAAGAGTTATACCTAATGTAAATGATGAGTTAATGGGTGCAGCACACCAACATGGCCCATGTATACATATGTAACAAACCTGCACGTCATGCACATGTGCCCTAGAACATAAAGTATAATAAAAAATAAAAAAAAATTTTTTAAGTTTGTCCATTGTAAGGTTGCTCTTTCTCCTCTTTCCATAATGTACAGAAAGTTACTACACAGCGCCTAGACTTAAGGGATGGGAGTTATGCTCCATTGTTGAGGTCATTTTTAAATAGAAGATACAGCTAACTGTTTGTGCATCATTCTTTAGATGAATTCTTTGGGTCCATTAAGTATACAGGGTGTCATGTTTGTATTAAATCCAGTCCTTCTCCTCTAAGAACTTAATATCTATTTGGGAACATTGTCTAGGGATGATATTATACAGGCACAATGTATTACAGCGTTGACAACTGCAAATGGTGTTTTTCTGGAATTCAGAATCTTCCTCAGGTTATAGAGAAAAGCAGGCATCAAAAAAGTATATGACAATGAAGATAGTCACTTGCAAGTAAAACAAGTATAACTGATAAAAGTTATTTTTAAAACAAACAACCATTTAAAAGTCTTTCAAAATTGTCCTAAGGCAAGACGGCAAGTGAAGAAATATTTATTTAAGAAAATCTACTAAATCTTGACAATAACAGCAGGAGTTTGTTGCACTTCAGCCATAACCCATTCCTTCCATCTCCCCTCCCCAGCTAAGCATGAAAGAAACTTCATTCTGGGTGCATAAGGTCAAGAAGACAAGGCTTCCTCTCCCTTCAGCTCCCAGTCAAGTGACTCAATATCTCACCAGGAGGGCAAGCCACCAGTATTTATCATCACCCCCACCACTTCACCATGAGTTGCAGAGATTAGTGTAGCCAAGTAAAATGCTGACGTATTCCTTTCTCCACCCAGACACAATCATAGGGCAGAGGCTCTACCCCCAGCTATGAAAGGATAAGAATACTGAGGCACTAATTTTCCTTGCCCCCATCTCACTCATAGGGCAGAGGTTCAACACTGAGAAAGGCAAGCTGAGAAAACCAGAGTCTACTGCCCCTGCCAAACAGCCTCATCATAAAGCATGAATATCATTCCAAGAAAAGTGGGCCACTGTCCTTGCACTCAGCTCTGGAGTTGTGGCTCAGAGATTTTGGCTCAGCAGCAGAGGCAGGTCATAAGGACAGCAGCTCTGAAGCTCTCCCTAAAGTAAATAACTTTGTTTGAAAGAGACTGTAGAAGTTCAAACCTAAGGGCACTTTCAAAAACAATGGATATTTTGGGATAAGCAATTAAGGAGAGGCTGGGAATTCTCTTAATTAAGATCAACAACTTAAAACATAGGCATACTAGCTTACCAGAGAGAACCAGAGAAGGAGACAGCAAAGATGAACCCTCCTGAGATCTGAACAAACCTCAAAGACTTGCCTCAAGTACTATCTGTGAAAAGGGTCCTAGATTCAACTGGATTTATCTGTGAAACAGTTTATATCCCAGGACTTTGTCAAAAACAATAAAGCAATCACCCAGCAAGTAGTGAAACTTCACAGTTGGGTATGATTCCAAACAATGCACATAGCTTGACAGAGAGATGGAGAAAGAGAGGTCCAATAAAACCACTGGCATCCCAGGGTGATGGTGCACATGCCCAAGGCTGTGTTCTCTGAAGATCAACACTGAAGTCTTCACACTGAAGAAGAAATTGATTTCACTAAAATAGTTTAATCAAGTCACTAAACAAGCAAATAATGGCAAAAAGAAGCCTTGGAAAGAGAGAAGGGAAATCAATATCTAGTTGCTGCAATAAGTTACCTAAAATGCCCAATTTTCAACAAAAAAATAGGAGACAACTAAAGAAACAGAAGAAAGTCAACCATATGTATAGAACAAAAGCAGGCAACAGAAACAATCTGTGAGTGGGCCCAGATGTTGGATTTGACAAAGACTCTAAAGCTGCCATCAGAAATGTGTTTAAAGAACTAAAGGAAACCATGTTTGATAAAGTAAAGGGGAAAAATGGCGGAGTAGGAATCTCCAAAACTCCTCTTCTCCATAAAAGTAATGAGAAAACTAGCAAAAATTGTCAGAAGCAAATTTTTCACAACTCTAGAAATTATCCAAGAGTTTACAGCAATCTGAGGTGCATTTATTCAAGAAAAATGGCTGAATCTCAGTAAGAAGAGTGAGATTGTGGTGTTTTTACTTGTCCTAGTCCAATTCCCTACACTCTAGCACAACGGTAGGCTTGAAGAATAATAATCTGCATTCATGGTGAAAACCAACAGCCTGACAGACACCAGAGAGAGCCGAAAGGAGCTGGAGCTCTTTCCAAGAATTACTCCCAGAGAACTGACATTATTTAACCTGTCTGGTGGTTCCCAGGAAATGCCACTTGCAAGGTTGTGTGTTTTTAACCTGATTCAGCACTCTCCCAGTGTGAAAAGCCTTCCACCTGAGGGCATTTATCAAAAACAATTCCAAGCAGTTTATTAACTCTGCTGCTGCATAAGATGGCGAGCAACAGTTGAGGCAAACTGTAGAGTGACCAAAAATCTTAAAAGTTAAAACTAGGGAGTGAGATATTCATAGGGACTTTGAAAAGCTTTTGACAAGGATGTCAAGACAACTAAATAAAATAATAGTCCTTTCAACAAATGGTGCTGGGAAAAATGGACTTGACATTCAGAAGAATGATGATTACATCTACATTTTCTTCTAAGAGTTTTATATTTTTAGCTATTGCATAAAAGCATTTAATTTATCTTGAGTTAATTTTTGTGTATAGTGTGTGGTAGAGGTCTGTCCTGGTCCATTTTGTGCTGCTATAACAGAATACTACAAAGTGGATCACTTATAAATAATAGAAATTTATTTCCTCACAGATCTGAGAGCTAGGAAGTCCAAGATCATGGGGCTGACATCTGGCAAAAGCTTTCTTGCCATATCATCCCATGACAGAAAGTGGAAGGGCAAGACAAGGCAAGAGAAAGCAAGAGATCAAACCTACAGCCTTAACCCCTTTTATAATTAGCATTAATCCATTCATAAGGGCTCCACCCTCATGATCTAAATATCTTCCATTAGGCTCCACCTCCCAGTTTTGTTGCATTGCGGATTAAGTTTCCAACACATGCTTTTTGGGGGACACATTCAAACCATTGCAAGGTCTAATTTCATTCCTTTGAATGTGGTTATCTAGTTATCCCAGTAACAATGGGCTGGATTGGGAGGCAAGCACAAAAATGTCTAGAATAGGGGTAAAAGTGCTACCCAGAGAGAAGGAGAAAGACATGAAAAGGAATTTTCAACCATGAACAGCAGCCTACACTGACCAATTAACAAACCAATAACTTAGGCCTCAAGTACTAGTTAGAGTGGAAATATACAACAGTAGTTAAAATAATACGTTCTACACTCAGACTGTCTGGATTCAAATCCTAACTCTACCACTTGCTGTGTGACCTCCTCGTGTCTCCATTTCCCCTTTTGAACAATAGAGATAGTGATAATACTTACCCCATAGTGTTACTAAGACAATTAAGACATGAGGCTTAGAAAGTAACTGATGCATAATATGGGCTCAAGAAACATTAGCTTTTAATGTGTATCTGCTGTGCACACCAACCTGGAGTCCTATATATACCATCCCTTTGAAGGGGGTTATGGTTGACATCTTCTTACTTCATATTCAACAAATACTTTGTGTCAGACACCACCCCAGGTACTGTGGGAAATACAAAGGTGAATAAGCCAGGTCCATGGCTTCAATTACTCTTTACTTGTTAACAACTCTGAAATCTATAACTCCAGCTCAGACATGATCTTTCCTGCGCTCCATACACATCAACTGATTCTTGTTGAACCTCTCTACCTGAATTGCCAATAGGTACCTCCATGTCACCACATCAAAAACAAAACAAAACAAAACAAAAAACAGCCTTACTTCCACATAACTCCCAAATCTACCTCTTCCCCTGCATTGTCTATTGAAATTAATGGCATCATTTTCACTGAGTTGCTCCAGCTAGATATCTAGGAATCTTTCTGGAGGCCTTGCTCACTCCCCATATCCTGTCAGACACTAAATTGATTGATTGTACCTATTACACAGTATCATCATAATCCTGAAGGACACAATTCCAAATGCCATAATTCCAAATGTTGGAATCCCAAAAGATCAAAATTCCTAAAGTCTAAAAACCCTAACATCTAAAAGCCTGAAAATTATAATCCTGAAAGATTAAAATGCCAAATACTGAAACACTGAAAGCTGAATTCTAGGGAAGATATTAGTGATTTTTGGTTTGTACATAGGATAACTTGCATCATGTTAGGTGGAACTATTACCTTGTTATTGGTTTTATTTGGAAATTAAGTGTGACTTAAGGAGATACGCATGGGTGCCAGTTTCCCTAATAAATTCTCTCTCAAGTATTTGTATGTGTATCCCATCAGTTCTGTCCCTCTGGAGAACCCTGACTAATGCAGATTTAGTATTGGGAAGCTAAATGTCATTCCTTCTTGTTGTACTTCTTATGACACAATAGAAGAGACCTGAAAAAAATGTTTCTTTGTAAAAAAGGCTGTGAGAAGTATACAAGGCTACTTAATGGTGAAAGATAAAAGTTTAAAAGCTAATTAATATTGGTGCTGCAAAAGCAGAAAATAATTTAATTGCAACAGCTGAGCAATTATCAGGCTTTAAATGGACAGCATATACTTAGGAAATGTGTAGGTCACAACCACTCTCTAAATACAAGTGCAGCAAGTGTTTCAGAGATCATAGAAGTGAAAATGCAGGCAAAAAATACAAGAAATCTGCCTTCTCAGATTATTCAATTATGTACGACTTGTGTCCCTTCTCACACAGTGCCAATTCACTATGCTATGTATTTCATATTTGCATCATTTCTAATACTGAAAGTATAATTGTGTAGAGATTTCAGAGAGTTTTAATGTGCTGTATTTTTTTTTTTTTTTTGGCAAATTTGACTCCACAAAATTGCATTGTCACAACCCTGACTTTGAGTATATGCATTGTGTATGTATGTAAAAACATTGAAACTCCCTCAATAAATGAAGAGATGCCCTTTTTGTATATATGCATTTGTGAAAGGTAAAATTTCTTGAGATCTCAGCTCTTTGGGTAACTGTATATGCGGTGGTGACCCATGGCGGTTTTTGAATCATCTTGTCAAGACTTGTGCTGTCCCTCATAGTATTTCAGAAGACCACAGTTATAAAGCTGGGTGAAAACAATTACTAACTATAGTAATATGCATTTATATATTTTGCTTTTTGCTCTCTTTATGAATGTGCTTCATCTTCTCATAACTTTTATATCCATGTGACTATCATAGTGTACCTGAGTGCTTATGTTTGCAAAATATTCCGTTATTTTTACCCATTTTATTGTGTAAAGTGGGCAGTCTATGAAGTGTTCTATCATGATTTCATGTGGTTCTCAAATAAATCACCCTTTAAAATGTAAATACATGTATTTAATATAATTTTAAAATTATTTTCCCCAGAATTATCTTGTCAGGATTTCAATCTTTTGGCAATGTGATTTTTGACATTTTACAGACTTCAGAGATTGTGGTCTTTCAAGATTTCAACATTGGGATTATGGCTTTGGGGATTGTGTCTTTTGATATTATGACCCAAACCCTTCTCATTCACATTTCTCAACACCCCTTGCAATTACCCTACTCGCCATCATTACTTGCCTGGATTATTCTAATGTAATACTTGTGCTCTCTCCAAAACATTCTCCAAGTGAACAGCTGCAATGAACATTTGAAAAATACACACACACACATACACACACACACACACACACACACTTAAAAACAGTCTGTGGAACAAAGTGTAAATTCTTTAGTCTGGCCAACAAAGCCTTTATCTTCCTCTCAAGTCTTATGTTAGCTATGACCTACTCCACTCCCCTGATACCTTCATTTCTATCATTTCAACCAGACTGCCCTTCCTTCACTTGTTCCAAGGTGTCAATCTTTTTCCAGCCTCAATGCATTCCCTATGCTGTTTCTCTACCCCGACAACTAATCTGTACTAGTCATTCAAGTTTCAGGTAAAATAACACATCGTGAGAGATTTCTTCCCTAATTCTTCAGATTAGATCAGACTTCCCAGTTAAATGATTTTATTCCCTAACACTTATCATGCACATTTAATGTCTATCTTCCTTATTAGATTGTAAGTGCACTAGGACAAGGACCATGCTTTAGTCACCGCTGTAGTCCCAAATACCTAGCACAGTGCCTTTACACTCAGTAGATGCTCAGTAAAAATTTGGGTTGAAAAAAGAAGGAAGGGAGGGAAAGAGAGATTAAGGGAGGAAAACAGGGTGGAGGCAGGACAGGGAAACATTGTAAGAGGTAGAAAACAGATAAAACATGTTCCTTGACCTTGGGGAGCTTCTAGAGCCAAGTATAAAGTCAAGTAAGTAGACAATTTTCATACAGGGGCATAAGTGCTATGGTAGAGGTATGTACATGGTGCTAGAGGAATTCAGAAAAAGGGACTACCCTGTCTAGGATCTCAGGAAAGGCTTGACAAAGGAGATGACATATGGAATGGCTTCTTTTTTAGCAGTTTTATTGATATATAATTCATATACCATACAATTTTAAAGTCTAAAATTTAATAGATTTTAGTATATTCACAGAAACATGTAACCATCACCACAATCAATTTTAGAACATTTTCATCATATCTGAAAAGAAGCCCCTACCCATTAGCAATCACTCTCATTGCCCCTTCCCCCCAGATCCTGGCAATTACTAATCTATTCATTGACTCTATATAAATTTGCCTATTCTGGATATTTCATATAAATTGAATCATACTACATATGGCCTTTTGTGTCTGACTTCTTTCACTTAGCATAATGTTTTCAGGGTTCATCCTTGTTGTAGCATGTATCAGTATTTCATTCCTTTTTATGGCTGCATTATATTCTAGTGTATGAATAGACCAGATTTCATGTATTCATTCATTAGTTGATGGGCTTTTGGATTTTTTCCACATTTTGGCTATTATGAACAATACTGCTGTAAACAACTTGTGCACAAGCTTTTGTGTGAACACACTAGTTTGTGGATAGCAAGCTCTCAATAAACATTTTTTCAATAATTGAGTAAATGAGTATATACATAAAGTAGCTATTATGGTGCTTAGCAAAAACAGATGTTCAGTAAATATTAGCTGCCTGCTGTTGTCGTTACTGTCATCATCATCGTTATTACTAGAACTGAGCTACATCTATAAAATGGAAATTTTAAAATTCTTCATTTGCTGTGAGCATACTAGATCTGGTCCAACAGCAAAAACAAATGGTATATGGGACAACTAACTAGTTGAGTGGCCTTAGGTAGGTCACATCTCCTTTCTCAGATTCTCAGGCTCATTCATATATGCGCGTGGCCGTATTGTATGGCAGTTCCGTGCACAGGCTCTGGAGCTAATGCCTGAGTTTAATGCCAAGTTCTATCTTTTGCTAGTGATGTGACCTTGGATAAGTTACTAATCTTTTTAATACTGTTCCCTTTTCTGTAAAATAAAGATAATCATAGTATCTAACTCCACAGAGTAGTTTTGATGATTAAATGAGATGGTGCAGGTAAAATGCTTAGCATAGGACCTGGCAAAGAGTCAACATTCAAATGGTAACTGTGACCCAAAGCCTCAGCCTCTGGTGGATCCTGCAAGAAAGCCCTCATCTAACCACGGCAACTCAGGTCGGTGGGTGGAAAACTGCCAATTCTCACGTGCTGCATCTAGCTTGAAGATTCTGGAGTGTCTCTGCAGCAAACAGTGCTCCTGGTAATTGAAGCACACTTTCTGGTGGTCCATTTCTTCCCACTGTCAGGGCTTCATAATCTGAGCCAACGCAAAATGTCAGGGAAAATTGCATGTTGATGCATATCCCACAACCCCGGACCTTCCTCCGTCAAAATATCATGATGTGTGGCTGTAAAGCCCAAGATAAATCATTTGGGCACTGTTGCTGTTCAAGATTATCTGCAAACATGTTCACCTCCATCAGAGGAAATAATTAAAATCTCACATATTTCCTTATAGCAATATTCTTTTGGACTTGATTCAGTTGGATGATCATGATGATAATTCCTTACATCTGTATAGCTTGATAGCTTTCAAAGAAATTTCACGTTAGTCATTTGGAAGGACATAACCAACTGTGGGAAGGGGAGGGTTGGAGACATTCAGTCACTTTGCAACTGAATAAACAGATGTCTCAGACCTCCTGACTTTTAGTCTGGAGTATTTATCTTTGGTATCCTAACTCCCTGGGGAGGACCAGATCATTTACTCCTCTCAACAGCTGTAAAATGATCTCTTCATCTTGTAACAAAATCTCCCTACTCTTCCACCTAGCAAATTTTCCCTATCTTCTGAGTAATCCATACCTGACCCTCCGTGTGGGCAACCCTGCTGGATTATTGATGCTCTCCTTCCTTCCTCTCACCACCTCTGCATGCAAACTGCACCCCATCCCTCTCTGTCTTGATCTCTGTCAGTTTAACCCATTTGTCAATTTTCAATCTTTAGTTATCACTCCCCACCCAGGTGCTTATTATAAGCTGCTAGTACATTTCCATCTCGTCCATCTTCTCAGTCTCTGAATCTACCACATGAAAGGTCATATTTCTCTATTCCAATTTTTGCTAATGGCCTTAACAACACTTAATGGGAACAGAAAAGGATTTCACCTTTCCAAAGGTGTCAATGAACTTTCAACAAGTTCCCCATTAATTCTGACTGTGTTTCCAAGGATTAATTGGACAGAACTGTTGATGTCCACTACCCTGGGGCTGCTTCGTGACATGCAATGTCCTGCTGGATCCTTTCTGCTGTCTGAGGGCCACTTGTAGACTGGTGAGTTATATTTAATCACAATCATCCTGCTTGACAAATGGCCTTAGGGGCCCAGTCATCTCCCAAGAACATTAGCTGTCCTCTTGCAATTGAGTGGCACCCCAGAGCTACCGCACCCCTCCCCTTTTGTCACAAAGCCCAGATCAGACTGCCTAAGCTCAGAAGTTGGCAAACATTCCCAGTGTTCTGCCACAGTTCTTGTGTATTTGGAGGATCTGAAGCAAGGAGAGGTGATCCACATGCAGCGCTCACTGAGTTGGCAGTAGGAGGCTGGGAAAATTGAGTAGTATATGCATGGAGACTTACAAAGACGCCTTTTAGTTTTTGCAATCAGGGTTGTGGGACAAGACCAGCAATAGCTCTTAAGAGTTGTTCAGAGGGGCTCCAGGTATTCAGCATGACATTTTGGACACATGTTCCTTGTCCACTGTCCCAGTGTCTGCCCACTAAACAACTGGTTCCTGCAGACATAAGGTAGAGATCACTGAAGAGAAAGTGCATCCATTTGTTGTGTCAGACCTCTTGCAAATCCATAGAGAAACAAGTTAAAGACAGTATGTGCCCTCCAGCACCATAGTCAAATCAAGGAGCTAGACAAGTAAGTAATTATATTTAGAAAACAGTGAGAAAATAACTATTAAGAGGGGGAAATACAGGGTGCTGTGAGAACACAAAAGAGGGGTATCTCCTCTGTACTTGGGAGATCAGTAAGGATCTCTTTGAAGAAGTAACACCCGACAAAGAGCCTCTCCTTAATCCAACTTTAGTCAGGCTCTGATGAATCTCTTCCTAACTAGGCCTTGACTCTTGAACTTCAACTCATTGCACAATTTTAGCAAGAATCCTGCTCATTGGTTTAGCCAGAACTCCCCACCTTCAATATCTGATCACCCTCAACATCTTATTGAGTTCTTCAACCTCCATCACCCCTCAGGTGATGTTTGATCACCCTGGCCTATCTTCAGCAAGAATCCTATTAGGTCAGATTAGCCAGGATCCCACCTGACCCCTGATGTTTCCTCTTAGTAATTTTCCATCCACTGACCATCCCGCTGCTGCTTGGCTATAAATCCCCACTTTTCCTTGTTGCATTCAGAGTTAAGCTCAATTCCTTTCGCCTACTGCAAAACCTCTCTGTGGTAGTACCTAGGCCTATCACTACAGTCCGCATGAATAAAGTCTGTCTTACCATTCTTTAACTGGTTTCACAAATCATTTTTTCTTTAACACACTCAGGCTGAGTTCTGAAGCATGTCAAAAAAGGTAGACTGGTGTAGGTGAGTGGAAAGGAAGGGTGTTCCAAACATTGAGAATATGTTCATCAGGCCAGAAGTGTGTGTGTGTGTGTGTGTGTGTGTGTGTGTGTGTGTGTGAGACAGAGAGAGAGAGAGAGAGATTAAGAGAAAAGAGAGAGACGGAATGAATATGTATGACTGAATGTCTGGCATAAACACAGTTACTGAAAATGGATGACATTCAAAAATAAGGCTAGTATAGTGTGCAGGGACCAAACCATACAATACTACTTATACAGGCTATGCTGGGAAATTAGCTGGGATTCAAATAATCCCCCAATTTCAGTTATCTGCTGTGTATATCACATCTATATGAGACATCTCAAGGCCAGAAGTGAAACAAATTGTAGATGTGATCTCTATATTCAAGGTGTTCACAGCTTATTTGGAGTGCAGAGTCTAGATATGAAAAAGACTTCAGAAGCCTACAAGGCATAGTGGCAGGAATCTAGGGTGTCTGTAAGGCCTAGATATTTACATAGTAGCTAATGCACCTGAGTGAGCAGTAGAGAGTAAGGAAATGTGAGGGAAAGGAAGGGGCTTTATTCAAAGGCTCAGGTTCCATCAGCCCCCTCATACCAGTCTGTTAGCTCTAGACCCCTGTCTTCTTTGGATTTAGTCACACACCTCCAGCAAGCTAACCAAGTTCCTTGCCAACACTGTGACACAGACACCGACTTTCAGTAGCTTCTCCTAATGCTCTGAGCCTCAATACATTTATCTATAAAATGGGCATGGGTGAAAACACAGTTGGCTTCATTCACTCTGAAAATCCCTTCCAGGAAAACCTGCTGCACCCTGTTCCTCAAGTACCTCATACTGATTCTCCATTGAAGATGGTGGTAGTTTGTCTTCAACATAATCAGAAGTAAATATGTCTTTCCATGTATGCTGTTGCCCTTTCCTTGTGCAGAGGTAGAGTTTATTCCTCAAGTCCTCTTGGGTCTGAACTCATGAGAGTGCTTTGACTAACTGGAAAAGGTAGAAGTTTCATTGCACTCGTTCTAAGCCTAGGATTTAACACAACTGGCATTATCTACTTCACACTCTTGAAACGCTCCCTCTGAGAACATACCTACCATGCTGTGAGAAACCCAACCTAAAAAGAGCAAGCACATGTAGGTCCTCCAGTCATCAGCTCCTGATGAGCTCCCAGCTGAACTCTAACATCAACTGCCAGCTATGTAAGTGAGCCATTTTCAGTGTTTAGCCCAGTTTAGCTCTCAGATGACTGTAACTCCAGTTGCCATCTGACGGTCACTGAATGAAAGAAGCAAATTGAGAACTTCTCAGCTGAGCCCGCTCAATCCGCAGAACCATTATAGATAATAATGAAGTGTTGGTTTTAGCCACAAACTTTTGTTGTCATTTGTTAAGCAGCGATGGATAAATCTCAGGGCCTTACTATTGGGTAAATCCGGGGCTCAACAAACTTTTGTGTAAAGGGTTAGATAGTAAATATTTTTGACTTTCCTGACCATGCAATCTCTGTTACAACTACTCAACTCTGCCATGATAATGCAAAAGCAGTTACAGACAATACAGAAACAAATGGACATGGCTATGTTCCAATCAAACTTTATTTTACAAAATCGGGGGAGGACTGAGGCCTTTGCCATAGTTTGCATCTCCTAAGTTAATTGTATAAAATAATTCATCACAGAGGAGGAAAGACTAATAACTAGGTGGATCTCTAATAATATTAGCCTTTTGGCAGGAATTTTCTGGAAACACAAAGCTTTCAATGATTGTTTTCCAAAATGGATTTTGTGAGACAGTCATGGGTTTGGGGAGATGTTCTATTGTCAAATAATTTTGTGAATCTCTTGGTGAAATCTAAGTTTTACAAAGTTTGTTCTAAAACGAAATCTGTTATACAAAGTTTTATACTGCAGGATTCCTTTACAAGAGCCTTTACATGCTTATCCCAAAGAAGTATACTGCTGGAATTTCAGAGCTAATGCCAGGCTGCTGGAAGAGTGGTTTTAAAATGAGGGAATTTGGGGTATCAGTTCTTCCTATATGTAAAACCAGAGCTGATGCTGTTTATCCCGCTTCATTCGTTTTCTCCCACTGCTCTTCTTCAGGCTCACCTTCTGATCTCCATAATACACTGGCTCTGCCAATTATACACTGTTTGTTATTGATGTTTACCCTCTCCAAGCTTTGGCTTCCCTAATATGTAAAGCTAACAATTTTTACAATATCTGTACCCCAGCACCCCATTCCAAGGTGGAGGAGCATTCCCGGCAGAACGAAGAGTTACAGTAAAGGCCCTAAGGAGACAGTGTGCCTGTTCTGTTCAAGGAAGCCATTGTGGCAGCAGCAGAGTAAGTGTGGGGGAAAACAATGGGAAATGAAGTTGGAGAGGTTACTGGGAGCCAGATCTTGTAGAACCCTATAGAATATTATAAGGACTTGATCAATTGTTCTAAATGAAATAGGGAATCACTGTGAGGTTTTGTAGTGAGGAAAAGCATAATCTAATTTAGGATTTTAAAGCATCGCCCTATGTGCACCAAAATACAGAATCTCTCAAAGTGTATGAAACAAAAATGGACAGAAATAAAAGGAGAAATAGACAAATCCTTAATTATAGTTGAAGAATTCAACAATCTCTTATTAACACCTGACACAACTATGAGACAGAAAATCATCATCAAGGATATAGAATATCTGAAAAACACACTCAACCAACAAGGTCTAATTGATGTGTGTGGAAAACCTCACCCAACAACCGCAGAATACACATTCTTTCCAAGACACTGTGGAGCAGTTGCCAAGGCAGACCATGTTCTGGTACGTAAAATGAGACTCAATACATTTAAAAAAATTGAAATCATACAGAATGTGTTCACCGACCACAATGGAATCAAACCAGAAATCAGTAACAGAAAGATAAACAAACCCTTGGAAACTAAACAATACTTTTGTAAATAGCCCATGGGTCAAAGAGGAAGTCTAAAGGTAAATCAAAAAATACCTTGAACTGAATTAAAATGAAGATACAACATATCAAAATTTGTGGTAAGCAGCTAAAGTGATACTGAGAAGGAAATTTATAACACTAAATATTTATATTAGAAATGAAAAAAATATCTCAAATCAATAATGTAAGTTCCTACCTCAAGAAAAAAGAGGATGAAATAATAAATTCAAGCAGGGAGGAGAAATTAAATAATAAACACAAGAATAGAAATCAATGAAATTAATAACAGAAAAATAAATGAAATTAATGAAATAAAAAGCTGGTTCTTTGAAAAGACCAATAAAATTAACAAACCACTAGCAAAATTGACAGAAAAAAGAAAGAATGTAAAAATTACCAATATCAGGAATGAAACAGAGGATATCATTACAGACCCTGAAAACATCAAAAGAGAATAAAGGAATGCTACAAAGAACTCTATACACACAAATTTGACAAAATGGACCAACTCCTCAAAAAACACAAACTATCAAAACTCCACCAAGATGAAATACACAATCTGAATATCCCTGTAATTATCATAGAAACAATTCATAATTTAAAACCTCCCAGAAAACCTCCCATTTAAAGAAGTATTTATATTGAATTTACAAAATATCTTCCAAAAAATAGAAGCTGGATGAACCCTTCCCAACCCATTTTATGAGGCCATTATTACCCTGATTAAAAAAAAAAAAAAAAAAAAAAAAAAAAAAAAAAAAACATGTAAAGATAATACAAAAAAGCAACTACAGAACAAGGTCTCTGATGAACTAGATGCAAAAACCCTCAACAAAATGTTAGCAAACAGAATCTAACAATGTGAAAAAAGAATTATACACCCATAACAAGTGAGATTTATTCCAGGCATGCACGACTGGTTGAATAATTGAAAATCAAATATTATAACTCATGCCAACAGGCTGAAGAAGAAAAATCATGATTATATCAATTAATGTGGAAAACAGATTTGACAAAATTCAAAACCCATTTATGATAACAAGTTTTAGAAAAATAGGAATAGGAGGGGAATTAACTTATAGATCATTTGGGGGAGAACTGACATATTTACTATCTTAACTCTCCTAATAAGTCTTCTAATCCATAAACACAGTATGTCTCTTTATATGATTGAGCACTTGATAAAGAGCATTTACAAAAAAACCTATAGCTAACAATGCTTAGTGGTGAAAGATTGAATGCTTTCCTCTAAAATTGAGAACAAAGCCAGGATATGTACTCTTGCCTTTCTCATTCAACATAGTAGTGGAAATCCTGGCCTCTGTATTAAGGCAAGCAAAATGAATAAAAGGCCTAGAGATTAGAAAGGAAAAAACAAAATTATTCCTATTTTCCCTATTTACAGATGACATGATGTCCTAAGTAGCAAATCCGAGGGAATTTTTTAAACTCCTAGAATTTATAGGTAGTTCAGCAAAGTCTCAGTTCATAAGATCAACACACAAAAATAAATTGCATTTCTGTATACTAATAATGAGCATGTATACACAGAAATTAAAAACAAAATATCATTTGCAATCACTCCAAATAAAATTAAATACTGACATAGGCACTTAACAAAACTTGAACAGGATCTGTAAGCTGAAAATAACAAAATGAAAGTAATTTGTAAAATAGCTAAATAATTGGAATGGAATAACATGCTCATGGAATAGAAGATTCAACATAGCAAAAATGTCAATTCTCCCTCCAAATGATTTGTAGGTTTAATGCAATTCCTATAAAAATATCTGCAAAGTTTCCTTGTAGACACGGAAAAGCTTATTCTAAAATTTATATGGATGGGTGCAGGCCCTACAATATGTAAAATGATCTTGACAAAGAAAAACAAAGTAGGGATAATCACTCTACCCAACATTAAAGCTTTAATATTAAACATTAAATACTAAGCATTATTATAAATAATAAATATTAAATAATATGAAGGTTTTAATATATGCCTGCAATAATCAAGATTGTGGAATTGGCAGAGGGATAGGCACATAGCTCAACGGAACTGAATAAAGAACTCAGAATTGGATCCACACAAATGTGTCCAACTAATTTTTGACAAAGTTGTCAAAATATATCAATGGAGGAAGGATAAACTTTGTAACAAATGGTGCTAGAGGTATTGGACATTCACAGACAACAAATGACCCTTAACTTAAACTTCATACCTTATAAAAGTTCAAAATGGATCATGGACTTTAATGTAAAACATAAAACTACAAAACTGTTTTAAAAAGTTTTTTAAGTAGAAGAAAATCTTCAGGGTCTAAGGCTAGACAATGATTTATTAAACTTGACACTAAAAATACAATTTATAAAAGGAAAAAATTGATAAGACTTCATCAAAATAAAAAACTTTTTATCTGCAAAGGACCCTATTAAGAGGATGAAACAACAAGGTACAGAGTGGGAGAAAATATTTGCAACCCACATATCCAGAAAAGGACAATACTTAGAGTATAGGAGTAATCCAAATTCAACAGTTTAAAAAATGCAATTAAATAATAGAAAAAAGACATAAACAGACATTTCACTGAGGATGATATACAGATGGCAAATAAGTACATGAAAAGATATTCAACATTATTAGTGATTAAAGAAATGTGAAAAAAATCAAAATGATACATCACTACACTACTATCAGCTTAGCTAAAATAAAAAATAGTGACAACATCAGATGCTGGCAAGGATGAGGAGAAACTGGATCACTCATACATTACTGGTGAGAATGTAGCCACTCTGAAAAACAGTTTGGTACATCTTCAACATGTTAAATATAGTTTCCATACCACCCACTGTTATATAAATGAATCAAAGATGTCCTCTGTATGTTAGCCCTATCTTGTTTATTTTTTCACAGCAAGCCGGGACTTATTAGCTCAAAAGCCCACCAGTACTAAGCTCAAATTTTCACACATTCTTTTGTTATAAATGTAGCTCAAATAAACAGATATTTACTCATTTAGAGCCTTCCTGCTTTGCATACTCCACAAAACTGCATCCAACACCTGTTAGCCAGAGATAAGACAAACCATAGGGCTAAAGACTCCAAGCCACTGTTGCCCTTCAGAGTCTCTGCTGCTCAGTGATATAACCTAGACACTTAAGCTTCCTCTTTGATCCCCCTTTCCCCCAGAAGTTCCCTGCCCTCCTCTCCTTAATAAAATAAAGAGGGGAAATTTGGACACAGAGACAAACATGCACAGAGGGAAGATGACATGAAGATGGTTATGTGATAATGTAGGCAAAGATTGGACTGATGGTAGCTGCAAGCCAAAGATTGCCAGCCACTACTAGTAGCTAGGAAATGACAAGGAAGTATTCTACCAAAACAGTTTCAGAGAGAGCTGACTTGATTTGGGACAGTTAGCCTCCAGAGCTGTACAGCAACAAATTCTTGTTGTTTTAAGCCACGTGGTTTTTGGTACTTTGTTATGACAGCCCTATCAAACTAATACACCATGGAATATTACTCAGCAATAAAGGCAATGAATTATTGATAAACACAACTTGGAGAATTATGCTAAATTTTTAAAAAGGCCAATCCCAAAAGGTGACCCACTGTATAATCCCATTCGTAGAACATTATGAAATGCCAAATATTTGAAATGGATGACAGGTTAGTGGTTGCCAGGGTTTAGGGATGGGGCTGTGGGGTGCACAGGAGGGTTGTGTGCATGGCTATAAAAGATCAACACAAAGGATCCTTGTGGAAATGTTCTGTATCTTGACTGGTGCTAAATATGTGAATCTACATGTGATAAAATTGTATAGAACTTACTACACACACAAGCATAAAGTAAAACGAGACATCAGAATCAAATTAGAGATTTGTATATCAGTGTATCAGTATCTTGGTTGTGATATTATACTATTGTGTTGCAAAATGCTGCTATTTGGGGAGCTTCGCAAAGTGTCAATGGGTCTCTCTAAATTATGTCTTACAACTGCATGTGAATCTATAATTACCTCAATAAAAATTTCAACTAGAATCAAGCATCACTTGGCTGTTAAGAACAAACTTTAAAGGGCAAGGATGGCAGCAGGGAGAACATTTAGGAAACTTTTGCATAAATCCAGGAATAAATGGATAACTGCTCCAACTAGGATGATAGCAGTAACGTAAAGGTAGAGAGAAGCAGTTGGATTCTGGATACATAGTGTTTTGAAAGTAGAACTAACAGAATTTTCTAACAGATGCATGTAGGATGTGAGAGAAAGAGAAGTGTCAAGGATGACGTAAAGGTGTTAATATGGTGAAGGCTGCAGGTGGAGAGGGTTTGGCAGTAGAGTTGGGGGGAAGGGATTAAGATAGTAAAGCTTGGGGACTGGATGAGATCATTAAGGGAATAATTCTTGCTTAGAGAAAAGAGAAAAACTAAGAACTGAGACTTCAAAGAAGGTTCTCAGATAAAAAAGTTACCTCAGAAAGTTACCCAATTACAAAAGTATGGAACATTGAAGCATGTGGATTTGTGGACTACTTGCAGTAAGGAGTCTGCAACCCACAGGCTGGGGATTATTAGGCTGGGATATCTTGGATAGGGCTATGGGCCTCAACACTTGAGTCTATGTCCAAGGAACCCAGGAGGAAAATACCCTCCTTCCCCCACCCCGCAAGAAGTGACAAAACAAAACAAAATAGCAGGTCCAAAGTGGCTGCTTTCATATTCTGCAAAGGTATCCCTGAGTGGACAGATATTTACTTTGTAAATATTGTGAAAAATGACTTCATTCTGCCATCTGATCCAATCTTTCCATTGGGAGCTTAGCTGCTTCCCCCAGATCCAGCCTGTCAGTCTCATGGTTGATATAGACTCCAGAAGATGTGGCCCTGGCTGCCACCCTCCTCATCATGCTTCTCACCCCATCTGTTGGCTAGTTCTTAATTCTCTGCACTGGCATTAGAATTTCCCTCTGGGAACCCAATTAGGGTGTGCTCACCAAGCAAAACTAATGTGCCCTCTCTATGACGTGTACAGAGCAATGTTCAACATGTTGGTTTTGGGGGACTCAAAGCAGCAAACTGACAGTGCTCCCATAACGCCTGTCAATCTTGGACGGGATCAGAGGAAGAGAAGAAAGGAGGGAGGAAGGGAGAGAGAATGGAAACACTTTGGGGCACAGCTGCCACCTACTACTGCTCCGCCATGCCTGGAAAAGCAATGAAAGCTGAAGGCAAGAGCTCAGTTTCCTAGCCCCCTGGTGAGGCAGTAATATCTCTAAGACAATTAGTTACACAGAGGGTGGGAAGGTTGCTCAGTCTGGAGAAACCAAGCATGAAGAGGGCCGGATGGAGACAGGAGCTATTTTCAGTTGTGAGGTGCATGGCTGTCACTGTTGGTGACATGAGAATAAAGCAGAAAACTGGTTTCTGTATTGTGGCTTCGAAGCTCAAACCTAGTGATGTCACTAAGTTATGGGAGGCAGAAGAAGTGGGCTTAGATGAGGACAAACATTTTGACAGCCAGAACCTGCCTGCCCATCAACCTGTCTCCTTATCCCTGGTATAGGTGGTTGGGGCCCTACAGGGTGCATTCCACAATTGTAGGCATGGAGTATGAAGAAGAGGACAAGAATCATCTGGGACACTAGTCCAAGGTACAGATTTCCAAGTCCAACACAGGCTTCCAGAAACAGATTCTCTGTAGGAAGGCTTTGGGAAATCTGCATTTTACTAAGTGACCCCTTTGCTTCTGATCTGAAGCTTGTTCACACAGTGGTCTTTGGAAAACCAGAGGCCCCTTGCGACCCTTTCCAGCTCCAAGAGCCCAGGACTGTGCTCACTAACCCCAGTGCCAGCCAATGTAGCCTGAAGAGAAGTGAGTGCAGAAGTTACTTTGCAGAGCCAAGGAAAAGGGGATGAATGCCCCCAGGGAAAAGACTATTCCTGGAGGCTCCAGTCCTTCTGGTAAGGGAGGGTACAGTTAGGAGCACTGTGTCAGGAGTCACACACTGCCCCTGCCTTTGGTGACACTTTGAGCGTGAATAACAGTTCACATATATTGAGAATCTATTATGTGTCAAATACTTTGCTAAGCATGAAGTAGGGATTGTTATTTTCCCATTTCATAGAAGAAAAGGCTGAGACTCAGAAAAGGGAAGCAACTTGCCCAAGATCACACAGCTCTTAACTACCATGCTAGGTCTGGGTTGCCTCACTTAAGTAACAAAGAGGTATTTTGAGAAAAGACTTTTGGAATCATTAAAACTAACAGAGCCACTCTCATGGTTGGATTCTCAAGCTAAGGCCGATTTGAACGTAGGTTTTAGGGATGGCCCAAGTTTTAGTAAACCACAAGTCCCACATGGTTAATTGCATGGGTATCCACCTCTGTGAAGTGGCTTTTCTGTCTTCCCTGAGTCCCACCACTTCCCTACTGTTTCCACATCAGGACCTACACTAATCCAGAAAGTGCCTTGAGAGAATTAGAAAAAGTTGTCCCTTTAATACATGCAACCCCATGGGCACAGGCTTGGAAAGCACATTGAGACGTTAGGCAGATTAGAAAATGACGGCTCTTCTCGGTAGATGCAACCTTGAATCAGGTATATGACTTGGGGAGTGGAGAATGGACTGGATTATAGCTCCTTTGAACTCCCTTGGCCATACACTCTTGTACAGAGCCCAACATGCTCAATTTTCTTTTTTTCTTTTTCTTTTTTTTTTTTTTTCTTTTTTTTTGTTTGAGACGGAGTCTCGCTCTGTCACCCAGGCTGGAGTGCAGTGGCCGGATTTCAGCTCACTGCAAGCTCCGCCTCCCGGGTTCACGCCATTCTCCTGCCTCAGCCTCCGGAGTAGCTGGGACTACAGGCGCCCGCCACCTCGCCCGGCTAGTTTTTTGTATTTTTTAGTAGAGACGGGGTTTCACCGGGTTAGCCAGGATGGTCTCGATCTCCTGACCTTGTGATCCGCCCGTCTCGGCCTCCCAAAGTGCTGGGATTACAGGCTTGAGCCACCGCGCCCGGCCAACATGCTCAATTTTCCAGAGCAAACCTTCTTACCACCCTGCCCAACACTTCTTCTGGTCTCTAGACCCAGAGGTTACCCAATCTCAGGGAGGTGAGAAACTAGGGAGTTCCTCCCTGAAGGACACCAAGCCTTTGGAGGAAGAAACTAGAGAAGGTCTTCTTGAGCTTCTTGGATATGTGGATTAATGTATTTTGTCAAATTTGGGAAGTGTTCAGCAATTAGCTCTTGAAATATTCTTTCTGCCCCTTTCTCCTCTCCTGGGACCTCCATTATGCATATGGTGGTACATCTGATGGCATTCCACAGGTCTCTGAGGCTCTGTTCATTTTTTTTCATTCTTATTTTTGTCCCTCAGACTGTAAAATCTTGATTGATCTAGCTTCAAGTTTATTGGTTCTTTCTTCTGCCTGCTCAAGTCTGCTGTTAAGTAAGCCCTTTTATTGAATTTTTCATTTGTTATTGTACTTTTCAACTCCAGAATTTCTACTGTGCTATTTTTATAATATCTGTCTCTTTACTGATATTCTCTATTTGATAAGAAATTGTCATCATACCTTCATTTAGTTCTTTAAATGTGGTTTCCTTTAGTTCTTTGAACAGGTTTATAATTGTTTCTTTGAAGTCTTTGTCTGCTAAGCAAACATCTGGGTCCACTCAGAGACAGGTTCTACTGACTGCTATTTTTTCTTGTATAGGGCAATACTTTCCTGTTTCTTTGTATGTCTCATATTTTTTGTTGAAATCTGGACATTTTGGAATAAAATATTGTAGCAACTCTAGATACTAATCTCCCTTTGGGGCTTGTTGTTCATGTTGTTTGTTCATTTGTTTATTTGTTTGGTGATATGACTGGATTAATTCTGTGAAGTCTATTTCCCCTGCAGTGTGTAGCCCCAGATGTCCCTGCTAATATTTTTTCCCTCTTGTTTTTATTTTAATGACCAGTTTCCTAGGGGTTGCCTCTAGATCAGCATAGCTTGGTGGTTAGCCACTGACTGGTCAAAAGTTGTAAATAAGTTTCCAGGTCCAGTAGTTTTTACCCTTTACCACAGGATCTGTGTATGGCTTGGAGATTACTTTCTCTGTTAAGGGGGAAACTATCCAAGGACTATTATTTTGAAAGTACTCTTTTCTAGCCAACCTGAGAAAGTGCAGCCTTGAGCATGGAAGTCTTCCTGACCACTAGAGATGAGTGTGATTTTAGCAGGGTTTTCTTAGACTGGATCTACCTGTTAAACTCTTGGCTGGTCTCCTTCTTTTGCTATTACCAAGCTGTTATCCTCCAATTGCTAGACGCTGATTTTTATAGTTTCAACAACACACCCTAGGGCATGAATTCCACCATTCTCTGAACCAAATGAAATCTCCTTCTCTGCTGGAGCCATATCTTCCAGTCTTTGCAGTTTGCCTCACCCCTTCTCCCAGGGGTGCCATGCCATGGCATGAGAGTTGTATGAGAATTGGAGGACACTGTTCTTCACTTACTGCTCCACCCACCTCTTTCCAATGAAGTGAGTGCTGTGGGTTGAGGAAGCAGACAACACCACCTGGTGATTGCCACCACCCTATGTAGATTTCTGCAGCCTGAAGATGGGGGAGATAGGAGAAATGGGAGAGACGGCAGGAAATGGGATCTGTTGTTTACCAGCTTATACTGCCTTGCAAATATAGATCTTCAATACCAGAGAAATGGGGTAACACAAGTTGCCTACTTGGTTGCAGCTGTGGAATCTGTTCTGCCTGCCCAGAATAGTTCCTCCATACACAGAGCTGGAGGAGAGGTGGGTGCAGCCTCTAGCTCAGATGCTGTGGCCTGCCATTGTTCATACAAGTTTTGATCAAATTTGTTGAATAAATCCCTCCCACTTTTGTATAAGCCATTTGGACAATCTCCAGAAACTTTTAAAGGTTTTCTTTGATAATTTTGACCAGTGTAACAAATATCTATCTAGAGGAGAAGGTTCTCTGAGCTCCTCACAGAGAAGGGATTGTATAAATGTCTTCTCTAAACCTGAGATCTTAAACCCATCCCTTCTTGTGCAATACACTCAAACCACACTGATTTCTTTGTGTTCCTTCAATATACCAAGATTTTTCCTGCCTTGGGGTCTTTGTACATTATATTCCCTCCGTCGAAAGTGTATCTTCACCAATTCATGAGGGTGGCTTTCCTCTCACTATTTGGGTCAAAACTCAAGTATCACCTCTACAGAGTGGTTTACCCTGACAACACAATTTAAAACATAACAAAACAACAAAAAAAATCCCGGTCTGCTACATACTCCAGTCACTCTATCATATTATCTTATTTCCTTCATAGCACTTACTAATATCTGAACATAGAGACAATATAGCTTAGTGAGATAGTGCCAGACTACCTGGGTTTGATTCCTGGCTCTAACACTTTCTAGCTCTGTGACTTTGGACAAGTTCACTCACTCAGACAACCCCTCGGAGCTTCACTTTCCTCATCTGTAAAACAGGAATAATAATAGTGTCTGCCTCTTAGTGTCACTGTGAGGACTATGGATAAATTATTACATGTAAAGTGCTCAGTAAAGTGTCTGATGCACAGTAAGACTTCTCCCAGCATTAGCTATTGTGGTGCCAGCCTCCCAAATGGGCCTCCAATGATCCCTGTTTCCTGGTATTCACACTGGATTTGGTCTATGTTATAAGGCAAAAGTGATGAGCCTACTTCACCGTGGGCACTCTCACTCATTTGTGCTCTCTGTCTCACTTGGATCACTCACACTGGGGGAAGGAAGCTAGCTGCCATATCAAACAGCCCCATAGAGAAGTCCACGTGGTATGTCAAAAAATAGAGGCTTCTTTCAACCCCATAACTGAGCTTGCCAGCAAATTCTCCGCCCCTTGCTGACAGCTTGACTACAACCTCATAAAAGATCTGAGGCCAGACTATCCAGCTAAGCCGCTCCTGAATTCCTAACCCTCAGAAACTGCTTGATATAGTAAATATTTGTTGTTTTAAGCCAAGTTTCAGAGTAATTTGTTACACAACAATAGATAACTATTGCAGCTGCTAAATTATCTTGTTGGTTTACATGATTATTATCAGCCCTCTTTTCTCTGCTCTATTCCTTGACCCTTTAGGGAACTGCTGAGCTTAGAGTGAGCACAAACATTTTTATGGGGTGAGTATGTTTCAAAATTTGACTAGACGACTTGATTAGGCCTTACTTGATTGTTACTGTACTATTTCTGATGTCAAGGAAAAAACGCTGGGCTAGGAATGACAATTATTTTCACTGGACACCTAAGTGATCTTGGATAAGTCATTTCACACCTCTGAACATTCTCACATCTCAAATAGAGAAAATAATAACACTATACTTGTAAAGGTAGTTGTAAAGATGAAATGAAATAATAGAGGGTAAACCCAGTGAGAGAACAAACAATGTCAGGACAACTTCATCAAATTCCCTCTAACAATTGCTTTGTGTTGTCCACAGCTATGTGTGAAAACATCTTCTGAATTAAAACATACATATTATTATTAATATCTACCTTGGTATGTGGAATTAAAAGACTCTGAGGTAGTTGTACTATACCCGAGTGTTTTTCATTCAGTCCCCAATTTGGCAGTTCTACAAGTAGCAATCATCCTACCAAAGCAAATATTTTTTTTCCTAATAAACCAAGGTATCAGTCTCTTTCAATGGTTGTAATTTTCCCCCATTGTATTAATTTACCCCACTTTTGGTTTGAGTATGCAATTCCTTTTTGCCACAAACAGCTCAGTATTGAAATGTTGCCTTCACTATTTGAGCAGTTTTCTCTTTAAGCCAGTAACTGCCCATAACTTGGAATTGACACTTTTTCTTAGTGCCCTGGTTGCTACGTTCCCAGGCTTGTTGCATGACACTGTTCCTATGAAAGTACTCTCTTTAGAGACTGAATAACCTACTCATAGCCACACAGTAAAAAAAAAAAAAAAGTTTATGTAACTACATAAAGAAATGAGGAATCTTCAAATGTACTGCTATTAAGTGATCTCCAGGATCTACTGTTAGGTTATAAAAACAAAGTGCAGAATAATGTATACAGTATGATAGCTTTAATGTGATAAAGAGAGAGAATAGGAATGTGTATTTATGTCCATATTTTAAAACAATACTGGAAGAATAAACCAAAAATAATAAAAATGGCAACTTATGAGGAGGGAGAGACCAGGGTGAAAAAAACAAGAAAGGAAGCTAAACCTATGTAAATGTAATGTGTTTTGTATATTTGTCTTTGGAACCATAATGCTGTTTTATAAATTATTAAAAAGTGAAATAAAATGACAAAGCAATCACTAAAAATCAAAACACAAAATGAAACTGATGAATTTAACTTATATTGAGATGGTCACATAACCTTAATCACACAGAAAGGCATTATTTCAAGTGATTGTAAAACATAGTACTTTAACTATACATCCATAGTGGGATATACCTTAGGAACAAAAGCAGCTACAAATAAATCTTAAAGCATTTTCAGTAACCATATGGTTAGTAATAACATTGGTAAGGTTATGAAACCATATGTCTTATTCAGTTCAGGTTGCTATAATAAAAACACCATAAGCTAGGTAGCTTATAAACACCAGATATTTATTTCTCACAATTCTGGAGACTGGAAGTCCATGATCAGAGTACCAGCATGGTTGGGTTCCAGTGAGAGCCCTCTTCTGTCTAGTAGACAGCTGCCTTCTCACTGTGTCCTCACATGGCAGAACAAGAGTTAGCTGGCCTCTTCTTAAAAGGGCACTAATTCCATTTGGGAAGTCTCTACCTTCAACATCTAATTATCTCCCAAAGGCTCCATCTCCAAACACCAACACATTGGGATTAGTGTTTTAACATATGAATTTAGCGAGGGGGACCACAAACATTCAGTCCATACATAGCACCACAATAAATATTTTAGAATAAAGCAAATTAAGGTTTTCAGCACATGGGAAAAGAGATATGAATATAAAATGAAATAAAATAAATAAAAACCTTATAATCCTATACTTTAATTTGAAATGTTAGTATGAACTCATGATGTAATTCTTCTTAACAAATATTTATTTAATAGCTCTGATCATAGAAAACTCTTAGAAAATATAACCATAGTAGCAAACTAACTGCTACAGCATTCAGATTGTGGTCTCTAAACACTATTTCCCGTTAAATAGTATTTCATTGAAGAAATAGCTCATACTGAGTCTGTGGCAGGAAATATACATGATGAACCCTGAATTATAATGGGTGATTCTACATATCATGCAAATATTGCTCTATATATCAAGAACGATAACTCAAAGCTTTGTTTCTGTCATGCCAGAAAGCAAGAAAACTAACAAATGCTATTTAGGTTTTGTCAAAAAGGACACAGAAGCCAGCCTGAATGGTTTTCAGTGGAAGATAGAACAATTTGATCATTAAAAAGAACAATAACTGCAATCATTGTAACATATAAAAATGTTTAGATATATGAACTCATGATTATATTAAAACAATGTAAAGGAGGCAGGTGCAGTGGTGCATGCCTGTAGTCCCAGCAACTCAGGAAATTGAGGTGGAAGGATCGCTTGAGCCCAGGAGCTCAAGGCTGCAGTGAGCTATGATCGTGCCACTACAGTCCAGCCCAGGTCCAGAGCGAGAACCTGTCTCTTAAAAAATAAAAATAAAAAAATTAGCCAGGCATGGTGATGTGTGCTGCTAGTATTAGTTACTTGGGACGCTGAAACAGAAGGATGGCTTGAGCCCAGGAGTTTGAGGCTGTAGTGAGCTATGATTGCACCATTGCACTCCAGCCTGAGCGACAGAACAAAACCCTATTTCTAAAATAAATAAAATACAATTAAATAAAAAAACAAACCAGAACACATTTATTTGGTCAGCTTTGGGAGATGCTAGGGAGCCAACTCCTTCTTATTAACACAAATGAAATATATAAGGGATTTCCACAACTCAATAGCAAATATATATATCTCCAATTTAAAAAATGGAAAAGGACTTCAACAGACATTCCTCCAAAGACAACATACAAATGACTAGCAGGTATATGAAAATGTGCTCAATATCACTCATCATCAAGGAAGTGCAAATTAAAGCCACAATGAGATATTACCTCACACCTGTTAAGATGATTATTACAGGCCGGGCGCGGTGGCTCAAGCCTGTAATCCCAGCACTTTGGGAGGCCGAGACGGGCGGATCACGAGTTCAGGAGATCGAGACCATCCTGGCTAACACGGTGAAACCCCGTCTCTACTAAAATACAAAAAAAAAAAAATTAGCCGGGCGAGGTGGCGGGCGCCTGTACTCCCAGCTACTCGGGAGGCTGAGGCAGGAGAATGGCGTGAACCCGGGAGGCGGGGCTTGCAGTGAGCTGAGATCCGGCCACTGCACTCCAGCCTGGGCAACAGAGCTAGACTCCGTCTCAAAAAAAAAAAAAAAAGATGATTATTACAAAAAGACAAAAGATAACAAGTGTTGGTGAGGATGTAGAGAAAAGGGAACCCTCGTACGCTATTGGTGAAAATGTTAATTAGTACAGCCATTTTGAAAAATAATGAGGCGGTTCCTCCAAAAATTAAAAATATAACTACCATATGATCCAGGAATTTCTCTTCTGGATATACATCCCAAAGAAATAAAAAAAGTATTTCAAAGAGATATTTGCTCTCTCATGTTTATTGCAGCATTATTCAGAATAGCCAAGATGTGGAAATAACCTACATGTCTACCAACAGATAAATGGATAAAGAAAATGTGATGTATATGCAATGGGATGTTATTCAGCCTTTAAAAGGAAGGAAATCCTGCCATTTGTGACAACATGAATAAACTTGGAGGACATTACATTAAGTGAAATAAGCCAAACACAGAAGAACAAATACTGCATGATCTCACTTATATGTGGGCTCTAAAATTGTCAAACTCATAAAAGCACAGAGTAGAATGGGGTTGCCAGAGGTTTAGAGAAAGGGGAATAGAGTGGTATAGAGAAAGGGAATTGTTGGTCAAAGGGTACAGTGTCCGTTATGCAAGACAAATTGGTCCTGGAGATCTAATTTACAACATGGCGTCTATAGTTAACAATACTGTATTGCACACAGTACTTGAAATTTGCTAAGAGGGTGGATCCTAAATATTCTGAACATTAAAATAGTGGTAACTATGTTAGGTAATAGGTATGTTAACTACCTTGATTGTAATGATCATATCACAGTGTATAAATATATCAAAACACTAAGTTGTACACACTAAATGTATATATTTTCTATATTTTATTATACTTTAAGTTCTGGAGTACATGTGCAGAATGTGCAGGTTTGTTACATAGGTATACACGTGCCATTGTGGTTTGCTGCACCGATCAACCCGTCATCTATATTAGGTATTTCTCCTAATGCTATCCTTCCCCTAGGCCCTCACCTCCTGACAGGCCCCGGTGTGTGATGTCCCCCTCCTTGTGTCCATGTGTTCTCATTGTTCAACTCCCACTGTTAGAATTACCTAAGATTATAAGCAGCCTTCATGAATATGTTTCAGTGAACAATTGCAAACATACTTGAAGCAAATGAAAAATAGAGACTCAGGGAAGGGAGCATGTCTCAACAAAGAAATGGAACATGTAAAGAAGAAAAAAATGAAAATTTTAGAGCTGAAATACACTATAACACTATTTTAAAATTCATTGCACAGACTCAACAGCAGAATGGAGAGGACAGAGGAAAAAATCAGTAAAGTGGAAAATATAACAATGGAAATTAACCAATAGAGAGAAAATACAGCCTGAAAATGATGAATAGAGCCACCAAAACCTGTAGAACTATAATAAACAACATGATATACATGTCACTGGAGTCCTATAAAAAAGAGGAAAAAAAGGAAAGGGCTGGAAAAGTACTATAAGAAATAATAGCTGAAATTCTTCACATTTGTTACAAGACACAAACCTACATATTTAAGAGCCTAGGCAAACCCCAAGCAGTGTACACCCCAAGAAATCTACACTAAGACACAGCATAGTCAAATTTCTGAAAACTAAAAAAGAAATAAGAAAAATTTTGAGAGCAATGAGAGGGAAATGACACATTATCCATGGGAGAAAAACTATTCAAATCAGATCAGATTTCTCGTCAGAAAATAGAGAGGCCAAAAGAAAATGGTAAAACATTTTCAATAACTAAAACAAAATAACTGTCAGCTCAGAATTCTATATCCAGAAAAAATATCCTTTAAGAATGAAGGGGAAATCAAGATATTTTCAGATGAAGAAAAATTAAGAAAATTTGTGACCAGCAGAACTACCCTCTAAGAATGGGTCTGTAAACAGAAAGGAAATGACAAAAAAGAAATCTTGGGACATCAGGAAGGAAGAAAGATCATAAAATTTTTAAAAAATGAGTAAAGACAAGAACTTTTCATTCTTCTCTTGAGTTTTTAAATTATATGTGATATGTGGAGGTAAAATTATAACACTGTTATGGTTCTAAATATATGTAAAAAATATTTAAGACAATTATATCATAAATGGGGAAGGACTCAGGAACATAAAAGGAGGTAGGGTTTCTACACTTTACCTGAACCCATAAAATAATAACACTTATGGATTATGATTATATTGTTTACCTTTGGTATCTGTGATTCCACATTTGTAGATTCAACAAACTACAGATAAAAAATATTTGATAAAAAAAGACAGTTGTATCTGTACTTACATGTACAGATTTTTTTCTTGTCATTATTCCCTAAACAATACAGTATAACAACTATTTACATGACATTTACATTGTATTAGGTGTTACGAGTAATCTAGAGATGCTTTAAAGTATATGGGAGGATGTGCATAAGTGATATGCAAATACTACACCATTGTGTATCAGGGACTTGAGCATCCATGAATTTTGGTATTTGAGAGGGATCCTGGAACAAACCCCGCATAGATACTGAGGGATGGCTCTATGTATTTCCAGTAAATTCTCATTATTCAAAGTAGTTATAGTCTATAAAGTTGCCTTAAACCCTAAATTCGTAAATACTGAAACACTGCTCCTACTACAATAAATTTTACTATATATTTATAATATAGTACAGTATTCCTCATATTCCTAGATACAATTTGCTGAAAATTTTAAGACTTTTGCATTTATGTTCAGGACAGATATTGACCTACAATTATCCTTTTAAAATAATGTCTTTTGTCATATTATAATTAAAAATTATGCTTGCCTTATAAAACAAGTTGCTAAATGTACCCTGCTTTTCTTCCCTCAGAAGCAGTTTGTGTGAGATATTCTCCTTAAATATTTAGAAGAATTCACCAATCTTGTCATCTGGACTGGCTGTTTTATTTCCTGTGGCATGGTTTTTAATCATGGTTTTGTATTTCTTTAGTATAATAGATACAGGGCTCTTCACATTTTCAGTTGTTCTAGTGTTGGTTTTGGTAAAAATTTTAAATGAGTTTGTCTGCTTTATCCAAAGTTTAAAGTTTTTGGCATAAAGTTCTTCATAATAACTTACTATCATTTTAGTATCTGTAGGATATTAAATGAAATTCATGAAATTGGTACATTCTGGTTTTTCTCTTTTATTTGCTTGATCAGTCTTGCCACAGAATCTATCAATTCTTTATCTTCTTGAGTTAGACATGTAGATTGTTGACTTTTTTTTTGAGACAGAGTCTTGCTCTGTTGCCCAGGCTGGGGTGCAGTGGTGCAATCTTGGCTCACTGCAACCCAGCCTCCATCTCCTGGGTTCAAGCGCTTCTCCTGCCTCAGCCTCCTGAGGATTTTAAAATCTTTCTTCTTTAAATATATACTATATATTTTACATTTGTATATTTAACTATATATTTCTCTGTAAACACTGCTGTAATAACATGCATTTTAATATTAATTTTGTTTAGATATAGTTACAGTTGGTAAAATGAACAGATCTTAAGTGTGCAGGTTGATCAGAGTTTTAACAAATGAACACACCTGTGTAATTAAAACCAATATAAAGGCACAGAATATTGCTAGCAGTTTAGAAAGCTCCCCATGCCACTTTCAAGTTAACTATCCCCCTTTCACCTAGAGGCAGCCACTATTATGAGTGTTATTTAATCATGTAAATGTATCACACTTTACTTATGCATTCTCCTTTTGATGCACAAATTGTTACCAATGTTTTGCTATTCTGAACAAAGCTGCAATGAGCATGTTTATTTAAGACTTTTTCTAGATATATGGTCTTTCTTTCTTTTAATAATTATCTAGGAGTAGAATTGTTGGATTATAAGGTAGATATATGTGATGGTTAATTTTATGCGTCGACTTGGCTAGATCACAAACTGCCCAGATATTTGACTAAACATTATTTCTGGGCATGTATATGAAAGTATTTCCAGATTACATTAGCATTTGAATCAGTAGCTTGAGTAAAAAAGGTCCACTCTCACCAGTGCGGGCTGGTATCATCCAGTCAATTAGGGCCCAAATAGAACATAAAGGTAAAAGAGTGAATTCCCTCTTCTCTCTCTTCTGGAACTAGGACATCCATTTCTCCTACCCTGGGACATTAGAGCTGCTAGTTTTCAGGCTTTGGGACTCTGGACTTTACACCAGCAGACCCCTTCTTCACTCCCACCCCCAACTATTCTCAGGCCTTCAGCCTCAGACTAAATTACATCACCTACTTTCCTAATTCTACAGTTTGCAGATGGCAGATTGTGGGGCTTTGTTAGCCTCCACAATCGCATAAGCCAATTCTCATAATATATCTATACACGTCCTATTGGTTCTGTTTCTCTGAAGAACCCTAACACATAGTATATGTTTGGAGTTACAAGAGTTTTGAAATGTGGTTATACCATTTTCCACTTCTACCAGCAGTGTACAAGAGATTCAGATGCTCTTCAACCTCTGCAACATCTGATATTGAAAATCGTCCTAATTGTAACCATTTTGGTGTGTGTGTAGTAGTAGTACATAGCTATGGCTTTAACTCAATGACTAATGTTGTTGAGCATCTTTACTGGCCATTGGTAGATACTCTTCTGTGAAATGTCTAAGTATTAAGTCCATTTGTATTGGGTTGCTTATTTTTATCATTGAGTTGTAAGAGTTCTTCACATGTTCTGTGTGTGAGTTGTTTGTCAGTTATATGTTTTGCAAATATATTTTTCAGTACAATGGCTTGTCTTCTCATTTTCTTAAGGTTGTTTTTTGATGAGTAGATATTTTTGTTTTTTGTGAAATACAGATATTTTTTATTTCATCATTTTTTCCTTGTATCATTTCTCTTATGCATTTTAGTGTATAATACTCTTGTATTTACTTATTTCTAAGACAGACTTGATTTTTTGTAAAAATTATTTTTAATTGGCACATAATAATTGAGCATATTTATGGAGTACAGTGTGATATTTCAATACCTGTATACAATGTGTAATGATCAAATCAGGGTAATTAGCATATTTATAATTTCAAATGTTTATTTATCATTTCTTTATATTGGGAACATTCAAAATCCTCTC
The DNA here is from genome assembly GCF_037993035.2 of Macaca fascicularis. Classification (NCBI taxonomy): domain Eukaryota; kingdom Metazoa; phylum Chordata; class Mammalia; order Primates; family Cercopithecidae; genus Macaca; species Macaca fascicularis. Next base: position 137,232,512 of record NC_088395.1, on the reverse strand, counting down.
TGCTAACTCTTTGAAAACAGAATAAATTACTGCTAACTTAGTCACCTTACAGTTCTATAGAACACCAGAACATATTCCTCTTATCTAGCTTTAATTTTGTATCCATTAACCAATCTTTGGCTATCCCTTTCCCTCCACTCTTCCCAACCTCTAGTTATCACTATTCTACTCTACTTTTATGAGATCAACTTAAGTGCCTTATATATTTTTAAAAAACTTTGCCTAGCCTCCAGTTCATAAAGATAATCTCTTATGACTTCTAAGAGTTTTAAAGTTTTAGTTTTTATATTTATGATTCATTTTGAGTTCATTTTTGTATATGGTATAAGGTACGAAACAAGGTTCATTTCCTTCAATATTGATATTTAGTTGTTTTGATGCCTTGGTGTCATTGTCAAAAATCATTTGGTAATATGTGAGTTGGTCTATTTCCTGACTTTATTTCTGTTCCATGGATTTATTTTCATATGTGAATACCATATTATCTTGATTACCATAGCTTTATTTTAGATATTAAAATCAGTGTAAATACTCCTACTTTAATCTTTTTCTCAAGAATATTTTCGCCCATTCTAGCCAAGATGCATGGCCATAGAAATTTCAGAAATATCCTGACAATTTATATGAAAAAAATCCAGCTGGAATTTTTAACAGAATCCTGTTGAAAGCAAGAATTAATGTGTGATAACTTCAGCTCTTAAAATATTGAGTCTTCTAAGCCATGAACACTTTATATGAAAACATTCCCTAGTTTATTTAGGTCTTTAATGTTTTGAGTGTTCTGTGTAGAGAGCCTACATATTTTTTAATAAATATGAATATTGTATTTTGAGTTTTTGTAAATTTTTAAATTTCATATTCCAATTATTTGTTGCTTGCATATACAAATACAATTGGTTTTTATATATTGACCTTTTGTCTTATAAATTTTTAATTTTTTGAATATTTCTTAGGGTTTATATGTAAATAATCATGTTGGGTATGAAAAAAAGAAAACTAGTTCAACTTTTCTCCTTTTCAATATTTGTGCTCTTTATTTCTTTTACCATATTGCACTTACCAGGGCCTCTAGTACAATGTTGAATACAAATAGTGAAAGCAGACATTTTTGTCTTGTTTCTAACCTTGACGGAAAGCATTTAATATTTCACAATTAAATGTTATATTAGCTGTTGGTTTTTCTAGATACCCTTTTCAGGTTGATGAAGTTCCCTAATTTGCTGAATTTTTTCTTTTCATTCTGAATTGATATTGAATTTTGTAAGATTTTCCTGCCTTTGTTGTGATCATATGGTTTTTAAAAATCTTTGTTCTCACTTTTACACTGTTGGTGGGATTGTAAACTAGTTCAACCATTATGGAAAACAGTATGGCGATTCCTCAAGGATCTAGAACTAGATGTACCATATGACCCAGCCATCCCATTACTGGGTATATACCCAAAGGATTATAAATTATGCTGCTATAAAGACACATGCACACGTATGTTTATTGCAGCACTATTCACAATAGCAAAGACTTGGAATCAACCCAAATGTCCATCAGTGACAGATTGGATTAAGAAAATGTGGCACATATACACCATGGAATACTATGCAGCCATAAAAAAGGATGAGTTTGCGTCCTTTGTAGGGACATGGATGCAGCTGGAAACCATCATGCTTAGCAAACTATCACAAGAACAGAAAACCAAACACCGCATGTTCTCACTCATAGGTGGGAATTGAACAATGAGATCACTTGGACTCAGGAAGGGGAACATCACACACAGGGGCCTATCATGGGGAGGGGGGAGGGGGGAGGGATTGCATTGGGAGTTATACCTGATGTAAATGATGAGTTGATGGGTGCAGCACACCAACATGGCACAAGTATACATATGTAACATACCTGCACGTTATGCACATGTACCCTACAACTTAAAGTACAATAATAATAAATAAATTTAAAATAAATAAATAAATAAAAATCTTTGTTCTCTTAATATTATTAAGTTGATAGATTTTTGAACATTAAATAGAACTTTGATTCTTGAAATAAACACTAGTTGTTCATAATGTATTATTCCCTTATATAATATATATATAATATTATATTTTATTTATTTATTTATTTATTTTTCCGAGATGGAGTTTTGCTTTTGCTCCGTCACCCAAGCTGGAGTGCATTGGCGTGATCTCGCTCCCTGCAACTTCCGCCTCCAGGGTTCAAGCAATTCTCCTGCCTCAGTCTCCTGAGTAACTAGGATTACAGGCACCCGTCACCCCACCCAGCTAATTTTTGTACTTTTAGTAGAGACGGGGTTTCACCATGTTGGCCAGGCTGGTCTCGAATTCCTGACCTCGTGATCCACTGGCTTTGGCCTCCCAAAGTGCTAGGATTATAGGTGTGAGCAACTGCGCCCAGCCTGAATTGCCAATATTTTTAACAGATTTTTGCATATATGTTCATGAGGGATGTTAGTTTGTAATTTGCTTTTTTTGTAATGTTCTTTTCGGGTCAAAGCTGGGGGTACATAATTTGTGGAACCCAGTGCAAATGAAATGGAGGGCCCCTTGTTCATAAAGCTTTTTAAAAGTGTTAAAGGTACTAAAATATCAACATTTTTCCTTAAAATATTTTATTATATATAAAATGTAATATAGATAACAATGATACATGTATGTTTCTTACAGAAACTTCAACCCTGCTTTTAAAACTTCCTAATTGATTTAGTCAGGCCCACTCAGATTGTCCAGGATAATATCCCTTACTTAAAAATCAGTGGATCAGGGGCTTTAATTGCACATGCTATGATACATGATACCTGAATGATACATAAACATATAAATTGCGAAAATGGTGTCAAAATTTTATGTAATTTGTAATTATATAAATTTTATATAATACAACGAATAATATTTTATTAACGTGATATTTTGATTTTTCTGGCTCACTTTTGTGAAAATTATTTATTAGATCCTCAAAATTTTTAATTTTAGTAACTGCATTTTTTTTTTTTTTTTTGAGACGGAATCTCACTCTGTCACCCAGGCTGGAGTGCAGTGGCATGACCACGGCTGACTGCAAGCTCCGCCTCCCAGGTTCACGCCATTCTCCTGCCTCAGCCTCCCGAGTAGTTGGGACTACAAGCGCCTGCCACCACACCTGGCTAATTTTTTGTATTTTTAGTAGAGATGCAGTTTCACCATAGCCAGGATGGTCTTGATCCCCTGACCTTGTGATCCACCCGCCTCAGCCTCCCAACATGCTGGGATTACAGGTGTGAGCCACTGCACCCAGCAAGTAACCTCATTTTTAATTGACATAATAAAAGCAACATGCATTTTTAGGTTGTGATAACAATGGAATAAATTTCCAATAAATTGTATTACAATTAGAGCTGATGATTCTTGAAGAACAATTTCTCCAAAAAAAAAAAAAAAAAAAAAACCCAAAAAACTCTTCATACAAATGCAGTTTTCTGTAAGTGTGATTTAATTTAATTATTTTATTTATTTATTTTTGAGACAGAGTCTTGCTGTTTTGCCCAGGCTGGAGGGCTCACCATATGTCCGCCTCCCAGGTTCAAGTGATTCTTCTGCCTCAGCCTCCCTAGTAGCTGGGATTATAGACATGCACCACCATGCCCAGCTAATTTTTGTATTTTTAGTAGAGATGGGGTTTTACCATGTTGGTCAGGCTGGTCTCGAACTCCTGGCCTCATGTGATTCACCTGCCTTGGCCTCCCAAAGTGCTGAGATTACAGGCAAGAGCCACCGCACCCAACTATTAATTTTAAATGTATATTTATATGACGGTGTGTTAAGCAGAATTCTTAAAATGGCCCCTAAAATGTCATACCCTAATCTCTGGAACCCGTATAGATATATTAATATATGATGAGATACTTCTCATGATTGTGTTACACAGCATGGTTGACCTCAAAAAAGGAAGATTATTCAGGTGAGCCTAGTCAAATCACATGAGCACTTTTAAATGCAGATTTTTCTCCAGCTAGTAGCAAAAGGGAAATCAAAGGGATTTAAAGCATATGGGGGAGTCACATGAGGGATCCTGATGCCAGCTGTGATAGTTTCTCTACTGTAAAGTTGATTTTTTTCCTCATTTGGGGAGAAGTCACTAAGTCTTACCCAAACTCAAGGAGTGGTGGTGGTGATAATAATTACATGTCATCTCCAGGAGGGGAGAATCTTTAGAAATTTCTGATAAATTTCTGATAAACATGGAATTATTTTGTAAGAAAATGTCTTATTTCCCTCATTTATTTATTTATTCAATCATTTATTTATACTACTAAGGATTCAAATATTTTTATTTTGTACTTTGGGTAATAATCCAGTAGTACATGATTTACTTTGTTGTTCAGATTTTTCCATCTTTGCTCATTGGGAGCTCTTTCACATTGCCTTCTGTGTCACTTTGACATGCCCTAACTTTTTTCAGAAAAACTATTTCCTTATTTTATGGTAGTACAAGATGCTCCAGACTCACCTTGTATTTCCTCTGAATCATTTTCTCTAAAGAGTGAATTAAGCCCATTCACATTTATTAATATCACTGATATGTTTAATTTCAACTCTGTCATACTATTTTATTCTATTACTGTGTGTGTCAGTCAGGTTGAATCAGAGAAGTAGAACATGTAGAGTGTACGTTTGTTACATGAATTGGCTTATGCAATTGTAGGGCCTAGCTAAAAAAGCCTGAAATCCTTAGGGCAAGCAGTCACAACAGGAAGTTCACTGGCAGGCTCAAACTCCACAGGCACAGGCCAAAGCTGTTGTCCACAGGAAGAATTTTTTCTGTCTCTTCAGGAAACTTCAGCCCTGCTTTTAAGACTACCTAATTGATTCAGTCAGGCCCACTCAGATTATCCAGGATAATCTCCCATACTTAAAATCAATGAATTAGGGGCTTTAATTGCATCAGCAAGAACATTCAACAGCAATACCTAGATTAGTGCTTGATCGAATAACTGGGGGCTATAGTCCAGCCAAACTGACATCTTATGGGAGCCGTCACACTGTGCGTATTATGTTGTACTTACTGTCTGTCTATGTGGGTTCTTTTCCTGCCTTGGTAATTAGGCAGGTTTGTCATTTTGTTCTAGTGATTACCTTTATACTATTGGCTTTTATAATATTCTTACTTTCCTTTTCCTTACTTAACCTTCTACTACCTGGTTTGTCAGATTTAATCTGATAATTTGATATCCTTTTACATCCATGTATTCCCTGTGTAACAATAAAACAGAACTAATGTTTAGAAGTATACTTAAAAGAAAAAACTTTCCAGAAATAAAAGAAAACCTGAATTGTCATACTAGATACAGTCGGTCATGTAGATCCAGAATGGTTAACACCAGTAAAAATCTCAGTGCCAAATCTTAGACTTCAAATGTAAATAAATAATGCTCAGGGCCTCTTGGCAAAAAGTTGAAGTAACTTTAAAAGAATGAAAATAAGTTTAGCACCAAACTTCCCAACAATAACATAGAAAGCAAGACAACAATGGAGTAGCATGTTCAAGAAACTCAAGGAAATACAGTGTGAGCCAAGTTGTCTCTCAATTATTGATTACAATTTAGTCCGCATTTCTATGATGATTTTGATGTCAATTACTTTCTTGAATTCAGCCAACTCTTATTTTACATACATTTGTTTTTATGTCCACCTCTGCTATGAGCTTTGACTTTCTAATTTAAAGTATTTTTACCGGTTTGTGAAGACTCACAATTTCCTTTTGCTTCATGCTTGACTTGGGAAGAAATTTTTATCACCAAAATGTTTTGATTCTAATTTTCTGATTTTGTTCACACTACCTATGTATGAATATTGACAGCCACTTTCAGTTCATTTTTAAATAAAATATTTTCCTGCACTGCAAGAACAGTTGCATTGGGATGTAGAGGTGAATTAAGCTTTTTTTGTTTCAAGAGTGCCCTTTACTATGGTGTAACAAAGTTGGGGTTTCTGGCAGTGGTCATGGTGATGATGGTGGTGATTAATGGTCATGGTGTGTTTTCTGATTCTGATATTCTGTTTTTGTTGTTTCTGCAAGAATTTTAATTTCCCTTCTTGAATCCTTCTTTCCTTCATCAAGTCTCTAAGGGGTGCTGCCTTTCCAACGTTTCACTTTTCCCCAAAAGTGCTAGCTTCCTGAGACTTCCTCCTATGATCTCAGAAAATGTTTTGATTAAATTTTTATTTTGAGATTATTTTAGATCCATCTGCATTTGCAAGAAATGAACAGAAAGTTCATGTGTACCATTTGTCCAGTTTTTCTCAACAGTAACATCTTGAAACAGTATAGAGGCTGGGCGCGGTGGCTCACGCCTTTAATCCCAGCGCTTTGGGAGGCCGAGGTGGGCAGATCACTTCAGGTCAGGAGTTCGAGACCAGCCTGGCTAACATGGTGAAACCCCATCTCTACTAAAAATACAAAAAATTAGCCGGGCGTGGTGGCAAGCGCCTGTAATCCTAGTTACTCTGGAGGCTGAGGTGGGAGAATCGCTGGAACCCAGGAGGCGGAGGTTGCAGTGAGCTGAGAACGCGCCATTGCACTCCAGCCTGGGGGAAACAGAGTGAGACTCCATCTCAAAAAAAGAAAAGAAAAAAAAAGTATAGAAAAATACCACAGTTAGAATACTGATATATATACAGTCAAGATACAAAACATTTCCATCACCACAATGATCATTTATGTGTTTCTTTTATATTCACCTCCATTTCCTTTCCATCTCCCTCTTTCATCCCTGCCAACCATTAATCTGTTTGCAGTCTTTATAATTTTGTCATGTCAAGAATGTTACATAGATGGAATTATACAGCATGTAACTTTTGGAGATTGGCTTTTTCCACTCAGCATAATTCTCTGGCAATTCAGGCAGGTTACTGTGTATAGCAATAGTTTGTTTCTTTTTAATTGTATGCATGTTACAACAGTTTACAAATTCACTCATTGACGGGTATCTGGGTTGTTTCCAATTTTTGACTGTCATAAATATAGGTACTATGAATATTTGTGTATGTGTCTTTGTGTGGACATAAGCTTTTATTTCTTAGGAATAAAAGCTCAGGAGTATGACTGCTGGTTATATGGCAAGCATACGTTTTGTTTTGTTTTGAGGAAACTGTCAATCTGTTTCCTAGAGAGGCTATACATACCCACCAGCAAGGTAAGAAAGATTCCATTTTCCCACATTCTCGACAGCATTAGGTACTGTCATTTTTAAATTGTTGCTGTTCTGATATGTGTATAGTGGTATCTCATTGTAATTTTAATGTGCATTACACTAATGATGTTAAATATTTTTTCGTGCATAATATTAGCTGTAGGTGCTTTGTACATGCTCTTTATCAAGTTTAGGAAATTACCCTCTATTCCTATTTTTCTGAGAGTTTTTATAATGAATGAGTGTTAAAATTTGACAAATGCTTTTAATGCATTCATATGATAATTTTCTTCGTTAGCCTGTTAATATAGTGGATTACATTGATTAATTTTCAAATATTGAACTGGCCTCATAGCCCTGGAGTAAACTCCACTTGGTCATGGCATATAATTTGTAAAATACATTACTGAATTATATTTGCTAAAATATTTTTGAGGAGTTTTCTGTCTGTATTCGTGAGAAATTATTTGTATGTAGTTTTCTTTTTGGTACAGATTTGTTCTGGTTTTGGTATCAGCGTAGTACTAGCTTCATAAAAAGAATATTCCCTAGTCTTGTATTTTCTTGAATTGATTGTATAGAATTGTTGTTCATTTTTCTTTAAAAGTTTGGTAGAATTTTCCAGTGAAGTCATGAAAGCTTGGAAATTTCTTTTTCTGGGAAATTTTTAAGTTATGATTTCATTTCCTTTATTGTTATAGGGTTATTCAATAATCTATTTCATATTTGGTGAGTTGTGGTTGTTTATGCTTTCTAATTAATGGGTCTATTTCATCTAAGTTTTCAAGTTTATGTGTGTAGAGTTGTTCATGTAATTCTCTATCATACTTCCGATGTCTGCGTAGTCTCAAGTGATATCCTTTGTTTCATTTCTAATATTGGTAATATGGGATTTTTTTCCCCTTATTATTTTTAAGACAGGGTCTCACTCTGTTGCCCAGGCTGGAGTGCCGTGGTGCGATCATGGCTTACTATAGCCTTGACCTCCTGGGCTCAGGTGATTCTCCCACCTTAGCTTCCTGAATAGCTGGGACTACAGCCATGCTCCACCATGTCTGACTAATGTTTTGTACTTTTTGTAGAGATGGGTTTTTGCCATGTTGCCCAGGCTGGTCTCGAACCCCTGGGCTCAAGTGATCCACCCACCCCAGCCTCCCAAAGTGCTAGGATTACAGGCGTGAGCCACCGAGCCCGGCCTGTTTTTTCTTATTTTGTTTTTGCCAGTATTGCTAAAGGTTTGTCACTATTACTGATCTTTTAAAAGAGCAAGCTCTTTGTTTCATCGATTTTTATTATTGCTTTTCTGTTTTCAATATCACTTGCTTCTGTCCTTGTCTTTATTATTTCCTTTATTCCACTTGTTTTAGGTACATTTTGCTCTCCTTTATTATTTGAGGTGACAATTTAGGTTATTGATTTGCAATATTTCCTCTTTTCTAATGCATGCATTTAGTGCTATATATTTCACTCTCAGACCTGTTTTAGCTGTTCTCCACACATTTTCATATGGTGTATTTTCATTTTAGATCAATTCAATGTATTTTTTGTATTTTGCATTTTTATAAAATGTTGTTTGCAACTTTCCCTTTGGCTCATGGATGATTTAAGTGTGTTGTTTACTTTCCTAGAGTTTAGAGAGTTTCCTGTTATTGCTACTAATTTCTATGTTTTTTTTTTTCATTATAGTTGTAAGACATGGTCTGTAATGATTTCAACTTTAAAATTTTGTTGAGGTTTTTCTTATGACACAGAATATTGTCTATCTTGGTGTACATTCTATGAACACTTGAAAAGAATGTGTATTCTGCTTTTGGATGGGATGCTCTATAAATACCAATTAGATCCAACTAACAGGCTATGGTGCTGCTGAGCTATTCTATATCCTTATGGATTTTCTGTCTAACTGTTCTACAGTTACTGAGAAAGGGATGTTGAAATCTCCAACTATAATTGTGGATTTGTCTGCTTCTCCTTTCAGTTCTACCAGTTTTTGCTTCATGTATTTTGCAGCTTTGTTGTTTCATGCAGGCACATTTAGGATTGCTTTGCCATCTTGGTGTATTAGCTATTTTATCATTATATGTCTCCCTTTGGTATTTGTTTTTGCTTTGAAGCGTACTTTATCTAATATGTGTAGGGTGTGAAAATATTGAGTTGTCCACCTGTTTCCAGCTGAGGTTGAGCAACATAATGCTCCACCCTTTTGTCTCATCTGTTGTAAAGAGATGATCAGAGGATGGAGATAGTAGGGGGCAGTGTCATGTAGTGCAAGAGTTCTGGGGCCATTTGGATGGATGGGGTTTGAATACCAACTCTGGTACCTGTGGGTGCAGCCTCAAGCAAGTCACTTAATACTTCTTTTTTAAAAAATCAGGCCATTCTTAACATTGCTAACAAGTCGCTTAATACTTCTGAACCGTGTTTTCCCTTTAGTAAAATGAAGAAAATAGACTCTATCAGGATGAGTGGTTTTAGGATATAAGGTTATAATTTATGTCAGATATTTACAGATATGTACTAAGAGCAATACATATGTAGTTGTTCCTAGTACAATAAATTGGACTTTCAGAAAATTATTTTCTATTTGAAAGGAACTAAAAACATTGGGCCAACAAATATATGAAAAAATCCTCAACATCACTAATCATCATAGAAATGCAAATCGAAACCACAATGAGGTATCATCTCATACCAGTTAGGATGGCTATCATCAAAGAGACAAAAAATAACAAATGCTGGTGAGAATGTAGAGGAAAGGGAACTCTTATATACTGTTGGTGGGAATGTAAACTAGTACAGCCACTTTGAAGAATATGATAGAGGTTCCTCAAAAAAGGGCAAATAGAATTACCATATGATCCAGCAATCTCACTACTGGGAATTTATCCAAAAGAAAATAAATCAGTATATTCAGAGATATCTGCACTCCTATGTTTATTATAACACTATTCATAATAGCCAAGGTATGGAATCGACCTAGGTGTCTAACGACAGATGAATAGATAAAGAAAATGTGGTATATATATGCAATGGAATATTCGGCCATTAAAAAGAATTCTATCATTCACAGCAGCATGGATGGAACTGGAGGACATTATGTTAAGTGAAATAAGCCAGGAACACAAAGGTCAATACCACATGTTCTTACTCATATGGGGAAGCTAAAAAAAATTGATCTCATAGAAGTAAAAAGTAGAACAAAGGGTACTAGAAGCTGAGAGGGGTAGGGGAAATGGCAAGATGGGGAGAGACTGTTAAGGAATACGAAATTATAGCTAGATAGAAAGAATAAGTTTTAGTGTTCTATACTGCTATAGGATGACTGCAGTTACCAACAGCATATTATATAGTGTCAAACTATTATATAGTTTCAAATAGCTAGAAGAAAGATATTGAATGTTCCCAACACAAAGAAATGATAAATGTTGGAGATGATAGATATGCTAATTACCATGAATTGATCACGATATACTATATTTATCCCAACATGACTATGTACCACATAAATATGTACAATTACTATTTGTCAGTTACAAATAAAATTAAATGAAATGAAAAAAGAAAGTTAAATGGCAAACCACAGATTAGGAGCAAGTATATAAAAGACAAATATCTCATTAAGGAATTGTATACAAAATACATAAAGATCTCTTATAACAATAAAATAGGCAAAATATTTTAACAGACACATCACAAAAAGATAATTTGGATGGTAAATAAACATGAAAAAATGCTCAATGCTCACAAAAATTAAAAGATTGCTAGTTGGCTGGGCGCGGTGGCTCACGCCTGTAATCCTAGCACTTTGGGAGGCTGAGGCAGGTGGATTGCCTGAGCTCAGGAGTTCGAGACCAGCCTGGGTGACAACAGTGAAACCCCGTCTCTACTAAATAAAAAAAGTTAGCCAGGCATGGAGGCGTGCACCTGTAGTCCCAGTTACTCGGGAGGCTGAGGCAGGAGAATCACTTGAACACGAGAGGTGGAGGTTGTAGCAAGCCAAGGTCATGCCACTGCACTCCAGCCTGGGCAACAGAGCGAGACTCCATCTCCAAAAAAAAAAAAAAAAGACTGCTAGTGACAAGGATATGAAAAAACAAGTAATCTCATCAATAAAGGGAATGTTAAGTAGTATAACTACTTTGGAAAAGAGTTTGAGAACGTTTTACAAAGTTAAACATACACTTATGATATAACTCAGCAATTAAACCCCAACATATTTATCCAAAAGAAATGGAAGCATATGTATATATGTGCATATATATGTATATATATGGAAGCATACATATATATATACACATTGTTTATTCATTTACCTGTTGATAAACATTTTGGTTGTTTCTAGTTTTTTACTGATATGAATAAAGGTGCTATGATATTTACATGCAAGTATTTGTGTATATATATACACATATATATGCTTCCATTTATATATATTTTCCATATATATTTCCATTTTCCATATATGTTTCCATCTTCCATATATATTTTCCATATATTTTCCATTTTCCGTGTAAATATTTCATTTATATATGGAAGCATATATATATACATATATATATAAATGGAAGCATATATATAGATACACAAATACTTGTACGTCAATGTCATAGCACCTTTATTCATAACAGTAAAAAAACTAGAAACAACCCAAATGTTTATCAACAGGTGAATGAATAAACAATATTCTGTACATCCATGCAATGGAATGCTATTCAGCAATTAAAAGGAATGTACTACTGGAAAATGCAACAAAATGGATAAATCTCAAAAATACTCTGCTGAGTGAAAGAAGAAACAAAGGGGTGCATACTATATCATTTCACTTATATGCAATTCTAGAAAAAGAAAGGTATAATAAAAATAACAGGTCTATGATTGTCTGGAGTTAGGGTGAAAGAACTGACTGCACAGGGGCACAAGGAAATTTGGGGTGAGGTAGTGATGGAAATGTCCTATATTTTAATTGTGTTGGTTACATAGGTGAATAAATTTGTCAAAATTAATCAAACTGTACACTGTAACTTAGTGCATTTTATTTTATGTAACTTATAACGCAATAAACTTGAATTTTTAACAATGAGCTAAATACTTGAAAGGCATTTCTCAAAAAAAAAAAAAAGATATCCAAATGACCAATAGGACATGTGAAAAAGTGCTCAACATCAATGATTATTAGGTAAATTTAAGTTAAGCCCACCAATGAGTTACAACCACATGACCATAAGAATGACTTAAATTAAAAACACCGACAATAGTTAAGTGTCAACATGGAAGTGGTGCACCTGGAACTTTTATATATTGCTGGTGTGAGTAAAATTTTAACTATGTTGGAAAACCATTTGACGGAATACTTAAATAACCCATATGCCTGCCCTATGATGCAATAATAGATATATTTTGCTATATATCTAGATATATTTTCCAAGATAAATGAGTAAATGTATATAAAAAATGATATGTACAGAATGTTCCCATTGATTTTACTCATAATAGTCTCAAACTGAAAACAACAAAAATTCCATTAACAGTAGATGGGATAAATGTTAAATTCATATAATGGAATACTACACAAAAATTAAAAATAGACTACGAGCACATGCAACAACATGGATGAATCTAACTGAAATATATTGAATGAAAGAAGCAGAACTAAAGAGTACATACTGTGTCATTCCATGAGTATTACACTAAAAATAGGCAAAACTAATTTATGATGATAGAAGTCAGAACAGTAGTCTTCTATGAGGATAACTGGGAAGGGGCAAAATGAGCCTGCTAGATGCTGAAAATATTCTATATCTTGGTTTGGCCGTGGTTACAAGGTGTTTACATGTATAAGCATTCATCAAGCTGCACACTTAAGACTTGTGCACTTTATTATATATAAGTTATATTCAACACATTTAGAAATGCAAATGGAATAAGCAATTTAGTAAAAAGACAAAGATTTTCACATTAGATTTTAAAAACACAACTCTGTGCTCTTTAAAAGAGACACTTTGCCTAAAGCATGGAAGAAAGTCAAATATAAAAGAGTGGAAAAGATACACACCATGTAAGCAGTAACTAGAAGAAACTTGATATAGCTATATTATTATGACTCAAAGTATACTTAAGGAAAGAAGGATATTTCATAATGGCAAAGGAATTCAACAACAGAATTCAAAGATTTAAAAAGAATTAAATGGAAGATATAAAAATCATTAGTTTGTAGGGGCATAATACAACTTCAACAGGGAGATGTAAAAATCATAAATGTGCACACAATTTCACATTTTTAAATACATAACATATGTTCATGTAACAAAGCAGAAATAGACAAATCTACAACTGTAGTATGATAAATTAATACATTTCTCAAAGTAAATCAGGAAATGCAGAAAGTCAATACTTATATAAAGATATTACTGGGTATATACCCAAAGGATTATAAATCATGCTGCTATAAAGACACATGCACACGTATGTTTATTGTGGCACTATTCACAATAGCAAAGACTTGGAATCAACCCAAATGTCCATCAGTGACAGACTGGATTAAGAAAATGTGGCACATATACACCATGGAATACTATGCAGCCATAAAAAAGGATGAGTTTGTGTCCTTCGTAGGGACATGGATGCAGCTGGAAACCATCATTCTTAGCAAACTATCACAAGAACAGAAAACCAAACACCGCATGTTCTCACTCATAGGTGGGAACTGAACAATGAGATCACTTGGACTCGGGAAGGGGAACATCACACACCGGGGCCTATCATGGGGAGGGGGGAGGGGGGAGGGGGGAGGGATTGCATTGGGAGTTATACCTGATGTAAATGACGAGTTGATGGGTGCTGACGAGTTGATGGGTGCAGCACAGCAACATGGCACAAGTATACATATGTAACAAACCTGCACGTTATGCACATGTACCCTAGAACTTAAAGTGTAATAATAATAAAAAAAAAGAAAATAGTATAAATTGTTTATGAAACATATATTTTGTTCAATGAAACTGTTATGTTTTTAAATTAATGTTTTTATATAAGGGAAAGTTTTTCAATTTAAATAGGAAGCCATCTGATTTTAAGGGTAATATGTACTTCCTGTATAAAATCTCACAGCAGTTAAACTCCAATTGTTAAATTGTTTATTTTTATGTATAACTTATGCTCATGATGGAAAATAACATAGGCAGTACAATAAATATATAATAAAAATGTGGATGTGCTGAACTGTGATCAAAAAAAAAAAAAGATATAAACAACACAACAGATGAAGTTGACCTAATTGACATACATAGAATACCATTTGCAAAAATAGCAGAAAACACACTATATTCAAGAGCTCACAGAACATTTCCCAAAAGAGACCATATGTTGAGTGATGAAGCAAGTTTCAACAAATCGTTAAGACTGAAATAATATAGGAGAGGCTCTGTAACCAAAATGGAAATTAACTAGAAACCAATATCAAATAAATATCCCCAAATCCTCAATTGTTTGAAAATGAAGCAATACCTTATAAATAATTGATAGGTCAAAAAATTACAGTGGAAAGCTGAAAATATTTTGAACTGAATAATGTATTTTGGCATAAACTATCAAAGTGTAAGATTCAGCTAAATCGGTTATCAGTAGGAAGATTATAGTTTGAAATGCATCAGCAAAAATGAAAAAAATTCATCCTTTTTTATGGCTGCATAGTATTCCACGGTGTATATGTGCCATATTTTCTTAATCCAATCTGTCACTGATGGACATTTGGGTTGATTCCAAGTCTTTGCTATTGTGAATAGTGCTGCAATAAACATACGTGTGCATGTGTCTTTATAGCAGCATAATTTATAATCCTTTGGGTATATACCCAGTAATGGGATGGCTGGGTCATATGGTACATCTAGTTCTAGATCCTTGAGGAATCGCCATACTGTTTTCCATAATGGTTGAACTAGTTTACAGTCCCACCAACAGTGTAAAAGTGTTCCTATTTCTCCACATCCTCTCCAGCACCTGTTGTTTCCTGACTTTTTAATGATTGCCATTCTAACTGGTGTGAGATGGTATCTCATTGTGGTTTTGATTTGCATTTCTCTGATGGCCAGTGATGATGAGCATTTTTTCATGTGTCTGTTGGCTGTATGAATGTCTTCTTTTGAGAAATGTCTGTTCATATCCTTTGCCCACTTTTTGATGGGGTTGTTTGTTTTTTTCTTGTAAATTTGTTTGAGTTCTTTGTAGGTTCTGGATATTAGCCCTTTGTCAGATGAGTAGATTGCAAAAATTTTATCCCATTCTGTAGGTTGCCTGTTCACTCTGATGGTAGTTTCTTTTGCTGTGCAGAAGACATGGATGCAGCTGGAAACCATCATTCTTAGCAAACTATCACAAGAACAGAAAACCAAACACCGCATGTTCTCACTCATAGGTGGGAACTGAACAATGAGATCACTTGGACTCAGGAAGGGGAACATCACACACCGGGGCCTATCATGTTGAGGGGGGAGGGAGGAGGGATTGCATTGGGAGTTATACCTGATGTAAATGACGAGTTGATGGGTGCAGCACACCAACATGGCACAAGTATACATATGTAACAAACCTGCACGTTATGCACATGTACCCTACAACTTAAAGTATAATAATAATAAATAAATTTTTAAAAAAATGAAAAAAATTGAACATCAACGATCTAATCTTCCTGTTCAAAGAGCTAGTAAAACAAATTAACCTAAAGAAAGTGTAAGAAAGGAAATGATAACAAGGATAGAAAACATTGCAATAGAAAGCTTATGTACAAGCCAGACACTTTTTCCACTATTTTATATTTGACTTTCCTCTGTGCTTTAGGCAAAGCGTCTCTTTTAAAGAGCACAGAGTTGTGTTTTTAAAATCTAATTTGAAAATCTTTGTCTTTTTACTAAAGGCTCACACCGGTATTCACAGCACTTTGGGAGGCTGAGGTAGGTGGATCACTTGAGCCCAGGAGTTCAAGACAGCATGGGCAACATGGTGAAATCCCACCTCTACAAAAAATACATCTGTATATATGCTGATATATATTCAGAACATATATAATAAACTTCTACATATCAATAAGAATAGATTGACAAAGTTTTAAAATAATAGGCATACAAAATGGACATCCAAATGAGGCACCCATCATTATTCACTGGATAAATATAAGGCTACAAAGAGATACAGCTAACCTACCCTTCTCCCCCACCAATCAGAATGGCTAAAATTTAAAGTACTGACCATACTGTTGCTGTGGATGTGAAGTAACTTAAATTTTGATACACTGTTGGCAAGAGAATAAATTTGGTGCAGCTACTTTGGAATATACTTTAGTTTTACAGACATATACCTGATAAAAATTTGTCAAGGTGTACATGAGATTGGTACATTTTACCATATATGTTACATCTCAATAAACAAGAAAGAATCAGAAATATGAGTGATATGGTTTGGCTGTGTTCCCACCCAAATCTCATCTTGAATTTCCATGTGTTGTGGGAGGGACCCAGTGGGAGGCAATTGAATCATGGGGCCAAGCCTTTCCTGTGCTGTTCTCATGATAGTGAATAAGCCTCACAAGAGCTGATGGTTTTAAAAAGAGGAGTTCTCCTGCACAAGCTCTGTCTCTTTGCCTGCTGCCATCCATGTAAGACATGACTTTCTCCTCCTTGCCTTCCTCCATGATTGTGAGGCTTCCCCAGCCACATGGAACTGTAAGTCCAATGAAACCTCTTTCTTTTGTAAAATGCCCAGCCTCAGGCATGTCTTTTTCAGCAGCATGAAAAAGGACTAATGCCACATTCCCAAAAATGTGGAAGCAACTTTGGAACTGGGTAACAGGCAGAGGCTGGAACAGTGTGGAGGGCTCAGAAGAAGACATGAAAATGTGATAAAGTTTGGAACCTTCTAGAAGCTTGTTGAATGGCTTTGACAAAAATGCTGATAGTGATATGAACAATAAGGTCTAGGCTGAGGTGGTCTCAGATGGAGATGAGGAACTAGTTGGGAACTGAAGCAAAGGTGATTCTTGTTATATTTTAGCAAAGAGACTGGCAGCATTTTCCTAGAGATTTGTGGAACTTTGAACTTGACAGAGATGATTTAGGGTATCTGGTGAAATAAATTTCTAAGCAGCAAAGCATTCAGGATGTGACTTGGGTGCTGTTAAAAACATTCAGTTTCATAAGGGAAGTAGAGCATAAAAGTTTGGAAAATTTGCAGCCTGACAATGAGATAGAAAAGAAAATCCCATTTTCTGAGGAGAAATTCAAGCCAGCTGCAGAAATTTGCGTAACTAATGAGGAGCCGAAGGTTAATCCCCAAGACAATGGGGAAAATGTCTCCAGGGCATGACAGAGGTCTTCATGGCAGCCCCTCCCATCACAGGCCTGAAGCCTAGGAAGAAAAAGTAACTTTGTGGGCCAGGCTCAGGGTCCTTGTACTGTGTGCAGCCTAGGGACTTGGTGCCCTGCATCCCAGCCGCTCCAGCTGTGGCTGAAAGGGGCCAACACAGAGCTCATGCCGCGGCTTTAGAGTGTGCAAGCTTCAAGCCTTGGCAGCTTCCACGGGTGTTGAGCCTGCCAGTGTAGAGAAGTCAAGAATGGAGGTTTGGGAACCTCCACCTAGATTTCAGAAGATCTATGGAAATGCTTGGATGTCCAGGCAGAAGTTTGCTGCAGGAGCAGAGCTCTCATGGAGAACCTCTGCTAGAGCAGTGCAGAAGGCAAATGTGGGGTCGCAGTCTGCACACAGAGTCCCTACTGGGGCACTCTCTAGTGGAGCCGTAAGAAGAGGGACACCATCCTTCAGACCCCGGAATGGTAGATCCACTGACAGCTTGCACCGTGAGCCTGAAAAAGCTGCAGACACTCAATGTCAGTCCATGAAAGCAGCGGGGAGGGAGGCTATACCGTGCAAAGCCACAGGGGCAGAGTTGCCCAAGAACATGGGAACCCACCTCTTGCATCAGTGTGACCTGGATGTGAAACATGGAGTCAAAGGAGATCATTTTGGAGCTTTAAGATTTGACTGCCCTCTTGGATTTTGGACTTGCATGGGGCCTGTAGCCCCTTTGTTTTGGCCAATTTCTCCCATTTGGAAT
Organism: Macaca fascicularis; assembly: GCF_037993035.2. NCBI lineage: Eukaryota > Metazoa > Chordata > Mammalia > Primates > Cercopithecidae > Macaca > Macaca fascicularis. The sequence goes on along the minus strand of NC_088395.1, from coordinate 137,214,234 downwards.
GGCTGTATTTACCCAATGCCTGTACCCCTACTGTATCGAGGAAGTAACTAACCTGCTTTTGATTTTACAGGCTCATAGGCAGAAGGGACTTGCCTTGTCTCAGATGAGACTTTGGACTGTGGACTTTTGAGTTAATGCTGAAATGAGTTAAGACTTTGGGGGACTGTTGGGAAGGCATGATTGATTTTAAAATGTGAGGATGTGAGATTTGGAAGGGGCCAGGGGTGGAATTATATGGTTTGGCTGTGTCCCCACCCAAATCTCATCTTGAATTTCCACATGCTGTGGGAAGGACCCGCTGGGAGGTAATTGAATCATGGGAGCAAGTCTTTCCTGTGCTGTTCTCACGATAGTGAATAAGTCTCATGAGATCTGATGGTTTTAAAAAGAAAAGTTCCCCTGCACAAGCTCTCTCTCTCTTTGCCTGCTGCTATCCATATGAGACATGACTTGCTCCTTCTTGCTTTCCTCCATGATTGTGAGGCTTCCCCAGCCACGTGGAAATGTGAGTCCAATTAAACCTCCTTCTTTTGTAAATTGCCCAGTCTTGGGGATGTCTTTATCAGCAGTGTGAAAATGGACTAATATAATGAGAAAAGACATGAGATGATAGGAGGAATTTAAACACAAAATATATATTTGATCATATGAAAGAATTAGTATTAATTTTACAGGTGTGATAACAGCATTGTAGTCATGTTTTGTTAAAAGTCCATATCTTTTAGAGATGCAATCTGAAAATGTTGTGGATAAAATAAAATGATGTGTGGAATTTACTTATAATAATCCAGTTTTTTGGGAGGGGGTGAATGGGAGAACAGATGAAATAAGACTGACTATGTGCTAACTGTAATTGAAACTAGGTAATGGGTAAAACGGATTTCATTATACTATTACTTCCGTTTTTCATTTGATTGAACTTTTCCACAATAAAAAGGAAAAATAAATACTCTCTTCCCTTCATTCTAAAAGAGCACAGATTTTGCGGCCATCAGTTCCCCTACTGATGAGCTGTGTGACTATAGAGAGGTTGCCTAACCTCCTTGATCCTCAGTTATCCTCATTTTCAAATGGTGAGATTTAGAGACCCTGCCTCACAAAAGTTGGGAGGATTAGATAAAATTCCGTTGTCAAGCACTCAGCATAGGGCCTAGCTAGCATACAGCAGGTGTTCAATGCTTTCTGATTCCTTTTGCTTCTCCTTTTTTTTTTCTAACCAAGATATTTCCTAATTCCTCAATCAACATAGATGGAATTTATTTTTTGTCTTTTATTCCCTATGGGACAGTGTTTTCTAAAAAACACAGCAACATGCTCCCCACCTGAGGACTTTAGAATACCTGGAGAGAGGGGTGGGGAGAAACAAGTAATGCTGGCATATCAGGACTCCTGGGGGCAAATGCCATTTTGTCCCACAAAGCCCTGGATAGAATAGGTGCCTAAAATGTGCTTACTGGCTGAGACAGTGGGTAGGTGAATTCTAGATTGCTTTTGTTTTGTTTCCCCATATTTGAAGGTGGATATGGTAAAGATGGTGGTGTATATGACACTTCTCCTTCCCTTTTCCCTTACTGGCATCAAAGCCTACTTGACTCACATTTGAAGTACTTAAGGTTCCTCCTTCATATCTCTAATTTCACATCATATCACTACTATTGGCAACAACTACAATTCATGGCATAATGATTAAAAGCTTGAACATTGTCTCTGCCACTAACGCTGAGCCTCACTTTCGCTTGTCTGAAAAATGGGGATGCTACATAGGGTGGCTGGAAGAATTAAATTTTTTAAAAAATTCATGAAAAAGTTAATAACACAGTCTGCCATGTGGTAAGTAGTAAACACTGCCTTTTGATGCTGTTACAGTTGGCCTGCAGATCAGGGTCTTTACATATATTATATCTAATGGTCTACACTCCTTGACTCCATCAGCCTCACCAGGAAACCAATTTTCCTGTGGGTGCACTGGGTCCCCTCAGTGCCTGCCCACTACAGCACTAATCATCTGGTCCAGCTTCACTTCCTCTCTCTCCTCCCTTCCAAACTGAACTGCCCAATTTCCTAGATCCCATCTCATTACCTCTCGTTGTCCACCAGGTGGCACCAGAGGATGCAAAAAGCCCACGAGCTCTGCACCAAACTTCCCAGAGGCGTTTGAATTCTGCGGGGGGCTTCCTGGACAACCAAACAAGACTTTCTTATGGGAGGAGAGTTTTTATTTTTTATTTAAGGCCTACCCCAAACCACCCTGCATGGGCCATCCTAGCCCATAAAGTAAGGTTACAGCCCTGCCTATACTTTCATCCACGTGTTTCCACCTTCCCTCATCCTTCCTTTCCAGCACTTGGGCCAGGAAGCTCTTCTTTAAGACAAAGTATCCCATTGACACACTTTCAAAAGGCTCTGTAAGTCCTCTTAATTTTTTTTGCTCAGGAGTAGTTGTTCCCCTTGCACTTCTAACCATTTCTCCCTATTTCCCCAAAGCCACTCCTTGGTGCTTCCTGGAAGATGTCCACCTGAGGACATGTCTATGAGACTGATAGGGGCAGAAAGGAAGATTTGTTGGCTATGGTTGGCTAGATTTCCAAGGTACCTTGACTCCAGAATTATATACTAGAACATTATTGGAATAAAATGTTATTCCCAGGCAAGGCAGATCAAGGTGAGGTTCAGGGTACAGGGAAAGAATGAAGACAAGAAAAAAAAAAAAAAAAACTCTGGCCAGGTGCAGTGGCTCACACCTGTAATCCCAGCACTTTGGGAGGCCAGGACAGGTGGATCACCTGAGGTCAGGAGTTCGAGACCAGCCTGGCCAACATGTTGAAATCCCGTCTCTACTAAAAATACAAAAAATTAGGCGGGCGTGGTGCAGGTGCCTGTAATCCCAGCTACACGAAAGGGTGAGGCAGGAGAATCGCTTGAACCTTGGAGGCAGAGGTTACAGTGAGCTGAGATCGTGCCACTGCAACAGAGTGAGACTCCATCTCAAACCAACCAACAAACAAAACCAAAACCTCTGAGAAAAAGTGGTGGCTGGAGAGTGCTTAATATGCTTCAGTTTCCACAACTTTAAGAGAAAACAATAATACTTGCTATCATAATAAGGTTATAATAAGGCAAAAAAGAGTTATTCCTTGTAAAGCGCTTAGAACAGCACCTAGCATGTAGTAAGTGCTATCTTTAATTTTATAGCTGTAGTACTACACTTATTGTATTAGCAGCCCTTAGCCACAGTGAAGTCCTCCAGACAGGGTGTTTTAGGAGGCTAACCCTGTCCTGGCTCTCAGTCACTTCAGTCTCCAGTTTCCTACTTAATCCTGAATTCATTCTGGCATGCTACAGGATCTGCGACATCCTCCTCCAAGATGTCCTTGTTGATTAATCCCCACTTTCAGCTAAAATCAGTGAGCAGCAAGGGGGCTACAAGAGTATCACCGAAAGCCAACATGTGGCATATCTGTTGTATATCTGGCTCAAGGTGGGTATCAAACTGAGCAATTTTTGGCACCCACAAGAGAGCTAAGGCCTTTGACCCAACCCCATTTCCCCTCTTCCTGGCAGTAGCTCTAGCCATTGCACCCTATGGCAGCTTTGCAAGCTGGCTGGAGTGATATCGCCTCACTCCACCACACTGTGTCATCATCATGCACTCCTTTTTGTGAGTTAATGCTTGTTTATTTCTAGGAGGGTGAGAAATGTAACATGTTCAAAGTTTTAAGTACAAACCACCATTTTACAGACAAAGCTTCAACCCAGAGAGTGGATGGGAGTTGCTTAAAGTAACAATGCTGGCATGTTTGTTTCTTCCAAAGACTCTAGGCTCCTTGAGGTCAGGCACCACGATTTCTACTTGATTAGTATTTCTCTTTTTATAGCATCTTAATGGTGGAAGGCCAATGAGCAGCACTCCACCTCAAGTTTTCCTCGAATACAGGATTCGTTGTTCTTCCAGTCTTAAATGCCAACTGGGGGCCAGATTGTGAATACAGTGGTGCATGACGAGTTGCCCTAAAGGCCTGAAGTGGGCTGAGCACTCCCAAGCCTACCATCTGCAAACCCTTCCACCATTTTGCTTCCTGTGTTCTTTAAATCCTTTTCAAGGAGTGAGGCTGTGGGTTACAACCAACATTCCTGGTCCTTGCAACCCCTCAGGAGTTGGCCTCTTCGCACCACTTCACTATTCCCTAGCATGCACTCAGGGCATCCACACTGCATAATTCTGGGACGGGGGTAGGAATGGGAAGCACCATTATGGTTGCCAATTGGTTGCCAATATCCTTGTGGTCTATGTGAATAGTGTAGCTACTATTCACTGATCACTTATGATGGGTTAGGCACATCAAATGAGACACGCTTTAAATAAATGTATGTCATTTAGTCCTCACAGCAACCTCGTGAGGCAGGTAGTATTATTATCAATTTTCAAAAATGAGTAAAGTGGTATCAACAGAGCCAAGTTGACTTGCCTAAACCTAAAATTAAACCACTTACTAGCAGCCTGGCTCCAGAGCCTACTCTAAAGCATGATCCTATTGTTCTTGAAATGTAGTCTGCACAGACCACCTGTATTAGAATCACCTCAGGTGCAAGTAACAGACTATGGTGTCCCACCCCACCTGAACTGAATCAGAATCTCTGAGCACAGGACCCAGGAATATTTGTGGTTTTACCCAGGTATCTGAAATTAGACTAAAGCTTGAGAACCAATGCACTATACTTAACACATACATGCTGGCTGACACAGAATCATGCATGTAAATGTATGCCCATGCATGCATATAAAAAACATACTCATCAACACATAATATTTTACATCAGAGTAGTCCTTAGAGATAAGTGGGGGAACATTTCCATAGTATCTGCTTTTCCAGCCAAATCATCATATCAAGAAATTTGCATAATGAATTCCACATTCCAGCCTCCATAGAAAAAAATGGATATGAAAATACCTTAGCCTCGTTGGATCCTGGCAGGGGATGATGGGTGGTTGGCTTCCCAGACCTATAGCCCATGATACTTCTCCCCCTGTCTACAAGTCCATTAGGTTATGCCATAAGTCAATTTCAAAAGAAAGTGAAGATGCAAAGGAAGCACAAGATACATCAAAATCCTTGTCTGGCTAATTCTTAGCTGTATGAATTTGAATACATGACTTCATCTCTCTTGCTTCCGTTTTTTTCATTTGTAAAATCTGGATGGTAATTATAATAGTATCCGTTTCATAAGATTGTTATGATGATTAAATGAGCCAATATATTGAAAGAGCTTGGATTCTAAGCCCTAGAATAAGAACTTGGCAAGTTGTACTCAATGTTAGTATAGTAGTACAAGTAATAGTAGTAGTAGTAGTAGTAGTAGTAGTAGTAGTAGTAGTAGTGGTAGTGGTAGTGGTAGCAGTAGTAATAATCAGGTTTTGAGGTTAACATCCAGCCTCTGTCTGTTTTCAGCTGGATTACAAATGGATCTTTAGGTGGAGAACCTTGGAGAGTTTGTCAATATGCTATGGGAGTATATGTTTTTGGATCTGAACCTATGATGGAAGAAAAACATGAAGATATTTTTCTTAGCACTTCCTCCTCTGTCATACTAATTTAACTCATCATTATTTATGTTATGATATGCAGCTTTATTGCAAAAGCATTCAGTGTTCCCATTCCCTGGCCGTGGCAGATGTTGCCAGGTGTGGGATAAAGTGAGGAAGGTGACATTAGAATGAGACAGCAAGGAGAGAAAATACATATCCAAAATTCCTCATACAAAACCCTTAGGGGCCGATGTTTTCTGAAACTCATTATTTGAGAGATTTTAGAAAGGTAATATGGTATATATACATGGTCTATAATATGCTTGGTAGGTGTTACAAACATATTAATATTTCTATATCAAAATGAATATTCATATAAATAGGTTGAAGACTATAAATAGCCTTATGTTGATTCAGGTTAAGTTTTGCTACCTAATGAGTTTTGGTGGTAAACTTATGAAAACTTTTGGTTTTTGAGATTATTGGATTTACAGATAATGGGTCATGGCCCATGGTCTGGTAGCTTAAGACTGAAAGCAAAGAAAAATAGTTGAGACCCACTAATGAGACCCTGATGAAGGCTCCTTGGTTGTGAATTGGAGGCCCAGTCTTCACTTTTCTCCAGCCAGAGTTTATAGCCTTCTTCCAGCCTGAAGTCCCAAAAGTGCCTATCACTTTGAGTGGAAGGTTGTGGATCACGTAAAGCAAAGTTGTATCTACTATAGATGCAGAAAACATGATCTTGAGATTTCAGATTTGCATATACCAGGGTCAAGTTTTGACCATGAGTCGCATCAGGAAGTAAAGGACTGGAACAGAGCACTCTGATTTGCTCTTTCCATGTACTGAGATTATGCACAAGATTTTAACTAGAGAAAGGCTACACTATAACCAAAGAATGTGCATCAACCATAGCATCAGAAAATAGGTCTCTTTGAGTTTATCTATTTGGATTTTGTTGAGTTCTCAGATATGTAGATTCATATATTCCATCATGTTTGGGATACTTTTGGCCATTCAGATATTCTTTGTGCCCCTTTCTCTCTCTCTTATCCTGCTGGAGCTTCCATTTATGATGATGTTGGTCTGCTTAATAGTGTCCCACAGGCCCAGCAGGAGCTTATTTAGCCATACTGAAGGCAGGAACATAATCAATCCCTCTTGTCCAGAGCATATAAACTCCCTGGGGGAAGATGTAGATGCCAGATACAATGTAGATAAGCCAAGCCAAGAGCAGACAGTAGAAATCATGGAAAGTTGGCTGTACAGTCCCTTGGAAATACTGTTGGCAAGGCTGGTATTTGGGTGTAGAGAAAAGCATGGAGGCCTACCTCAGTGGTCATCAACATTTTTGCTGCCTCCATGCTCTTCATACACACAACACACTATCACGAACTTACATTTTACACTCAGTGACTCTCATAGAGAGGGTGCCTTAGAAGCTATATGTATCCTCACAGAGATGATGGTATGCCCCCTCTGTACACTCTCTTAGTTCCTCACAGGTTCAAATCACTGTAGTAAATGACATAGTGGAAACCTAACATACTCTTCCCACTAAATCCTTCCCTATGTCACTCTGCAGCAAAGCCCAAAATGTCCATCCAAAGCCATTCCTGGAGGCTGAGGTATTCGGAAGCAGCCTGAGAAACCAGCAAAAGCCTTCAGCTGAGAGTTGGACATACCTGGATTCTACTCTTCACTCTGCTACCTACTAGCTGTGTGATATTGAGAAAATAAATTCTCTCAACATGTTTTTTCAACTGCAAAAAGGGCATCATAATAATAATATGAACCTAACGAATCCAAGTTCTTTCAATGTATTGGCTCATTTAATCGTCATAACAACCTTAAGAAATGGGTACTATTGGCAGGGCGCAGTAGCTCACACCTGTAATCCTAGCACTTTGAGAGGCGAAGGCAGGCGGATTGCCTGAGCTCAGGAGTTTGAGACCAGCCTGGACAACATGGTAAAATCCCGTCTCTACTAAAATTAAAAAAAAAAATTAGCCAGGCATGGTGGCATGCGCCTGTAGTCCCAGCTACTCGAGAGGCTGAGGCAGGAGAACTGCTAGAACCTGGGAGGCGGAGGTTGCAGTGAGCCAAGATTGCGCCACTGCATTCCAGCCTGGGCGACAGAGTGAGACTCCATCTCCAAAAAAAAGAAAAAAGAAATGGGTATTAATATTATTGTCATCCCAATTTTCCAGATGAAAAATTAGAGTTGCTGTAAGAATTAAGACAAAGTTGACAAAGTCAAGGGTCAAGGTAAGATGTAAATCTCACACATGTTATACAGGCCAGGTGGTGTATGCAAAAAGCATAGTAGATGGGGTCAGATAAAACCGGATTTCAAACCTGGCTCTGCATTTACTAGCTGTGTGGCTCTTTTGAATCTCTTAATTAGCTTAACTGCTTTTTAAAATCTGTATAATGAGGATAACAACACTTATCATATTGGACTGTCATGATGCCTCCATGGGAGAATGTAAGTAAAAACAAACATGCATTCCATAGATATTTATTGAACATATAGTGAGTGAGATATAATGGAGATCAGTGTAGCCTGGGGGAAGATGAGGAAGAAGGTTTACAAAGGATGCTCAGGAAAACCAGTACTGGCAAAAAGAACATGATGGAAGAGCTTAACAAATGGGACTTTCCTGCTGGGTGTGGTGGTTCACGCCTGTAATCCCAACACTTTGGGAGGCCAAGATGGGTGGAACACCTGAGGTCAGGAGTTTGAGACCAGCCTGGCCAACATGGTGAAGTGCCGTCTCTGCTAAAAATACAAAACAATTAGCTGGGCATGGTGGCGGGTGCCTGTAATCCCAGCTACTTGGGAGGCTGAGGCAGGAGAATTGCTTGAACTCAGGAGGTAGAAGTTGCAGTGAGCCAAGCCTGCTCCATTGCACACCAGCCTGGGCAACAAGAACAAAACTCCGTCTCAAACAAAACAAAACAAAACAAAAAAACAAACAAGACAAAACAAACAAAAAACCAAATGGGACTTTCCATTTTTTGCAAGGTTTTCCAGCTTGCATTAATTCCACAACTTATAAAAATATCTGTCTTTCAAGAAGCACATATCTACTTCCCTGTGTTACCAGCTCCCTATTCACTAGTTCTTTCCTTTCCCCTCAATCTCATGTGCTTGCCCTGTCTTTCTTAAGCAAAAATTCTGAGACACCAAGGACATTGCTGGTCCTGATTCAGTAACCAGTCTCTCTTTTTGGTTTCTTCCCTGCATCATTCCTACCATTTCACTTGTATGAACCCACTTTTTTTTAACCTTTTATGACAACTTTATTGAGGTATAATTACCATCACTAACACTACAGGCTGAGAAACAAGTCTCTTAAGCTTGGTCATAGAGCAAGCTGCCAACACTGAATGCAGGTCCTGTGTTTAACCCTGACCACCAGCCAAACACCTAACCCAAGACATAGCCTAAACTCCTAACTCTGGACTTGGAGACTTAACCCCAATTTCACACCAAGCCTTTAACCCTGGCCACAAATGAAGACCTTAATTCCATCCACAAACTGAGCCACTTTCTGGCCACACTCCAAGACATTAATCCTGATTAAATCAAGTCCCTAGGCCTAGTCACATACTGACTGTCTATGTCTGGCCCAAGAGTAAGTACTTAAGACTGGTCCCAACCTGAGTCTCTAACCCTGATCCCCTATTGAACTGTAACTATGGCTATTGTATAAGTCCTTAATTCATGATACAGGGATCAAAAATAACATCAGACATAGCCCCTAAGTCTGTCCCTAGGCTGAGTCTCTAAACTAGGCTACAGACTGCATGACCTAACTCTGGGATATACTTAACATCCTGAACTGACCACAAAATGAGTGCTCAGCATAGATACTAACTGAGCTCTAGCCCTGACCACGGACTGAGGCTCTAACTTGGTCACAGCCTGAGATCTGATCTTGGAAACCAATCCAGCTACAATTTCCACGGACTTAGCACTAACCAGAAAATGACCCCAACATTGGCAACAGAATGACTACTAAACTTGGCCTCATACAGAGATGAAAACATGTACAGAGAGCAGACTCTAAACTCAGCCCAACTCTGTGCCTTAATCATGGCCAAGAAGTGAAACCAAATCTTCCACAAAACTTGAGGATATTTTGACCACTGCATATGCCCTAATCCTGACTACAAACAGAACCCTGAACATGGCCACAAACTGAGTCTTAAACATGTTCAAAGCCCAAGTGCTAAACCTGGACAAAGACTGGGTTCATAAATCTGACCATGAAATAATCTATTGATCCTGGGATAGACTGAGCCCTATCACTGGCCACTGTCTAACTGGTTATAGACAGCATCTCTAACCCTAGCCATAGACTGAATTCCTAACCCTCATCACAGACTGAGCCCATAAACCTAACCTCTGACCTCAGTTTTCAACCTGAGAATAAATCTGATTTCTCCAAATGGCTAATGACTGATCCTGAATCTTTGAGATAGACTGAATCCTATCTCTGGCTAAATGTTCACCCCAGACTGGATCCCAATTTCAACCACAACTTTAACTTTAACCCTGGCTACAGACTAATTCCTAATACCAGAAATTAAGCTGCTCACCAGCACTGGGCAGAGACTGAACCCAAACCTTGAAGATGAATGAAGGACGAACTAGACAAAGACAAAACAAATACTTTTCATCTTTTTGGCCTAAAACCCAGCAACAGATTTAATTCTAACCCTGAGCACAGACTGAAATCATCATGGCTAAGATCTAAGCCTTCTTTCTGGTCACATTCTGAATACTGAGCTGGGATAAAGACTGTAAGCCCCGCCACAGTCTGAAACCTAAAGGCCAAGCCCTAAGCCTGGTTAGAGAAGTGATTCCTGACCCTACAAGACTAAATCAAAACCCTCCTCATACTATCAGATCTAACAACAGGCTGAGACTAAGTACTAACCTTTGTCACATATGAAGTCTTAAACCCATAAACACAGTTCACTCCATTAGTGGCCACAAACTGAGTCCTAGCACTAGCTGGAGGTCGAGCAATCAGTCTGGTCACAAACTTAGCCCTCAATTGGGAATAGATGTACCCATGGCACTGAGCACATTATGGTCACTAACAATTAGCAAAGACTGAACTCTACTACTGATACCCAAATGCCTGCTACACTAAGCCAGAGTCTAAATGCCAGACTGACAACAGGAAATGAACACTCTGAACTCAAACCCTGGCAACATCCTGATCCCAAAACCCTGATTACAGCCTGACCTCTAAAGCTTTCAAGCTGGATTTTATGTGTTGTTTGTTCTCACCTCAACTCTATCCACAGACTGACAAATAACATCAACAGCTAATCCAAAAAACCTGTTTACACTCTTAGCCATAAAACCTTCTTCTTGATGGCTGCATAGTATTCCATGGTGTATATGTGCCACATTTTCTTAATCCAATCTGTCACTGATGGACATTTGGGTTGATTCCAAGTCTTTGCTATTGTGAATAGTGCTGCAATAAACATACGTGTGCATGTGTCTTTATAGCAGCATAATTTATAATCCTTTGGGTATATACCCAGTAATGGGATGGCTGGGTCATATGGTACATCTAGTTCTAGATCCTTGAGGAATCGCCATACTGTTTTCCATAATGGTTGAACTAGCTTACAATCCCACCAACAGTGGAAAAGTGTTCCTATTTCTCCACATCCTCTCCAGCACCTGTTGTTTCCTGACTTTTTAATGATTGCCATTCTAACTGGTGTGAGATGGTATCTCATTGTGGTTTTGATTTGCATTTCTCTGATGGCCAGTGATGATGAGCATTTTTGCGTCCTTTGTAGGGACTTGGATGCAGCTGGAATCCATCATTCTTAGCAAACTATCACAAGAACAGAAAACCAAACACCGCATGTTCTCACTCATAGGTGGGAACTGAACAATGAGATCACTCGGACTCAGGAAGGGGAACATCACACACCGGGGCCTATCATGGGGAGGGGGGAGGGGGGAGGGATTGCATTGGGAGTTATACCTGATGTAAATGACGAGTTGATGGGTGCAGCACAGCAACATGGCACAAGTATACATATGTAACAAAACTGCACGTTATGCACATGTACCCTACAACTTAAAGTATAATAATAATAAATTAAAAAAAAAAAAAAAAAAAAAAAAAAACCTTCTTCATAGTAAGTCTTACCTTGGTCATTGGTAACTCCCAAACTCTGGTACAAGTTTAATCAGATAGCACTATCACCAATACTCAGTGAACACAAATGCTACATAAAGTCATAGTGGAACTACTCCGTCCAGACACAACTCTGATAGTGGCCAAATTGAAATGGCTAACACAAGTCACTGACTGAGCCCTGCTCTGGCCACAGAATGAGGGCCAACACAGGCCACTGTGAGTTAGCTCCATAGAACATTCCTGATATGAGCTATGGACAAAGACAGAATCCTCACACTGGCTAAAGTCAGAAATCACACCTTGAACTTACTCTAGCCAAATATGCATCCCAAATCCTGTTCATATTCATCATTGAAATCTTGGCCACAAACTGTACCATAATTTTGTCCATATATGAAATGCTAACTCTCGTTTGAGACAAGGCTCTACGGCACATGACAGATAATGTCCTAACATGGCAACAGACAATATTAGACATTGACTGTGCCTTACCATTGGCCACAGACTGAGACTTAATTATTGGACCCAGAATAAACTCTAACCATGAATACAAATTGAAACTTAACCTGATGAAAGATTGAACATAAATCCTGTTCATATTCTTACTTCTTTTTTCCCTAGGCAACATCATCAGCATGAAGACTAATCCCAGGCAGAGTCATGGTCCTGGCCTTTATTGACTTTCAAGCCTAGAAATAAAAGTGATCCCAACACTGACCAAAAACTAAAGTCAAACATTGAGTTGAGCCCTAACCTTGGGTGTGGTCTAAGTCTGGTCCACAGACTGAGCCCTAACTCTATTTTAGAAGAGGCCTCTTTCTACACACAGACTAAATCCTAATTCTGGCCAAAACTTGAACCCAAATCTTACATCTTGACTTCATAAACCAGGCCATTCTAGACTTACAGCAGCCTCAGAGTGAGATTTAACACCCTGAGGCTGCTGTTAGTCCAGAGTGGTCAGAGATGCACTTTAATCTGTGACACAGACTGAACCATGGCTATAAATCTGGGGCCTAACATTGCTATCAGGCTGAACCCTAAACTTGGTTTGATGGTCTTCTGATCATGAATCCACATTGGCCTGTAAAAACAGCTACAGACTTACTAAACCTTAACCTGAGAAAAGATTGAAGCTAAATACATTCTACATTATACACATAAACCCTGGCCTTGACCTGGGCTCTATAATGGCTTTGGATACAGCTCTAACCTTGACCTCCTAATTGATCTCTGAATCCAGCCAGACTGTTTGACCCTGGGCCACTATTTCACAAATTCATCTTATTATATAACAACAGATCAAAGAGTATCACCTTTGTATATACACATAGAAATATATGTATACATTTGTGCTCATATATAATATACATTATATATAAAATTTCTATATGGCTTATTGGAGATATAGATATGTTTTATATATTATATATAAAATTTCCATATGGCTTATTGGAGAGATGTATATATGTGTGTGTATATATATCACCATACAGAAATAGCCATATACAGCTATGACATACACAGTAAGAAATATTACTTATCACAGCTATGTATTTTAATTATTTATCTTGTTTGTTGATGGTTTCTCCCTAATAGAATATAACCTCCAAAAGGAAGGGATGTTGTGTGTGTTTTCCACTTCTCTATTCCCAGCATCTAGAATAATGTCTGTCACATTACAGGTACTCAATAAAAACTTGTTAAATTGATGAAAGAGTAATTTCTTCTTACTCTTCTGTCCTGCTACTTGACCTCTCTGTAATATATGCCAGTAATTCTACTTTGTTTTCTCTTGGTTCATCTATTTGGCCATTCCCTCTCAGCTTCCTTGGAAGGCATCTCTTTTTCTACCTGCTACTTGAATATCATTATTTTCCAGGATTCCATAATCTTTGTCTTTTTAAAAACTATTATTCTAAATACTCTCTAAGTTGCTGAGTGCAGTGGCTCACGCCTGTAATCCCAGAACTTTGGGAGGCCAAGGCAGGTGGATCACTTGAGGTCAGGAGTTCTAGACCAGCCTGGGCAACACAGTGAAGCCCCATCACTACTAAAAATACAAAAAGAAAAAAAAAATAGCTGGCCGTGGTGGCAGGTACCTGTAATCCCAGCTACTTGGGAGGCTGAGGCAGGAGAATCGCTTAAACCCCGGAGGCAGAGGTTGCAGTGAGCTGAGATCATGCCACTGCACTCCAGCCTGGGCGACAGGGTGAGAATCTGTCTCAAAAAAATAATACTCTCTAAGTAAAGTGTAAACAATTTTTCACTTATTTAATTGCCATCTATATTATACTAATGTCTCCCAAATGTTTAATTCCAACCAAGACCTCTCTCCCAAGCTTCCGACCGGCATTTCTCAGCAGCCTATCAGGCATCTCCAACCAAAAGTTCCACAGACTCTTCAAATTTTAAATGTCCAAAACTGATTTCCTCCTATTCTTCACAAAACTTGTTATTCTTTCTAGGTTCAATATCTCAGTGAATGCTACTACCATACACTTAGTCTTCCAAGTCAAAACTTGGCAGTCATAATGGACTCCTCCCCTTCTCTCACTTTCCACATCCACCAACTCCATCTGATTATTCCATTTCCTGCTAGAACTACTTTGATGAACAGGAACCCATGTTTTAACTCACCATTAAAACCCAAAACCTGTCACAGTGTATGGAACATAGTAGATGCTCTGCAAATACTTTGAAATCAGTGATCAAATCAAAGTAAAGAGTCATGAAAAAAAGATAAAAAGAAAGGAGACAAAGTTGAGAAAAGAAATTCTGCATTTGATTCACATAATGTTTTTCTGGTGTCCATAATACTGAAAATGCCTTGTTTCTCTCCTTTTTATGGCTGAAATGAGGTGATTTTTCTTTTTCTCTTTTCTTTCTTTCTTTAAAAAAATTTTTTTTTGAGACAAGGTCTTGCTCTGTCACCCACTACACTCGAGTGTAGTGGTATGATATTGGCTCACTGCAGTCCTAACTTCCCGAGCTCAAGGGATCCTCCTGCTTCAGCTTCCTGAGTAGCTGGGACTACAGGCATGTGCCACCATGCCTGGCTAATTTTCTTGATTTTTTGTAGAGACAAGGTCTCATTATGTTGCCCAAGCTGATCTCGAACTCCTGGGCTCAAGCAATCCTCCCAACTTGGTGTCCCAAAGTGCTAGGGTTACAGGCATGAGCCCCACGCCCAGCCTATTTTTCTTTTTTTAAAAAAGCAAATTATTTTCCTGAGGGAATTTAAAAGTATAAAAAGTATTAAAACATAATACAGCAATTCAATTACCATCTTCCAGGACGATTCCCCATAATATCCTAGCATATGTGTTCCCAGTATGTTCTATGTGTATATGCTTTAAAAAATAAACACTATATAAGCTCAAAAATTCCTCTGATGGTTCTCTCCCACTTTCAAGTTAAATTATGGACTAATTGATATGACCCCTTGTTGCTGCCTGATCTAGTCTCTGCAATATGGAACTTTTGTTATTGTTCTCTGCACTCTTTCATGCCTTTATGCCTTTGCACATGCTTTGTATAGAATATGGTTGACCTCCCTGCCCCAAATCTGACAAATATTTTACTGGTTCTTCAACCAGTTCTCCAGAAGTAGAATGAGTTCTTCCTCCTCTATGTTCCTATAGAACTCTATGTAGACCTCTTTACAGCATTTTTCACATTGTATACTCATCTATTCCTCCCCCCAGATTCTCCTCCACTATAACTCCCCTCACCTGGATTGTGAGCTACTCAAGGGCAGGGACTATTTTTCCAATTCTGTGGCAACAGTGCCTAGCGCAGAGCTTTGTACAAAGCAGTATGCTGAATAAATGTTTGAATTTATTAAATCATCTTCCTCCTTCACTTATCTTTTTAAAATATTGAGCAATTACCTTAGCAAAATGCAATTCCTCTGTCTTTCCCTTCATTTTACTTGTGAGTCCAAAAGTTGTCCTCATCAAGAAGTTGTAGTAATTCAACTGTAACAATCCATAAAGCTATAAGGATTCATCTCTAACAGAGACAAAAAGAGGTCAAAAGTTAGGAGTGAAATTAGCCCTAATAAACAACCATTTTCCTCAACCTTTAAGTCACTTGAAAGTGCTTGGCATTGCCCACCTATGTCCAGCTCTTGTTACATAGTTTTACTCAAAAGATAAAGTTTCTTAAAGACACATATAGTTACTCGTTTGTACTTAAGTTGTATTGTCTATCTGTTCTAAACTGTTATTTATAGCAGTTTATGTGGCCACTGTTTTTCATGGCAACAACATAGTTTCATTGTGGATTAAATAGGCTTCTTCTGGGCTGCTGTAGATCACATTTCTATGCCTATTTATGACACTGTTCCTAGGGGGAGCTATAATTCCCAATTAGAAAAACTATATACATTCTTCTGTACCTTTCAAGTGATTTTGATGCAGGTGGTTCACAAAGAACACACTTTAACAGTTTTAAAGGACTACAACTCTCAATTAAAATTCTAAGCTTATCAAAGAATAAACATCATCTTTTGAAAAACACTTAAAACTCAATAACAATTTCAAATGACGATTGAAAGTGCTTCCCGCAAAATGCTAAGAGCTTAACCGACATGAAAATAAATCTAGAGCCTTCCTCTGTCCCCACAAGCACAAAGCCATTACCCCAAGAGAGATTCTCTAAGACGGTGCATTCTAAACTACAATACCCAGAATGCCCTTCCCCGTCTGAACGCTGGGGACAATCGGAAGGGGAGGGGAAGCATTGTGTGTTTAGAGAAGTAAGTGTCCCGCGACTCCATCTCCCATAATTCTCGGTCTTCACTTGCGTCTCTCCGGCAATGTCTATACGGGATACTCTCAGGAAGAACAGCCTTCAGCGACCTCAAACTACATTTCCCATGAAGCCATGGGCTCGGGCCTCCGGCTTCCCCGGTGACCAGTAGCCAATGGGAGACGCCGCAGTGGGCACCTTGTGGGTGAGAGCCCAGCCTTGGGTCGGAGTGCCGGGTCTAGGCCTGGAGGCGCGAGGCGGGCATTTCGGACGAGAGTGGCGCGGCGTGGGGCGCAGCGAGGGCACTACGCGCCCAGGAGCTGCCGCGCCAACCTGATTTTCCGCAGCTGTTTAAGGACTAGCGCTTCGGTAGCCGGGGAGCTGGAGGTCAGAGAGGCAGAAAGCCCCAGTGGCCGTGGCTGGGGACTGTGGGACTGAGGGGGCCTAGGGAGGAGGGTGCTTCCGGGGCCGCGGTCCTCAGCGCCTAACTCCGCCCAGCTCCGCCTCTGCAGGGGAGGGGGTGTAGGGACTGGGAGTCCGGGGTGGGCTTTTCAGCTCTAGGCGCCAGTTCTCATGAGCCCAGGAGCGCGCTCTCTTTGCTCTTTTTTTTTTTTTTCTTCCAACTCGCCCGCCCCTTTTCCCACAACGCCGCCCGCCTGCCCCTGGCGCTGTGCCTCCTCAGAGGTCCGAAGTTGGGGTTCGAGTCCAGGGTTTTGCCTAGGCGGTGACTGGACTTTTAATTCTTACCGCAGGAGTTGGGTGATCTCTTTCCTCTTTTCCCTCAATTTGTATTTCAGGTTTGGGCACATAACCCTCCCTGCGCTACACTCCCCATTTCCTCTGGGGCATGGGAATTCCTGGCCATGCCCAGGGCGTGACTTTTTTTCAAACTTTCTCTTTTTGCCTCCTTAATTGCTCGCCATCTCTTTACTGGCCCCTCAGCCACCTGCCACTTCCCCCACCAGGTCTTTGGAGTGGGAAGGGTTTCCCCTCAATTTCTAGAAGGGATGGGAAGCAAAAGAGGGAAGGAATCTCGCTTTTGAGAAATGTGTGTTTAAGGTTCAGTACAGGGTTCGGATGAGAGTAAAAGGCAAGTTAGACTGGTTATAAAAACCCAGCGCTTTAGGGGTTTCTAGCAAAGACGGACAGCACTAATGTTGACAAACATTTAGGGGGCACACCTTTATTCTACAGAATAAAGTAGACCCTGTGAAACAGACCGTATTAATCATTGTATTATTACAAACGCGTGCAAAAAATGCTAAGGGGGTCAGTGGAAGAGCATACTGATGGGGGTGGTGAGTTCATCTATGGAAGTTCAAGCCTAACCCGGGAAGTGCTGAAGCCCTCATCCTGCTTTCAGGCTTTGTGAAGGAGGTGAATTTTAATTTGGGCTCCAGCGGAGTACAGGGGATTTGAAGTTGTCAAAGAGGAGGGAGAAAATGCTTCCTGCTACTGAGATTGGACTTTGAGAAGGGTAAACAGAAGAGGGAGCACTGTGAGACAGGTGGGCTTGCCTGATTGGAATAAAAGAGATCAGCACAAATATACTGGGAAATAAATAGGGTGAAGAAGATTGGGGTCATAATAACATGACACTTTGAAACATACACATAGTTTGGATATTATTCTGTATCAAATAAAATTGAAGGCAAAAATTAAGATTGGATGATTTTTCTTTTCATCCTAGGGAACCTGATTTGAGATCAATTCTTGGAGAACACAAAGAAGTGTGATGGTATGTTCCAGGTGTGAGTTTAAATCCAAGAAGAAGCTTGTCTTGCAGATGTTTTGTTTGTAGCTATTCTTAGCTACAGTCTGTAGCTGTCAACTTTAAAGCCTAGAGACATCAATTTATTTTCTTAAGAAATGCATTTGCTGTCCCCGTGCATCACATTATCTGAATTGTAGTCATCTCATTGGGTGACAATAATGACTGCTATTTATTGAACACACATAATGTCCTAGTCATCATCATAAATACTTTGTTGCATTATCTTAAGAGAGTTATGAAGTAGATACTATTATTCCTGGTTTTTTTTCTAGAAGAAAATAGTAAAATGCACAGAAGTTAAACAATCTACTTAAGTCACATAGATTATAAGTTGAGGTTTGAGTATACAGATTTCTGACTCCAAAGCCCATACTCTGTTCAACATGGTTTGCTGCTCCCAATGTTCATTCTTGTTTTTGACTTTCCAGTTGTGGTAAGGAGAGATAGGTGTAGTTGATCATCCTGATCAAAACCCAAATGATTCACTTCAGATTTCTATGTCAGAATGTATTTGCTGTAAAGTAGCTGCCAAAACCAAATTAACTGTCATTGCAACTGTAGCTAATTGTGTCTGCCAAAACCATAGTTAGTATGGCTGTTTCTGAATTAGATGATTCTCTTTATGACACATATCATACCTCTAAGCTATTTGAACCTTGATAGTACTTTGGATTTATCTTATTTTAGCATTTTAACAAGTTACCTGGGACACTAGATCTCTTTCATGACCTCTGCCCACGTGAAGTATTGGAGAAACAATGAAGTACAAGGTGTGAACTCTTCCTGGGATCTAGTTGGGGAGTTAGATGTCCACAGTTCTGAGATACTGTAGTGTGTAGTATAACAGAGACAGGTACAAAGTGCTATGGAGGGATAAAGGAAGGTGTGACTTACTGTAAGGGAGACTCAGGGAGAAGGTTTCCTTGCAGAGGTGACATGACAGATAGGTCTTAAAGGATAGTGAGTTTGCCCCAGGCAGGGAAGGAGTGGAGGGGAGGCATTCCAGGTAGAGGAGTCAGTCTGTGAAAGATGTGTGGCTGTGTAAGAGTAGGGCATGTTCATTCAATGTGGAAGAATTCAGCATGGCTGGAGTGCAGATTGTTGAGGAAAAGGGAAGTGTAATGGGTAGGAGAAGAGTCTGGAAAGAGGTTGGGGCTGAGTTGTGAAGAATCTTGATTGCAATCCTAAGTTGGAATGCGCCCCCATAGGTCAGTGGTTATTAAAACGTAGGGCATCTGCCAGTGGTAGTTACATTGTGCTCCCACAAACATTTTAATTTTACTAGTTACATATTCAAATATGTCTTAAAAAACATGAACTAAGCCGTCACATCTAAGATTACTTTAGATTTTACTTCATAAAAATAGAAAGTGAACCAGTTTTCAGTTCATTTAAAGACAAATGTTAAGTAATAATAGAACACATTGTGTGTGAATATGGTAAAAATCACTAAGTAATACTCAAATGACTGAAATTTGAGAAGTGCTGCTTGTAGGCCATAAGAAACCATTAACATGTTTCAGAAGAGCACCATGATCAGATTTTTACTTTAAGGACAATGACAGTGGGAAGGATACAGTGGAGGTGGACATGATGAGGCTGCTACTCTGTTCCACAGAGAGACAATAAAGACCCAAGAGTGTTAGGTGAGAGGAGGGAACAGATTCGAGAAACATTTAGGAGGTAAAATTATTAGGACTTGGTGGATGTTAATATTATTATGTCAGTGTTACCAGAATTGTTTTAAAAGTCTGCATGCCTCCCTTGCCTTTTGTCCTTTATATTCTGTGGGGAGCGATAATATTGCCAAAACATGCTATGTTTCTGTGTTCATTAAGATGACAGTGGAAGCTATAGTTACCACTCGAATGGATTTGGATTACACACAAACATCCTTCCCACCTTACTCGGTGTCTTTGACAGCAGTAGCACAAATATTCAAGGCACTGATTAGGAATATGACTATGATCTGTGACCCTTAGACATGCAAGAAATTCCTCAGCCTTTAAGACTCAGCTCGTATGTCAATACCTCTGTGAAGCCTTCCCAACAGCCCTCGCCCAACATACATGAATGCACGCACAAAGCAATGTTAGGCCTCTGGCTTCCACAGGACCCTGCACTTACCTCTGTCCTAGCCTGTACCACACTGTAGGGTGTCGGTCTGTGGATGTTTCTGTCTTCCCCACTACTAGACTGTAAGCTCCTTGAGGGCAGGGACGAGGTTTCATTCATCTCCATACCCATAGCATCCAGAACAGCACTTGACACATGGTAGTCACCTAATAAATGATTATTGGGTGAAAAGAATTGGTAAACAGATTTGCATGAATATAACTGGGGACCTTGGTAGCACAAAGTGCCAAATGCTGTGAAAAGACTAGCTGTTTGCTACATTTGCTACTTTTGCTGAAGAAAGCAGTAAATTAAAGTGCCCATAATTTCACTAAAGACCTACTTTTCCCCTCTTTTCTTCACTGTCCCCTGGTTATCTTACCTTTTTCTTTCTTATCATTTACCTATCCAGACACCTATTCCTTAGCCCTGCCTATTACTTTGCTGCTCTTGACAGAGTTCACCTTCCTTCTGCCCTGATACTTTGCCAGGAAACATCCCTTCTACCCACCCAAGTCCAGTGCACTCCGTCCTTGACATCACTCTCAAGTTCATCTCCTACTCATAGACTCTGCTACTGGGACTATAAATTGATACAGCTTTTCTGGAGAGCAGTTCATCAATATGTATCAGAAACCTTAATGGAATACAGCTTTTAACCTACCACTTCAACTTCTAGGGCTCTGTGCTGAGGAAACAATCATGATGTTTCGAAAAATTTAATACTCAGTACATCTATCCCAGAGTTGTTTATACTAATAGCAAAAACAACAAAAAAAGAAAAAAAGAACATCTTAAATGTACAGTACTAGCGGTTTGAATGAAATCAATTGTGCATTTATAGAATGGATTACTAAGTAGTCTTGTAAGTTGATTTTACCAAACAATATTTAATGATCTGGAAAATTGTTTATGATATATTAAGAGAAAATCACATCATAAAACTTTCAGTACAGAGTGGCAGATCCCGGTTTAAAAACGTATACATAACACAGACACACACACACACACACACATACATCTGTGTAGGCATACATAGGAAAAATCCTGTAATGGTAAACACACAAAAAATATTAATAGGGGTTTGCTACAAATAGTAAGTTTGCATATGACTTCTACTTTTAACCTTTTGCATATTTTTATTTTCTAATCTACAGTATATTTGTTAATTTTTAAAAAGTTATGTTGGCCAGGCACAGTGGCTTACACCTTTAATCCCAGCACTTTGGGAGGCCAGGGCGGGCGGATCACCTTAGGTCAAACATGGGGAAACCCCGTCTCTACTAAAAATACAAAAATGAGCCGGGCATGATGGCATGCGCCTGTAATCCCAGCTACTCGGGAGACTGAGGCAGGAGAATTGCTTCAACCCAAGAGGCGGAGGTTGTAGTGAGCCGAGATTGCACCACCACACTCCAGCCTGGGAGACAGAGTGAGACTCTGTCTCAAAAAAAAGAAAGTTATTTAAAAATGTTTTCCCGGTGTCCACCATTGTCTTAGTTGGGGGCATACCTTCCACCCCCCAACACACATGCATCACTTCTAGCCTGGATTACTGCTGCCTCTAGCCTGCTTCTCTTCTAGTCCACTCTTTACCAATGCTGACAGAATGATTTTTGTAAGTCACAAATCTAAAGCTGTCCAGCCTCTCTATAAAATAGTTCGAAGGCTGTCCTTTGTTTTCAGGATAATATCCAAACTTCTTAGACTGGCTGATAAAAACTTTGAAAATCAGCTCCCTGCTTGCTCCTCTAGTATCAGTTTTACCTTCTATGATTTACCTTTTTGGGGGGTCTTTTGCCAGTACCAGGCACATAATAGGTGTTTAATTAATGTTAGCCAATGTTGATGTGGACTGTGTGGATTAGCTATTGTATGCCAGGCAATCTACTGGTATTTAATTCTCAGCAAAAATATTAAATACATAAAATAGTTATTCCTATTTTACAGATGAGGAAAACTAAATACACCAAAGCGAGAAGAAAAGTTATAATAAAGAGCATTTTTTAAAGAGAAAATTTAAAACCTCCTGCCATAACTCTGTTCTCTTTACTTTCCAGCAATCCCTGCTGGTCCTTGTCAGGAAGAAAACAGGCTTTGTACACTTCCTTGGGCAACTTATATGTGACCACAGCATAACAAGAACAGCCGCAAACTGACATGATCTCACCCTGTCGTGGTTCACACTGTGCTCATGTACAGAAATCTTTCCTTTGTGTACCTAACACTTCATACAGGAGAGATGGAATAGCTCCAGTTGCTCTGTTTTTCTTTATTTTTTGAAATTCTATGTCATTTGGGATGGGGATGTCAGCAGAGAGGTACAGAAAACTGTGAAATAATTGAATGTACAAGAAACAATGTGTCTCATGGGAGCCAATGTCATTGGTTAATTTATTTTTTTAAATGTCATGTAGATGTATTTTCCAGCAATCTGTCCCCAGGGAAGACCTTGGTTGAATTCAATAGTTAATCCTACTTACAGAATGCAGCCCATGTGTGCACTATATTCTTGCATTGTTAAGTGATTTTAGACATATGTAGTGCATTACCATAATGACATACAATCGAGTGTATGTAGGATATCTGACTTTCTCTACAATAATGTATCAGTGGTCATTCAGAATCCTGAAGTGTAGTCTTCCCTTCGTTTTCCTTACAAATAATACCCATTGTGCAAAAATGGATGATTTTTAAGGAACAGAAGTCCTAAGCATGAGTCATCTGAATAAAATATTTCTTTATAAGGAATTGTTACTTTTAAATACTCCAGGAAAAAAATCTATGGTTTTCCTGCTACATGATCAAATAAGTTGAACGTAGAAATTACGGGTAGGGTTTCACTTCATTCGATGAATTATTGTAGGCTTACTATGTGAAAGCACTTCGTTAGGCACTGCACTAGATACTCATAAATACCCCTTTTAATGCCTTCTGAACAAAAAGACAAAGAGGGAGAGAGAGAGAGCAAGCAAGCACACAAGAGTAAGAGCATTCAAGAGCAAATAAAAGAAAAATTTTCACAAGCGGGCCCATCTTATAAATGAAAATTCACCCAGCTGAAAATTGAGATGTGTACCCGTGGGGATGTGTTCTTTTTTTTTTTCCCTCGGTGAGATATCTAGGCAAAAATGAGCTACCAGATAGCTGATAAGCAAATGATCTACTTCTGTTTACAAACAGTGTAAGAGAAGGAACAGTGACTTTCTGTGCTTCCCAACCCTGCACAAGCCTGCTGGTGATGTGAGAGTTATGATTGTGTCAGCTTTTCCAGGGTTTCTGTCTCTGCTGCAGAGATTTGGCAGACACCTCAGACAAATTTTATGTCTCTTAAATCTTCCTCAAGCTAGGCTTGGCTCTTAGATTTATATGTACAAAAAAAGTAAAGTGTTTACCAGTTTGACATTTTTGAAGATCAAAACAGACTTAGTTTAAAAAAAGAAATTAGCATACACCTCAGTTTAGTCAGAAAGACCTAATTGCTTTTTGCTATTTGTTTAAAACAGTCCAGATGTGTACTTTTCAGAAATGGCTACTGATCATATGTCTAAAGATTTATGTTCTATTCCTCAATATTGCTTCCTTTTTTTCTTTCCAACAAAGTGTAAAGTTTTGCTGAAGTCTTAATTTTCCTTTTATTTTATTTTATTTTATTTTTTTGCCTTTACTGAAACATAATATAAAACACTGTAGGATGGAAACATAGTGAAATACATTGGCAATCTAGGAGGAGAAAAAAGATAGTTTTTATTAGCTCTGCTTCACTCCCCTTTTTGGTGCTCTGTTTTTCAGTGGTCTCTTACTCACAAAACGTTGTTCCTTGGCATGATAATGATAGGTGAGTGGAAGAATCGAAGAGCTTTCAGTGACCACACTTTAACAAAGCTGGTCTACATGCCGTGGTAGGCAGAGCACAAACGAATATGGCAGTCATTCAGGAGAATTGAGACACTGTGGAAAATGTTACTTCAGAGAACAACATTGCTTTAGTGGTGAACTGTGAAAGATAAGGATGGAGAAATCCCTAGTAAGGGCCCTTGTCATCTGCTCCAGCTGCTCTTCATTTTTAGCCAGCAACAACTGCTAGTGAGTGTTTCCTGGGATAGAAACTGCCCCACAATAAGCCCCCATAAGGTGTCCTCCTATCAGCTTTTCTTCAGTCAGGTCCTCAAACATACTTCACTAGGATTATTCTGGTCACATACCATTCTAATTTTCACCTTTCAAGAGATTCTGAGTTTGACTTCAAGGAGTACTTTATGTTCAAACTCATTCATTCAATAGACATTTGAGCATATATACAGGACCAGACCCTATGCTAAGCACCAGGACTATAATAATGAATTTGATGTGATGTAATCCCTGCCCTTAAGGAGTTCACAGTCTAATAGGGGAGATAGACACTCAAACCAGTGATTATATTCTGATGTGAAAGGTACCCAAAAGAGAGAGAAGGTGTTCTGGGAATATAGTGGAGGGAATTACAGCTGGGGGTGGACAGCTTAGAGATCAGAGTCTAACTGTGTTGAATCATAAAGGATGCGGGGCATTGCCTAGTCTCTATGTGGACAAAGAGGTGATGGGCAAGGATTCCAGGCAGAGGGACCACCAACACACGCAAGGCAGTCAAATGTGTAAAACTGGATAGTTCAGAAAAAGGTAAGATATTGTGTGTGAACCAATGAAAGTGGGAAAGGGGAACTGGATAAGAGTCTGGGAAGGTATCCTGTGGCTGGTTGGGTGAAGTAAGTCAGCTTGCTAAGAAGTATGGCCGGCCGGGCGCGGTGGCTCAAGCCTGTAATCCCAGCACTTTGGGAGGCCGAGACGGGCGGATCATGAGGTCAGGAAATCGAGACCATCCTGGCTAACACGGTGAAACCCCGTCTCTACTAAAAATACAAGAAAATTAGCCGGGCGAGGTGGCGGGTGCCTGTAGTCCCAGCTACTCGGGAGGCTGAGGCAGGAGAATGGCATGAACCCGGGGGAGTGGAGCTTGCAGTGAGCCGAGATCGCGCCACTGCACTCCAGCCTGGGGCACAGAGCAAGACTCCGCGTCAAAAAAAAAAAAAAAAAAAAAAAGAAGTATGGCCATTGTCCTATATGTAGGGATGAGTGAACACAGGGTTTTAAATGGGGGGAGTAACATGATTGCACTGGAGGATGGACTTCGTGGGGTGAAAAACTGAAGACAAACTCCACTTTCTTTTTTTAAAATTTTATTATTTTTATTTTGAAATACTTTCAATTTAGAGAAAAGTTAAAAGAATGGTATAAGGAATATTCTTTAAATAACCATTTGAGAATAAAATTTTAACATGATACTTCATCATTTCTGAATATTTTATTTGAATCTCCTAGAAAAAAAAGAATATTCCATATATAACTACAATACAATCATAGACATCAGGAAATTTTTTTAAAATTTTTCCTTTTTTTAAAATTTTACTTTAAGTTTTAGGATACATGTGCAGAACGTGCAGGTTTGTTACATACGTATACATGTGCCATGGTCAAAGATCTAGAACCAGAAATACCATTTGACCCAAGCAATCCCATTACTGGGTATATATCCAAAGGATTATGAAGTCCACTTTCTAATTTGGCAGTCTTTGAGAGGTTTTACCCTAATCACTTGCCACTATTCAGCAATGCCGTCTCTGTTATACAGAGATCACTTTGAACAATTGTTTCCTTCTGCACACAGGACATAACTTCCTGCACTCCTTCACATGTTACTTAGATGAATATTCATTCTTTCCAACTCAAATCAGTGATTCCAGCAGTAATTGAGGTTTGATTATCATGAAGGAAAGAAATCAGTTTTGAAGCACAGCAGCTTCATTTCAAAAACATTCTATGAGGCTTAGTTATTGCTTGCTGAGTCAGCAGGGCTGAGGCACGTGCTGGTCCGCTGCCCTTGGGATTTGGGGGAGGAAAAAGGAAAGAGGCTGAAGAGATGTCAGGGAGTGGCTGTTTGAAAAATAAGCAGCAACCAGCATGTTGGAAATCCCTAAACGTCACATCCAGATATGGGAAGTAGATACACGTACCAGATGTACATGAATATAAAACAAACGCATGTTGAAGGGTACCTGTGCCCAAACAAATTGTACCATCTAGCTGGTCAGTTTTAGATCATGTTCTTTCCCTGACTCAGATACTGTAAATGGCTTCCCATTATCCATAGGATGACGTCCAAACTCTTCAGCCTGACCTTTAGTACTGTCTGCAATCTGGCTCCAACCTACCTTTCTAATCTTTATACTTCTGTCTTACAGAACTCTGCTCCAGTCAGTTACCCTTTCAGACACTGCTTTGGCATTCCTTTACTTACCCTGGGAGCCCTCTCAGGGAACGGACTATGTTTTTTTACTTCTTTGAATCCCCCAAAGTGCCTAGCACAGTGTCTTGCATATAGTAGGCCCCCAAGATATATCTGTGACTGTTATTTTTACCCGCCCTTCCACCATTGTTTCCAATACCTCTACTATTAACCTAATGCCCTCACTACTGAAGATGGCAACTGAGACACTAGGTAAAAGAGGTTGGTGCTCAACAAATTATCTTTTAACTTTTTAGTTTGAAGTACTTTTAAATATAGAAAAATTGCAAGCATCATACAAGAATTCTTATATACCATTTGCTCAGATTCACCAATTGTTATTATTTTGCCCTATTTGCTTTATACTTTTCTATATAATTATAATTATTTTGTTCTGAAACACTTGTGGTTGAATAAGCCATATCCCTTTCCCCCTCTCCTTTTTCTCAACCATTTATTGTGAAAATATTCAAATATAGAGAAAAGTTAAACGAATTATACAGTGAACACCCAGATACTCACCATTTAGATTCTATAATGAACATTTTGTTGTATTTGCTTTATCACCTATTCATCTATCCATTCCTTTATGCATTTCAGATTAAGTTGCAGACATTAGTACAGTTTGTAAAAATTTTTCAGTATGCATGTCATTAACTAGATGAACAAACTCTTTTGTGCTCTGAAATCAACCAAGTCATCCTGCATTATACCTGCATTTACTGTGTTGCCAAAACTCTAGTCTACCTGTGTATCTTAGATCTGTTTGGCCATGGATCACATGTCTTTTTCATTAACTCTTGGATGACTTTCTATTTCACCTAGTGTCGTGCCAGGTGCACATTCCATAGACACTACTTGATGCTGATGAGCAGAAACAGAGCTAGTGCCAGAGGAAGAATCCTGGTAAAACCAGAATAAACTGGGGAAGGACAGAAGGGAATCTGAGAAGAGGACTACAGATGAATGGGAAAGAAGCCAGGGCTTGAAGAATTGGGGGGAAGCAGGATGCCTTCACTTGCCTGGTACTTCTAGCAGTGCTATATGCTGCTTATGAGCTTTTTCTTTAAAAGAATGGGTTCCAGGAAACTAGGGACAACTGCTCCTAAGCAGAGCACATGACAAGTTTCCTTGCTACTCTTTAGGAAACCCCAATTAATGTATTCATGTTGCTTCATGAATATGCTGATTTGCCATAAGATGCAGGTTAGTTTTGGAGAATGTAGGTGGACCACTGAAAACCTTCCAAACTATATCTGTGCTATAACCAAAGAGCACTTAAATTCAGTGAATCCCAGTTTCATTTTTCTTTATAACCTTTCCTTTCTTGTATTGCTTATGAATACAAGGATAGCTCTCATCTATCTTTACTGAGTTGTCATTTTGTGCCAAGTACTATGCGAGATGCTATCAGGTCATTGACACTTTCCAACAGCCCGACAAGGTAGGGACTACTTCCTCTCCATTTTTCAGATAAGAAAACTTGAGACACAGCATGGTTAAGTATCTTGTCCATAAGACAGAATTCAAGAAATTCAGGTCTGCCTGACTCCAGAGCCCAGTTGTCCTAACCATTATACCAAACTGTCAAATGAAATTAAAAAAAAAAGTCAACCTAGTATAAATGCAAGGAAATTTACTTTCACTGTTTTGAATCAGCATGTAATTTATTCACTAAGCAAACCCAATCGAATCAGTGAATTAAGAATTATTCCTTTAATTCTTAGGATATTGTCATAGTAATGGATTCAAATTGCCTGAGTTCGAATCCCAGTACCAGTCAAGTACTGTAAGCAAGTCACTTAGCATCAGTAAGCCTTAGTTTCCTTGCCTATAAAGTGAGGATAAAAGTGTCTACTATAGGAGGATTACTTGAGCCCAGGAGTTCAAGTTTACAGTGAGCTATGATTGTGTCACTGCACTCCAGCCTGCATGACAGAGCAAGACCCTGTCTCAAAACAAAAAAACAAAACAACAACAACCACAAAAACCATATAGCGTTGTATTGTGAAGATTGATTAAGAAAATTATGTAAAATTTGCTATGTCTGACATGCAATAGAGGCTCAGCCTATACTAGATCACTGTCATTTCTTCCCTCTTCCTTTTATTGGACGACACAACTCATCTGTAGCTTTCACTTGAGGAAAACAAACTATTCCTGAAACATTTTTTTCAGGAGAGACATTCTGAAAAAGAGTATTAGGTTATTTCTGAGGCTGAACAGGGACAGTTACCAACTCTTAAGTGTATTTCTTTAAAAAAAAACTTTTTTAATTTTTATTTATTTATTTATTTATTTAAGAGGTGGGGTCTCACTATCTTGCCCAGGCTAGTCTTGAACTCCTGAGGTTAAGTGATCCTCCCACCTGGGCCTCGCAAAGTGCTAGGATTATTGGTGTGAGCCACCATGCCTGGCCAAGTATATTTCAAAATAAGCTGGAAACATGAATCCTTAAGAGAGTTGGGATGGTCCATCTCTCTGCCTCCTGCAGATTAAGGCTAAATTGTGACTTTATCTGTTTCATCACTAGACTAAATTCCACAATTGGCATAGACTATTAAACCTGGGATATTGGCGATCCCAGCCTGGTAATTTCATGGCAAGCAAGCTGAGGCTAAGAGAGTAGAAGTGACTTAACCAACATCAAACAGTGAAGAAAATTAGGAGACGTCAGTTCTTCTGACTCCTTATCCAGTGTTCATTCTGTGGTTCCCTTGTCGGCTTTCAGACAGGTGAAACCAAGCCTTGCTGTGTGTTCTTTGCAGGAGCTTGAACTGATTAGACTCTTAGGGTTTGGTGCAAGTTTGATCGATTCAGAAAACATGAAACTTTGTTCTGGTTCAAATCAGCTTGCTAGTTTTTGTTGCTTTCAAACTGTTACCATTTCTGTTTTGTTTGGAGGTTAGCAAATTAGTGTTGTCTCTTCCCGTTTAAGTTCATGGTTTAGTTCAAGTTCTTGGTTCTTTGAAATCTTCCACTGGGACTTTTGTTTTTGACAAAAATACTCAGAATCTGGGGTGGCTAGTAACGGAAATTCGTTTGAAAAGATCAATCAGGCTTGGTGACGGCTGCCGAGGAGGAGCTTGGGTGGTTTAGGGAACCATTAGTGCTTACATTCTGGAACTTGAAATCGGGATAATGGAAACAGTGCAATGGTTTTTGGTGTGCTTGTTTGTTTTTATAAGGATGCTCTGATGCTTTCATTGCCCTTCTTGCTAATCTGGGTTGAAACTGCTGCCTCCCACCTCATTGCCTTTTGGGACACTCTGTCAGTCATGTTCCTCATTTTTTGACTGTGAGAAAGAAGCTAACAAAAAAAAAATTCATCTTTCCTGTTCCTTTCCCTTTACTTTGAATGGCCCTTCTGAGGAACTTGAGGGATATGAATTTCAAGCTTAAGTTTGTGGAGTTTAGTTGCAATGCCCAAAGGCAGAACAGTCCGATTCTGAAATACAGCCTTTGTTCCTTTCTTACCAATGTGGTTTTTGAAGTCTCAAGCAAGCCTCCTTTGCTGAACCTGAAATTGGACTGACACCTTCCTTAGTGGCCAGCCATGCTGCCAGTGAGGCTGTGGTGGAGGGTAACAGGGATGAGGCCTCTGGAGAATTGTATCCCACCTGCCTGACTTTCCGAATGGCAGAGGAAAGTGAGATCTGGTGCTAGGGCTGTCAGTACCTTTTCAGGCTCTTGACTGTTTCTCTAAGCAGTTGGAAGGCTAGGATTGCAGCTTTGATGGTCAGGGGGCCACTCCCAATACCTCAAAAGACAAGCACTTTTTATTATAGTAGGTGAGATTTCGGATGATTTCAGCAAGTATGTTTCTGATTAGAAAGCTCTCACTTTAGATTCATTTTCTCTTTTCTCCACCCCTCCCCTCTTTTTCCCTCCTTCTCCTCTCTTGTCTTTTTCTCCTCCCCTTCCCCCTTTCAGCGGCTCACTTGCTCTTAGCTACCAATTACCTGTTATGTGATTAATATTATCATTTTTCCAATTGGTTTAACATAGATTTTGGATATGTATTATGCTGGCATCTTCAGTAGTAGCAATGACGTTTACAGGGGCAATTAGAAAAAGTTTTCTTTCTTCTTACAAGAAGTATGATGGGCACTTGTTTGAGGGCACAGATAGCACTGGATGGGCCAAGAGGAGCTGACATCTGATATCTCTGCTCTATCCCCCACCTTTCTTTTGGCCGCTTCAGATTTGGTTCATGTGGACAAACACACATTTGGGAACCACCATACAGATGGAAATCAGGACATGTGGGATTTGGCCGAACCAAAGATCCCCAAACATTGCCTGGATCATTTAGTGCCCCAGGTGTGGCCACCCCAGGACTTTATGTGCTAAAATTGTGTCCCAGCTGAAGCCAGCTGGTCACTGTATATATAGTATCAAGGCAGCTTGGAGCCTCATAAGGCATGACTTTGGATTTTTACCTTGTGGATTTAGATTTAATCACCTTGAATCCTACCCCAACACACTGGGCAATGATGAGGATATAACAGGCAAATAGAAAGCTTGAACAAAAAGAGATGCTCATTATCTAGTAGTTTGCATTCTAGATGGGACATAATACTAGACCATATGAAGAAAAATGAACTGACTTTCCAGAAAGGAAAAAGAGAATTTAGAGGGATCCAGTCTCTTTAATAAACTTTTGATGTATTATTTTAAAATTTCCTGAAAAAAGTTCCCTGCTGTGGAATTTTAAGAGCAAACAACGATTCCGTCTAATTTAAAAATTGTGAGAATTGAACAGTGTTTTATGAAATTATATTGGTTCTTTCTTTTTATTTGCCTTATGTGATAGAGGTACCTCACTTCAATCATTAAGGCAAGATTTGTTTAGGGCATGGTAGTAATAATCCCATACAATTGTATAGCCCTTTACAATTTACAAAAGGGTTTTCATACCTATTATCTCATTAGCTTTTCACAGCAATCCTGTGAAACAGTCAGGATAGGTACTATTCTCTTCAGTTAACAAATAAAGGGAACTTAGGCTCAAAGAAATTAAGTGACTTGTCCAGAGTCACATAGTTAGAAAGTTGTAGAACTGGAAGCTGAACCCAGGTTTCCTGATACCCGACCCCAGTGCTCCTTTGGTTGTATCATGTTTCCTCCCAGAGACACTGTCTCCTTTTTGTTCCTACCTGTGATTAATTTTAAAATTTGTCTAAAAATGAGCTTTAGTTTAGTGGATGAGCAAAACTGAAGCACTTACATGTAAAGTCCTTTCTTAAGTCACCTATGAAGTGGGTCCTGCACATAGCTCTTGGCATTTCACCTTCATTTTAACTGAACTATTTTTAGGTAGACGTAGATTTGTTTTTCAGTGTTAAATATATGGACAAAAGTTGTGTGATCCACTGATTGTAAGTGTGAAAGCTGCACTTGGGGAATGGGACTAGGGATGAAAAGTTGGCTTAAAATAATTAGCTTCTTGCCTTTGTGCTAAGATATGTCATGTTCAATAGAATTTAATTTCTTTATACTTCCTTTCCTTCCAGCCTTTTAAATACAATTCTTTAGGGAAAATTAGCAAATATTCATTCTGAATGTTGATTTCTCAGGAATAAGGGTAGCCAGAGGAAAGAAAAAGCGAAGGGGTGACTTTCTGTGCCCTGTAAGAGTGGGCAAACATTATTTTGTTCGGAGCTGTGAGCTAAGATTTCTTCCAAGGCATGCAAATCGTAAAGTTCTGATTTGTCAACTGCATGCTGTTTCTTTAGGCACTGATGTATGAAATCCCGAACGAATTCTCCAATGAACATACTGCTAATTGCTTCTCCACCTGCTCTCCAACCTCCTCCACCCCACCCCCTCCACTCCCAATTCAGCCTATAAGTGTCCGTCATTGGAGATGGATGGTGACACATGCAGTAATAGCAATTCATAAAAGCCAGTTCCAGCCCTTGTCTTCAAGGCTCCTGGATTTTCCACTGCCTGCTTTTGTGTAAGTGAAGTGGATGGAAGTGCTACTGGCATCAGAATCCTCCTCCCTATGCTCCGTTGCTAAAGCTCAGTTGCTCGGCTGGAGCTGAGCTAAACAGAAGCGTCGGATCTAAGCTGAATTATAGCTATTTTTCTTTTCCCTCAATGGGGTGGGTGGGTTAGGGATAGGGTGTAGTGGGGATTTGGGGTGCTTTGGCTTTTCTTCTTGTGGAGAGAAGAGGGTAAGGAGAGAATAACTCACGATAGGATACAACGTGAAACAGTTCCCTGAAGAGTGTCACAATGTTCCTGGTACAATATACAGGTATAGTATGTTTTGTTTTATCTGAATTTCCCCTTTGTTTCAAAGTGCATTTCTTTCTTTTATTTTTCCTTCAGTTCAACTGTACTGAAGGACAAATAGGGTTCTAATGAGCTAAACAAAATAGCTGCATAAAATATGCCTGCCCCTAGCTATAATGTTTGTAGCAGATTGCTGTATAAGATCTGCGTTTTCTGTTAAACTGGTAGTCCCGATCCCTTAATTGTGCACGCTTCTCTGCTGTATTCTTGTATTGAATTTCTCAGGTCTTATGTCTGCAACTGGTAGTATGTGATATAGCTTAGAGTGTTTGCACAGAGACGGTGCTTTGGAAGCAAAAAGCAATTTTTAAACACTTAGTGTGTTATGTTTCTCTTGAGTTTATTAACTCCTGTATTTGTTAATTGGTTGTATAGATTTGGGATATACTTAAGAGTAGGGAAACTTCAAATAGGAAGCATTCCAGGACACATCTGTTTGGTAAATTTAGTTATGTTTCATTACTGAACTCAAGTTGATGAACATTATATATTATTGTTGTTTGTTTATTCTCCTGATAGAAAAAAAAAGTGCTGGAAACAGCAAACCTACAAATATGAGCCCCAAACCATCTGTATTGTAAAATATCTTTGGATCAAAAGTGTTTCTTAAGTATTCTCTTAAGCTTTCAGAAACATAATGGTCCATAATGATGAAGAAGATTCTGATCAGGTATGGGCGAATGTTTTTTGAAAGGCTTCTTACACAGCAGTTAGACAGAAAGGTCCCTTGCAAATGAAAAACCCTGAGAAAGTTTCACTTTCTTGCTGCACAAAACAGAAGCTTAGTTCCTACAACCACGTTGTTTTGATAAGTTTGAATATCATTTGTTGTCAAGGACTTTCATCTCCATTGTTGCTTTATTATTCTTAAAATATTGTGCTCCTGCGCTTAACAGCTAAAAGATCATGTTCTATTTTGATGCGTGGTTTGACAGTTGATTTCGCTCCTCATTAATTGGACAGCATGCAGATGATGTGGAGAAGTGAGTGAGTGACAATATTTCAAGGTTACGTTGAAGAGCATACAGTGAACCTTAGTGCCTGGACCAACAGCTGCTGAATTGAATTGTCTGCAATTAAAGCAACAGCAGGTTTGTGTAGTCTCCCTGCAGCCCATTTATTTGAATTTATAGCTTCAGTTTCTTCTTTGAGTATTGGTTGGTTTGTTCTGCTAAGTGTTGGAAACTTGTGCTTGCTGGATGTTTTCTCTACACTCCAATGCATGCTTGACTCTAGAAGAGCCATCTCTGTACATTTTAATTTGAGAAGTTGTTGAGGTTTTTTTCTTATGGTTAAAATCAGAGACTGTCTTATTTTCTCCACTACAAAATTAAATAGATTTAAATGGAAAATATTGCTTTATTCAATAAATAGAGGTTTCTCATGGACCAGTGTTACTGGTTTAAGTTTCTGGCAATGAAAAATGCTGGACTTTGTTATGCTACTGGAATTACTATATCTGGGAAGAACTCTTTGCTAATAAAAATGTTTACATTTTAAAAATGACATTATCTCCTTGCCAGCTCTCAATTCCACAGTGACCTAATGAATAACTTCAAATCTAACTAGGTGGCTTTTATGACTGTATTTTATTTGTATGCTAATAGTGAATACATGTTTAATTCCTTAATGGTTTTACTCTATTAAAAATTACAATTGCAGTATAGTTGTTGGTTACTGAATCAGAGTGGATGTGGTATAAAACATTTAGACAGTGATTTACTATATACTTTCTTAGTTCATTCTCAGTAAGTGTGAGGTCAGTGATGATATGATCTCCATTTTATAGGTAAGAAAACTGAGACTCAGAATGAGTAACTGGCCTGAGGTCTCCATCTAAGTGCAGCCTAAACTTACAGGTTACATTATCTGATTAAAGAATCTGTGCTTTTTCCTCTCTGATATCAGGCTGCCTCTCGGTTGATGGGTGCCAGGTAAATGTGACTTATGCTACTAGAGAAGGAGGATAAATTTGGTCATTTACTTAAAAATGTATTCTTGGATAGGACGCTAGAGATGTTTTCAAAACTATTTTTAACCCAGCATTTATCTGAATATGTGTGTGACTTCAAGATTAATTTTACAGATGTATAAAAAACACTAGTGTTTTGATTAATGTGTACATCAATATGAATGAAAGTAGAGCTTTGTGAAATTTTAGGGAAGCAAAATGTTGTCTATTCCAAAAGGTTAGTATGGAGTATTTTCTTTTTTAAACAAGCTGGTTTGTTTTTATTGTTGTACTGGATGAACTTAAAAGATAAAATGTTGTCTATTCCAAAAGGTTAGTATGGAGTATTTTCTCTTCTAAACAAGCTAGTTTGTTTTTATTCTTATACTGGATGAACTTACAAGATTGTTTCCATGCAAGCATGTATATTTTAAGATATACTGGCTATGAATGTGAAGTGCTGTATGTTTTTGAAATTTGAGTATTTTGTCCAGATCAGCAGAAAAAATATACAGCTAATTCAGGTTCACACTTTTCTTTCTTTCCGTCTCTGTCTCTGTGTCTCTCTGTCTCTCTGTCTCTCTGTCTCTCTGTCTCTCTCTCTCTCTCTCGTAGATAAGCATTCTTATCTTTTAAAATTTCCAAATGGTTTCTCAATTTTAAATTCATTAGTTTTAAGGGAAAAAATGCTTTTTGTCCCACTGAAGAAGGAATACTATTTAAAGCCGCATTATCAATTCAGCAAATGAACCCAAATACTTGAATAGCTCATATAAGCTCTCTGGTAAAACTTTCTTTAAAACCCCTTCAGTAAACATTCTTGAAAGGGCAATTTTTATGTCTGAATTTATTAGAGACTGTCCCATGTACTAGATTAATGACTGGATGTTCATGCCATAGACAACTCTTCTTCAGCATTTGACAATGAACATTTGAGAATGTTGATAAGAAAATGGGCCAGAGATAGAGCAAGTGTTGTTATAATCTGTTTATGAGACTTTAAGATGGTAATGAATATATTATCTCAGATACCATTTGATTGAAATTTACCCTTATCTAAGATGATATCTTTATATTTTAACATATCTTAAAGTAAATCTGTCCTTGTAATATTTCCTTCTGGCAAAAAAGAAAGGAGGATGATATAAAGCCCTTTTATCATTCTTTAAAATTAAATGAATTTGACACTTAAAAAATACAGGTGGGAACTTCGGGGAACAGATCAGGATTAGAGGAAGGAGAACTGGGCAAACTAGGCATTAAATTGGAAGTTCCATATTAAAGTTGGTTTCAGGTGGCAAATGTCCTGTGTAGTTGGAAGCTCTGGCTAACATCCCTCACTCTGTTCCTTTTTCTAGGAATAGGCACTCTGAATATAAATGAAAAAGAATTTATTAGGGCTTTTAAAGAAATGACATTTTCTTATGGGCAAAAGAAAAAGTCTTTCATCTACAAAATAGTTACTTTTTCCCTGTCTTGTTTGAGGCCAAGAAAAATTCAAGAGGAAGATTTGTAGGTTCTGGTTGTTCGGGGAGCTGAAGTTGAGTCGTCTGATGGATTTTCCTCTTTGGTACACCTATGAGCATGTTTTAGAGGAGTGAAGGGCAGGTCTCATGGACGGGAATATAAAGGTTAATATAAACCAGTCCATGGTGTGCTAGAGCCAGCTTGCACTAGCTTATTTAAGGGGATCACCAAGAATATTAACAAATTTGAAAATTTCTTCATATTTGCCTTTTTCCAAAAAGGACTTAATATGCTTATTATGAATAATACAATAATTAAGGCATGCTATTTATGTAGGATAGTGTACTGCAAATGCCCCTTGGGCTGCTAAACTATACTGATTGACATTATTGAGCATAGTACAGTTGAATGTGTGTCTCCCCAGCCATATATAAACATAATAGTAAGAATAGCTAACATTTGGCCAGGTGCAGTGGCTCATGCCTGTAATCCCAGCACTTTGGGAGGCTGAGGGGGCTGGATAACTTGAGGTCAGGAGTTCGAGTCCAGTGTGGCCAATGTGGCAAAACCCTGTCTCTACTAGAAATACAAAAATTAGCCGGGCACGGTGGTGGGTGCCTGTAATTCCAGGTACTCGGGAGCCTGAAGCAGGAGAAACGCTTGAACTCGGGAGGCGGAGGTTGCAGTGAGCCGAGACCATGCCATTGCACTCCATCCTGGGCAACAAGAGCGAAACTCCATCTCAAAAAAAAAAAAGCTAACATTTATTGAAAGCTTACTCTGTGCTAGGTCATGTTATAAATACCTTATATGTATGAACCCATCAACCCTCACAGCAATGCAATTAGGTAGGCAGTAGTACTTCCATTTTAAGGTTAGAAAAACAGATACAGAGTTTAAGTATCCAGCCTACCACGTCACACAATTACTAAGTAGCAAGAATCAATATCGGATGGCAAGTTTGTCTTCAGAGCCAATGCTCTTAACCACTGTGGAATATGCTGTATGTCTTTAGGGACTCTTTATTAAAGAAGCTGTTTGCCCACCTGTGTGCTACCTGGAGCAGATATCCCATTGTTCATGACTTCAAAAGTCCTAGACAGTGTAGAGCTGTCTGCTGACCAGACTATTAAAAATTTTTACTTTCTTTCTGACCCCCATGGTTGGTAGTCTTTACTGACAGAGTCAAGGGGAACATTGTATCCCCAGGAATTTCTAAACATTGCTGCTACTCATGTTCTTTCTTCAGATTTTCAGCTTTGTTTTTAAGATCTCTTTCATAATCTGTTGCTTCTCTCTCCATTCTCAGCTTTTTGCAACAAGAAACATTGACAGCCAAAGTGTAATTTTTCTTCTATGCAGCCAAATGGCCAAACATCGCACATCTTCTCTGTGTCTACTCTCTCCCGACTCCATTTTATGCCTAACTGTTAGAATGTTCTTCCTAAATGCAGATCTTATCCTATCACTCCTCTCCTTAAAAATCCTCTAAAGGATTTTGCCTTTTTTTTTTTTTTCCAAATAGACATTCAGGGCCATCCATAGCCTTGTCCCAGGCACTCAGAATTCCCTTACACTCTTATCTTCCACTACACAACACTCTCTATATCTTATTTACCTGCCACTCTAGACCACTTCTGGGTCATAGGTACACCCCAAATTTTCAAGCTCCTGTGCCTTTCCATACTGTTCTCTACATTTCAATTGCCATCCTTCCTTATCTCCAGCAATCCTAGAGCTGCTCAGTATTTAAGATTCCACTCAAATTACACCTGCTACTGTATTTAATATTTATTTTTGGTCTGTCTTCCCCCAATAGACTGAGTTCTTGAAGTCATGACCATATTTTACTTGTCTCTTAGCACATAGCCTGGTTCTTGCACACAGTTAGCACTTGCATGCAGTATTCAGACCTTCAGCAGCTGCACCACCAGAGGTTTTTCTCCTCTTCTGCTAGCTAAAGGTTTGGAGCTGTTCCGAAGCCTGAGTTTCTGAAGCTGAATGGCTAGATCGCTTCTGCTTTGCGTAGGTATTCTGGAATATTCCATTCAAAAGTTTTTTTTTTTCTAGTGCAAGTACCTTCTTAATTTTTTATTTTCTATACTCATCGTTGCTCAGATCTACTATACTTTGAAAGCTGTCTTTTGCCTTTGTGGAACATTTTGCACTTTTGTATAGCAATAAGGGCTTGCCTACATATTTAATACCATTCAAGAAAATAAATTGGTATATGTAAAGTGATAATTGGAATTTTTGATGCATAATCACAGTGTTTCTCAAAATGTGGTTAAGGAATTACCTGTGACAGCGTTACCTAAGATATGTGTAAAATGTAGATTTCTGAATCCCCATCCCAGACCTACTGAATCACTCTGAGTGATCTGCATTTAGCAGACTCCCCAGATAATTCTTCTGTATGAATGACTTTTGAGAACCACTGTTCAAAGGCAAAAATGAAATGCTAAATTCTGATCCATATTCTCTATGGATATTCATATTAATTACATTGTGGAAAAACTATTCTTAAAATGGTTTGAATATTTTGTTCGAACACTGAAAGTCTTAGTTTCCTGGTATCTAACCCAGTGCTGCCTGATAGAACTGTGTAAGATGATGAAGTATTCTGTATCTTTACTATCTAACACAGTATCCACTAGCCACATGTGGCTATTGAGCATTGAAATGTGGCTATTTCAACTGAGGAACTGATTTTTTTTTGTTTTATTAAGTTTAATTAAATTGATATTTAAATAATCACTTGTGGCTACTGGATGTAGTACTGTCAGTGCTGCTCAAGAAGGTTTGGCTATCCAGAAGTAGTAATTCTCTTACAGGTCTAGATGGCCACAGTGATAATTGTATCAACAGGAAATCAAACTGGAATGTTGTTTCCTTTTACATATAGGACAAGCATTTCGTTTTATGGATAATTTAAATTTTAAAAACAGCCTAAAGTGAGTTATCCTCAGAAGGGATTTGACAAATTATGATCTCAACTAAATTTAAATGCGAGCTACACTCTTCATTTCTCATCAGTACTGTTTTTCTCATATTGGCTTGCTGTTGAGGGGTGGCTGTTAAGTCTTGATTTCTGAGCTAGGAATAAGAAAATTGAGTTAATCAGAAGAAAGAGCTCCTACCTTCAACGTTTATGTCACAGACACTTTTATACATTTTAGCTCTCATAGTCCCTTTCACTCTTTTCTTTTGGATTGTTCAACCCCTTAGCCACTCATGACTCACAACTTTTCAGCTTCCATTTCTTCCTTGAATAAATCTTTTTTGAACCAGTAGTATATTCCTTTCAGGACTATTTTGTTATTTAAAATAGCATTAACACTTTGGAAGAATTTGATCAGAAATGGAATGTAGTCTGTACATAAAGAGATATACGTTTAGGTCCTTTTATGTTTTATTATTGTGTGGAGTTCATCAAGTATATTAGTTGTACTTGGTGGCTTTAAATAGAACCCAGTGTCAGAATCTAAAGTATTGGGGAAAAAAATACATGAATGGAGTAAAGTCCTTGACTATTGTTGTCTGTGGAAACTATATGGTAAGTAATTATGCCTGTTGGACCTGCCCTCTGTTGCCTAGATCCCAGTTCTTTGTATACTTTTCAATTGTTAAAATTTTTAGCACATCCTGAAATTCCCTTCTTTCTCTTTCCATTCTTCACTTTCTTTGGCTCTGTGGCTCTGTTTTCTGTTTTTAATGGACAGCAGGCATCCTCCCCTGCTTTTTTGTACCATTCAAACTCACTCCCAGAATTCATTGTTGTATCCAACCTCACTGAACTGCCTAGAGGAGTTCAAAACGGGTGTTTCAAAGTGCCTCTCAGGGCCACCCTGGAACACTCTGCAAATAGGTTCTTTTGTTTTGAGGACTAAAGAGACAGTATCGCAGCTACAGTTTTGAGAAATGTGTAAAAAGAAAACCCATTTGGATCTAAAGGAAAATTTTAACCTCTTGCCCCTCCCTTCCCCCAGACTACATCTGTAATTTTCAGTGACATTTTTACTTTGTTTAGGAAACCAGATATTTCTGCTTTCAGTAAAAAAAGTTCACTCTGATCAGGATCCTTCCTAATTTAAACCAGAGTAGAGAAGAAGGGAAATATGTTTTAAAGGTATGCTATAGGACTATGCTAAGATATTTACATAAATTATTTTATTTAATCCTTGTTAGTACTCTCAATAAATGATAAAGAAGTTGTTCTTCTTAGCCAAGACTATATATACACCACTAACTTGTCTAAAGCTCTGTCTCCAGAAACACTGCTCTTAGAAAGCCTGCATTGCTGTTGCTTTTTACTTATACACATAATTATGAATGGTTACCTATTCTCTTACTCTATTTCTCTGTGGATATGGGTGTTGAAGAGATAAGATGGGAGGGAGGGAGAGAGGGAGAGAAAGGGAGAAGGGAAAAGAGAAGAGAGGTTATCAGTGCTAGGATGTTCCCTCATAAAAATCCCAGATCTGCATAAAATGGGAAAATGTAAAGGAAACACTTCCTGTGCTAGCTGTCTATCAAACAGGAATTGGGATGTGTTTTAAGAGAGCTTCTGACTAAGAGGTTGTAAAGAAAGCCTTCTTTAGTTTCTTTATGCACTCTACTTATTGCCACTCCCTTGCCCTGCAGTCTAAGAGACTGCTGACTCTTGCTGCCAAACATGGTTGACATTTTCCCAAACCTTGCCCATGGATTTGGAGGTGGAACAGGAACTGCAAAGGACCACAAGCCTTACACACTCTGCTGAGTCATGGAAATTTGCCCAGCTTATTCATTAGAAGTTGTACAATCTGCATTCACCTCAATTTGTGGTAAGGAATATGAGGAATGTAAAATAATTGTGACAATCCATATTTAATAAAAATGGCAATAAGCTGCAAGTAAGTCAGACTATCCTGGAAAGGTTTTTTGGGTGGCATTTTACATTTTGTCTTGGTTATAAATATCAAACAAATAAATAGAAAATATCATCAAAAGTAATTTTGATTCATGCTTTTATACATCTGCAAGTGACAGGGGATAGTAAACTATATTAAGAGTGTGCAATGTGATACAGCATTTTAAAAGCCAGTATGGTTTTGAGTAACTGACATGGATATGGACAAATATCTTAGAGCATAGTAGTGAGAATCCCTTTTTAATTGGTAGTAAGACTATGCCCAAGTTTCCATTCTCTGGAACTGAGATGCTTGAAATGGAAAAGGGCAATTGAAATGCTTAAGGAATCTAGGGAGAGTGGTTTATGATGGTAGAACACAAAGTAAATATGATAAAGACCGCTTGAGTAGTTCGTGAATATTGGCACTCACGGCTCTTTTGAGTGGAGTGAGCAATAAAGAGCATAGTCTCAAGGAAAAAGGTATAAGCACAGGCAGAAATATGACCACTGGAGGGATAAGCCTGGAATTCCAGTAGTATCTCTCTCCATCTCAACTAGTATTCCCTGAGTGCCCTACCCATGGGCTTTGTGAGGCATTTAACAAGAAGGGAAAGAAATGGTCTGAGAAGAAATGGTTTGAAGGAATCAAAGTGAGAAGGACATAATTGTTTTGTCAAATATTAACAGCTAGTTAAAATAAAAGGAAACCCCACCCAGAAGCAAACTCTCCAGAACATTTATTTGGCTGGCCTCACATTAAGGCCAGATGAAGCACAAGCTGTAGAGAAGAACCTCACTCTAACATGGAATATGATCTAAGGCAATGCCCTTCTTGGACCATCTCCACGTGGATTTATTACTGGAAGTAACAGAAGGGCTATGTTAGAACATTAGAACACAGTTCCAAGGCATGAACACCGAGGTTGGGATTTATAGTAAGGCTCTGGTGTACTAGCTGGACAATGAGTACAATTTCATTGCAGATGTTTTCCATTGGAGATTTTTGACATGTCAGTGAGCCGGGATAAGTCAGCCAGCACTACTTAGCTAGCACCTACTATATTGTGTTGCCTGTACTTGACCAATCCAGTGAGGGAGGTATTTGAAGCTGTTTAGCCATTTCTGAGGGGGCCTCAGGGCACTGTTGATAAGCTGCCCCTCCCAGGATAGTAAACTGCCCCTTGCTGTTGTGAAACAGGTAATGGATAAACAGCTTTTCTCATAGTATCTGTACTTCTCTCTTTTCAGTATCAAATCATTCCCAGTAAAGTGTAAAATGGAGTAGACGACTCCCCACGAGGTTTTAAATCTAGATCATAATGGACCACCTGCCAAATGCTTTCCCTTTATGATCCCAAGTTAAAGTTATTGACAGAGAGAAAAGCATTGCAAAATGGAGTGCCAGTTTCTTATGGCATTCGTGGACTTAAGCCAAAATATTTAAAACCCTCAGCCAAATGGTTCATTCAGGAGCTTTGGAAGCAACTTGTAAAAATCAACAGCCTGCCTATTCCATATCTGGGGAAAGGACAGAAGAGGGAGGAAGGAGATAAAAGAGTACAGAATGGTTTGTATTCATGAACTATTATCAGTGTTAAGTACAATGTAGGATGTTGGTCTTACTAACATTTATGAAATGCTACCCTTAAAGCTGCAGACTAAGGAAAGAGCAATCCAGTAGTTGTGCCCATTGCTAAATGATTGAGCCAGAAACAGCATATAAATACTAGAAATGGCTTAAACCACAGCATCAAGTTTTATTATTTCATAAGGAAGTCACTACTGGGACTTATGACTGTAGTAGGAATAGGTAAGTACTCATTTATTTCTAGCTAATGAGAAAATTACTAAGAAGGAGAAAAGGGAAGTTTACAGATAAAAGTTCAGAAGGATTTTGTAATATAAGCATTTTAAAAGAATTTTATGGTTGTAAGAAACCTTAAAGGTTACCAAGTCATTTTCCCTCACTCCCTTTCATACATAATCTATTACCTATATCTACTCCATCCTCAAGTGGTCAATCCAATTTATGCTTAGATACTTCCAATAATTTGACACTCTCTATTATATGGTAGGAAATCTGATTTTTGAATAGCTCCAGTTATTGAATGTTTGCATAAATAAGCCAAAATCTCTCTCTTTTCAGCCTCTATTCAGCTCCTACTCTTAGACCTAGTACCATCCACACAATCTACAAAATAAATTGAGGAGTTATGTAGTGTGGTGACCCTGATTCTACTTACCCCTTGCTGCTATGCTAAGCAACTGGTAGCCCTTCAAATGTTAGAAAGCAATCATCATGTGCTCCCTGAGTGACTGTTGTTATTAACAGCTTCATTGATGTATGGCTTACATATCATACAATTTACTCATTTTAAGTATATAATTTAGTGATCTTTAGTATATTCACAGGGTCTTGCAACCCTCACCAAAAATCTAATTTTAGAACATTTTTGTTACCCCCAAAATAAGTAAACCCAGATCTCCTTAGCCATTAACTCCCAATTTCCTATACTCCCTTCCTCCAACTCCCAGCGCTGGGCAACTACTAATCTACTCTCTCTATATAGATTTGCCTATTCTGGACATTCCATATGAATGGAATCATGAAATATGTGGCCTTTTTCACCTGGCTTCTTTCACTTAGCATAATGATTTCAAGGTTAATCTGTGTTAATTTC
The DNA here is from genome assembly GCF_037993035.2 of Macaca fascicularis. Lineage (NCBI taxonomy): Eukaryota > Metazoa > Chordata > Mammalia > Primates > Cercopithecidae > Macaca > Macaca fascicularis. The sequence goes on along the minus strand of NC_088395.1, from coordinate 137,170,263 downwards.
ACTAATCAGTATTTTACTCCATTTTATGTTTGGGTAATATTCCACTGTATGGACATAGCACATTTTGTTTATCTAGTCATCATTTGGGTTATTTCAATTTTTGACTATTGTCATTAATGCTGCTATGAGCATTAATGTGTAAGTTTTCATGTGGACATATGTGTTCATTACTCTTGGGTATATATATATACCTAGGCATATATACCTGGGTCATATGATAACTCTATGTTTAACTTTTTGAGGAGGTGGCAAAAACGTTTTCTAAAATGGCTACACAATATTACAGTCCTACCAGCATTAAATAAGGGTTCCAGTTTGTCCACAATCTTGTGAACACTTATTATTTTCTGCCTTTCTTTTTATTTTATACTAATAGGTGTGAAATGGTGTCTTATTGTGGTTTTGAAAATACTTTCTACCATTCTGTAGGCCTTCTTTTCACTTTTATGATGATACCATTTGTCTGAAAACATTTCTAATTTTGATAAAGCCCAGTTATCCATTTTTTTCTTTTGTGGCTTCTGTTTGGGTATCATATATAAGAAACCATTGCTTAATTCAAGGTCATGAAGATTAACTCTCATGTTTTCTTCTAAGAATTTTAAAGTTTAGCTCTTACGTATAGGCCTATGATCCAATTTTAGTTCATTGTTGTATATGACGTGAGGCAGGGATCCAACTGTATTATTTATATAGATATCCAAATGTCCCAGCATCATTTGTTTGCAAAACCACTTTTCTCTTTGCATGGTCTTGGCACGCTTGTCAAAAATTAATTGAAGGTAAATATAAGTGTTTATTTTTGAACACTCAATTTTATTCCTTTTATCTATATGCCTGCCCTTACATCGGTACCACACTGTTTTGTCTATATGCCTGCCCTGGTGTCAGTACCACACTCTTTTGATCTCAGAAAATGAGAGTCCTCCAACTTTGCTCTTCTTTAAGATTGTTTTGGTTATTCTGGGTTTCTTGTATTTGTATATGTATTTTGGAATCAGTGTGTCAATTTCTGCAAAAAAAAAAAAAAGAAGGCCAGCTTAGATTTCAAAAGGAATTACTTTGAATTTATAGAGAGTGACTGATTTTTAAAAGGCATACACCTCACTTAGAATAAGATCCCATGAGAAGTGACTCTGTACATAGTTTTCCTATACCCTTTCTCACCAGTAACACCACTTCAGAACCAAACCTATACCGTTTAAAACTACTTTTTAAAAAGGAGCCAGAATCTCCATGGTATAAATATGTAATATAAGACAACCAAAATTAAGTGCCCTGTTTAGTGACTCACACACTTCTTGCATTTGATTGGGATTATTCCTGAGTGAAGAAGCCAAGAACAACAAGTTGAAGGAGAAAATTATCTAGGTCAGAGATGGTTTCTTTTTACTCAGACCCATCCTGGAGTGAGCATACTTGCGTATGTTTGTGTGTGTGTGTGTTGAGGGGGACATGCATGTGTTGGTGTTAGTGTCTGTGTGGGTGGGGAGTGGCTGTGTGTATGTCTCTGCATGTTTCTGTTTTAATCCTTGCATGCAGATATGTGCATATGCATGTAGGTACACAAGTATGTGTGTATATGTGTTGTTTTTGTGTTTTTTTGTTTTTTCTTTTGGATCCTAGTAAGATACCTTTTGATAATGGAATAGAATATTACAAATAGGCTTTGTGGCATTTCATCCTTTTAGATGAACTTATTGAGATTTTGGAGTTACAGATGAATTTGGCCTTCCTACCTGAAAAGGATATTAACTTTTATTTCATTGCTTTCCTTCTTCTGTATCTCATTCCCTTGCTTGGCACTAGTTTCTGCATTTGCTTCTTCTTGGTTATCAAACTGTAGTTCCACATGATTTCCATAGTTGACCCATACCCCTCCACTGTTGTGATCATCTATGCTGCCAACCCTGCAATGATGGCTTATTAGCTTTTCCCTTTCTTCACACTCTTTACTACCAAGGAGTCAATTGTTCTGCAGAACCTTTCTAATTCCCTCATGCTCTATCCCCCAGATGGTGTCAAAAGTGTCAGGTCACGTGTTTTCCAATTACAGATGGAACAAAGTATTTACCCACTGGTTTTCTAGAACATGACAAACACAGCCTAGCACACTTATTAGTTAGAGTATGGAGAATAGAAAGCTAGTCCTTAAGAATGAAGAGCATTCAATCAGGATTTGAAAGCTTAGTCAAGTAGAAAGCTGGTACTGTATGTGCCTCTAGCTTTTAAAAAATTCTCCTCACCTTTCTTCTTTTTTTTTTTTGTTTATTATAATTTAAGTTCTGGGATACATGTGCAGAACGTGCAGGCTTGTTACATAGGTATATACGTGCCATGGTGGCTTGCTGTAGCCATCAATCTGTCATCTACATTAGGTATTTCTCCTAATGCTATTCCTCCCCTAGCCCCCCACCCCCTGACAGGTCCCAGTGTGTGATGTTCCCCTTCCTGTGTCCATGTGTTCTTATTGTTCAATTCTCACTTATGAGTGAGAACATGTGGTGTTTGGTTTTCTGTTCTTGTATTAGTTTGCTGAGAAGGATGGTTTCCAGCTTCATCCATGTCCCTGCAAAAGACATGAACTCATCTTTTTTATGGCTGCATAGTATTCCATGGTGTATATCTGCCACATTTTCTTTATCCAGTCTATCATTGATGGGCATTTGTGTTGGTTCCAAGTCTTTGGTATTGTGAATGGTGCCACAATTAACATATGTGTGCATGTGTCTTTATAGTAGAATGATTTATAATCCTTTGGGTATATACACAGTAATGGGATTGCTGGGTCAAAAGGTATTTCTAGTTCTAGATCCTTGAGGAATCACCACACTGTCTTCCACAATGATTGAACTAATTTACACTCCCACCAGCAGTGTAAAAGCGTTCCTGTTTCTCCACATCCTCTCCAGCATTTGTTCTTTCCTGACTTTTTAATGATTGCCATTCTAACTGGTGTGAGATGTTATCTCATTGTGGTTTTCATTTGGCTTTTTCTAATGACCAGTGATATTGAGCTTTCTTTCTTATGTTTGTTGGCCGCATAAATGTCTTCTTTTGAGAAGTGTCTGTTCGTAAACTTCACCCACTTTTTGATGGGGTTTTTTTTTCTTGTCAATTTGTTTAAGTTCCTTGTAGATTCTGGATATTAGCCCTTTGTCAGATGGATAGATTGCAAAAATTTTCCCCCATTCTGTAGGTTGCCTGTTCACTCTGATGATAGTTTTTTTTTTTTGCTGCGCAAAAGCTCTTTAGTTTTATTAGATCCCATTTGTCAATTTTGGCTTTTGTTGCCATTGCTTTTGGTGTTTTAGTCATGAAGTCTTTCCCCATGCCTATGTCCTGAATGGTGTTGCCTAGGTTTTCTTCTAGGGTTTTTATGGTTTTAGGTCTTACCTTTAAGTCTTTAGTCTATCTTGAGTTAATTTTTGTATAAGGTGTAAGGAAGGGGTCCAGTTTCAGTTTTCTGCATATGGCTAGCCAGTTTTCCCAACACCGTTTATTAAATAGGGAATCCTTTCCCCATGGCTTGTTTTTGTCAGGTTTGTCAAAGATCAGATGGTTATAGATGTGTGGTGTTATTTTTGAGGCCTCTGTTCTGTTCCATTGGTGTATATATCTGTTTTGGTACCAGTGCCATGCTGTTTTGGTTAGTGTAGCCTTGTAGTATAGTTTGATGTCAGGTAGCATTATGCCTCCAGCTTTGTTCCTTTTGCTTAGGATTGTCTTTCTTGCTTCCTTCTTTTTCTTTCCTTTCTTCATTGCTTCCATTAGGTTGATGATCTGCCATGCAGGGGTAGATTAGGAATGAAGGTAAGTAATACTTTGTAAGTATTAAATATAGGCTGATGCTGAAATCGAGTAGAGAAGAGAGATGCCATTGTGCAGAAACATACAATATTAGAGATAGGGAGACATAGTTTGAAAAGGACTTCTCGAAGATTCTGATATGATCTTCAGTGGGTGCTATACCAACCTAGCTGAAAATCACTGAGATAAATAAAAATGACTACTGTTTCATCCATGAGGATTTTTAAAGCAACCTTAAATGAGTTCCTATACCTTAATAAGTGCTTTTGCCTTACAAAATAAAACAGAACAAAACTAATGCTGAAGAAAATAGAAACTTACTTAGAACAACTTCTCAGATGGTTTCTAGTATTAGCAGTTTGCTGTGTCCATCAACTGTGAGGAGCCCAATGAGGTAAAGTAGTTTTTGCACATAAAGGGAAAGGCATGTGCTACCCCCAGTGATCCTGCATATTGTAAGCTCTAGCAGATTGGGTGGGGAAGGAACACCATTGTCTAAAATGGACAAGTAGAACAAGTTTCTAAGAGGTTTGCCCAGCTTTAAAAATACTGTTTCCACATAATTAAACTAAGTAGAGAGTCTGTATTGGTTCATGACCTCCTCTTTTAAGATACACATGGTGAGGTTAACCCTCAACCATATTTTAGCATCAATTACTTGAATCAGATACCCACATCGATTCCCAACTGAGGTTTCTGTTCCTCGGTGGCTTAGAAAAGAAGGTGTAAGGGAGATGTGTACATCTCCTTATCTCTTTCCTTACCTGTTTGATGGTATTATGGGGAGGGACTTTCAAAATGCTTTTGTGAGAAAGAACTCTAGTGTTGGGATAGGATAAAGGCACATAATACTAATTAATTTGATTGTTTGTCCTCACCCTTCACCTTTCTAAATTGTATTCAACTCACCTGACTCAAATCCTATACATCACAGAAAGCCTCCTCTTCTTTTACTAGCCTACATTGATTTTCCCCTTCTTTGAACTGCAGCAGTATTTATTGTCTATACTACCCAATCTAATGTTTGATTGGACATTATATATTCTCCTGTTGTTTAGTGAGTTTGTATGTGCCAAACTTGTTCCCCCTTATACAAGACTAGTGATTTATATGTACTACAAATGACTGTTGGGAGGAAAAGATTGCAAGTTCTTTAAGGCAAGGACTGTGAGTTTCATATTCCTTATTTTATTATTCTCCATGGCATATAGAACAATATATTTAGATTTAGGGAAAAATCACCTTTAGCTGCTGTTATAATTAAGATTGGTACTGGTACCAAAACAGAGATATAGACCAATGGAACAGAACAGAGTCCTCAGAAATAATACCACACATCTACAGCCATCTGATCTTTGACAAACCTGAGAGAAACAAGAAATGGGGAAAGGATTCCCTATTTAATAAATGGTGCTGGGAAAATTGGCTAGCCATAAGTAGAAAGCTGAAACTGGATCCTTTCCTTACTCCTTATACGAAAATTAATTCAAGATGGATTAGAGACTTAAATGTTAGACCTAATACCATAAAAATCCTAGAGGAAAACCTAGGTAGTACCATTCAGGACATAGGCATGGGCAAAGACTTCATGTCTAAAACACCAAAAGCAACGGCAACAAAAGCCAAAATTGACAAATGGGATCTAATTAAACTAAAGAGCTTCTGCACAGCAAAAGAAACTACCATCAGAGTGAACAGGCAACCTACAGAATGGGAGAAAATTTTTGCAATCTACTCATCTGACAAAGGGCTAATATCCAGAACCTACAAAGAACTCAAACAAATTTACAAGAAAAAAACAAACAACCCCATCAAAAAGTGGGCAAAGGATATGAACAGACATTTCTCAAAAGAAGACATTCATACAGCCAACAGACACATGAAAAAATGCTCATCATCACTGGCCATCAGAGAAATGCAAATGAAAACCACAATGAGATACCATCTCACACCAGTTAGAATGGCAATCATTAAAAAGTCAGGAAACAACAGGTGCTGGAGAGGATGTGGAGAAATAGGAACACTTTTACACTGTTGGTGGGATTGTAAACTAGTTCAACCATTATGGAAAACAGTATGGCGATTCCTCAAGGATCTAGAACTGGATGTACCATATGACCCAGCCATCCCATTACTGGGTATATACCCAAAGGATTATAAATCATGCTGCTATAAAGACACATGCACACGTATGTTTATTGCAGCACTATTCACAATAGCAAAGACTTGGAACCAACCCAAATGTCCATCAGTGACAGACTGGATTTAGAAAATGTGGCACATATACACCATGGAATACTATGCAGCCATAAAAAAGGATGAGTTTGTGTCCTTCGTAGGGACATGGATGCAGCTGGAAACCATCATTCTTAGCAAACTATCACAAGAACAGAAAACCAAACACCGCATGTTCTCACTCATAGGTGGGAACTGAACAATGAGATCACTTGGACTCGGGAAGGGGAACATCACACACCGGGGCCTATCATGGGGGGTGGGGGAGGGATTGCACTGGGAGTTATACCTGATGTAAATGACGAGTTGATGGGTGCTGACGAGTTGATGGGTGCAGCACAGCAACATGGCACAAGTATACATATGTAACAAACCTGCACATTATGCACATGTACCCTAGAACTTAAAGTATAATAATAATTAAAAAAAAAAAGAAAAAAAAACCAAAAAAGATTTCACTCAATATTGCTATCTAACTTAAAACATGCAAAATTTACAAGTAGATACTATGACGCGTATGTTATACGGAAATGACTTTAGTCACTTGGACTAAATTGGCAGCATTCTTTCCCTTCTTTGCACTAGCCTTAGCTCATGGTACTGGTGGTCATTCCTGATGGCCTTGATACTGGCTCTTTCTCATAATGACTAGTGGAAGCATATAGAAATGCTATTTGATGACTTCATGAAATAGAATAGAAACATTGAAGAAAATATAGCAACTCTCTCTCTCTCTCTCTCTCTCTCTCTCTCTCTCTCTCTCTCTCCCTCCCTCCCCCCCCCGTCCCCCTCCCTCCTTCCTTCCCTCCCTCTCTCTTGTTTCCTAGATATTCAAAGATCTATAACTGGTAAGCCAAATAGTTGTTTCTCTCTTAAAACACACAGAAAAAGGGCAAAATGGGCTTAAGAGGGCAAAATAAGACTGTCCTTCTAGAAAGATAGAGTGGCTTTTAAATCTCAGCAGTTGCTGGAACAGTAAAACAAGTAGCAGTTGGCAAGGTGTGTGTTAAAGGGATTTATATATTTAATCATTTCCCCTCTGCACTTCCTCACCTTTGTACTTCTTCCTTGTAACATCAGGTAGAATACCGTCCCGACAATTGCTTCTCTTCCCCCTGGTTGATGTTTAAAATTATGAACGCTGTGTAATGAAATGGTGATTTTTATTCTGTCCCGGTGGTAAAATGGGATTTGCTGATGTGTAAAATGAGACAAAGATAAATAACAAACAGATGTTCCCACAAAATGTTCATTAAATCCCTGCCTAGCCGAAGATGCCGGATTACATGTGTTCAAACTCTAAATGTGTTAGAGAATAAGGAGCTTTTATACCTTAATGCTCAATTTACGAAAGACGATATAGCTTTCTCTGTAAAAATCATAGTAATCAGTGACTTACAGTCGCTTCTTCATTTCAGAGTGGCTTGTCATGACTGTTTTTAAACTTTTCTTATTGATTTTGACAGTTCCAATTATCCAAACAGGCATCACCTTATTGAGGGATTATGAAGTGGGTTTAAGCCTCATAGATTTTAAGACCCCAGATAGGGGTTATTCAACATGTGGAAGTTATGGCTTTTACTTGGATCATCTCTAAAGGACTATCTGCCAAAGGGATGTGATGGTGATTTGGGGTGAGTGGGGTTAGAAAGGGAAAGCGAGAACAGACTCACCATCACCTTCTTCCTCTGGCTCTTTCATAAAAAGTAGAATTTGTACTTCTTGATACAGTATATTGCTTACAGCAAGGCCTACATACTACTAATAAACCACTGTTATGCTGCGCTAAGTTTTAGGCAGGTGCCTATTTCTGGTAAGTTTTAACATGTACTTTATGCTCTAAATGTGGAAAGGAATACCTACCTTTCTTTACCTTGGGAAGGAGGTAGCCAGAGAAGGTAGCTGAAGAATGATATTTGATCTGAGTCTTGAAGGATGGTGGAAGTTTGTTAGAAAAGAGAACAAAAAGGATTTCAGTCAGAGGGAATAGCATTTGCAAAGATACAGAATCCTGAATCAGGAAAAACTGTCAGTGACCCCCCAATGACCCCCCAATGGCTTTGTGTCTGAGTCTCCTCATCTGTAAAAAGGACTTAGAAATGATACCTACCATATATGGTTGTGAAGATTAAATGAGTTGATATATGTAATTTAGAACAGTGCCTGACACATGAGAATTATTAAGAAGTCTGGCCTCCACTCGTGAGTTTGGTGGCTGGAGTTTGGTGTGTGGATAGGAAAGCGGAGAAAAGCCAAGGTGATGTAATAAGTTGGGAGGTGCAGATTATACACTTACACTGTGCTAAGGAATGTGGATTTTTAAATAGGTGATTAGGAACTATTTTGGAATTTTAAGCTGGTATTTCAAATATGTGACCAGATTTGCATTTTAGAAAGACTACTTCGTTTGCCTCCTGAAAGATAAATCTGGATGGGGTGGAAAGGGGAAAGGATTTGTGAAAAATGGAGGCAGAGAGATCAGTTATAAGGCTATTTGCAATAGTCCAAGCAAGATGATGGCGGATCTAAATTAGGAGAGTGGCACTAAAAATGAAAAAAAAGGTACAAATTAAACAGGTATTTTAGTTACTAAATGTCACAGACTGGCAACTAATAAATGTGTTTTGTTTGGCCCACACGGTATTTGAATCTGAATGCTCTTAGATGGAACATACATTCTCCTATTTGACTTAGGCTCTGCAACACCCTATTGTATTATATCACATATTGATGTTGCCTGGGTTGACCATTTTATGAGTAGGAAGAGGAAGGAGTTCAGGCTGATCCCTAAATTTCTAGGTTCAGTGACTGGATGAATAGAGGTATCAATACCCTAGATGAGAAGGTCAGGAGTAAATTTGGGAGAAAAAATTAATTACATTGTGGGCATATTAATTTGGAGGTATCTAGGATATCAGTAAGAAATAAAGATCTGTGGGTCAGGAGATAAGTCTGCACTACAGATATAGATTTGGGAGCATTATTAGTTTATAGGTGGTAGCTGAAACCATTTATGTGGATTATATCACTCATATAGTATATTTACAATGCAAAGACAAACGGTCTGAGCCCAATAAGAAACCAGTGAAGTGACCAAAGATAATGGTAAAAGAGGAAAGAGTTTCAGGCATAGTGTAGACCAGTGATTCTAAGTGTGGTCCATGAGCACCGGGGGCTCCCCAAGATTCTTCCAGGGAGTCTGAGAGGTCAAAACAATTTAATTCTAATATGTTATTTGTCTTTTTCACCATGTTGACATTTTCACTGATGGAGCAAAAGTAATTGTGGGTAAAACCCCTGGTACCTTGGCAGAAATTAAGAGAGTGGCACCAAATTATATTTGTTAGTAATTATATTCTTTATTTTGTTTAGATATGCCATATTTTGTTTATTCATTTATTGATTGATATATATTGGGAATTCTTCATCTTTTAGCTATTATGAATAATTCTACTATGAAATTTATGTGGGCATAAGTTTTTATTTCTCTTAAGAATATACCTAGGAGTGGAAATGCTGGATCATATGTAACTCTATGTTTAGTCATCTGAAGAAATGCCAGACTCTTCCAAGTAATTGTATTCTTTACTGCTGCACACTCACAGTTAAGAAAAAAAGCCATTCTTGGTGATGTCTTTTATAAGTCAGTAACTATTATTAGTTTATTACATTTTGATCTTTATGTACATTTTTAAATGTTCTGTGTACCAAATGGGAAGAACACATAAAGCACTTCTGATGCATACTGAAGGATAATGGTATTCATCCTTCAATAAGCCTTGCATCCTCCTATGCAAGTCTTAAGGTAAAGCATTTGCATGGTTGAGTTGCAAACTGAACTAGCAGCTTTTTACATAGGATTCCAATTTTACTTGAAGGAACACTGACAAACTATGGCTATTCTGTGTCACTGAGTATTTGGCAGTGATTTTCTCAAAAATAAAGTGAGCCTGTGACTTTAAGGAAAACAACTGGTATTTCTTGCCAGTGTTAAAATTTAGAATTAGAATTTTGGAACATGTATCTGCCACCATGAGCTTGAGAGTTTACCAATACTAATAGACTTCTATGATGAAGCCAGTCATGATGTTAACTAATTTTAGAATATTGTGTAATGAAATGTGTAACAATTTGGAAGATTTGCATAACTCAGTGAACCAATATTTGTCAAACGATCAATGAATAATGTTGTGAAATCATGCCTGGGGAAAAATCCATTTAAAGTACAAGACTGACCAGTGATTTTAATATAACAAAGCCCCAAAAGTTCATTAATAAAGATTCAGATTTCCCCTTGCACTAAAGAAACTGCCACTGTTAAATTTTGGTATAGTATCAAAGAATAATATCTACAATTATCTTAAAAGACTATTCAAATGTTCTTCCATTTTCCAACTATATATTTACCTGAGCCTAGATTTTCTTCATATATTTTAACCAAAAACATATCACAAGGAATTGAATGCAGAAGTAAACATTAGAATCCACCTGTCTTCTAATATGCTGTCCTCCATAAAAATCATTTGCAAAATTATAAAACAGTGCCATTATTCTCATTGATTTTACTTTGTTTTAGAAAATAGTTATTTTTATAAACATGTTATTTCTGTTTACATGTATTTGATTTATTGTTGTTATATTTACATGAATAATTACTTTTACAAGTCATAGTTGTAATTTATAATATAGTAAATATTAAGAAATATAACCTACAAAAACCAAAGTCTCTTTGTGGTCCTCAATATTTTTCAAAGTTATAAAGGGGTTCCAATACCAAAGAGTTTCAGAACTGTTGTGGTAGACTACTAAAAAAATGGGGTTAACAAATGAAGAAACTTGTCTTACTGTTAAGTAGCCTAGAATTCTATTAAATATAAGAAAACTGAGACAATGAAAAAGCAAAATATGGAAAAATATGACTAAGAGCCAAATTGAGTGACATAGACAGTAGATAATAACCAAGTTTCTAAAAACATAGAATGTGGGACAAAAGTTGTAAGGATTTGTCAGAAAGAGAGACTTGACCATATATAGGATTTTGTAGAACAAAAAAGTGAACAGGATGCTTGCCAAGCTTTCCAAGCATGATGACCATCCTGAGCCAAGTCCTAGTGGCTAACATAAGCATCATGTGCTTTAGAAACAGTAAGGAAATCATCCCATCTGGAGTAAATAGTTTGCACTGGTGAATAGCAAGAGATTAGTTGGATAAATAAGTTAAAGCCAGATTATGGAGAGCCATAAATGTCAAGATGAGGGACTTAGATTTTATTGACAATGGGAAACTATTAAATATTCATGATTCAGGATGATAACATAATGAAAGTGATGGAAATTAACCTAGAAGTAGTATGAATGAGAGGTTGGAAATAGAAAGACTAGAAATCAATTAGGACAATGTTATCCATATATGAAGTGGTGAGGAACTAGTTGCAGGAATGGAATGCAAGTAAAGGATATGAGAGATATTTTAATGGTATAATGAATAGGACTTGATTATTAGGAAAAGAGGATTGATATTGAGACTGGATGACTGAGAGAATGGTGATGCCATTGATAGAAAATGAAAGAACATAGGGAAACCCATTTTAAGTAGTTGATGATAACTAGGTTATTAACTTGTTTGTTGAAAGTGTGAGATTGCATAATAGAAATATGTATGCATAGGGAGTCACTATACGGGGGGTTGAATGAGAAATTAAAATCAAGAGGCCACATATAGAAAGGTGATCATTGGGTTTTAGGAAATGAATGAGTTTTTTGAGGAATGAATTATATAAAGCAGGAGCCCAGGAGCCAAATCTTAGGATCTACGACTATTAGGGTATGATAGGAGGAGCCCCTGAAGAAGGCTGAAAAAACAATTGGAGACTATTAGAACAGAATCCTATCAGATTGCAGAAGCCAATGGAACACATAGTTTCAAGAAGGAGATATAAATCAGCCACGTCAAATTCCACAGAGAATAGAAGATTTAATGTATAACGTAAGCTCTGTGGAAGTTCTCTTAAATGATCTCTGTATATTTTACTCAATGATGTTTCCTAAGTGTCTAGAATTGTACTTGGCACATAGTAGGTAGTGAATCAATACATGAGTATAATTGGCTAATGATGCTGAAAGTGTTGTGCAAAACTTTTAAATATAAGCATTTTGAAGAAAAATAACTAATGAGTAACATCTTCAGATACAAACCTCTGTAAACATATTGATTCTCTCTATTTGCTTATCAGGCAGTATTATTGGAAGCAAGCACAGTGTTGTTAAAATGCACAGTGAAGATGGAGGTAGATCGTTTAGCCTTGCTGACTCACATATGAGGCAGCCAGAGGGAGGCAGATAATATGTCTGTTTGTATAATTCTACAGACCAAAACCCTGCTGGTAGCCTTACCTTCTAGTCTTTAGTTTGTGCTCTTCATCTGAATCAGATATATTCTTTTGCTGCTGGTGCATGGCCCAAGCAGTATCAGCCTCAAAATGAATAACTGCTTTAGAATTTAAATAGTTATAATCACAGTCATTAAGAAATATGATTTTTGTTTAAACTTATTTTGGTATTGGCTCATAAATTTTAGTTGCAAGTTTTTCAGAAGACCAGTGTATTCGTTAGGTTCAAAAGTCTGGGTCCAATTTTTGTTGTAGTTTTTCAAGGCAGAGTCTTGCTCTGTCACCCAGGCTGCAGTGCAGTGGCGTGATCTCGGCTCATTGCAACCTCTGCCTCCCGGATTCAAGCAATTCTCATGCCTCAGCCTCCCAAGTAGCTGGGATTATAGGCACACACCACCATGCCTGGATTTGTTTTGTATTTTAACAGAAATGGGGTTTCACCGTGTTGGCCAGGCTGGTCTCAAACTCCTGGCCTCAAGTGATCCACCCACTTTGGCCTCCCAAAGTGCTGGGATTACAAGTGTGAGCTACCATGCCCAGCCAAAAGATTATGTCCAATTTGATTGTTAAAGTAGATTTGTTTATTTCAGTTTTGACATGAGTAGCATAATGGATACAACAGGAAAATAGGTGATTTTACTGGAGGAAACAGTATGGATTCCCTCATAAACTACTGATATAGCAATGACTATATTTTGAGCTTGGACTTTGTATTAGTTATCAACTGCCCTGTAACAAATTACCCTCGAACTTAGCACATTAAAGCAGCAAGCATTATCTTACAGTTTTTGTGTGTCAGGAATCTAGAAATGCTTTAGCTGAATGCCTCTGCCTTAAGATCTCTTGTGAACTTGCAGTTAAGCTGCAACTGAGCCTGTGGTTGAATCCGAAGGCTTGACTGAATTGGGGAGAGGATCCACTTTCAAGCTCACTTGGGTGGTTCTTGGCAGACCTCAGACCCTGGCCACATGGGCTTCTCTATAGGGCCAACCCATGAAATGTCAGTGGCTACCCCAGAGAGGGTGATTCAGGAAAGACTGCCCAAGACAGAAGCCAGAGTCATTTTATAATGTAATCTCAAAAATGATAGCCCATATATATTTAATTATATATAGATACATAATCACATACATGATTATAATTATATATAAATATATATACACTCATACATATATGATTTTTAAAGACACATATTTACTAAAACACAGTCTAAGAAACCGAAAAGCCAAATGAGAAAAAGAGGTTTACATGAAGAGATAATTGATCTTCAAGTGACTCTTACAATTACAAAACCACCCAGAAGGACAGAAGAAAATGTTTGACATTAACAACTCCACTTAAATTTCAATACTGTTCTTCAATTTATGTAAGTTAATGTGAAATAAGATACTAACTACAGTTAAATGTAGCTCCTGTATATGGGTTTTAGTGCATGTTTGAAGACAGAAATAGAAAAAAGTAGACTAAACTGGTAAGAAATTGAATTTTAAAAACAGGTATTATATATATACCTCATAGTTCATATTTCCTCTTACCTTTACTTCTATTACATTTTAGTTTAGTAACTGAAATTATAAGAATCCGCATTTTCATAAAATGGTAATTTAGTAGGAAGCGGAACAATGCTGTCTTGCAGCAGATCTTTAAATTCAATTTTTAACTAAATTAATTTCATGAGGTCTGGGTTGTTCTATCTAAATCCAAAAATTATAGGTATTCATTTAGATTCATAAACCATATCTCATTTACTCAAAATAAAAGGTATAACCCTGTCTTGTCTACAGAGAGTAAAAAAGGATTAAGGCAAGAGAGAAAAGGCTTTATTCATCATAACAACACAAGATGCCTATTTGAAACTGAGGGAGGAGAAGATATGTATAATATTTAAAAGGAGTGTATTTGTGTATGTACATTTCAAAACGGATACACTTCTGAAATAGTCATTTCTCATTTGGAAAGACAGACATCTTTGTACTCAAAAAGGAAACTAATAAGTGAAAAAGGAAGAGTTTGGATTAACTGATGTGAGGTCCCGCCTAGCTTTAACATTCTGAGTCCATGTTTAGATTAGACATTGGAGGTATAAGTCTTATTTTTGTTACACACCCATCCACATACACTCACCCCTCTCACACACATACTCAGAGTCTTAAGTGATTTTATATAGCTGGAAGGTGATAAGTGATTATGTATGTGTATGTATGTATGTATACCTACATAGGCAATTAGTGATATGGAAGAAATAGGGCAGGTTTAGGAGAATTGAAAGCATTGGTGGGAAACAAGGTTGCAATTTTAAACGGGATGCTCATGCTCGGTGTAACCTCATTGAGAAGGGACATTTAAGCAATTATTTGGAGGAATTTGGAGGAGAGTGACTATCTGGGGGAAGAGCATTCAAGCAGAGAAAAGAACCAGCACAAAGACCTTCAGACAAGAGAGTGTCTGGATTGGTCAAGGAAATAACGTTCAAGGAGCTAGTGTGACTAGAGCAGAGTGAATGAACAAGGGGAGTACTAGGAGATTAATTCACAAGGGTATAACAGAGGGAGGGAGCAGATCTTGTAGGGTCCTAAGTAAATACCTTGTAATTACCATTGTAATTTACCTTGTAAATGCCTTGGCTTTTACTTTGAGTAAAATGAGGAGTCCTTGGAGGGTTTTGAGCAGAAGAGTGATATAATGTGGCTTTTAAAAGGATTATGCTGGCTACTGTCTTTTTTGTTGTTTAAACTACTTTATTAGTATAAACCACTTTACTGGTATATGATTGACCTATGAAAAGCTGTATGTATTTAATGTGTACAACTTGGTAAGTTTGGAAATAAGTATATACCACAAAACCATCACCTCAATCTATGTCATTAACCTATCCATCACCTCCAAAACTCTCCTCCTACCCTCTTAGTTATTATTTGTGTGTATGACAAGAACACTTAACATAAGATCTACCCCATTAGCAATTTTAAAAATATACAATACAGTATTGTTAACTTATAGGCACTATACTGTACAATAGATGTAGGCCTTACTCATCTGGTGCAAGCAAAACTTTGTACCCTTTGACTAATACCTCCCCATTTCAGTCTCCTCCCAGGCCCTGAAAACCCTGGTATTCTACTTTCTGCTTCTATGAGTTTGATTAGTTTATATTCATCATATAGTGCTGTCATGTAGTATTTTTCCTTCTGTGTCTGGCTTATTTCATTATTTCACTTAGCTTGACATTCTCCAGGTTCATCCATTTTGCTGCAAATGCCAGGATTCCCTTCTTTTTAAGACTAAATAATGGTTCTAGAGCATGGTTGGGGTTTGTGTTTGTGTGTGTGTGTGTGTGTGTGTGCACACCACCTTTTCTTTACCCATTCATCTATAGATGGACATTTAGGTTGCTTGGCTATTATGAATTATGCTGCAGTGAACATGGCAGTGTAGATATCTCTTCAAGATAATGATTTCAGATCCTTTGGATTTATACCCAGAAGTGGGATTGCTGGATCTTATGGTAGCTATATTTTTAATTTTTTAAGGAGCCTCCATATTGTTTCAATATACATTTTCACTAACAGTGTACAAGAGTTGCATTTTTTCCACATCCTTGCCACCATTTATCTTTTGTTTTTATTGTTGTTGTTTTGATAAATGGTCACCCAAGCAAGTGTGAGGTGATACCTCATTGTGGTTTTGATTTGCATTTCTCTGATGATTAGTGATGTTGGGTACCTTTTCACATACCTCCTGGTCGTTTGTATAGATGTCTGTTTAGGTATTTTGCTCACTTATTTAATCAAGCTCTGTGTGTGTGTGTGTGTGTGTGTGTGTGTGTGTGTGTGTGTGTTTTGCTATTGCATTGTAGGAGTTCCTTATTTATTTGTGATAATAACCTTTTATCAAATATAGTGTTTGTAAATATTTTCTCCCATTCTGTAGGTTGCCTTTTCATTTTGTTGTTTTCTTCCCTGTGCAGAAGCTGTGGCTATCTTATAAAGAGATTACAGGTGTATGAGCAAGGTGGAAGCAGGGAGACCAGATAGGAAGCTGCTTCAGTAATCTAAGCAAGAGATGGTGGTAGATGGAAGCAGGGTGGAAACTGTTCAATGGAAAGAAGTGGTTAGATTCAGGATACGTTATGAGGGTACAATGAACAGGATATGCTAATAGATTGGATATGATGTGTGAAAGGGGGAAGTCAAGGATGAACCCAAGATTTTTTCTTCTGAGGAAGGAGGTGACATTTACTGAGATGGGAAGGACTGTAGGTGGAGTAAGCTTGGCATGTAAGAGTTCAGTTTTAGACATGATGGTTTGAGATGCTTACTAGACATCGAAGTAGAAATGTCAAGCAGTTAGGTGAGAATACAGACCTGGAGCACAGAGGAAAGGTCTGGACTAGAGCTATGCATTTGGGAGCATTCAGCACATACATAGTATTGAAATCCAAAGAAATCCACAGGAGTGAAGACAGAGAAGAGATCTAAGAACTCAGCCCTGGATTAATCCAATGTTAAAAAGTTGGAGAGAAGCTGGGCACTGTGGCTCATGCCTGTAATCCCAGCACTTTCAGAGGCCAAGGTGGGTGGATCACCTGAGGTCAGGAGTTTGAGAGCAGCCTGGCCAACATGGTGCAACCCCATCTCTACTAAAAATACAAAAATTAGGCCAGGTGTGGTGGCTCGCACCTGTAATCCCAGCTACTCAGGTGGCTGATGCAGTAGAATCGCTTGATCCCAAGAGGTGGAGTGAGCCGAGATAGTGCCACTGCACTCTAGCCTGGGTGACAGAACGAGACTCCATAAAAAAAAAAAAAAAAGAAGAAGAAGTTTTGGAGAAGACAAGAAACTGGCAAATAAAGCTGAGAAGGAATGGCCAGTGAGCAGAAGTAGGAGGAAAATCAAAAGACTGTGGTATCTTAAAATTAAGTAAATCGACCATTGACCACAATCTCTTCTGTCCTCTCCGTTGCCATTGCCTTATCCCTAGTTCAGCACCACATCATTACTTGTCTAAACCGCAATGGTGTCTTAATTGTCTTCTTGCCTCCCTTATTTCCTCTAATGCATCCCCCACCCTGTTGGACATTTCTGTTTCAAACACAAATTGGATCCTGTCACTCCCTTACTCAAAACACTTAATCTATTTATAGTTTATGCACACTCTGCTGCTTTTGTCTTCCATGCCTTTGCCTTTGCTTGTATAGTCCATTGTGCCTGAAGTATACCCTCTACATTTCTCATCACCAGGTGAACTCCTACTTATTCTGCAAGACTCAATTCAGGTACTATCTCATTCAGGAAGTTGTCCCTGATTTTTCCTCTAGACTTATAAGTTTGCCTTATGCATATTTTTATTTTTGCTTTAAACATTTTAAAAAATAATTTTGTTTATTTATCTGTTTATCCCATTTAGGCTATTTGTTGTTGTTGTTGTTGTTTGTTTGTTTTTGAGAAAGAGTCTTGCTCTGTCACCCATGCTGGAGTGCAATGGCACGATCTCAGCTCACTGCAACCTCTGCCTCCTGGGTTCAAGCAATTCTTCTGCATCAGTCTCTTAAGTAGCTGGGATTACGGGCACGCACCACCACACCTGGCTAATTTTTGTATTTTTAGTAGAGACTGGGTTTCACCATGTTGATCAGGCTGGTCTCAAACTGCTGACCTTGTGATCCGCCCACCTCAGCCTCCCAGTGTGCTGGGATTACAGGTGTGAGCCACCGCACCCAGCCAGGCTGTTATTTCTTAAAGGACAGTGATCATATCTTGCCCATCTTTAAATGTTTGACAGCTAACATAGGGTTTGACACATAGTAGGCAGTAAATAAGTGTTTAATGAATGAATGAATAAATGAGGGGTCACTTTTTCTCCTTGCTCTAGATATGTCAGTTTCAGTTTAGAGGGTTATAAATTTTTCTCTACAGCTTGGAATTGTTTCCAATTCTTCAATTTAAAATTCTAATATAACCAGTTATGGGACAGAATAACTGATTTGCATCTCAGATGCAGGAGAAGCATGCAGAATAACAATATGCTATGGGTTTGATAGCACTCAAATATCATATCTCTCAGTGTAATCAATATACATCTGAGTTACTGTAATACAGCCAATACTCACAAGTTGAATTTGTTAGGTTACTGCATTTACCTCTCTAGGATACCAACACCATGCAAAATAAGTTCTTATGGGAAGGCTCATGTTTGCTTGTATCTTTGGGGAGAAAGAAGATAGTGTCATCCTGGACCTTTAAAAAAGTATTTAATATGCATTTATCAAATCTAAAAGAATAAAGCTTGACTTTTTTTCCTGGTGCGCTTTATTTCACAGGTAGAAATGTAAAAATACCCGTGATTGGCTGGGTGCAGTGGCTCACATCTGTAATCTCAGCACTTTGGGAGGCCGAGGCAGGCGGATCACCTGAGGTCAGGAGTTCAAAACCAGCCTGGCCAAAGCATGGTGAATCCCTATCTCTACTAAAAATACAAAAATTAGCTGGGTGTGCTGGCATGCATCTGTAATCTCAGCTACTTGGGAGGCTGAGGCAGGAGAATCGCTTGAACCTGGGGAGGCGGAGGTTGCAGTGAGCCGAAATCGTGCCATTGCACTCCAGCCTGGGAGACAGAGCAAGACTCTGTCTTAAAAAAAAAAAAAAAAAAAAAAAGCCCATGATTAGGCATACCTGTCATCTAGCCAATCCAGCATTCTGTTTCTGAGAGGACTTTATTAGGAAATCATCATATGTCCCACTAATAGTCCCACCAATACCAACCTCAAATGGGTAGTAGTATTTCTGGGAGGAAAAACATTCTAATTTCTTTCAGTAGTCCCTATGGAGCTATTGTCAGTGATTTTATCTAACATATATTTAAATTTGTTCATTTGTAATTTAAAAATTCTATATTTGAGACAAAAGAGTTGTCTAATTATATTTTGCTGTTTAAAGGAATACTTCATCAAATTCAGCATTCTTTTTTACTTAATATTTTTGACATACATAAAACTATACAGAATGAATATATACAACTTGATGAGTTTTGAGATAAGTATATGCACCATGAAACCATCCTCTATCTTTGTCATAAATATGTCCGTTACCTCCTAAATTTTCTCCTGCTCTCTTATTTATTATTTATGTGTATGTGGGGATAAGAACACATAACATAAGATCTACCCTCTTAGGAATGTTTAAAGCATACAGTGAGTGTTGTTAACTATAGGCGCTATGCTGTACAGTAGATCTCTAGGACTTGTATAACCGAAACGGTATACCCTTTAACTAATACTTCTTCGTTCCACTTTCCTCACAGCCCCTGGAACCCTTGGCATTCCATTCTCTGCTTGTGTGAGTTTGACTGCTTTAGAGATGACTTTAAACAAGTGCATACACCTTTGTAGTTAACACCATAATGAAGACATAAACTATTTTCATCTCACCAAGAAGTTTCTCTATATGACTCTTTCCAGTTAATCTCCAATCTGCATAGGCAACCACTCTTTTGACTTCTATCATCATAAATTAGTTGTCTGTTACTAAGTTTCAAATACATGGGATCATACACTCTATACTTTCTGGTGTCTGACTTTTCTCCCTTAGCATTTTTATTTTTTAGATTAACCCATGTTGTTGGGTGTTACCAGTAGTATGTTCATTTTTATTTTTGAGTATTATGCCATTATATGAATTAACTACAGTTGGCTTATCCACTTACCAGTTAATACACATTTGTGTTTTTTCCAATTTTTGCCTGTATTATGAATAAGTCTGCTATGAACATATAAGCCCTTATTGCTATATATTCCACTCTAAGCCCTGCTTTGCCTCATCTCACAAATTTAGATATGGTCTGTTTTCATGTTAATTCAGTTGAGTACTTTTACATATCCTGTGGAGTTTCTTCTTTGACCCAAGGATTATTTGTATTTTTTAGATATCTCTCTGTTATTGATTTATTATTTAATTCTATTGTGCCAAAGAAGATGTTCTATATGATTTAAATAGTTTCAAATTTACTGTGATTTGTTTTATGCACTTGAATAGAGCATATCATGAAGAATGTTCCAGGGACTGTAACCTTAGTTCCTTGTGGAACTAAGACCTCTAGACCAGTAGAGCCTAAAGTCACAGTGACAGAAAGCACAAAATTTGCTTGTGAATCACTAGGAGTAATAGTGAATCAAGCCACTCCCATTTTTACCTCTAATACTTATTACAGAATCCATGAATCCTGGCTATTGGAGAAATAACACCATATGTTGGACATTATTTTAGATCATCCTGAAAGACATTACCTCTGGAAGACATTGTCACCTACCTGGTACCGTAGCTCAATCTTCAAAAAGCCATTCCACCATTGTAGCAAACCTGCTTCTTCAGCATGATGGGAAACATGGCAAGACTAGTGAGTTCCACAAGCAAGGGCTCATTACCATTCTTCATTTGCTATGAAATGACTTTCTTGATCAAAAATGGTGCTATGTGTAATACCGTCATGGTGGATAAGGCATTCTGTACTTTTTAAAATGATACTGACAAACTACTTTCTAGAGTAGCTGAGACATTTTACATTGCCACCAGTAATATAAATGATACAGTTTCTCAGCATTCTTGCCAGGATATGGTGTTGTCACTGTTTTTACTTTAGGTATTCTGATAGGTGAGAGTGATATCTACTTGTGATTTTAATTTGCATTTCCCTAAGGGCTAGTGATGTTGAGTATCTTTTCATCTGTTTATGTGCCATCTGTATATTTTCCTTGTGAAATCTCTCTTAATGTCCTTTGACCTTTCTTTCTAATTGGTTATATTTTTACTGTTCAGTTCTGAGAGCTTTTTATATAATCTAGGTATATGAGTTTTTTGGTCAGATACGTGCTTTACAAATATATTTTTGCCAATCTGTGGCTTGTCTTTTCATCTACTTATTAGTCTCTGACAGAGCAAAAGTTTAAAACTTTGATGAATAATATTGTATCTTTTTTTTTCTTTTATGGATTGGACTTTGGTGTCATGTCTAGAGCAAGCCCTAGATCCCAAAGATTTTTCTTTAATTATGCATATACATTTTAGAATAAGCTTGTCTAGCATATACATTTTAGAATAAACTTTTCTATATATGAAAAAAAATCTTGCTGGGATTTTGATGGATATTACATTTAACCAATACATCATTTTGAGGGAGAACTGCCCTCTTTCCTATGTTCTGTCTTCCAATCCTTGAGTGCAGTATGTGTCTCTGTTTATTGATGTCTTCTTTTATTTTTTCACCATTGTTGTAGTTTTCAACATATAAATTATGTACACATTTCGTTAGATTTATACTGAAGTATTTATACTGAAGATTTATACTTAAGTACCTAAGATTTATGCCTACGTATTTCTCTTTTTTGAACAATTGTAAATGGTATGTTATTTTTAATTTTGGTGTCCACATGTTCACTGCTAGTATATAGAAATATAATTGATTTTTGTGGTTGGTATTAATTATAGCCTCTCACCTTGCTGAATTCCAAATTAGTTCTAGGAGAATTTTTACATAGACCCTCATGTCGTCTGCAAATAGAGTGAACTTTATTTCTTCCTTTCCAATTTGTATGCCTTTTGTTTCCTTTTCTTGTCTTAGTGCACTGACTAGAATTCCCAGTACTGTATTGAATAAGAATGGTGACAGGATATGTCTTCGCCTTATTACCAATAATAGGAAAGAGTATTCAGTGTTTCACCAAGATGTTGTTAGCTATAGATTTTTTTGTAGATACTTTTAACCAAGTTGAGGAAGTTCCCCCTCTCTTCCTAAGTTTTCCAAGACATTTTATTGTGAATCACTGCTGAATTTTTAAAATGCCTTTCTGTATCAATTAATATGATAATGTGATTTTTCTTCTTTATTCTGTTAATGTGGTGAATTCCATTGATTGATTTTTGAATATTGATCCAGCCTTGCATCCCTATAATAAACCTCGATTTCACATGATGTATGATTATTCTTATGTATCTGCTATCATTCTGTTTTTTTCTTTTTTTTCTTTTTTTCTTTTTTTTGTTTTTTTTGTTTTTTTGTTTTTTTGTTTTTTTGTTTTTTTTTTTTGTTTGTTTGTTTTGTTTTTTTTGTTTGTTTTTTTTTGAGACGGAGTCTCACTCTGCCGCCCAGGCTGTAGTGCAGTGGCCGGATCTCAGCTCACTGCAAGCTCCACCTCCTGGGTTTATGCCATTCTCCTGCCTCAGCCTCCCGAGTAGCTGGGACTATAGGCGCCTGCCATGTCACCTGGCTAGTTTTTTGTATTTTTTTTTTTTAGTAGAGACGGGGTTTCACCGTGTTAGCCAGGATGGTCCTGATCTCCTGACCTCGTGATCCGCCTGCCTTGGCCTCCCAAAGTGCTGGGATTACAGGCTTGAGCCACCGCGCCCGGCCGGCCTGTTTTTTTCTTATAGGTAAATGTGTTGTTTCTCTCTTGCTGCTTTCAATATTTTTTCATTGTCTTTAATTTTCAGTAGTTTAATTATGTGCGTTGGTACAGATTTGTGTGTATGTGTTCTATTTGGGGTTAGTTCAGCTTTTGGATTCTGTAGGTTTATGTCTTTGGCAAAATTTCAGAAATTTTTACCCATTATTTCTTTGAATACCCATTCTTCTTCTCTTGTTCTGAGAATTCAGTCATACAAATGTTAGATCTGTTGTTATTGTGCTACATGTCCTTGAGACTCTGTTTACTATTTTTCACTGTATTTTCTCTTTATTGTTCATATTAGGTAATTTCTATTGTTCTATCTTCAAGTCCACTGATTCTTTCTTCTGTCATCTATATTCTACTATTGAGCTCATCCAGTGATTTTTAAATTTTTGTTTATTGTATTTTTAGTGTTAATTTTTTCATTTGGTTTTTGTTTACATCTTTTATTACTTTACTGAAACTTTCTATTTTTAAATTTAAGTATGTTCATAGTTGTTCATTTAAGCATTTTTGTAACAGCTGGCCTAAAATACTTGTCAGATAATTTCAACGTCTGTGTCATCTTGGTGTTTGTGTCCTCTGTTAAATTGATATTTCCCTGGTTTTTGATGTAAGTGATTTTTATTTAATTCTTGACATTTTGGGTATCATATAAGACTCTGGATCTTATTTATTTATTTATTTATTTATAGTTTAATGTTTTATTTTTCCAGTTTTCTGCCAGTGGGTATACTTTTTTTCTTTTTTTAAATCTTTTTCTTTTTCTTTTTTTTATTTTTTAATTTATTATTATTATTATTATTATACTTTAAGTTCTAGGGTACATGTGCATAATGTGCAGGTTTGTTACGTATGTATACTTGTGCCATGTTGGTGTGCTGCACCCATCAACTCGTCATCACCCATCAACTCGTCATTTCCATCAGGTATAACTCCCAATGCAATCCCTCCCCCTTCCCCCCTCCCCATGATAGGCCCCAGTGTGTGATGTTCCCCTTCCCGAGTCCAAGTGATCTCATTGTTGTTTTACTTGGTTTCTTCTGACATCATGCTGGCAGGGGAAGTGGTCATTACCTTATTACTGCCATGTGGAAGTAGAAATACAGACTCTCCTCTCAGCCTCCATTGAAACTCTAGGAAATGGGGGTGGAGGAACCTCATTACTGCTGGTTGGGAGTGGAAGTTGAAGCTCCCCTTTAGGCCTTTGCTGACATCACCCTGGTTGATAGAGAGGAGCACTTGATTCCTGCCTACCACATGGTCTCCACTGACATTGCTGATTGGGTATTTAAAAAAACAGCTCTCTACTTGGCCTTCTTTGATACACCACCCCAGTAGGTTGGTTGAGACACCTCATTAGATCCTGGAGAAGGTGGAAATCCCATTTCCTCACTCAGTGCTTGCTCATAAGGATGAGGTTAGGGGTGCAGTTTCTTGTGTTGTTTGGCTATTGTTTAAGAGTTTTCTGTCTTGCTATACTCCCCCTTCTTGGTCCTTTGACTAGAGAAAGCTGGCTTTCTTGAAGCTTTTCTTTTTTCCCTCTGCCCATTGGCATTTCCAGGTTGCTGATTTTACCAATACATGGTCTGGGATATATATAGTAAAAAAATACCCAGGGAATTCACCACTTTGTCATTCCCTGGGTCTCAAAGTCCCTAGTAAGTCTGCCTTTTTTCTCTATCTTTGAAAATGTTCTTATGTTTCTCTTATATATAATGTCCAAGTTTTTAGTTGTACTTAATGGGAGAAATAGAGAGATGTACAACTACGCTGTCTTGTCTTGGAACTAGAGACTCAGACATACTTTTTATTGTTGTAATTTACCATTTTAAAGAGGTAGTTGTCCTATTATATTCTCCCATACATAATGTTCATAATGGTCATTGAAATGATATATTTCAATTATGTCTCTTCTCAGCCATTTTTCATCCCTTCAACCATTTAGTTGACATTAGTAGATGATCTTCAGCCTGATTATGACATCCTTAAATATCTTGATGGTATTTCTCAAATGTCTCAACTCCATGACTGTTTTTACTTCCAACTCAGGACACAGTAATTTTAGGGACCTCCTGGGTTTCCTTTGAATACAAAGAAAAATCAAGACAAGTCTTCATTTCATTTAAAGCCATACTCAAATTTCACCTCTTCAGAATGGCCTTTATGACCATTCTGGATATATTTGCCCTGCTTTGTTTTCTTTATATCACTTATTACTATGTGATATTTTATTTTTCATGTGACTAATGACTCTCTAGTTTGTATCTATGGGTTTGTTCATTGTCTCTCTCCTCCAAAAGTGTCAGAGCTCTATAAGGGCATAGGCTGTGTTTTGTTCCCTTTTGTATTCCCATTGCCTAGAAAAGTCATTGGCATATAGTAGGCTCTAAGTAAATATTTTGGCCAATTGAATGAATAAATACGTCACAAGAGATTTGGGTGGAAGAGAGAAGAAAGAATAGAAAATTCTGGGTACTTAGTGTAAAGAATTTTAACCAACCCGTATGCTACTAGATAATAACATTAGATTAGATATATACACCAAATTTAGGCCAAAATGTGTGAAAGGAAGAAAATAACTTCTATTTTCTTTCTTTACTTGTTCTTTTTTTTTTTTTTTCCTCATCTAAGCCACATTTCTTGTCGTATAAAAATAATTTAGGATAGGGGCAAGGTCTTTCTAAAAACAGCAGTTGCAGCCCTGTGATGAGAAGATGGTAAATTGAAAATTGGAAAAGTCTTGACTAGAAATTTCCACATTTTGCTTAGACGATAGAAGCAAGTGACAGTTTGGCTAGCTGCCCCAGGTGCATTAAAATTCATGTGGCCCCTGGACTAATTGGATCCATTCCAAATGTAGATCTTCCAAATGAAACTAAAGACATTGAATTGAATCAAGATTTTATAGGGGAATAGCTAAAATGAACAGAAGAAAGCAGTGATGTCATACTGTGTAGTCAGAACCCTGCCATATTATCCTCCTCAGTATAACTTTTGTTGTAGCTATCTGTGGAGCTACACATTGACTGGGCTGTCTACATTAGTTAAAGCAGAGAAAAGGATGCTACCTTTTCCCTAAGATGTCTTTGTATCTTCGAGGAAGGCCAGAATGGGATAAGATATTTCTCATTTCATCTATTAGTTTGATATCTCTCTAAGCAACTCAGGTATCAGGCACCATAGATTGAAAAAAGAAAAATGTTTTATAAAAATACATCCATTTATCCCAGCCTGAGCAATGTGGTGAAACCTCATCTCTACAAAAAATACAAAAATTAGCAGGGCATGGTGACACACGCCTATACTCCCAGCTACTTGGGAGGCTGAGGCGGGAGAATCACTTGAACCTAAAAAATATATATCCATTTATAAGGCATATTCAAAAAGGAATAGTATATAGTATACCATAATAAAAATTAGGGCTAGGCTAAAACAAAAATGGGATTTAAGTCCACCTTAATGTCCTTTTAAATGTAATAGCCTTCTGGGGAAATACAATTCTGGTTTGAGATTATTAGTCACGTACAGCACTTGTCCTGGATAACTGATATCACCTGAGCCATAAAATTACAGAGCCACCGGGCCCTTTCCAGAAAGATTTCCTTCAGAAATTATATTGTTTCTTGAACAGGCAAAGCTTTTACTCAAATGAACTGTCTCCAATAAGCTCTCCATCAAATTATCTGCCATTGGTGCAGTTCTTCTTAATTTCACTTAAGTGCCTGCTGGCTGACTTTGAGTGCAAAAAGACAAAACATATCTTATTGGATGGAATTTAAGTTTGGGGTGAAAAAGAAAAGCAGCTGCTGCCTTCTTGACCTCCCTGTTCTCTTCCCACTAGTAGTGGAGTAGGAGGCAGAGAAAATAGCCTTCATTTTTAACTTGATTTACCTACTTTGGAGACTTTCTTGCTTGCAGCATGTGAACGTAAACATATAAACCATGTTCGTTGAAAGAAAAATTTCCTGGCAAAGCAAAATTCAATCTGCTGATTTGCTCCCACAAAAATTTGTTTCATAAGGTTGGGTAGAATTTTGCCTTTATTTGTTCTGCTGATTCAAGGAGGATGCTAACTTAATGGGTATACCTTTTTGCTTTGTTTTTATTCTAATATCACCATTTGTTATTGTGGGTAGTAAATAATAAAATGAATAATGGAGAAATTTGGTGGCTTTTCTTATAACCCTGTACATATAAGAAAAACATTCTATAAAATATGGAAAGTACTTTATACCTATTTGCTCAATTGCAGTGAACATGAGTAATAATTACTTCATCCATCCATCCATAAATTCATTTATTTATTCAATATCTATTTGATTTTAAAAAATTTTTTTTATTATTATACTTTAAGTTCTAGGGTACATGTGCTCAACGTGCAGGTTTGTTATATATGTATACATGTGCCATGTTGGTGTGCTGTACCCATTAACTCGTCATTTATATTAAGTATATCTCCTAATGCTATCCCTCTCCCCTGTTCCCTCCCCACAATAGGACCCAGTGTGTGATGTTCCCCTTCCTGTGTCCAAGTAATCTCATTGTCTAATTCCCACCTATGAGTGAGAACATGTGGTATTTGGTTTTCTGTTCTTGCGATAGTTTGCTGAGAATGATGGTTTCTAGCTGCATCCATGTCCCAACAAAGGACACGAACTCATCCTTTTTTATGGCTGCATAGTATTCCATGGTGTATATGTGCCACATTTTCTTAATTCAGTCTGTCACTGATGGACATTTGGGTTGATTCTAAGTCTTTGCTATTGTGAATAGTGCTGCAATAAACATACATGTGCATGTGTCTTTATAGCAGCATGATTTATAATCCTTTGGGTATATCCCCAGTAATGGGATGGCTGGATCAAATGGTATTTCTAGTTCTAGATCCTTGAGGAATCGCCACACTGTTTTCCACAATGGTTGAACTAGTTTACAGTCCCACCAACAGTGTAAAAGTGTTCCTATTTCTCCACATCCTCTCCAGCACGTGTTGTTTCCTGATTTTTTAATGATTGCCATTCTAACTGGTGTGAGATGGTATCTCATTGTGGTTTTCATTTGCATTTCTCTGATGGCCAGTGATGATGAGCATTTTTTCATGTGTCTGTTGGCTGTATGAATGTCTTCTTTTGAGAAGTGTCTGTTCATATCCTTTGCCCACTTTTTGATGGGGTTGTTTGCTTTTCTCTTGTAAATTTGTTTGAGTTCTTTGTAAGTTCTGGATATTAGCCCTTTGTCAGATGAGTAGATTGCAAAAATTTTCTCCCATTCTGTAGGTTGCCTGTTCACTCTGATGGTAGTTTCTTTTGCTGTGCAGAAGCTCTTTAGTTTAATTAGATCCCATTTGTCAATTTTGGCTTTTGTTGCCGTTGCTTTTGGTGTTTTAGACATGAAGTCCTTGCCCATGCCTATGTCCTGAATGGTATTCCCTAGGTTTTCTTCTAGGGTTTTGATGGTTTTAGGTCTAACATTTAAGTCTCTAATCCATCTTGAATTAATTTTCGTATAAGGAGTAAGGAAAGGATCCAGTTTCAGCTTTCTGCTTATGGCTAGCCAATTTTCCCAGCACCATTTATTAAATAGGGAATCCTTTCCCCATTTCTTGTTTCTCTCAGGTTTGTCAAAGATCAGATGGCTGTAGATGTGTGGTATTATTTCTGAGGACTCTGTTCTGTTCCATTGGTCTATGTCTGTTTTGGTACCAGTACCGTGCTGTTTTGGTTACTGTAGCCTTGTAGTATAGTTTGAAGTCAGGTAGCGTGATGCCTCCAGCTTTGTTCTTTTGACTTAGGATTGTCTTGGCAATGCGGGGTCTTTTTTGGTTCCATATGAACTTTAAAGCAGTTTTTTTCCAATTCTGTGAAGAAAGTCATTGGTAGCCTAATGGGGATGGCATTGAATCTATAAATTACCTTGGGCAGTATGGCCATTTTCACAATATTGATTCTTCCTATCCATGAGCATGGTATGTTCTTTGATTTGTTTGTGTCCTCTTTTATTTCACTGAGCAGTGGTTTGTAGTTCTCCTTGAAGAGGTCCTTTACATCCCTTGTAAGTTGGATTCCAAGGTATTTTATTCTCTTTGAAGCTATTGTGAATGGGAGTTCATTCATGATTTGGCTCTCTGTTTGTCTGTTACTGGTGTATAAGAATGCTTGTGATTTTTGCACCTTGATTTTGTATCCTGAGACTTTGCTGAATTTGCTTATCAGCTTAAGGAGATTTTGGGCTGAGATGATGGGGTTTTCTAAATATACAATCATGTCATCTGCAAACAGGGATAATTTGACTTCTTCTCTTCCTAACTGAATACCCCTGATTTCTTTCTCTTGCCTGATTGCCCTAGCCAGAACTTCCAACACTATGTTGAATAGGAGTGGTGAGAGAGGGCATCCCTGACTTGTGCTAGTTTTCAGAGGGAATGCTTCCAGTTTTTGCCCATTCAGTATGATATTGGCTGTGGGTTTGTCATAAATAGCTCTTATTATTTTGAGATACATTCCATCAATACCGAATTTATTGAGAGTTTTTAGCATGAAGAGCTGTTGAATTTTGTCAAAGGCCTTTTCTGCATCTATTGAGATAATCATGTGGTTTTTGTCTTAGGTTCTGTTTATATGCTGGATTACATTTATTGATTTGCATATGTTGAACCAGCCTTGCATCCCAGGGATGAAGCCCACTTGATCATGGTGGATAAGCTTTTTGATGTGTTGCTGGATTCGGTTTGCCAATATTTTATTGAGGATTTTTGCATCAATGTTCATCAGGGATATTGGTCTAAAATTCTCTTTTTTTGTTGTGTGTCTGTCAGGCTTTGGTATCAGGATGATGTTGGCCTCATAAAATGAGTTAGGGAGGATTCCTTCTTTTTCTATTGATTGGAATAGTTTCAGAATGAATGGTACCAGCTCCTCATTGTACCTCTGGTAGAATTCGGCTGTGAATCCGTCTGGTCCTGGACTTTTTTTGGTTGGTAGGCTATTAATTATTGCCTCAATTTCAGAGCCTGTTATTGGTGTATTCAGGGATTCAACTTCTTCCTGGTTTAGTCTTGGGAGAGTGTAAGTGTCCAGGAAATTATCCATTTCTTCGAGGTTTTCTAGTTTATTTGCATAGAGGTGTTTATAGTATTCTCTGATGGCAGTTTGTTTTTCTGTGGGGTCGGTGGTGATATCCCCTTTATCATTTTTTATTGCGTCTATTTGATTCCTCTCTCTTTTCTACTTTATTAGTCTTGCTAGCGGTCTATCAATTTTGTTGATCTTTTCAAAAAACCAGATCCTGGATTCACTGATTTTTTTGGAGGGTTTTTTGTGTCTCTATCTCCTTCAGTTCTGCTCTGATCTTAGTTATTTCTAGCCTTCTGCTAGCTTTTGAATGTGTTTGCTCTTGCTTCTCTAGTTCTTTTAATTGTGATGTTAGGGTGTCAATTTTAGATCTTTCCTGCTTTCTCTTGTGGGCATTTAGTGCTATAAATTTCCCTCTACACACTGCTTTAAATGTGTCCCAGAGATTCTGGTATGTTGTATCTTTGTTCTCATTGGTTTCAAAGAACATCTTTATTTCTGCCTTCATTTCGTTATGTACCCAGTAGTCATTCAGGAGCAGGTTGTTCAGTTTCCATGTAGTTGAATGGTTTTGATTGAGTTTCTTAGTCCTGAGTTCTAGTTTGATTGCACTGTGGTCTGAGAGATAGTTTGTTATAATTTTTGTTCTTTTACATTTGCTGAGGAGTGCTTTACTTCCAACTATGTGGTCAATTTTGGAATAAGTGCGATGTGGTGCTGAGAAGAATGTATATTCTGTTGATTTGGGGTGGAGAGTTCCGTAGATGTCTATTAAGTCTGCTTGGTGGAGAGTTGAGTTCAATTCCTGGATATCCTTGTTAACTTTCTGTCTCGTTGATCTGTCTAATGTTGACAGTGGAGTGTTGAAGTCTCCCATTATTATTGTATGGGAGTCTAAGTCTCTTTGTAAGTCTCTAAGGACTTGCTTTATGAATCTGGGTGCTCCTGTATTGTATGTATATATATTTAGGATAGTTAGCTCTTCCTGATGAATTGATCCCTTTACCATTATGTAATGGCCTTCTTTGTCTCTTTTGATCTTTGATGGTTTAAAGTCTGTTTTATCAGAGACTAGGATTGCAACTCCTGCTTTTTTTTGTTTTCCATTTGCTTGGTAGATCTTCCTCCATCCCTTTATTTTGAGCCTATGTGTGTCTCTGCATGTGAGATGGGTCTCCTGAGTACAACAAACTGATGGGTCTTGACTCTTTATCCAATTTGCCAGTCTGTGTCTTTTAATTGGACCATTTAGTCCATTTACATTTAAGGTTAATATTATGTGTGAACTTGATCCTGTCATTATGATATTAGCTGGTTATTTTGCTCGCTAGTTGATGCAGTTTCTTCCTAGCATCAATGGACTTTACATTTTGGCATGTTTTTGCAATGGCTGGTACCAGTTGTTCCTTTCCATGTTTAGTGCTTCCTTCAGGATCTCTTGTAGGGCAGGCCTGGTGGTGACAAAATCTCTAAGCATTTGCTTGTCTGTAAAGGATTTTATTTCTCCTTCACTTATGAAACCTAGTTTGGCTGTATATGAAATTCTCGGTTGAAAATTCTTTTCTTTAAGAATGTTGAGTATTGGCCCCTACTCTCTTCTGGCTTGTAGAGTTTCTGCCGAGAGATCTGCTGTTAGTCTGATGGGCTTCCCTTTGTGTGTAACCTGACCTTTCTCTCTGGCTGCCCTTACCATTTTCTCCTTCATTTCAACTTTGGTGAATCTGGCAATTATGTGTCTTGGAGTTGCTCTTCTCGAGAAGTGTCTTTGTGGCATTCTCTAAATTTGAATGTTGGCCTGCCTTACTAGGTTGGGGAAGTTCTCCTGGATGATATCCTGAAGAGTGTTTTCCAGCTTGGTTCCATTTTCCCTGTCACTTTCAGGCACACCAATCAGATGTAGATTTGGTCTTTTCACATAATCCCATATTTCTTGGAGGCTTTGTTCATTTCTTTTTACTCTTTTTTCTCTACATTTCTCTTCTTGCTTCATTTCATTCATTTGATCTTCAATCAGTGATAATCTTTCTTCCAGTTGATTGAGTCGGTTACTGAAACTTGTGCATTTGTCACGTAGTTCTCGTGTCATGGTTTTCATCTCTATCAGTTCTTTTAAGGTCTTCTCTGCATTGATTATTCTAGTTATCCATTCATCCATTCTTTTTTCAAGGTTTTTAGTTTCTTTTCGCTGGTTACGTAGTTCTTCCTTTAGCTCTGAGAAGTTTGATCAACTGAAGCCTTCTTCTCTCAACTTGTCAAAGTCATTCTCCATCCAGCTTTGTTCCGTTGCTGGCGATGAGCTGCGTTCCTTTGGACGGGGAGATGTGCTCTGATTTTTTGAATTTCTAGCTTTTCTGCACTACTTTTTCCCCATCTTTGTGGTTTTAGCTGCCTTTGGTCTTTGATGATGGTGACATACTGATGGGGTTTTGGTGTGGGTGTCCTTTCTGTTTGTTAGTTTTCCTTCTAACAGTCAGGACCCTCAGCTGCAGGTCTGTTGGCATTTGCTTGAAGGCCACTCCAGACCCTGTTTGCCTGGGTATCAGAAGTGCAGGCTGCAGAAGGTAGAATATTGGTGAGCAGCAAGTGTTGCTGTCTGATTCTTGCTCTGGAAGCTTCGTCTTAGGGTGTACCCAGCTGTGTGAGGTATGATGTGTCGGTCTGCACCTAGTGGGGGATGTTTCCCAGTTAGGCTACTCAGGGGTCAGGGACCCACTTGAGCAGGCAGTCTGTCCATTCTCAGATCTCAACCTCTGTGCTGGGAGAACCACTGCTCTCTTCAAGCTGTCACACAGGGACTTTTACATCTGCAGAGGTTTCTGCTGCTTTTGGTTTAGCTATGCCCTGTCCCCAGAGGTGGAGTCTACAGAGCCAGGCAGGCCTCCTTGAGCTGAGGTGGACTCCACCCAATTTGAGCTTCCCGGTGTCTTTGTTTATCTACTTAAGCCTCAGCAATGACAGACACCCCTCCCCCATCCTGGCTGCTGCCTTGCAGTTAGATCTCTGACTGCTGTGCTAGCAATGAGGGAGGCTCCGTGGGCATGGGACCCTCCAGGCCAGGTGTGGGATATAATCTCGTGGTGTGTCGTTTGCTAAGACCCTTGGTAAAGCACAGTATTAGGGTGGGAGTTACCCGATTTTCCAGTTGTTGTGTGTCTCAATTTCCCTTGGCTAGGAAAAGGAATTGCCTTCCCCCTTGTGCTTCCCAGGTGAGGCGATGCCTCGCCTTGCTTCAGCTCTCGCTGATTGGGCTGCACCCACGGACCAGCATCAACTGTCTAACACACCCCAGTGAGATGAACCTGGTACCTCAGTTGAAAATGCAAAAATCACCCGTCTTCTGTGTCGCTCACGCTGGGAGCTGGAGGCTGGAGCTGTTCCTATTGGGCCATCTTGAGCGCCACCTCATTATTCGAATGCTTGTTGCCCCAGGCACTGATGATACACCCATAAAAAAGATACAGAAGTGGACTTTCTATTCCAGTAGGCCCTTGATGGTGTCCTGCTCCTTAAAGCCCTCCTTCCCCTGAAGTGCATTCCCATTTTATTTATTTTGTTTTCCCCAACAAGGTAGTGAGCTCTTCTGTGGTAGAAATCCTATCTTGTGCTTTCTGTGATTCTAGACATTCAACACGTTGGACTGAATTGAAGAAAGATTTTTGAAGATGTAGGTGTGGAAAATTTCACAGTCATAGGATATTAGATCTAGAAGGAATGTTAAAGATGATTTAGCCCATAGATTTCCAAACTGTGTTCACAGGATCCATGAAGGCATCTGTATGACTGGTTCAGGGAGAAGGAGAGGCCCAGCAGAAAGTTTATGAGCCTACTATGACCTTCCCTGTGCTTCAAGCATAAGATTTCTACTTTCAGGTCTTTTATGCATAGTATAGTCCTGTAAGATGTCTTTTGAATAAACGATTGGCTGCTAAAAAAAAAAAAAAAAAAAAAAGGAATCTGCTGACAGGTCCAACATCTCTATCATAAGATAAACCTAAAAAGGTTGAGTGACTTGTTCAAGGTCATACATACAGTTAATAATGCTCTTAGAACTAAAACCTAAATCTTCTAACTTCCAACCTGGGGTTCTTTCCATGATATTCTGCTGTTTCCTGGTTCACAGCTGTTGTAGGACCAGCCCAATGCTTGACACATAGGGAACATAACTGAAAGAAAGAATGTTAAAATCCACTTTGACAACACTTCTTCTCTTCTTGGATATAATTCAGTATCTCAGCACTTAGCAAAGTGACTGTCACACAGTAGGTGCTTAATGGTGATGGCTGTACAGTGGTGGTTATTGATTTTCTTTCCAGATTAAAGCACTCTAATCCTTTTATTCTATTCTCATGGTCTCACCTCCACCCCACCATCGCTTCAAACATCTTTCTTGTCTTTAGTCTCTGACTACAGTCCTTGGATGGACTGGGTGTGAAAACTGGAACATATATTGGCAGTTCTAACTTACAGCTTAACTAACTTAACTGGCTAGCTTAAGCTGCCACTTAAATCTCTTTACCTTATATCTTTAATTATGTAACAACAGTTGTTTATTGTTAAGATTAAGAAAATAAATAACTGTGAAATATAAGTTGTACTAAAAATGGTTTTGAAAGTTCAGTTGGGTTTTTTGTTTCAAAAAACTGATGGCTTTAAAAGTATAATTAAGTCATTAGTTGATTTATCCTTCTCACTGCATCTCTACAGATTCGAGTTTCATTTTAACTAGTGCTTTCCGCTTCTTGCTATGGTTTCTTTGGGCTTAGTTGGTTTCCTTTTCCTTTTCCTCACCTGTTGCCTACTCACTGTTTTGCAGTTGGACATCTTCTCCAGCCCAGATTACCTAATATTACTGACAAGGATTTTCATCTTTCCTCAAGGAGAGATCATTTAGGATTGCAGGGTTTTTTTTGTTTTTTGTTTTTTGTTTTTTGTCAGAGTCTCATTCTGTCGCCCAGGCTGGAGTACAGTGGCACAGTCTTGGCTCACTGGGATTGCAGTTTTTTACATCTTGCAGACAGATCTTCTAGGACCAATTTGGCCAGAATGTTCTCTCTGGTGCAAATAAAAGAGTGCTTTAGGAAGGGTCTGCTGCCATCAGCCACTACTGCTACTGCTGTTGCCAGTGCAATGGGAGGGAGAAAATTGGCTTTGTGGCCAGATAGAATTAGATTTTGTTTGTTTTTCCGGTTTATTTTTACTTTGGGTTGATTTTAGTTGTGTCTTATTAGCACCCTATTAATAGAGAAAAGTATTACAAAAAGAGTTTAGAACTCAAAGGTAGAAATCCAGTCTCCATTTGGTAAAAATATAGGAACTCCACTTTAAAAGTTCATACTAGATTTACAATATTTAATTTAAGGTTACTTGCACAGTTTTCTTTTGCTCTCTACTTTTTTTCCTTCAGAGATGACTTTTTCTTGAGTAGTGCATTTATTGTGGTGTAGATTTTGGCATTATGTATTGAGAGTCTGTAATTCAGTCTTTTCAGGTGTTCATCTTTATTTAATGACATTGATAAATAGAACTATGGCTCTTTATATGCATAAGATCTTCTAACTATATGTAATCACAATTATTGTACAGTTTTTTTAAAACCTAGAGGTTTGTGCAGTCAGCTGAGATCGTGCCACAGCACTCCAGCCTGGGTGACAGAGTGAGACTTCGTCTCAAAAAACAAAAAATAAACAAACAAAAAAAAAAACCCTAGAGGTTTGGAGAAACCAGGACCAGTTTCATCATTTTCCAGGTAGTAGATGACCAGGCTATTTTTAGAGAGCTTTGAAACTGGGGTTATTAGATAATTTGTGGTCATGAGACTGTAACTAAAACTTGTCTGAAGTTATCAGACTGAAAGCTGATCTTCTAGCCTAGAATAATACTGGAACTAGGATTTAAATACTTAGAGTGACTTTTATCTTTAACACAATAGAATCATTGAACATTATATAATGTACAGCGATAGTTTGTATGTATCATAGTCAGTCAACAAACATTTATTGACTACAATCATTCACTGTAGGAGTGCAGATATTAGTTTCACAACAGCTGGTTTAAATTTGTTCTGTTACTGAGTGAAAGTTTTATACTGTTGACGTACATAGATTCTTCTTTACAATGCGTGTCTGGGTTAGGCAGAAGAATAGACAACTGTCTGGGTTTTAGTCCTGATTTTTCTATGGATCCTTTGTCATCTGGCTTTTTTTTCTTAGAGGTCAGCTAATAGATACCACTCTGCTAATATAGCAGCTTAATTGTTTTTTATAATTGGATTCAAGGCAACATCAATCACAAGTGAAATTAATAACTAGGTGCTCTATGCAGTAGAATAATGTATTTTTACAAATTTGGGACATTTTTCTAAAAATATAATGTACAGATAGATGCCACTAGTAGCACAACTAGAAATTATGCTTATATATTAACATGAATAGACAACCACAGACAGTCTCAGGAGTTCCTTAAAACAATCCTATTTATATTTATTTATTCATAGGTCTTAAGTATATCTGACCAATACTTAAATATAGTGTAAAAAAAAAAAAAAACACTTCATCCTCCATTAAACTAGACCTCAGTGCTTACCTCACACTGAGCTTACCCCAGAGATTCATCTTTAACAGAAACGTGAAAACACATTTCATTACAAATATAAATAATACAATTCCACCTTTTCAGGAGATTTCTGGGGACTTCCTACTTCTCACTTATTACAGCCTTCTGAATTTGGCCTTAGGCCTTTAAAATGTTTCAAGAATGTTTCCCCATTCACTTTTGTGAGACAAACTCTACTTCCTCAATAGGGACTGCTTGGGCATAGTTTCAGCTTTCTGGTTATGAAGTATGGATTTTTTCTCTCTACCTATTTCCCACAGTACAGGCATTCTAAGTTTTAAGGAGACAGTATGCTAAAATTCAGATTTATAAAAGAAAAATCAAAAGCAAGTCCACATGAAGCTTGGTGGCAGATGGATACCTCACTTTGTACCAAAAATGTGTTTCTAATAAACTAAACATATAAATTCCATATTTGTAGAAACAAATCTTACTTACGTGTACAATGTTAGCTTAGCATTGTAAAAGATTGCCAGCTGGGCGCAGTGGCTCATGCCTGTAATCCCAGCACTTTGGGAGGCTGATGCAGGCGTATCACCTGAGGTCAGGAGTTCGAGACCAACCTGACCAACATGGAAAAACCCTGTCTCTACTAAAAATACAAAATTAGCCGGGTGTGGTGGCACATGCCTGTAATCCCAGCTACTCAGGAGGCTGAGGCAGGAGAACTGCTTGAACCCGGGAGGCGGAGGTTGCGGTGAGCTGAGATCGTGCCATTGCACTCCAGCCTGGGCAACAAGAACAAAACTCCATCTCAAAAACAAACAAACAAAAAAATGCCATATGGAATGCTTATGTAATACACATAAGCACTCTTACTTCTCTGGTTTGTGGATTGGATAAGGGAGCAGTGGATTTTCTTAAAGTAGGGCACAACTATACTCTGTATTCCCATATAAAGTTTTTAATTTCAAAGACTGATCCCTTTGTTAGACCCTGATTTCTCAACCTGATCTTCTGTAGTCTTTTGTGGTTTCTTCCTACTTCATTAGTCTAGTGACTCAGGTGAGCTTTCCTGACCCCTGATCTCTGCCTGGCTATCATATATTACACTATATCAAAATATAATGATATATTTGTATATTTATAAGTGAGATATAGCAGGAATTTATATAGGAGCCCTACAAATATATGTGTTTTTCTATCAAAGTTTTATGATATTCAAGACCAGCAAGCACAATGCACATTGTAAAAGTTTTCTTTTTTTCTATACATTACTCCTTATTTTAAATATTCTTGTTTTGTTTCTTAACCTTTTACGTGATATACTAACTCTATCCATTACCGAAGCATAACCACTTCTGAAGTGAAATGACATCTATCTAACCATGTTAAAAATACTATTGGTTGGCCAGGCGTGGTAGCTCACACCTGTAATCCCAGCACTTTGGGAGGCCAAGGCAGGCAGATCCCCTAAGGTCAGGAGTTCAAGACCAGCCTGACCAACATGGAGAAACCCCGTCTCTACTAAAAATACAAAATTAGCCAGGCGTGGTGGTGCATGCCTGTAACCCCAGCTATGCCTGTAACCCCAGCTACTCAGGAGACTGAGGCAGGAGAATTGCTTGAGCCCAGGAGGCGGAGGTTGCGGTGAGCCGAGATCGCGCCATTGTACTCCAGCCTGGGCAACAGAAGCAAAACTCTGTCTCTAAATAAATAAATAAATAAATAAAAGAACTATTGGTTTTGTTTACAATAGAAAGAAGACACTCTTCTTTGCACTGAAAGAGCTTAACCCGTCTTCAATGTTGGCAAGGATGATGGTTCTTTTGATTTGTTTTTAAAAGGGTATGTACTAGTAATCTCATTTTAGCCTTTGATTTTCTTTCTTACTACCCCGTCCTTTGGCTTCGTTTGCCTCTTTATGGGAAAGAATGCATCTGAGACTTTCTTTGCTTCTACTCTTACCATGATATGTAGACTAGTTTATGGAAAAATACATTGGCTGCCTGCTGTGCATTTAAATTCCCCACTTCCCTGCTGCATTTGTGTGCAGCAACTGAAAGACAAATAAATGCATGCAGGGCCATTTTTGTCAGCGAAAGTTTTTGGACACGTGCATTACGAAGCACACATATTATTAAATATGAGTTTAATATCTGGAAGCAAAAGTGATAGTACATCAACTTTGTCCACAGAGGAGAAAAGGGGTCACTGTTATGAGAACTAAATGGAAGTGTATCCTTCCTTATCAATCAAAGAAATTAAGAGATGAGGATTGGTCTTTTATGCCATCTGGTTCTTCCCTTGGGGACCAGCAGACAATTGGTCCTTGCATTATTATGTTCTTAGTGCTGGTTATTATTGTTACATGTTTCCATAGCTTTGCAGTAACTTCAAATGCTTCTGGAACCACAGTTCCTCCACCTCCCTTGACCAGGGAAGTTCAGGCTGTATTTCCTTTCAAATAAGATGTCTCCCTTCTTTTTCAATGTTTAGTAAGCCTTATTCCAGCAAACTATGTCAAGTTACCGGGATTCAGCTTTTTCAGGATAATTTATGTCTACTTGGTTATACTTAACTTTTATCTTACTTTTGTTTTTCTGTTCTGACTGATCTTAAACAATTTTAGGAATTTTGTTATCATGTAACAATTTAACATCATGAACATTTTGAAACTGGACCTCTAAGACCAACTATATTCTTTACAAAGGATAGAAATGGGAAGGGAAGGATGATTGCCTCAATATCTCTTTCTTCCCTCCCTTCCTCCTTCTCTTTCTCTTTCCCTCTCTCTCTCATGCACATGACACATGCACAAAATATAGTGGCCTTTACCCAACCCGTCTCCAAATGCCTCAACCAGATCATCACAGTGCCATCTGGATGACAGGCAAGCGAGAAGTAGGGAAGTGGGTGGAGGGACTAAGTGAGGTTTGGGAGCTGAGAAGTAGATATGTTAAGGAAGTAGCAAATTACAGAATTGCCAAGCCGTAAGGGATTATAGAGAACTTTTTCTTAGTTATACAGTGAGGAAAGTGAGCCTCATAGAGTTAATGTCTAAGGCAGCTGACCTCTCTGGAGTCCACTGTTTTGTTTCCTGTGCCAGGCTGAAGGCGAAGATTGTGGAGATTAACAGTACTGGGTCAAAATTCTGAAAATTCTTTCTTCCCATTAATTCATTCAGTTTATCAACATATATTTATTGACCAACTATGATGTACCAGGCACTGTGCTAAGTGCCAAGGACACCAAATGGTCCCTGACCTCAAGGAACTTACAGTTTATTCATCAAACTCTAGTGGGAAATAGAGAAGCAGAGAAATAGAGAATCACATATAGAAGGATATGTGATTACACGTGTAGGATGCTATCAGAGCATATATGAGGTACCCCCTAACTCTCTTTTAGGTAGCTAGAGAGAGCTTTCTGGCAGAAGTTGCCCAGGCCAAGGTGGTACAAGTATTCCAGGCTGATGTGATGTTAAAGTATATATAAATCCCTGAAGCTAGAACTTAAAAATAGTTTTGTATGACTAGATATTATAAACTAGTCAAGGATTGGGCCAGGGTGGGGGTGAGGTTAAAGGGGTTGTTGAGCAATAGAGTGTGGACGAGACTATAGAGATATGCAGGAACCAAGTCATAAAGGACCTTATATACCATGCCAGGAAGTTTGAAGTTCTGCAGTCTATGAACAATAAAGAAGTCACCGAAAAGTTTTTAGGTCAGGGAGTGACATGATCATATTTGTCTTTTGGAAGGATTACTCTGTCTGCAACTGGAGAGTTGGTTGGAGGCAGGAAGACATGTGAGGAGGTTTTTACAATAATCTTCCTGGACTGAGATGATTATGTTTGTTATTGAGAGAAGGTTCACATGTGAGATAGGAGGTAGAGTCCATAGGGCTTGGTTACTGGATATGGAGAATGGGAGAGAGGGAAGAATATGGATAACTCCCAGGTTTCTGGCTTGGGAAGCTAGGTGGGGTGTGAGCCATTTACTGACTTGGAGAACATGAGAGGAAGATCAGGATTGTTGAGTAAACGTATTTATGGGGTGCCCACACTGAGAAAAATCTCAATTGCAAATATAGATTTGAAAGTTATCAGCATAATGAGAGATACAATTTGAAGTTGCAGGACTACCTAGAGCTAATCTGAGGATTAGTTGCCCTTAGACTTTATTTTGCCTAAAACTCCTTTAGAAATGTGAAAACTATAGACCTTCTCTCCATAAAATTTACATATACTATTCTGCATACAATTTTAGGAAGGTCCACAGACCTCTTGAAGTGTATCTATGGACCCTCATGATGTACACATGATGTACAGATTAAGAGTCCCTGATTTTAGAGAAAGAATAAACAAGGCATAAAGATGGAATGCTAGAAAACACTGACATTTAAGAAATGGGTAAAGGAGAAGTTCATGAAAAAAAAAAAACCGAGAAAGATAAACCCAAGAGTTAGGGGGTATCACAGAAGGCAAGGGAAGAGAGAGTTTCAAGAAAGTAGGAATAATTAGCAGAGTTTAGTGCTGCAGAGAGAACGAATAAGATAAGGGCTGAAAAGTGATCCTTGGCTTTAGCAACAAAGAGTGTTAGTGACCTATGAAAGGGTTGTGGTAAAATACTGTGGACAGAATTCAGAATGCAATGATTAAGGAGTGGATGAGAGGAGAGGAAGTGGAACAGCAAATGCAGGCCACATTCTTCCAAGGGTGTAGAGCAGCTGAGGGAGGTGTCTTTGGTTCATTCAAGGATGGATAGGGCATTAAGAGTTTCTTTTGGTATTTTCTTTGAATTAATCATCTCATTTTCTGATTTCTTATCATAAAAAGAATAAATAAACCAAAGGAATCAGCTACATAAGAAATGAAGTCTTGCATATTTTCAGTGCTTCTGTCTGATATTAATAAATGATGAATTGTGGTTTTAAGTCCCTATAGTTCTATACCTTTTCCTCGGCTTTGCTTAAAGTATCTGTCTACCCAGAATCCACATTGCCTCAGGCAGTACTAAATTAGCACTATAGGTGTATTCAGGCCAGCCTGGCTGGGGTGAGCACAACATTACGGCTGGCTTTAGACCCTTGGTTGAGGAGCCAGCTTTGTAATACCCAGCTTAGTAATTATGGGGGCTTTATGTTTGCATGTGTGAACCTTAGTTAAGCTTTGTCATAGATTTTTCAAAACAGCTGGGGCTTTTGGTCTATGAAGACATTAATTTGCATCTCCAGGGGCTATGCATAAATCAAATTGGAAAAGAGGGCAGGAGGAGCGAATTTCTTTTTTTGTGTGAATCCCAGCTCCCTGTTAACTGTTTAATTGAGGAGAAGGAAAGAGTCCTGTGACAATTACTGAATTAGTGATGCACTATTATCTTCTGCTTGATGTATTCTTGCTTGATGTATTTATGTTAAAAAAGACAGTAAACGCTGCCTCCCTTGGAAGGCCCTGCTTTGTTGCCCTTCAACAGAAACGTAGACTCAGATTTCACAGTTTCTGTTGTTTCAAAGAGAGGCTTAATGTTGGTTGGTGATGGTTGTTAATTTAAACTTTAGCCCTCTTTTCTTAACCATCTGCTGTGTAGTGGCTCTCAGTCACAGTTGAGGGACAGCAGCAAGGATCCCACCTGGGGAAAGCAGAGTAATAACATAGACCTTTGGAAATTCTGCTGTTTATTCCTCTCTAGCTCTGTAAAGGATTATTGGGAAATCTGTCATCATGGAAGCAATTGCCATGTTGGAGTGAATTAAGGGTGGGAAGTGAGCCTGGTCCTAAATTCTTCTGACCTTTGGAAATATCAGTATAAATGATGCTGTGGTAATCCAAGGTTACCCCCTTCTCCACTATTTTGTATTATCTTTTAGCCACTGCTGAATCTAACTGAAGAATGCCAGAATGTAGAAAAATGGGGCTTCTTTGTGGTTTTCTTATTTTCATATTTGCTACCTTTTTAGTCCATTAGAAAAATAGATGATAGCAAACAGAATATACTGTGCAAAATAATACAGTAACTCCCACCCTGCAAATGTGTGTGTGTGTGTGTGTTTGTGTGTTTTACTAAATATTCTTAACATTCAAGAGCATACTCATAGAGAAAAAAGGACCGTGTTCTCCTCTAAAACAATCCTGTGATGCCACTGTCAGAATCCAGAACATGGCCCATGACTCAGTATGACGTTTCTCCAATTAGAAGCCAAAAAGAAACAGATTCTATCACTGTCTTATAAAACAGTTTTTATTAATAAGAATAACTAATGTTGATTCTTAAGATTTCAGTTGGGCTGTGTATCTGTAGGTCTCATTGCGCAAAGTAAGAGGTTGTTTGTTTGTTTTTTGAGATGAGGTCTTGCTCTGTCACCCAGGCTAGAGTACAGTCATGTGATTATGGCTCACCACAGTCTTGACTTCCTGGGCTTAAGCAATCCTTCTACCTCAGCTTTCCGAGTAGCGGAGACTACAGGCATGCACTGCCATGCCTGACTAATTTTTGTATTTTTTTTAGAGAGAAGTTTTCACCATGTTGCCCAGGCTGGTCTTGAACCCCTAGACTCAAGCAATCCACATGCCTTGCCCTCTCAAAGTGCTGGGATTACAGGCATGAGCCACCATGTGCGGCCAAGGGTTTTAACAGACTGTTTTCTTTCTTTCTGTCTTTCTTTCTGTCTTTCTTTCTTTCTTTCTTTCTTTCTTTCTTTCTTTCTTTCTTTCTTTCTTTCTTTCTTTCGAGAGGAAATCTTTTATTATAAGTGTGCATTGAGTTGGTTGTTGCTTTTAGTTGCTCCTACTCTAGCTTTTAATGATTAATATTGGTTTCTTCATGTTGATTTAATTGGTTGTGAGTTGTTTAACCATAGAATGTATAAAATGCATTTTAATTTTGACAGTATTTTTGGCCCGTAATTGTCTAATAATTCGAACGTAAGGCATAATGGTGTTATAGCTCAAATGTAAATAATCTGTATATTTTTCTTAAAAATTGTATCTGTACTTCATCTAAAATTCGCTTGCACTGATACTTCATTGGTGATATGCTCTCTATAAATCTATGCTACTTGAAACATACATTAAATAGTTATAAGATAATAAGATGACCAGGATATTTTTAATTTATAGGACATTTAAAATACA
The DNA here is from genome assembly GCF_037993035.2 of Macaca fascicularis. Lineage (NCBI taxonomy): Eukaryota > Metazoa > Chordata > Mammalia > Primates > Cercopithecidae > Macaca > Macaca fascicularis. Next base: position 137,126,631 of record NC_088395.1, on the reverse strand, counting down.
TATCACCTTATTTAATGCTTACTGTGATTTTGAGAGAAAAAAATTCCTCCATTTTATAGAAATGGAGAGACAGAGGTAGGATGAAATATAGACTGTTTTCTTAGAGGATTGTAAAAAAGAGTAGAGCCTATCCAAGATGTGAGCCCATACATTGAAATTCTCTCATAAACCAATAGTTTCACATGCACTAGAGGCAAAAAGGCATTACCTGACAGTAGTTTTGATGACTACATTAAGATTTAAATTAATAACAAAAATTTTAAACATACTTATTGTATGATTACTGATCCAAAGTCATGGGTAATATATGTTCTCAGACTTTCTTAAAACATATTACTAGGTCTTGAGCTGTGAGGAGTATAGTGTCTACTAAAGTTCAGGTTCCATTTCTTATAGTTAATGCATTATAAATGGTCTTGCTCAATGCAGCCCTCTGTTGTAACTCAATTGTAAATGTTGAACTTTCCCCTTCAGCTTGGATATATAATGATAATCTTTGTGAAGCATAATTTAATTAACTGTTTTAAAATTATTTAAGCAAGAGGTTAGGAAGAGAAATATTCAACTATTTTAGTTCTCTATTAAAATTATAAAAGTTGTTTAAAACTCCCATTTTGCCCGGGCTATTCCTCAGCAATAACCTGATTTAAAAAGCAATTAAGTATGGTGTGGGAAAATATAATACCTTAACCATAAGGCTACAGAATAGAACTATACATTATTGGACCCAGAAGAGATATTAAAATTTAAGTAGTGCAACACCCTCATTTTATGAATGAGGAAACCATGATCCAAATAGGTTAAATGACTGATCCAGGTTCATACACTAGGTTAGTGGCATAGATAGGGCTTGATCTCAAGTTCCTTGACTCAATTAGTGATCTTCTCAGTGTTCTTTACTGCCTCCAGAAAATCAGAAAGGTGAAAACTGAACTCCAGTCTTACACTTTCAAAGCATGAACTCTACCTCTCTACAGGACTTGAAATGCTTAATCAGTACTAACCAACAAGATTAAATTTATTATCTTTTAAATTCAGTAAGTTGCCTTGGAAAGCAGCCACATAAAATGGATTGCAAGAGACAGTTTGGCAGCAATGCCCCTTAGTGTATGTGGCAGTAATTAGATTCACTGCATTGTGTATGTATCTCAACCTGCTAAGAAAGCAGAGTCCTAGGAAAGAGCTACAGGAGCAGGCCAGTGCAACTGCTCTGATTTAGTAAGTAACTTGAATTTCTGATGGAATTGATCGCTTATTAGCCTATGGGCCAGGAAAAAAGGAAATCAATGAACAAAAATAATCATAGTGATAAGAGACTATGCGTGACCCCTATCTTGACCACGTGTGCCTTGAGTTGAGCTTTATCTTCCCGAGATTAAGGAACAGTCTACTCTGCATGGCATACTTGGACCATACCTGAAATCATGCTTTCCATCATGCTGGGAACTACTTCTTAAGAAAGACACTTGACAGACTAGAATGAAACAAAGATGGCCAGGGGCTGGAAAACCCTATCATGTAAAGAAAGGTTAGATATTGGGCTTTTAGCGTCTAGAAAAGAAAAAGCTTGGAAATGGAGAAGCAGAAGGGATCTGACATATTTCTAAGTACCTCTTTTGTGCCAGGCACTTTGCATATATTATCTCTTCTTATTCTCACAGCCATCCTGTACAGTAGGAGTTATCTTCTTTTTTTTGGTTGTTGTTGTTTTGTTTTTTGAGACAGAGTTTCGCTCTTGTCCCCCAGGACAGAATGCAATGGCGCGATCTCAGCCCACTACAACCTCTGCTTCCCAAGATCAAACGGTTCTCCTGCCTCAGCTTCCCGAGTAGCTGGGATTACAGGCATACACCACTACACCCGGCTAATGTTTGTATTTTTAGTAGAGATGGGGTTTCACCGTGTTGGCCAGGCTGGTCTCATAACTCCTTACCTCAAGTGATCCGCCCACTTCGGCCTCCCAAAGTGCTGGGATTACAGGCATGAGCCATCGTGCCGGGATAGTAGGTGTTATCTGCTTTCAAAGTGTCTGATTTGAAGGTATCAGATAACTTGCCCGATATAGAGTTAATATGAAGCAGAGAGATGCATACCTTTGAAGCTCATGCTTTGGATAGGAGTCTTCAAATATTTGAAGAGCTGATATGAAGAAGAGGATTGAGGATTGATATGTGTCACTCCAGAGGGTATCCTTAGTAGTGATAGTAGCAGTTGTAACAGTAATATTAGCAGTAAGATCAAGAGCTGATATTTACTAAGCACTTATTTTGTACCAGGGACTGTGCTAAGTACTTGATTTGTATTAACTTGCAATCCTATGAGGTCAGTACTATTGTTATCTCCATTTTACATATAAAGAAACTGAAGCACAGAGATTAAGTGATCTACCCAAGATCATATAAGTGAGGGAACCTGGATATGAACCCAGGTAGCCATAGGAAGGCAGATTTTAGCCTAGCATATAGGGGGAAACCTTTCTATTCAAACTGTCTGGCAGTGGAATGGGTGTTCTTATGAAGCAAGGACTTTTCCAGTCCTGAACATGTTTAAGTATGTCTAGATGCCACTGTTAGGCATGCTGTGAATGAGATTCTTTTACTGGGATCAAGGTCAAAAGTAAGATAACCTCAAAGGACCATTTCATCTCTAAAATTATTTGAATCTGATTTGACATATCTACTGGTTAGTGAGCAGCTATGACCTTTCTAGTCCATTTGTGGACTTAGTTGAGTACTCAGAGCTTATAGTAGAAAGGCTTCACTTTTGTTACTGTAGATGAGCTGTTGGCACAGGAGAAGTATAAGTTAATGCACTGGGCCACCAAATGGAGAAAAGCCATTCCAAGGGTCTATTGCAAGAACCAATTTAGAAACCACTGGACAAGGTCAAAAGAAATCCATTAATGAAAATTGATTAGTCTTTAGGGTTCTGGTTTCTAATTGTAATAATTTATAATCCAAATGAATTTAGTACCCACTTTCAAATTCCAACACTTTCAGTTTTATCTTAATAATTCCTTGTATCAACCTGCCATATGCTTCTTCCCTTTCCAACCCTGTGATAATGTCGGTTATCTATTCATTCAGACACCTTTGTATTTCTAATATTGGCCAATTAAAAAAAGCCATCTGTAGGTTCATATAAAATGCTCACCTAGAGGATAAAAGGTTTCATTGAATTTAAAAACACAAAGTACTATGCCACGAGGAAAATAACCCACAGATATAGCTAAATAGCTTACTCTCTCCCTCTCCGTCAGCCTTTCTTTGCCTTTCTTTGGCTACCTTTATAAAATAAAATATTTCATGAGAAAAATTAGCTCTCTAGGAATTCCATCACTGTCAGTAGTAAAAGTGAGAAGACACTATCATTAACCTCTTTTGCCCAATGCCTCTTGAGAGCTTTGGAAAGGCAGCTAGGAACGTAGCTTATCGCTACTTGTTGGGTCAGAGATAACAGCGGTTAGTCACCTGGGAAGTCAGCGGAGCAGAGAGAAGCTAGCTAAGAACTGCTCTGGAGAAATACAAACATAAAAGCTTAAGACTCTTCAATCAGTTGCTCCTCAGACTGCTGAAAACCCCCTGTAGAAGGCCAATTGAGTCTTTGAATGTGCTCATTTTTTTCTGGAGACTCACTGATCAATTTGGTATTGTGCATTGTACAAAGGATCAAAAATCAGAGTCTGCCTACATTGATTGTGATTCCATGTGTCTTGCTAAGGTTACGTGACATTTTTCCCATATGCTCAGTCCCTAGAGAAGGGAATTCTCTAACAGTGGCCTAGTTATGTTTCATAGCTAGCCTTTCTCTCAATTCAACTTTACTTAAAGCACCAGTGATATTTCAGAAACAATGTCTGAAGCTTATATTATTAGAAGCATTTTTATTGACCTAACTGAGCCCTTTGATTTAGTCAACCATATACAGTTTCTTCAGAAATCCCGTGATTCTGGGCTTAGCAGTGACCCTGTAAAACGGTTTTCTCTCCATTTAGTTCTTGCCAACTTAGCCTCGACCTGGAGGTCCAAAATACTTGCAGACTGTCATTTTTAGTGAAGATTAACTGAAGCCTTTTGTTGGCTGATGGTGAAGGAGAGTTCAAAGACTATGCTGGCAGTTCCATTTGCTATCACAGAAAGGTTCTCCTTCTGAAATCATCTCCCTCTTTCTAGCAGATCTGCTATGTCAAGGGTGTGCTTTTTAGCAGAATTTATTCCTTGAGTTGCTCTCAGTGTAAGTTGTCCGCAAAGGCAAAACATTCATGGTAATTTATGTGACATAACTTATTTCAGTAGAGTAATAGAATGGTAGAGCTAAAGGGGATGTTATGGAAGCTTCTGCTTGATATCCTTGTTTTATAGATAGGGAAACTGAGGCCCAGAGGTGTTAAATTACTCACCTGAAGCCATACAAACTAGTTAGTATCAGAGCCTAGAGTACAAACCCAGGCCTCCAGACTCCTAATCAAGTGTTTTTTTCTAATATGTTATGCTGCTTTCTGCCTAGCTAATTCGTGTAGAATTTACCTATCATAAATATACATACATATTACATGTAAATAAATGTATTACATGTAAATAAATATTAGATAGACAGATACACATGTTATTTATTCTATTGGTGGCAACATAGTCTAGCAGTTAAGAGCAGACATAGATCTGAATTCTACCCCTTACTACTGGTGTGAATTTATACATCTAACTTAATCTCTGAGCCTTAGTTGCCTCATCTGTAAAACTGAGACAATAAGAGTACTCACTCACCTGTTAAAATTATGAGAATGAAATAAGAAAATGCATGTAAAGTACTTTGTAAACTGCCTTGAATGGTAGCTATTTTTGCTATTTAACTTTTTTCTACATAGCCCCTCCTGCCTCCCCTCCCCAGGATGAGAATTCCCTTGGAAATCTTAATTTTATTAAGCTAGCATGCAAATGTGTTGTAATGCAACAACATTCTTCTAGCTAGACTGAGTCTAGTGTATCCGTCTTTTTTCTAAGTTAATTGCAGCCTGATTTGGCTCTGTTCAGTATCATATCTATTTCCACAAACAGGAAATTGTCTTTTCTCTATTTTGATTGGCAGGGATGGTTTTATAAACTATATTGAATTATGTTAGTGTTTCTCTATGGTGGAGGAGACACTTTCATTATAAGCCTCTGTTCCTAGGTGCTTATCTCTTTCATAAAATTACCCTTTGGACTGATGTATTTTCAACTTGTTTTCTATTTCAGATGGGGTGGAAAAATTGGAGGGTGTGAAAAATGGAGAAATTTCTTATAACATTTTATTTGACTACCAAGTAATCACATTTAAAGATTTTCCTGTTTGCCCCTGCAGTTTCAAAATGTTAAAATCCCATAAGAACCCAGAAACACACAGCATAATTATTTTAAAGAACAGCTTGCAGAAATTCCACAGGAAGCAACGATGTATATATGAGATCAGAGTCTTATGAAGACACGGTACCTGGTCCCAGAAGGTTTCTTTTTCAAATCATCTTTGACAATCGAGATTAAAAAAAAAAAAAGACAAATAGATTTCTTTAAATTGGATCCTGCTTTGTTATATTCCCAGCTATCTTCCTTTCTCAACATGGTTGAAAAATGTTTATCTGGGAAAAAAAAAGAGGAACAAAATAAACAGGAAGTAAAGGTTAAAGAGTAGTTAAGAAAAACAAGAATTTGTAAATGCCCAAGCCGAGTGCCCTGGGGATTTAGGTCAAATTGCTGTCAACAGGATCTGAAAGAGATGGAGTACCATTTTAAGGAGAGTGCCATTAGGGCTAATCCCAACTAAAGGGGATATGCCTGAGTACCTGAGAGGAGGATAAAGTCAGTTGAAAGAGAATATAAAGGTTATGTCTAGGAGTAGTATAGAAACTTCAAAAGCAACAAGAAGACATGGGCTGAAAGGTTGGGCTCTATAGTGGAAGCTAGATAATGGAGGAACAAGAAGGGATTGTTTAACCACTTAAACTAGTATTAAGTAATGTGGTTATTACAAAATTGCCTGTAAATTATCTGAGAAACCCCCATTTAAAATGTAAGCTCCATGAGATGAGGGCTTATTGTCTGTTTGTTTACTGTTGTTAATATATCTCCAGCACCAAGAGCAATTTCTGGCCCATAGTAGGTGCTCAGTGAACATTTGTTGAATGAGTGAATGATAGAAATTTACTTTGAGGTTTCCTCCTATAAAATAAAGTTAATTTATTTCCCTGAACTGCCTCTAATTGCTGCTTTGGAGTGATGGGAGTAAAAGGTAAAGAAGGACCTTAAACCCAAGATGTAAATCAAAGTAACAGTGGAAACCTGGGCTCAGGGCAAGAATGGTTTGAGGGCTGCCTTTAAAAAGTGTTCCATTCATCTTAGTTGGCAGCAAAATTGGCTTCATTTTCAGACATCCTTTCCCTGAATCCTTAGATATACTATGCTGGCATTAGAAGGGAAGCTAAAGTCAGGCATCCGCAAAGACAAGACTCCCTATTTGACATTTCACCTGCTACTGACAGCCTATGGCAGTTGCTGCTCCATTGCTTGATTCAAAAAAAAAAAAAAAAAAAAAACAGCTTCACACATCAGAAATTCTTCCCTCCTTGTTACTCTCTTAAGCTGATTTGAACCTGTGTAAGCTCTGTGTGGGCTCATCATGCCAGCTCCTAGCAAGCACTCAATAAATATTTATTGAACGAAACAACCCTGTCTGGTCTCACAGTTTGAAAGACTACCTGTTTTGTTGGGCCCCTTTCTGGAGTCCCCCAAAGAAGATAGAGATATAGCAGGAAGAGCAATTATGGGGAAATTGAAGAAAAGGAATGGAAAGTAATTGCAATTTCATGTGTGCCCAAATTCCAGTGCACTTTGGAAAATCCCCTACATATCTCAGATGAGCTGCAACTCCAAATCAACATGTAAAGCAGTTATTTTAAATGTGCAATGCTAAGACTCAAGAAAGTTTAGTACCTGCTTTCCTTCTAGGGTGAAAAGAAAATTCAGTGGGGTGTGTGTGTGTGTGTGTGTGTGTGTGTGTGTGTGTGTCATTATACATGAATACTTATACTTGAGATGACATTATTAAAACATATGTGTCTTTCTTATGTTTCTCTGGCCCACCAGTTAGGGAGTTATATTTAGGTATGTAATTCAAGACTTCCTCACACCTAATCCCAAAGCATTTGAGCATAACCAACATTTTGCTAAAAGGGGGTGGTGTGTGAAGGCAGATACGCTTTCTACAGGATGAAAGTTGGAATTTGAGTCCCTAAAGGTTTATAGGCAGGCCTGGGAGACTCCTGCTTTCAAAGCCAGGAAGTAAAATATCATGGACAGTATTTTTAATACTGGGCTAGATGTGTAGGATGTGAAACTAATACAGGAAATGTAGAACATGAACATTTGGCAACCTTGTGCTTCCTGTCTAAAATAACTATTATGGAACATCAGTGGGAGGTGGTAGGCTATAGTGAATTTTAACATTTTTTGTATTAGACTGCCATACTACTGAATTTTTGTATGTTATAGATTTTTTTTCTGTTTTATTTTTGCTTTTTGTTCTTAGAAAAGTCAGTTCCCAAGTGGGGTGTGTGTGTGCATGTGTGCACGTGTGTGTGCATGTGTGTGTGTGTGTGTGTGTGTGTGTGTGTAAGGGAATATCTATATTTAGCATTTACTTTTAGGTGTATTTGTTTCCAGAGTTACTTTAACAACTAACATGGTATTGTTTGGGCAAGTCATTTATTTTGAGCACTGTAAGATTTCTGATGGGAGTGCTGTAAACTCCAGCTCTAAATTGATGTTGAAGAATCGATAAACTACTTAGCAGAGGAATAAATGGCTTGAGGAAAAAAATAACCAAGTAAAATACGTCTCTCTTTCTGTCCAAGCATGTACAGTGAGAGGGAGCGTATTTGACAAAGAAAGCCTTAAATGGCTGTCACCCTTAGGGTCCTGTCTCTCATCTGGTTTAATTTGGTATATATTTTTTAAAAAATTCAGACAGAGATCACCACAAAAGGAGATCAGAACCTGCTGATTAAAGGTTGGCAAAAGGTTTGGGATCATGAAAGTAACCAGATTATTTTCCTAAAGAAGTAAGAATTATTTTCCCCTGTTTAGAATATCCTTATTAAATAGCATTGTCCCAAATATTATTCAGGGCAATCCAGGAATTAACTTTTTAGTTCAGCAAAAATTTATTGAGCACCTTCTTGGTACCAGATATTCTGCTAGATATTGTAAAAACAACAGTGAAAAAATATATACAAAGGTCTCTGCCCTCATTGAGCTTTACAACAGACAAACGTGGAAATACATAAATATATGCATAAAATATTTATCAATTATAGGAAGTGCTAAGATAGCTATGGACGAGGAAAAATATTAGAGGACCTACTTTGATATCATGGAAAAAAGGTTTCTATGAGAAAGTGAATTTTAGGCTGAGACCTGATAATTGAGGAGGTACTTGTCATGCAAAGAGCCTGAGGAACAGCAAGCACAGTCTCTGAGGCCTCTGTGGGAACAGAGGGAAGGCCAGCATAGTTGAATGAGAGGGAACGTAGCATGAGACGAAGTTGGGAGAGGTAAACATCATACTGGGGTTATAGGTCCAAACAAGTTTGGATTTTTATTCTAAGAGCAGTGAGAATCCATAGAAAGATTTTTAAGCACAGGAGTGATAATGAATTGTTTTACACTTTTCTAAAGACTACTTTGACTGCAACCGTGGTTTGAATGTCTCCTCCAAAACTCATGTTGAAATTTAATTGCCAATGTTAAGAGTATTGGGAGATGGGACCTGTAAGGAATGGTTAGGTCATTGCCAATGTTAACAGTGTTGGGAAATGGGACCTGTAAGAGATGATTAGGTTATGAGAGTTCTGTCCTCATGAATGAGTTAGTGCCACAGGACTGGATTAGTTATTGCAGGAGTGGGCTCCTGATAAAAAGATAGAAGTTTGGCCCTCATTTCCTCTGTTTTGCGTGCTTGCTTGCCCTTCTGCCCTTCAGCCGTGTTATGATGTAGCATGAAGGCCCTTGCCAGATGTAGCCCCTTAACATTGGTCTTCCCAGCCTTCAGAGCCATAGGCCAAATAAACTTCTTTTCTTTATAAATTACCCAGTTTGTGTTATTCTGGTATAGCAACAGAAAATATACTAGAGATAGCTGCTCAGCAGCGAATGAGTTAAAGATGGGCAAGAGTGGAAGCATGACACAGCCAGTTAGGAGGCTATTTACTTACTGCAGGAGCCTAGATAAGAGAACATGGTGACTTGGATGATGTTAGCAATGGTGATGAAAAATGTATTCAAGATGTATTTTAGAATTATAATCAAAAGATAAGATTTAACTGATGGTTGGAATATATGGAATGTTGAAAGAGTAGGAGCCAAGGCCAGCTTCCAGTAGAAAGACGGAAATGATGTTGCGGAAGAAAAAGGAACATCTGCAGTCTAAGCAGCAAGAAAGGATGGGATTTAGCGACACTTGTTCCATTTTAACAACACAGAATATAGATAGAGACGTAGACAGGTTTGCAGATTTGGTGGTAGGAAGATGAAAGAGCTACTTCTTCTGATACCTTTTTCTTCTCCATGAAGTATGAGACAAGATCATTAGTTAATGGCAGGAAGTGGAGTGGAGTGGGGGAAAATATAGAAGGATTGAAGATAGCAATGAAGATATAGTCACTTTAAAGAGTGGGAAAGCAAGTTTACTACAGAAATAGCATTGTTAGGCAGAGATGAGTGCTCAGTTGAGGCTTGTGATCATGAATCCTTTAAATGAAGGAGAAGCCCATTTGCTCAGCTATGTGCATTTTTCGCCAGTCAAATTTATACCTCAGGTGTGGGTCCAGAAAGGCAGTTTAATTGAATTCAACTCACATTTTGTTACATGAGTGCATCAGGGAGAGTATAATATGATATAATGGAATGGGCACATGACTAGGGGTCAGAAGGCCTAGATTGTGATGCAAGCTCAGCTGATTACAAGCCATGTGACCTCAGGCAAGTTGCTTAATACTGCTCTGCCTCTCTTCTCATTAGGAACATAAGAAGGTTGGACTAAATAATCTTTAAGGTTCTTCTTAGCTCTACAACTTGTGATTATTTACTTTTTCCTCTTGTGACAATTCTTGATTTCAACCAATTTCTCATTAATAAAATGTTTTCATTAAATATGTAGACTCTGAAGCCAGACTGCTTAAATTTGAATTCTAACTCCACCAGTTCCAAGCTGTGCAATCTTGATTAAGTCATTTCACCTTTTAATGCCAGAGTTGCTTCATCATTGCCATGGGAATCATAATAGCATATACCTTAAGAGGGTTATTGTAAAGATTGAATGATTCAATGTGTGTAAAGCTCCTAGAAAACAGTGCCTGAAATGTACTGTACCCTCAAAAAATGTTAGCCATTATTATTACCCAAAGTTCTGTATCATTTCGTGGGCCAGAAAATGTCTGAAAGCTTGGAATTCCTTATGCTTACAGGCATGCATACCTCTAACACCCTATTTAGAGCACCTCAGTTTGCTTCAGGGTGATAGTGTGGTATAGAAAATGTATTTTGGAACCAGAGGAACCTTGGTTTGAATCCTGAGTGCCATTTACTTAGCTGTGAGACCTAGGGTAAATAAATTAACCAGTTGATATTCAAATTCCCCTTCTATAAAATGAGGATAGCAGTAATATTTATCTGATAGTTTGTGGGGGAAATTAAATGAGATAGTGCATGTAAAATACCTGACTGTATAGGGCTTGGCATGTAATGGACATTTAATAACAGCAGTTATTGCTGTTATAGTATCCTGCCCTAATATATGACTTCTTATGCCAGCTATTGAGGAATAGGTGACTTTTGTTCTTACTGCTTCTTATTCTCATGGAGCACAGAAGAGCAACAGGTAGCCCATCAAGGAGAAAGATCTGAAAGTAGAAGCAGGATCAGCCAGTAAATTGAAGATGGGGTGAGGCTAGAAGGGCTAAATAAAGGAGTGCACATTTGTTATATGTTGTAATAAGCACTATAAACACATAGATTACTTTTAACAGTGAAATCTTCCTTTTGAGTTTAATGCCATATCAGTGATAGTGGGTTAATAGAACCAGAGACAATCATATGACTGATCTGCTCTGTTCTCAGTCTAGGAAGGTCACCATTGCCTTTCACTTCTGCACAAAGACACCATTGACAGCTTAATTCTCCTGATCCCAGGACATTGGCCATTCCTGAGAAATCCTTGAGCTCCTTGATGAAAAGGCATCATATGAGGCTGAAAAACGTAATTTCATTTATAGCTGACCCTCAGAACTGCTTTGGGAGCAGCGCCTATTTTGCTTCCTGGGTTTGAAAAACATCCTACTGAGTTGTATTGATTATTATTATTATTATTATTATTATTTTACAGAAAGGAAACATGGGGACAAGCCCCTCATTTAAATGCTTTTGTGTAACAATCAAAATGGATCATATAGGGCTAAAAAAGAGCTCAATGAGTATAGATGTTTTAATCCCAATGTTACTTTCCATATTGTATTAATTACAAAGATAAATTGGACCAAAAGTTTTTGTTTTCTTATCAATGTCATTTAAGAAAAATATTAGATTTGATTATCCTAGCTAAAATCTTGGTCTTTCTTGTTAAGTGTATTTCATCTTATTAGCCTGTTAATTTCTTCTGTTAAGCTGAGTGACTAATATTAGTGCAAAATTTTATCAACTGAAAACAGAAAGTAAACTTGTGTCATAGCCCTAATTTCCCCTTGTATGTGCTAGTTAAGTAAGTAATTTGAACCCAGAAGCTAAATTACCTTTACTAGAGATCACAAAGCAGATTAGTTAGTATGAATTATGGGCTTTCTTTCTGCCTCAGATATTTGCTCATATCTATTTTTCTCGCTCTAAAAAGATTGTGATAATAATTGTGATCTTACCAGGTTACACCGTTCTAGTGGCTGGAGCATCAACTCGGATATTGGGATACCATTTGCAGTTGAGCAAGTTCACTTCACTTCTCAATCCATTTCCTCTTGAGAAAAATGACAGTGATAATATCTGTCCTTATCTCTTTTGCTTGGAGGTTGTAAGAATAAATGAAACATGGATGGAAACAGTTTGAGCATAAATACATAAATCCAAGAAATTACGACTCTTCAGGAATTATTTATGTATACCAGTATTTGTGTATTTAGAAAGCCCTTCCCTTACCCATAAAGACATGCACATTTCACCATCATCATCAAACTGAAAGAGACATGCACACATAAATCCTCATGTTTTCAAACATGTTTTTTTTTCTTCAATGGCGTTTAAAAAATGGTTACTTTGAACTGTGTAGAATTGGATGGACATTAATATATTCATATCTGGCTATCTATGTATCCATTTATTTATTCATTAATGTAGTCAGCAGATACTTATCAAATTCTATATGCCAGATCCTATAATATGCTGGGGGAAAAATATAATAATCAAGACAGGAATGACTATTGGCTCATGAGCTTATGGCCAAATAAGGAAGACAATAGACTGTTTAAAAAGTTTCAGTACTGTAATGGGCGATTGTCAGAGCATAGTAGAGTACCTAGCAGAACCTGAGATGTAGAGGGTAGAAAAGGTAGAAATGCTTCCCACAGAAGTGATGTTCAGGCTGAAGCTTTTAGAGAATGAGTAATTGCAACCTAGCAAAGAGTAGTGGGGAAGAGCATTCCAGTCAGAGGGGGCAGAATCACTGCAAAGTTGTGCAGTAATTTAGTGTGTATATCTATCTACACTTAGATATCAACCCTTAGATATTACAGGTAGCTGTGCCTCTGCCTAAACTTGGAGGAACTGCATGGCTTTTCAGACCTTGTGGATTGTTGGCTCTGTCCCTGAATATACTGTATGGATGAAACCCTGGCCTGGCATGAACTGCTTTTGCTCATTGATTACTTTTCTAACTCATAAAAGTCAAGTTCTCAATCTTGAATGTTTTTTAGAACCTTCTTATGGTTCTGAGTGTTGTTTATTTTGGTTATCCCGACTGCAGATAATTGTGTATTTGCACTTAACATGAATTTAGATGCTTTTAAAAAGTTTCTGTATTTTGTCTGGGTTAATTACTCTATTTAGTAGAGTTGTGTCCATCAACACACAGGCTGTTTTATCTATCCAAGCCCCAACAAGTGAGTATAATTTCCTGATATTAACATAGACTCATAAACCGCTGGTCTATGTGATTTGAATAATGACCCTTTATTTTTAAACCATTTTAAGACCATACAAATCACTTTCTAAAATTAGTTGAAGTCATTTCCTTCCCAAACTTTCTAGGATTTTCTTCCTTCACTGAGCTCTAGCTACTAACAAACTTTCAGTTGTGTATGTTTGAACTATCTCTTGTTCACTTTTAACAATTTTCCTACACCGTTTACAAAGCAACAAACCACTGCCTTGTTTTTTCTTCAACCTAAAAGCACTTTACCCCCCAAATTAATGTCTGGACCCAAGCCAAGCACAGCACTCTTCACAAGGTAAGTAGAGAATGTTGTGTATAATTAACAGAGGGCCATGGTAACTCATTTCACTGGCTTGAATATGGATCTAATGTCTGCAGATGCTAGCACTTCTGAGGCACAGAAAATGGTTTTAAATGTGATCCTGGTATGAACTTGACAATACATATGGTGAACAACTATAATGTGTAATTACATATGCTTATCTCTTTGTGGGACTTTTATTTATTTATTTACAAAAAGGGCACCAAAGCCCAACTCTGTCTCTCTGTTTGGACTGTGTAAGTTGATGGCTGACAAAACAGGGTTCAGAGTTGACATAATGTCTACCACATGGTTAACTTTAGTTTTTGAATGTGACCATCAATAGTTGTAAAGAAAACACACTTCTCTATTCTTTCATAAAACATCGTATTATGAAAATTTTTAAATATAGAGAAAATGTGCTATCCAGGAGTCTTTTTATCTGCAGGGAATATGATCCAAGACTCCGGTGGAAGCCTAAAACCATGGATGGTGCTGAACCTTATATAATGCTATATTTTTTCCTATACCTACCTATGATAAAGCTTAATATATAAATTAGGTACAGTAAGAGATTAACAACAATAACCAATAATAAAATAGAATAACTATAACACTATACTGTAATAAGTTATATTAATATGGTCCTTCTCTTCCTCCCTCTCTCTCTTTTTCTCTCTCATAGTATCTTATGCACTGTACTCAGCCTCCTCCTTCTTCTTCTTCTTGTAATCTATTGATATGATAACTGAGAGGTCTACTAAGCGACTGATGGGTGGGTAGTGTATACAGCATGGCTACTCTGAATGAGGGCATAAATCATCCATGCCTTGGATGAAATGGAGTGGAATGAGTGAGATTCCATTGTGCTACTCAGAATGGTGCACAATTTAAAACTTAGGAATTGTTTATTTCTGGAATTTTCCGTTTAACATTTCCAGACTGTGCTTGACCACAGATAACTGAAACTGTGGAAAGCAAAAGTGCAGTTAAGGGAGAACTACTGTACAGTTATACCCACCATACAGATTTACCAAACATTTTTTCTGTATTTGTTTCCAACCAATTAAGAATACAGATATGGTTGACCAGTTGAAGTTTACTTTGTCCCCTTCCCTAATGAAATTTCCCTCCCTTCATACCCAGAGGAAGTACCCCCACTGAAGTTGGTGTGGCCCTTTACCAGCCATGTGTTTGTACACATGTATGAATTTAGGAACAGTATTTGACATAGTTTAAATGTTTGTAAAATTTGTATAATACTGTATGTATCATAAAGTAACTTTCTTTTTTTCATTCAATGTATTTTTGAGATTTATCTATATTGCTATACATATCCATTCATTTTAACAGCTGTAGAATATTTCATTTTATGAATGATGATTTCTTAATGTATTTGTCAATTTCTTTGTTGATGGAATTCTTAGATTGCTTCTCATTTTTTACTATTACAAAAAGCATTCCAATACACATAATTTTTTCATGTCATCTTGTGCATGTGTGTGAGATGTTTTTCACCTTAAAGTCGTTTTGCTGGGTTGTGGAAGGTATTCATCTTCAACTTTACTAGATATTGCCAAATTGTTCTCCAAAGTTGTTGTACCACTTTATACTTCCACAGATAGTTCATGGGGGTTCCACATCTCCAGCCCTCAGTATTGTCAGTCTTAAAAATTTCATCAGTTTCATAGGTATGAAATAATGTCTCACTGTGTTTTAATGCGCATTTTCCCATTTATTAGTGAGGTTTATTAGCTTTCCATGTGTTTATTGGCCATGTGGGTTTCCTCTTCTGATAATTGCCTATTCATATCATTGCTCATTATTCTATTTGGTTGTTAGTCTTTTTGTTACTGATTTGAAGGAGATTATTCTGGATACTATTCCCTCATGCTTTGTAAATATCCTTTCCCAGCCTGCAGCTTGTCTTTTAACTTTACTTACTGCCTTTGCTGAACAAGACCTTTTAATTTTACTGGAATAAAATATATCAAGGTCCTATTCTTTAAATATAAAACTGTGTAAAAGAGAGTATCATTCTCACACAACTGGAATATTCCTCATTATATTAAAATGAAGCAACTTGAAGTAAGACACCAGATTATATTGATATGACTTCATATAAAATAAGCTTTGGACGTTACCTGCAAATGTATGAGAGTTGTTATCACTAAAAATGTAACTTCAATAGACCCTTGAAGAAAAATTAACTAAAGTTATGGAAGATGAAAAAGATCTAGACATCTGCTGTACAACAATGTGCATATGGTTAGCAATACTCTATTGTACATTTAAAATTTTGTTAAGAGGGTAGATGTCATGTTATTTGTGATTTTTTTCCCACAATAGAAAGGAAGCTAGGTAAATAATTCGGTACATTTCTTTCAACCTAGAAAAAAGCCATTTCCTAAGAAATCTGTCAGTTACTTTATCAACAGCTATTTGCCTTGGACAAATAATTTCACCTCTCTTCTCATTTTTCCCAAATATAAAGCAAAGAAATTGTTTTATGGTCTCTAAGGCCCATTCCAGCTCTAAAAGTTTTATGACATGAGAAATAATGTGTTAAATGTATTCTAATGATTTCAAATGTTCATTAAGAATTTTTACAATTCCAGATCATGCAGATTTTTTAAGGAATTCTACTAATGTCTCTTGGAGGGCTTTTCGTATACATCTGTAGTCTCTTTCAAACCTTGAGTGTCATTGATAGTGCCCCAAATAATTCCCATAGATGCTCTTGGAAGACCTAAGCCAAGAGAAGAAAAAATAATGAAGAAGGAAGATAAGTTGTAAAAGATCAGAGAGGGAAGATGGAGTGAGGATAGTGAGGTATATTTGGAGAGGAAGCTTCAAGACCATTCTGTAACACCAAAGTTGGTGACCTGTGTTCCAAAAAGTCAGAAAAATATATTATTTTAATAAAGAACAGAAGGTCTAATATGTGGATGTGGGCTGGTCAAATATGTGAATCTTGGTCAAATGCATACATCAGCAGCATCTGACTTATAAATCATTGCCCTTTGCATTTAAAGATGACCCGTATCATGACTATTGGTCTCTATTGGCAAATGGCTGTATTTTGTATGCTGCCTCCATGTGAAAGCTCTGATTTCGCAGTGAAAGCCACTACTAGAAGATTTTTTAAGATTTTTTTTTTCATGTAAGACTGTGCTGCTGGTATTCTCGGCTCGAATCCTTGTCAGAAACAGCCATCCTATCCCCTAAGGTCTGCTGCCACTCACCAACACTGTCTCAGGTGTGTTTGAGGTGAGCAACCTTTAAAAATCATTTCTCTACTTTTCATTGTCCCATTTATTTTCCTGATTATCTTTCATTTTGCAGATATTCTGCCCCTCTATATATCTGCCAGTAGCCTGGTTTTGTTAGAGGATTTTAGTGTGGGTGTTCTTCTGTTGACTTCTAGGTGAGGCTGATTAAACTACGCAAGAAGACAGATAGCATCCAAGTCTGATAGTAAAATAAAAGGGTAGGCATGGTCACTCTGCCCATCAGCACCCTTTTACATTACAGATGCTCCTTGACTTACAATGGGGTTACATCCCAATAAACCCATTATAAGTTGAAAATATTATAAGTTAAAAATGCATTTAATATACCTAACCTAGCAAACATCACAGCTTAGTCTAGCATAGTACTTTAAATGTGCTCAGAACGCTTACATTAGCCTATAGTTGGGCAAAATCACCTAACACAAAACCTTTTTTATAATAAAGTATTGAATATCTTATGCAATTTATTGAACACTGTACTGAAAGTGAAAAACAGAATGGCTCTCTGCTGCTGACATGTCAAGAAAGTATTGTACCACATATTGCTAGCCTCAGAAAAGATCAAAATTCAAAATTTGAAGTAATATTTCTATTGAATGATGTTGCTTTCGCACCATTGTGAAGTTGAAAAATCATAAGTCAAACCATCATAAGTCAAGGACCATCTGGATATTCAAGCCCTACAGGAACACTAACTTTTCCTTGAATTTACTTTTGCACTCTGTGCACTTTGTGCCTTTGCTCCAGCAATCCCTTTTGCCTAAATGCTCTCCTCTCTTTTCACTTCCTGTCCTCTGTGTTCTACTTATTCTCTCTCTCTCTCTTTTTTTTTTGAGATGGAGTCTCACTCTGTTGCCCAGGCTGGAGTGCAGTGGTGCGATCTCGGCTCACTGCAACCTCTGCCTCCTGAGCTCAAGCAATTTCTCCTGCCTCAGCTGCCTGAGTAGCTGGGACTACAGACAGTTGCCGCTACGCCTGTCTAATTTTGTTTATTTTTTGTAAAGACGGAGTTTCGCCATTTTGCCCAGGCTGCTCTCAAACCCCTGGACTTAAGTGATCCACCTGCCTCGGCCTCCCAAAGTGCTGGGATTACCTGCATGAGCCACTGCGCCTGGCGTGCCCTACTTATTCTTTAAGAATGAGCTCAAACATAACTTACTAAAGAGGTCACCCCTCCCCAGAGAATTAGTCATTTCTTTTCTTTTTTAAAAAATAAAAAATTATTTTTAATTAACAGATAAAAGTTGTATATATTTAATGACATGATGTTTTGAAATATGCATAAATTGTGGAATAACTAAATTGAGCTAATTAACATGTGTTACATCACATACTTAACATATTTTGTGGTGAGAACACTTAAAATATACTCTCAGTGATTTTCAAGAATACAATACATTGTTATTAACTGTAGTCACCATGTTGTACAATAGATCTCTTGAATTTAGTCCTCCTTTCTAATTGAAATTTTGAACCCTTTTACCATAATATCCTCAACTCCTCATCCCCCAACCACTTCCTGGTAACCACCATTCTACTCTGCTTCTGTGAGTTTAATTTTTTTAGATTCCACATATAAGTGAGATTATGTGGTATTTGTCTTTCTGTGCCTGGCTTATTTCACTTAACATAATGTTCTTCACTTTCATCCATATTGTTGGCAAAAGACAAGATTTCTTTCCTTTTAAATGCCGAATATAATTCTTTTGTATATATTTTCCTAATTTTCTTTATTCATCTGTTGATGGAAACTTAGGTTGATTCCACAAATGGCTATTATGAATAGTGCTTCAGTGAACGTGGAAGTGCAGATACCTCTTTGGACATACTGAATTTATTTCCTTTGGATGTACACCTAAAAGTGGGATTACTAGGTCATATGATAGTTCTATTTTTAATTTTATGAGGAACCTCCATACTCTTTTTTTCCATAATGGCTATACTAATTTATATTCCCACCAACAATGTGCAAGCACTCCCTTTTCTCCAAATTCTCACTAACACATGTTATCTTCCATCTTTTTGATAATATCCATTCTGTCAGGTGTGGAGTGATAACTCATTGTGTTTTTATTTGCATTTCCCTGATAATTAGTAACATTGAGCATCTTTTCACATACCTGTTGGCTATCAGTATGTCTTCTTTTGAGAAATGTCTATTCAGGTCCTTTGTCCATTTTAAAAATCGGGTTCTTTTCCTGCTATTGAATTGAGTTCCTTACATATTTTGGATAGTAATTCCTTATCAGATAAATGGTTTGCAAAGGTTTTCTCCCATTCTGTAGGTTGTCTCTTCAGTCTGTTGTTTCCTTTGCTATGCAGAAGCTTTTTAGATTGATGTATAATCCTATTTGTCTATTTTTGTTTTTGTTGCCTGTGCTTTTGGGGTCCTATCCTTAAAATCATTGCCCAGACCAATGTCATGGTGCCTTTTTTCTTTGTTTTCTTTTCTTTTTAAATTATACTTTAAGTTCTGGGATACATGTGCAGAACATGCAGGTTTGTTACATGGGTATACACGTGCCATGGTGGTTTGCTGCACCCATCAACCTGTCATCTGCATCTCCTCCTCTACCCTTCCACCACCTGACAGGTGTGTGATGTTCCCCTCCCTGTGTCCATGTGTTCTCATTGTTCAACTCCCACTTATGAGTGAGAACATGCAGTGTTTGGTTTTTCTGTTCCTGTGTTAGTTTGCTGAGAAGGATGCTTTCCAGCTTCATCCATGTCCCTGCAAAAGACATGAACTCATCCTTTTTTATGGCTGCATAGTATTCCATGATATTTATGTGCCACATTTTCTTTATCTAGTCTATCATTGATGGGCATTTGGATTGGTTCCAAGTCTTTGCTATTGTGAATAGTGCTGCAATAAACATATGTGTGCATGTGTTTTATATTAGAGTGATTTATAATCCTTTGGGTATATATCCAGTAATGAGATTGCCGGGTCAAATGGTATTTCTATTCCTAGATCCTTGAGGAATTGCCACACTGTCTTCCACAATAGTTGAACTAATTTACATTCCCATCAGCAGTGTAAAAGTGTTCCTATTTCTCCACATCCTCTCCAGCGTCTTTTGTTTCCTGACTTTTTAATGATCGCCATTTTAACTGGCATGAGATGATATCTCATTGTGGTTTTGATTTGCATTTCTCTAATGACTGGTGATGATGAGCTTTTTTTCATATGTTTGTTGGCTGCATAAATGTCTTCTTTTGAGAAGTGTCTGTTCATATCTTTTGCCCACTTTTTGATGGAGTTGTTTTCATTCTTATAAATTTGTTTAAGTTCCTTATAGATTCTGCATATTAGACCTTTGTCAGATGGATTGATTGCAAAAATGTTGTCTCATTCTGTAGGTTGCCTGTTCACCCTGATGATAGCTTCTTTTGCTGTGCAAAAGCTCTTATAGTTTAATTAGATCCCATTTGTCAATTTTGGCTTTTGTTGCCATTGTTTTTGGTGTTTTAGTCATGAATGGTATTGCCTACGTTTTCTTCTAGGGTTTTTATGGTTTTAGTTCTTACATTTAAGTCTTTAATCCATCTTGAGTTGATTTTTGTATTAGGTGTAAGGAAGCAGTCCAGTTTCAGTTTTCTGCATGTGGCTAGCCGGTTTTTCCAATACCATTTATTAAATAGGGAATCCTTTCCCCATTGCTTGTTTTTGTCAGGTTTGTCAATGATCAGATGGTTGTAGATATGTGGTGTTATTTCTGAGGTCTCTGTTCTGTTCCATTGGTCTGTATATCTGTTTTGGTACCAGTACCATGCTGTTTTGGTTACCGTAGCCTTGTTGTGTAGTTTGACGTCAGGTAGCGTGATGCCTCCAGCTTTGTTCTTTTTGCTTAGGATTGTCTTGGCTATGTGGGCTCTTTTTTTTGTTCCATATGAAATTTTAAGTAGTTTTTTCTAATTCCATGAAGAAAGTCAATGGTAGCTTGATGGGAATAATATTAAATCTATAAATTACTTTGGGCATTATGGCCATTTTCATGATATTGATTCCTCCTATACATGAGCATGGGATGTTTTTCCATTTGTTTGTGTCCTCTCTTATTTGCTTGAGCAGTGTGGTTTGTAGTTCTTGAAGAGTTCCTTCACATCCCTTGTAAGTTGTATTCCTAGGTATTTTATTCTCTTTGTAGCAGTTGTGAATGGGAGTTCACTCATGATTTGGCTGTCTATTATTGTGTATAGGAATTCTTGTGATTTTTGCACATTAATTTTGTATCCTGAGACCTTGCGGAAATTGCTTATCAGCTGAAGGAGATTTTGGGCTGAGATGATGGGGTTTTCTAAATATACAGTCATGTCATCTGCAAACAGAGACAATTTGATTTCCTCTTTTCCTATTTGAATACCCTTTATTTCTTTCTCTTGCCTGACTGCCCTGGCCAGAACTTCCAATACTATGTTGAATAGGAGTGGTGAGAGAGGGCATCCTTGTCTTGTGCCGGTTTTCAAAGGGAATGCTTCCAGCTTCTGCCCATTCAGTATGATATTGGCTGTGGGTTTGTCATAAATAGCTCTTACTATAGTTTTTAGCATGAAGGGGTGTTGAATTTTATGGAAGACCTTTTCTGCATCTATTGAGATAATCATGTGGTTTTTGTCATTGGTTCCGTTTATGTGATGGATTATGTTTATTGATTTGCGTGTATTGAACCAGCCTTGCATGCCAAGGATGAAGCTGACTTGATCGTGGTGGGTAAGCTTTTTGATGTGCTGCTGGATTCAGTTGGCCAGTATTTTATTGAGGATTTTCACATCGATGTTCATCAGTGATATTGGCCTGAAATTTTCTTTTATTTGTTGTGTCTTTGCCAGGTTTTGGTATAAGGATGATGCTGGCCTCATAAAATTAGTTAGGGAGGAGTCCCTTTCTTTCTATTGTTTGGAATAGTTTCAGAAGGAATGGTACCAACTCCTCTTTGTACCTCTGGTAGAATTTGGCTGTGAATCTGTCTAGTCCTGGGCTTTTTTTTGGTTGGTAGGCTATTAATTACTGCCTCAATTTCAGAACTTGTTATTGGTCTATTCAGGGACTTGACTTCTTCCTGGTTTAGTGTTGGGAGGGTTTATGTGTCCAGGAATTTATCCATTTCTTCTAGAGTTTCCACTTTATTTGTGTAGAGGTGTTTATACTATTCTCTGATGGTAGTTTGTATTTCTGTGGGATCAGGGGTGATCTCGCCTGTATCATTTTTATTGTGTCTATATGATTCTTTTTTCTTCTTTATTAGCCTGGATAGTGGTCTATTTTGTTAATCTTTTCAAAAAATCAGCTCCTGGATTCATTGTTTTTTGTTTTTTGAAGTGTTTTTTCATGTCTTATCTCCTTCAGTTCTGCTCTGATCTTAGTTATTTCTTGTCTTCTGCTAGCTTTTGAATTTGTTTGCTCTTGCTTCTTTAGTTCTTTTAATTGTGATGTTAGGGTTTCGATTTTACATCTTTCCCACTTTCTCCTGTGGGCATTTAGTGCTGTAAATTTCTCTATAAACACTGCTTTAGCTATGTCCCAGAGATTCTAGTACATTGTGTCTTTGTTCTCATTGGTTTCAGAGAACTTATTTATTTCTGCCTTAATTTCGTTACTTACCCAGTAGTCATTCAGGAGCAGGTTGTTCAGTTTCCATGTAAATGTGTGGTTTTCAGTGAGTTTCTTAATCCTGAGTTCTAATTTGATTGCAGTGTTGTCTGAGAGACTGTTATGATTTCCGTTCTTTTGCATTTGCTGAGGAGTGTTTTACTTCCAATCATGTGGTCAATTTTAGAGTAAGTATGATGTGGTATTGAGAAGAATGTATATTCTGCTGATTTGAGCTGGAGAGTTCTGTAGATGTCTAATAGGTCCGTTTGGTCCAGAGCTGAGTTCAAGTCCTGTCTATCCTTGTTGATTTTCTGTCTCGTTGATCTTTCTAATATTGACAGTGGGTTGTTAGAATCTCCCACTATTATTGTGTGGGAGTCTAAGTCTCTTTGTAGGTATCTAAGAACTTGCTTTATGAATCTGGGTGCTCCTGTATTGGGTGCATATATATTTAGGATAGTTAGCTCTTCTTGTTGCATTGATCCCTTTACCATCATGTAATGGTCTTCTTTGTCTTTTTTGGTCTTTGTTGGTTTAAAGTCTGTTTTATCAGAGACTAGGATTGCAACCCCTGCTTTTTTTGTTTGTTTGTTTGCTTTTGTTTTTGTTTTTTTGCTTTCCATTTGCTTGGTAAATATTCATCCATCCCTTTATTTTGAGCCTCTGTGTGTCTTGGGTCTCCTGATTACAGCACACCAATGGGTCTTGACTCTATCCAATTTGCCAGTCTGTGTCTTTTAATTGGGACATTTAGCCCATTTATATTTAAGATTAATAGTGTTATGTGTGAATTTGATCCTGTTATGATTATGCTGGCTGGTTATTTTGCCTGTTAGTTGATGCACTGTCTTCATAGTGTTGATGGTCTTTACAATTTGGTATGTTTTTACAGTGGCTGGTACCGGATTTTCCTTTCCATATTTAGTGCTTCCTTCAGGGACTCTTGTAAGGCAGCCCTGGTGGTGACCAAACCTCTCAGTATTTGCTTGTCTGTAAAGGATTTTATTTCTCCTTCACTTATGAAGCTTAGTTTGAGTGGATATGAAATTCTGAGATGAAAATTATTTTGTTTAAAAATGTTGAATATTGGCCCCCACTCTCTTCTGGCTTATAGGGTTTCTGCAGAGATCTGCTCTTAGTCTGATGGGCCTCTCTTTTTGGGTAACCTGACCTTTCTCTCTGGCTACCCTTAACATTTTTTCCTTCATTTCAACCTTGGTGAATTTGATGATTATATGTCTTAGTGTTGCTCTTCTCAAGGAATATCTTTGTGGTGTTCTCTGTATTTCCTGAATTTAAGTGTTAGCCTGTCTTGCTAGGTTGGAGAAGTTCTCCTGGATAATATCCTGAAAAGTGTTTTGCAACTTGGTTCCATTCTCCCCGTCACTTTCAGGTACACCAATCAAACATAGGTTTGGTCTTTTTCACACAGTCCCATATTTTTTGGAAGCTTTGTTCATTGCTTTTCATTCTTTCTTCTGTAATCTTGTCTTCGTGCTTTATTTCATTAAGTTGATCTTCGATCTCTGATGTCCTTTCTTCCTTTTGATTGATTTGGCTATGGATACTTGTGTATGCTTCACGAAGTTCTTGTGCTGTGTTTTTCAGCTCCCTCAGGTCATTTATGTTCTTCTCTAAACTGGTTATTCTAGTTAGCAATTCCTCTAACCTTTTTTCAAGGTTCTTAGCTTCCTTGCATTGGGTTAGAACATGCTCCTTTAGCTCGGTGGAGTTTGTTATTACCCACCTTCTGAAGCCTACTTCTGTCAGTTCATCAAATTCATTCTCTATCCAGCTTTGTTCTCTTGCTGGCGAGGAGTTGTGATCCTTTGAAGGAGAAGAGGCGTTCTGGTTTTTGGAATTTTCAGACTTTTTGCGCTGGTTTTTCCTCATCTTTGTGGATTTGTCTACCTTTGATCTTTGATGTTGGTGACTATCAGATGGGGTTTCTGTGTGGTGGTCCTTTTTGTTGATGTTGATGCTATTCCTTTCTTGGGCTGTGCCCACTGTCTAACCAGTCCCAATGAGATGAGCCAGATACCTCATTGGAAATGAAGAAATCACCCGCCTTCTGCGTTGATCTCGCTGGGAGCTGCAGACTGGAGCTGTTCCTATTCAGCCATCTTTCCAGCCACCCCCTTTCTTCATTTTCTTATAGTGGTGTTACAGCTTTAGCTCTTACATTTAAGTCCCTAATCCATATTGCGCTGATTTTTGTATGTGTGTAAAATAAAGTTTAATGTCATTCTTCTGAATGTGCATATACAGTTTTCCTAGCACCATTTATTGAAGAGGCTGTCCTTTCTCCTTGCGTGTTCTTGGCACCTTTGTTGAAAATCAATTTACTTTAAAGGAATGGATTTATTTCTAAGCTCTCTATTTTGTTCCATCAGTGTATGTGTCTGTTGTTATACCAGTGTAGGTTGAGTGTCCCTTACCTAAAATGCTTGGGACCAGAAGTGTTTCAGATTTTGGAATTTTCCAGATTTTGGAATATTTGCATTATACCTGCTGGTTAAGCATACATAATTCAAAAATCTAAAGTCTGACATGCTCCAATGCGCATTTTCTTTTAGCATCATGTCACTGCTCAAAAAATTTTGGATTTTGGAGTGTTTTAGATTTCAGATTTTCAGATTAGGGATACTCAACGTATGCTCTTTTAGTTACTATAGCTTTGTAGTATATTTTGAAGTCAGGTAGTGTGCTTCCCCTAACTTTGTTCTTTTTGCTCAGGATGCTTTATTTGGGGTCTTTTGTGATTCCACACAAATTTCAGGATTGATTTTTCATTTTTGTGAAAAATGTCAGTGAAATTTTGATAGGGATTGCGTTTACTCTGTAGATTGCCTTGGTAATATGAACATTTTAAGAATGTTAATTATTTTAATCCACAAACATGGGATATCTTTCCATTTATTTGTTTCTTCATGTCTTCCATTTACATTCATGGTAATTATTGGTAAGTAAGAATTAACTACTGCCGTTTTGTTCATTGTCTTCTGGTTGTTTTGAAGATCTGTTGTTCCTTTCTTCCTCTCTTGCCATCTTCTTTTGTGATGAAGTGATTTCCTTTAGTGATATGCTTTGAATCTCATTTCTGAAAGACAGCTTTGCTGTGTAAAGTTTATTCTTAGTTGCTAGGTTTCTTTTTTCTTTAACTCTTTAAATATATTGTGCTGCTCTCTCCTGGCCTGTAATGTTTCTGCTGAGAAATCCACTGCTAGACTTACTGAATTTCCCTTATATGTGATTTGTCTCTTTTCTCTTGTTGCTTTCAGAATACCCTCTTTGTCTTGGCTTTTTGACAGTTTGATTATATGTCTGAGTATAGTCTTTTTTGGATTGAATCTGATTTGAGACTTTTGATCTTCTTTTACCTGGCTATTTATATCTTTTCCCAGATTTGGAAAGTTTTCTGCTATTTTTCTTTAAAAATAAGCTTTATACCCCTTTGTCATCTCTCTCTTCTACTTTAATTCTTATACCTCTAATTTTTGCTCTATTGATGCTACCCCATAAATCATGTGTTCGCATCCTTTGTTTTCATTCTTTTTTTTCTCTTACTGTATATTTTCAAATAACCTGCCTTCAAGTTCACACATTCTTTCTCCTGCCTGATCAAGCCTGCTGTTGACACTCTGTATTGTATTTTTCATTTAATTCATTGTGTTTTTCAGCTCCAGAATTTCTGTTTGTTTGATTTTTAAAATAATTTCAATCTCTGTTAAATGTTTTAGTTTCTCATTTTGATCATTTATTATTTTTTTTATTTCAATGAATTGTTTCTCTGTATGTTTTGTAAGTGTGCTAAGCCTTCTTAAAACAATTTGACGTATTTGTCAGGCATATTATAAATCTTCATATCTTTAGAGTTGGTTACTGGAGCTTTATTTTGTTCTTTTGGTGGGATTGTATTTCCCTGATCGTTACTGACATTTGTGGATTGGTATCTGCACATTTTAAAAAGTATGGGCTTATTCTAGCTTTGTAAACTGGCTTCGTCTCCCAAAGCCCTTCACTAGTCAGTCCATTTAGAGATTCTGGGAAGACCATTTGGTGTGGTCCACAGGCAGGCTTGCTTTTGGAGTCTTTGAGCAGGCTGGCCTGCCTGGATCAGCAGATGGATGGACCTAGTGCCTGGCTGGTTGGGGTTGAGCCTGGAGTCTGGATTTACTGTGGCGTACCTGTTGATTGAGTCTACTTGAAAAAACCTGGAGCCTAAGTCCTTTAGGGTGGAACTGGAAACTGTATCCTTGGAGGCTGGCCTAAAGCCTGAATCCTAGGGGCTGGCTTGGTGCTGGACTGGGCCTTGCACCTGAGTCTGCAGGGGTAGCCAGGTGCTGGGATGGGCCTGGCATCTGGGTCCACTGGGATGAGCCTGAAGCCTGAGTCTTTGAGGGCTGGTCTGGCACTGCAGTGAGCCTAGTACCTGAGACCACTCATGTGGGCAGATAGCCTGAATCCACAGGGACTGGCCTAGAGCCTGAGTCTGCAGGGGTGGTTCTAGAGCCTTGGTCCATTGGGGGCTGTCCTGGAACCGGGGTCTACTGGGGTGGGCATGTACCCTGGGTTTTCTGAAGCAGGCTGATCCCTAAGGCCGCTGAAACCTTGGGTAACAGAGACTAGCCTTGAACCTGAGGCTAGTCTGGTGCTGGGGCAGTCCTAGAGCTTAGGTGTGCATGGGCCAGCCTGGTTCCTGGTAGCTCCTGGAGATGGTTTGCAACATGGGACTATGGGACTGGCCTGGAGCCTGGGTCTGTCAGGGCTGGCCCAGTGCTTGGGTCTACTGGGATAGGCCTGAACCCTTCGTCTGTTGGGACAGGTCTGGACCATGGGTTTGCTGAAGAAGCAGTGGGCCACAGGGACAGGCCTGGATGGTGGGCCCACAGGGACTTGGCCTGGCACTGGGCAGGCCTGAAGCCTATGTTCATGGGGTCCAGCCTGGTGCCTGAGGCCGGGGTGCTGATCTGACATTGGGACAGGCATGAAACCTAAGACTACATGGGCCTACTCAGCTGTGGGTTAGTCTGAAGCCTGGAGTAGGCCTGGAGTCTGAGGCTTCAGGGGCTGGCCTGGCACTGGGCAGTCCTAGAGGCTATATCCAGGAGTGTTGGCCTGATGAATAGGACTGTGGGGGCTGACCTAGTGCTATGGTGGGCCTGAAGCCTAGGGCCATCGTGGCCAGCCTGGTGCTGGGGGAAGTCTGAAGTCTGGAGCAACTGAGCCTGGCTTAGCCCTGGGGTGGACCTGGAGACTGAGTCTGCATGTCGTGGTTGGATATTGAGTCTGTGGGAGCTATCCTGATGCCGTGGTGGGCTTAGAGGTTCAGTCTGTGAGTACCAGCCTAAAGTCTGGGTCCATGGGAGCCTGCCCAGCAGTGGAATTTACTGAGACAGCCTGGTGTTGGGGTCCAAGGTAAAATCTGGTGCGCACTTCCCTCCTCTTCTACGAAGCAGAGGGTATCTTTCCATACCGTGCTGCCTGGGGTTGGGAGTGGGATTGACGTGGATAGTATAAAACTGTCTTACACTCTTCAGTGTATCATTTCTTATTTCTGTGCTCCGCCGAAGTGCTGTAGTCTCTCACCTGGTTTCCTTCACTCTTGTGTAGGTATTTTTGCGTGTAGGTAGTTGTTCAAATTGATGTTTCTGTGGGGAGAGGAGTGCGAGAAGCTCTATTCCACCATTTTGCTCAGGTCTTTCCACTTTCAATCATCTCGCTCCATTTTTTTGGTGCTTTTTAAGTATGTATCACATTGTGTTATTGCTCCTTGTCTGCATCTGTTCTGCAGACACACACACACACACACACACACACACAAAACACACATTTTGTAACCTTCTTGGGGGTGAAGACTTAACTTAAACTTGTAATAAAAATGTACCCCTTTCCTAATTGTAACCATTACTAAATTGTTCTACTCACAATTTAATACATAAAGAATGAGAAGAGGGAGACAAATCTAAGGAGGGACTTAATTGTGGACAATAAAACAAACTTTGCTTTTTTCCCAGTCCAAGTGGTATAAAGCTTACTTTGGGGAGAATAAAAAAAAAATCGATCTTGGACATATGCTTTGGCCTTGTTTAGAGAACCATGAAAGAGTGAATTTTCATTGTCACCCCAGTAGAATCCAGTACTATAGTAGTGACACCAATTTTGGCAAATGTGGAACTAGCATCATTACTTTAGGTAGCATACTGTAAACTTTCTTCATGACAGTGTTATAGATGCTATCTGAAGTGGATATGCCAGCATCAACACTTGTTAAAATTGTGGTGACTGGTTCATTGTATTTTCAACAGCTGCACGTAAATCAACTCCTCCTCTGTAATGGAATAGCTAGTGCAGCTACCAACAAAGATGAAACAAATTGTAATTTTCTGATATCTTCAGGTAACTAAAGCAGTATGTCTCTGTTAATAAACTTAATAAAACTCTCATGAACATTGTCATTTCCTGCATTTATCACCTTTATCACTATTTCTTGTTGGTCAATAGGAACATAACAGAAACTCACTTCCAGGCTAGAGGATCTTGAAGAAAATATTGACCAGACTTTGTAATTAAAAATAACTAAAAACTTATTGGCCTTTATATCACATACAAGGGCAATTAGTAGCCTACCATAAATATGCATTCTATGGTGTACTAAGAGAGATATAAAATTAGTAGTTTAGTCTCTAGTTCTGTGAAGTGAGAAACAATATACAAAATGGACATCTATACATTTTATAGCTCAATAAGGTGATAGAGACTGAAAGTGCTTGGAGAATATAAATTAAAGAGAGGTCCTTACGATATAGGGTTATTCCAAAAAGGATTTTTTAGTCTTGCTAGGCTATTTGCTAGCCTACCCAAATCACATTTGCCAGAGTTTGGGATCTACCCCTTCCTGCTACAATCAGTAACAATCTCTGCTAGCTTTACAGATATTACAGATTTTGAAATTTCTTTCCAATGCTGCATATGCCCTCCTTTGTACCTAATTGGTGGTCCTTTTGTATACATTTTTAATTCCAGTTTTATGGCTAAATATCGGAATTTGCTTTCTGAATAATTCAATTACCAAAAATACCTTTTGACCTATTCACATATACAATTCACCTATCCATATTTTATGCCAATTACTTTTATATCCCAAGATTAGAAGGGGCTATGTAAAGAAGTCTTAGTTTTTGTTGTCTTAGCTCTTTAAGAAAACAGGTGAGGAAGGTAAGAGACACCAAATGTTTCCTAGAAAATGAGGTCACAGCTTTTGCTAACATACCTAATGTACTTCCTGTATTTGGACAAAGCGCTTAATCACCAACATACTATATAATTTACCTATTTATTTTGTTTATTTTCTGTGTCTGCTACCAGAATGTGAGCTCCACAAAGGCCTGAATTTTCGTCTGTTTTGTTCACTGTTGTATTTCAAGAACCTAGCATGTAGTAATTACTCAATAAATGTTAATTGAATAAAAGGAAAGTCATCCAAGGTATATTTGATCAATTTAAGCTCAGGTATCTAGGGCGACTACAAGTAAGGAAGAATGAGTAAAAGGCAACTCATTTTTACTGAGTATTTTTGCTATGTATCAGATTATCTGTTGACTATGCTTTGCTTGAATTGCTCCATATAAGTACCACAAAGCTCTGTGAAGTAGATAATATCCCCATTTACGGACAAAGAAATCAATGTTCGACGAATTAATTATCTTCCAAAGATGCACAGTCAGCAAATGGCAGGGCAGGACTGTCATGCTAGACAGTTTGACTCCAGAGCCCTTCTTAACGCTACTATTCTGGTTGTTTGAAAAGGCCAGAGAAGCATTTAACCATAACATAACCTATTGCCACTTAAGCTGTACTGTAAGGGAATCCTATATTTTCAAGTAGGGCTATATGGTACTCACCTTGGTTAAGGAAGGACTTTAGACTAAAATGAATAATTTTAGATGGCACCTATAGAGAGGATATGAGTCCCCAACTGCTTCCATGAGGAGTCCTGCCAGTAAGGAGACTGGAGTCTAGTGCTGGATCTGCTATTAATTAGCTGTGACTTCTAGTAAAATGGCAGCAGTGGTGGGGAGGAAGAGACAGCAGTTAGACTAGGCCCCTGCCAACTCTGAAACTTCTTTTTCTCTGTCTGTGAATGAATGAAAGGCATAACAAGAGGCATTGTTGATTTTCATGTTGGGAACTCAAATACCTTTCCAAATTTTAATCTGCTTTTCCACTCAACCTTACTGAAAGGTCCCTCCCCAACAAAATAATAATGATATGTAGTTCATCAATTTAAAGCAACCCTACAAATTTTTACCAACTTTTTTCCAAACTTTATAACAGCTGGACATTGAATATCCTATTCTTTCAGCTCATGGGCCTTATGTCAGCAAAATAGATGGCTGAATTTATTTTCACAATGGCATTTTGCTTCCTTATTGGAAAGTAAACGACCTTATCAGCTACTGTGGAATGCAGCTATAGGGCTGTTTGCAAATGAGTAAAATTAGGTCAAGTGTAGTTAGGAGAAGTAGCATGCGATATTCCTTCACTCAATTCAACAAATACTAATTGAGTACCCATATGTGTTAGGCACTGTACTATGTGCTAGAACACTAAAATTGGAGACCTGAGACCAGTTTAACACTTAATAAACTCTGTCAGGCCAGTTAACCTTTTTAAACCTCAGTTTTCTCATTTTTAAAAAAAGTAATAATAATACCTATTTTAACCCCCAGAGTTATAAAAATTCAACATGAAATGATATGAAATACCTTTGTAAAAATGAAATGATATGAAACATCTTTGTAACTGTAGAGTGCTATTTGGTGTTGATAGTTTTCATCTTGGACTCCATGTGAGGGAATCTAATTAATGAGGTTATTTTAGTCCTTGAGCCCCATTAGGCTGTTTCAGAATAAATATCATGAATGTGAAATCTGATTGAATGATTAGCACAAAGCCCTTAGTGAGTCAGTGGTAATTCTAGAAGGAGAACTTAAGCTCTAATAATGATAAAAGTTACATTTTAGTACATCTTGCTGATTTGGAAAAAAATTTTTTTTTAAATTCTTATGATGCATTGTTAATATTTTAGCATTCTATTGTCCACTCATCCTTCTTTTGTGTCAGAATTTATGTAAATATGCAGTTATGCAGTCCTTATTCATTTGCTTTTAACTACTTCTGCTAGTACATAGTATTAAATTTATTTGAATTTGTTAAGTAGAAGATGCTTTTTCAGTAATTCAGAGGCAGAAATACTCAGTCACACATGGCAGTATTAACAGTAATAATGTTCTGTAACAGTAAAAGGTTTGAATGTAGTTTAAAAAAGTGCTCTAGGCTGCCGGTGTGGCAGGTTGCAATTTTTTCCTTTTCCCCTAGCAAAGGTTAAGTATCAGCCAAATTTCGTACACTAGAGCAAGCGTTTTTCTGGTTCTATCATCTGTTATTCATAGCATCCTTTGTTTAAATGATAATGCACTCTGAGACCATACCTTGCTCAGTCTGGTAGAAGCAATCTCCTACAAACAGATGCAAGTATTTCTATGTGAACTCTACTAGTTGAGCATATCACTGCAGTTGATGTACAGCAAATCATGGATTACTTGTTTCTGATAAAATTACTTGTTTCCTATAGTAAAGCCTTGGGAATAAATACTTCCAATCTGGGTTTCCTCTCATCCTTTTCAACTGCGAGCAGGAACAATCATTGCCATCACAGAGTTGAACTTTGCTTTTGACATTGACATTGTTTCCTAAATGAAGGAGACGGTAACTCCATTCACTATGTCTGCCTCAGTTCCATGCCTCTAATGAAGTGAGAATAAGTGATAGAAAGAGATCAAGTTGATACCAGGGCGAGGTAGCCAGAGGACCATTGTAAAATGTGTCACCAGGCATGTGTTGAGTGTCTATGGATATGACATATGGTGGTGTGTAAATGTGCATGTGTACCTATGATTGTGCCAGGGGTGAGGATGAGTGTTGAGCAGACAATATGCCATTAGCTTAGGAAAAAGAAACTGTACTTACACATGGCTTGAAAGCAATTTTTAAAACAAAAAGGAACACAGGTAGAGCATAGAATGGGCAGCCAGTGTGGCATGGTCACAGGGAATACTTTTTGCTGATACTATCTTAGACGTTTTCCCTAGGAAGTTATTTCTCTAATTTAGGAATCCTGGACTGTTATTCCCTGCCATTCCACCACATTCAGCTTAAATGTTCCTCCAGACTTGGTAACCGTTTTTCCTTTATTTTTGGCATTATTTGTTGAAAGAACATTTCTGAAAATATGGAAAAGCAGTTTTGAAGTCCAAAAGCTGCCTTGAAACCATCTCTGAGTTGGTGTTTTAGTCTGTTCGGGCTTCTGTAACAAAATACTGAGTAATTTATAAACAGAAATTTATTGCATACAGTTTAGAAGTTGAGAAGTCCAAGATGAAAGTGCCAGCAGATCTGGTATCTGGTGAGGGCTGCTTCATATATGGTACCTTGTATGTGTCCTCACATGGTAGAAGGGACAAACTCCCTCAGGCCCCTTTCATAAGGACACTAATCCCCTTCATGGGGGATGTCAGCCTAATCACCCCTCAAACACCCCATGTCTTAATAACATCACCCTTGGGGGTTAGGTTTCAACCTATGAATTTTGGGTAACAGGGAACACAAACATTCAGACCATAGTTAAGCAGAATGGGCACAGTTTTACCGGGAAGTGTGAGATCTCTGCGAATTGAGATATTAATGGCTTATGCACCAAGGAAGATACCAGGATTCAGAAAATTGAGTTGAGAAATGAATCTGGATCTGGATAAGATAGCTATAACAGGAAGCTTGTTAAAAATTGACATGAATTCTAAAGGTGAGATCACCTTTTTAGTGGTAGGGGACAAAGAGTATTTTTGTGCAGTGGCCCCACTACATTAAGTAATGGGAAGGAAGAGAAGGAAGAAAGCTTTAAAGAAAAACCAGAGAGAAGCCTTTTTGGTGAATGCGATGGAGCAGCTGAAGTCTGGTATCTGCATTGAGAGGGAAGAAGAGATACTAGTGCGTTTGTCAACTACCTCTTATAATGTTCAGGACTCCTACAAAGGTTAATAACATCTTTGGGTGCCCAAGACAAGGGAAATAATGGAGTGTCAAGAAAGGCTACTAACAGTGTTCCAAGTGCCAAAGTTTAGACATCACTTCTTGCCCTCATTTCCTATAAACAAGGACTTAGAGACAAACTGCAATTCTGTGGCAGTTCTGTGTTTAAGACACTAAATATAAGTATAGAATGATGGGTCTAAGCAAGAAGGTTAGAGGTTTGAGGTTTAAGTCAAGTCTTGATTATTCAGGAGCTCATTATCTGGTTTGTAGGTTACCCATACCCTTGGTATTCTTTATTCTCCATTCTGCTGCCTCACTTTTGGTAATTTTACTGCTCATTAATTCTTTTACCAGAGGGTGTACAGGGAAGGAATAGGAGAATGATGCTTCTATCAGCCAATTTTGCTACCTATTAGTGCTCTGGTGGAGATTCTGATGGGGAAGGAAGCAGAAACTATGGGCCAAAATGAGAGGTTTGGGGTCCATATGAATTTCACTTTTCTTCATGATCTCTATCCTCTGTGAAAAGGTGAATTCATTGTATAGCTTTTGGAAAAAATACAATTCATTTCTTTTTATTTTCAGATCCTTTTATCACAACATTATGCTAGAAAATACACTATACCAAGCAAACTTCTGGCCGTCCCTAGGGAGGGGTATGCTAAAGTATTTGATGTGGCAGTTTCAGTAATATGCTGTGGAATTTTTTCGGTAGTAGTCAGCATTTTTCTTTTTCTTTTGAATTACCTATAACAACTTTTTAATTCATTAACCCTCTTATATATGTTTGACTTCTCCCAAAGTTATTCCAGCTCCTATCTGTAATCCCTTTTGCTAGGATGACTGGGCTGTGTTCCATTTAATTCATTTTTTTTGCTCCAACACTAATTATTTGGGGTTGGTAATTAAGCCACATATGTCACTTTCTGGCTTATTTACAAAGTACAGATCTAATACATGTTTTTGAAATGTAAAAGGTTTTAAATATGGGTGAATTGACTTGGATCACTAAGGGCTCTCTTTTGTAGTGGTCCAGGAAGCAATGGAAGTGACATGTATTTTAACAAAACATATGTGTGTAATATAGCCTGTCGTTTACTTACAATGAGGAAGAAAGAAGCCAGAGGCTTAGAAAAATCAGTTAATAAAATCCCAGGTAATCTTGAAGATGAGGCCTAGAAAGATGAAGAAATGCAATTGTGTTTAATAAACTATTTTCAAAACAAAGTATTTAATTCTGTTTTGTAGAATTAAATATTAAATGATAATAAAAATCAGAAGACCCTCTAGGATTTTATAAATTATTCACTTTTAAAAATATTACATGATCCAACAAATATTTTGTACCAAATATGCATAAAGCCCATTTTCTTATATTTTAGAAGGAGTCTAGAAACCACAGAAATGTTCCATAAGTAATACCCATTCATGCCTTCATTCTTTGTGAATAAAAAATGTATCATGGCATAACTGGCTCCATCCTTGCAGAACTACAAGGAATTCTAGTACAGACAAAATATTTTTACCATTGCTTTTGTTTATTTAAATACTATCTTTTTGAGCTTAATCAATGTGCAGTTTGGAAGGATTACAGTAAGGCCCAGTTTGCTTGAAAGAAGTCTCCAGAATTGCCTGCTTAGTATGATGGTTTCCTCACTTCTTGTTTTTAATAAATCATTTCTAAATAATTAACTAGGCAATAGTACAAACTGAAACAATGGACTTCATGGCTCTTAGTAATTCTTAAAAATGCAACTCTCCTGTTGACTAGGACCCCTAATAAAGAAACCTGATCCCTGGAGTGTGAGTTGGGAGACCAGACTCTGCCACTGGCTTGCTGAGGAACTTTAAACAAGTCACTTTAGCATCTCTGAGCTTTAGAATTCCATATTTTAACTTTATAATAATGCCTTCTCTGGTCACCTCACAAGGTAGCTGTGAGGTGGATGTGAAGGAGAGTTGAAAAGATAATAGCAGTCTCCGAATACAAATTATTGTTCTTAAAATAATAAAGTCAAGCATTTGTTTAGTCATAGCACTAAATGAATGTTTCTTCTTTTGCAGCTGCTTCATGTTTATCTGCATCTTTTCTGTAAACCCCAACTTCTCACTGTATCAAGTAAGACAATACATTTGGTGATACAGTTCACCTCTATGCCGAAGGGCAGAGGCAATCATTAAAAAAAATAATAATGTAGCTTCCTAGAGGATATCTGGGAAACAGCAACAGATAAATTGCCATTTTGAGCCAAATCATTTTGTTGACCACAAGGCAGAACAGCAGCAAGCTCAGATGGGAGAACTGTAGTCATTATCCAAAGGTCAGACTTGATAAGCAGACTCTGCTATTTCTTCCTCTAGCTCCCATATGTCTGGAGGGGCATGTGGGCGGCAGGGGGAGCCAGAAATCTCACTGTCAAAAAAGTATTTAAGTGATTTTCTGCAAATAGAACTGATTATATCCCGTGTAGAATAACAGTATCCCTGTCTTCAAGGAGTTCATAGTCTAGGGAAGTAAAGCAGCAGCAGGAGCTTCGGGTAGAGTCTACCTTTGACTTGTTGCTTGCCTCAAAGTAGGCATTCTGTAAATGTCATTTGGATGATTGGATGAATGAATGAATGGGTGGACAGATGTGTAATGAATGAACAATGAAATCTGAAAGGTAATTCTTGGAGTTTCTGTTTGGAAAATCAGAGGTGATAACTTAAAAACATTTGACAATGTATCTACTTCCATTAGAAATTTACCTGAAATTCAGATCATCGGTGAGGAATAAGTTTGTTATTTTTATTAATTTGTGTAGAAAATAAAACTGAAAATTAAGAATTTCATCTCTTTTATGTAAGGTCATGCTCCAAACGAATTATGATATTAGGAAGTTATGTTATATTGAATAATTTATCATAATATATTTTAAATTAATTTTATTTGTTCCTCATCAAGACATCTTAAAGGTAACATTTACACTTTTTCTTTAATCAGTGGTGAGCCATGGATCAGTAAAAGCATTTATCCCAACACATTTATCCCTGCAGGCAACATGGTACAGGAGGAAAGATTTATAGCCCAAAAATCCAGATTCCAGCTCCTCCACATATTCACATTATAACCTTTTGGAAATACAGAAACTTCTCTGAGCTACAGTTTCCTTATTTCCTAACCAACAACATTAATACCTTTCCCCACCATAGGGATATTGTGGAAGCACTTGCTAAGCCATGTTATTCTAGGATGATGTCAGATATTGTTAAGGCAGTAGTTAGAAATAATGTGCTAGCACACCAAGACTTTGGTTTCTGGCATTCTGGTGTAGAGGGTGGTGTGCAGTCCCTGACCATTGGCCACCACCGTAAGAATATTCAACTTAAAGATAGTTATGTGAAAGATTCCTCAAAGTTGCCATTAAACAAAATGTATTGAACATAGTGGTTGGATAGATTGTAAAGAACCATTTTAGACGCCATTTTGATTGTACTATTCATTTGAAGACATCTCCAGACTTCACTTACATTTGCCAATCCAAATGGTATGTACTATACATTGCTCTGGTTTACAAGAACCGGAATGGAGTTGTTTCACTGATAGGCCCTCATAGCATTTGACAAGCACCAAAGTTATTAGAAGCTTTTCTTTACTGTAATTGTCACTCTTACTAAATTGTAAAATGACCATTTCAATTTGGAGGATTATTATACTACTAAACACAAATCAATTCACTATCCTCTAAAATGTAACTATGTTTAAGAACAATAGGCAAGCCACAGCTATTCCCTGTGTGCTGGATGAGGTTGTAAATGTGTCACCAAATGTACAAATCAGGTTGTCAGTGAAGCACAATTCTATCTCCAAGAGGGAAGACAATTATTAAGACGGAGCTTTAAAAAAAAGACATTTTGTAGATATATTAAAATAGAAAACATAAGCTGATTAGGCAAAGTTCCAAAGATTCATTAGTTTATTAAAGTAGATTGAAATGAATGTTGAAGAGATTTAAATAAATTAACCTTTAATGAGTACCCAGGGGCCAAGGAAAAAGAATGACAGAGGATTAGGAGTATTTTGTCTGATTGTTGCATAATGCACGCTGATTAGTTTTTTTTTTTTGGAATACTCATTGCTGTATAACAATACTAATAAATAAAGAAGCTTAAATTTAAAAACCTCTAGATTGTAATTGTTGCTTGCTCTTATGTGTACACAAATACCATGCTTGGCTTTAATAACAATTCCTATAACATTGGCAGAGAGAGACAGGAATTTTTGTCATTACATCACTGTGTTTTGAAATGTCTCACATGTGAACGTAGCTTTGGTCAATTAGGGTAATTTATTCCTACCATACTGGGCATACTTTTAGCATTTCAGCATTAGACTCTTATTCTGAGTTGCATAATGCTTGTTCTGTAAATAATGTTAATTGATGGCAAGTTACTTAGAAGATATATTGGTATTTAAATATCATTAAAAAAAAACTGTTCTGTGCTTCCTTACATGTTCTGGTTTATAATTAGCAAACTTCTTAAGGAGGCTTTGTTTTTGTAGCAGTGTCGGAAGTACTTTAATTTTTTGGGGGGGTGCCTTAACTGTACTACTATTAAATCATTTACTGCCTGCTAAATAAGTTTTGTGTAGGTGGTACTAGGAAAGCATCCTTCCAAGGTTCTCTCTGCTCTCCCTCTTCTCCTTTTCTGCCCCTATTAATTACTGATTTTATTTCATGCTTTTATGGATGTCTTCCATCTAAGCTTTTCTTTCTTTATCTTAAAGTCAGAGCTGGGAGATCACATGGTTCAACTCATTTTTCAGTTGAGGAAATTGACAAAGAATTACTCACCCAAGGTTACCCTATTATTTGATGGAAGAGCGGAGACCAGAGCCTGTGTTTTTATGGCCTGTTCTTCCACTACATTTGTATTAGTCAGGGTTCTCTAAAGGGAAAGAACTAATATGGTAAATGTATATATAAAGGGGAGTTTATTAAGGAGTATGGACTCACATGGTCACAAGGTGAAGTCCCACAATGGGCCGTCTGCAAGCTAAGGAGCAGGGAAGCCGCTCTGAGTCCCAAAACCTGAAAAGTTAGGGAAGTCGACAGTGCAGCCTTCAGTCTGTGGCCAAAGGCCTGAGAGCCCCTGGCCAACCACTGATATGAATCCAAGAGTTTAAAAGCTGAAGAACTTGGAATCTGACATTCAAGGACAGGAAGCATCCAGCACGGGAGAAAGATGAAAAGCAGAAGACTCAGCCAGTCTGCTCCTTCCATGTTCTTTCGCCTGCTTTATTCTAGGTCCACTGGCAGCTAATTAGATGGTACCCACCCAGATCGAGGGTGGGTCTGCCTCTCCCAGTCCACTAACTCAAATGTTAATCTCCTTTGGCAACGCCCTCATAGACACACCCAGGAACAATACTTGGTATCCTTCAATCTATTCAAGTTGACACTCAACCATCACAATATTTAACTGTGCCTTTGCATTTTTTATATTTTACCAGATCCTTTCTGAAGTTCAGTGGAATCACTGAGGTGACAGGTGACATCAGCAAACCACATTCAGTGTGATTTTTATCCAGTGGTGTTATAGTTGCAGTGCTTTCTGATATTCTTCATGACATTGTACACATACTGGTATAAATGAATGATTACTTGAGGACAGGGGTGAGTGGCCTGGAGTCCCAAGGGTTATAAGATTCAAAGCCAGTCCCCAAGGGCAACTTGGAATTTTTCTCCTGGAGATTAATAAGAAAACAGACACAATATTTCTGAAGTATTTTATCTGGTTCTTCTAGAAGTAAGGAAAGGAACTTAATCCTGGAATTATACTCTAAGTTTGTTTCCAATATTTCAGTTCTTTGTTTTTCCAGTAACCCTTCTAATACTCCTTTCCAAAAGAGAATCTCATTTTTCATAAAAGTATCATAAACTGGACAAGTTGAAGTCTAACATATTTATACCACACAACCAATACATTTCCCTACAGATTGCAGGTACAGAGTAAATTAACTTACCTTATAAGTGTTACCTGCTTTTAACTTTAAAAAATAAAAATAAACTTTGGGCAGTGAATACTCATTTTCTGGCCTTAAATTAGAAAACTATTTAGAACTGTGTTTCTCAATTCTGGCTGCACATCAGAATCACCTGGTGGCTTTTTAAATTTTTTTTTTTTTAACTTTTTGTAGAGATGGACATCTTGCTATGTTGCCCAGGCCAGTCTGGAACTCCTGGACTCAAGGGATCATCTTGCTGTGGCTTCCCAAAGTGCTGTTATCACAGGTGTGAGCCACCATGCCTGGCCACCTGGTGGCTTTTAAAAACTAGATGCTTAGCTTCCACCCTGACAAATTTAATGAGAATTTCTGGTGGTGGAGTCCAGGCATTTTTTTAATGTTTCTTTTGCTTTTTGTTTTTTTGTTTTTTGTTTGTTTTCAATGCTCCAGGTGAATTTAATATGTAGCCAGGGATAAGACACACTGCCTTAAAGTCTTGATCTCCTCCAGGGACACTCCTGACAAATATATTATGTTGGACACTGGGTTGAGGCAAGCAAGTAGGCTGATTAAAAAACAACAACAACACACACACACAGAACATGGGAGCCCTTTTCTGCCTCTCTTTGCTTTGTAGAAAACCAGATTTGGGTCACATGTGTGCCAAAGAAAACAGTTGCCTTTTAAAAGCCCAAAGAAAGGACATTTAAGTACAATTGTTTTTCTGCACTGCTGCTATGTGGTCATCATTGCATCTGCTCAGGAGGCCAAGCTGCTCGGTCAGGTTTTCAAGAGCCTTAGTTCACCTGCTCTTCCATTTTCTCCTTCCCCCATCATCTCAGGCAAGTGGCCAATTTCCAGGAAATTCTGAGCCTGTAAATTTGTCAAGCCTGTAAATTTACTAATCCAAATCTGTCTCCAAAGGACGAGTTTCCCCAAGCCTAACATCGGGGCGAGGCAGGAGAGTCTAAAAAATAATAATGGAACAAACACAATGGAAGATGGAGACAGATTCGATTAGGAAGGGAGTGAAAGTGGAAATGATCTTCCAAATAAGACTAATACCTTGGCATTGAGACCCATTCCAAGATCCTAGTGACATCAATTGGATTGAGAGAATGTTTTGGTCTTTTCTGATCTCAACTTCTTAAAGGCATTTTTTGGAAAGTTACTATGCTTTTACAGTCTGATTTTGCCTGGTACAATAGTTTCCTCTATTTTTTAATCAGAGAAATTGGCTTGTACTTTTGCTGCCTCTGGAGTGCCCAGAACTCTTAGGTGTTAAGAATCTGTGCAGTGTTTAAGTCCTGCCTCCCACAATGTAATGTAACATGATTTTAACTCTCATACAGTGCTATTTTGTTGCAGAGACACTCTTAAGTTGAAAATGTTCATGGAATTGAATTCGGCTGTGGTGTTCTCTTCAACTCAATCCATCACTTTGCAATCTCCTAGGAGCCCTGATTTGCCCTGTCAATTGTTTGTCACAGAGCATCTTCCTGAAATGAATTTACTTTAAAGTTAAAGATGATTAGAGTGCTTCTTCTCCAGGAGACAATTACATTGCTATATTATTTGGCAGGGAGAAAAACAACATAGCATTAATTTTTGAAACCTTTCTTTGAGTATTGTTAAAAAGAGAATTGTTAGCTTAATCCAACAGACTATAATAACAAAAAGAATACTGTTATTAAAATGTTAATATTTTCTAATAAAAATTTAAGGAGTTGTTTGGGAGGAGGGAAGGGAGAAGGATGAAAGGAGAAAGCAAAGGAATCTATTAAGTATTCCTGACCTTCAAAAACACTTTTGTCTTTTGTCAGTGAATGCTATAGACAAAATAAACCAAGTCTGAGACCTATTTTGAAAATGCTGTTCCCCATCTTTATCCCAATACTGTGTTATTCTGCCTCTTAGACAATTATACTCTTTTTCTGAATGAATTGATATCTTTTGACAAGTTTTGTTAAGAATACCTAGTAAAGGTCAAGTGTAAGCCATTTACTGCTGTTTCCTGGCAGCCTTTATGCCATGGTAAATAGAGATTGGAAGCAGTTTTATTTTTGAGCATGGATTTATGGATATGCTTCCATTGGATTGTGTTTTTTCTCATACTGAAACCCACAAATGTTGCAGGATTTTCGGGACTCTGGCTTAAGAATTTTTTCGTGGAGTCATCTCGGACTCTTCTCTTCTCCTCAACTCCAAGATCCAATTATACATGAAATCCAGATGATTATATTTCCTGAATATCTCTGAAATCCATTCATTTCTTTTCATCCCACTGCCACTGTCTGAGTTCATGTGACTGTCATCTCTTCATTGTATCATTATGGTTTTCTTCTAACTGGTCTCTCTGCCTCCGGTGTCTTCTCACCTCCAGTGCATCCTTCATCATGCCATATGAGTGATCTTTCTAAGGCACAAATCAGATGGTGACAGCCCCCTACCCAGAACACACACACACACATGCACACACACACAAATATTAGAATGAACTCTAAGATCCTACAATAAGTGGTCTGATAAGGCTCTGTGTACTCCTGTGAAGAAAGCTTTTGGGAGTTAGGTAAAACTTCACAGAAGAGGTGACATTTGAGCAGAGTTTTGAAGGATGAATAAA
Organism: Macaca fascicularis; assembly: GCF_037993035.2. Lineage (NCBI taxonomy): Eukaryota > Metazoa > Chordata > Mammalia > Primates > Cercopithecidae > Macaca > Macaca fascicularis. The sequence continues at coordinate 137,084,511 of NC_088395.1, read as the reverse complement.
AGTTCTCCAGGTGGAAAAAGGAAAAGTTATATATCAATCTGAGGAGATGGTATGTACAGAAGCACACAGACATGACAGGGCTTAGCATGTTTGAGAAATTTTGAGAATTTTGGCATGAATGAAGCAAAGGGTACTTAGGGGAATTGGCAAGAGCTGAAGCTGGTACAATAATTTGGGTCAGATTTTCTTTGTATGTATCTGCCTTTCTTTCTGCTTGTTGTCTTCTTGGGGAAAAAAGACTATCTTATTAAGTCCTAAAATTCTCAAGCCTTACATACTGTCAAGGCACCCAGAACTGTTTGAATGAATTGGACAAATAAAGAGAGAGACTATCAGTAATATTAATTTATTGGTTTGTTTATTCCTATATGTATTGAATGCCTCAATTGAAATCCAGACTGGAGCAAAATTAAGATTCTACTTATTTTTTTATACAATAGCAATGGTAGGAGTTGTTTCAGACACAGATTAGTTATTTTTTGCAGGCTTTCTCCTTTACAGTCATGTTGTCTTCTCAAGGAGCAGATTGTAGTTTTCCTAGTAGTAGGTTTGACTTCAGCTTAGGCAGGGACTTCTCTAAAGGAGTTAATCACTTGTCAACACCTTGTATTGATACTCCTAGGAGGAACTGTTATAGGAAAAATATGGATCTTTAAAGATGCATTAACATATTACAAGAACCTCTGTTTGCTCCTGTGTGTTTAATTTCATAGCCAACAGCAAGGGTTATTTCTCATACATTCTTGAAAAAATAGCCCAAATGGGGCTAAAAGATTAGGAATGCAGAAAGCGTAATTCCAGAACATTAGTGACACAGCATAGCAAAATTAACAGGGTGGGAGCAAGGAGGGAGGATAAAAATTTTGAATATGTAAATTAAGATTGACCACATTTATGTAGTTCTATCTTTAGGGAATGCTAAATCACAAACTCATCATTGGTTAATTAGAAGGTAATTAAAATTGTAGCATAGTGATTGGATAAATAGTTAATGAAGGCTGAATAAACAAAGAAAGGAAATCTGGTGAAATTAGTGTGTACATTTTGGGAAAAGCAAAGATACAAATGTTATTCATGCAGTGCATCAGTCTTAAAGGATACCAATATCCTTCTAGCATTAATTGATAAAATTAACTCTCCAAAGACCAAAAGACCAGCTCTCACTCTCTCCTTCAAAACATCTTACACTAAAATACAGATTTATTTGACAGCAACTTCAATTTTCATTCACTCACAGCATGTGAAATTATTTTGCTGAACCTTGTTTACAACTTATTTACAGGCATCTTAATAATCTATTAGCAGAAATTCGTGTTCTCTGTATGTAGTAACTGTTCCTACTGAAAGAGCTGGCTCAGCCTAGGCTCCTGACCAGATCTGGCTGACAAGCTAGTTTTCAAAACCAGTGGAGTGGTTTCTGCAGGGAGAACTGTGCTTGCTTTTGATAATTGCCTCAGCTTTATGAAATCAATCAGCCTGAAGGGAAGACCTCATTACAGATCTGACAAGATAGACTCCAATTTCAATACTAGAACAACTCTCTGTCCTCAGGCTCTGAAATCTGCAATTATTTATTTTATTTAGACAGAGACAACCATAATAGAGTACCTCTGGGCACATTCTCAGGGAAGTACTCAACAGATAACCTAATGGTCAGTGTGTTAGGAACCTGCCCTTTTCCTGTCACTCAGGTGGAAAATTGGTCAACAGGAATTACAGCATAGCCTAGAGCCAGCTCAAAGCAGGCACTGATGAATCACTATCTTTCCAATCCCCTACCCCCGAAGATGTGGAGAGAAAGGGTAGCTGCTGTAACTGTTCCCAGGGCTAAACTACAGCAAAATAAGGCTTTCTCTTCTCAGTTCCTCTGAAGACTGCCAGACAGACTTTATTCTAAGGAAAATGATAGATCACCCATCTACCATCTGTCACTTTGAACTGTTCTATCAAATCAACATTTTTTTGAACTTTGTTTTCAATGAGGAATGTGATTTTGCTGTTTCCCAAGCCTTAAATTGGACAGGGGAAAAAAGTCCTGAAGTGTTCTTCTTCTTGAAGTTGGATATATGTATTTTGCTTTTCTGCTCACGGAACACAAACACCTTAACAGATTTAGTTCAAACTTTTCTCGAATAATTCACCCTTTACCAGGCCTGGGAGATGTCAACCCCACAGGAAAAACACAGAGAACATTCCAAGTATAGGAAAATATGGATTTAGAGAGAAATGATACTTCTCTAGTCCAGCTGTAGTGTCACTGCTAGAGTGTTCTGATAGTACCAGATGGAACAGAGCATTCCTGAAAGATTTGGGAGGAAACATTTCCATTGTTAGGGGAAAATGTGGTTCTTTCATGTTGGAAAGTTCAAGGTAGTGATGAATATGGTCTCCTAACAGAGTCCAAGCAAAGAGCAATCACTGACTACTCCCAGCATTATTTATTCATGATTTACTTTAATGGCTTTGTGTTATTAAGAAAAAGTAGGTTAGAAGAGGAATGCAAAGCTAACATCTTCCAAGCTGTAAATAGACTGTAGCCTGGAGGCCAAAGGATCCACACTACTCAAATGTTCTTATTCCATTTTTGAGGCAAATTTATATAAACCCCCCATTGGGTTAGAAGGGTGTTAACATTTGTTTAGTGTCCAACATGTGCTAGACCTTAAACAAACAATCCCTTATTTAATTTTCCTCACTTTGCTGTAAGGGGGGCATTATCATCCCCATTTTACAATGCAGAAACAGTCTGAGAGAGATCAAGTGACCTGTTTTATACACCTTGTAAGTGGCACACTTAGTAAGTGGCACACCTAGTAAGTTGCAGATGTGGCTTTGAATGCAGATCTAACTCTAGAGCAGCACTGTCCAGCAGAAGTTTCTGGGATGATTGAAATGTTCTATAGCTATGCTGTCCAATACAGCAGCCACTACCTACATGTAACTATTGAGCACTTGAAATGTGACTAGTGCAACTAAGCAACTGAACTTTTCATTTTTTTCTTTCTTTTTTTTTTCTTTCTTTTTTTTTTCTTTTTTTCCTGAGATGGAGCCTTGCTCTGTCAGCCCAGGCTGGAATGCAGTGGTGCGATCTCAGCTCACTGCAACCTCCGCCACCCGGGTTCAAGTGATTCTCCTGCCTCAGCCTCCTAAGTAGCTGGGATTACCACGCCCGGCTATTTTTTGTATTTTTAGTACAGACAGGGTTTCACCATGTTGGTCAGGGTAGTCTTGAATTCCCGACCTCATGATCCACCCACCTTGGCCTCCCAAAGTGTTGGAATTACAGGCATGAGCCACCACACCCGGCCTGAACTTTTCATTTTATTCCATTTTAATTAATTTAAAGAGCTGCATATGGCTAGCAGCTACTGTATTGGAGAGTTCATCTCAAGAGATTGCCTTTTCTTTTTTTAAAATGTTTAAGTTTAGCAGTACATGTGTAGGTTTGTTACAGGGGTAAACATGTCATGGGAGTTTGTTGTACAGATTATTTCATTACTCAAGTATTAAGCATAGTACCCTTTAGTTGTTTGTCTTGATTCTCTCCCTCCTTCTATCCTCCACCCTCAAGTAAGCCCCATTATCTGTTGTTCCCCTCTATGTATCCATGCGTTCTCATCATTTAGCTTCCACTTATAACTGAGAACATACAATATTTGGCTTTCTGTTCCTGTGTGAGTTTGCTAAGGATAATGGCCTCTAGCTCCATCCATGTTCCTGCAAAGGACATGATCTCATTATTTTTTATGACTGCATAGTATTCCATGGTGTATGTGTACCACATATCAAAGACATAGAATCAACTTAAATGCCCATCAGTGGTAGACTGGGTAGAGATTGCCTTTTCTTAACTGTAGTTTGTAAAATGGGACATGTAACCTGATGTACATTGAACAATTAACAGAAGATCCATTTATGGGATCTCTTTTAAGGGTCTTAGTCAGTGGAAGGTCTGTTTTGCCCCTCAGAAAGAGAATGAAATTATGCAGATACAAGATTGGGAGTGGAGCGTGTGATTGTCTACCACTACTCCCCAGGCTTCAGGAATCCTAACATGAAGAAGATACCAGGAATGCTGAAGGAACCCATAAACCTTACTTCCTTCTTCCTTTCATGACAGCTCCAGCAGCAGGTCAGCTGGTGCCTGGGATGGGAAACACAACTACAGATACACCTTGACTTATTATGTAGTTACATCCCAATAAACCCATTGAAAATTGAAAATATCATAAGTCAAAAATTTGTGACTGACTGGGAGCTGCAGCTGACTGCTACTGCTCAGCATGGTAAGAGAAGTATGGTTTCTACTGAATGTCTATCACTTTCACATCATAAAGTTGAAAAATCATAAGTTGAACCATCGTAAGTCAGAGACCATCCATGCTATATCCCAAATTGTAGCTGAGTTCAGTTCAATACTCATTTCTGGAGTGCTTACCATATAGTACAAGGCACTGTGCCACATCTTGGTGGAGGAGAGACTAAAAAATGACTGAGGCATAAAGTCTGTCCTCAAGGAGTTTACCACTAAGTGGGAGTGGGGTAAGGCAGGAGGAAAGGTAGGCTAAGACAGAATACCCAAAGAACTGTAACACAAGGCATGTTCTAAAAGGCTCAGGAAAAGTATAGGCTAACATTCAAGGAGAGTCAGAATAGTATTTTATAATTGAAAAAGCCTGAGGCCAGGCACTGCGGCTCATGCCTGTAATCCCAGCACTTAGGGAGACAGAGGCAGAAGGATAGCTTGAGCCCAGGAATTACCTGCCTAGGCAACATAGTGAGACCCTATTCACCACAAAAAGCAAAAACAAAAAGCCTGAATTCCTTGTGTGACCTTGGGAAATTTACTTCAACTCTGTAAGTTTCCCATTCCTTGTTGTAAAATAAGAATAATAATTAGAAAACAAAATAAAGGGATAATGTTTGTAAACGAACACATTCTAAACAACCAATGAATAGTAGTTCCCCTGATGGGTAGTTCCCCTCTCTGTTGCTGTGTATGTATTGGTTTGGGTAGAGGTAAATAAGGAAAGACACCATGAAGGAAATAGCATCTGAGATAAACCCTAAAGGAAGGACGATATTTTAAACATTGAAAATTAAGAAGCAGGTGGAGGAGCAGTGTGAGCCAAAGGTGTGGAGGTAGGAAAGTACTGGATGGATTCAGTGAATGCTGTAGTCCCATTTTGCTTGAGTGCCAGCCCTTTTGACTCAAAGTGTGATTCCCACACCAGCAGGATTAGCATCATCTGGGAACTTATAAAAGCAGACCACAACTCAGATTTACTAAATTAGAATCTGCACTTTTACAAGCTCCTCAGGGAACACATGTCCACATTAAAAAGTTTGAGAAGTATTGGGGTAGAGTATAAGCTGGGGCATAGTGGGAGACAAGGCCTGAAATGGATGCGGCCTTGTTATGAGAGACTTTAGTGCCGTGATCAAGTAGTTTGGGGAGTCATTAAAAGTTGCTGAAGGATCACTGCCAATGAAAATTGGTCTATGACCTGTATCCCACCTTGAAAATGGCGACTTAAAGGTAAATTAGGCTTTGAAAGTTTGTGTACCACCATTCAAGCAAGCCCCTTAGTGCTTCCAAAAAGGACTTTTCCCTTTTCTTTCTCACTTCTTCCTCATTACCTTTACTTACCCATTAATTGTAACTCATACAATTACCCTTGCTTCAGCTAAACCGGTTAGAATATTGAATTCATGAAATTGACAAAGTAGGTTTCATTTGTTTGACATCAGTTAAGACCTGGCACTGTTCAGTTGTTTTGGCTGCTAAGCCCTGTGGCTGAAGAGTAATATTGCAGTCCAGCTCCTTTGGACATTGTAAATATTTCCTCAGAAGTAGCAGGTGGAATGGCTGGGTAGTGAGAGCTACAAATGTGGAGTCAGAGGTTTTGAGGCCTAGACTGAGGAAGCAGGAAGGGTGAATGAAAGTGAGGAGGAGCCTCCAGAGATGGATAAATCCTACAAAAGCACCTGGCAGAACATTAAGGGCCTGGCCATTATCTTAATCCCTTATTTCTCCAAAAGTTTTGAATTGAAAACTAATTTGGAGACCCTCATCTCCCAACATGGAGTCCCATATCCGATTTGAAATTGAAGTCATTTGGAAAATAAGAATTAGGTTATAGAAATTTGTTTTATAGACAAATTAGCTAGACTGTTCTTATTGCCGAGTACTGATATTTATTTTTTCAACATCAATTTCTGTGTTGAGATTGTTGCCTTAATTTGAATTTATCAGATTTCTCAAGATTTTAGCCATTTTCTGTTAAAGCAAACTAATCCAGGGTGGAATTGTGTTTCTTTTTGCTAGGGTTATACAGTCTCTGAGCCACAGCTGCCGATAAAAAGTAGCATACACTCACAGGGTCACATTTTGGTATTACAACCTGGGGCAATCATTAAAAGTGTTAGATTGCATCATGAAGGCTGGTCCTAATTTGACCTGATAGTGGACAGCTATGTAAAGTGAATTGTGACAGTAACTGTTACAGCAGCTGGGCACAAAGAGATTATTGATCTTCTCACACAAGAATCATGAAAATTCTTTAGTGCTTTCCTCAAAGCCCACGAATCATTTGCATCTGTATGGCAGACATAACATTGCGTGTGAACTCCTTGACCTGCAGATTGGAGTATTCACTGAGAATCACACTTCATTCTGAGATGTTTAACCCCCTAGTTCCATTAGATGAGAAGTGTCATTCTCTAAGGAACCCCACCCCCACCCTTTCCCAATATACATACTTTCTAAAGCAGCCTTATATGTGTTATGGAGTCAGATAATCAGCATTTCAACATGACATGAAATAACAGCTGGTCAGCTGTCTACACCAGTCACCTTGGTTTTAGATGAGATTATGTTACCACATGGATTTGTTTATTGTGAACATAAGATACAGAAATGGTAGAAATCTGTAACACCCGTGTTTATTACCTGTTTGTCTTTATTTTAACAATTTGTGCTTCCCTTTGGACAAACCGTAAATTTTGTGGGCTGGAGGAATGAGGAGATGTGAGGAAAACAAATGAACGAAGTAAGAGGTTTTATTAAATTTATCCTCAGAAATAAAAGGGCAAGGACTGTGAGGAATGCATAAGACTTTGAACAATTTCTGACTTTGTTAGTTATCTGTTACTCTCTCATTTGTTTTTCTTACAGTGATTATCAGTAGAAACCTTTAAAAGTTAGACATCTTATGTCTTCATTTTAGGTAAGATAAGCAAGAAGCTGTTTTAGGGAAATAAAAGGAACTCCCAAAATAGAGTAGGTCGTAGTTTTTAAAAGCAAGCTGAATGCCTAGAAGCCCAGCAAGGAATGGGTCCCAGGCTAAGAAGTGCCCCTGGATTTAGGCCTGTCAGGAATTCTATTGATAAAATTCCTGTCTTGCATAGAAGAATGAACTAGATAACCTCAAAACTTTCTTCCAAATCTGATATTTTTCAGTTTCATCATATCTAGAAAAAATGGTAGAAATTGCTTCCATAAGAGATTTAAAGATAAATTCTGTAGTTTGGGTGAGGATTACAATATGGTAATTGCCAATATTTTTACATTTATGTCGTAATTGAAATTTCAGCAATAAGAATTCTTGGAATTAAAGTGGTGGTTTTCTTTTTTAATATTTAATCATTTTAATGGGGCTAGTTTACTTAAAATGGCATGTGACCTGGGTCATGTATACATGACACAAAAAAGACCCTTTAAATACCTGTTGGTTTATTTGGTGCTGTCTTATGGAAGGAATGAAGCAAAACAGTAAAAGTAGCTAGGAAGCACTGGTGTTGTAGGATTTTGCTGTCTCTATCATCCTTGCTCTTGAACTACAGATCTTTGGAGACTGTATTGGGTATTGGATTATATAAAATATGGGTTTGTGTTCAGCGAGTCAGCTTACTGAGTGAGATGTCCCCCCTCCATATGAGATCTTTCTCTATAAAAAAATGAGGCCTGAAATGTTGTACTGAATTGTCATGATTTTCACATATCTGGATCATATATGAGGTGGATACACAGGAAGTACTTGAAATCTCAGTCTTATTTGGTGCCAGAAATCTGTACATTAGTGTGATTAATAAAATGCCTATATCCCTAAGGTTACCATATGGGTCTAAAGAAAGGGCAAGCATAATTATAATAAGATGTCTATGACTGAACACCTTTAACTCATTAGATTTTTTTCCCCTGGATTCCTTCAACTTTTAGAAAAAGGTACAAACAGGAATGAAAAGGTTCAATGAAGAAAGCAGGGTATATCCTTGGATCAGGGCAGATTCAGAACAATCTCCTCACATTGCACATCAGTAACTAGAAATTAAAAATGGAAATTCAATATTATAATAGTAGTAGTTAATACTTATTGAACATCTACTGTGTGCCAGATGTTATGTTGAATGTTCTACATATATAATCTCATTTAATATTTTTAGCAGTTTTGTGAGTTAGGTACTCTTATTAACATCCTTTTGCAAATTGTGGCTCCGAAGATCTGGAAAATCCTCAGTCATCTACTTAATAAGTCAGGGAAATGGACTAATATATTATTCTGTACATTTATCAAATGCAAAACAAAAATAAGAAGTTTTTCTCATTAACCATCATTAATCGGAACCTCCTAATCCCTGAACATTCCTTTTCATCAGCATTTTACCATTCTGCAGTATAGTACTGAAATGACGGAGATGCATTTAGAATCTAATTATTTTAAGTAATGTTTATATAATCAGCATCAGAACTTTTAAGTTGTAGCATTAATTCTTGATTATCAGCTGTCAGGTCTTTGATTACATGGGTTAAAAGAATGAGTCATCTACCCCCATCCAATTAAGGATTAATTCATTTGGGTGCTCAAGGTATGGTGCTAGGCACCAAGAATACAATTATGGAAGGGAGGGAAAGAGGGAAGTTTCCTTTTTAGAAGAGCTTTCAAGTTTATAGGGGAAAAGTTTGTTTTAATTCACTTCGAATAATGTAATTCTCATAAATATGTATTTGTTTATCTTTGCCACAGCCTTGGTTGTGTTATCACTCTCCGTTATACATTATGAAACCAAGACTAAGAGAGACTACATGACTTGCCAAAAGCTATCACTTAGTAAAGGATAACCAGGATTTGAATCTCTGTCTGTCAGGATCTTTCCACTATGCCATTCTATCTTCCATGGAACTTGTTTTAATCAGTATATTGCAGAAATTCCAAGAAAAGTTTTGGACTAGTATATTAATCATATTTGACTCTGAGACTAATTAGGTACAAGAAGAATCTTCATTTGTAAATGGAATAAATATCCAGTCTTCTTTTTAAATAGTCTTGGTCATGATCTCAATTTTTTTTTAGTACATAGCAACTGATGTTTGTTTCTTTAGTTCTAGTCATTGTAGGGATTTAATAGAACATGTATATGATGCAGTGAACAGTTCACTGAAGATCCAGAAGCAAGTTTTATTCTTTCACTTAGTTACTCACATGATGTAAGGAAGAATGTTTGACAAGTCCCAGAAGACATTTAATGGAGGTGATCCAAGTGGAGTCTGATTGCTGAAAAACAGTACTTGTTATGTGGGCTGAAAACATTAACAAGAGGATACTCTTTATTATAAATAATAATTTATGTCATTTCTTTTTTTTTTTTTTTTTTTTGAGATGGAGTTTCGCTCTTGTTGCCCAGGCTGGAGCACAATGGCGCGATCTCAGCTCACCACAACCTCCGCCTACTGGGTGCAAGCGATTCTCCTGCCTCAGCCTCCCAAGTAGCTGGGATTACAGGCATGTGCCACCACGCCCAGCTCATTTTGTATTTTTAATAGAGATGGGGTTTCTCCATGTTGGTCAGGCTGGTCTCGAACTCCCGACCTCAGGTGATCTGCCTGCCTCGGCCTCCCAAAGTGCTGGGATTACAGACGTGAGCCACCATGCCAGCTCATTAGAATCTTAGCATTCATTTTATTGAAACTTGATTGACCTTTAGCTGACTGGATTTCAAGGTTTTTTTTTTTTTTTTTTTTTTTTTTGACAATTTACAACATTACCTCAAGAATTGTACAGCTATGGGCCATAGAAAATTTGGGAATTAAAGCATGAGCTATGGGCTGGGCATGGTGGTTCACGCTTGTAATCCCAGCACTTTGGGAGGCCGAGGTGGGTGGATCACCTGAGGTAAGGAGTTTGAGACCAGCCTGGCCAACATGGCAAAACCTCGTCTGTACTAAAAATACAAAAATTAGCCATGCATGGTGGCACATGCCTGTAATCCCAGCTACTAGGGGGGCTGAGGCAGGATGATCGCTTGAACCCGGTAGGCAGAGGTTGCAGTGAGCCAAGATCGGCACACCACTACACTCCAGCAAGAGACCATCTCCCCCCCAAAAAAAAAAAAAAGAGTTCGCTCTTTCAGGCCAACTTGATTTCCCCCTCTTTGATAGGATTAGAGAACCAGTGGAGAAAAGGCTTACAGGAGATGTCTTAACTTTGGGCTTTAAAAAAGCTTTTGATTTCACATTTCATGAAGTTTAATTGAAACACTTGAAATTCCAGGTGCTGCTGCCAGTGGAGTAAGAACTGTCTCTGCTTGCCCCTGATTGAACCGTGTAAGACTTGGAGAGTAGAAAATACCTTTCGCCATTTTATATGGTGCAGCAGTGACGAGTAAAGTGACCATGCTTCTAATATTATTTGAAGAGAACGAGATTAACGTTACTGAAATCTAGGTCATAACTCCCCATTGCTCCAGCTACTAAATAACCCCCTTGCAATTTCTATATATCTGTTTCCTTTTCTCATTTGCCATGGAGTTATAGTTTTCTGATTTTAGAGACCCCTGTATTACTGTCAGAAGTGACTTTGACACAGGATAGTCTGATGATTATATCTGCATCAGTTCAACATACCTTGTAATGAAAGAATGGTAAAATGTCAGGAGATAATCCAAGGAATGCAAAGCCAAGCTTTTTACAAGGAACAGTGGGTCCAACCATAGTCACATTTAATGAGGGTCCTATCTCCTTAAGGGAGGAAGTAGAAGACAGTTGCTAGCTTATGGCTAAAAATGTTAAGTTGCCACAGAAACAGGAGGGATCTTACAAATGACAGAGCCACAGTCTTATATTTTAATTCTGTACTTACCAAAAAGATCTGTAAAAATTACAGAAGGTCTTTAAGGAATTCACCTGTTTCTCCTACGCTCTTAAGATTTAAAAGGTTTTCCACTAGTGGCTCATATAATAAAATCTGGAGACGATCCCAGTCCTTAATGGAGTCTGGACTTTGGCTTTCTTTTTCTTCTTTAGGATTGAACCAGCTGCCCTTTGACCCTGCCAACAACAACGAGCCCCTGCAGTTTGGTAGTGCCAGTGGCCCTCTGGTCACAGAAGGCCTCATTGAGAATGGAGGGGAATCAAGCAAGAAAAGAAAGAGAACAAATACTCCTTCAGGTAAGCTAGGTGATAATGCACTGTCTTAAGCCAGTGCCAGAGTCAACATTTTCCCAGAGCCTAGTATGTGGCAGGTCACATACTATGCTAGGGTTTGTAGGAACTAAAGAAATGAGAAAGAGTCCCCTGTCCTCATGGAATTCATTATGGGATTGAAGGAGGGAAAAGCACATACACGAATAACTCTGATAATTAGATAGAGTATCATCAGTGCTGTGGCAAATGTGTAAAGGGCGAAAAACCGATGAGAGCATAAATGAGGAAGAGTTTAATTCTGCCTTAGGGATTATAGAATACTTCATCACGGAAGTGCCATTTTTATCTCATCCTTGAAGAATGGGTAGGCTTGAGACAAGAGATGAGTAAAGAGCATCGATTTAGGTAGAAAGAATTGCGTGAGTGAATGGTTTCACTGTGCATTCGTCTTTGTATGTACATGTGGCAGGCCATCCTCACTTTTGCTTCTAATACAGATAACTGCATATATTTGCATCTGCCCACCTCTACCCCTGTTCCCCTCAATACCCACTATGCCTACATATGTTTTATGCCGTTATAATTCTCTTAGAACAGTTGGCAAACAGATTCTTCTAAACCCTCTATAACAGCCCAACTGAGCTTTTAGCCTCCCTTGCAATTTCTCCTACCCCAATCCCTCATGTCCCATTGGCCTATTCTCATCTTAATGTTTCTTTTCTTTTTTTTTCCAAAAGGAGTGAGGAAACAATAGGGGAGCCAGATCTTAACTGATCATTTGATATTTTATAATTTTATCTCTTTGCATGGTTATTCATTTGGAAGTAGAATCTGTAGTATACAGAAACATCTGAGATTTGGGGATGGGCATAACAGACATGTTCATCATTTTCTTTGTTTTGTTTTTTATTATTACTTTTTACTTTCAGCTTATGAAATGGAGCATGTTTACAAATGTATCATTTCTGACTCTTAGATCATAGATCGCTGCTTATAAATAATTTGTTAAATATGAGTTTGGAAAATAAAAATACAGTAAAACATTAGTTATATGTAGCCCTCAAGAAATAAGTGATTCTTAGAGAGCTCTATTTTCTGGAGCATGGAATGGCATGGTGTATAGCCAAGGAACTGGCCTGAGTTCTAATCCTGGTTTTATCTCTTTCTGTGGCCTGGAGTTATTTGCTTAACCTCTCTGAGTTTCACTTTCTTCAACTGTAAAGTAAAAGTGATACTAAAGCCTATGTCTTAGGATTTGTTATGACAGTTAGTCGAAATGATGTAGGTAAAGTGCTTAGCATGGTGTCTGCAAACAGTAATCACTTAATAAATGTTGCTATTTTATTAGCATTATTATATGATATTATAAATTTCATGTTTTAAATCATCAATGTGTTTCACATTTTTAGGCTCAGCATTATGAGTATAAACCACATGTGTGTATGTGTATAAACTCATCTGTCTTTTAAAGACATGTATTCAATATAATTTAAACTTTGCTTGATCATTTAGGGGCATAATTCCAGTCATTAGTTATTGTACTGCACTCTAATACTTTTAAATTTTTAAGGATTTACTAAAGAATATAGGTTTTTTACCTCTACACTAAATTGTTCTACGCCACGGTGGTCTTTTAGTTATTATAGCCACGTTTTACACATGTCCTGTCTCCTTTCTGCAGCCTACAGTCACTTTTTATTCCTCTCAGTGTCCCTTCATGTAGCAGCCCTTTTTCTCCTTCTACTGAATTAAGAACAACAACAACAACAAAACCCAGCCAGCTCTCCAAGCTGATGTGCCAGATTAGTATAAGTAAAAGTTAAATCAGCTCTAAGTGGAACCTGCCACGGATAGAGTGCACAGGATTTAGAACATCAACTTTAAGACGTGTCTTTTGGCTCTGAGACCTTTATGATCACCTACTAGTTTTTCCATTGTATTCATGTTAAGTGATGTGCGAGTTTAGGGTAATACCTCCTGAACTGCAGTTAACTCATGAGGGTGGGGAAAGGGAGTATGTATTAATCTGAATTGTGAATTAACTTTAAAGAATTGCAGTTTTATTTCTAATGAGCATATTCAGTGAGAGCAAAGTAACTTGCAGATATAGGATTTTAACAGTAGATTATGCTAATCTATAATTAGCAGAACAATTTACATTCAAATAATGAATATGCTGAAGTTCTTAAAAAACGGTATGTTCTTTAAAATAGGTGAAATAAGCCCCTGGCAGGCTAAATTAGCTCCCTTGAAATCTTGTTCACACTATTTGCTTAGAGAACCTTTTCTTTGTTAGTAGGACAAAGGTAACTCCAACCCAGGTTAAATTACCACAAATTCCAAATTAACCTAGTCCAAATTAATGAGATTTTAGTATACAAGGAGTCTTTTATAATTGTTCAGCAGCAATCTTGTGATATTGTAAATAGGCAGATAGCTTTATAATATTATTTTCTTCCTCTGCAGTACTAGACAAAAGGAAGAGGGAAGATATTTCATGAGTAGCAACTTCCCTCTTCCTTTGTCATCATTCCCTGCACTGTAGCAAAGAGGAAAGCTAGGGTTGGAAGTTCCCACAGGAGCTACCAACCATTTCATTTCCAAGCTACATGTCCAGTCATTGCATCACTTGGCCCTGTAGCTCCACTGAGTCAAAGCCATCTCTCTCCTTCTCCATCCCTGCAGATGAGGGAGGGATATTCGCTTGCAGATCCAGTTCCACACTACACATACTTTTTTCCTTCCTTTCCCATCCCTCCTACCTTTCCCATTTTCTATAAACTGCCTCTTTCCTTTTGTACTAAAACTGATTTCTTAAAGGTCACCTGTGACCTTCAGATTGTCAAAGTCAGTGGACTTTTGGCAGGTCACAGCCACCTTGAACTCTTTGTTTCATTTGATGCTATTAACAGTGCCCTCTTCTTTGTATTTTCTCTACTTTTGCTTTTCTTGGTAATATACTTTGCAGATTCTTCTTCCTTTACTGTCACCTTCAAGCCTTCTTTCTCATTTTCTTCATCCCTTGACTGTGAGTATACTATTACCCACATTTCTAGATGAAGAAATAAAGGATAAACTTACCCAAAGTTGAATGTCTAGCAAGTGGTTTACCAGGCCTCTAACTCCAAAGTCTATTTCTAACTACTATGCTGAAGTTACTGTGTCTAAAGTTATTAGGAATCTAGAACCACTACTAAAATGTATGTTAAACATTGGTGCAGACTAGGGAAAGCTGTGTTTGTGTGAAAATAATTAGGTAAGAATAAGAGGAGCAGGCCTTGGATATGATAATCTTGAGGATCCCTTCAAACTCAGATCTCATGGTTCCTCTTTCCAGCTTTCTATTTTGTGCTACTCCCCAAAACAAGTCTTCTATTTCAGCCACATTGATCCACTACCTTTCTCTGAAGACTCTGTGCTTACCTACCTCACCACCATGCTCATACCATTCACTTCCCTTTCCCAGCATGCTCCCCTTCTTCTTTCACTTGTCAAAGTCTTATCCAACTGTCAGTGCCTACCTAGTACAAGTCCTATCCTCTGTAAGAAGCTTTCTGGATCATCTTAATTAGAAATGTTCTCTTGTACCTCTGAAATATATTGGTCATTAAACTCATATCAATCACTTGACACTGATTGTAGACCACCTTGAACTATTGTGTATGAGTTTGTGTGTGTGTGTCTATATATATAGATATGTATGTGTGTGTACATGTATGTGTGTGTGTGTGTGTGTGTGTATATATATATATATATATATATATATAATGTTTTAGCTTTTCAACTCAGTTATAACTCCTCTGTTGGAAGGGCCCCAACTCTCTTAGCAGAGACATGGTGTCTTACACAAAATAGATGCTCAGGAAATATTTGTTGCTTGATCACATATTTGATTGAATAATTGCTTTCTCTATGCCTTTATATTCCCTATTATTTTCTTGTCATTTTCAAGGTAGAGCTTTGCACGAAACTGTGCCTTTGTATCTGAATTTGACCAACTGACAGCTTCACTTGTCCCTAAAGGCTACTCAGACATTTGTGAGATTACACACTTAGAGCAGGCACAAATCAAATCTGGGTGCTTGTGGGAAAAAACAAAAAAAAAACAAAAAAAAAAACAAAAAACCTGACCCTAATGGAAACCTTGCCTTATTACAGCTGAGATTTCTTAAGTGCCCAAGGGAAACTGATAGGTAGAGTTTAAGTGTCCTGCCTCAACTATGAAGTAGACCAGTAATCAGGATTAGACATTACTGCCATATTTGACCACATAATCTTTCTTTGTGGATCTGGTTGCTTTGTAGCTTTTATAAAAGATGAGCTCAGAATTCTTCAGAGTGTGTTTCTTCTTAAATTTTACCTTTTCCCCATGGAAATGTTTCCTTGGTGATGCTATAGTTGTACAAATTGTCTAAGATGGCAGCAAATCCATTTATTCAGATGGTACTCTATAACAAAAGAGTAGAAGATTGTTAAACCCATGTAAAATCACAATGCCAAGTTCTTTTCCCAAAGTTGCCAACTGCCTCCTGGTTTGAGAGCCATCTGGATTTGTAGAAGCAGAAATACCAACTCTTTCATGAAATACTTCCACTAAAGTAGAAAAAACCATGAGTCAACAAGGCCAACTGATGACTAAAATCAAATGCATTGTTTTAAGCAACATCATGGTACAATAATATTCAAAGAAGGTGTCAGCTCTCTGAAAGAGTGGGAAACTACCCAGGAATAATTACGATACCAAAGTGAGCATCCAGGTTTGGGCAGAGTCCTATTTCCATTGTCTTTTCTCTATAAGCCTGTGTTGAAAGATAGATTTATGCTTAAATATGCCATGCCCAGTACTAAGTAGTACTGCCGAAGTTCATGTGAATAATGAATGACAGTATGAAAAGAGGGATCTTCAGTCAGTTTTCATTTGCAATAATGATTTAATCACAAAATTCAAGATCTCCAGAAAGACGCTTCAAAATCAATAATAATTTGTATTTGTATGGTGATTATTTCTTTCTCTTAATGTATTCTCATAGTCATTGCATTTTACACATGAGGTGCTAATCACTAGAGAGGAGAAATAACTTTGTCTAAGGTAGACTAGCATCACCAGGAGTGTTATAATTAGATAAGGACCTCCGGAGAGTATCCAGTCTTGATCATAGACCTCCCAACTCCATTCTCAGCTTTCCTTTAGAAATTCTGGAAATCAAAATGATACTTGAGAATATAAAGACAGTGAACAATTACAGCACTACAAGGCTAGATTAATAGGAGAAAGTGGGCCTGTAGAGCAGCAAGAAGAAATTTGGTCAGCCATAAAGAAGAACTATTATCAGAATGGGTTATCAGAAAACTTGTTCAGGCTCACTTGGAAGAGAAATATAAAAAGGAGATGAACACTCATCTGCTTGAGAGTACTTTTGATTCCTTTCTTACCTGATAGGAGGGCTACGAACCAGGAAACTTTTCTGTGAAACTTACAGCCTTTTGATTTACCTCAGACTCACAGGGCTGAGACTTTTTATTTCATGTGTACTTTGAAGTCCACAAATAAAAGCATTGATTGTTTTTAAAGAAAGAAAATGCCACCATTTTATATCTTGGTGTGTGGTATTTCTAGCATGTCAGCTGAATTATTATATTGCCAAAGGCAAGAAGAGCCTATTGTTCCCTCAGATATAATTAAAATAAGAAAAAGGGTAGACTAATGGCCCTACTCAGTTTCTTTAGTCCTTTGGACATTTTTATCTGATCACAGTTTCAAGAAATAAAGCCATTATCTTGAAAACTGGAGGATCAAAAAAGTAAGCCTACTTGCTTTCTCAGGTCTGATAGAAGAAATCCAGTGTGAAGTTTTCATTTTCAAGGACTGTCCAGGGGAGGGCAGACAGGGTGGCACAAAAGAGGCAGGATAGACAAATGGAAATACATCTCTCTTAAGTTGCCCTAACCATTGAAATAGCTCTGGAATGATTTTGTGACTTTATTGTACTTAAGTCATTAGGAATTCTCTCAGCAGACATGAAGTGTAAGTGGCCTGATATGTTGGTAATATAGAGGCTAGTGGTAGATGTTTAAGTCTAGTATTTTAGAGTTGGAGACAACCTCAACTAACTCCATCATTTTTTTTTTTTTTTTTTTTTGAGAGAGGGTCTCACTCAGTCACCCAGGCTGGAGTGTAGTAGCCCTATCACAGCTCACCTCCCAAGACTCAGGTGATTCTCTTGCCTCAGTCCCCCAAGTAGCTGGGACTACAAATGTGTGCCACCACACCTGGATAATTTTGGTATTTTTAATAGAGACAGGGTTTCTCCATGTTGCCCAGGCTGGTCTTGAACTCCTGGGCTCAAAGGATCCACCTGCCCCAGCCTCCCAAAGTGCTGGGATTATAGGCATGAGCCACCATGCCTAGCCAAACTCCATCATTTTTATAAATGAAGAAACTGAGACCCAGAGATGGGATTTGTGTAACGTCACATGGCTAATTCATGGCAGAATGAGAACTAGTTATTACCAGCCCCATATAATCATTTGAAATTGGCTAGGACTGTGGCATGTAATTGATTCATTTTTACTGTGAAAGTGTATTTGTAACCTGGAAATGCTAACTTCCCTCATGCTAATAGTATTATGTGATTTGTCACAAGCTCACCTGATGGTATGGGAGGCCCCATATCTGTTTTGGCTGTTGCACAGGTGAAGGCACTTTGTTCTCAAGACAGAAAAGAGTTTGAGACTGGGAAGTACCTATGAAGGTATTGCTTTTTTAGAGCAGATCTCGGGCAACTCAGCAAATTACAGAAGAATCTTTTTGTGACACCTGATTACTTGTTAAGGGACAGTTTGTGTCCGCCATCCCAGCCTACCCTTAGTAAGGCCACTCCATTCAAGCAGGAAAGCATTTTATACTTATGTTTTGTTTGTGGTTGTGTTAGGCCATCCTTTCTTCATTGCTATAAAGAAATACCTGAGACTGGGTAATTTATAAAGAAAAGAGGTTTAATTGTCTCACGGTTCGGCAGACTTTATAGGAAGCATGGTGTTGGCGTCTACTCAGCTTCTGGGGAGGCCTTAGGAAGCTTTTACTCATGGCAGAACTCGAAGGGGAAGCAGGCATGTCACATGGTGAAAGCAGGAGCAAGAGAAAGAATGGAGGGAGAGATGCCACACTTTACAACAACCAGATCTCAAAAGAACTCACTATCACAAGGACAGCATGAAGCCATGAGGGATCTTCCCCCGTGACCCAAACACCTCTCACCAGGCCCCACCTCCAACATTGGGGATTATAATTCAACATGAGATTTGGGCAGGAACAAATACCTAAACTATATCAGTGATTTAAACTTTGTTGTATAACTTCGTCTAGAGAATCTCTTTTAATTTCTTGATTATTGGGCAAAGATTTGTCTGGAAAAAAAAATCAGTTTTAGGTGAGTAAAACTGAATTTCAGAGTAAGAGGATTCTTGCATTTTGAGAGGTTGTTTTCATCTCTTCCTAGCTTAGTAAAGTGCAGAAAGCAAATGTCATTTTTGTCCTTGGGACCTGTACGGTCCTCCCTAGCCTTGATAAAGGAAAGGAGCACACTCAGACATGTAGTGAAAACTATACTGAAGTCTGTGCTTTTTAGTACTGAATTTGACAGTTATTATTAGACTTTTGGCCTTAGGTAAACCATAGAAGCCATTTCTAAGCCTCAGTTTCCAAATTTGTTTAATGGAGAAAGCGACTTAAAAGCAGTCAGATAATACTTTTATGGTTACTGCTCTGCTTGTTATGGTGTAAGAGCATGAAATAACCACACTGGTTTTCTTTTTCCAGTTCTGAATCAAACTGAGAAAAAACACACACACACACACAAAACACCTCAGGAGGAACAAAATGTGGCATCGACTTTATTATAGATAAAACTATGTTGAAGAACATGGCTTATAGGCCTAATGAGACTTCCTACAACTTCTAGCTTCAAATGTATTCCTTGATACTCACCTGTGGAGATGACTGAGCCTTCAGAGCAGACCATTTACTGTCCCAGCGCCCTTGAGAATGATGGCTTGTGTCACACTTCAGTGGAAGCTAGAAATAAAGAGCAAAATGGGCCTGTAGGTCTACCTCTAGAAGATGGTGCCTGTGCCCTGACTAAGCTCTACTCACTCTATAAAAGAAAGAGAGTCATTCCAGTTGGAGGGCATTTAGACCTGAGAGCTAGAATGCACAGGATAGGCCATGAATAAGTACTTATTTTTATTTTTATTATAATATTAGTTTTTTGTTTGTTTGTTTGTTTGTTTGTTTTGAGACAAGGTCTCCCTCTGTCACCCAGGCTGGAGCAGTGGTGCTGTCTCGGGTCACTGCAGCCTCAAACTTCAGGTCTCAAGCAATCTTCCCGCCCCAGCCCTCCAAAGTAGCTGGGACTACAGGCCATGCCTCTATTCTGGCTAGTTTTTGTGTTTTTTTGTAGAGACGGGGTTTCACCAGGTTGCCCAGTCTGGTCTGGAACTCCTAGGCTCAAGCCATCCACGTTCCTTGTCCTCCCAAAGTGCTGGGATTACAGGCGTGATAATCAGATAAGTCGATCTTGCTCCTGTGCCAAAGAACAAGCAGGGGTGAAAGCCCAGAGAAGTTTTTATGATATTCTCTGTCCCCCTTCACAAACACAATGGAAATTTCTTCTTCCCCACAGAATGGCGACAAGTGGGGACAAGAACCAAACCCCTACAGCCCCCAATGTCGCTGTTTAAGATTAGCATGACTTTGTTTTTCAAAGTCTTTTCCTTAGGATTTTTTTATACCATGGGAAACTGGCAATGACAGTCCATTGTGTGGTATAGGTAAATAGGGTTGTTGTAGTACACGTGTGTTACATTTATATTTTTACTTCTTCATGTACAAAATTGAGACAAATTCCAAGTGGAATCAAACTCATATCCTCTATTGTAGCCTTGAAGTGGTACCTTACAATGAAGAGATTTTATTTTTATAAATTTGAAACACAGAATACTTCTGCTGCCATTTCAGCACTGTCAGTTACATGTGGTTGCAAACTCTACAAGCTTTCCCTTCTCTTCCACAACACCAAAGTATAACAATTAAAATACTGTTTTACTATTACTACTAATACCTAATACCTATGGAACACCTACTGTGTGCCTGACACTACGTATTTCAAATATATTATTTGATTTTCACAGCAACCCTATGAGGTAAGTACAGTTATTATCCTCACTTTACAGATAAGGAAACAAACACAGAGACTAATTTGTCCAAATAGTAATGTGTCCCAATAGTAAGTAGAGGAGATGAGATTCAAACCCAGGCAATATAGGTCCAAAATCAGTGTCTGGAATCAATTAAATCAAAATGAAAATGGGGCCAGGTGTCTATGTTATTTAAGAGCACCCCAGATGATTCCAATATGCAACCATGCTTGAGAAGCAGTGCAGCTAATTATACTGTATCAAAGGAACTATTATACATGTACCTAGGCCACTGTCATTCAGAATGCTGGACATTTGTAGTATTCTGTGACACAGTGTGTCCAGAGTCCTCTATTAGGAACTGAAATGACAGACGTGACAGTAACAGAGTAGACCAAAAGGTAGTAAAGTGGTTGTGTAAATGTTGACTTCTCTAGGTATCTCAGCACAGAAAGAAGAGACCACCTAATTTGCAATTTTCTCTTTCTCTGCTTTCTCTACTCTATTTCCTGTTGTCCATTGATTATCTACTGAAATAAAAATCCATAATGTTGAAATTCCCTATTTTTGTGTGCTAAGGGGACAGTCTTGATTTTTTTCTAATCTTCCATATCCTCCATAATGTGAGCTGTTCAATTTAAGTCTTGTAGATTGTAGCATTTCACATTGAGCAATTGCTTGTGTAATATAATTAATTTTAAAATATTTTGCTTATTCTACATTTGAATTTTAAGCAAAAGTATCTTTAGTGTTCAAGCTGTTTTGTAGAATATGGTGAGAGGTGATGAAAGTGGTACACAAAACCATTAGAGCGATACTCAACTGCAGAAACAGAGTGTACTAATTTTGGAGAGGGGGCAGGTTTCAGCAGGTGGCATTCCCTATCTCCAGCCACATTCTTCTGCATATTTGATTCAATAGCAACTATAACAGCAGCAGTAGCTTTTATTAAATATTGATTGTATGCCAACTGCTATGACCAAGTGCTTTACATGTATAAACTCAAGCAAACTTCCCAAGAAATCTGTAAGATAGACACCATTCCCCCCTTGTTTACAGATTTTTTAAAAACCTGAGGCTTGGAAAACATAGGAAATTTTTCCAGGCGACAACTAATAAATAGTATAACCAGATTTGAAAGAGGGAGGCAGAGTAACAGTTGTTAAGAGCACGTGTTCAGAATCCTGGCTCTGACTTTAGGCAAGTTATTGCAGCTCTTGGAGCCTGGTTTCCTTACCTACAAAATAGAGATGATAATACCAAGTGTACAGGGTTGTTTTAGGATTCAGTGAGAAAACGAATAAATAGTGCTTAGTGCCTGATTTTCTTTTATTCAGTGAATATTTATTTAGTCTTAATAAGTGTGAGGCATAGTGGTAGGCATTAAGTTATCAGAATAAACTGTGAATAAGACAGATTCCAATTCTGGCCTTGAGATTCTAACAGTCTAGTAAAGAAGACAGTCATTAAGCAAATAACTACACAAACAATTATTTGCAATTATGCTGAATGCTATGAAAGAGTGACAGGTCATAGTGAACACTCAGTAAATAAGAGCAAATATTTACTGAGTGTCTTTTACGTATTAGGCACTATGCCAGGTAGAAGATTGAGTGCAAGTGCACAATTGGGATGAAGAGTGGAGGCATTTTCATGAAATTTTATGTGAAATTAGAGTGCAGCTAAAGAAGCCATCTGCTTTCTTCTGGTCAGTCAAGGAAGCTTTGGGGGAGGAGGTAAAACGTAAAAGATGCTTGGTGTAGTTTATTGGAAAGATAAGAGATCAAGTTGAAAACATCCCATCTTTGCCCAAGATTAGTTCCTGGAGACTGTGTAAATCTTGTAATGTGAGAGGCATTCCCAGCATGAGTGGCCTTTGTATCTGGCAAGAGGCTTGTGTGACAAACCACAGAGACCAGGCTTTTTCTCTGAGATGAACACTAAGTGCTGAATTTGCTTCAGAACTTGACATAAAGTCTGAGCAGGCAACAAGTCATAACTACATACTGTTTTCAGATGCTGATTCACATATCACCTCATACAAATACAGTGGTTCTGCTGGCAAGCTATTTTCTAATCTGGCCTTATTTATTCCCCTCCATAATTACCCTGATCTAGGATGAACAGCCTGAGAAACATTGACTAATGCATCCTAAATTATGTCAGCAAGGCAACCACAAGCTTTCAGCTTCTCTTGATTTTGTGTCAGGTCTCTGTTAAGCAGTTCTTACCACATTAGGTGTGTGCAGAGAGGACTACAGATCTTCCAGGCTGGAGCTTGCCATTAATTAAGACTGTCGTCCTTTGCTACAAAGCACCACACTCTCAGTGGCAAAACCTACAAAGAAGGAGATGCCTTTCACTTTTTGCCCTCCTGTCAAATAGCCAGTCAGTCGATTAGAAAGCTTTGTCTTGCAGCTCAGACTGCCCAGAAGTATTTTCTGCCTTGATTGGAGCAAGTGAAGAAGTGGTAGCTAAGGAAATTTACTCTGCCTTCCTTCTGGGCCCCTAACTGATGTTTACTGTGACTTAGGACTTGGCACACCAGTAAGTGAAAGTCTTTTCATCATAACTCTATGAAGAAGGTCCTATTAGTACCCTCATCTTACATATGAGGTAAGTAAGATTCAGAGGCTCACTGGATTGCACAAGATTAGACAGCCAGTAAGCTCTTCAAATGCAGGTTTTTAAATGACAGTGAGACCTGTGTACTTTGCATTGTGCCCCACTGCTTTCTAAGGTTTCTGAAGAAGGAAGTGATTTGATCTGAGCTAGACTTTCAGAAGATACTCTAACCAAAGGGTTATCATGGATTATAAAAAGGCAAAACTAGAACTGGGGAGACCAGGTTGGAGACTTTTGAAATAGCCCAGGGAAGTGATATATGGGCCTGAGTCAGTGTTATGGAAATAGGGATGGAGAAGAGGGGATAGATCCAAAAAACTTACTGGTAGTTTATCATTCGGAACTAATAGGGCTTGAAGAGTTGTGGAGTCAGGAAACAAAAACAAACTATATTAAAATCATCTGGCCCACTTACCTATGTAGAATATAATTATGCCCACTTTTACAGGTGAGTCATCTCAACTGTGATTCAGCCTAAATGACTTGTTCAAGGTCCCAAGCTAGTTTAGGCCAAAAGGAGCTGGAACTCAGAACTCCTTCCTAGTATAATCCTCTTTCCACTAAACCATGGGATCTCCCAAATCTGTGTTTTGTTTGTTATTTTAAGATGTTATTATTGAAGTACATAAAAGTACACAAATTATATATGTACACCAATGAACTTTCACAAACAGCATACTCGTGTAACAGTCACCTGAAAGATGGCACAGAGATTTCTGGCACCTCAGAAGACTCCTGTGCCCTTTTCCAGTCACTTCCCCACAAAGATAATCTCTACACTTACTTTCTCTGCCTCTTTTTAATAACTGCCTGCTGGGCCATATGAGATTGGGAAATTTACTATTGAGATCCTCCTGTTGATGGATACTTAAGCTATTCCTGTCTTTTGGCTGCCACCACAAACAGTGCTGCAATGAACAGCCATGATCGTGCTGCTTTGTACATGTGAACAAGTATTACTCTAAAATAGACTCCAAGAAGTAAGTTTGCTAGGTTGAAGGGTTAAGGGACTTCTGCATTTTGATGACTAATACTACCACGGTGGCTTCTGCAAAGGCTTCACCAAGTCAGAATCTCAACCCTGGTATTTGAGTGATTTCCTGTCTTCTTGCCAGTGCATATCATTGATCCTATGAATTTTTGCCAATTTGACAGGTCAGGAATGATAGCTCCTTACTGCTTTATTTGCATTTTTGTGATGAATAGTAAATCTGAGCATAGTTTTCAAATGTTTACTAGTCCTTTGTGTTTCTTTTATCAATCATTTGTGATATCCTTTGCCCATTTTTCTTTTTTTTAAATTATGGACTTGTAAGTGTTCTTTTTATGTCGTGGAAATTAATGCTTTCTCTGTTAAATGTGTTATAAATGTTTTCTCATGTATTTTAACACTGTTTATGCTGTGTACTTTCACATTGTCTGTTTTATAAAGTTACTTCCCTTTTGTAGATTCTCTAGTCATTCCTTTAAGCATGGAAATTCACACTTTCTGGAGTTTTCAGAGCAGCCCCAGTGTCACATGTTCTATCCCATTGCCCCTAAAAGTACAAGTGCATATGTCAAATTACGTTTTCCTAATTCTGTAATTAGAAAATTTAGTCATCCCACCTACAGTAGTTGGCAGTAAAGCTCTTGGTCTGTTTTCTAGACAGGCTCCAGGTGCTCTTTGAGGGAAAAATAGGGTAGCAGAACACACCTGTCTTAGAGCTGTGGAATCTGGTATGTGCTAAAGGGAGTGTGAATATGGTAACTCTGGTCATTCTAACATCGTATCCCCAGCTGTCTTTTGCTGTGACATTCAGACAGCTTAGGCACGTTGGAATGTGTGGTTACCACTTGAAAGTGTTTGATTACACAGAATGAGCTCTGGAAGAGTTCTGTCTCATGTCTATAAAGGGAAATGGAACGTCGTCTTCTTTTGGCACATGGAAAACATCTTAAATTTCTATCCATATTATTTAGGACTATAAAAATTAGTCATCTCTAAGAAATAAAAAATTTGCTAATCACATTTTAAAAAATGCTCTCAGGACAATATTTAGCCTATTTATGCAACCCATTTGGAAGCATTCTCAACAGTAGACAATTGCAAACATAATGTGCTAATATGTTTACTCGGCAAACATGTATTGGATGCCTACTGTGTGTCAGCTGATGTTGGATGGAAGGGTAGATGAATATGCTAATTTCTAGCAGACACTGAGACTTGAATAAGACCTAGCTCCAGTCTTCAGAATGCATACATTTGGTAACTAGAAATTATTTCCTTCCACTGATGAAAAACGCTTTCCTAGGAATTCTAAAGGGACCACATTTGTTAGTTTTTAGTTAGAATTACTGAGTTTACATGAAAGTAATAAAACTGAATTTACTCTCATTTAATCAGTACCACTGCCTGTTTCCTGCATTTTCCCCTCAGGAGCCCCATTATTATACTCTGATTTCAGGAAAAGCCAATGTGGGCATTCAAGTAAGCAAAAAAGATACCTTGTCCCTTTCCAAAATTTTCCTTGTCCAAATGTTAGTGACATCTTTAGGTTATGTAAATGGAATTGATCTTGGTTTGGATTGATGGGTATTTAGATGGTAAAAATAAGAAAACACTGTGAGATGGGGGCTTAAGCCTGCTTAAGCCTTAATTGTCCTAAGAAGGAATGACACATTTTTCCTGAGAAATGTTCTGGGGTGATAATTGGCTTCCTGTTGCAGGCTGAACATGACTTGAGAAGAAAATACTTCCCCTAGATTATGAAACAGGCAGCATTGGTATTGTATGTCTAAAATTAATTCAGTAAACATTTGCTCCAATAATTAGGCTCCATAGAGCATCATGTGGAGGGTATATTTTCCTTTGTGTGCAATTTAAAACTTTCTTAAGAGTAAGTCAGCTTAAAAAAAAAGACTGCGAATCTTAGACTGATCATCTTCTTCCCCTTTCTACCCTACCCTGTCACTCCCATCCAAACTATATTTGAGAACATTCTAAAGAATCAGGCCTTGAAGGATAGCTCTATAATTTAGAATTCTATCACTCTGTTCTCTGCCCTCGAGTGCACACATACTCACATAATTTCTCACAATTGTTCTTTGAAAAGATCAGGCTGCTTTTGCATCCACGAGAGCCCCCGAGTTATTTTTGCAAGTTGGTGGGCAGCCCAGTAATTTTATCCCCTTCCCTGCCTGTGGAGCAGGTGCTCAAGTCTTTCAGTTTTCTGTGGCCACTCATGGTTAGTTTTCCTCCAGGACAAGAATTTGTAGCCCTGTGTACCTCCAGGAAGGCCAAGCAATCCTCATATACAAGTCTACTGTTAGACTGAAAGCTTAGTTGGGAATCAGAAAAGAATCAGAACATGTGGCAAGGTTCTGGACAGCAGGCTGCGGTGGTTGGGAAGAGGGGGCACTTAGAGATCATTTTGTTCAGTGATTCTCAACCAACATGCCTAAGGGGTGCATTCACATTTGTATTTATCTGACACTATAGCAGTGATCCTTGTGAGAGGGTGATAGCTGCTAGAAGCAGGTATTCCTTTTGGAGCAGCTAATAAAAAACATTTACAGGGAGAAGGGCATATGTATAGTTTTAGAAAACTGCCTCCCAGGCAGCTTTAATTGAATTAAGTTTCCAAACATACAGCAGTTCAGTAGCAGAACTATGCGTTGATTCTGTATCTTCAGACTCCCTATCCTCTCTTCTTTTCCATTACATTCTGCTATGGGAAAAAGAAAAGAGAAAGGAAGTAACACAACATGGTAGAAAAAAAGAGAAAAGAAAGTAACTGCCTGTTATGACCTGCCTGCCTCCTCCACTGTCACTTAGTCCTTTAAAAGTGTCAAATAGCCTGAACCCTTACTTCAAATCCCAGCTACCCTGTCTCCCTTGAGCCCAGTTACAGCAACATTGGACTCCTTGCTAAAACATGCCCTGTGCTTTCAATCCATTCCCTCTACCTGAAATATCCTCCTCCTCTTAACCAGGCAAAATCCAGTATGCTCCCCCAAATGAAAATGTTTTACCACTGTGTGGGTTACTTTATGCAAAGATATCTGTAAGTAGTAACTTTTGGCTAAATAAGTATGCAGTGCACTTCCACAATTTTCATCTTATTTGAAGGAAAAACATTGTCAAGGCCAGGCTCCAAACATGGTGACTTCTACCATTAAGGCTACCCAGATCTCCCAGTCTGAATTAAATTCTCCTGTGTTCAAATTAGCATTTTTCTCTTATAGCACTTACTATTTCTTGTTGTGTATTATAGGAATTTATATGCACATGTAGATTCTGCTAGCTTGTAAGTTCATGAAGTCAAGGATCATGTCTTACTCATCTTTGCATCTCTTCTATCAGTACTCATCACAGTGCTACATGCATAGTAGGTACCCAGTACATGTATTGAGTGAATGAGTACATTTTTCCTACTTTCATAGGATTTTTTTTAACTCAACATATTTTCTGTGATATTGTCCATATTCCAATGACAGAAGCATTATCATGTTTATTCATTTATACATTCATTCATTCCGCAAATCTTATCATATGCCTACTCCGTGCTGGGTACTGTTTTAGTTGATAGGTATACAGTAGTAAATAAAACAATATATGTTCCTGCCCTCATGTAGCATTTAGTGAATGGGACAGATAATATACAGATATATAAGTTCTGGTACTTAATTACCTCAAAAAGAAATAATAATAAAGCAGGTTAAGGGTACACAAAATGAACAAGGGCTACAATTTTGTCTTTCCTTTACGACACTATCCTTGACCCTACCTCACCCCACCCAGTAACTAATACAGAGCAAAACATATAGTTTACTGCCTGTGATATTTACTGACTTTTGCAACATTCTTATGAAATAGTAGAGTAAGAGCCAGTATTGATCGTGGCTTGAAAGCTTGGGCTCTAGAAACTTTGGCTTAGAGCTGACATCCATAGATTAGTTTGTGATCTTACCAGTAATTAGTGTCTCTAAGCTTTCATTTTCTAAATCTGTGAAATGGAGAAAATAGCAGCTACCTCATAAGGTGATTTTGCAGATTACATGAAATAATGTCAAATTACTTATTGTGAAGACTACATGAAATAATGAATGTAAAATTCTTCAGAATATAATAACCCAGAAATAGACCCATGTACATATGGAGGTCTGATATATGACAGAGGTAGTGTGTCATATCAGTGGGAAATGTGGAGACTATTTGACAAATGGAGCTGGAAAAATGGTTATCCAATGAAGAAAGATGAAAATAAAACCTACCTCCCACCATATATAGAAGATCAATTACAAGAATATACATTTCAAAAACTGAATTCCAAAACTTTTGATAGAAAATATCATAGACTATCTTCCTAACCTTGAAATAGTGAAAGATATGTTAAGGCACAAAAAGAATCGACTATAAAATAAAAGACTGATACATCTAACTGTATTAAAATTTAAAACTTTTTTCATCAAAATACACCTTAGAGAATGAGAAAAGAGAAGTTACAAACTGAGAGAAAATAAAATACAACTGGCAAAGAAATAATATCAAGAATACATAAAGAAGTTGGAAAAATTATTAAGAAAACATAAGCAATCCCATAGAAAAAATGGACAAAGGACATGAACAGACATTTCAGAAAATTGTACACACATTTGGCCAGTTAACTTGTTGAGAGATAAAACATCATTATGAATCAGGAAAATGCAAATCAAATCACAGTAAGATATCTTTTATACCCAGTTGGTTGACAAAAAATAAAAAGTGACAATACCAAGCAGTCTTTCTAAATTGGGGTTCCTGGAAAGAACAAAGTACTAATGCCTTAAGACATCTGTTGCATATAAAGAATTGATTTCTCTCTTATGTAACTAGATTGATACTAGATATATACCATCTGTTAGAGAATTGAGAATATAGATAGTCACTCAAATAATTTTCTATGTTCTGTGGTTCAGATGAGGAACCCATGCTAAGAAAGGAAAGTGTTAGACATATAAAATTCTTCAAAATGTAATAAAAAACCC
This sequence comes from Macaca fascicularis, assembly GCF_037993035.2. NCBI lineage: Eukaryota > Metazoa > Chordata > Mammalia > Primates > Cercopithecidae > Macaca > Macaca fascicularis. The sequence goes on along the minus strand of NC_088395.1, from coordinate 137,055,260 downwards.
AGAAATGTAGAAGCACATGATTTCTTACGTGTTACTTGTAGGAATATATACAAATTGCTGCAAGCAATTTTGGCATTATCTCTAAAAGTTGAACATGCATATACCCTGTGACCCCAAAATTGTACTCTTAGGTAAATACTCAAGAGAATCTTTTATTCATTCATAGATAACAGGAGACACATGCAAGCATATTTAAAGCAGCACAGTTCACAATACAAAAATCTAGAAACAATCTAAATTCTCATCAGCATTAATAATAGATTAATAAAATGTGATATATTCATGCAGTGGCATATTATACAGCATTCAGAACAAATGAACTACAGCCACACACAAAATATGGATTAATCTTAGCAATATAAAATTAGATGAAAAAGGAAGGCCTAAAAGATTACATAGAGCATGTTATTTTTTTATGAAGTTAAAAATTAAATTAAAACATATAATTTTGAGATTGCATATAGGTATAATAAAACTATATAAAAAGAAAAGCAAGTGGATAATGAACACAGGATTTAGGAGATGGTTACCTTGGCTAGGAGGAGGGAGGGAGGTAGGATGGGGATAAAGAACTCTTATATTTAGTTGTAGATTATTATCAAGATCTTAGCTTTTATTTTGGGTTGTAGGTTTACAGGTGCTTATTACATTACTTAAAATAACTGGCTAAATAACTAGAGGACCACTACTGAGAGTGTGTCATGAACCGAGTGTCATGATTGGTCCAATTAATGTACCTGAGACCCTATAATAAATACATAAATCATAAAGTATGTAGCCCAATGCTTTTAATATAAAATAAAGCTGGGTAAATGACAGTTGTCATTGCTAGCATTACTTATTCCTCCTACTCCTCATTTTTCTTTCTGTCAAGCAATCATTGTCTTCCTGTTGTGTCTGAGAATTAATAATTTTGATAAATATTAATTTGCATGAGATCACCCCAAATGACTAAGCAAACTAGTTTAAAATTTAATAATTACTGAAATTTCAACCTTTTATAAATCCATTAAACATCTTTCATTAAATTGTACTTTTTTGTTAATTATGAAATTACTCTATAGATGTACTTTTAGGATGTTACCAACAACAAAAGCTTTAAGCTCTGCATATTATGACTTTGGTACTCAAAATCATAATAGTATGTTAATCTAATAGTGGCAGATGGAACTGAATTAGGGCAATGTGCTAGAAGACTAAGGTGCATGATGAATCAGTGGTTAGAGAAAAAATTGTGCTCCTAGCCTGGATCTGTAAGTCTGTTAGCTGTGATTGATTGATGGATCGATTGATAGGACCTTACCTAGTACCTTTTCTTCATTCTTTGCTACAGACACTCTTCTTTTCTCACCATCAAAAAACAAACAAACAAACAAAAAACTGTACTATACCTTTTTAGGAAACAAGTTTTTAGTGTCTCAATGGAGAAAAAATGACTTGGAGCTGGTTATAGTATTTCAGTGTTCTTTTGTGGTTGGAGATTCAATGCGTAATGGGAAAAAAATGTAAAAGACTAGCAGAAGATGAAATCATATGAAGAAATTAGACTATATATGTCCCTTTAACCATGGGCATCTTAAAATTTAAGACAAATCAGGAAACTTCCACTTCCAGAAGAATGGATTAGATATGCTTTTTCCTATTCCTCCCACTAAGTACAACTAAAACCCATGGATATCATATATTTTAAAAATCCTAAGAAGGCTGAAAGCTGCAGAGAAGGCAGATAGTCTAGGGACATCAGAACTTGAGGAATGACATGGTCATTCTCAAATTTTTTGGATTTTGTTTTTGCCTCATATCTCATACTTGGAGATTTTGTTTTTGCCTCTTATATCTCGTACTTGGAGTTGAAAAAAACTGGTAACTCAGAAACACCAGTGGGTACAGACAAAATAAAAGCCCCAACAAAAGCCTATGCTCTTTAGCCAAAGGACTAGGAAGCCTAAACATGCAAAACTTGTAAACAATAACTAAGCTCTCTACTCTAGCCAGACACCAGACACACACACAAATTGTGGCCCTACTCCTACCCACTCCCAACCAAGTAGGGAATGTAGATTTCTACCCTCGTGAAGCTCTAACGAGGTACATCAACACTTCTGCCAGGGGCCTCCACCAAGATGATATCGGAGAAGGCAAAGTACCAAGCTGGAACTTTTTTTTTTTTTAATTTTATTTTTATAGAGATGAGGTCTCACTATGTTGCCCAGGTTGGTCTCAAACTCCTGAGCTCAAGTGATCCTCCTGCCTTGGCCTCCCAAAGTGCTAGGATTACAGCTGTGAGCCGCCATGCCCAGGCTGAAGCTGGAACTTTCATCCCCACTGGCCATAATGATCCAACCCACTCCTATCCCACTGTAAGAGGAAAGGTCATCTGGGGAGCCTGGACTTCTGTTTTTACCTGACAGTTAACAGTTATGGAGTCACTCCTACCACTACTCCACTAAAGTGGTATCAGAGGAGACCTTCAGGAGATTCATGACTGTATTTATCATGCAGAAGTAAAAATCCACTCCTGCAAAGTGTCATTGGAGACTTCTGGGGAGCTGGAACTCCCACCCCTGCCCATCAGTAACAAGGAGACTACCTCCCTCAGAGATCACTGGAAGGCGAGTAGGGCACCCGGACTTCTACATCCATTTGGCAATAATGAGGCAATAACACCCCCTCTCCCCTGCCTGAAACAATGCCAACAAAGAAGAAGATTTAGATAAGACCCAGATACTCATAATAACCGAAATGTCCATGTCTCCACTGAAAATATCTCATCATGCCAAGAACCCAGAAGATTTCAAACAGAATGAAAAATAACTATCAATAGATGCCAACACAAAGATGACAGAGATGTTAGAATTTTCTGACAAAAATTCCTAAGCAACCATGATAAAAAAATCATTCAATGACCAATTACAAACAAATGAAAAAATAGAAAGCTTCAGCCAAGAAATGGAAAGTCTCAGCAAAGATATAGAAGACATAAAGAAGAACCCAATGGAAAATTTAGACCTGAAAAATATAGTAATAACCAAAATGTAAAGCTCCATGAATAGGAGCAACAGCAAAATGGAGAGGACAAAGCAAAGAGGTAGTAAACTGGAAGATAGGACAATAGAAATTACCCAAGCTGAACAATAAAGAGAAAGTATACTAAACTATAATGGATTAAGCCTAAAGGACCTGTGGTACTATAACAAAAGATCTAACATTTATGTCATCAGAGTCCAGGAAGGGGAGAAGGAAGAGAATGGGGCTAAAAAAGTACATCAAAAAAGAATGTTTGTAAACCTCCCCAATTTGGCACAAGATATAAACTTACAGATTTAATAAGGTAAGTAAGTCTCTAAATAGCATAAACCCAAAGAAATTAACACCAAGAGACTTCATAATGAAACTTCTGGAAACTAAAGACAAAGGATATAGACAGAAGACAGACAAAAACAACATCTTACCTACAGAGGGAAAACAATTAAAATGACAGCAAATTTCTCATCACAAATCATGGAGGTAAGAAAGAAGTGGCACAATCCAATACCCACTGAAAATATTCTTCAGAAATGGAGGGGAAATTAATACTTTCTCGGATAGAGCAAAACTAAGAATTTTTTTGCCAGCAGACCTACTGTAAAGAGTAGCTAAAGAAGTTCTCTAAGCAAAAAAGAAATGATAAAGGAATAAACCTCGGAACATCAGAAAGGAAGAAAGAACACATTAAGCAAAACTATGGGAAAACAATCAAAAGAAAGCAAGAGTGGCTACTTTAATATAAGATAAAGTAGACTACATTGCAAAGAAAATTCTTAGGGATAAAGAGGAAGATTATATAATGATAAAAGTATCAGTTCACCAAGAACACATAGCAATCCTAAATGCATATGGACCAAAGTACTGCAAAATGGGTGAAACAAAAACCAATATAACTGAAAGGAGGAATAGACAAATTCGTAACTATAGTTAAGTACTTCAACATCCCTCTCTCAATAATTGATATAACAACTAGATGGAAAATTCACAAGGGTATCAGGACTCAGCAAAATAATCAAAGAATAGGATCTAACAACAGCAAAATGCACATTCTTTTTAAACACAGAATGCATACCAAGATAGACCATATCCTGGGTCATTAAACAAACCTCAAAAAAATTATAAAAAATTTCAATCATACAGAGCATGCCCTCCAACCACAATGGAATAAAATGAGAATTCAGTAGCAGAAAAGTAATAGGAAAATCTCCAAACACTTGAAAACTAAACAACACAGTGCTGGATAAACCATGGGTCAAAGCAAAAGTCTCAAGCAATTTTTTTTTTTTTTTTTTTTTTTTTTGAGACAGCATCTTGCTTTCTCACCCAGGGTGGAGTGCAGTGGCGTGAGCACAACTCATTGCAGCCTCGACCTCCTGAGCTCAGGGAATCCTCCCACTTCAGCCTCCCCAGTAGCTGGGACTATGGGCATGCACCACCATACCCAGCTAATTTTTAAATTTTTTTTTGTAGTGACAGGGTCTTGCTATGTTACCTACCCAGGCTGGTCTCAAAGTCCTGGCCTCAAGTGATCCTCCCACCTTGGCCTCCCAAAGTGCTGGGATTACAGGAGTGAGCCCAACCAAGTAAAAAATTTAAAAAACACATTGAACTGAATGAAAATGAAAATACAACATATCAAAATCTATGGGAAGCAGCTAAAGCAGTGCTGAGGAGGAAGTTTGTAGTTGCAAATATATACATTAGAAAAGAAGGAAAGTCTCAAATCAATTAATCTAAGTTCTCACCTTAAAAATGTGGAGAAATAAGAACAAAATAAACTAAAATCAAGAAGGAGGAAGAAATACTAAAGAAGAGAAATCAATGAAATTGAAAACAGAAAAACAATGAAACAAGTAACTGAATCTTTGAAAAATATCAATAAAATTGACAATCCTTTAGCAAGACTGACAGAGAAAAAAGAAGACATACAGTACCAACATGAGAAATAAAACACAGGCTAGCAGTACAAACTAGCAATAATGATATAGCTTGTATATTTGTCCCCACTCAAATGTTGTGTTGAAATGTAATCCCCAGTGTTGGAAGTGGGGCCTGTTGGGAGGTGATTGGGTCATGGGGGCAGAACCCTCATGAATGACTTAGTGCTGTCCTCATGATAGTGAGTTCTTAGGAGATCTGACCATTTTAAAGTGTGTGGCACCTCCCCCGCCCCAGCCTCTTGCTTGCACCTGCTTTCACCATGTGACATGCCTGTCCCCCACTTTGCCTTTGTCCATGAGTAAAAGCTCACTAAGGCCTCCCCAGAGGCAAAGCAGATGCCAGCACCATGCTTTCTGTAAAGTTTGCAGTATGATGAGTCAATTAAACTTCTTTCCTTTATGAATTACCTGTCTGAGCTATTTCTTTATAGCAATACAAGAACGACTTAACACAGATACTAAGGGACTACTATGAACAATTCTACCTACATAAATTTGACAACATATATGAAATGGACCACTTCCTTGAGAAATATAAACTACCACAATTCATCCAAGTTTAAATAGATAATTTGAATAGCCATATAACTATTAAGGAAGTTGAATTCATCATTTAAAATCTCCCAAAATCAAATCTCTGGGGCTAGATCGTTTCACTGGAGAATATTACCAAACTTATAAAGAAGAATTACCAGAAATTCTATAAAATCTCTTCCAGGAAATAGAAGAGGAGAGAACAATTTCCAATTGATTCTATGAAATGAATATTATGCAAATACTAAAAATGAGATAAAAACAGCCCAAAGTGAAAAGTGCAGACCAGTACTCCTCATGAATACAGACGTAAAAATCTTTAACAAACTATTAGTAAGCCAAATTCAGGAATATATTGAAAGAATTACACAGCATGGCGAAGTAGGGTTTATTCCAGGGCTACAAGGGTAGCTGAATATTTGAAAATCAATCAATGTAATCTACCATATTAACAGGCTAAAGATGAAAAATCATGTAATCATGTCAAACAATACAGAAAAAGAATTTTGAAAACTTAGACATCATTCATGATTTAAAAAAAAACAACTCTCAGAAGTAGGAATGGAGGATGACTTCCTCAATTTTTTTTTCTTTTTCTTTTCTTTCTTTCTTTTTTTTTTTTTTTTTTTTTTTGAGATGGAGTCTTGCTCTGTCACCCAGGCTGGAGTGCAGAGACGAGGTTTCACCATATTGGCCAGGATGGTCTCGAACTCCTCACCTCATGAGCCATCATGCCCAGCCACTTCCTCAATTTGATAGAGAATTCACAAAGCACCTACAGCTAATATTGTATGTACCTGTGAAAAACTGAGTTGCTTTTCTCCTAAGATCAGAAAGAAGGCAAGGATATACACACTTTTTCAATATAATGTGTTAGTTTTAGCCAATGAAATAAGGTGGTAAGAATAAATAAAAGGCTTATAGATCAGAGAAATGAGGGAAGAAGAAATAAAAGGCTTACAGATCAGAAAAGTGAAAATGTCCTTATTTGCAGATGACATCACCTGCATAGAAAATCCCAAGAAATCTACAAAAGGAATAAAGAAACAAAAAAGCTCCTAGAACTAATAAGTGAGTCCATTAAGGTTGTAGGATACATGATAAACATACAAAAATCAATTGTATTAGCCTATATTAGAAATGAACACATGGACACTGAAATTAAAAAGACAATACCATTTGAAGTAATCCAAAGAAAATGAAATAATTAAATATAAATTTACTGAAACGTGTACAGGAGCTGTATACTGCAAATCACAAAACACTAATGAAAGAAATCAAATGAAACCTAAATGAATGGAGTAACACATTATGTTCATGTAGAAATCACAATATAGTAAATATGTCGCTACTCATGAAATCGATCTTTAGATTCAATGCAATCGCTATCAAAATTTTAGCAAAGTATTTCTGAAGATATAGGCAAGATTATCCTAACATTTATATAGAAAGTCACAAGCCCTGTAATAGCTAAATCAATCTCAAAAAAATAAAAATAAAGTAGGAAGAATCAGTCTACACAATATTCAATTTTGCTATGTAGCTACAGTAATCAAGACTGTGTGGTGTTTGTGAACAGATACATAGATCAGTGGAACAGAATAGAGAACATAGAAATCTACCCACATAAATGCACCCAACTGATTTTTTTATTTTTTTATTTATTTTTATTTTTATTTATTTATTTTTTTGACACAGAGTCTCGCTCTGTCACCCAGGCTGGAGTGCAGTGGCGCTATCTGGGCTTACTGCTGGTTCCAGCGTTTCTCCTGCCCCAGCCTTCTGGGTAGCTGGGATTACAGGCATGTGCCACTACACCTGGCTAATTTTTGTATTTTTAGTAGACTCGGGGTTTCACCATATTGGCCAGGCTGGTCTCAAACTCCTGACCTCAGCTGATCCACCCACCTCGGCCTCCCAAAATTAATTTTTCAAATGTGCAAAAACAGTTCAGTAGAGGGCGTCTGACCTTTTAAGTGATACTGGAGAAATTGGGCATCCATGGGTAAAATTAATGAACCTCAGTCTAAACCTTACTCCTATAAAAAGGTACTCAAAATGGGTCATGGGACTTACATTTAAAATATAAAATTATAAAACTTTTAGAAAAAAAATAGAAGAAAATATTCAGCACCTAAGGTTAGACAAATAATTCTTAGGCTTGACACCAAAAACACAGTCCATAAAAGAAAAAAATTGATAAATTAGACTTTATCAAAATTACATTTTTATTCTGGGAAAGACCTTGTTAGGAGGATAACAGACAAACTACAGAATGGGAGAAAACATTTGTAAACCACATATCCAACAAAGAATTAGTATCTAGGATATATAAAGAACTCTCAAATTCAACAGTAAAAAATAATTCAATTAGAAAATTGAAAAAAGACATGAACAGACATTTCATGTAAAGTATATACAGGTGGCAAATAAGTGTTTTAAAAGATGGTCAATATCATGAACCATTAAGGAAATGAAAATTAAAGTCACAATGGGATATCACCTTTCAGAATGGCTAAAATAAAAACTAATGACAGCACCAAATTCTGGCCAGGATTCAGAGAAACTAGATCACTCAATACATTGCTGGTGGAAATGTAAAATGGTATAGCCACGGGGAGAAAGTTTGGCTGTTTCTTAAAATGCCTAAGAACTCTTTCTCATTGATCCCAAATAAATGAAGACTTCATACATAAATGTTTATAGCTTTTTATTTATAATAGCCAAAAAGTACAAACAACCCAGATGTCCTTCAGTGGGTGAATAGTTATATTGTGGTATATTTTTTACCTTGAAATACTAATTAAGTATAATGAAGATCAAAGTGTCAACACATGCAACAACATGGATGAATTTCCAGAGAATTATGCTGAGTGAAAAGCCAAGTCTGAAAGGTTACATGCTGTATGATTCCATTTATATAACGTTCTTGAAATGACAAAATTATAAAATGGAGAACAGACTGGTGGTTGTCAGGGGTTAAGAAGATAGTATGTGGGAGAGAGAAGCAGGTATGACTATAAAAGTTGGGCAACATGAGGGGTCCTAGTGGTGATGGAAATGTTCTGTGTCTTAACCACACCAATATCAATATCTTGGTTGTAATATTGAACTATAATTTTGCAAGATGCTACCATTGGGAGAAAATGAGTAAAGAATGCATAGTATTGGCTGAGCAGGTGGCTCATGCCTTGCCTATAATCCCAGCACTTTGGGAGGCCGAGACAAGAGGACTGCTGTACTTCTCATAACAACTGTATAAGGTCATTTATTGTTATAAGCCTCATTTTGTAGACAAGGAAACCAGGAGTTTGAGACCAACTTGGGCAACATAGCAAGACCTCATGTCTACAGAAAGTAAAAAAAATAAAATAAAAATTAGCCAGGGATAGTGGTATGTGCCTGTGGCCCCAGCTACACGGGAGGCTGAGGTAAGAAGACTGCTTAAGCCTGGGAGGTCGAGGCTGCAGTGAGCTGTGATTGTACCACTGCAATCCAGCTTGGGCAACCGAGTGAGACACTTTCTCACACACACACACACACACACAAAATGCGTAGTATCTCTCTGTATTATTTTTTTATATCTGCAGATGAATCTATAATTATTTCTAATTAAAAGTATAATTAAAAAGAAAAAATTAAGACAAATGAGTGACCCACCTAAGGGACAGGACACTTTAAGTACAGCTAAATCCCCATTCTGAAAAGCAGTGGTAAAAGAATTGAAACATAAGAACTGGGAAGGGCCATTTTTGAATTGATGACCTCTTCACCATCATACCTCTTTCCTCCCTGGTCATCTTAAAGCACAAAGACTTTAACCACAAAAGGTTATTTTCTGCTGCCTGTCATGCCTTTTTGCAGAGAATGTGAAGGTGCAGGAACTAATCAGGATCTTTCTTTGAGCTACATTGTGTAAATTCTATGAATCTGCCCCTCAAGGTCAATATTCCTTAGCTACATGACCTTATTCTTTCATCAGTACAGCTTGGACAAAATGCATTGTACATGTCTCTGGGAGTGGGAGACATGAATTTGTAAGGGAACAAGCATGTGTATGAATGAGCACAGGTATGCTAATGCTGGCAGGATTAGGGGAGCAGAGACAAGGTAGGTTTTAGTGATAAATATATGTTGCCACATTCCCACAGAGAATTTGACATCCTCAACCTAAGGAAAATACTGAAGATGAAGAAAATAGAAGAGTGAGTAATTAAGATTTGAGAATTCTTATAGGATGTATGGAAATTTTATGCTTTAGTCACAGGAAATATTCTAAACAATTATATAGCACTGTGCCTCCAAAGGTGAAGATTCATTTCCCACAGTACAGGGTACATTATACCAAGACATTTGGAAGTGACAGCCTTTGCCTGAATGAATATGCTTTGTGCTTCCACAGTCTTCATCTTTTTCCAAGGCAACTGTTGCCAATTGCCTAGTTTAGCTAATAAGTTAGAGATTTATGCTACAAGCTGTTGTCCAAGACCCAAAGTCAATTTGCCAATTAGTATTCTCCCTCTTTCCCAATAGGTTCCCACCTGCAGCTTATCCATCCAAAAAATGGGCAGAGTATGGCAAGAGATTATATTTATTGAACACAGTTTAGGGCATGAGATCCATTCAGTGTGGAGAAAGTGTTAATGAATCAAGTTACAAACCCACAAGTACCAGAAACATATTCTTAGTTCTCCCTCAGAAACTGCACTGGAGAAGCAGCTTCAGTGGAGGATCCCTCAGGTCAGAAGATAAATTATCCACAATGAATATCAAAAGTCAAGTACACTATCCACAGGCAGTATTCAGAGGCTAGTTACAGCAACCATAGACAGCATCCCAGGGAAGATAACAATATCCATGGGCAGCATTTCCAAGAAAGAAGCAACATCCATTCTGAGGCAAGATACAGCATGCAAAGACTACTTCCAGGAAAGCTATGACATCCTAGACAGTCTTCACAAGAAAGCTGCAATAGCCATGAATAGCCTTCCCAGGAAAAGTACAACATCCACAGGCAGCAATTTGAAGCAAAGTAGAATATCCTCTTTTAAAAATATGGCACTCTAGCTCTCAGGGGTGAAGTCCACATCTGTGGAAATGTTACCTACGCCAACTGTCTGATATGGGCATCATTGGAGAAAGAATTAGAATGGAAGTCATTCCTGAATTTATGCTTTTTGTTGTGGGATCCCATAAGAGCTAAATAAGTGAGTGAGAAAGCAGAGGTTTGCAGATGTCAGGTTAGCTTTAGAAATGTTTGAAAAACAGATTTTCCTTGTGGTTTTTTTGTTCCTTTGTAACTTATAGGTCTGACAACTTTTGAGGATAAAAATTACATCATGGAGCCTGATAAAAAAAATGTGACCCCATGATGTGAAAATCAAAACAATTGAACTCATGCTCATGAAGATAGTGAGTAGAAGGATGGTTACCAGAGGCTGTGAAGGGTAGTGGTGGTAGGGTGGAGGGGAGGATTAATGGGTACAAAAAATAGTTAGAAAGAATGAATAAGACCTAGTATTTGATAGCACAACAGGGTGATTATAGTCAAAATAATTTAATTGTACATTTAAAAATTACTAAAAGAGTGTGGTTTGGTTGTTTGTAACACAGATGATAAGTGCTTGAGGGGATGGATACCCCATTTTTCATGATGTGATTATTATGCATTACATCCCTATATCCAAATATCTCATGTACCCTATGAATATATATACCTACTATGTACCCATGAAAATTAAAAATTAAAAAAAAAAATGTGACCCCATGTGCTTAGTACTCAGAAACACATGGAATCCTAGAACCATAGAACCATTAAAAATTTTAGAGGTACATCTTCATTTTTTAGATAAGGAAACTGCCCAGAGAGCCGACTTGACCAAAGTCACAGAGCTCTCCTGATTCCAGTGCTATTTAGATGTTTATAGGATAATAACAATGATAAGAATTGCAAAAACAACAATAGAAAAAAAATAGCTAATATTTTTTTGAGCTCCTACTGTACCAGGCACTGTTCTAAGAGCTATACATAGATTATCCCATTTACTTCTAATAACCGTATATTTATTGTCATAAGCCTCATTTTATAGACAAGGAAACTGAGACACAGAGAGGTTTAATGACATTGTTCCATAATGCCTTCAATGATTTCCTTATTATTAGGGCTTACATCATAAGATTACCAAACTAGATTGTTAGACTAAAATCAAGTGATTGTGCTGATGTAATTTAGTCTGCAGAATTCTGGATCGCTGTGTGTTTCAGTGATGATGTAATTTTCAAAAACAATCTGCTCAGACTCTGTATTTTATGTGATGCAGTCTGTCCCTTAACTCCTAGTTTCTCAAACTTTGAGTTCTGGAAGCTTACTTAAAATATAAGCCCAATGAAAGATTTACAAGACATGCTCTGAGCATGTAGTTTTTTTAAATGTTAGATTCAAGGGTACATGTGCAGGTTTGTTACATAGGTATTCTGCATGATGCAGAGGTTTGGGCTTCTAATGATCCTGTTACCCAAGTAGTGAACATGGTACCTAATAGGTAGTTCTTCAACCCTTGCTTCCCTTCCTCTCTCCCCTCCCCGTTTTGTAATCCCCAGTGTTGATTGTTCTCATCTTTGTGTCCATGTGTACCCAATGTTTAGCTCTCACTTATAAGTGAGAAAATGCAGTATTTGTTTTTCTGTTTCTGCATTAATTGTCTTAGGATAATGGCCTCCAGCTGAATCCATGTTGCTGCAAAAGATATGATTTTGTTCTTTTTTATGGCTGCATAGTATTCCACGGTGTATATGTACCACATTTTGTTTATCCAGTCCACCATTGATAGGTACCTGGGTTGATTCTTTGTCTTTGCTGAGCACATAGATTTTGTTGTGTTTTTCACTAGTGGACAACTAAGTGACAGTGTTTGAAAGATACCACAGTTAGTGTATCCCTGTGTTTTTCAGGTACTAGGTAGACATGTTAGACTTATTTTTCATAAGTCAGTACAATCCATGCATTTTTCGCAAGCTAAAGACTGTAAGTCCATTCTCTGAGATGCATGTGTTCAACTGGCACAGGTTGGAAAGAAATTTTATACTTCAGCTTCCTTTTTGTCTTTTTCAATATTTTTCCTTTTATTTTTAGTTGACACATAATAATTGTACATATTTATAGGATGCAGATTGATATTTTGAGCCACGTATGCAATGTGTAATGATCTAAGCAGAGTAATTAGCATACTTATCACCTCAAACATTTATTATTTGTGTTAATAATATTCAAAAATATTCTTTTCTAGCTTTTTGAAAATATGTAATAAAGTATGTTTAACCATATTCACCCTACAGTGCTGAAGAACACCAGAATTCATTCCTCCTATCTAGCTGTAATTTCATATTCGTTAGCCAACGTCTCCCCATGCTCCCCACCCCCTGCCATATGATCCAGCAGTCCTACTACTGGGTACTTATCCAAGGGAAAAGAAATCAGTATATCAAAGAGTTGCCTGCACCACCATGTTTATTGCAACACTATTCAGAATAGCTAAGATATAGAATCAACCTAACCATATATCAATAGATGAATGGATAAAGAAAATGTGGCATATATACACAATGGAATACTATTCAGCCATTAAAAAAAAGAATGGAATCATGTCTTTGGCAGCAAAATGGATGAGCCTGGAAATAAAAGTCAGGCATGGAAAGATAAATACCACATGCTTTCAAAGAAGAGGCAGAGACAGACAGACAAATGGCCAGAGGGAGATAGGCAGACAGGCGGATATAAAGATAGGAATAGACAGAGATGGATAGAGGCAGGGATAGACAGACAGGGAAGGATAGACCAAGAAGGAGAGACAGAGCCAGTCAGATGGAAAAACAGAAAGGCAGAGGCAAACATGGATAGATAAAGGTATAGAGATCAACTGGTTAATATAGAGAGATGGAAGCATACAAAGAGAGATGGACAAAGAGAAGCAGACAGGTGGAAAGGCAAGCAGACTGGCAAACAGAGAAAGATGGAGAAAAGGAGGAACAGAGACAGCAGTGAGGAACAAGGAGAGAGATATGGGGACAGACTGAAACAGAAAAGATAGAATGGGGAGGTCACAAAGAGAGAGAAAAAACAGGGTAGAGAGAGAAAGACCCAGAAGCAGAGAAAGCTAAAGAACTAAAGAGAGACAGAAGGAGAGAGAAACTGAGTGAGAAAGAAAGTCAAGAAGAAAAGAGAGTGAAACTGGCAGAAAGAGAAAAGAAGCAAATCACACTCATATGGACAGACAAAGCCTGAGAGACAGAGAAGTGGGGTGTTGGGGGTATTGCAGAGAGATGAAGAGTTAGAACGTGATACAGGAAGACAGAGACAAAGTCAAAGCAGAGAGAACACATAGAAGGAACAAGGGACAGAGAAAGAAGTGAGGGAGATACACACAGAGCCAGAGACAGATCATCATAGAAAGAAGCAGACACTGCAAGCGACAGCAAGACAGAAAAGACAGTGAGATAGCAAGAGAGAGATTCAATGAAAGTCACTCAGACAGAGAGAGTTGGCCAGCTGGAGCTATATGGGAAAGGCAAAGGAAAGAGAAAGAGATGAGGAAATAGACAAATGGAAAGAAAGCCTGAGAGACTAAGAGACAGACAGTCAGAAAAACAGAAAGACGAGAGAAATAGGCAAGGAGAGAGAGAAACAGAAAGAGGCAAAAAGAAACTGTTGCAGAGAGATAGGTAGACACAGAAAAAGTGTCAGGAGAGTCAGATAGAACCTGAAAGAGACATTGAGACTGTGTTTGAGAGACACACTGAGACAGACACTTAGAGAGACAGAAAGGGAGGGCTATGAGGCATCGGAGAAAAGGCAAATACAGAGAGAGATGCAGATGGAGAGAGAGAGACCAAGAGAGACGGGGGAGAGAGATAGGGTGATGAACAAAGCAACTGATAGACAAACCAATAAAGGGAGAATCAGAAAGACACAGAGAGCAAGACAGAAAGTAGAGAGATAGAGAGCCAACTAAATGGACAGAGAGACAGACTGAGAGATGAATGAGGGGAGGGAGAAATAGTGAGAAAAAGAGGGAGTCAGGTACAGGGAAACAGAGGAAACAGATGGAGAGGAAGGGAAGGAAGGAAAGAGACAGAGAGACTAAAAAAGAAAAGTTAAGGAGGGAGATGAAGAAAGAAGGAACAGGTAGAGCCTTATAGAGACATGTCAAGGACAGATTGATACAAAGACACCAACAGAGAAGTAGTCAGAAAGAGACAGTGTAATAGATTCAATCTATCAGAAAGAGACCCACAGAAAATGAGAGAAAACAGTCTGGGAGAAAATATTTGCAAACCATATATCTGGTAAGGGTCTAGTATCCAGGACATATAAAGGACTCTTACAACTCAACAACAAAAAGACAAACAACTCAATCAAAACATAGGCTAAGGACTCAAATAGACATTTCTCCAAAGAAGATATATGCAAATGGCCAATAAGCACATGAAAAGATGTTCAACATTACTAGTCATTAGGGAAATGCAAATCAAAACCACAATTAAATACCACTTTGTATCCACTAAGATGGCTAGAATCTAAAAGACAGAAAATGTCAACTGTTTTCAAGAATGTGGAGAAATCAGCACCCTTCTAAATTTCTGGTAGAAGTATAAAATGGTTCAGCCACTTAGAAAACACTTTGGTGGTTCCTCAAAAAGTAAAACATGGAATTACCATATGAACCAGCAATTTCACTGCTGGGTATATCCAAAAGGATAGAAAACAGGTACTCAGACAAATATAAGTGCATGCATATATAGCTGCATATGTTCATAGCAGCTTTATTCATGATAGCCAAAAAGGTGGAAACAGACCTAATGTCCATCAGTGGACTAATGAATAAACAAATTGTGATATATCCATACAGTAGAATATTATTCAACCATAAAAGGTAATGAAATAATTATACATGCTACAAGGGAGATGAACCTAGAAAACATTATTCTGAGAGAAAGAAGCCAGACATATAATGTCTCATGTTGTATGATTCCTTTTCTCTGAAACGTCTATAATAGGCAAATCCATGAAGACAGAAAGTAGATTGGTGGTTGCCAGTGGCTAGGTAAGGGAGGAAGGGAGAACAACTGTTTAATGAGGACAAGCTTTTCTTCTGGAGTGATGAGAATATTTGGGGACAGGGACTAGATAAAAGTAGTGCTTGCATGCACAGTGTGAATGTACTTAATTCCACTGAATTGTTCACTTTAAAATGGTGACAATGTGACAGAAAGAGAGAGGGAGGAAAACAGCCTGAGAGACAGTGAGCCAGCCAGCCAAACTACTAAAGGAAAAAATAAACACAGACAGATACCCAGAAAGGCAGGCAGGCAGAGAAAAGGACACTGTTATTATAGAATGAGAGAGATATTGATAAAAACAGAAGCACGAATAGAGTCAAAAGACAGGGAGATAGAGACAGAACAAGTAGATACAGAGAGAGGGACTAATGTGGCAAGATGCACAGAGCAGGGAACAGGCAGAGAAAAACAGACTGATACAGAGGGAAAGAGAGAAATGAAAACCAACAGAGAAGAATGGGAAGACAGAATGACAAGAGAAAAATGTAGGCTGTAAAACAGAAAGACAGACTTGGGAAGAGAGAGCAACAGACAAACCAAGACAAAGAGACTGACCGAGATGGGAGACTGAAAGAGTTGGACAGACACCATGTGTTATAGACCAAAAGACAAGAAACAGAGAAACTGAAAGAATCACAGCAAAACTGACAGGTCAAGAGAGTGGAAGAGAGTGAGAGAAAAAAATTATAGAGAAAGATAGTCAGCTAGACAGAGAGATAGAAGTAAAAACTGAGATAAATACATGCAGACACCCAGAGAAACAAGTGGACAGAGACAGGCTGGTGGAGAGACAGACAGGTAACACAGAGACAGAGAAACAAAAAGAAGACACATACAGAGACTGACAGAAAGACAAAAGAGACAAAGTATTGACAGAGATACTGAGACAAAGAAATGAACAAAGAGACACAGAGAGGCAGAGATACTGACATAGACAAGAAGGCAGACATAGAGCACCAGACAGACCAACCAAAAGACAGACTGAAAACTAGACAGGGACACTTAAGCAGGGATATTTAAACAATGAGAGAAAAGTAAATAGATGGTCAGAAGCCATTGGTCAGAGACAGATAGAGAGACAGAGTGAGATGCAGACAGGCAGAGGGAGGAATGGAAGAAGGGAGCAACAAAGAGAAGAAAGAAAGAATGCACAACAGACACCAACTGAGCAACAGACAAAGAACACAGAGAGACAGAACCTGAGAGAGAGAAGCATACAGTGACAAGAAGCAGAAAGACAGAGGGAGTGTCAAAACAGACAAGGAGAGACAGGCAGAGAGGAATTGATGGACAGACTGAGAGACGGACAGAGAAACAGAAAGAAAAAATAGAAAAATAGATATGCTATGACATAGACAAAAATGCAAGCAGAGAGACAAATTGCAAAATAGATGGAGAGTTGCCCTCTCATCCCTTACCCTCAAAGGCCCCACCATCACTACTACAAATGCTCTTCCTTTTGAGCCTTGGATGAGTGACAACAGGGAGAAATTTTGGCATTGTCCCTAGATCATAGTAGAGACTTGAGGAAAGGTGGTGTCTGGCAAAAATTATTCAAATCATGCTCGCAAGGGTACTGAGTCTGAACATCATTGCTTTTTGGAAATATCCCATGGCCCATGTGCTATTAGGTAGGAGAACACTTGTCCCCTGTCAGTACTATGGAGTTTGGGTTGTTGTTATTTTGGTTTTTAAGCAAACACATGAAACCTTTCAGAAGTCCATTGTTTGCAGATTTCCCATCATGCTTCCTTTCTCCCTGGAGGAAAATGCTTTGTTTCTTTGATAAAGCAAACTTATCGCTTTTCTCTTTTACAGTTTTCTACGGAGTGTCTTGTTTTCATAGTTTAGAATTCATATAGCTCTCAGGCAAGTTTCCCTAAGATGTTTCTACTTAATATTCAGCTGCAATGCCAACAAGTTTAACATTATTTTCATTTTTTAAAATAAAAAATCTAGAGGAAACGTCTCTTCTTCCTGTAGGCATTTCACTTTAAATGTCTTCAAGGGACTTTGGGCCTTTTCTTAATTATGATTGGCATCTAATGTTTGCTGCCCCAACTGTATGAACATATGCAGATAAATAAGAAGATAGACTCCATAGGTAGCCTTTTTGTTGTGTCAGACTCTAAGGTGATCTTAGCCCAGCTCCTGCCCTGAAGAATAAAGCTATGCAAAGTGAATTAAATGCTGAGGACCAGGCTCAGCCTCCCTCCTAGAACCATGGGAACTAGCGAGTGAGAATAGGTCTGCACTGTTTGTGCTTTGCTAAGACAGCAGCAGTGGCCTGGTTTCTTAGAAAATTCCCCAGCCTGCTTCATGGAGGTCACTCCACCATCATAGAGAGGTGAATAGGAAGTTCAGTACACCAGGGCATCGAGCACCTAACATTCTCAGGAGAAAAAGTCACTCAGCCCCTAGGGTTTAAGATTCAAGTTGGAATGTGTCTACTGGAACTATATCCACAATCACCTAAAAAAGTAGCTTTTTTCCTCACTCTTTATGAAATTACTGTATTTTTAGAATTATGGTGGTTCTAGGATTGTCCCATCCAAATGTCCCCCAATGGAATCAATTTAGCTTAAGGCTCTTTCAATACCAAGGGCTTCAACTTATTTTCAGAATTTAATTCTCTTGTTCAACTTTGTAATAGTCTAGTAAGTGAAGAAACTAAGAAGGGGAGTCAATATAATTTAGTAAAGAGTAGACTACTAAGTAGGGAGCTTAATAATATAAAAGATAGGCAGTGATAGAAAGAGGTTAAGAACGCAGGCTTAAGCATCAAACTGACCTAAGTTCTGTGTAACCTGTATTACTTTAGGAAGTGTTTCACTTCTCTTTGCTTCCTGTGTAGTGGGAAAGGTAGTAAGACTCCTATAGTAGTTGTGAAGAAATAAATGAGACAATGTAAGTAAGGAGTAATATACTTCCCACAGTATCTAGCACATAATAGGTGCTTAATATGTTAGCTCTTATTAACTCAAAACAAAGTGACATGATAGAGTTATGGCTTCTCGATTCCTGGTTCAGTTCTCTTTGAAAACCAGTTTGTACTGAATGTGTTGCAGTGTACTTAATATGTACTCTGACTTTGCCACACCAACCTTCTGTTCTCTTTGTTGTTTTTATTCTGAATTTTCACAACTTTGGGGAAAACAAGAACCTAATGAGTATTTTCCTCTAACTGTATAACTCTATATTTGCTTCGAATCTTTGCTATTATCTGCAGGCCTGCTTTAATGGTGGCTACAGCCTCAGCTAAAATCTGAATTGCCCACAGGCCTCCACATGTTGAATAAATATATCTGTCCAAAGACAACAGACACTCCAAAATCAATCAGAGCCACTTCCCCAAATTGGGGACTTGGTAGATCTGAGTAGTGTTCCAAGTCTGGTACACATTGCTGCAAATCTTTATTAATGGAAGACACATAGGGTGGGGAACTGTTTGTCCTCTGGTTGAGCCTAATTGCTGTGTGGAAAATGCTTGCTCAGCAGAGAAGCTCTTTGAAAACCCCTGCTTCAGGGTCATGAGGCCCACAGCTCAGAGCTGCTTTGTGTCTTAAAACAGGTCATCTGTATACAGTACTGGGAGTCACCCAAGGGGTAAAACTCCAAAGTAAATTCGGAGAGATAGTGATCAATATTCTGCTGAAACCAGGAAGTACTTGGGCTTCTTTTATCTGTATGGATTATTACAAAATTGAACAAGAGAATTAAATTCTGAAAATAAGTGGAAACCCTTGGTATTGAAAGGGTCTTATGCTGAGTAACTGATTCCATTTTTTTATTATTCAGCCTTTTCATTTAAAAGGGCGTTTCCCATATACATAGGTTTGGGGGAATTCAGACTTTCTGCTAAGTGCTAATTGCTATCTTAAGTGAAATGAAAAAACTAAAAACTTAGTAGACTTGTGTTCTGTCTTTTAGGAGAGAGTACAATCTAAGATCTCATGTGACATATAAGGGCTTCTTTTAGAGTACTTGTTTAAACCATGATTCACAAATATTTTTCATAGCTTGACTCCCCTGCCTCCCTGACCAAGGGAAATGCCTCACATCTCACTTCCACCCAAACCTAAAAGCAGCTTACACCATCAAACAACTTAGGAAAACTCCATGACACCAGTCTCCTTCATATCCCAGTTAATATTTAAGAGTAGGAGATAAGCACGGATAATTCTCCTTTTATATTTTCACTGTCAGCAACCCATGTTATACTCTAATAGCCTCTTAACTGGCCTCCAAACGCTTACTCATCTCTGACTTGCACACAGCTGCCCTGTTATGATGGAGAGAGAAGAATGTCCTCATGGGAGCCCTGGTTCTGGCTGTGCCAGACAGACACACAGACACAGCCACCCAGCTTGGTTTGGGGCTTGGGATAATAGACAAAAATATAATCATCATCCCATCCTCCCTTGATTAGACCCTCGTGTCACTCTCACATTTTTCATCAGCTAGTTGGAAATGGGATTGCTTTGTGGTTAGAGACTAACTTGATTGTTTGTTCTGCTTTCCCTTGTGGTAGGCAGTTTTGGCAGTGGGAAATTCTTATTGGAGGAAAATGGGGATCCCAGGTACATATCAGATTGGAAATCATGGCAGTGATATTTAAAAAGCAGTACTAATTAAGGCAGGAAGAAATCTGACTTCTGATAGACACCAAGAACTAACTTGCAGCTGTTATCTTACTATCCTCAATAGCTAAAACAAGGAGGGCATCTTTACTAAAGTATAAGAGAAAGCCAAAAGCAAGGTCCCAAAATAAGGAAAGATGAAGCTATGAGTTTGTGAGGACTCTTGTGTTAGCAGTGAAGCAGGTACACATTAGTCCACTAGGGAAATGAGGCTATGTCAGACAGCGGACGTGACTCAAGTTCATGATTCTGTAATTGTTCCTGGAGTGTCCTGTCTGGATGGGGAAAATGGTGAGTACAGTGTCTTCTGGCAAGTCCATTGCTGCTCATTAACAGGAAGCTTAAAAGAAATGTGTATGCTGGGAAATGCACTCGCCTTTCTCACCAGTTGCTTGAATTGTCACAGTAGCAATTTTTCTTTACAGCATAAATGGCTTCTTGGAAATGAGAACGTATGCTCTGTTTGATTCAGAGGTTATAGTTCATCACAGGCTATAGAGAACAAATGATAGATTCCGACCAAGGGCCTAAAGTTGGAGCTAGCCAACCAAATATTTTCTGGCAGTATTTAGTACTTCACTGCCATCTTTTGTCTCTCCTTATTTAAATTCTTAAGAACCAGTTGAATGCAGGACTTTCTCTAAACTTTAATGGTTAATACTAGTAGGGAAGGGATGGTGAACATGAAGCTCCATCAAAAAGACAGCTGTCTATACAGCAGTAGTTCTTAGACTGGTCAGGAAGTTCACTGGATTGCTTTACAACCTTCATTAAGGGCACCCTTCCATTGGGAGCTCCCCCATGGAAAAAAGTTGGTCTTCTTTCTCTGGGTCTTCATAAATAGCCATTGCAGGGTTCTGCATGTAGTGAATAAGCAGTAGGTGGTATCACGTGGACTGTTTGGTTTCTCAGCTCTCAGCAATTTAGAATCTAGATTGTGGAAAGAAGAGGAGCACTTTTTACTGTGCCTTTTTATTCTCCAGTAACTCTTCAAACACATTCTTCTGATCCTAAAGTCAAGCCTGTAGAACAAACCAGGATCCTCCAAATGTGTCCCTATCTGTGCTAAAGAGACCAAGCTTTCTGTTACAATGTAAATTTTTTTTCAAGACAAGCATCATATGAATCCAGATATTGTATTGAACATTGTAGTTATTAATAATAACCATTATCATTTGTGCTATACTTTAGCATATTTTCAAAGTACTTTCTGTTAACAGAGGAAAGAAAAGAGGAGGGTACTGATTTAGCACAATAGACAGTATGAAGCAGAAATACCTGTGTTTGAATCTTGGCACTGCTGTTTCACTTTGCCATCTTAGTTGCTTCTCTTTAAGACTCTGTTTCCTCAGCTGTAAAATGGAAATAATATCTTCATACCAAACTTATAAGGTCATTGCAAAGATTAAATGTGGTAATACTCTTCAGTCTTCTAGCACAGCCATCCCCAACCTTTTTGGCACCAGGGACCAGTTTCATGGAAGACAATTTTTCCACAGACTGAGTAGGAGGGTATGGTCTCGGGATGAAACTGTTCCACCTCAGATCATCAGGCATTATTTAGATTCTCATAAGGAGCACACACCCTAGATCCTTCACATGCACAGTTCACAATAGGATTCGTGCTCCTATGAAAATCTAATCCTGTTGCTGCTGTGACAGGAGATGGAGCTCAGGCTGTAATGCTCACTCACCTGCCGCTCACCTCCTGCTATGCGGCCCAGTTCCTAACAGGCCACAGACCGGTACCAGTCTGCAGCCTAGGGGTTGGGGACCCCTGTTCTAGCACAGTGATGGACAGAAAGTTGAAGTTAGAGCTCTGTAAATTATTATGTTTGTACTCCACAGGGAACCAGAGAATCATCCTGTAATCCAGTCATTCAAATGAAATCTTTTTGAAATTTACGTTTTCTACATTTTTCTCATTGGATATTTTTAACAAAGTGATGCGTATTTCAATTCCTGCCCATCATAAATGCAGCATATACTATTTTCTCATGTTGTTGCATTGGCGTAATTAATAAATTGAAAATTGTTAGGATTTCAAATTATTCAAAGCTTCCGCATATCCAAATGATATCCTTATCTTTCTTCTTAAACCCTGGCATATATATGATTTTTTTAAAAAATGTGTCTCTCTGTGTGTGTGAGTGTATACACAGAGACATATAGCAGCAATCTTATGAAGAGTTCAAAATGCTATCTTTGGACCATCAGCTTGTAATATTTAATGTTATAAAGTTGAAAACAGATAGAGTATTTACTGAGTCTTTATTAGACAGGGAACTCATAGAGCCATCTAATTCAACTCTCCCACCACCACCACCTCAATACACAATTACATATGACACATTCCTGACAGCTATTAATCTAGCTGGTATTTAAATATTCCATGTGACATTAAGATCCCTGCTTTGCAATGTAGCAATTCCCCTGTCAACGGCCCTTATAGAGTTCTTATGGGGATTCCATGAAATGATATGTCAACAATGGACCATAGTGTTAGGCACTTAGGGAACACTCATTAAATATAACCTATTATCCTTATCACTCGGTGTTGGGCCACTCTTATTGTTAGGAATTTCTTTCTTATGTTGAACCATAAGCTGCCTCCTGGGTCCTGGTCTTGTAATATAAAACACATCAGACCAAGTCTAATCTTTTTATCCACATGATAGTCCTTCAAATACAGTTCCCATGTTCTCAAGTTTTCTACTCTCTAAGCTAAATATTCTGTTTACTTCAAAATTTCCCTCACAGGGGCCGAGCATGGTGGCTCACACCTGTATTTCCAGCACTTTGGGAGGCCAAGGCAGGCAGATCAGTTTAAATCAGGAGTTCAAGACCAGCCTGGCCAACATGGTGAAACCCCATCTCTACTAAAAATACCAAAAAAAAAAAAAAACAAAATAGCTGGGTGTGGTGGCAGATGCCTGTAATCCCAGTTACTTGGGAGGCTGAGGCACGAGAATTACTTGAACCCAGGATGCGGAGGTTGCAATGAGCCAAGATTACATCACTGCACCCCAGCCTGGGTGACAGAATAAGACTCTGTCTCAAAAAAAAAAAAAAAAAAAAAAAAAAAAAAAAAAAAAATTCCCTGATAGGAAATAGTTTCCAAACACTTCACCCCAGTTACTTCAAGCCTCTAGTGATGTTAAATGTTGTTATTTGCCCATTATAACAGAACGGTGGTCAGAGCAGAAGACAATGTGGCTATTACTTCTCAGGCTCTGGAATCCACTTAGTGCTTCTAATAATGCAGCCTGAGTTATATCTACTTTTCTGAAAGGCATTTCATGTTGTTGGTTCATGTTAAAGTTGCAGACTAAATCTCCTAGGTCTTTCTAATATGAGCTATAGTGAAGTCATATTTCCTCCATTCTATTCTTCTATGATCACCCACCTTTTTTTCTTACATTATGTTCCACTTTTGTAGTTTTGGGCCCATCATTCCAGCCACTTTCCATCATAAAAATAAAGGTGGATATAATAACAGTGCCAGGGAGTAGCAATATTCACTGTCTTCTAGCTCAAAATATTCTCAGCTGTTTATTAGTACAAGTGCTGGTTTTCACCATCACCCTAGCACCACTCTAATCCTTCAGGAAAGCTACAGTCAGCTCTCTTGAATCCATATGGTTTGATTCTTTCTTGTTTCCCAGAGTTCCCAGCCTCTGCTCAGTTCTATCTTGTTTTCAGGAGAAAGCATATTCTGGTCTAGTTTGTCAAGACAGTGTACAGCAGTGGCTAGCAGTGTAGTGTATTAGAAAGAGTGTGGGCTTTGACAGCAGACAGGCTTGGGTTTAAGTCCTGGCAGTGCCACTTACTAGCTGTGTAGCTTTGGATAAGCTATTTAAAACCTCTCTAAACCCTAGTTTATTTGGCTTTAAGATTTCAACGGGACAGTTTATATACAGTAGTGCCTTAAAGACACTCAATAAAGGGTGGTAACATCTTTTTGAAACCCAATTATGTCACCAAGTAAGTTAAGTATACTCTCCAACTTTGTCTTATCTACAGTTATAGCAAACAAGTTTATTATGCCTTTATCCAGAAATCATAGATTAAAATATTGAGCATGACTTGGTCAAGTAGAGAGCCCTATAGCAACTATTAGATACCTCCCTTCAAATTGTTGTCAATCCATTCATCACCACTCTTTGTACAATTCTTCAACCAGTTAGGAATCCAGCTAGGTTAATATCTGATCTACATTTCTCCATCTTGTTTATAAGGCAGTTTTGAAAGATTCACTGTAAATATGTCATTCTATTAGCCCTTTGAAAAAAAAAAAAAAAAGGAAATTATCTGTACCTAACCAGACATGTTCTTACACTGGCTTTCTGGTCAGCACTTACTTTTCTAAGTGCTTGTACATCATCTGTTTAATAAGCCATTCTTTAAACAGTGACAGCCAGAAAGCTCAGCAAGCTGTCGTTTTTAGAATCTGAGTTTCCCCTTCCTCTGAAAAAGAAAGGGGAATTAAACATAAGAAAAATGGTACATGTGGCCATAGAGAGTGGCTTCCCAAGCTTCATTTATTTCAAAAGCAAGGCTGCAGTCCACCCTGGACAAAGGAAAATTATATTTGAATGCTATTTGAAAACACTTGATTTGGCATAGGTTTCTGTGGTGGGTTAGAGCTACCCAGAGTTAACAGGGCAGTTTTCTTTATCAGAAACAGAGCTAGGTTGACTCTCTTGAGTCCCTCACATTTAAAGATTGCATTGTTCTCCGTCTCTCCCCCTTTAATTAGTGTATCCATCTGTTTTTCTGGTACTAAGGGGAGGCTCTTTGGTTGGTAATTACAGCGATGTCCCTGGGCTCCTATTTTGAAAGCATGCGCCACATTCATGACCTTCCAGGCTCAGGTAACAGTTGCTCTTTCCTGGGATTATGTTGTTTATTGTTATTGGCATCTGATATTTCCTTCTACTTCACTCAAGCCAGGGTTTTCCTTCCCTGAAGTTTCTTAGACTACTCCTCCGTGTATCTGACCCTTTGCTTATTAGAAAGTGATTATACCTAGAACAAAATGCTAATCCAAACTTCCCATCCATCAGAAAGTATATGAGGGCAGGGTAATGTGCCCAGCATACCATACCTTTAAGAAATGCTCCAGGCCGGGCGTGGTGGCTCAAGCCTGTAATCCCAGCACTTTGGGAAGCCGAGACGGGCGGATCACGAGGTCAGGAGATCGAGACCATCCTGGCTAACATGGTGAAACCCCGTCTCTACTAAAAAATACAAAAAAACTAGCCGGGCAAGGTGGCGGGCGCCTGTAGTCCCAGCTACTCGGGAGGCTGAGGCAGGAGAATGGCGTAAACCCAGGAGGCGGAGCTTGCAGTGAGCTGAGATCAGGCCACTGCACTCCAGCCTGGGCGACAGAGCGAGACTCCGTCTCAAAAAAAATAAATAAATAAAAATAAAAAATAAAAAAGAAATGCTTCTTAGAGGGAGAAAATGAAAGGAGCTCAGAGGGTCAAGTGGATGGAGATAAGGATGAGCAGTTTTCAGCCTTGGGCCACTTTTGCCCGCAGTTTGCTAACTGCCCTTGAGCTGATTCCCGTGGTTCCTTCTACTTAGTCAGAAGGCATATATATTCCCCACAGGGCAATCTCCTCAGACTAACCATGACTTACTTGTTCAACATCATCTCCTATTCCATCCCACAGCTATGGTCATCATGGTTTTCTGAATCAGAATTTGAATAAAAAATTAAAGCAAGTGGTTGGATCAATTTTTTTGTTGTTGTTTATCCATATAAACAAACTTAACAAATGCATAAAAATGAAGTTTCATTCATTGGATCACCTTTATTACAGTTCCTATTTAATGAGTGCTTTCCATGGTGCCAGCACTTTGCTTAGTACTTGGTGGGATTTTATCATAGGCTCTTCATTGCAGGTCCATTTTACAGAAGAGGAAACTAAGCCCCAGGAGGTTAATTAACCCAAGGTAATACAGCAAGTAAGTGGTAATCCCGAGACTCAAACCCAGGTCTATCTGACTCCAAAGGCCAAGCTCTTAACCATTGTTATGTCTACCTTCAATGGCATTTTATTTGTAAGTGAACAGAATGTTATGAAAGGCAGACAGCCCTTTGAGCACTTAGGATGAATCATGGCTCTACTTGACATTCTCCCACTGCTCTCTTACTCAAATCAGTATCCTCACAGATATGCAACCTCATGTAGGCCTGCCCCTTTGGTTTAGCTCATGTTGTTCTCTTCCCAGACACTTTACTCACTCTTTAGTCTAGAATCATCCTCTTTCTCCCCTCTGCCAGTTAAATTCTATTCATCCTTTAAAGCTTAATTCAATTCAATTTCTTCATGAATGCTTCCCTCACTGACTTCTCTCTTTCCCACGCCACTATAGCACTTATTGTTGTGACTACCATATTTAACCCTTCATTATATACTATTTAGGGCTTATGAATCTTTTTTTTTTTTTTTTGAGACAGAGTCTCACTCAGGCACCCAGGCTAGAGTGCAATGGCACAATATCTTGGCTCACAGCAACCTCTGCCTCCCGGGTTCAAGTGATTCTTGTGCCTCAGCCTCCCGAGTAGCTGGGATTACAGGCGTGAGCCACCATGCCCAGCCACTTATGAATCTTTGTGAGGTCAAGAACCATGTTTTATATTTTAAATATGGTCTCATAACACTTGCATAGGGTCAGTTATATAGATTTTCAGTAAATATTTGCTTTGACTCTAGATATATAATGATCGACTGAATTCATTGTGTTATATGTATTTTCTCAGAGCCCTCCTAGCCACTGATCCCATTACAACAAATTAAACCTATGTCAGAAGTCTTCAAATAAGCATAAAATTACTTTGTAGTATCTAGATCCTGTACTAAGATCTATTCTTTAACCTATATTCCTAACAACATCTCACAAGTATAACAGGACAATTGGAGAAATATATTGGTGAGTTAGCTGGACAAGTCAGAGTCACGGTGTGAGTTCCACTCTCAACACTGCCACCTACTATGACCTGGGACAAACATTAACTTCCCTGAGCCCTAGTTTTCTTATCAGGTAAATGGCGATATTAATACCTATTCTCCTCACATCAGTGGGTTAAGAAAATGTAAATGAGAAAATACATTTATCAGCATGTGTTGTAAAATGTAAAGCACTATGCAAAAATGGGCTATTATAATTACTATTATACCTTCTAACCATTTTTAACTGTCTAGAAAAGAGAACCACTGTTATCAATTACAGATGCTCCTCAACTTAAAGACGGGGTTACTGCCCGATAAACACATCGTAAATTGAAAAATACCATAAGTCAAAATAGATTTAATACATGTAACCCACTGAATGTCACAGTTTAGCCTAGCCTACCTTAAACGTGCTCAGAACTCTTATATTAGTCCACAGTTAAGCAAAATTATCTGGCAACACAGTACCCTATACAATATTGGTTGTTTACCCTCATGATCGTGTGGCTCACTGGGAGCTGCAGCTCACTGCCACTGCCCACCATCACAAGAGACTAATGTACCCAATATCACTAGCCCGGGAAAAGAATAATATTCAAAATTCAAAGTATGGTTTCCACTGAGCGTATCACTTTCAAAATATTGTAAAGTCAAAAAAATTTTAATCGAACCATCATAAGTCAGGGACCATCTGTATTTCAGAGTAATTCCATCACTTCCCTGTAGCAGGGACTCCAGCTTAGTCTTCAAAGCAAGTGTTAGACTTGGCACATTGTTTCTGTTAGTTGGCCAGGATTCCTTCAGTAATAGAAGCGTATGTTCCTGATCTAAAAATTGACCAATGTGGACACAAAGAGGAAACCTCTTTGTTTTCACTACGTAATAGGGCAGCTCTCTTTGGCTGCACAGTTGGGGCCTTTTGTAATAGTACTTGCTTGCTGTGCTGCCCATGGGGTGAGTTAATGAACCACTAGAGAGCTGCTCTGAATTAAAAAGGTCATACCTGACATGAGCCATTTCAGCAGTAACATCCTGTTCTTTTCCCCTCTTCAAGGGGGAGATTTTATTTTAGACCATCTGTGATTTGCCAAAAACTTAAATTGTGTGGAGGGCAGAATGATCCTTGTGAATAAATGTCAGGAGAGAAAACACACCAGGAATTACAGAATCATCAAATGTTACAAGTGAAAGATCCCTCAGAGATGATCAGGTCCAACCCTCTCATATCACAGGTGAGGAAACTAGCATCCAGAGAGAGGAAGTGACTTAGTCAAGATCACACAGAAAATCTAGTGACGGAGCTGACACTAGAAGCCAAGTTTCCCCAAGTCTCCATACTTCTTGTCCACTGTGCTTTCCTCTACATCAGTTCATTTAAGTTATACATTTGAGATTTTTTAGTGATTTCAGTGTTGTTTCTCTAAAATGGAAACGCTGCCTAATCCACTAGCCAGGAACAGCTGGAATGACCCAGCCCTATTAATTCAGAATATGGCACTTACAGTTTTAGCACAGTCAGTTTCCATACCTTAAAATGTCTGCCACCTCCACAGAGGAGTCAAGCAACCATTTCACACCTACACACTACGCAATATTTCTAAGTTGTTTAAATCTTCAGGAACAGGCACCAGCTTTGTGAACAGCTGGATGGCATGGTGGGATATAGCATTAGAGTAGAAACTGAAAGAGTGAATTTACATTTCAAGGTAACTGATGGGGGCTTTGAACAAATCACTTAATCTGCCTCTATCAAATAGAAGCCCCAGTACTAGCAGCACATCTGTGCTCCTTCTCTGGTCCTCTCTTTTGCCCTTAGATCACACAGCATCTAGCACCTTGACTCCATCCTCCAGCCCCTTGTGAACCTTTGAAACATTATCCTTTGAACTTTCTTGGTTCTCTTGATGATCTTGTCCCACTTCCCTTTCTTTTGTCCACCTTAGCCTGCCTTACCCACTCCCTACTCCTCTGAATGGCCTGTTGTAGACTGTTCTTCAAGTGTCCTGGGCTGCCTGCAAGTCCTGAGATTCTATCAGTAAATTTTGGGTGCTGTATGTCAGAAATTCCCAGGTTAGAAATTTGGGACATCTGGCTCTGCTGTAGCCCCAGATCTTGAGTAGTTGGTTCTGGTTCCGTGGATCCTGGACCTAATACATTCTCTTCTTAGATGACTATCTTTGAGTGGCCAGAACATTCAATGTGATTTAATAATGTTTTAGATGGCGGGATTGGGGTGATCTGGACACTATGTAATTTGGAAGCATTTCAGAAGTAAGTATGTGTGTCTGTGTGTGTGTGCGTGCGCATGTGCAATAATTTTTTTTTTTTTTTTTTTTTGAGACGGAGTCTCGCTCTGCCGCCCAGGCTGGAGTGCAGTGGCCGGATCTCAGCTCACTGCAAGCTCCGCCTCCCGGGTTTACGCCATTCTCCTGCCTCAGCCTCCCGAGTAGCTGGGACTACAGGCGCCCGCCACCTCGCCCGGCTAGTTTTTTGTATTTTTTAGTAGAGACGGGGTTTCACCGTGTTAGCCAGGATGGTCTCGATCTCCTGACCTCGTGATCCGCCCGTCTCGGCCTCCCAAAGTGCTGGGATTACAGGCTTGAGCCACCGCGCCCGGCCTGCATGTGCAATAATTAACTCTTCTTTGAAGAGAAAAGAAAGGGTGGAAAATATTCGTTATAGATTATATATGTGAAGTAAACTGCTTTAAGAAATTGCACCATTGATTGTAACTTAAGGCAAAGGCAAAAGAATGAACTAAATTCACATAGTTAACCTTGTTCCACTGCTATACTGGGTAACAGGGGTGCTCTCTGTGACTAGAAGTGCCACACCATCTTTAGCTAAGTCATCCTTATTTTTCCCCATGTATATTTTGCCTCATCTATGTATGTCTTTTTCAAACTCCTAAATTAGGCTGTTGTTGGACATTTTAAGACTCTTTAAAAGCTTTTCTGTAGATGCACTATAATAATTCGCTTGTTCAGAAAACTGGTTTATGGAGTATGTTAGTACAGATGGGCTACAGGAAGCACTGATTCTTTTGGAATTTCTGGTTCTGACTAAGTTCACTCAGTAATTTGGTTGTGAATTCTTCAACCCTTTTGAGTCACTTAGGGGCTTCTCTCACCACAGCTTTATCTGTGGCAGAGCTAGGGTTCACTTTGGTAGATAAGGTGGCCCTATGTAAAGCATGGCCCCAATATAGAGAGTGAAAATTATCATCTCAGGTAGCAAAAATGGGAAGCTCCTATGATGTCTCCAAGCCATTTTGGTCTTGACTCTGGAGAGCAGCAACTAATATTACCTGCACTGACCCAAGAGAACAGAGAAAATCAGCTTAATTCTGAGACTTCAGCCTCCTTTATTTAGCCCTCTAGAACATGGGTCAGTAAACACCACCTATAGGCAAAATTCAACCCATTACCTGTTTTTGTAAATAAAATTTTATTAGAACACAGCTACACCAATTGTCATATTGTCTGTGGCTGCTTGAGCACTGCAAAGGGCAAGGCAGAGTAGTTACAAGTGACTACATGGGCTGCAAAGCCTAAAATACTTAGTATCTAGCCCTTCAAAGCCCTTCAGAGTTTGCCAACCTCTGCTCTAAATTAAAAACAGATGTTTGAATGGAAATATAAAGGTCATTTGGATTACAATTTCAAGTAAAAGTAATTTGTAAGTTGTATAGCCACAATTCCATTGTGTGTGTGTGTGTGTGTGTGTGTGTGTGTGTGTGTATGTGTATATAGATATATATATTTTTTGAGGCAGAGTCTCACTCTGTCACCCAGGCTGGAGTGTAGTGGCACAATCTCAGCTCACTGCAACCTCCCCCTCCCCAAGCGACTCTCCCGCCTCAGCCTCCCAAATAGCTGGGATTACAGGCACCCATCACCATGCCTGGCTAATTTTTATATTTTTAGTAGAGATGGTGTTTCACTGTGTTGGCCAGGCTGGTCTCAAACTCCTTACCTCAAGTGATCTGCCCACCTCAGCCTCCCAAAGGGCTGGGATTACAGGCGTGAGACACCGCACCCTTCTATCCCATAGTATTTTTTAAGCAAAATAATTTTACTGTGCATACTGCTTAAAAATTTAGACAGAAGAAAAATGTGAAGAAAGATGTGAAAAATCATTCACAATCACAACACCCAGAGAGAACCTCTATTAACATTTCATTGCATACATTCTCTGACTTTTTTGCCAGTGTATCTTTTTTTTAATAAAAACAATTGAATCATATTGTACATACTATTCTGTAGCCTGATTTGTTTCACCTATTAATGTATCTTGGCATCTTTCAATGTCAGTAAAGATAGATTACATCATCATTCCTACTGGCTACGAAGATTTCCATTACATAAATATGTCATCTAATGTATTTAACCAATCCTCTGTTATTGAACAGTTGGGTTATTCCTAATTTATTTTCTTCTTATAGCAATGCCATAATAAACATTTATTGTATGTACAACTTTTCATACTTGTATTTTTTAATATGCTTCTCCAATTTTTTAGAAATCAGTTACTTTTATTATGTCAGAAAAAATAGTCCTCCTCTCTTCTATGGTGAACAGGTATTTTCATAAATGGCAAGAGGTTTCAATTTTATTAATATAGACACAGAGCCAGAGGGACCAGGAGGTCACCTTCCCTCATGGGTAGGTTGAATTAGTGTACCCAGCCAAGATCATTAAGTAACAGCTTTGCCACCTAAAGCATGTGCATCTCAATAGGTTTTTGTGAAAGCTTCTAGTCACATTAAATATTAATGACTGAAGACAAAGCACTGCTTTAGGAGAACATAATGGCCCAAAGGAAACTGGAAGGCTCTATTTAAAAAATAGACAAAAATACCCCACAGCACTTCTAACAGGATCAAATTTCTGATGGAGATAATAGAGCTGGCAGCCAGAATAGAAGGTGGAAACAGCAGGAAGGTGCTATGCCCTGTGGAAGTGGGCTGAACATAAAATGTACTTGGAAACCCAAGATTCTCCTGTCTGCCTCTGGAGCATTAGGGAAGATGGAAAATGAGCACAGAGGTGGTGATATCCCTGCACTGCTCCTGTGAGACAGCCAGTTCCCAAAGCTGCAGCAGGCATTCATATAAGTAGGATTGTCAGTTCACCTTTGAATGTCTCAATTCAGACACATTGGATGTTCACCTAACTCCAAGGAACTCTATTGATTGCCAGTGGTCAGCCTGGGCATTTTTCAGTGGTCTTGGTAAACAGGGAGCCAGTGTTTGAGAAGGCCTGAAAGAAAGTGTTAATCAAATGTTTAATGACAACACAGAAGAGAAGAGAGGAGCAAGAAAGATTATTGTATCTATTTGAAAATACTCTGCCAGTGGTATGAATGCATTCTCCTTATAGATCCATCATCCAGATGGAAAACGAGGCTGGTCTTTAATATTCTGTGCAATCATTTGTGTGTGTACAGTTAGCCTTTAAAAATGAGATGTCAACACTCAGTTGTTCTTTACCCAACACTTTTCTTCCAAGTTGCCTGTAGTACTGCATGGCATCATGATAGGTAAATTGATGCCCAATTACCCAGACACATGGAGGCAGAGAAATTTCTGCTTTCTCCCTTGTCAAGCTTATGATTCTGTTTTTTCCCGTCTACAACTCGCAGCCCTCTCTTTTGCTTTTCCATTCTGTCTCCATACAGAGAGCTGTCATATGGCTTGCCCTCCCTTGTCTCCTTCAGAGGCCAAGCAAAAGAATACTCCTATTACCCCTGAGATCCACTCTGCTTAAATTACTTCCGAGGAGGCTTCTGCAGCAGCAGCTTAGATCTCAGCAATAGAGCTGCTTGGAGGACTTTCAGGAACTTTAGTAGTTCTGACTCTAACCCAGAGCCTCCTAACCTTCATTAATTGTGACATACCTCTCAGTTTCCAAATTTGTAAGAGCAATAACTAATACCCCGGTGAGAGGAGCAAGTGCTAGCTCTGCAGGAAAACTCTGCCTTGCTTTCCTGCACCAGAGAGATCTCTGCAGTACAGTGATTTCGTCTGCCAAGCTAGAAATCCTGCTATAATCTGGGACACCTATCTGAACTGTATTGCAAATGGCAGAGACTATTTCCAGTCTGCTCCTTCTGTCTATCCACATCTTTTTGCTTTTCCTTTTTTAAAAATTAAATTTTTGAAATTTTGAGATAATTGAAGATTCACATGCAGTTGTAAGAAATAATTCGGAGAGGTCCCATATATCCTTTACCCAGTAACATTTTGCAAAACTGTAGTATAATATCACATCCAGGATATTGACATGGATATAGTGAAGATGCGTTGCTGCAAGGATTTCTCATATTGCCCACCTCCCTCCCGCCTTCCACCAACTACTAATATGTACTCCATTTCTATAATTTTGACATTTTGAGAATGTTATATAAATGGAATCATACAATATGTAACCTTTCTGAATTGGCTTTTTTCACTCAGCATAATTCCTTTAACATTCATTTGAGTAATTGTGTGTATCCATAGTTGATCGTATAGTATTCCATTGTAGGGCTTGCCACAGTTTAACCATTCATCTGTTGAGAACATCGGGATTCTCCCTGTTTTTTGCTATTACAAATAAAGTTATACACATTTATGTACAAGTTTTTGTGTAAACTTAAGTCTTCATTTCTCTGAGATAAATGTTCAGGAGTGTAATTGTGGGGTCATTTGGTATTTACATATTTCTTTAAGAAACAGCCAAACTTTTCCAGAATCCTAACCAGCATTTGGTGTTGTTACTTAAAAAAAAAAAAAAAAAAAAAAAAAAAAAAAAGCTATTCTAACAGGTATATATTGATCTCTCAATATGCTTTTGATTTGCATTTCCCTAATGATTAGTGATGTTGAGCATTTTTTTCACATAGCTATTGGCCATTTGTGTGTCTTCTTTGGAGAAATGTCTGTTCAGGTCCTTAACTTATCCTATTCCATAGGTTGACTTTTCAGTCGGTTGGGTTTTTCCTTTGCTGTACAGAAACTTTTTAGTTTGATGTAGTCCCACTTGTATATATTTGTTTTGTTACCCGTACTTTGGTGTCATATACATGAAATCATTGCTTAGTCGAATGTCAAGAAGCTTTCCCCCTATGTTTTCGTCTAGGGGTTTTACATTTCAGGTCCTACATTTAAGTCTAATTCATTTTTAGTTTGTGTATGATATAAAATAAGTGTCCAATTGTACTCTTTTGCGTGTGGATATCCAGTTCCTCCAGCACTGTTTGTTAAAGAGACTATACTTTCCCCATTGCGTATTTTTGGTGCTCTTGTTGAAGATTGATTAACTGTACGTGTGTGTGTGTGTGTGTGTGTGTGTGTGTGTGTGTGTGAGAGAGAGAGAGAGAGAGAGAGAGAATGGATTTATTTCTGGGATCTCCATTCTGTTCCATTGGTCTATATATCTGTCTTTAAGCCAGTACCATACTGTTTTGATTACTTCAGCTTTGTAATAGTTTTTAAATCAGGAAATGTGATGCCTCCAGCTTTCTTCTTTCTCAATATTGATTTGGCTATTTGTGATCTTCTGGATTTCCCTATGAATTGCAGAGTTGTTTTTCCTGTATTTATTTTCCTGTGTTTATTTCTGTAAAAATAAAATGTCATTGGGGTTTTGATAGGGATTGCATTGAATCTGTAGATCTCTTTGGGTAGTATGAACATCTTAATAATATTAAGTCTTCAATCCATGAACATGGAATGTCTTTTCATTTGTTTGTGTCTTCTTTAATTACTTTTGTCAATGTTTTATAGTTTTCATTATGCAAGTCTTTTACCTCCTTAGTTAGGTTTATTACTATTTTATTCTCCTTTGTGCTATTGTTAATAGGAATTGTTTTCATAATTTCTCTTTCAGATAGTTCAGTGTTAGTGTATAGAAATGCAACTGATTTTTCTATATTAATTTTGTTTCCTGCAATTTTACCATATTTGTTTATTAGTTCTAACCATTTTCTTAATGGGGTCTTTGGGATTTTTCTATATATAGAATCATGTCCTGTGCAAACAGGGATAATTTACCTTTTGCTTTCCTATTCAGTTGCTTATTTCCTTTTCTTGCCTAATTGCTCTGGCTAGGATTTCCAGTACTATGTTGAATAGAAGTGGTGAAAGTGGGCCTCTTTAACTTCTTCCTGATCTTAGGAGGAAAAGCTTTCAGTTTTTGACTATTGAGTATGATATAGTTGTGGGCTTGTCACATATGATCTTTATTATGCTGAGGTCCTTTCCTTCTATTTCTATTTTGTTGAGAGTTTTTATCATAGAAGGGTGTTGAATTTTATTAGATACTTTTTCTGCACCTGTTGAGACAATCATGTGATTTTTATTCTTATTCTCTTAACGTCATATTAATTATTTGTTGTATGTTGAACCATCCTTGTATCCTAGGGATAAATCCCATCTGATCATGATGTGTGATCTTTTTAATAGAATTCTGTTGAATTTGGTTTACTAGTATTTGTTAAATTTGTTGAAATTTTTTGCCTCTGTGTTCATCAGGGATACTGTGTTTCATTTTGAGTATGACTTAGATCAAGTTTCTCCTCCTCCTTTTCCCAAATGTGGATGTCCAATTGCTCCAGTAATATTTTGTTAAAAACTGTTGAATTGGTTTTTACCTTTGTCAAAAATCAATTGAGAATATTTGCGTGGCTCACATATTTTTACCCCTGGCAACACCTCGTCTATCCACGTCTCCAAAACTAGCAAAAGAGAATAAGGCAACAGAATATGTTATGGCTTTATGCCTTTTAGTAAATAAAACTATAGAAATGATAATAGCTAACACATACGGAGTTTTTGCTATGTACTGTAAACTTTATGCACCTTATTTTACTTATTCCTTAAAACATTCTATAATGCACATACTATTATTACCATTTTGCACATGAGAAAACTAATTCAGAGAGATTAAGTACCTTGCTCATGGATAGGGGGAATCTGATAATCAAACCCAGGTCTTGATCCTAAGGCCTGTAAACCAAAAATAAAATTCTAATGCCCCCTCCAACCATCTAATTGTATCCCTCCTCAGCCAGAGCACCCTAAAATTTAACCCGAAAGACAGGTTCAGGCCATGACAGTAGTGGGGGTTGGACATGCCTCATTATACCCCTCCAGCATTAACATCAACACAGACCTTAAGTCTGATAAGAAACAGTTACAGTCTATTCTCTCTAACCTAGGTCTCTCTAACCTAGGTCTCCACAACTCCTTATCATAACCCAGACATTCCTTTCTATTGATAACTTTTCAACCAATTGCCAATCAGAATATATTTAAATCTACCTGTGACCTGGAAGGCCCCCATCCTCCCCATCCCACCCCCTGTGCCCCCACCACTTCAAGTTATCCTGCACTTCCAGATCAAACCAATGTCAATCTTGCATGTATTGATTGATGTATTATGTCTCCCTAAAATGTATAAAAGCAAGCTGTTCCCTGACCACCTTCAGCACATGCCATCAGAACCTCCTGAAGGTGCGTCCTTAACCTTGGCAAAGAAACTTTCTAAATTGATTGAGACTTGTCTCAGATGCTTTTTGGTTTACAGGCCCGTCTTAAACACTAGGCTTCTCCTGTAAATACCAGTTCTTTATGTGCCACCAGCCACCCTGGGTAAAAACTAGTGCTCTAATCTACAATCATTATAATGGCAGCGACAGAGGACTGGTTTCTGTTTTGAACATGAAGGCAGGTCTGCATTGGTTCACAGCAACTCCTGGTTAATATCAATGGTCTTCTTATTCTTTAGGAAGTTCTAACTGGAGCAACAAATTTCTACATGTCACTTACACCTATCCCCACCAGCTACTGCAGTATAAAACATCAGACTGCTCTGAAACAATGCTCCTTTTTCCATTCTATTCTTGGTTATATGATCCCTCTGTGTATATACATGTGCGTATATGTGGAGGACAGAGTGACAAAGGGAAGGCTAGTGAAGGCTTCTAAGAACTTGGGCCAGAGCCAAACTTTGGAGGAGCAAACACAGGAAGGGAAGCGGAGACTATGGTTGGACTGATTTTCTGAAACTTTAATTGACTGGTTTTCTAGCAGGAGAATTGTACCCTGTGGCCCAAACTTTTCTCTTTCACCCGTGTTGATTGGGACCTTCACCCACACATGAGCATACAATACCTTGGATAATCTGGAGGACCACCTGGAAGCCTCTCAAAGACCATAGGTATTCCAAGCCACTTTGGCTAAACATTCTTTATCGAAACTGCTATGGCTTCCAATGCCGTTGTTATTGCTGTGAGCGTTCTAGCACATGGGAAGCGTATGTTAGAAACTTTCTAGTGATTGAGCAGGCTATCTGATTAGCTATGACGCTTTTAGTATTTCTGAATTTGTTGTGGGCCAATGCTTCATAAATACCACAAAGGTGAATTTGTATTATGACAGGAAGCATTTTAGTTGGTGATCAGACCTTGAGATTTACATTTCCTTATTATCTCCTATTTAACTACTTACCTTCCATTTCGTAGTCATTGAGCTTTGGAGAGACAGTATTATACTTTGAGTTGGTTGGAGGGGGGAAGCAAAAAAAATAATAACAGCAGAAAGGGAGTAGTTAATTAACAGCAAGTGTTTTGGAAAATATTTTACTCAAATTCAAAAGGAACTCAGCTGCATAAATCCATGAGTAATATAAAAATTATGATGGTATTCTGTTACTTGTGAAAATCATTTCTCCTTGTGAAACCTGGAAAATATCCTGATGTGCAAACTCTAAACACCTAACTTCTACCCTGAGGATTCATAAGTTTTTTCCAGAATTCGTGAGTTTTACGATGTCTGAAAATTTCTATACATATGTCCATGGAAAAGCAAAATTTTAAGTGAAGAAAACATTTGATCTCTTGCAGAGGAGGGGATATAACCTTGAGCTTTGAGTAAGGGTTATATGGGTAGTCATAGAGGTATTGAGTACAATATTGGTCATTATATTAAAGATGATAGTCATTTGAAGGCTATCATCACAAGTAGTCACCTCCCCCTTGGAATACCTGAGCTATAGAACTTTAAGCACCATTTAAACTCTGAATGATCATGAGTCTTTTGAGTCTCACAATCCACGCAGTCCACAGACTTTAGTTTCCTTTCCTATCCAACAGGTTCTTTCCTCCTCATTGAAAAAAATTTGAGCAAGTGAGAGGCCACACGTGTTCTAACTCATTTTTGTATATTAGAAAGCAAGACAGAGAAGTCATCTTTTGCCTCCTGAAAAAGAAAATGCTCTTTTCTCTTTGGACCTTGTCTCTAGGAAAAGTCCATCCTCCCTACCTACCTTCCCCTCCTAGAAGCATCCCTTTGCCCTAGTCATCACCTTACAGAATGTTGAGATGCAGGAAGAGGAATTAACCCTATAGGTCTGGAAAACATCAGGAGAGAGAAATCACACAGTAATTTGAACAGAAAAAATTTAATATAAATAAGTATTAACTCTAACAGGAGATTGGCCAGTAAGAAGTAAAAACAACTACAAAGAATATAGGACTAACAAATATAAGGAGCAGCCCCTATACCTACAGCTGAACTAGGGCACCCAGGAAAGAACCTTTCCCCAGGGCTGAGATCCATATCTTGTAGGACAAGGGCACAGTCATAGCTCATTAAATAGCAGAGAAATTGCTGTGGTACTACATCAGCAGAACTTGCTGGAATTCTGCCCTGTGGAACTTCTGAGAAATCCACCCTCTATAGTGTCAGGGAAAGCTGGTCACAGAGAGGTATCTCACAATAGGCACTCTACCACGAAACATCCTGAGGGAGGGGTACTGGGAGAAGCTGCTGGGCACTGCTGATTATACTCCCAGAGCTGCATGCTTGAAAAATTGCACATGCTGCAGGAACCTCGTCCCTGGGGAGCTGTGTGTGCTGTGGAAACTGGGCCCTGGGGAAGCTGAGAGCCTGAACCACAGGAGCCTGCCAAGTAAGCACACCTAGCACACCAGCACACAGGACCCACAAAGAAAAGCCCCTTCCTCCTGAAATGTCTCCCTAATGCCCTCTACTGACAAAGCTTAACATTGTGCCAGCTGGCAAAGGAAAAATATTTAAAGGGCCCAGAACCATTTTCACAGAGCAGGCAGCAAGGGTGAATTTGGAGCTAAGAGGTAATAGATTGATAACTAGCACACCTACATAGCTCAGGTAATAGTCCTCAGGTAATAGTAACTCTCTAATAGTGTTATTGCCTAGCCCTAGCTCATATTCTGAGTGATCTCTCTTCCTCTTATAATTTGGAGATGGGGGGATAGAAATCAGTTGCCTCTTGCCTCATTGTCTTTTATGACATCCTGTTCAACACCAGCCCCAAGAGAAAACAGAAGATGTGATTCCAGCTCAACAGTGCAACCTTACCTGCTCTGACTGCCAAGTCTAAGTTACCTTCAACTCTTTGTCCTCCATCTACCTTCACTGTACCATTTGAGATGGGGACAAACATTTGATGACTGTCTAAAATATGTCAGATTGCAGGAGAGGTCACAGAATTCTGTGGTTAAGAACATGGGCTTTGGGGTCAGGCTTGGATTAGAATTCTTGCTCTACCACTTACTGCCTGTATGATCTTGGACAAGTCGCTTAATCACGTTGAACCTTCATCTCTTCAACTGTAATTGGAGATAATCATACCCACAACTCAAGGATGGTATGAGGATTTGGCATAAGTAATATACCAAACACAAAGCCTGATATCTACGGCCAAAAGAAAGAAATCTGACTTCAAATCTTGACCCCATCTTTTACTATTTCTGAAGCCTCTGAGCAAGTTACTTACACTTCTGTGGCTCAGTTTGCTCCCCCATAAAATAAGAATATTAGCAATACCTGCCTCATAAGGTTGTTGTGAGGATTAAATGTGTATAAAGTGCTTATTTTAGTAGTTAACACACAGGAGGTGTTCAAAAAGTAGAAGCTATATAAAGAGGTATGCCCATTAGGCATTGTGCTGTATATTTTACATCTGTTCATTTATTTACTATCTGATTCCTGTTGTCTTCCCTTCACCCAGCCTTACCTCCCTACTCCAGTGCTTCTGCCTTCAAAAGGAATACAAGCAATATTTTTGACCATCTGACTGGCTGCTACTCCAGTGAGCAAACCTAGACCACTAGCCAGGCCCTGTTCAGCCCAGAGGCCCTCTTGAGACAGAGTCAGAGAGCTTAGTTACTCATTCTCGCTTATGACAAAAGATCTCCATCCCTTAGAGAAGAACTAATTTCCTTAGTAGTTACACAATTGCTTTTTTGAAGTTGGTCACATACCAAGGGGAGAAAGCCAACTCACAGACCTCTAAATCATCGTAAAATCGAACTCTCATTCTACTTCCAGTCATTAGCAAGAGACTGGGAGGCAAAGGGAAGTGAGACTAAATCTTGTTGAAAAGAGCATGTTTTTCTAATGTCAGCACGATATGCCCCCGGCAGAGTGCAGGCCAAGTAACACATCCAAATTCCTCCTTTATCGGAAAAACTTCAGGTACTTCACAAGCAGCCATTTGTACTCGTATATATATTTGGCTCATCTATTGCATAAGTGAAACCCCCAGGTAAGACATCTTAACCTTTGTATTTGAAACTGATGCAACTTAGCAGGAGGCAGGAGTGTGCGTGAAAATTGAAGAAGCCTGTAACTATCTGGTCAGTCTCTTCCACTGGGCATGCATATCAGAGTGATGCCGTGTATCCCCAGCCATTACTTTCACTGTGGATTCCATTGTCATCAATCCTACCCATGGAGCCTCTGCTTTACAAGGAAATCTCATAAGGGAAAGGGTTTTGCTTTGTTGGAGAGGTCTTTATATTGCGATTGAAGAGAGGTAAAGGAGTTGTTCCTGGGATGTTTCCTTGGAACTCGCAAATAAAGACTTCTGGTGGGTTCTGCCTCTGAGCTACTAAGCAGCATGCCATCTGAAACTGTTTGTTCTTGTGTATTCCAACTTTTTTTGTTTGTCTAACTTCCAACCTGAGAGATATTCCGGACAGTAAGGTATCTACAATGTTCCTGATCTTTTCTTTTAAGCATATATTTTTGTGAATTCCTACTTTGTCAAATGATGTTATCACTAAGCAAGAATCTAGGATTTGACTTCCCAGCACTAGGGTATGATGAACATTTCATACTCAATGTTGTTGCTTAGATGTTCCATCTAGACAGAAATCATTATTCCAGTTCACCCCTTTACCCAGCCTGTGCCTAAGGAGCTTTGCAAGTGGCATCTACTCACAATAAGCTACTGTTGCTGTAGCCATCACCTCTAGAGATGCAGGAATTACTCACCTTGCCAGTTTCCCATA
Organism: Macaca fascicularis; assembly: GCF_037993035.2. NCBI lineage: Eukaryota > Metazoa > Chordata > Mammalia > Primates > Cercopithecidae > Macaca > Macaca fascicularis. Next base: position 137,013,719 of record NC_088395.1, on the reverse strand, counting down.
GTCCTATCCAGCTTCCTGAGAAATTTCACTAGCATTCCTGCAAACTAAACTTAACACTAGAGGCAAAGACAGCCTTACCTGAACCAAGGTCTTGGAACTCAGTCAGTCTCCCAGCAGATAAGCACTTGCTATTCATTGTAACACAGCCGCATTGAATAGACATGTGCAAGTGTGGAAAGAGAATAAGACACCTACATGCAGCCCATGCATGTTGAGGTGGGGTAGGTCTGTCATCCAGGGACCTGGATATGGGATTAGAATAAAAAATGATTGTTAAAGTGCACAAAAATATGGCAATTTTATTTCTGTTGTTTCTAATGGCTTGAAGGGAGAGCTCCGTGTTATCCTGCCTCTGCCATTTTAAAAAACTCTTTCCTTTCTTCACTCAAGCAGAAGACAGCAAGGAGAGCTGCTCATTCTACTTCTGAGCTATCCATGCTCGATTCAATTATTGCAAGGACTGGAAAAGCTATAGATGGTGGGACCTGTTTTTCGGCTCAAAAATGACTGGGAAGCAATTTTAAATAATAGTTTCTTTAAAGAAAAAAAACACATTTAACAGATTAAAAAGTGATTAGAAGTTCATATCCCTGGGAAGACAGAATAAGAGGAGTATGTTAATAATTCTATAGGAAAGGTTTTTGCATTTGGGTTAATATAAGAGAGAACTTGGATCACAAAGATTTCCTTGAACCCTGAGGCAGATTTGTTAAGGAGACTGCAGCTATGGGCAGGAGGATCTGCTTACTTTTGCTGCCTGTTCTGGTGAAAAGTAGGTCTCTTCAGGCTGATACTCAGCCAATATGCACTGGATAGTCATACCAGTTCAAAGATATTGAAAAACTTCTGTACCAGTTGGTAAATAAGCACTGCCAGCAAACCCCTGTGTGATCACCTGTCACCCAGGCCACCCTGATCCCTCTAGTATCACCTAGACTTTCCCACAGTCTAGTAGTAATGGATTGACCCCTGGCTAAGACATCTTAACCCAGGTAACACACCTTAACCTTTGTGTTTGAAACTGATGCAACTTAGCAGGAGGCAGAAGTAGGCATGAAAATGGAGAAGCCTGTAACTGTCTAGTCAGTCTCTTCCAATAGCTTGGAGGCAGAACCCACCACAAGTCTTTATTTGCAAGTTCCAAGGAAATACCCCAGAAACAACTCCTTTACCTCTCTTCAACTGCAATATAAAGAGCTCTCTAACAAAGCAAAGTCCTTTCCCTTGTGAGATTTCCTTGCAAAGCAGAGGCTCCATAGGTAGGACTGGTGCCTGTGGAATCCACAGTGAAAATAATGGCTGAGGATTCACAGCATCGCTCTGACATACATGCCCAGCATGGCACAGCAAGAGGGTCTCCCAGGCCCTGTTCCGGTGCTAAGGTCTTGTGTACAGTTCTGTTTGGTTGCCCATGCCATGCTGGTGTTTGAATACTTTGAACATCATTCCTGATTCCCCGATATTGTCTCCATGACTTAAGGCCATTTTTGTAGGCAGAATCAACTAGCTCACCAGAGGACCCCTAGTAGATTTTATTGCTCTCATATAGGCTAAGTTCAATTGGCAAAAGAAATTAATATGGAAAACATTAGTAGCAAGATTAACTTGAGGACAATTTTTATAAAAGTTAAGGAAAGCATTTCCACTTTGAAAAATACCAATAAATAGTGTGAACTGCAATTATTGTCAGGTGTTACAATACTGTCAGCAGATCAAAGAACATAAAAACTGATAGAGTTATGCTGGCTATTCGTACATTCACTATGCCATATCTTGCAGGGGGGCAGGTAGTTCAACAGTATATTAAGCACCATCCCTGCCATCAAAGTTTTTATTGATACATTTCAGGAGGGAAAAAAGCAAGGGTGCCCAGTTAGCTGTTAATACATGGTAAAATGCTAATAGGCATTTAGAGAATCACATTAGTGCCAGGTATCTCTTAGAGAGGTAGAGTCAGAATACTTTCTATGGTACAAGAGAACCCCCGGACTGGAAAATGTTCAGTTCCTGGGAAACAAAATGGGGAGGGGTCCCTTAGACAAAACCAGATTATCCTTGTGATGTTAAATTAGTACTGATTCTGCAATGAAGAGTAATATTTAATGCTATAAACCCTGACTATTAAAGAAAACCTTACTGAAATCAGAATGATACAGAACAGACCATTGCTGGATTCCTTCTGCTCCTATGATGGAAATAAATTGGATAATTTCGATTCCTTTATCATCCTGTATGAATTATATTTCCTAATAGAATGCAAATATCATTGGTAAAGAGAGAAACGCAGAGATGAATCATTATAATGAATGTTCAAATAAAGAGCATCAGATTCAGAAAGCTACATTACTATATCGCCTAAATAAAACCAACCAGGATTTCCCACTGCAGTCTTAGGCTTTTGTGTATAACATGTTTGTTAAAGTGCAGTGACTGGAACACTGATTCCCCCTGGGTAGTGCTGTAGTTGGTAGTATTGTCGCAGAGGCCTTCTGGAAACCCAACAAAGTTCTTCCATTGAGGTTCTCTTAGCCACTTCGAGTAAAATGCATCCCTCCTGATTCATTGGTATCCATTAGCTTTCTTTGCTTCTGAATAACAATGTCCTGCCCCAGACTTGCTACCACCAGCTGGAATGGGAAGGGTAATGCAGAAGGATGGCATGTCTTGTACCATACCCAACTCACTCACCCTCCATCCTCACCTTGGGATCTCTGGCACTTGTCAAGTAACTTCCCTGTATGGGAAGCTTATAGGGATTGAAGTTGCACCTGTGGGTGTAGGGAAGGGTCTCTCTAGTTGTCAGACAGGAGATTCAGCTTACTCTTTTGCCTCATTCACTGAATCAGTTCTCACTGAGTACCTACTGCATACCAAATGTAACCCCTTATCTTTATTCCTAGAAGTCTATCTGCCTTTTCCTTTCCCCACGTGGTGTGGCCAATTCACTGGTAATTTCAGATATGCATCAACCTCAATTCTCTCCTCTGGTGAGCTTAGGTGGAATTTAATAATCCCTGCTAAATTGTCTTGCGACTCTGTCATATGAATAAAGACTATGGACTCTAGGTTAGATTGTAAGCATCAAATTAATTTTACTGCAAAGGTCAGGCTGCTCTCCTGGCATTCTGTTGTGCTTGAAGGTTAGTAACTACATGCTTAACCAAAACCTTCCTTTCTGAGCTGTATTCAAGACAGATTTTAAGATATAGCCAGATTGAAAAACAGATATTTAGAGATAAAAGGTTGTGTACTCTGACCTCCAGGAAACAGCAAGCAGCTGCAGAGATTCCATGTGTATATGCAATACATCATCATTTCTAGGAGATGATGGGCATTACGCTTAGCACCTCTTGCTCCCAAAGCAAATGTCTGCTCATCTTTTCTACCAAGTTGCTCATGTCAGAGTAAAGAAATATTTCTTCCCAAATGACTTCTAAGCTTGAAATGCTGCCCCTGGGGAAGCAAGGCCTATCACCGAAGTTTGGCTGTAAAAAGACATATTCATATTCAGATAATGGCAGACGACATCTCCATCCTGGTTCCCTTTAACCTTCATCTGTCTTCCTAATTTACCACAGGCTCTCTCATTCCAGCTGACCCCCTTTGACCAACCCTGTTGTGAGTTCATGCACTCCTGATGTATGTGTCTAATATACTTATCAGTTCAAGTTCTACAAGTAACAGTCATGTAATAATGTGCCATTTATACTCCTGGAAAAATCCAAAGATGGACTCTGACACTATAAAGTCGCATCTAGGCTGTTGTTAGGGTTAAAATTCCTTGAATCTATAGGGGCTGGGGTCACAAACAGACTTCTTATAGCATGATAGTTCCTTTAGGCATAATTGTTGTCTTTTTCAAATGTCCTAAAAAGAGATAGCAATTGCCAACTTTCTGTTCCAGAGAATAGGTCCTATAGAAAGAAATGCAATCAGCTTGCAACTCTAAATTTTATTATTCACAATGAGAAATTTACAGGTAAATCACCAGAAGCTCTGTAGGCTGTTGCTCATTACAAAGATCAGTTTCACCTGTGACAGTAACACTGCTGACCCACTGTGTCCAGGACAGCATGTGTGTGCAGTGGTAGAGTTCTCTAAAGCCATCCACACCCTCTGTCCGAGTCTCCTATAGCCAGTAGTGTTTGCAAGTCAAGGCAAAGTGAGGTCTGTAACCTGTGGCTGTGGAGCAGAGGAGAATGGGAAGTGAAGTTTTCTCAAGAAGGCATCATCTGAGACACTGTGAACCCTAGCAAAGATGCTAAAATGATCCAGAATGCTTTTTGAAGGAAAGTTCAAACCCTCCCTGCAGATTTCTATGAGTGGAATAACACTCCATCTGGACAGACACACAAGTCAAACGCCTTAATTTCTGAAACGGAGTGACAGCCACTTTGTATGTCTTAATAGCTAAAATGTGTGACTTGCTCTTTTCAGCCCACAACACAGATTATCTGCCTTCTGTGTGCTCATGAGAGCACTCAATCTTAAATCAGTTGCCCTCTAGTTCTTAGGTGTATATAGGGACATGCCAACCAGGAGTACTTGCCTGAGAAGCACTGTACCCAGGGAAGCAGGCCCTGTCAGTGGAATTTGGTTCAAAAATGACACGATCATATTCAGATAATGGCAGACACCTCCATTCTGGTTCCCTTTAATGACATCTGTCCTTCTGATTTACCTCAGTTTCCTCCTGTTCATCTTCCTTGCCCACCCCTGTTGTGAGTGCATTTACTGCTGATGGAAATGTCTAATATGCTTGGCAGTGTAAGTCCTACTGGTAACATTCATGCAGGAATATGCCAACATCCCATCTTTTCCTCTAACCAGTATGACAAACCAGACTTGTCACTCTATACTTGGGACTTCTGTAGAGTCTTGTTTGGTCTTTATTTTGTGTGTGAATTTGTCTACACCCAACTCCAAGTAGATAAGCTCTCTGAGGAAAGAGCTTCAGTCTACTCAGAGTCTTCTGTTTCTCCTGTGTCCCTCTCAGCCATTAACAAATAGCACAACAGGGCTCAGTAAGTACCTGTTAGTTCATTTGTAACTAGAAAATGTTACCCCCAGTGGATTATACTGGTTTCTGAACTGAGATGTACTCTTTTTTTCCTCTCAGAAGTAAGCTTTTACTCTAAGCTTGTATTGGACTCTGCCAGAAGTAAACATGTCTTTTGTGGGTCTGTGCTGCAAGCTACAATCAGATTTTCCAAATGCAGTGGCTTAAGGATTATATGCTTTTCACTATAGCCGAGAGGGTGCGTAAAAATCCTGACCCATTGCATTCCATAGATGCTGCCATCATGGAAAGAGCAGGCTGAAGGCCTTCGCTTCCTTACCTTTGCTGCCTTTATAACCCAAATTCTTCGATGGGCCAGGAGGGCGGCCTCTGCTGATTTTCACTTAACCTCTCTATGCCTCCCTATTTTCCTCAGAAAAGTCCATCAATATCGAGCTGCTTTCCAGGGATATTTGAGGACGTAATGCTGATAAGAAAACACTCTCTATGAGAGAATATTGATGACAGTTGTTTTGTAGCCACAAAGGGAGAGGGCACCCAGCAGTAATTGGGGGCCATGTTTAGCCACCCAGCCACCCATTATCGTTAGTACTCAGATTGATTCTAATGCATCATAATAATGCAGCTTGTAATCCACATGTAGAGGGGTAATTTATTGTCAGGTGGTGATTGTTAGTAATAACAAGCCGTTTGAACATATTCAGAACATAGTTGTACACATCTCTTTTGTTTCTCTTCCTTCCTTTGTTTGCAAGTCTAATTTTTACCCTTTTGCCTATCCTATTTTCTCCTTTTACACTTCATTTTATAATATTGTTTTTATACTTTTTAAAGATAGAAGCTTAGTGTCCCCATGAGCAGATAAAACACAGGACCCTAATTTGGAAAAGGAGTTTTAGGTTGCCAAGTCCTATTTGAGAATGGTGGTGGATTTTATCACTCAGCTTTATTAATGGACCTCATTCCCACTATATTGCATTTCTTTCCCTAATGTGTTTGTATAAAAGCTCTTGCCTCTTCCATTAACCCCTTTGGCTGGTGTTAAACTCATTCCCGGGCATGGGTTGCCATAGCTGCAGCCGCCCCTCAGCTGGAGCCCCCATGCTAGCCCCTTCAGAGGCCATGTGGGGCTTGCCTGCTTGTTCTAGGCGTCAGCTGTTAGGCGGAGGGCAAGAGTCTTACAACCTGAAAGGTCAAACAGCCTTTCCTATGTGTTTAAGCCCTGTCTGGTTTTTTGTTTTTGTTTTTTTTCTTAGCAGCAGATGGGCATGTGGCTGTCCAGCCTCAAGCTGGGAAACGTGTGGGAACATTACCAGCATTCTTCCTCCCTCACCCCCTCCTGGGCACCTAAGCAGGTAGCCTAACTTGATGTTCAAAAAGATGATCAATATTTCCCCTCTGTTGTTTGAATCTCTTCCTTCAACACCTGAGGCAGCTGTGGGGAATTGTGCACAACTTGCGTCTGTTCACCGAAATAATTGCCAGCAGCTTTATGGAGCGTCTCTTGTGTGTGTTTTTGCGCATTTACAGATTTGATTATATCGTTTGCAGAATGGAAACGTGGCTTTCCACTGCTTACTCTCATTCTCATAGATCTTCAAGGAGAGACCCTTTAAAAAACAGAATGGAAATGACATGCAAATGGTTATGTTAATAGCACACAGGCAAAAGTCAGGACCTTCAGAAGGTTCCTCAGGCGCAAACTGATCAGGTGCTGAGCACATCTTGCATACATTTCAGTTTGAGTTACCAACCTGCACTGTCCTGTGAGAAATGATTAGGAAGAGAAAATGTTACATGCCTATAATGTGTGACTACTTTCTGCCCTGGGCTCCCGCACTGACGTAGACGAGAGCAAACACAACTCCCTCACACGCAGGTTGGGCAGGTACAGTGGGATTTGAGGAAGATGTTTGAAGTCAGGGGGTTGGGGGGGCGGGGAAGCTTCCACGTGGACCAGTAATAAAGCATCGGAAAAGAAGTTTTAATTTTATCTGTGATATGCTGGCTTTACCAGGCAGCTGGCGAGGATAAATCTGTGGATTAGCTCCAAACTTAGAAAATTCATAACCATTTAGTTGTTTACCTCGACTTTAATAGAATCGATGTCATCAACAGCAGCAGAGCAGCAACATTGTTTACTTACCTTTATATAGTATTTTATAGCTTTCAAAATACTTTTCCAATTAATAGCCCTTGTTTATCTCATCAACCCTGTAAGATCAGTATTATTGTTTTCTACAATTTTGTGATGAAGGAACCCAGGATCAGAGATATTAAGTGACTCGCCTAAGTTACATAGCCAGCAAATAGCACGGTCTTCTGGCTCCAGACCCCTGAGGTACCCATGCTAGGCAATACTCACAGCTCTGTCACCCTGCTCTGTAGCCTGCTGCCACCTCCATATTGCCTGATCACCTCTGAACTTCTGGATAAACGAATTAGGGCCCAGGCAGGCATTCATTTAAAGAACCAAAGGAAAGTAGCCATGTTAAAAAATAATTACTGCCTTTACATATGAATTCACTGCTAACTGATATCTTTGGCACTCATGTTTGTTCCTAGATCACTAATTACTCATCTAGCTGGGTGGAGGAGGGGTGGTGAGAGAGACACAGAAGGGAAGGTAGGTAGAGAAAAAGAGAGAGAAGGAAGAAGAGAGAGAGGGGAGGGAGAGGGAGGCAGGGTGGGACAAGAGTATGAAGGAGAACAGCACAGAAAGCTCTTGGCAACTAAAGAATCCTTTAGAAATTAAGATAAAACATTTTTGAAGAGACAGTATCAACTTATGTAGTAGAACTATAAAGATAAGCAAGGAATTATTAACACAAAATTCAAAACGGTAGTTATCTTTGAGGGGAGATGGAAGCGATTAGGGAGGGGTACATGGTGGACTTTAAAGGTAATAGTGATATTCTTTTTCTTAAACTGCATGTTGGGCATACAAATTTCATTGCATTGTTGTTTATACTTTACACTTGTATCTTACAAATTTTCCTGTGTACCTACTCAATATGTAATTTAAAAAATTAGAAAAAGGCACCGTGAGTCAGTGGAAAAGAATAGGATTTGGTGTACAGAAATTAGCTTTACATTTTCAAGGAAGATAGCCACTCTTGAAAACTAGGTTCACTTTGGTAGAAACCTTAGCCAGTTGGCTCTGACAGTGTCTCCCAGTGACATACGAGTTAGTTTCTCAGGAAGCGGTGATTTGCAAGGAGGCATGCTTTCCCAGAATTTTCCTGGGGTCTTTGAGTATTTCAGCTGCCTTGCCCATCACCTCACCTCCTTTCTGACAGTGAACTTCTAGCTTCTTTAACAGACAAGAACAGTGGCATGGTCACTTGGGAATTTGAAGTTAAGTGCTTGAACTGTAACCATGGATTTATGGTCTGTTATCCAAAGACTTATTATCTTTATGGCTTTCCTTGGTGTTGGACCTGACGGAGAATGCAATGAACTGGTGGGCTTGTGTACTTATTTTTATCACCCGTTGGTTTCTCTCTGGCCAATCTAGTCACACTGTAAGCACAGGCTGTCAGGAATTACAGCTTTTCTTCCATGTGGAAATAAGTGGATAAGCAAATACTCCCAGCCTGATTTTCTTTCCAATTCATTATTTACAGGGAATTCACCCTTTGTAATCATTTTCAAATCAAATTTGCTCTACCAATCCCTGTAAGGTTTACTCTGGAGATCATCACTAGCCCAGACGCCTTTTATTTTTTAACAGCTTATGTCTCCTCCATGTTAATGCCAATAAACACACACATACACACACACGCATGCAGACACACACACACACACACACACACACACACATACACATGCACAAATAGATTAAAGGTGATTTCACTAGTGGCCTGGAGATTCACTCAGGAAGAAAATTTAAGCTACAGCAGAAATGGATAAAAGAAAGTTAATAACTCACATGTGTTTGCTATTTGGACTACTGTTGCTATATTAAAATATTCAGAAGAGCTATTGAATTAAACATGGCAAAATACATCACATACAGGATAGATTTCAGGAAAAGCACTATTATTAATACTGTCCCAGAATCACAAACTGCCAACCAAATTTACTTGCATATGTATTGTTCCTGGAGTATGCTGATACAGCGGGTGTCCTGTGCCCAGCTGTCGTGGAGGTCACAGCAGTGGCCATAATCTCCGTTTGTCTTGTTAGAAAGCTGTCTGTGAAGAGCGGGTTCTTCTCCTGCCTACCCCCTTGCTTCCCAATCTTGTCATGGATAATTGAGCTACAACATTAGGTAATTCTGGCTTTCCTCCACCACAGATGGGGGGATCAGGAGAGAGAGCACAGATACAAATGTCATCCATGGTTTTAGAGGGAAAAAGCAAATAGGTTTTGGCAGCAGGTCTGATGGGTTGGGGGTATATACAGTGGAGGAGGGTAACACTGGAAAATCTTTTTAGGATTTTATTAGCAGTACCACTTTTAGAAAATGCATCAATCAGATGAGAAGAATACAAGTTAGTCCCACTGTTTTTTTCTGGCAGTGTTCTTGGTAAAGCACTTGTTAAAGATAAACCATCTTGTCCTTTTTTTGTTGTAAATACATTCTCTCCTATTAAGTTGGTGCAAAAGTAATTGCTGTTTTTGCCATGACTTTTAATCACAAAACCGCAGTTACTTTTGCACCAATCTAATATTATTAATGGCTGGTTCCTGTACTGGTGTTTTCATGTTCTTTCCACCTGAAGAAATTGTAACACTCCCCTCTTTCCTTACCCCAATGGCCCCTGTTTTCCATAAGATATCAGAGGTAATGCCCACCATTGTTAGTATATTGATAATAATTACTAGTATTCTACAAGCATTTACTAAGTTAGGCACCACGATAGATCTGTTTTGTATATTTTCTCCTTTAATCTTCACTATAGCCCTATAAGATGGGTTCTATTATTATCCCATTTCTCATATGTATAAAATGAAGCACGGAGACATGAAATCACTTGCCTAGCATCACACAGGTAATAAATGGTGGACCAGGACTAGAACTCAGATCTAATCCAAAGATTATGATCTTAACCACTGTTATAACCCCATTTTTTTTCTCTTCATTCAGCATCGTTCAGCATTAAGGCTTGAGAGTTTATCATGCCTGATCTAGCCAAATGCATTCTAGTGGTTGATGGGAATGTGTTATGGTTTTCAAAAAAAGAAAAAATCAGTCATTTGAAACATGAAGGGTAGTGAAGATAATGCGACAGTATGTGTAATAGTCTATTGTCTTTTGATTATTTGTCAAATTGGAGTAGAGTTTGAAAACTCCAGTTGGGCTGCTTTGCAGAGGTAAAGAAGCAAGAAAGGGGCCAGAACTGCTGGCCCAAGGCAAAGCCGTTAGTCACTGCCTCCTGCGGCTGTATGTGTATATATAGCATTGCCCTTAATATCTGAGGATGGCCCTGCTGAGGCAGCTAGTACTTCAGCCAAAGGTCCCATTATCAGCAGGATTTACCACCTGACTTATTTATAGTCATCATGGCCAGGGTCCCACCCCGCCTCCCCACCGACTTAGACCATGGCCTTGTAGTTAATGACTTGCACAGCAAGTCAACAATATAGCCTAACACCCATCCTCTCAGAGTCAACCTACTGGGAATACAAAATGACTCCAGTTGTTCCACATTCTACTTTTAGAAGAGAGAAAATGATAAGGAAATTGATATGGCAAATATTCTCCACTCACTCCCATTTCCCCAAACAAGAACAACTTCCATTCTAGGTTTTAGACTTAGTACAAGTACAGCCTTATTCTGTACCTTTTAAGATGTTTGTAGTGCCATGATAATTGGCTTAGTTTTCAAAACTCAATTTAAAGTCACTTCCTCCAGCTTCACATCACTTCCACAGTGCTCCCCTCCCTCCTCCACCACCTCCTCTCCTTAGCGCCATCTTAACAGGGGAACTGTCTCCCCCTTCTTCATATTTCTGTTTAGCCATTTTTAAACTGTACAGTAGTTTTTGTTTTCATATCTGCCACTCCCACTAGTCTATGAACCCCTCAAAGGACAGGAAAACATGTAGTTTTCACCTGGGTACCACCACATAGTATATGGCTTTCACAAGTTTGTTAAATTAATATTCAGAATGTATCTCGTAGCCTTGCAATAACTTCACTCAAAGATTCAGGTACAACTAGCACATATTGATTACCTGTGTTGTTTTCACCACAACCCTGTGAAAGGGTAGCATCATTCTTATTTATAGATAAGAAAACTGAAGCTCTGTGTTTCTCAAATTTGTAGTGGGTATAAGAGTTACCTAGGGTACTTGTTCAACAGGCAGAGTCCCCAGTGCCACCCAGGTGAAAACTTCAGCAGTGAACCCTGGAAATTGGCCTATTTAGCAAGCACCCAAGGTGATTCTGATGCACATGGTTGGAATGTAATTTGACAAACACAGGTGTAAGTGATTGCTACATAGTGAGTAAATGGTAGGGCCAGAGTTCAAACTAGCCTTCCAAACTCCAGATCTTGTTCATGCTATATTTATCCTTGTCATACTCTATTTTCTATGGCAAGGAAGTAGACTGAAACACGTTGGAAAGATTTTCAGCAACAAGGGCTACAGCAAAACAGCTTGTGGGTTAGCCCCAGGACTGGTGTGGGTATTTTTTTCCTCCAAGAGATCTTTGCCAGACATCCAAGAGCATAGCAGCAGTGATGCCAAGTCACCTTTTACTCAACTTACCTTGGGAAAGCACAGACCACAGAGCTTTGGGAACTTAACAAAGTTTATGCTTCTATTTTTTTCTTTCTCCACCCCCTCCCCCACCAGCAGCCATGCCATTAACTTAAAGAGCATGCTCAGTACCTGAAATGCAGTTAGTTGATTAGTTTAAATATTAAGATTTCTAGTTGAAAACCAATAACTACAACATCTGGGGTCCTGACAGTAATATTTATGTGTTTGTTTTAAAACCAGGAAAAGAGTTGTATGACCTAACAGGCAATTAGTGCAGATGTTAAAGGAACTGAGATAGGTAGCATTTTTTTTTTTTTGAGGCCCATCTATGCTTTTTGGTGTTCTTTACCTAAATATTAGGTAAGAAAATATGAAATAAATGTGATGATGTAATCCTAGATTAGAGGACCATAGTCAGCCATTCACTCTAGACCAAGTAACATTAGTTCACAGGTACCTGAGAAGTCCATGAAGCCAGGGGGTTAGCAATTACAGACTGTAGTCCAGAAAAGCCCCAAAAGAGCCTCTCTAGGGGAGTCAGCCACTGCTCTTAGTAGCTAAGGAAGCCCTCTAAGTTTCCCACAGTGGAGCCTGATGGTATTCCAGAACCCCTGGGTCCAACCTATTCTCCTGGCTCAATTTGCGTAATAACCTTGAACTGGAAAGTACTATCCCTGAGATTCTTCAGCCCATGCCAGCCCACCCTGAAATTACCAAAGAAGCCCTTGGCTGCAGCTCAAAGATCCCGCACAGGGCATTTGAATGATTTCCTCCTTGCCAGAAAAAGGGAAGAGAAAGATAAAGGAAGTAGGGTTAAAGTCATGATCAGGTACTTGCTCTGTGTCAGATATTGGGCTCAGCATTCTTAGTGATGGTATATAGCTCAGTGGTTAAACATGTTGTCTCTGGAGCCATATTTCCTGAATTTGAATTCCAGTTCCAACATTAACTATATCTGTGGCCTTGAGCAACTTGTTAACTTCTTTGTGTTTCATACTCCTTGTCTATAAAACGGGTATAATGATAAATATCACTTGTCTCATAGAGTTGTTGTAAGGATTATATTGTGTAAAACTGTCAGTGGTGGAAGTATCCAAGTTACCTGTGGCAAATCCATACAGGTCTGCAACAACCTCAGTTCTTGCCTCCTCAGAAGAAAGAATTCGACTCAGGGGCATAAGGCAGAAGAAGAGACCAAGGCAAGTTTTAGTAGTAGTAAAAATTTATTAAAAAGCTTTAGAGCAGGAACGAAAAGAGAGTAAAGTACACTTGGAAGAGGGCTAAGTGGATATCTTGGAGGTCAAGTGCCCTGTTTGACTTTGGACCTAGGGTTTTATATGCTGGCATACTTCCAGCATCTTGCATCCCATTTCCCTTGATTCTTCCCTTAGGGTAAGCTGCCTGCATGTGCGGTGGCCTGCTAGCACTTGGGAGGTGAGCATGCTCAGTGTGTTTACTAGAGTTGTACACATGCTTACCTGAAGTGTTCTTCCCTATTCCAGTGGAATGCCCCTGGAAGGTCATATATCAGTTAAACTGTGCCATTTTGTCTCTTAATGTGTATGCTTGAGCCCACTTGCCCAGTATCGGAGATCTTATTGAGATGCTGCCAATCACCAGTTTCAGGTGTTTTTATTTATTGGGAAACTACCTTTCCCTGGTGCTGGCTATGATCAATTATTATTTTAGAGAGGCAGTGTGACAACTACCTGATAGTCGCCTGACATTCCTGGTGGGGTTGGGGGAGCCCTCTCCTGCCCCACTCATGCCTGGCTAGCTACCTACTGTAATAATACATGCAAAGCTTTAAAACAATGTTTAGCACATAATAAGCATTTAATCAATATTAGGAATCAACGTCATTATCATTATCTTTTATATGAAAGATAGGTATCATTATCCCTAGCTACAAGTGAATAAACAGGTTAAAAAGTTTGTGGAACTTGCCTAAAATCATTCAGCTAGTCAGGAGTACAGCCAAGATTGGATTTTAGATCCATCTGGCTCCCAGTCCTATATTCCTTCTACTATACCTTGTTGCCTTCATAAATGTAGGGTATGTGCTGTGAGTTCCTTGAAGAGGCACATACCAAACTCTGTGGCCTTCTTCTTCCTCACTGTACCACACCCTCACTGCAACTGCCATCTGGAGGGCTGGCCTGGCTCCATGGCTTTAAATTGATCTAATTTAAATATTGAACATCTTGATAACTGCTCCAATACAGAGGTAGCTGTCTTCAGGACCCTCTAGCTTATAGACTAAAACAATAAATCTTCCAGGATGAGGTTTAGTTTGTGAAAGCACCCTCTACCCTGGGATTCTCATCTGTATACCTTGAGGATCAAGCTACTCTCTTCCAACTCCCGCCCTGCCATACTCACAACTCATGTGAAAATGACTCCCTACTATATAAATATAGGCCAGCAAAAAGACCCTTCCCTTGCCTCTCTTTGTCTTCCCTTCCCTTATCTCCCTGTCCTTTCTCAAGGAAAAAAAAAAATATTATGACATCTTGATTCCCTTGAGTGGCTCTTTGATCCATCCTGCTTGTCTAATAGCATCATCTCTCTCAAGCCATCTGGGAGCCTTTTATTACAAAAGCCTGCAAAAGCCCCTGTCAGTTCTCTTGCCTGCATCACGGTGATGCAAGCTGTGGCGTCACTTGACGTCTGCAATAGGAGGGACTGTGGCCCGTGCCTCGGGCTTCAGTGCATTGTTCACAAACAATGATAGATTGTTAATTTTCAAAGAATATGAAGAGAAAGTCAAAATAACACCTGCACTGCCATAATATATTGCTTCATAAGCAGTAAATACCACGCAAAAGATAAAGCCTTGAGCCCCAGGCTTAATGCAGACCCCAAATGTGATTTATTCTGCTGTTTCCTTTCCCTTAGAGAACAGAAAACAATGTTATTCCTTGGTAGGACACCCAACCCTGCCCCGGGTCATAATCTTTCACAACAAATACTTCTTGAGTGCCTACTGTATGTGAGGTCCTATGTGATATGCCAGAAATGAGGTTTTCTTCCACATTTTGTGCAAGCATTTTCTAAACTTCCTTTCTCTTTCCTTTGTCACGGTGTGCCTACTGCTATTTCCAGGACTATTCTCAAACAGCAACCTATCAGCATTCCATGGTACCTGGACTCCCCACGACAAAGATCATTTCTTTGATGCGAAGCATAGAAGTAACTGTGCTAAAAGCGTTAATAGGTTCTTGAGATGGAGTCAGGGAGGAGGGTTTGATCAGATTAGTCTTAGTTGCACAGTAGCATAAGAGAGTAGGGTAGGGCATAAACTACAGAAGTTGGAGTTGCCTATACATGTGATAGATGGAAAAGGATTGTGGAAGAAACCAGGAGTATAAGGTGTTCTCCAGTAAGAACACATAAAAATTGCTACAGTAGAACAGGATTTCTCAACCTCAGCACTATTGACATTTTAGGCCAGATAATTGGTTCTTGTAGGGGGTTGCCCCATACGTTATAGGATGTTTAGCAGCGCCCCTGGCCTCTACTAGATGTCAGTAGCAACTACCTGCTGCCAGGTATGACAATCAAAAATGTCTCCAGATACTGCCAAATGTCCCCTGTGGGGCAAACTTAGCACTGCAATAGAGGACATTGAGAGCACCCATCTGTATAATGATGAGCTCTAGAGCCCTCATCTCAAATATTACATAATTTGATGAATCCCCTAGTTTAGTAGGGCATAGTGGTCAAGAGCATGAATTGTGGAGCCAGACTACCTGAGTTTGAATCTCAGCTCTACTGCAAGCTAGCTATATAACTATGGATAACTTGCTTAACTTCTCCGTTCCTGTTACCTCATCAGTAAAATGGGGATAATGAAAGGACCTACTTCACAGGATTGTTGTGAGTTTTAAATTAATATACATAAAGTGCCTAGAACAGTGTGAGGTGCATAGTAAGCATTATATAACTGTTAACTCTTATTAGTCTTATTATAATTGCTATCATTAAAACTATTAAGAAAACCAAATACCATATGTACTCACTCATAAGTGGGAGTTGAACAATGAGAACACATGGACACAGGGAGGGGGACATCACACACCAGGGCCTGTCAGGGGGTCGGGGGCTAGGAAAGGGATAGCATTAGGAGAAATACCTAATGTAGATGACAGGTTGATGGGTGCAGCAAACCACCATGGCACGTGTATACCTATGTAACAAACCTGCATGTTTTGTACATGTATCCCAGAACTTAAAGTATTAAAAATAAAACTATTATTCATCATTTATCTGAGTCCTAGTGCATTCTGAAGGCCTGATGTCCCATGTCCCACCCACCTTTAGACCACTATTTATTTATTTCTCTCTCTCTCTCTTTCTCTCTCTCTCTTTCTTTCCTTCTTTCTTCCTTCCTTCCTCCCTCCCTTCCTCCCTCCCTCCCTTCCTCCCTTCCTCCCTCCCTCCCTCCCTTCCTTCCTTCCTTCATTCCTTCCTTCCTTCCTTCCTTCCTTTCTTTCTTTCCTTTTTTCGAGACAGAGTCTCACTCTGTCACCCAGGCTGGAGTGCAGTGGTGTGATCTCGGCTCACTGCAACTTCCATCTCCTGGATTCAAGTGATTCTCGTGCCTCAGCCTCCTGAGTAGCTGGGACTATCGGCATGTGCCAGCACGCCCAGCTAATTTTTATATTTTTAGTAGACATGGGGTTTTACCATGTTGACCCAGCTGGTCTTGAACTCCTGACCTCGAATGATCCGCCTACCTCCCAAAGTGCTGGGATTTACAGGCATGAGCTACCGCGCCCAGCTGAGACTACTATCTTCTTCCTGTAGAAATGGCTAGAGAGCCAACTTGACAGTTCAGGACTACACAATGCAAAGAGATTTTAGATGGCTGTGGGTCTATGAAATAGGCTATGGAGGAAAGCCACACTTTGTACAGTAGCTGAGGTCTTGTAGAGTTTTCTTATTTAAAAACACAGTTATTGGCACCTACTTTGAGCTAGTCACAGTAAAGAATACAAAAAGTAAATGAGGTTTATGTCCCTTGGCCTCAAGGAATTAACAAATATGACTGCTACATGGACTTTTATTTTAGTAATTTAATTACCTTAAATTCTCTAAGAAATTTGAGTTCCTGAATGGTACTACCTAGGTTTTCCTCTAGGATTTTTATGGTATTAGGTCTAACATTTAAGTCTCTAATCCATCTTGAATTAATTTTCGTATAAGGAGTAATGAAAGGATCCAGTTTCAGCTTTCTACTTATGGCTAGCCAATTTTCCCAGCACCATTTATTAAATAGGGAATCCTTTCCCCATTTCTTGTTTCTCTCAGGTTTGTCAAAGATCAGATGGCTGTAGATGTGTGGTATTATTTCTGAGGACTCTGTTCTGTTCCATTGGTCTATATCTCTATTTTGGTACCAGTACCATGCTGTTTTGGTTACTGTAGCCTTGTAGTATAGTTTGAAGTCAGGTAGCGTGATGCCTCCAGCTTTGTTCTTTTGACTTAGGATTGTCTTGGAGATGCGGGCTCTTTTTTGGTTCCATATGAACTTTAAAGCAGTTTTTTCCAATTCTGTGAAGAAACTCATTGGTAGCTTGATGGGGATGGCATTGAATCTATAAATTACCTTGGGCAGTATGGCCATTTTCACGATATTGATTCTTCCTATCCATGAGCATGGTATGTTCTTCCATTTGTTTGTGTCCTCTTTTATTTCACTGAGCAGTGGTTTGTAGTTCTCCTTGAAGAGGTCCTTTACATCCCTTGTAAGTTGGATTCCTAGGTATTTGATTCTCTTTGAAGCAATTGTGAATGGAAGTTCATTCCTGATTTGGCTCTCTGTTTGTCTGTTACTGGTGTATAATAGGCATGGGCAAAGACTTCATGTCTAAAACACCAAAAGCAATGGCAGCAAAAGCCAAAATTGACAAATGGGATCTCATTAAACTAAAGAGCTTCTGCACAGCAAAAGAAACTACCATCAGAGTGAACAGGCAACCTACAGAATGGGAGAAAATTTTTGCAATCTACTCATCTGACAAAGGGCTAATATCCAGAACCTACAAAGAACTCAAACAAATTGACAAGAAAAAAACAAACAACCCCATCAAAAAGTGGGCAAAGGATATGAACAGACATTTCTCAAAAGAAGACATTCATACAGCCAACAGACACATGAAAAAATGCTCATCATCACTGGCCATCAGAGAAATGCAAATCAAAACCACAATGAGATACCATCTCACACCAGTTCGAATGGCGATCATTAAAAAGTCAGGAAACAACAGGTGCTGGAGAGGATGTGGAGAAATAGGAACACTTTTACACTGTTGGTGGGATTGTAAACTAGTTCAACCATTATGGAAAACAGTATGGCGATTCCTCAAGGATCTAGAACTAGATGTACCATATGACCCAGCCATCCCATTACTGGGTATATACCCAAAGGATTATAAATTATGCTGCTATAAAGACACCTGCACTCGTATGTTTATTGCAGCACTATTCACAATAGCAAAGACTTGGAATCAACCCAAATGTCCATCAGTGACAGATTGGATTAAGAAAATGTGGCACATATACACCATGGAATACTATGCAGCCATAAAAAAGGATGAGTTTGTGTCCTTTGTAGGGACATGGATGCAGCTGGAAACCATCATTCTTAGCAATCTATCACAAGAACAGAAAACCAAACACCGCATGTTCTCACTCATAGGTGGGAACTGAACAATGAGATCACTTGGACACAGGAAGGGGAACATCACACACAGGGGCCTGTCATGGGGAGGGGGGAGGGGGGAGGGATTGCATTGGGAGTTATACCTGATGTAAATGACGAGTTGATGGGTGCAGCACACCAACATGGCACAAGTATACATATGTAACAAACCTGCACGTTATGCACATGTACCCTAGAACTTAAAGTATAATAATAATAAATAAATTTAAAAAAAAAAAAAAAGAAATTTGAGTTCCTTCTCATAAGTGAAGAATTTCTCAGTGATGCTATCTTCCCATCCCCAGATTTATCTTCCTTGAAGTTTATATGTCTGTAATTGTGAATTTTTTATATTATCAGCATGTAAGGATTATAATACTTCAAATTGTCACCATTTTATCTTCCTTTTTCCATTTGAAATTTTTGTTTAACACTCAGACCTCAAAAGAAACCCTCCAAAAGAGATTTTATCGTAGTACAATGATAGAGTAGTATCCTGTTCTGAATAGTTTGACATCTGCTTCTGGAAAGAATATCTGTGGAGGACTCTTTTGTATACTCTTAATTTCCTCATGTATTTGTTTAAAATAGCTTGTTGAACATCTTTTCTATGTCAGACACTGTGTCTAGGCACTAGGAATAACAGGGAGGAATAAGCTTTCTGGGGAGAGACAGACATGGAAAAATACCCAAAAAAATATAATGTAGTAAGGGCTATGATAGCAATGTCTTCAGTGAGCTAGGAGAACACAAAATAAATGTACTCTTTGGAAGAGAGTTTAGTGTGATGAATTACATTGTGAGGATTGGCATCAGAGCTGACTGGGCTTATATTCCTGCTGTACCACTTATTAGCTGTGCAATGTTGAGCTGATCACTTAAACTTTCTGTGCCTCAGTTTCATTATTCATTATTATTGCATGAACAATTATTCATTATTCATACAATGTATTCTAGTAATTCATGTATATGCTTGGTTCTCTCAGTAGACTTTGAGCCCTTCAAGGTCTGTGACCACTTCCTCATCATTTACCATGTTAACTATTTGCCTCACACCTAATTAACTCATGCCTGTAAATCCCAGCACTTGGGGAGGCAGGTGGATCATTTGAGGTCAGGAGTTTAAGCCCAGCTGGGTCAACATGGTAAAACCCCATGTCTACTAAAAATATAAAAATTAGCCAGGCGTGGTGGCACATGCCTATAGTCCCAGCTACTCAGGAGGCTGAGGCACGAGAATCACTTAAACCCAGGAGACGGAAGTTGCAGTGAGCCAGGATCACACCACTGCAGTAACTATTACCATGTTATTATGGCCATTTACTGAGTGCTAAATATGAGCCAGAAGACATGCTAAATTTTTTACCCACATTATCTAATCTTCAACAAACCTATAAAGTGGATGCTTTCATTTTCCTAATTTAATAGCTTGCCATTTTTTTCATCAAACACAGTTATTTCCTCATAACACTTATTACAATGCATAATTATTTTATAATTACTTGTATTTTAATATCTGTCTATTGCATTAGAGTATAAGTTCTACAAGAGCAAGGATGAGGTCTCTTTTTATTATTATTATTATTATTATTATTATTATACTTTAAGTTCTAGGGTACATGTGCATAACGTGCAGGTTTGTTACATATGTATACTTGTGCCATGTTGCTGTGCTGCACCCATCAACTCGTCAGCACCCATCAACTTGTCATTTACATCAGGTATAACTCCCAATGCAATCCCTCCCCCCTCCCCCTCCCCCCCTCCCCATGATAGGCCCCAGTGTGTGATGTTCCCCTTCCCGAGTCCAAGTGATCTCATTGTTCAGTTCCCACCTATGAGTGAGAACATGCGGTGTTTGGTTTTCTGTTCTTGTGATAGTTTGCTAAGAATGATGGTTTCCAGCTGCATCCATGTCCCTACAAAAGGGATGAGGTCTCTTTGACTCACTCTAATATCCTCAACATCTACGATACTGCCTGACACATAGAAAATGTTCAGTGACTGTATGGTAAATATGAAAGGAAGACCAGAAGGCAGGCAGGCAAGAGGAGAAGAAAGAAAGTGAATGAGCACATTACGGTTGCTAAGTAGTAGAGTTAGACTCTAGTCCAGAGCCATCTGACTCCCAGACCAATGCTCTTGATGATTAGACAGGATTGCTTCCTGTGGTTAACAGGCTTTCAGTAGATGTTTGTTGACAAAACTGTCTCCTCAACTTTGCACAATAATGTGTAACAAAATAACAGTAAGCATAAAAACCAATGGATATACACTTGGACATAATAAAGAGAATTGTAGGAGAGTAAATAATCAGTGAAGGAGAGTTTTTGTCTTAATGAAAGAATATAGTTGAAGAGATGGCACCAACATACTGTTGTCCTTGTTTCAGAGGAAATTGTGTGTGTATGTGTGTGTGTGTGTGTGTGTGTAGTCTTCAAAATCAAATAACTTTGACAGTGATTGACAAGTTAATCAGCAATGTATCAACAAGACAAAAATAAACAAATGGCAGAGATTTGATAGTTATAAAATGATACCAAGTTGAAGTAGGTGATCACTTCCAAATCTTGTATTCTTTTGGTGCCAATGGAGCTTATTCCAAAGTGCCATATCTTCAACCAAATTACCTAGAAGGCACTTACTTACAACCCACTCTACAATCTCTGACCTCTTGAGAACTTGTCACACAGCAGAATAGGAGAACCAGCATGGCAGGACATGTTCTTCAGACTTGGGGTAGATATTTTGAAGACCACTTGACAGCCAGTAGCACTCACCTTCTGAATATTCTTGGCTGCTACCAGGGATTGTAGGATTCAGGGGAAAATTACTAGATGCCCATTTCTAGTCTGAAAAGTGGATCCAGAACTTAACTTTTCCACCACTAAGTGATAATTCTAAACAGATGCTTAGCACAACATGTTTTGTTACTGTGGACCTTGAATCCAGATTGCTGCCAGAGGTGATCATCTGGGATTTCCCTTTTAAAACAAAATTTTGCAAGCTTTTCTGTATGATTATGCCAATATGGGGGAAAGTTCATAGCTAATGAGATCAAACTGAGTTACTGGTTGGGCATAGATCCCTGGTTGTAACTAAGCAAATTTCTACAAGTATTCAGCTGTCCTAGAGAAAGAATTGGTGTAGCAATAATGCCATCTATTTAAGACAATTTGTCATTCTGAAAAGGTATGCAAATAATCAATGAGTGTCATTGTATAGATTACTTATTGTGCCCAAAATCAATGTAAATTAATTTTCTTTATTAATTTAAATATTTCTTGAATACCTACTTTATACTAGACACTAAACTAAGAAATAAGGAAAGAAAATGCCTCAAATCCAGTCCCTGACCTAAAAGAGGCAGGCAGGCCAGCAGAAGGGAGACAGGTACACAATATCAATAATCCAAAGCAGTCATTTAAATGGTAAATGCTTGGTGCTTCTTGCTTCTTGGAATATTCTTTTTTTTATTATTATTATTATTATTATTATTATTATACTTTAAGTTTAGGGTACATGTGCACAACGTGCAGGTTTGTTACATATATATACATGTGCCATGTTGGTGTGCTGCACCCATTAACTCATCATTTACATTAGGTATATCTCCTAATGCTATCCCTTCCCTCTACCCCCTCCCCACAATAGGACCCAGTGTGTGATGCTCCCCTTCCTGTGTCCAAGTGATCTCATTGTTCAATTCCCACCTATGAGTGAGAACATGCGGTATTTGGTTTTCTGTTCTTGCGATAGTTTGCTGAGAATGATGGTTTCCAGCTGCATCCATGTCCCTACAAAGGACACAAACTCATCCTTTTTTATGGCTGCATAGTATTCCATGGTGTATATGTGCCACATTTTCTTAATCCAGTCTGTCACTGATGGACATTTGGGTTGATTCCAAGTCTTTGCTATTGTGAATAGTGCTGCAATAAACATACATGTGCATGTGTCTTTATAGCAGCATGATTTATAATCCTTTGGGTATATCCCCAGTAATGGGATGGCTGGATCAAATGGTATTTCTAGTTCTAGATCCTTGAGGAATCGCCACACTGTTTTCCACAATGGTTGAACTACTTTACAGTCCCACCAACAGTGTAAAAGTGTTCCTATTTCCCCACATCCTCTCCAGCACCTGTTGTTTCCTGATTTTTTAATGATTGCCATTCTAACTGGTGTGAGATGGTATCTCATTGTGGTTTTCATTTGCATTTCTCTGATGGCCAGTGATGATGAGCATTTTTTCATGTGTCTGTTGGCTGTATGAATGTCTTCTTTTGAGAAGTGTCTGTTCATATCCTTTGCCCACTTTTTGATGGGGTTGTTTTTTTCTTGTAAATTTGATTGAGTTCTTTATAGGTTTTGGATATTAGCCCTTTGTCAGATGAATAGATTGCAAAAATTTTCTCCCATTCTGTAGGTTGCCTATTCACTCTGATGGTAGTTTCTTTTGCTATGCAGAAGCTCTTTAGTTTAATTAGATCCCATTTGTCAATTTTGGCTTTTGTTGCCATTGCTTTTGGTGTTTTAGACATGAAGTCCTTGCCCATGCCTATGTCCTGAATGGTATTCCCTAGGTTTTCTTCTAGGGTTTTATATGGTTTTAGGTCTAACATTTATGTCTCTAATCCATCTTGAATTAATTTTCGTATAAGGAGTAAGGAAAGGATCCAGTTTCAGCTTTCTACTTATGGCTAGCCAATTTTCCCAGCACCATTTGTTAAATAGGGAATCCTTTCCCCATTTCTTGTTTTTGTCAGGTTTGTCAAAGATCAGATGGCTGTAGATGTGTGGTATTATTTCTGAGCGCTCCGTTCTGTTCCATTGGTCTATATCTCTGTTTTGGTACCAGTTACTGGAATGCTCTTTTTACCCCAGTCTTCCATTCACTACCTGGAAGAAAATCCTGTCCCTCCTTAAAGACTCATTTCAAATGATTCTTTCCCAGTGAAGGCTTCCATGACATTCCTCCTTCACCCCACAACCAGAAACACATATACCCAAACCCATTCCAGCGGCTTTAATTACTCCTCTGTGTTCCCAGAGCACTCCACTCTTGGTTTAATTACAGTACTTATTATAATAATTTATATTGGATTGTTTATATGTCTGTCCCTCTCACTATATTTTGAATTCTTCCAGAGCAGTAAATGAGTTTTGTTCATCTCTGTATTCCTAGTTACTAGCAAAACAGCAGGGCATATAGTAAGACTCAAAAAAGTTTACTTTGCAGGGAATGAGTGAGAGAATGAGCAAACGTGAAAATCAAATTCTAGATAAAATGCTATGAGAACACATCAGAAGAAGTAATTAATTCCAATGAGGTGGTTTTGTTATAGGACTTTTTCCTTAGTTCAGCTAAGAGCCAGGTCCTTGTCACACAGCCGTGAGAGATTAGGCTTGCAGACACTTTGAAGGGTGAGAAAAATGGAATTTATTGGGGAAAAAGGGGTAAAAAAGGGAAACAGGGACCCTCTGCAAGGCCAAATCCCTGCTGGTGTGCTTCCCACCTGGTAGATTGAATCCCAGGTTCCACCCAGGAAGAGGAGGGGCCAGGCTCCTTCCCACTGCAAACACATGAACTTCCAAGGCTCCACCCCAGGGTGCAGGTCAGTGGGAGGCTCTGCCAGGGAGTCCTTCCCACCTGGCCATTTCAGTTTCACAAACAAGGTAGCATTTGAGATGGCCCTTCAAAAATGAGTGGGATTTTTTTTATATTTATTTATTATTATTATACTTTAAGTTCTAGGGTACATGTGCATAACGTGCAGGTTTGTTACATATGTATACTTGTGCCATGTTGCTGTGCTGCACCCATCAACTCATCATTTACATCAGGTATAACTCCCAATGCAATCCCTCCCCCCTCCCCCCTCCCCATGATAGGCCCCTGTGTGTGATGTTCCCCTTCCTGAGTCCAAGTGATCTTATTGTTCAGTTCCCACCTATGAGTGAGAACATGCGGTGTTTGGTTTTCTGTTCTTGTGATAGTTTGCTAAGAATGATGGTTTCCAGCTGCATCCATGTCCCTACAAAGGACGCAAACTCATCCTTTTTGATGGCTGCATAGTGGGATTTTGACAGGTGGAGATGGGTGTTAGGGGAGGGAAGGGCAATAAGAAGGACATTTAAAGCAAAATTTCCTAAGTATTTAAGAACCACATTCATTGAGGCAAAATAATGCTGTTAATTACACATGTTCCTTATCTGTTCCTGTAAACAAGCATAGCAGGAACTCTACTTGCTAACATTTTAACAAGCATTGTGAATTACTATACGTTTTGAAAATAACAATACTGTATTTTCCCTCAAAATTGTAATTGAGATCATTGTCTTCCCCCAAACACTTATCCCGCCCCTAATTAGTCCAGAGTTTGGCTAGGTTGATACATTATAAATTCTCATTCTTTGACCTCAAAATCCTTTACTGAGAAGTGTTCCTGTTTGTTTGTTTGTTTGTTTGTTTGTTCGTTCGTTCGTTTTAATATTTGTCAGGACTGCAGAACCAATGAGTAGCCAAACTGTTGCAAGGAATTATTTTTGGCATTGGGTCCCAGTCCTTCTAAACCTACCAGTTTCTTCTGGGAGTGATTCTCCAGCAACCAGAGAAAATCAGGGTGTAGACTCAATAATCTCTAAAGATATCTTTCAGCTATAACATTTTCTAAAATATCCCCTAACTGGGGGCTTGGAAGTCCAAGTAGACTAATTATCACTATGTAAACTCTCAACCCAAAGGATATTCAGCATCCCATGTTTGTTTTCTTGATAATATTTGCAAGGAGGCTATTTCTAGCCTTTGGATATGCCTTTGTGAGAGAACACTGAAAGCTGGATATGACGACTAAAGTTCCTACACATGGAGAAATCACTAGCTCTGAAATGTGACTTCTGACTGTAATTAATGAACACTTAGTGCCATCAATCACTGTATATGTGTGAAGAGGGGATTAAGGGGGAGGAGGCAAAGGCAGCACAGAAAAATGACAAAAACTAATATTTCAGAAATAATGTTTTTAAACATTTACATTGCTTGTTCTGACCAATCAGTGACCAAAAGAGCACATGTATAAGTAACCCTGGCAAGGGTCAGCCCTGATGTTGCCTTGGACTTTAGCAAGCTACTGATAGAACAGAGTTGCCTTCATGGGTTGTAATTGGCAGAAGTGTGTACTGGGAGGTAGGAAAAAAGCCATAGAAATATTTTTTCTACAGCTATCAGTAGTCAGAGGAAAATTTCCCAAAACAAAAGTCCGTTTGTGCTCAGATGACTCATGACTATATCTTTCCCAACACTGTGTACATGTACGTGCTTATAAAACCCATTTCAATGTCTTTGCTTATATCATTCCTGCTCCTGGGATGTCTGGCCCCTTTACTTTACCTATCTAATAACTACTCATCACTCATGACATGCTCTATATAAATCTGGTCCGTTCTGTTCAGTCCTATTTTCTCCATGAAATATTTCCTGCTTAGGCCACAGTAGCTCTGCATACCGTAAACTACAGGAACATTTCTGATCTATACCATTTGAGTCTTTCATTGTTTCCTAGTTGTTTAACTGAAGACAGTAAAGCATAGTGGCTAAAAATTATACATTCTGTATGACCTTGGACAATATATTTGACCTTTCAAAACTTCTCTTAAATGTCTCTAAAACTTCTATTAAGTGGAGATATAAATTGTCCCTACCTCATAGGGCTATTCTGAAAGTTAAATGAGAGTGATGCATGCCAAGTGATTTACCTGGTATACAGTAAGTGTTCAACAGAGGTAGTAGTGGGTGGAGGTAGTGATAATGGTAATAATTATCACCATCATCATCAGTATCTTCAATTTTATTGTACAACCTTTGAGGGCAGGGACTGTGTCTCTAGTCTGCTTTTTCTCATTGTTCCCCTAACTCCCAAAATTGTCATTCAGCTAATTTGATGTCTGCTGATTATGTGTCCAGCTCTATTCAATAGTACTGCCTCAAAGATATGAAATTACATCAGGAGTATAATTCTCATCTTTTATTGCCAACTACAGAAGCCCTAGGATGTTTTTCCTTGCTTTACATGCATAAGTAGTTTGGATAGAAGCTGCTGAAGTAATCATATGCTAGTGGACTATGAGAAGAATAGGAAACTCCTTAATCATTCCAAGCTCCTCTGTTGAGTATGCTTGAAAAAGAGAGAGAGAGAGAGAGAAGGAAGAAAGGGAGAGAAGGAAGCAAACACTTATACTAAAATGCCATCTGGTAAATTGCTTTCAAATTCCATGACTTCCTGCCAGTTCAAGCTGTATTGTTTTAACCCTTGTAAGAAAGCTGGCATTGAGGCCTGATTCACCACTTGTCCATTTCTCCAGCCATTTCCCTAAAGAGTTTGCCAGAATTTATGTTTATAAGTAAACTAGATGCTAGAGCCTTAACACAACAAATTATTTTGCTTGTCATTTCTTTTCAGCCGATAACAGTAGAACTCTGAATGTGGATTCCACTGCAATGACACTACCTATGTCTGATCCAACTGCATGGGCCACAGCAATGAATAATCTTGGAATGGCACCGCTGGGAATTGCCGGACAACCAATTTTACCTGGTATGTTATTTTTAATCACCTCGCAAGTGCTTATTTTTATTGACCATGTGGTAATAAATATAGCAGTATGACACAACTTATTTTGAAGTTGACATTTACCAGATTCTGCCTAGAGTGTGCATTTTTGTAATATGAGCTTTATAGTCTGGGTAGCCGGTAGTTACTAGTATACTCCGTTTTGCACTTTGGACATGCTGGGGGTATATCCAATGCAGGCTAGGGTCATTGAAGCTTTAAACAGCTCTTTGAAATACAAGGCAAGAGGATTTTGGCGAGGAATTACAAAGCTTGTGTAATTTTATAGATTTCATAGAGGAGGCAAATAAACATGGAGACAGAAAGAGAACTGACGTAGATATCTCCAAAATCTCAGATTCCTAGAGGAGAGAAAGGAGATGGTGGAGGACAGCCCAAAGACTGTTTTTAACATTAAATAACTGTGTGTAAATACACACACACATACATATATACATAAACAAAGTAACCTGTAATAGAACTGACATGGTGGACTAACTCCGCCTCCACTAAAGATAAAATGAGAAGCAGAACATCACAGCACCTGAAGGGTTTTGTTTAGACACAAAGAAGCTTCCTGGACAGTGAGAGCTAATTAATCATTACAATGAATTTTTGAAGACATTTGGGAATTGCCATCTCAGGGAGCCTGAGGCAGCTTTTTAAACAGCCTAAACATTAATCTCCCCAGATTCAATTAATTGTGACTCTACTTAAAAGCACAACAGGACCAGGCCAATCTAGAACCTGGCTATTCAAAGTGTGCCCTGCATAACCTGGGAACCACTTAGAATCCCAGAATCTCTGGCCCCAGCACAGACCTACTGAATCAGAAGCTGCATTTTCGCAAGATCCCCAGGTGCTTCACAGGCACATTAAAGTTGATAAACAGATTTAGAGTAATGCCATTTTGCCTTGCCATTTATTTATATAGTTAGCTACACCCCGCAAAATATTATTTCACAATTCCAGTGCAGATTATAAATCCTTATAAGTTATAACGAGGGTGGGCTATGCTAGACAGCAATACTAATAATGAATTAAGAAATGTTGTTACATCAAAAGCCAAGAAACAAGCATAAAAGCAACCAAACATGAAGAAAAAAAGGTATGTGAATAAGAAATGGGTGGAGAAAAAAAAAGGAGTCTAAATTCTATATGTGGCAGGTGCAAAGAACTCTGCCAAACTATAATTCATACCATAGGTTGTAGTTCACCAGACTGTATTCTTCTCCATTAGACCAACAACAATTGAAATGAACCACCAAACATCCTTTGAGAGCTACAGTGATTGGACCATGGATTTCCTTAGGTTTTGAATGACTAGTGGGGCCAATCTGGGATTAGTGAATGTTACTGTAGGAGCCAATATTGCAGAATGGTTAAGATGTCAGGTGCTGGAGTCAGTCTGCTTGGCTTCCAAGCCTGTTTCTTTCACTATTTGATCTCGAGCAGTTGTGTATCTTCTGAGACTCAGTGTCCTCATCTACAAAGTCAGACTAATAGTGCCTAACTCCTAGGATGACAATTAAATCATGTTTAGCACAATGGTACATAGAAGGTGCTCAAAAATGGCAGCTATTAAAATACTTCAAAAATCATTATTAATGTATTTCTCATAGACATTTCTAAGGAAGTAACAAGTTTTGTATTTAGTACCTCTTTATTATTTGATTATAATAGAATTTAAACTGAAATATATATTGTTTTATAGCTCCATGTAGAGTGTCCCTGAGTCACAACACTTATAGTCTAAGATGACTAGACAATCTAATTTGACTTAAATATTTCCAGTTTATGACAGTCTGGACCATATGTGTAAAAGTCCCAGGAAAAATATTGAGGCCACATCTGCGGTCTGGTCCAGGGGACTAAATGTTAACTGATATCATATGATTTGTAAATTATCATATATAAGCATAAATCTATGCTCACAAAGTAATATTCAATACTTAGCCACCCATCTATAACATGGAAAAAGAAAGGCCTAGCATTGAGAACAAAAATTCCACCAAGCAATCATTACAGACCCAAAGCTTGAGCTGGGGTCAATAATAAGGCTAGAAAATTGTGGTAAGTTTTCTTAACAGTGTGGTAGAGGGCTTGAATCCTCATAACAGTATCTTGCTTAGTGCTTAACAACACAGGCCTTGAAGTTAGAGGATTACCTGGGTTTGAGTCCTTGCTCTGCCACTTACTATGTTACCTTAAGCAAGTTACTTGACCTGTCTGTTCCTCAGTTTTCTCATCTGTAAAATGGAGATAATGATAGTGTCCTAGCTCATAGGATTGCTGTGGACATTAAATAATATACTTAGCACACTGCTTACCATATAATAAGCACCCAATAAAGATAAACTGTCATCATTATTACTACTCTTAGCAGTACTATATGCTCTGATGTAGAGGAAGTACTAACATACATTCTTCAAATCGCTGCTAAGCTCCCACTTAAATTGAAAGTATTTGGATGCTATGCAGCCACTGTCAACACTAATATGCTAATAAGCGTTCTGTACATCCAGCTTCAACCAGACATTTGAAACCTCAAGAGTATTTTTAATTTCTACCTTTGGCCCCCTTCTCCACATCTTGTTTTCTTAACGACTGTAAAGAAATGGTTTCTCTTTGACCTGTAATTCAGTGATTCTGCCTGCCACCATGCTCCAGTGAAACTTACTTGACTGTTTGGAAACCTGGTCATAGAAATGCTGGTATTAGTTCAGTAGTTCCCTTCTTGTCTTAAAGTGCATGGGGCAATAACATCAGGCTGAGATATACTTTGTAAAGCTATGTATAAAATCACTTAAGTTATGTGTGAACTGGTTTTTCTTGTATCTGTATTATTTTAGGAAGGCAGTTTACCACTGAGATTTGAACATGGGTTCTAGATCCAGAATGCCTATGTTCAAGTCTCTGTCATTAACCAGTTGTGTGACTGTTGACAAGTTACTTCACTTCTCTATGCCTCAGTTTCTTCATCTGTAAAATGCAGATAATAATGACACCTATGTTATAGGGTTGTTATGAGGATTCATGTGTTAATACATGTAAAGCCTTAGAATGATGCCTGGCTCACAGTAATTCCTCAATTAACTCAGCTATTATTATTATTATTGTTTCAAGTTCACATGTGTGATGTGGCTCACAAAAAGTTGAATTATGACTCATCTTTACCTTTAACAACAGTGAAGGACAGTAAAGGCAAGGGTGAAATTTTTCCCTGGTGAAATACTGGACAGCAACAGGTGAAGAGAATAGTATATGTCTAACAGTACTGATGCCTGTTCCTTATAAATCTGTTGGGGATTTTCACAGAAATGGAAGGGTGGCACGACACTCCAATGCTGCCTACCTTTCTTCTTGCCAGGGTCTGGAGAACAGAGTGCCTGCCATCTTTACAATGGGTTAAAACATCTCCCTGATCAGCTCCCCACGCCTCAAGATTTCTTAAAATGGAAAAGGCAGCAAATAAGCCTCATGGAGCTGTTGCCTGAAGTCACCCATCAAAGGCTCAGTAATTCAGCTACTTTTATGTTCCTCAGGAGGTTTCCTACTGAGCCAGCAGACTTTTCTTTGTCCTGTCTCATCTAGCCTGTCTGTGACAGTAGAGAAGTCTTTTGACATTGATGAAAAACAAGTGATAATGTAAGCTTCCTTCACTGCCCCTAGAGACCTCTAATCTATACTGTCATGGATACTGAGTCTCTTAGACACACACTTGTCATGAAGGCAATGTCTGGCATAGTTATTATATTCATTGAGTAGGGAGTAGAAACAGGCTATCTCTGAGGTTTGGTGTGGAGTTCCCTTTCAACTAACATGGTGTTTTGTACTGCTGTGGTTCAATAAAGTTAATCCATAATGATGGCAGATCAGGCGGTCCCCTCTGGCTAGCAGCTGTCTTTCCTGCAAGAGTATTTGCTTTGAGAAGCTGGTCAAATAAGACTAATGTTAGTGGAGCTCAATAGAGTCAGGCCCTCTGGTTAAAGAACGTTCTGCCCCAGTCATTCCAGATGAATCCAAGGATGGACCCATTAAGGGCTACTTGTTGAATACTGCCTGCTGCTTCTTTTATTTTCCCCTCAATTAAAATATCCTTAGCAGCCAAGTGTGGAGCCTGTGAAGTCCAAAAAGAGAAGAGTTCCTCATTATGATGTCCCCACTGTATTGATTGTGTCTGCTCCATAATGAAAGATATTGGAAAATATGGACTCATGGACCTTATTCTCAGAGCAAAGCCCTTCTCATTCTTAAGGAGGCAGTTATCACTGGACCCAACAGGCCAACTCTGATGGGAACAGAAAGAAAGAAGGAGTTTGTATGATAATGACAGACCACTGTTCTGCAAGCTCCTCAGGAAGGCCTGGCCTTCGGTTTGTATTATTTTTAATATCTGCCACAAATAGAGTATGCTTTTAGTGGCAAAAAGTTATGATCCTGAGAAAGGAGAGCACTGTTCATCATCATAGTATATATGTTACCAAGAGCCAATAATATGTAAACATTATATATACCAGATAAAATTAATGTCTCTTCAAAACAAACCTGAATTCAAGCTACTGATGGTACTCTCGAGATTCACCATGGAGCGTATCTACACCTGGAGATATTCATTTAAATCTCCTCCATGCCATCAAGCTCCCGTAGTAACACAAGAGCTGGCAGTTAGCTGTTGTGCCAGATCATCCTTTCAAAAACAAAAAGACAGAGGCATCATCATTTGGTTTGGACATAACTGAGACCCTGCTTTTATGAATATGAATTAGTTCTATATTGTATAGCTGAAAAGGTTAAAAATGTTTTAGTTATTTATCTTGATATTACAGAAGTACTTTACTTCAACAAAAATGTATGAGTTTTTATGATCTATGTATTGTCATATTTTTCTCTGGGAACAAGCACATCATGATTTTGACTTGAGTACTGGCAACAACAAGATTAACTGGGCCACAGAAGGACAAACAGGAGATGGTCAACGTAATAGAGACTGTGTATTGAGGTCCCCGCAAAGAACGAGGTCCTATCTCCCAGAGAAGACACCACAAAATACAGATAGTGAGGCGCTCTACATCACAGTCTGTGTAGGTGAATGCTGTGGAGCTGTTTTCTCGTGGAAATATTTTAAACTATTTAAAGCCTTTGGAAGAGTATGTGAAGCTCAAGGGCCAGAGGATCTTTGAGATAAGAATTTCATGACCTTAACTAGCTGGAATAAGTAAATGCACAGTGATAGGAACAATCATTAAAAAAGAAAAGACTCCCCATGGAAACTATTAGGAGAAGGAGCTGAGTCAAACTATTTGCTTATTCATTCATTCATACAAGAAATATTCACTGAAGCCTGCCAGTATAAAGGTACTGTGAGAAGCACCAGGGAGAAAGCAATGAACAAAAAAGACAAAGTTTCCTATCCTCATAGTGACTCCAATACTTTTAGAACTTCCACACTGTCTCCCTAATCCAACATGTTCTCAAATATGAGCTGGCTCTTCACTGACAACAGCTCAAAGGCCTTCCTTTCATTTTATTCATTTGTTCTTTTATTTATCCATCCATTCATTGAAGATCTATTGAGCTAGATATAGGGGATCCCAACATGGGCATGGCGCAATCCTTGCCTTCAAGCTCAAGTTGCAGTGACAGAGGCAACAAAGTAAATATCACTACACTATAATGTTGCAAGTGTCATAACAGAAACTTCTAAATAAGTATATTTTAGCCCAGGTATGGTGAGAGGAAATGCTAGGTAGATGGCGGTGGTCAGAAAAGGTTCACAAAAGAGGTAACATTTGAGCTAGGTGTCCAGGGATATATAGGAGTATGTCAGGAGGATAAAAGAACTAAGAACAGTGTAGGCAGAGGAAACACTGCATCAATTATTGGAAGGTATGCAAGGGTATACAGTATGGAGACAGTGGTTAACTATTGAGTTACATCACCTCATTCAGCAAAGACTTTGAGGCAGCTTATAAGAAAGATTACAGTATATGAAAAAATACAATAATTTATAAAAAATAAAATAAAATAAATCAGCATCTGGGAAAATATAAATGAGAATACAAGACAAAGACCAGGTAGGAAGTTAATTAAAATTCAGGTGTGTAGGTCATAGAATCCCACCTGATTTCTGAAGTTGAGCTGCCCCTGTGACAAAGCAGCCAAAACAAAAAAGGGAAACCTGATCAGTTATATAATTTGCATTTTTCCATGAAGAAAAAATACACCAGTCCTCAGGGGAAGTGAAGCTTTTCATGGCCCTTAATAATGTGTGTATGTGTGTGTGTGACATTCTAGTTCTGAAAGAAGTTTTTCACAGGAAGTTTCATATATAGGGGAGCACGCTAAGTGAAATGGTTGAGTGATCTGAAAAGCCCAAACACTGGTGTGTAGGCCACGACCCTTCTATGGCAAAATGTAAAAACTAAAAATGTAGTAAATTTGTCATGAAGCTAAATTTGCTCAATTGAAAGGACTGCCCTTTATTCTGAGGTGATAGACTTCCTGTATTTTTGGTTTTAAAATGTTCTTTCTTTTTTTTTTTTTTTTTTTTTTTTTTTGAGACGGAGTCTCCTCTGTCGCCCAGGCTGGAGTGCAGTGGCCGGATCTCAGCTCACTGCAAGCTCCGCCTCCCGGGTTCCGGCCATTCTCCTGCCTCAGCCTCCCGAGTAGCTGGGACTACAGGCGCCTGCCACCTCGCCCGGCTAGTTTTTTGTATTTTTTAGTAGAGACGGGGTTTCACCGTATTAGCCAGGATGGTCTCGATCTCCTGATCTCGTGATCCGCCCGTCTCGGCCTCCCAAAGTGCTGGGATTACAGGCTTGAGCCACCGCGCCCGGCTAAAATGTTCTTTCTTTTATGAACTGTATGAATAGGATATTGGTTAGTTTCTTTGTTACTTTTTCCCCACTTCTTTTCTTGCCAAATTAAGAGGCTGGTGACCTTAAATATGCATATAATTTTATTCATTTCCAAAATCCAGAAATCTGGGAACCACAGATGTAGTGGGAAATGTCCTCACTAATGCCCCTCCAAAGGTGAATACCTTTGGAGGGCATGACTCTGGACCTGTCAAATGTTCTAAAAAGGCAAGAACACAGTGTAAATGAATAAAAAGGAATTGAGGGAAGATGGGCTACAAAGGGAGATTTTGCAAAACCTTGCACTAAAGGAATAAAGCTCCACTGGTGGAAATTTGAGATATGTTTGGGAGGACCTTTGTGAACTGAAATTGTGCCACATAACCCACCAATCCCAGGTTGCCAGATTGTTTGCTGTTGTACATGAGCCAGGCCCTGTCTCACCTTTCCAGCTGAGCTGAAACAAGTGTTTAGATGATCTTTTGGGGAAACCGGACAGATGTCGGTAGAATTTGAGAGTCATTGTGTAAAACTTTGGGAACTTGTGCCTCCAAGAGGGCTGGTGAGAAGTCCAGAATCATCTCACAGCTCAGCCAGGTTGTGCTTGGAAATCTGTGTTCTCTCTTCAGATTAGAAGAGAGATACAAGGTTCAGTAGGTAGATACTAATCTGACAAAGACTGCCTAAAAAGTCTCTTAAAGGATCTATGTAGAAAAGAGACAGGACTATAATGGGTTAAAATTTCCCAGTACACAGGCATAATTCTTAATTTTCCAATGAATTTTGTAGGAACTCTAAAGAAATAACAATAATGTCTCAGAAATATGTAGCTCAGTTGAAATCATAACTTTCTATAAAATAGCTTAATTATGCATATATAATTAGATCCTATTTGAAATAGTTATTTTGGAATAATCTGTGGTTGCATTTCAGTGGTTTTACTGTGAGTAAAAACTACCTCCTGGGGCTCAGGGGTCTCTGGAACACCTAAAAGATTGGAAATGCTTTTATCGGGCCAGGGGCACTTGGATGGGGAGAAGTTGTTTAGTGCAGGCAAAGCCTTTCTGAGAGTGTAAAGGGGCTTTCAGTAAGAACCAGGGTCCAGTTCTGAAAATGTAAGCAAGATAGTCAATGTGTGTCACTTCCTACCTTTGCCTACTTCCAGTTGATACATGGCCACAATTTCAACTTCTTTTGTGGCACAAAATTGCAACAGTGAATTTTAAAAAGAGGCCCCGAAACACTGTGACAATGCATGTGTCAAATATCTCAATAGGAAATTCTGAGTTTAGAGATACGCAACCCCAGGATAGCCTCCTGGATAGGAAGGTTTGAAGGCCACATACAAAGTTGAGTAGGTAGGTACTAATCTGACAAAGAGCATCTGTCTTTCTCTATGAAACTGTGGACTTTGTGGGAAGCAGTGTAGACTAATGGTTAGGAGCATGTTTAGTGAGTGCCACTTACTGTGTATCCTTACTGTGTTATCTCTGTCAGTTTCAATTTCCTCACCTGTAAAATAGGGAATATTATTTCCCATCCCTTAGGATTGTTGTGAAGATTAAGTCAGATACAGTGTATAAAACCTGGAAATTAATAACTAGCCAATTAATGGGTAGCTAGTATTCCTCTCCCCTGCCACAAAGGTAAAAGGTGGCATTTTACAGCAGGAAGATCACCTGAGGTCAGGAGTTCAAGACCAACCTGGCCAACATGGTGAAACCCCATCTCTACTAAAAATACAAAAATTAGCTGGGCGTAGTGGCGTGTGCTTGTAATCCCAGCTACTAGGGAGGCTGAGGCAGGAGAATCGCTTGAACCTGGGAGGCAGAGGTTACAGTGAGCTGAGATCATGCCATTGCACTCCAGCTTGGATGATAAGAGCGAGACTCCATCTCAAAAAAAAAAGAAAAAGAAAAAGAAAGAGAAGCCAACATGAACGGGCCTGCCAAAAACTATTAGGGTTGAACCGTAAAATAGGCATGTGTGGTGTCTTTGTCAGACATCAGATGTAGAACACCTCTGAGGTTTCTACAGTTTTGTAGATAACTGTTATCTTAGTACACCTAGTAGAGCGTCAGTCATCTGACATTGTTCCAACTGAACAATGGTCCTTCCATATAGCAACAGTGTAGTGGCAACAGTTGCCCGAGACAGTGGCTCTGTGCCCTGCAGGATCCTAAAGCGCCTTTTCAAAAATCTGAGAAAAATCATGGTCAGTCTAGTTTGACTGTTTAGCGTACTTTCTATTTTCATTCCTTGAAAATTGTTAACTCTATTAACCAATAACACTCCACTGCAGCCAGGCTGGATATTCTCCTTATCTATTGCTATATAACAAACTACCTTAGAAGTTAGTGACTTAAAACACAATCATTTTATTATATTTTAAGATTTTTCTGGATGAGGAATGTGGGTAGGACTGAAATGGGCAATTTTTCTGTTCTATATGATATCAACTGGGATACCTCAGTTGTGGCAGGCTGATTTCAAGACTTCACTCATATGCATGGCACCTTGGTAAGGACAGATACAAGACTGGGCTCAGCTGGATCCGTCTTCTGCCATTTGCTCTAAGTCCCTCTCCACATGGTCTCTCTAGCAGGGTAGTCAGCCTTACATGAGGATGAAAAGCTCCCGTTATCACTCATTTCTAGAGACAAAAGGTAGAAATTGCATCTCTCTTAATGCCTGGGCCTCAAAAAGGACACAATATCCCTTATGCCATATTCTGTTGGTTAAAGCAGTTCTAAAGCCCATCCAGATTCAAAGGGATAAGGGCATAGACCCTTACCTTGATGGAAGGAGAATCAAAGAATTTGTATCCAACTTTAATCCACCACATTGGGGCAAAAAGAATTGTATGTAAACATTTTGTTGCCCAAATGCCTTATTTTTTCAACAATTTGCTTCACTTTATATCTGCAATTGTATTAATTTATTGAAACCATTGTCATACTACATTGAGAGGCAGTGTAGTGGTTAAGGGCATTAGAATTAGACCAAGTTGGATTTGAATTCTAGGTCTGCCTCTTACTGGCTGTGTAAACTTGAGCACGTAACTAAACCCCCCTTGACCCTCAATTTCTTTATCCATAAAATGAAGGATAACAATATGTAAGCTCACAGCTCTATTAGAATGTGATTATATAAAATGCTTAGCACTGAACCTAAAACATTTTAAGCACTTAATAAACAATTATGGTGATTCATTGATGGTACAGCATTGTAACTGTTTGCGTGGTTGTTTCCAAACTAGAGCATAAGGCCAAGGATTTTGTCTTATTCATTTCTGAAACCCCGACACCTGACATAGGACCTGTCATCAAAATATTGAATGAATAGATAGAGGAATAACTGGGTAGCTGCACAGAAATGACATTTGCCTCCATTGTAATTCCTTGGCTCAGATGTGTACAGAGAATGGGCAGTAATCACTCTGCCAAGGTTGAGTAAGTGCAAGTTGCTAGGTAGCAGGAAGGCTTAAAGCTACATAGAAACATTACTTGAAATCACATGGTAGAGTTGCAAGTCTGAGGAGCAAGCTGGCCCCAGCTAACAGACAGCATTTGCAGAATTTCCAGTGGGTTGGGACTTTGGGAAGTACACGAATCAGAAGAGGGAATACAGGCCAGGCCTGGTGGCTCATGCCTGTAATCCCCACACTTTGGGAGGCCGAGGCAGGTGGACCACTTGGGGTCAGAAGTTTGAGACCAGCCTGACCAACATGGTGAAACCCCATCTCTACTAAAAATTAAAAAAAAAAAAAAAAAATTAGCCAGGCATGGTAGCGCATGCCTGTAATCCCAGCTACTAGGGAGGCTGAGGCAGGAGAATTGCTTGAACCCAGGAGGCAGAGGTTGCAGTGAGCTGAGATCGCACCACTGCACTCCAGCCTGGATGACAGCACGGGACTCCGTCTCCAAAAAAAAAGAGAGAGAGAATACAAATCAACATGTCATGACTCTTTCGGCAATGGCCATGCCAAGAGTCAAGAAGGCAGTAGGGAAATGGTGTTAGAAGAGACGGTAAAAGCAAAACAGAACAGGATATTTATTGCAAAAAGGACTTTGGAGGAGTATCTTGGCCTTTTCCATAACTCTTTTATATGATTTCAAATCTTTGAAAGTTTGAATTCCTAACATAAGTGGCAATGGTACGTACTTGTTGGTAGTACTCTACAAGCCAGGCCAGGGTCCTGGAAAAGGGAGAGAATTTCTCTGGTGTTCTATTCCCAGTGTGTTTTAAATTG
Source organism: Macaca fascicularis (assembly GCF_037993035.2). Lineage (NCBI taxonomy): Eukaryota > Metazoa > Chordata > Mammalia > Primates > Cercopithecidae > Macaca > Macaca fascicularis. The sequence continues at coordinate 136,975,555 of NC_088395.1, read as the reverse complement.
CTGGACTTCTTTGATTTTTCAGGTTCTGCAATATATGTATAAAGCCCATGACTTCAAATGGTTTTCTTGGTCGACATTGGAAATCCACATTCACTTTGGTGCTTAATGATTAAAGATAAGCAAAAGAAATAATCAATGTGGTAGAAGCCTTTGAAATGTCATGTACAACCTGCTCCCTAGCAAGCCCTTATGGGCAGTGTAGCCTATGGAACTCCTGGCATATTGAACAAAAGGAAGAGGGGTAGTTTATCTACTCTGGCTTTAGCCATATGCAATGAATACATTTGCTTTTAAATGAATTTATAAAATATTAATGTAATTATATGAAACAGCAGATTGGTAAGTACATCAGTCAGGAGTTATATTTATCCTGTATATTTGTTTTTTGTTTGTCTCCATTTATTAGTAGGCAGTACATAGAGACAGACATTTCCTTCTCAGCCGAAGTGGCAGAACTTGTTTAATGAACTGATGTTTCTGTAATCTGTGGTAAGGTAGAGTTGTGAGTGACAGAGCTATATGAATAACAATAAGAAGGCAGGCAGAACAATAAAAGGAAGACAAACATTTCAGTAGAATAGGAAAAATAGATGGGATTGTTTTGTTGGCACACAATCTAATCTGATCTTTTCCTAACGAAAAATAACAGTTTGTAAATGGGTAAGATAATATTAACAATTTCTCCAAAATCTTCTGCATGAGGAATCAAATTTTCCAAAGACATAAATGGCATTCTTAACCACAGTGCTCTTATTTTGGTTCTCTAAGATCCAACAGGAAACCTAGACACCACTCCCAACACTTGCATAGAGCCTGACATATAGGAAGCCTATCACAGATGTTTGTGAATGTGTGAATGAATGCCTGAATCAATGGATTTATCAGTGTGGGTTTTCACATTTTAAATGAAAAGAAGGAAACTTACCTATCAGGACTATCTGTCTTGCCTTGCCAGAGGTCTTCATATCTGTTCTGTGCTTTCATCCTTTGAGCTAAATGTCATTATTTGCCCCCCACTTTTACCAAAAAGGAAATGGAGGCACACAGATATTAAGAAACTTTCTTCAAGATCACATAACCACAATATGGACTACAGTATAGATATGAGAGCCGTGGGTGGGAGGGAGGGAAGGAGGGTACGTGCGTGTGTGTGTGTGTGTGTGTGTATGTGTGTGTGTGTCTACATGCGAGTTGAGTGAGATGACATTTGAGGGCTAAAAGTAAATATTTTCATAAAAATAAAACTTCCTTTTGGGAGAATTTTTTTCTTCCCAAACATTTTCAGGGTCTTGACATCACATTTAAAAGGCATGTGAGAGACTGGGTAATGCCCTAGCTTGTTTGGGCTGCCTTTGTAACAGGGGATGCCCATGTGCCACCTGCCTGCCCATCTGCCCAGCTCTAGATCTCACTCTTATTGTGCCTGTCAGACCTGAGGTTCTGCTTCTGTGGGAATCCTGGGTTCTTCCTGCTGTTTAGGTTGACCTCCTCCAGCATCTTAGAGAGAAAGAGCCACCCAGGTGACTTCAGGGCCACTTTAAGGACATGTGTACAGGCATTACCCTTCTGGCCTGTGTGGTGAACATGAAGTCTTTGGGAGTAGGGCCTGCTACTGCTGCTGCAACTGCCCCTGAATTACCAGAACCCCTCAAGCTGCAGTACTTTTTTTGTTTGCAGTCCACTGTGTGTGGTTCTATAGCAAAGACAGAAGTGGGAGGCAGAGAAACAAAGTAGAGTGTACTCCCTTCTCTCAGAGAAATTCCATTTTGATCTAGAGACAAGATTTAAACAATGAAATCAATACTGTCCTTAGACCCAGGCAAGTGGGGCTCCTCCTCAGGGGCCCCTGTGCTTTGGAATGCCTACCTGGATAATTTCTAAGTCCCCTTCCAGAGCCAAGCACTGGCCAAGCAGGTAGTATCTTCAGGGCAGCTGCCCTGGGTCCAGAGCAGCTCCTTCTTGTATTCTGGTTGTAAGAGGTACCTTTCTTGAAATTTTCTAAGTTCCCCTGCAGTGTCTGGGGCAGACTGTGACTGGCATTATCATCTGAGAAGCCCTAATCTTAAACTGGACACATGTATACCTGAGTTCCCATTTCTCCCCTTTGGGATACTCTCCAATCCTCTGACCTGTATGTGCAGTGAACTAGATGCCCCAAGAAGCTTCAGGACTCATGGAATCCTCCCCAGAGTCTTGGTTCCAGGAGAGTGGCCTGGCAAGGAAACCACTCCAGCTGGCTGGTGTGGTATTTCTTTCATGGTATCGCGTGAGATTGTGCCACGAAAATGCTGCCAGTACTGATTAGCAGTGAAACAAATTGTGTACGTAGATAGGCCCCACAAAAAAATACTTGTTTGGGTGCCCCCACACATGCTAGAGGCATCCCTGAATTAAACAAAGAATGATGCAAAATAAAAAAGTCAATGGTAACAAGTATAGAACCAATAGCTTTTAGAGGCAAAGTCAAGAATGAACCAGAATTATCTGGAAAAGCCTCTTCAAGGAAGGTGACACTTAAGCCAGGCCTTGAAGTATGGGGAGAATTTGCAGAGGCTCAAATAATTCCAGGCAGAAAGAACAACATGAACAAAGGCACAGAGAGTAGTTATTTATCAAACCTATGCTCAGCACATTAGATTCATCCTCACAGCTTCCTGTAACGTAGGTGATATTAACCCTATTTTGCAGACGAGGAACTGGAAGTTCATCCTGCTAAGCAAATGGTAGACCTAAAACCCAGGTCTGCTTGATCCCCAAAACTCTGTGCTCTTAATATCATGCTGTACTGTACAAAGAAAACGTGTACAAGGGACAGTAAAAAGCCTTCTCGGAATGGAGCAGAGAGTGTGTGTTGGAAACTAGTAGAGGCAAAATCAATAGACAAGGCATGGCCATGCTATGAAAGACCTTGGATGCCACAATGAGATGCAGAGACTTAAATAAGCCCTGGTCAAACAAAATGGCCCCATCCCCAAAGGAAAATGCACAACTATAAAATAATATTTAAGACCTAGGAATACTAAGTACCATGCTTGTTAAATATTTTACCTCTGTCTTAGAAAGGCCTTTGATTTGAAGCTTACAAAGTAACATTCTTTCTCCACTTAACTTTGCCTGGTGTCATTTATTGTTCTCTCTTCTCCTTTTTTAGACTTCGATCCTGCTCTTGGAATGATGACTGGAATTCCACCAATAACTCCAATGATGCCTGGTTTGGGAATAGTACCTCCACCAATTCCTCCAGATATGCCAGTAGTAAAAGAGATCATACACTGTAAAAGCTGCACGCTCTTCCCTCCAAATCCAAGTAATAAGCTGCTTTTTTTTCCACACAAGACACAATGTTTTAGTGTACAAGAAAACTTTCTTCTTTTTCAAAAGAATACCCAAGGGCTTCGTAGATGTTTGTACGAAAGCTTCACCTAGAGAACCAAAGACAGGAAAATTTTCTCTTGCTAGGCAGGGTTGAATTTTATGTACACAACAGTAGACTTCTGTGTGCAGGTTGCAGTACAAATGATACATGTTTCTAATGCAGTCTGGTAAGGAATTCACGTGTGTTAGTAAAGAAGGAAGCATGCAGATTGCTCAACACCATCATTTGTAGTCTTTCCTTTTCATAACTGCCCCATGTACTGATGATGGCAGAGACAGAGTGTGGTCTGAGGCACATGAGAATATACATTTGGTGCTGAGAATCTTCCACTGCTAGCAGCTATTCATACATCACTTGAACCACTGCTATTCAACCGATGGGCTGTAATATACAGTGAGGCATGGTTCAACATATTGGAAGGGCAGAGAGGAATATTGAGACTAAGTCACACTACTTGTAGCCACCAGTCAAAGCAGTTCATGTGGAAGTAGAGATCCATTTTTGTCAGTAATGAACAGGCTTCTCCTTAGATTCACTTTAAAACATGTGTAAAGATATGATGACCATATGTTACTTAAAATGTCCCACTAATAATAATTGACTAAAACTTTTTTTCCAAATGCATTTGTAGTTTTATATACATTCAGTAATTAGAAGCTGATTCTGCATGTGCCCCAAGCCTCCTTAATGATTTTTCCATAGTTCTAGTCATATTGGATGGCATACCAAGGGAACCACCACTACAGTACAAAGATTAGAGCTGTTTGTTAAGGGATACATTCAGTGGTTTAGGACATAGATCAAATGACCTTGCCTTATCAGGATAAATATGAATCTTTGACATGTGACTTCAGACAAATATTTCATCGCCTACCTTAAATAGGAATCAGTTAATCACGGCCCAAGCCCTGGCAGGGACCCAGATTTTACGTAGTATGGTCTGCTCATAACAGAGGATTTTAGAATCAATCAGGGTTGGCTGGATAGATCATCTTGGCCCCTTTTGCTAGAAAACGAAAAAAAACAGATCTTTATGCTTTCTTCTGGTTTTTGAACATGGTTGTCAACAGGAGACATCCTTCCAGACCAATAAGAAATCTAGGAGGCCAGCATCTCAGAGGACTGTATTGAGAGAAGAGCTAGTATGTCACAAGGAGAATTAGGGAATGGAGAATAAGATGGCCCTTGCAGGCCTTACTTGCCAGCTCAAATGGCCATTCCTGGATTTGTGTTTAGTGCCTAAGTGAATGAGCAGCACCATTTTATCTGTCTCTTACTCTTAGTTCCACTGTCCCTACAAGTGGGCAATGACCTTTTTTACCTTTCAGCATGTTGCTTTCAGATTAGAGAAAGTTGTGCATTCCTGATAGTACCTTTTCTACATAAAAAGCCATGAATTTAGGCACTGCCAGTGTTAAAACCTCCTGCTTATGAAAGGGTAGAATCCTGCTGATTTAATCATTCATTTATCGCATAATCAGCCTGCAGCAGGCTTTCATGGTCTCAAGCACATCTAAGCTAACAGGGTGGCTCACACCCTATAATGTCCAGGTTGGGTGCAGTAGTTGACTTTACAGGATGTTCAGTTTCTAAATTTCTAAAGAATAGCACAGATGCCTTGTTTATGACACATAGACCATTTTGTTGAGCAGTCTTCAAATGAATCTAGAAATATATAGCTTAAAAAGGCTCTAACTTTTGATAGCCTCTAGTAAAAGAAACGGACTGACATCTCTCAAATACATTGTTATCTTTCCCCACCTGCAGCCATGCCTCTTCAGTTCTGAGTTGGAAGGGCCACAGAGTAAGAGGGCACCATATCTCCCCCATGGCTCTGTCTTTTAGTTCTTCATCCTTGTATTAAGAATGCTTACAGGGCAACCAGCACCAGTAAATTGGTGGCTTCTGGGAAGAAACTTGGCCTTGGAATTGAATTCAAACATAAAACTCTTGACACAGCTTAAAGTAAACTGGTGTTCTGTTTGCTCTTTAGAACTTGAGTTTTGTTCAAATGGGGCTTGGATTACTTGGGTGGAGAAAACACTAATAGAAGTGCTTCTTCTCTTAGTTCTCTGCTGAAAGCATGGCAAAAGTGACACTGTTGTTAGTGGCCCCAAGACATTGCTTTGTGAAGGTGAGATGGGAAGAGCAGGGTAGGAAAGGAAGAACAGGGATTTGGTGTGACTGAACCCTTTATCGTCTCAGCCCACCAACCCTGCCTGATCAGGCCTTGATTATTGTATTAGTCCATTCTCACATTACTATAAAGAAACACCTGAGACTGAGTCATTTTTAAAGAAAAGAGGTTGAATTGGCTCATGGTTCTGCAGGCTGTACAGGAAGCATAGTGGCTTCTGCTTCTGGGGAGGCCTCAGGAAGCTTCCAATCATGGCAGAAGGCAAGGATGGAGCGAGGTGTCTCATGTGGCAGGAGCAGGAACAAGAGAATGGGGATGAGGTGCTACAGACTTCTAAACAACCATATCTCACGGGAACTCACTCACTATCACAAGAGTAGCACCAAAAGGATGGTGCTAAACTATTCATGAGAAATCCACCCCCTGATCCAATCACCTCCCACCAGGCCCCACCTCTAACATAGGGTATTACAAGTCTACATGAGATTTGGGCAGGAACACAGGGCCAAACCATATCAATTATAAACCCCACTCCTTACTCCTGCCTGTCTCTGGTATATTCTCTTACACTCAGTGGCCTCTGAAATTCCTCTCAGCAATGAGGTCCTGTGATTTAGGGACTCATACAGTCTCTTTATTCACCATCCAGTCTGCTTCTAATTCTTGTTGCTTTATTAGAAAGTATCTTTGCCATCCATTCCCTCCCCCGTGTCCCACCTGACATTTCATCCAAGTGCTTGTCACATATACAGAACCATAAAATTGTTCTGTGGCTCCCATTGCCTGCAGATTCATAGTCCAACTCCTGACCTCAAAAACCTTTTACTTGTCTGCTTCATATGACTGTCTTCAATCCATCACTTCTACTTGCCACATACCTGCCCTTTAGTCAGGTTCAACTGCTTCCTGACCTCATACTCCTCACACTCTCTTCCAGCCCAACTTCAAGCATACCCCTTTCTGGTGCACTTCCACATGGAAGGTATTGGAACTAAAACTGTAGTGCATCACTCTAAGGCATTTTCACTTAAATAGTGAATGCCAAATCTAATGGATTTCTTTCCTTCACACAGTGCATGTAATCTGTGAGAAAATTATGTCAGTCTACCTAACAATATATGTCTGTAATCATTCCATATTCACAATAACCACTGCTATGATTTAGTTTGTATCTGCCATGATTCATTTTATAAATTATTGTAATAGGCTCCTAATTAGTCTTCCTTCTTCACCCTTGCCCCCTACAGTCTATTCTGAACAGAACAGACAGAGTGATCCTTTTAAAACCTAAGTCTGATCATGTAATTCCTCTACTCAGAACCCTTGAATGGCTCCCCATTTCACTCACAATAGAGACCAAAGTTTTAATTGCCTAGGCCAGATGTGATCTGTTCCTCCCCTCCATTGTCTCTTTGATTTCATCTCCTACTCTCCTCCCCATCGCTTACTCTGTTCCGGTCACACTGACCTTCATGCTGTTCCATGAACACACCAGGCACTCTCCCATCATAGGGCCTTTGCGCTAGCTCTTCCACCTGCCTAGAATGCTTTCCCTATAAATATCTGCATGGCTAACTCTCTCACTTCTTTCAAGTCTTTGCTCAAATGTCACTTTCTCAGTGACCCTGATAACCTATTTAAAAGTTATCTCTCTGCCACAGTCCCAATCCTATTTACCTTCTCTATTTTTTATATAACATGTATCTTTTTTTTTTTTTTTTTGAGACAGGGTCTCACTCTGTTGCCCAGGCCAGAGTGCAGTGGTATGATCTTGGCTCACTGCAGCCTCCACCTCCTGGGCTCAAGTGATCCTCCTGCCTCAGTCTCTCAAGTAGCTGAGACTGCAGGCGTGCCCCATCATGCCCAACTAATTTTTGTATTTTTTTTCAAAGACAGGATTTCACCATGTTGCTCAGACTGGACTTATTACCTTTTAACCAACTATACAATTTGTAGAATATAAACCCCACGAAGGCAGAATTTTTGTCTCTTTTGTCTCCTGATGTATTACCAGCATTTAGAAAAGTGTCTTACATATAGTAGGTGTTCAATAAATATTTGTTGAATGGTGGAGGGAGGGAGAGTTGGATGGATGATGACAGAAGGAGGGGTCAGAGGTCTAGAAAGCAAAGCAAGAGAGTATGGGGTAATTACTACTACATACTAATGACTTCCAAATCTATACTTTTAGTCTGTATCTCTTCTGAGCTTCAGATACATATAGCCAACTGCCTACTAGACTTTTTTGGGTGTGTCTACATCAAATGTACAAAAAAATGGTATTATAGTATAGAGGACAGACTACCAGTTTATAAATCAAGAGAACTGTATTCTATTCCCAGGTCTGTCACTAACTAGCTGTGGGATCTGGGGATAGTCATATAACCTCCTTGGGTCTCAACCTTCTTGTCTGTAAAGCAAAAATATTGGGTTAGATTAGCCTAGATACCTCCAATGCTTTATCCAGCTCTAAAATTATGATTCTCTACATTAAAAATGTAGCTACCACAATAATTATTTATACAGGCAAAAACCCTTTAAAATGCATTAGGAAAAGCAAGGGCTGGTTAGCAGGTAGCATGTAGAGCTTTGTACCTTCTCTGGAGCAGGCACTGTAGAGTAATGGGTAGGTTTTCAAGCTCAGAAGTGACACAGGCCAGCCTGGTTTCATATCCCAGCTCTCCACCACTAAATAGCCATAAGATCTCTGATAAAGATCTTAACTTCTCTGTTATAGACTAGGCAAAATCAGACCTGGTATAAAAAGTCAATGGATCAAACTAGACTGGAGCAGACCAAGTACCAGTCTCCTAAAGATAAATGGTGAGTGAGTAACCCATTGTTGCAGAAGCAACATCCTCTGATTTCCAGGAAATTGAGATATAACAAGAAAAAAAAAGTGTCCTAGAACACACTTTTTTTTTTTTTTCCACAGATTGTCTATCAGAGATTTACTGAATTCCCAATTAGCAGTTCTTAGTGGTGAAAAAAGAGGGTAATACCATCTCTCCAGAAAAGTTGATTTTGCCAAGATTTTTCACTGTGGCGATTAGACCTTCTATGGAGAGGTTACATTTTGAGTCTACGGGGAAATAACAGTGAACAGGGAATAAGTAATGGAATATCATCTGCTGTCCGTGTCCAGGTACATGGGAAAATACCCAGGAGCCAGAAAAAGAGCAAGAGCAATGTTTTCATTTTACGATATCAAAATGGGAAGACTCTCAGGGCTGAATGCTATAAAGAGAGTTAGAGAAAGTGGGTAAATAGAGCATTAATTAAAATTCCCCAGCCTTCTAATTTTTCCAATCAGTTGGGATTACATTAACATACATTTAACCCCTGCTGATTGTCCAGGGGACCTTCAATCTTGAGCTGTCTAATAAAATCGACTTAAAGACTTTGCAGTATATAAATCCTGGCAAACCAGCTGAGTGATCTGTGATGCTCCTTTGAAAAGCAAGATTCAAGTGGCTTATTGGTTCTCTATGCTGCTTCCTGCCTCACTTCTCAAAGATCAGCAATGACTCTGATTGCCCCAACATAGCTCCCCAGAGTGGATGCTTGGGTATAATTAGAATTGCTAAAAGCTCCTCCTTTTCCATTACCAGAGATTAGAGTTCTTTTTATTCCCAGTTATCTTGAATCTTTATACATGGAACTTTTCTTTGTCTCCATCCTGAGTGGTGATTGGGGTGCTATAGAACTTAGCATATTACCTGATTAATAGGTGGGCTTTGAATTTGCTCTCCTATGGGTTATCATTGCTGGTGCCCTGATCACTGTATTTCAGTTGGATTAGAAAATCAGGCCCAGACGACAAAGTGCTTTGAGCTGTTAATTAAGGAATGGGTACTATCCATTAAGGAAGATAGTATAGCCCATTACCCTGCTTGGTGGCATACCCCTAAATCTCAGCAAATGCTATTAAAGAGGCTTTCTACATTTACCCAAGGAAAATAAATAAATCCTCAGCATTCTTGACATTACTCTTAGTGCCTTTTATGCCCTTTTACTTAGAAGATAGTCACCACAGAAGAATCACAGCACCTAAATAAGGGTGATGACTTCATCACAGAATTTTTTTTAATTAATTTTTATTTTTTTTTATTTATTTTGAGATGGAGTCTTGCTCTGTCGCCCAGGCTGGAGTGCAGTGGCAGGATCTCAGCTCACTGCAAGCTCCGCCTCCCAGGTTCAGGCCATTCTCCTGCCTCAGCCTCCCGAGTATCTGGGATTACAGGCGCGTGCCACCATGCCCAGCTGATTTTTTGTATTTTTAGTAGAGACAGGGTTTCACCGTGTTAGCCAGGATGGTCTCGATCTCCTGACCTCATGATCCACCTGCCTCGGCCTCCCAAAGAATTTTTAAATCCCGCAAATGTAGCCAGGGGATGGAGCCTTTGCCTTTTCATTGTTACATGTAACTGCTGCAGTAACCAGATGCTTTTTAGAGTCTCTCAGTGGACCTAAAGGTACATTAAAGGAAACTCAAACAGTATAAAAGTGATTACTAGCTTCACAAAAGGATTCTTCGCCACCTAATTCTCCTAAATAGTAAACTTAAGAAGCCTTTTTATTCTGAAACAGGATTGTGTTCTAAAGTCTCTAATTTTAAAACATGGCTCTAACTATATGGATACTCTTGAAAATTCTTTACCTTATATAGTCGGTGGGGGGGTTGTGTTCCGTGGTCAAAGCCATATGTGTCTTCATAGCTGTAGATTTCTCTATACATATGAATGGTTCCTTCACAAACCCAGCCTTGTCTAAAGATCTGGGTGACGCAAGGATCTGGAAGTTTAGAAGTTCAGGTCTTAGCTACCATTCTACTCCAGACTTCTGGCAGGACTTTAGAAAGTCCCAGATTGGGAATTAAGAAAACTGGGTTCTATGATAGTAAATAATAATAACGCTACAATGATTGCTATTTATTGGGAACCTGCCAAGTGCTAGGCATTGAACCACATGCAATATAGACAGTATATTATCAATTATCCTACAATAACCCTTGTAAAGTAGGAGTAGCATCCCTGTTTTAAAGATGAAGAAAGAGGTTTTCAGGGGTTACATAATTTTCCCAAGGTCATACAGTCAGTCATGAAGTTAAGATTTAAATTTAGGTTTACCTGCTCCAAGTTCATGTTCCTTCTGTCTAATGTGGTGACCTGGAATGAGACATTTAACCTCACTCAGCTTTTTCCTCTGTAATATCAGAGATTTAGACTAAGTCAATCATTTTCAACCCTAACTACACATTACAACTGCCTGAGAAGCTTAAAAAGCAACAACAACAACAACAAAAAAAATGAATGCACAGGCTACACCCCAGACCAATTAAATCAGACCCACTGGAGTGGGGCCCAGGCATTATTTAACTTCCAAATTGATTCGAATGTGCCACCAGAGTTAAGAATCACTGGAAATGTGATGGCTAGTTCTTAAAAACTCAAAAGCATAAGTCTCAAACAATTCTAGACCTCATCTTCTCCATTTTGGCCCAAACTACAACCTCTTCAGTGCCTGTGACTAAGATATTTCAGATTCCTGCTCACTAGGTTATTTTCCCTTTCCCTCTAATCCTCTCATATAGAACAAAAAACCAATACAGTGAGGTCTTGAAATTACAGACTTGTAAAAATTAACAGAAAGTTTGTAAGTTCCCCGAATTCCTTTACCCCTTTTTTTGACCAAATACAGGAAAAGAGAGTATTATGAGTAACTGATTATTCTTAGCCACACCAACAAGACAGAGAGTAGTAGCAAAGTGAGGAAGCTAGAGATCCTGATACCCAAGGAAGCTCCCAAATCAGCTGCTTGCCAACTTGAATAAGAGTCAGGTTGGGGGCCTTGGCCTAATCTATGAACAAGACATTTATTTTCGCATGTGAGCTATAATCACTGGTTGTTGAGCTCTCCAAATCTTGAGTTAGGAGAATTGTTGTTAAGAGCTGAGTGGAAAAGAATGGATTACACAAAATAAATCCTTGCAGATACAAAACCAACGCTAGAAAACCCATGACCATCATGCTTTGTTTTGTTGGGCTACAAACTGTAGGAGTTTGCTTGGAAAATGCTTTGATACATGTAAATAGCAACAAGGAGCTGGCAGATAGAACAGGCTTTATGTATAAGATGAGTGCATATTTTTTTGAAGCAGAGGGAGAATCATCTCATTAAGTAGGTTTTTAATGATTCTCTATGGCCAAATTTATCTCACTTTAGTTAATGATTTCCCAGACGAGCTTGTTTTCTCTGCTGTCTTTCATATTTCCCTGTAAATGCTGCAAGGCTGACTCTGGACCTCACCTCTCCAGAAAGGAATTTGAGGAAAGGCTCACTGATTTAAAAAAACAACATAAAAGGGATGGTTTGTACTCTGATTTTGTGAAATCAAATCATTCTGACAGCTGTAGGCATTGTTGTTAAGTAGGTACCCCATCATTGTCAAATTAATCCTGAATCTGTTCCTTCAAAAAGCATTAACAGAGAGAATATAGTAACTACAATCTGAATTAAACAAATCCTCTCTCAGGAACCCTGGTTCTGAGGACTCTTGAAAATTACAGTTTAAACTGAGTGGGATTTTCTCCCACTAATTTCTTGGTTTTGTTTGTTTGTTTGTTTGTTTGTTTTATTAGTATACGTTAAGTTCTAGGGTACATGTGCATAACGTGCAGGTTTGTTACGTATGTATACTTGTGCCATGTTGGTGTGCTGCACCAATCAACTCGTCAGCACCCATCAACTCGTCATTTACATCAGGTATAACTCCCAATGCAATCCCTCCCCCCTCCCCCCCCAAAGGATTATAAATCATGCTGCTATAAAGACTCATGCACACGTATGTTTATTGTGGCACTATTCACAATAGCAAAGACTTGGAATCAACCCAAATGTCCATCAGTGACAGACTGGATTAAGAAAATGTGGCACATATACACCATGGAATACTATGCAGCCATACAAAAGGATGAGTTTGTGTCCTTTGTAGGGACATGGATGCAGCTGGAAACCATCATTCTTAGCAAACTATCACAAGAACAGAAAACCAAACACCGCATGTTCTCACTCATAGGTGGGAACTGAACAATGAGATCACTTGGACTCGGGAAGGGGAACTTCTCCCACTAATTTCTTAATAAAAATAACTAAAAATTTGGCATAGCTGGATTGTCACAACAAAAGTAATGAACAAAACTAAAGGACTCTGGATGGGACGGACAGATAGGCCTGGGTCTTTATGCTCCAGATATCATGGTCACCAAACTAATGGATAAAATGATTTTCAGGTTCACGCAGTCAGTTTTCTGTGGAGCAGAGATGAATACCTCAGAGGCCACGTCCTTCTGACACTCTTAGACAAAACTTTGACAGAGATAGCAGGGAAATGTTAGATTTTGAAGAGGTCTGTCCCAAGCAAACATTTTAATTTCAAATGTTTTTGCCCTTACACTTAGATCTCCCACCTCCTGCAACCCGAGAAAGACCACCAGGATGCAAAACAGTATTTGTGGGTGGCCTGCCTGAAAATGGGACAGAGCAAATCATCGTGGAAGTTTTCGAGCAGTGTGGAGAGATCATTGCCATTCGCAAGAGCAAGAAGAACTTCTGCCACATTCGCTTTGCTGAGGAGTACATGGTGGACAAAGCCCTGTATCTGTCTGGTAGGTGTTTAGATGTGGGGATTGTGCCCACCAGGCACCATGCAGATATTAAAGATAGGACTATTTGTGTCTATAGCAGCTAAGTTTGGGCTTAGTATTACCTGCTCTTGCCTTCAGAGATGGAAACTGAATGTTCCCATTCAACTTCTTCCTTTAAAGCTCTTCAGTAGCTCCCAGTTGTCTATGGGATAAATCCAGACTCCTCACATGTGACATCTAAAGGCCTTGACTGTGGGCTCTCTCTCTTAGAGTTATCCCCAAATCCCTCCTTCCCTTACACACCATGTCCCAACCACACTAAGTGAACTCGAATTCCCAGAATGTGCCATGGTGTTTTATGCCTTTTCCTCTGACTAGAATCACCTTGCCCACCACACACACCCCCTAAAGCTCCAGCTCAAGCACAGCCTCCCTGGAAAGCTATCTCTGACCTGTCTCCCCACTCTGCCCAGCACTGCTTTAGGCACTCCTTCCTCAGGGCTTTCACAGCACCTGGTGCTTCCTCCCAACATGACACCTACTGTACCATGCTAGAACTGTCTCTTTCCATATCCGTCTCCCCCACCAGAGTATGAAATCCTTAAGGACAGGGACTGTGTCTTATTTAACATTGAATCCCCAGCATCTAGCACGTAACCTGGCAAAAGAGTAGATGCTCATAAATAGTTATGAAAGTCAGTCAGTTGTCAAATATTTATTGACTGCTAGGCAGAATGCTAGGTTGCTGGGGATGCAGCAAAGACTGAGGCAGATAGACTTCCTGCCATCAACAATATTGCATTCTGGAAATGGCAAAATATAATATATATATGAAAACAAATAAATAAGTTACTTTCAGTACTGATAAGTGCTCTGAGGAAGATAAAAAATGTTAAGGTACCCAGAGTTGTTAGGGAAGGAAGTCTCTGACATTTGAACTGAGACTTGAATAATGTGAAGAGAGATTGCCATGTGAACATCTTGGGGAAGAGCATTCCAAAGTAAGGAACACCAAGCCAAAGTCCCTGAGATGAAAATGGACTTGGTATGTTCAAGCAGAGAATAGAAGGTTAGTATGACTGGAGCACAGAAAATGAGAGATCTGAGAGATGAAATCTGAAAGGTAGGCAACTATGACAATGTGTTTTATTCTAGAAGCCACTAGAGGATTTTAAGGAATTCAGTGACATGATCTGATTTACATTTTAGAAATGTTACTTCTGAGCAGAAGATGGGCTGAGAGGTATGAGCAGAGGTGGTGACTGGGAACTAAGTTAACCAACTGTAATATTAGTCTAACCCAGAAGTGATGGTGGCTTGTACAGTACGGTGGTTGGAGTGGAGATAGTAAGAACTACTTTGCATAAAATCTCCTGTTTATAGTAAAAATTCATATTTAGGGTATGTCTTGGTCCATTTTCTGTTGCTTATAACAGAATACCTGAAACTGGGTAATTTTTTTTTTTTTTTTAAGATGGAGTCTTGCTCTTGTCACCCAGGCTGGAATGCAATGGCATGATCTCAGCTCACTGCAACCTCTGCCTCCTGGGTTCAAGCAATTCTCCTGCCTCAGCCTCGCAAGTAGGTGGGATTATAGGCACATGCCTGGCTAATTTTTGTATTTTTAGTAGAGATGGGATTTCACCTTGTTGGCCAGGCTGGTCTCGAACTCCTGACCTCGGGTGATCCGCCTACCTCTGCTTCCCAAAGTGCTAGGATTACAGGTGTGAGCCATCATGCCTGGCGAAGCTGGGTAATTTATAAAGAAAAGGAATTTATTTTTTACAGTTATGGAGGCTGGAAGTCCAAGGTCTAGGTGGCACACCTGGTAAGGGGCTTCTTGCTCTCTACAGAGAGTTAGTGCAGGTCTTTCTTCCTCTTCTTATAAAGCCACCAATCCTACTCTCATGACAACCCATTAATCCATTAATCCATGAATGGATGAATCCATTCATGTGGACAGATCCTTCATGACCCAATCACCTCTTAAAGGCCCCAGCTCTTAATACTGCCACATTGAACTACTTCCTTGCCTAACAGTAATGGTTCGGAAGAATTCAGTCTAAGTGCTAGACATTTCATGATGACAGCATCTTCATTCATATAACAGGTGCTTATTGAACATCTTTCTTCTGTAAACTCTTGTGCTAGATTCTGTGCAGAGTAGAAAATGAGTAAAACTTAGTTCTTCCCCTTAATGAATTTAGGGTTAGTATGTAGTCATACACTTACTTATTAAAGAAAAAT
Organism: Macaca fascicularis; assembly: GCF_037993035.2. NCBI lineage: Eukaryota > Metazoa > Chordata > Mammalia > Primates > Cercopithecidae > Macaca > Macaca fascicularis. Next base: position 136,960,149 of record NC_088395.1, on the reverse strand, counting down.
GTACTTAGTGCTAGGCATTACTCAATACACTGATATGACACACACACTGCTAATAAGAGATTAAAAGTTATAAGTGCCATGAAGGAGGAAGTGAGGGAGGAAGGTAGGAGAGGGAGAACGAGAATATTTCTAACTTCTAACTGGGGCCATCAAGAAAGGTAGCTTTTGGACTAAGTCTTTGACAAAGTGAAAACATTTGCTTGTGGACAATGGGGCATAAAAACAGCATGAGCAAAAGTACAAAGGTGGTAAGCTTTGGCAAACATTCAGGAAACAGCGAGTAGTGGTTTGTTTACTAAGTAGACATGAGAGGAGGAGGCAAAATATCAGTTATTAGCACACTCCGAAAGGCTTAACAGTTGGGTCTTTACTCCTCAGGTAATAGGGAATTGAAGAAATTTTTGAACAAGGAAGATAATTGTTTCCGCAAGATTAATTTGACAGCTCTATATAAAACTGTATTAGAAGAGAGATGAAAAAAGAGGAGAGGAGGTCAGTTAGAAGCTTGTTGTAATAGGCCAGGGAAAAGGTAACAAAGGTTTGAAAAAGTAGGCTAGTAACATGGGGAAGGAAAGGAGGCAGTGTAGATGGAGAATACTCTTATTACAGTTGGTAAGTGCTATAGAATCTAACTACCAAAAATTCGGCAGCACTTAACAATGATAACAGAGCATTCCACGAGACTATTTTAATAAGAACATAAAGGTCTCAAAAAACCCTGCATAGTTGTACTTAGAAGACGATACACTGTTCAGGAAGCATCCATCTAAACATCACCAAAATCAGCTCTCTGTTAACAGCCACCTCCTAGAAACATTCTTAGGGCTGCCAAAAGAAAGGGGATTTCAATCAGTGATATGAAAACAACTAAATTTTGCCCTTTAAATTTGAATCTGTCCCTTGAAAGTGCACAAGTGCTAGCAATCTCCTGAATGGGGTGGCTGTTATCTCATTATGTAAAAGAAAGCAGTTAAAACAAACAAACAAAAAAATCCCTTACAAAAGGGGGCTAGAAAATGTGGAGGTCATCATTTTTTTTCTGATGGAATTGGAACACCTTTGGGAGCTGGCACTGTGCACAGTGCACCCACCCCATAGCATTCTAGCATCTTTAATGAGGTTTATGTAGAGCTTTCATCTCATCCTCTCATTTGATCCTCTCCACAGTTCTGGGAGAGTAGGCAAGGTAATGATTAGTAGCCCCATTTTTCTGATGGCTCAGATGATCAAATAAGATGAATGGATGTGCAAGTGTATTATAAACTGTAAAGAGCCCTGGAAAGACTTGCTTATGAAATGTATTCATTCTTCCTTTTTCTAAAAAGAATGTGTGACAGTTTTAGCATTACTGGGTAATATTATTCTTTGTAACAGCTTTAATTAGCTATAATAATTTAATTTTAATGAGGTATAATAATTGACATACAATGATCTTAACATATTTCAAAAATACAATTATATAATATTCTATATATGTATTCAGGTGTGAAACCATCACCAACAATGGAAATAATGAATATGTCTGTTATCCCCAAGAGCTTCCTTTACACACCTTTCGTAATCCTGTCCTTCTACCCTTCCCTTCTCCCATCTCAGGCAACCATTTATCTGTTCTCTATCAGATTAGTGTGGATTTTCTAGAACTTTATATGAATGGAATCACACATTATGTATGCTCTTCCTTCCTTTCTATAGATCCAGATTTCCACTTGATGTCATTTTCCCTATGCTTGAATTTCCTTTAACATTTTTTGTAGAGCAGGTCTGTTCCTGAATGAATTATTTCAACATTGATTTGAAAAAGTATTTCACCTTTCTTTTTGAAAGATGTTTGTCCTCTGTCAAATGTTGTTCCACTATTTTCTTGCTTGCATTGTATCCAACAAGAAATGTGATGTTATCTTTATCTGTGTTTCTCTGTACATAATGTGTCTTTTGTCCATGGATGCTTTTAAGATATTTATTTTATTGCTGGTTTTGAGCAATTCAATTATGATATGCTTTGATGTAATTTTCTTCTTGTTTCTTGTGCTTGGGGTTCATTGGATCTGTCAGTTTGGATCAAATGTGGAAAATTTTCTCCCCTCATTTAATTTTTTTCTGTTCTCTCCCCTCTCTTTTGGTGCTCCAATTAGGCATATATTAGGCCCCTTGAAGTTGTCTTGCAGCTCACTGGTATTCTGTTCTTTTTTTTTTTTTTTTTTTTCAGTCTTTTTTCTTTCTGTATTTTATTACAGATAGTTTCTGTTGCTATGTCTTCAAGTTCATTCATTTTTTTCATTATAGATTCAGGGGGTACATGTGCAAGTTTGTTACATGAGTATATTGTGTAATAGTGAGCTTTGGATTTCTAATATACCCATCACCCAAATAGTGATTATTGTATCCAATAGTTAATTTCAACCCTCATCCCCCTCCCACACTCCTCACTTTTGGAGTCCCCAGTGTCTATTATCTATCTTTATGTGTATCCATTGTTTAGCTCCCACTTATAAGTGAGAACATATGGTATTTGATTTTCTGTTTCTGAGTTATTTCACTTAGGATAATGGCCTGCATTTACATTTTAAAGTATTACTAAATCCAAAAGCCCAGTCTTCATATAATCCAGTGAGACAGGAGAAAATAAATGCTTCTCTTTTGCTGCTTTCAGAATTTTTTCCTTCACTTTGGATAGTCTGATGCCTATATGCCCTGGTGATGTTCTTCTTGCAAAATACCTTCCAGGTGTTCTCTGAGCTTCTTGTACCTGGATGTCTACATCCCTTGCAAGACCACGGAAATTTTCCTGGATTATTCCCTCAAATATGTTTTTCAAAGTTTTTACTTTTACTCTTCTCACTCAGGAATGCCTGTTACTCATAGGTGTGATTGCTTTACAGAATCCCATATTTCTCAAAGGCTTTATTCATTGTTTTAAATTCCTTTTTTATTATTTTTGCCTGACTGGGTCAATTCAAAAGAGCAGTGTTCAAGCTCTGAAATTCTTTCTTCTGCTTGGTATAGCCTGTTATTAAAGCTTTCTACTGTATTTTCTAATTCCTTCAGTGAATTTTTAATTTCCAGAAGTTCTGGGTTTTTTTTTTTTTTTAAGATCTCTATCTTTTCTTTCATATCCTGCATTGTTTTTCTGATTGCTTTGTGTTAGTTTTCAACTTTCTCTTGGATCTCATTGAGCTTCCTTACAATCCATATTTTGAATTCTTGATCTGTCATTTCAGAATTTTCATTTTGGTTAGGATCCATTGCTAGACAGCTAGTGTGATCTTTCTGGGGTGTTGCAATACCCTGAGTTCTTACACTGGTTCCTTCTCACATGGTTACGCTGTCACTTCTTATTTTTGAATCTAATTTCATTTGGATGGGACTTTTTTCCCCCCTTGAAGGTGTGACTGTAGCGTATGTTGGGTAGGGTCCTTTGGCTTTGCTTCTTTAGCCCTGTGCACTTCTGTCAGCAGGTGTCCTATTGTGCTGTGCAGTTCAATCTCCTGGTGAGTAGGTGGCGCCTACAGGTAAGAGCCACCTGTGGCAGAAGCAGATCAGTATGTGCTGGTTTTTTTCTTACTGTGAGGTGCTCTCTGTTCTTTCAGGTGATGGGCTGGTCTGTGAAATTCCAGGTTCCCTATTCAGCCCAGGGAGAGTGGATAGAAGACAAAGCTGGGTGGAGCTGGACAGCCAAGCTCACCCACGAATAACCCAATGATGAACACAGGCAGCACCCCTGACAGGAGTGGCTAGGGAAACTCTTGAAGAAATGTGCTGCGGTCTTTTCAGGGGATGAGGGGGCCACATCAACTCTACTTCCTAGACAGACAGGATCACAATGTTTCTCTGTCACAACCGTCTCCTGGGGCTCCTGACTCAGTTTATACACTGTCCATCTATCTCCAGGCTACCATGTAGCTGAAAGGAGTGATTTTGGGGAGGAAGCTCTTCCCTCAGCCCAGTACAGCCAGCTTTGTGGCTCACCTATTCTCTGACACAGCTTTGTGTAGACAGGGGGGCGGGCTCTGCCTTTCAGCATCTGAGAGTGGGTGGCAACTGTGGGGGTGCCGGCTGATTGGGTCCAACCTCAGGCCTTGGGGCAAGTGATCAGGTGCCAGCAGTGATGGACTGAACTAAGCAGTCCCCCAATTCCCAGGCCCCTAAGTGGCCCACTGGATAGTGTGTGGGGGTCCTGGAGGGACTCCACCAGGACCAGGCCAGCAGGCTTATTCTCAGGCTCCCAGGGTTCAGGTTGTGGCTGCGATAAGGAGGGCAGGCTGGTCCCCAGTCACCAGTAGAACTCTCAGGTGGGGGCAGGCAGAAGGCTCAGGTGCTGGGAGCCCCCAGGTTCATTAATTTTTTTCTTATGCAGCATCTAATTTGCCATCAGTCCTGTCCAGTGATGTTTTTTTCAACTTAGACATTGTAGCTTAAGCCTGTAGATGTTTGATTGTGGGTCTTTTTGTATCTTTCATGTTTCTCCTTAATATGGCCAGTCTTTTCTCTAGCTTCTTGAGCATGTGAAATCAAATTTTCATCGTTGTTTTTATATCCTTATCTACTAATTAAATTATCTGCATCACTTCTGGGTCTGTTTGGATTGGCTGATTTTTTAAAATCTTTATTATGGGTCATATTTCCTGAATCTTTGCATATCAAGTAATTTTTTATTAAAGTTTACCTTATTTGGTGACAGATATTTTTATTTCTATAAATAGTCTTGAGTTTTGTTCTAATTGCAGTTAAGTAACTTGAGAAAATTTTGGTTCTTTTAGGTCTTGCTTCTTAAGTTTTGTTCAGCAAGACCAGAGCAGTTTAGGGCTAATTTTTCTCCACTATTAAGGCAGAACCCTTCCGATCACCCAGTACCAGAAGTGTGAGTTTTTCTGCTCTGGTTGGTAGGAAAAGGAGCTATTCCCAACCCTATGGGAGCTTTTCAGGGATTGTTACCTCTAATGCTCAGGTAGTTTCCCACACATATAGACATTAGTACTCAGCTAAATAATAGTGGAGGACCCTCTGCATATCTCTGAAGCTCTTTCTCTGTGCAGCTTTCTTCTTTCTGGTACTCTGCCTTATGAACTCTATTTCCATATTCTCCCTAGACTCCCAGTTCAGTCTCCTCAACTTGGGAACACCATCATGCCCTGCCTGAGTTCCCTTCCCTGTGCTGAGGCCCAGAAACTCTCCAGGAAAAAACCGGGGCAGTCATAGGGATCACTTCATTTGGTTCTTGTCTCTCTGTGATCCCTGTCTTCATTGTCTTATGTATAGTATCTTTAAAAAGCATTATTTCATATATTTTATTCATATTTTTAGTTGTTTAAGGTAGGAGGGCAAATCTATCCCCTGTTACTCTATCTTAGCGAGAAGCAAAAGTCTGTGTTGGGTATTATTCTTGAGAGGCAGGTTAGAATGGAGGAAAGCACAGAGTCTAACGTCCTAGATTCAAGAGCCAGCTCTACAGTTTGCTAATTGTCTGACCCAGAGCAAGCCACTTAACCTCCCTAACCTCTTTTGATGCTCAGTTTTCTGTTTGGTATAATGTTTACCCTGCAAGCTTGTGCTGAGAATGAAATGAGATAAATTCCTATGGAAGTATCTAGCTGAGCTCTTGAAACTTAAAAAGTACTTAGTTTTTTCCCCACTTTTTGTTAAGAGACATGACTTGGGTAAGTATAGCTGGCACAAAAAGAGGAGGTAGGGAGTTGAATACTGGTTTTCTGAATCCCAGTCCTATACTACTATATTATAATCACACTACATCTCTTTTTTAAGGATCCCAAATTATATGTCACGTGGGTCACACACCACTCCCCATCATTTTTTTTTTTTTTTTTGTCAGAAAAAAAAAAAAATGGTTCACAGTTGACAAATGCTTCTAGGAAACAATTTTAGGGATTAAAATGCCAAGTTAATGCATTTCAGTTTTACCAAAATTTTTGTGATAGTATAATGGACACTCTTGAATTTATTTAAAGACAAGTTCATTTGAGGCCACCTTTTCCATTCTTCCCAGCCCTTAGTACCATATAAGGATCATGCTTGATATTATTACCCACGGAGTCAACCTCAGCCAGAGGTAAGGTATTAGATGGAGGAATGGAACTCTTAAGAACAAGACTAACCCAACCCATAGAATGTGACCTGTTATCAGAGATAATTTAAGTCTTTTGATGATTTACTTGCTAAGCATCGGAGAGAATTTGGAGTTGTGTGGTCACTTGGAACTGCTGCAGTGACATCTGAAACACTGAACTTGGAAAAGTATTTATAGTCTTTCATGTCTCTCTCTCTCTCTCTCCCTCCCCCCACCCCGCCACCCCCCGCTCTCCCTCTCTCCTCTCCCTTTCACCCTCCTGTGAACTTAGGTTACCGCATTCGCCTGGGCTCTAGTACTGACAAGAAGGACACAGGCAGACTCCATGTTGATTTCGCACAGGCTCGAGATGACCTGTATGAGTGGGAGTGTAAACAGCGTATGCTAGCCAGAGAGGAGCGCCATCGTAGAAGAATGGAAGAAGAAAGATTGCGTCCACCATCTCCACCCCCAGTGGTCCACTATTCAGATCACGAATGCAGCATTGTTGCTGAAAAATTAAAAGGTATCAAAGGCACTCAAGCTTCATGATTAAAAGAACTCTTTCCTTTAGAGAAGTGTAATAAATATAATTGTGTTGTTGACAGTTGCCCTTTGAGTTTCCTACTACTGGATTCTAAGCATTTCTTGTGTTGAAGCCTTGCAGATAGAGGGGTGTACCTAGTAACTCAAGAACCAGGAAATGTATCCCTACTACCTGTGTCTCTGCTCCTTCATTGTCTCAAGGGATGGCATTTTTCTCTTCAGACATCAGGCGGCTAGAAATAAACAAGTTTTCCTCACTTTTCCACTTCAGAGAATTTTAGGCATGATCTATGTGACTTGGAACCTGTAAGAGCCCTCTTTTATAGTGGATACAAGTTAGGTTTTAATTCCAAGTCAAATGAGTGAATCTGGATGATAGGATTTGATGTGTTCCTGAAAAACTCTGGTAAAATTCTCATTTTAAAGACGAGAAAATTAAGGTCCAGAAAGTAGTCATGCTGTACATTCTTCTTAGATTACTCAAAGACTTAGCCACCACCAACTAAAAAGTAAAGACTTTTAAATCACTTTAAAAGACCAATTTATTTAAAACAGTGACTCTGGAGACATGTAGACATTGCTTAATCAGACTGCTTTCCCATTAGTTTTGATTCTTGTTCCCCTTGTTTGACTCTCAGCCATTTTGTTAATTTAACATTAATTGCTCTGCCTGGTCTCCTGTCTTAGTAGCTCAAATCCAGTCTTTCTCATTTTCTGAGTATAGATGATTTTATTGGATGAATGCTGGTGTCCCATTGATCTTATTGGTAACACCAATCCAGCTCTAATGGTATGAATTTTCCCTTCTTCTTGTGCTCTCAGCTCAGCAAGATACTGCTAATCCTACTTTCCAAATAGGTTTCCTTCACCAGACATGTTTGTACCTCATAGCCTAAGGGATTCACACATGTAAGAAATTGGTTTTGACTTTCTTTAAGGGAAAAGCAGAAAATCTAGAGTCCAGAATAGAGGCACAGAAATAATGGTACATTTTGAAAAACTGGAAAGGCTGAAAGCATTGGTAAGATTGCCAGGTCCAAGACTTGCCTATTTGCACAACACCAAACAAATCAGTTTAAGTTTAAAAAAAATGAATTTAATGGGTGTGTGACCCTCAAGAGAAGCAAAAACTGAGCATCAACATAAAGTCTATATCTAAGTAATAAAGTGAAAAGCTGCTATAAGGGGAGGCTGATTGCTTGTTATATGTCTGCACTGAAAAAGGGGCAAGAGGCAGGAAGTTCAAATTGCAGTGAAAGAAATTTCCATTTGACATAAGGGTTTCTAGCCAGAGAAGGATGTGAAGCCCTTGAATAGATCCAAATGGGCTCTCCCTCTCTGGAGCCTTTACGAACAGAATGCGTAAGTGGCTATCTTGGGGAGCTGAACCAGAAGCTTTGGAAGAGCTGTGCTCTTAACTATCTTAACTAATCACAGAATAACTCCTAACTAGCTGCAGAAATCTACATGGAGGGTTCTTCAGGCAAGAGAAAAGAGGATATGGAGAAATATAGAAATAAAATAAATTGCATCAAAATAAATTGTGACTGGGACTGAGTGGAAGGCCTGGGGCTGTGGATTGAACACAGGAGTGATACTATAAAAGGTTGAAGATGTACATGTTTGTGTCTAAAGAATGACCCACTTAACTCTTCCCTGAGGCTCCTCCCAACACTGTAATTCCATGGATCCAAGGTAAAGTTACTGTCAAATTCGAGTTAAACTCAGGATTCAACTTTGCTTTTCCTCATTAAAACACAGGACTATAGAATTCTGAAGTTCCCTCACTAATTCATGTTTTTTTTTCTCTCTCTCCCCTCTGCCCCCTGCCCCCCTTCTCTCTCTCTCTCTCTCTTTCTCTCTCTCTCTCTCTCTCTCACACACACACACACACACACACAGAGAGGGTAAGAGATTTGCAATACATGAAAGCTATATATCAGTGCAGAAAACTTTTTTCAAGGAAACATTTCTCTTTCTGAAAATTCATCATAGACCACAACCAATCTGACTGCATTGATCCTTCCATTCTTCCTGTTTGTCTGCCTGCCTACTGCCTGTGTGTGCACATGTGTGTATGTGTGGCTCCTCATCCTCATCAATTCATTTACCCACCACTGCCAAAAACCATGATGCCCTCTTTGCCAGCATGTTGGGAAAATAGATCAAAATGTGGTTACCTTTGTTGGTTATAAAAATATATTTTTTTCAGATGATTCCAAATTCTCAGAAGCTGTACAGACCTTGCTCACTTGGATAGAGCGAGGAGAGGTCAACCGTCGTAGCGCCAACAACTTCTACTCCATGATCCAGTCAGCCAACAGCCATGTCCGCCGCCTGGTGAACGAGAAAGCTGCCCATGAGAAAGATATGGAAGAAGCAAAGGAGAAGTTCAAGCAGGCCCTTTCTGGAATTCTCATTCAATGTGAGTGGAACTTAGAGTTCTGCTGGAATGAGGATAAGTCACTTCACTTAGTTACTTGCTCTCTATGGGAGCCCAGGTCTCCAGAGCCATCCTGTGTTAAGGCTCAAGGCTCCCTTTTTCACTGCCTTGTGCTCTCCTTGTATTGCCAAATGCCCATGCTCCAGTTTCACAGGAGACATGTGGGCACCTGCTAGCTTCATTTTCTCTGGTATATCTACTTCAACTCCTTAGAAACAGTGATCCTGAAGCCACATCCTGTACTTCTACAGCCCTGGGCCTCAGTAGAGGACTGGGTATTTTATTGCTAAAGTTACAATGTAGCATCAACATTTTAAAGCTGCTTTTCTTCAGATTTGCATAATTATCATCATGTAATATGCCTTCTAGAAACTCCATTTCAAAGATCAATGTAATTATATTTCCCAAGGTGATTGGATAAAACTCAAATTTTCTACTTCTACATTTTTGATTTAGTTTACTTTCTTCTGCTACCTTTGCTGGATGTCATAGACACTGGGACAAGGTGAGAAACTACCAAAATGGCCATTTTCAAAAAGAAGTTCTGCTCCAAACCTATCTAAGGTCTCTGAAATGAGCCAGATCAGATAAATTATCAAGTAATTTTTTGTTTACCGCATTATAAAATTATACACTCTTATTTTTTCAGTAAGAAAGAGTATTCACCTTAAGAGTAAGGGTACAGTTTTATGATTTTGCTTTTAAACAATTATAGTCCACTCTTTCCAAACTTGACTTCCCTGTACTTGACTCATACATAATTGTGATTAAGGGGGAATTGTTCCATTTGCCGCTTGTATTTTGAAAGTATATATGAGCATAAAATCCAGGAGGCAAAAGCACATGTCTTCAGGACTTGAAAATAAATTTTTAAAAAGAGAGAGCAGCACACATCATGGGAATATAAATCCTTAAGTCATTAGAAGACAGGGTGCAAACAGGGGTGTAAAGAGAAAAAAATAATACCTCTGGATTTGCTGTGAACACCCAACCAGAAAGGGGCTCTTGTCCTGCTTTTCTTTTCCCAAAAGAGTCATGTCTAAGCTTCCCCTCTCTTGAAGTGTGATTAGGATAAAGTCGAAGAACATCTGCACACATTTTCCCGTTTGACATTTTAAGAGACCTTGAAAAATACTCTCCAGGACCACACTTACACAGTATCCTTCCCTAAAATTTGTATTTCTCCAGTCAACGAGTCTATCTCGGTAGACTTAAAAAAGATCCATTCCATCTTAGGTTTTGATTTGATGCTTCTAGTTAAACATACCTCAGAATAGTAAAAGCATGAATTCTGTTGAAGCAAAGCATCCAAGTGTGTGTCAGAGCGCTATGAAAGGAGCCAGGGGTAGAATGTTTCTGGTACGGTTTGCCATTTTCTTCCATGCCGTGTGGAGTCACTAGTACTAAACTAAAGACAAGTACTAAATTAAAGTGCATTTGCTGTGACTCTTCCTCTCCTGCCTCCATGAATTCACACTGCCTGTATTAAAACTCTAGTTGTTACCATTTTACCCCAAGCCTCTGGTGTTCCCTTTTGCCTTTCTGTATGTTGATGTCTTTTCCTTTGCGTCCCCTTTAAAATCAAAGTACCCCAACACACGTAGCCTTTTCCAAGCACAACCACAGCTTAGTATAGTGTCATAACGAGAAGATACAACAAGCCTGATGCTTCTCTTTTATTTCATTTCTTTTCTCCTCTCTTTTTCCATCCCTGGATGATACCCTGGCCTGATCCAACTGCTGATTTGATGCTGCAGTTGAGCAGATAGTGGCTGTGTACCATTCTGCCTCCAAGCAGAAGGCATGGGACCACTTCACAAAAGCCCAGCGGAAGAACATCAGCGTGTGGTGCAAACAAGCTGAGGTTGGTAACTTTTTATTCTGGTAGCCCCTCAGGGGGACAGTTTCTTTCTTTAACAAGTTATTGATTTGGAGTTTAGCCAGAATTAAATAGTGCCAAGCTCCCATGGTCACAACAAGGCCCTAATGAAACACTAAGACATGTTCTATAGCCTGTCACTGTGTCCAGACCACCTGCTGTCAAAAGGGTAATAAATGTGCATGTGCTGTGGTGAATGCATTCTGCTGGTTGGAAACCTTAGCAGTGAAAATGTAGCTGGGATGATTATAAGTTTACTTCTCTAAGCGAGCTAGTCTTGGGTACAACAGTAATTACTGACCTGCGCTTCTAGTGTTAGTAATATTAGGGCTGTCTTACATTTTTTAGAGTGTCTTGACAGTGAAGGACGGAAGCTGCCTGGTGTTACATTGGATCTTTGAAATTTCTGAGCTTCTTTTATCAAACTCATTTAGTCATCTTTATAGGTGGAAGCTTTAAAGGTAACAGGACTCTGATCTTAGGTTAAGGTTGGCACACACCTCTCTGCTTATACTCAAGTGACATTTTTTAGCATAACAATAGAATAAATGTGATGTGATTAGGTTGCTATTCTTTTTTTTTTTTTTTTTTTTTTTTTCTGAGATGGAGTCTCGCTCTGTCGCCCAGGCTGGAGTGCAGTGGCCGGATCTCAGCTCACTGCAAGCTCCGCCTCCCGGGTTTATGCCATTCTCCTGCCTCAGCCTCCCGAGTAGCTGGGACTACAGGTGCCCGCCACCTCGCCCGGCTAGTTTTTTGTATTTTTTAGTAGAGACAGAGTTTCACTGTGTTAGCCAGGATGGTCTCGATCTCCTGACCTCGTGATCCGCCCGTCTCGGCCTCCCAAAGTGCTGGGATTACAGGCTTGAGCCACCGCGCCCAGCCTAAGTTGCTATGCTGAATCAAAGATTAAAAACTGAGATGGGAGATTTCACTGATCTGCCATTGCAAATCCTGTTACATATGCCTCAAGTCCCTATTCCTATGGGCAACTTCCTTACCAAGCCCTAATATTTTCAATTTATATATGCAGCAGCTTTTTCAACTACATTTCTGGTCCTCTTTGCCAGCCTGGTAGCAGTCCCATTATATCTATCAATGTAAATTGTCATATTCCTTAACTTTTAAATAGCATTTACAAGATATTTACATTTATAAAGTGCTTTCACATTGGTTATCTCACCTGTGTGAGCCTCACAATAGACAAGGTGGAGTGAAAAATGTATTGAACTAAGAGCCAGACATGAATTCAAATCTCAGCTCTGACATGTTAGCGCTGTGTGACTGAGCAAGTTATTCAGCCTTTCTCAGTCTGTTTCTTCACCTGTAAATTCGAGACAATAATGAAACCAGTCTTATACGATTAGATGAGTTAGGAAATGTGTAAACAGTTTGAAAAATAGAAATAGTATTACTTCAGTTTTTATTAACAACTTCATAAGGGATAGTGAGTAGGTATAGAATTCATGTTTTACCTGCAGGAAAACTGAAACATAAAAATGTTAAGTAATTTACACAAAATTACAAAGCTAGCAAATGGACTAGAAATTATTCTCCTCACTGTGAGCTCTGGTGCAAAATGCTTTGTGGTCTTGAGCTAGTCATTTAACCTTTGTGGCTCTTTTGTTTCTTAACCTATAAAATAAAGATAGTAATTTCTCTCTGTCCTTCACTAGAATATATGAGATATGTTTGTGTGAGAACAATTTGAAAACCATGAAAAGCATTTGGGAAAAAATAAGCCAAATCCTGTTTATAAACTGATAGTATCTGAGCCATCAATTCTGGCACAGCAAAGGGATCTGGGAGTCACTAGAAAGAAATCCCTGAAGACATCCATCCACTGGGTGGGTGGAGTCATAAAAAGCCAATAGCATTTTTACTTGTTTTTTAAAGAATTAGGGGAATAAAGAAAACAATTATCTTACTGTAGCACAAAGTGGTTTTAGAATCCTAGGGCTGCCTTCTGTTGTTCACCTTCAACAAACAAAATTCAACTTTGTGATTCAAATGTTTACTGATCACTTTCTGCATCTCAAGCACTATGACAGGCAACATAGAATGAAATGATCTTTGCCCTCAGGGAGGTAGAAGGGTAATGAAAGTGATCAAGAGGAGAAGGGGAGTTTCACACGCTAAATTTAAAATATCCAGTCTTCAGAAGAATAAAAGTTGAGAGAAAAATGCTCAATAAGTCTTATGATTGTAGAAAAGCAGAATAGGCATTAAGTTTCTACCTTCCCTTTGATACACATACACTTCTAACTTCTCTTTGGGTTAGAAGAAGTTGGCTGAATGGCCCCACCCTTTAAAGAAAGCCTTGACAGTACAACGTTGCCTTTTGCAGGAGGAAGGAAGCCTCTGGTTGGAATGCTGATTTGCCTAGGTCACAACACCACCTTTTTTTTTTTTTTTTTTTTTTTTTTTTTTTTTTTTTTTGGAGACGGAGTCTCGCCCTGTCACCCAGGCTGGAGTGCAGTGGCGCGATCTCAGCTCACTGCAACTTCCGCCTCTCGGGTTCAAGCAATTCTTCTGCCTCAGCCTCCCGAGTAGCTGAGACTACAGACACACACCGCCACGCCCGGCTAATCTTTTGTATTTTAGTAGAGATGGGGTTTCACCATGTTGCCAAGGCTGTTCTCGAACTCCTGAGCTCAGGCAATCTGCCCACCTCAGCCTCCCAAAGTGCTAGGATTACAGGCGTGAGCCACCTTGCCCAGCCGTCACAACACTTTTGTAAACTATGTGGCCATAAAATATTACCCATCAATCATATTCATCAAGGGTCTGTGTAGTTATTAGATTGATACAAAAGTAATTGCAGTTTCTGCCATTAATATTTCAAGCCTACTTATTTAGTGGATATATACTTGAGTTTAATTAGACTCACAGTAGAGATAGCTGTACCAGTGAGCTGGACACTCCTTAGGACCTATAGAGAACTGAGATATTTGCACCCTATACCCAATATTGTAACAGAACTTCCTTGGCAGAGTGGCGATGATAAAGTACATGACCAGCATGACTTTCCAGGAGCTACATGTTTCATGTTGTGCCTTGTAGACTGTAGAAACCCCAAAACCTCCTTCCTGCTTGTTTGATTGAATTAAATTAAGGTCCACCTTGAATATCTCAAATTTTGTTCAATACTACAACAGCTGAAAGTGGGACATAGCTCATAACCTTTCTCTGGTATTGCATTCCCTAAGCCTAAAAGATCTCTTTCACTTTATATTGGTGCCTCTTTAAGTCAGTTTGTTTTTGTTTTTATTTTTGTCCTTGTTTTTTTTGTTTTTTTTTTTTTTTAACCTCTGCAAACTTTTACTTGATAGCAGGCAACTGTGAGGACTGAAAGCAGGTATCCTGTGGGAAATAAACCGTCTTCTTAAATTGTGGCTGCCTCTTAACACCCCTTGAAAATCAGAACATCTCAAAAACTTAAATCAACTTGGCTGGCTTATTTTTGACCTAGGCATCCAAGCTACATAGAACTCATAAGCCAAGGGTTTCATCAAAGTGAAAGTTTCTGACGTTCAAGCTTTTTACCGGTTGCGTCTGAGAACAAGTCAGCCAATGACCTCCTCATGTCACAAAGTACCTGTTCCTTGTCTCATTGTCATCCTTCTACCAGCAGCCAACACGGTCTTACTCTGCTGAGAGAAAGGATGTAGCGTATGAAGGAAAAGTTTCCACCTTTGGGGAGCTTAGACACTGACTTTGGTAGTGTATGTCAAGCAGACTAGTTTGCTAATGAGTCTTTTTCATTGCTTTATGTCCCTGATTTATTTGTGTGTGAAGTCCCTGCTAATACAACTGAAAAGGGTATTAGGAGAAGGCTGAATGAAGTCCCTCCGCTTACTAAAATTCGGTGTCTATAGTGACTTTACTGGCAGTTCTATGTGTTGTGGGAACTCTTTTTCTACAGAATCACTTAAAACCTATGTGTTTCCCTCTAGCTGGCCTAGATTAGAAGCTAAAGCTTTGATAATGTGTAAAAACTGGAGCCATAACAGTAAGCCCTAGGAGATGCCCTCTTACATCCTTCCTTAGATGCAGTTTTACACCACTGGGCTAGAGGAAAAGGGACTTGATGATTACTAGTATTCTTGTAGAATGAAATACTGTGATTGCTAAAATAACTTTCTTTATAGAATTACAGGCCTACCATTCCAAACTCTGAAGAACTGTTTGCAGATAGATATTCAAATAATCCACATACCCTTGGTTTAGGACCCATCTGCACTAACACCAGCTATTGGCCTTCAGCCCTCAAAAAACATACTAACACAATTTGGATCAACCTAATTTGTATTTCTACTATGTATCATGCAATAGACATTAATTAAGAACCTGAGTTTGTACTTTGCTTCATTATATTAAATGATATCTCAGAATCAAATTTCTACATAAGTGTAGAAGCTATCTCCCTGTCCTCTGCTTCTTTCCATTCCCTTGTCTGATCCCTTCTTCACCAATCTTCCTCTTAATGTTGAAAGTCTTAGGCTGGGCATGGTGGCTCATGCCTGTAATCCCAGTACTTTGGGAGGCTGACACAGGCAGATTGCTTGAGCTCAGGAGTTCGAGACCAGCTTGGGCAACATGGTAAAACCCCATCTCTACAAAAAATACAAAACTTAGCTGGGTGTGGTGGCCCATGCCTGTGTTCCCAGCTACTTGAGAGGCTGAGGTGGGAGGATCACTTGAACTCAGGAGGTCGAGGCTGTAGTGAACACCACTGCACTCCAGCCTGGGCAACAGAGCAAGACCCTGTTAAAAAAATAAAAGAAACTCTGGCTAAGTAGAATTCTGTTATACATTTAATAAGAAACTGATTTTTCTAGTAATCATGTTCCTATCATAAAACATGAATAAGATTAATTTAAATCCACATAAATTTTTGTGAAACTATAGTTAATTAATATGTAATGATTTATGATTTGCTTACTTTATGATAAATCAAAAATGTCAGCTGGTACAGAAGTGGTTCTTTTCATGCATTTTCCTGTCTCAGATTTCAGTTTTATTCCACATGAAAGTACATTGTCCCCCATTATAGAGTAGTGTGTGAATTTCTAAGCTTCAGAAAAAGTTATTGTTAGATCACACTCAGTCATTATAATGTGTTTCCAGAAATCACTAACAGTTCACTGTTGAAATGAAAAATATCACAAATCTACTGTGGGCAGGAGAATGGTATAAAAACTTTAGGAGGGCTATCTTACCTTTTTTGTTGTAGTCTATTAGTGATGTGACCGAGTCAATTTCAGGTAGAGATTTACAAATGCAAATTGCTGAAAAATGTTTCTGCATGCTATTGCCATTCTTTTGGTTTCAGCACTGGATTCAAAATGCCGGGATGGGAAATGGGGCAAATCCAGGAGACAGCTATTTCCTTTGCTGTCTGCTCTTCAGTGGTCAGAGTTTTTCCCCTGCCTGCACCTATGTCCAAACTAGGTAGAATGCCTTCCTCATGTTCATGTCACTTTTTAGCCCTTCACTCTGAAGGTATTTGTTAGGATTTCCTTCCCAAAGTAGAGCTTTTCTGATCCAACCGGAGAATACAGAAGACAAGTAGCTCAGACGTCAAGTGCTTTAAGGGAAAGATTTTCGAAGAATTAAAACCTCACTCCTTATTTTTGGGAGTACTGTCGCTTACTAAATGTTCCCCATAAGCTTACTTTAGTATAGTACCCCATAACCTCTGCTGTTCTCTTTACCTTTTATCCCATTCGTGTGATATAGTATTAGGTATTTATAGAAGAATAATGATATAATACTGAGCTTCTTTGTAGCTAGAAAGGATTGTCTAGTGGGAAGGTGGTTCTGAGCTCAGCCAGTTTGCCTGCCTGACTGAACAACTTAGGAAAACATACCTCTTAGTTTTTCTTACCCTTATTTTATTATCAGTTAAAGCAACTGGTGATTTTTATTCCTGAAGTACTTTGAAACATTTAAGTAAAATTTGTTCATAGGTCTGTTATATTTCCAGAGATTTTTGAAGATGTGAAAGACTTCTAGATAAACTGTATCACATTATTTTTTAACTTTTTATGTTTCTAAGAAGAGATTACACTTGTTTGCCCAGCTGGAAGAAGAGAGATGTTTTGTGGATGCTGAAAACCTAGAGGACATGCCTTAGCTTTAGCTCTCAGATATTCCTGCCCTGGGACGTTTCCCTAGAAGGAACACATTTTACTCTTCTGAGAAACACAGTAACTTTCTCAGGGTTATGTGACGTGTTTATGAATCAAGAGTTGGTCTCTGCTTATACTCTCCAACAGTCTACATTTTTGTTAGGTAACTAGAAAGTCATGACTTTTCCTAATGCAGTAAGTTGTACAATATTCGAATTTGCCAATGTCAAACTTCATTGTAATCACCTTTCCAGTAACAGCTCTTTGATGATAACTGAAAATCAGACTCCTGAGATAGAATGAATTCTCAGAAATGAGAAATTCCTTTATCGTTCTCTGTGTAATAAGTTTGAATAAGACATATCAAATCTCTCTCTTGACATAGCCCTTTAAAGTTCATTTTTCTCAAGCAAGTCATTATTTTATTCTATTTTAGGTAATGCCCCTGAAGCACATGGGGGAGTCTATGTTAGCATCTTCTTTTTCTATTCTTAACTATCAGTGATGATACTAAATAGCTCACTTTTTTAAAAAGAGTTTTTTATTTATTTTTAGTAAAAACTTAACTTGAGATAGAAATCATTATTTTTCCTGATAAAAGGAATAAAAAGGAGGATGTTGGTTGGGATAGTGACTAACTACACCATTAATTATTTTAAAATCCATTTGAAATATATATAATTCCCCTAAATGGAGGCAATTTTCACAGACAACTTTGGATATTTCCTGTGTACAGCCCAGTACAGGCTAATCCAAGCAAGGAATTCTCAGTTCAGTGCTGAGGAGCCTCTGACAGGCATTAGTTGGCCTCTAAATGATTGCAAGCTGCTTCAAAATGCACAGTTGTTGTGTTTACCTTTGTAAAGTGACTTTTCTCATGGGATCTTGATCATTTTCAGTGTTTTTCATGCCTTCCTGAAGGTCTGTGTT
The DNA here is from genome assembly GCF_037993035.2 of Macaca fascicularis. Classification (NCBI taxonomy): domain Eukaryota; kingdom Metazoa; phylum Chordata; class Mammalia; order Primates; family Cercopithecidae; genus Macaca; species Macaca fascicularis. The sequence continues at coordinate 136,942,156 of NC_088395.1, read as the reverse complement.
TATATCCGTTAGCACTTCCCTTCAGCCTAAAGAACTTTCTTCAGCATTTTCTATAGCATATTTCTATAGCGCAAATCTGTTGGTGATGAATTCTTGCATTTAATTTTGTCTGAAAGTATACCTCAGCTTTGTTCTTGAGAGAATTTGTCTCTGAATACAGAATTCTGAATAAATGGATATTTGTATTTCTTCATGAACTTTAAAGATATTATTTCACTGACTTCTGGCCTTAAATTGTTTCTGAAGGAAGTCAAAGTATTCAAATTGTTGTTCCCCTCTGTATAATGCATTGCTTTTCTCTGGCTGCTTTCCAGAGTTTATCTTTATCTTTAGCTTTCTGCTGTTTTAATATGATATACTTTTTTCACACATATCCTGCTTGGGGTTCACTGAGCTCTTTGAATATGTAGATTAATGTCTTTCATCAAATTTCAGAAATTGCCAACCCTTATTTCTTCAAATCTTTTAAAATTATTTTCTTTCTCCTCTTTTTCTGCAATTTTATTTACATGTATCTTAGATCTTTGTAATCTCACAAGGTCCCAAGGCTCTGTTTTTTAAAAATAGTTATCTTTCTCTGTTCTTCAGATTGGATATATTTGTTGTGCTCTCTCTTTAAGTTCTCTCATTATTCTGTCATCTCTATTCTACTTTTAGGCTTATCTGGTAATTTTTATTTCAGATACCATTTTCTAGCTGTAGAATCACCCAGATGTGGTAGTTACCAGACAAGATTATAAAGCAGCTATTACAACTATTCTCAGTGATGTAAAAGAAATATGCTCATAATGAATGTAAAGATAGGAAGTCTCAGCAGAGGAATATACATTTTTTTAAAGAATCCTTGTTTCTTTTTATTTCCAGGCAAAAGAATCCTTGGTTCTTTTTATTTTCAGACAAAAGAACTCTTGGCTCCTTTTAAATGTTTCTATTCCTCTGCTGAGATTTTCTATCTTTTCATTCATTATAAACATATTTTCTTTACATCATGAGCACAGTTATATTAATAACTGCCTTAGTTTCTTGTCTGCTAAATTACCACATCTAGGTGATTTCAGTGTTGGTCTCTCTGTTAATTGTCCTTTCTTTCGGAAGTGGGCCATCTCTTCCTAGTTTTCTATGTCAAGTAATTTTGGGCTTTTTCCTAGATATGACAGATATTATGTTGTGAAGACTCTGGATTACACTATGTTCTTTCAAAGAATGTTGACTTTGTTTTTGTTTGTTTTAATGGTCAATTTACTTGGTTGGATTCAAGCTGGGAATTCTATCTCTTGGATGGCAGCTCAGTTGTCATTTCAGTTCTTTTAGCCTTAGCTGTGCTGTTGGGAATCTTCCTTATGCTGTCTTGGCTCAGGTATCATGCAGACATTTGAGCAGATCTTATATACAGAATTTAAAGTTCTTTCCCCCTGCCTCTATTGTCTCCTTTCTGGGATTCCCTTCTTGCTTTCCAGTGGCTATAACTGCCCTGAACTCTCCTTGAGTTATTTAGGCCATAAAGACTATGGGCTTTCTATTAGAAATTTAGCCATCTTATGAGGTGCTAACTCTGGTCTACCCTCAGACTAAATTGCCCTTTAAAACCTGAGAGACTCACCCTATGCTATTCCTTTCTTCCAAGTATCAGCTTCTCTTCAGAATGTGTCTGCTTTTGTTCACTCTCCAATGTCATCAAGTAGTTATAGGTTTTATTTTGTGTTTTGTCCAAAGATTATAGTTATTATCCATGGGAAGGTTGCTCTGGTAGAATATTACTCCTGAAAGCTCATCTTTGCTGTAACTTCTAAAACTACAAAAACTCAATTAAGAGTTATGTTGAGTAAAACTATAAAAGGACAGACAAGAGGATGGCAAGCAGCAAAATTAAAGGGTCCACCATGGGGAGGTGAAAATGGCAGAACCCTTAAGGGAAAGTCCACAAATCCATGTAAGAGGTAAAATGTCTTTCATGGCCAAAAGTACTTTCTAATATGATAGGAATATACGAATCATAGACTCCTAGAGCCCTGGGTCTGGAAAGAAAGCCTAATGCAAGACAGAGCGTAACCAAGTCTGCTTTGTCTGATACTGTTTTACTTTCAACATACCTCTTTACCTTAAGAGTATTTGGAGGATTTTTTTCCTAATATGTCAAAAAAAATGCTGCTTTATCTTATGCTTAACTCTGTTCATTTCCTCAACATTTTCAAGGAATTCCTACCTAAAAAGTATACCTTTTAACCTTAGGAAATTCGCAACATTCATAATGATGAATTAATGGGAATCAGGCGAGAAGAAGAAATGGAAATGTCTGATGATGAAATAGAAGAAACGACAGAAACAAAAGAAACTGAGGAATCAGGTAAAGATAATTCTGTTTTCTTTATTTAATAAACATGTACTTGCAGACATGATATTTTCAAACTTTTAATACCCAGTAAGGTACGGTCATCAACCCATCAGCCTGGATGCCAGCTGGAAATAATTGGTGAGGCCATATATGTACACACTGGCTGAGTATCAGCCCTGTGGCTACAGGATTTTCTGTGGTTTTCACTTATACATACCTTGCATTGAAGTGCCTAATTAAAAGTGGACTTTCTTTTCCAAAAAGCAGTGGGTATTTAGGCAGCTCTAACCTAGTGTAGTCAGAACCTCACTGTGAGACAGAGGCCATGTTATAGGTCCTTAGTGGGACCCATAGGGCAAACTTTTTGAACAACTGATAATACCCTCCCCTTCAATTTCATAATAAACTATCTTGGATGGGAGAATTACCATTGCAGATAATAAAATAGCCAGAAGACTACTCTTTTTAGGCAAACCATTCCAGACAATCTTAGGAGTCAGATTATAGGAAGTTACAATGGAAAAGCCACTGGACCTAAAGTTGAAACACCTGAGTTCTAGTCCAAACTCTGTCCTTCTTGACCTAGGAGGAACTTCTTCCTCACTGAGCCTCAGCTTCCACAGTTGTAAGGAGTACATTATAAAAACCATTTAACGGCCAGGCGCCGTGGCTCAGGCCTATAATCTCAGCACTTTGGGAGGCCGAGGCGGGTGGATCACCTGAGTTCAGGAGTTTGAGACCAGCCTGACCAAAACGGCGAAACCCCGTCTCTACTAAAAATACAAAAAATTAGCTGGGCGTGGTTGTGCATGCCTGTTATCCCAGCTACTCGGAAGGCTGAGGCAGAAGAATCCCTTGAACCTGGGAGGTGGACATTGCAGTGAGCAGAGGTCGCACCATTGCACTCCAGCCTGGGCAACAAGAGCAAAACTCCGCCTCAAAACAAACAAACATAAAAACATCTAACAGGGATTTTCTGATGGTTAAATGAGTTCATCCACTTATTTAATAACTATTACATGCTAAGCACTATGCTAGAGATTGGAGATATAGTTGTATACTGTTCCTAAGGTATGTGTGTGTATGTGTGTGTGTGTGTGTGTGTAAACAAGAGAGAGATTGTAATTCAAATCTGAATTTCCTGGTTCCAGTGCTTGTATAGTGAAGTCAGCAGCTCTATAGCCACTTGAGTGGTCTTAGAATTTTCACTCCATGAACAGAAACTCTGAAGGAAAGAAAAACACCAAGTCAGACTTTGAAAAAGGTATTCATTAGCTATTACATCTGAATTTTTTCTATTTTTGCCATATGTTTGAACCCTAAACATACAAACTGCTATCTATATTGAATAAACTCTTTGTAATCAGTGGTTATCTAGCATTTTCAGGATAGTTAACTAATTACTGCAAATAAATACTGTAAACTTATAGCCAAAGTAAACAGATAGTTAACTAATTACTGCAAATAAATACTGTAAACTTATAGCCAAAGTAAACAAAGAGTCGAATAAGAATTGAACTATTCAAATTATTTAAGTGCTTAGCTAGGATGTTTTATAGCTGATTAGTCTTTCACTTGTATGATTGTTTACACCTCAGTATCTACAGTATTGTACACAGTGTTTATCCAGTGTTGCCATGAAATAAATGCTACCGTAAGTTTGAGCATCCACTTGATAAATTGCTGAGTTTGTGGAGTTATTGGGGGAGGAGAGGGGTATATGGAAGATTCAGATTGAACACACTTACTAGAGTTATATAATTGCATTTTGCTTCTGTATCTCTTTTGAGTTAAAAGCTGTATTGGCTACTGCACAGAATCTTATTCGTTTAGAGACTGGAAACTCCCTGACAGATCATCTTATAGCTATTTTCTTTCCTGTTCCACATGCCAGGATGCTGCTTTGTCAAATAAAGCTATCTACAATAGACTTAATGGAGCTTACCAAATAGCTTTTCTCCCAGAAGGTTTCAATTCATTTTAATTCAAGGACTTTTGTGCATTTTTCTTCCCCTCGATTGTATCTAATTCTGTTATCTCGCTTCTATAGTACTCAACTGCAGAAATCCCGCTCAATGTGAGCCAGTGTAAAGGTCCTCAGTTTTTATCTAAAGCGGCTACATGTTTTAGCTATCATTTGGTTCCAATTAAAAGCTTAAGCAACTAGATCTCAGAGTTGTTTTTTTCCTCTGTCCATGCCACCAAACTTGAATTGTAGGAGCCTATGGCATGTTTCTGGTTAGATTTTACTTCCCAAAGAAAGTAAAACCAGCCTAGAAGTCTCAGTTATCTTTCCTTGGACTGCCACAAAATTTCTGTTATTTGAGAGACTCTGTATTAGCCAGCCCATATTTGTGATGCAGTACTTTAAATACTCTTGCCATGGAAGAAAGGACTGATGTACACAAAGCAATCTATTGAAGAGGGAGAATCACATCAAAGCAAATCATGATAGTGTAAAACTATTTCATTATCTTGTTAGCCATGATGGAAAGTACTGTACCCAGTAAACATAAGAAAAGCTGTTCCCTGTCAACACCCATCTTCTGCTCTCTTTACTTAGACTAGTGGTTCTCAGACTTGGTATACTGAAGAATCATTTGGGTTACCTTTACAAATTCAGATGTCTAAGCTGCAGAATCTGATCCAATAGGTCTGTAATAGGGTTGAGGAATCTGCATTTTATCAGCCATCCTAAATGATTTTGATGCTCGTGGTCTGGGAAGCACATTTGGAAAACATTGACTTAGACTAATTCTCCTTCATTGTTCTGGCCAAAGTTTTCTGTTCCCTTGATATTAATCTAATCTCATTCTTCCTCCCCCACCTTTTATTTTCCATTATTGCCACTTTAAGAGTTTGGCCAATTAATTAACAAGCACTATGTCCTATAAGCTGATGGAGATAGAGATATAAATATGTGTAAATCCACACAAAATTTTAGAAATACCACTTGCTGCTAACATGGAAGGTACTGATTAGAATGCAGCAAGGCAAGAGATATCAGGTGTGGGCCAGAGTTGTCACAGTCAGTGAAAAATTGATCAGGTCCTCGAAAGATGAACAGGTATAGATGATAGGAAGGAAGATAAGAAAGCATCTTGATGGTGGGGGGAAGGGAGGGAGTAAAAGGATCGGGGCTCAAAGAGGAAAATAAGCATGATGTATATAGGGGACAAAAGACTGAGTAGAGTAGATGGGTCCAAATTATGGAGGGCTATGTATGCCAACCTTAGACTTCGCATAGTAAGCAATATGCCACTGTAAGCACATCTTGTCCGTGGCACTAATATGATGAAAGCAACATGAATTATACATTTTAAGAGATAATCTTCAATTAAGAGAGTCTAACCAGATACTTTTACAGGAAGTGAGATGTAAAATGATGAGGGTGGGACCAGAGTGAAGGCAAGAGGAACTGAGACAAAAATGGTGGAAGAAAAGGAGGCAGTGGATTCAATGAGATTAAAGATGCTAGGAGTCATTTTCAAGGAATATACCTAAGTCTTTAGTGCCAGATTGGATATGGATGATTAAGAAAAGGAAAGAGCCAGGAATGAATCTGTGTTTTCTAGTCTGAGAGATTGGAGACCTGTTGGTTGTATTGGTTCACTAGAGATGTCATAACAAAGTACCACAAAGTGGGTTGCTTAAATGACAGAAATGTATTGTCTCACAGTTCTGGAAGCTAGAAATCTGAGATCAAGATTTCAGCAGGGTTAGCTCCTTGTGAGGGAGAATCTGTTCCATTCCTGTCTCCTAGTTTCTGGTCATTTTCCAGCAATCTTTGGTGTTCCTTGTCTGGTAGATGCATCATCCCAATTTCTGCCTTCATGTTTACATGGTGTTCTCCCTGTGTGCATGCCTGTTTCTATGTCCAAATTTCCTCTGTCAATAAGGATATCAATCATATCAAGTTAGGACCCACCATAATGACCTCATTGTAATTTGACTACCTCGTAAAGAACCTGTTTCCCAATAAACCAGATTCTGAGAGCTTCAACATATCTTTTTTGAGAGGACACAATTCAAACCATAACAGTAGAACTGACAGAAATGGACTGATGGATGGGTCTGATTTCCAGAATATGATGAGATGAACTGGAGATAGTAGATCATTGAGAAATGGGCAGAAGGGATTTGTATTCAAATTAGAGTTGAAGAAACTAGAAGGAATAGTAGATGGTAGTGAAGAGGTATTGGCTGAAGCCCTGAGAAAATTATTAAAGGAGTATGAAAGGTAAGTGAAAGAAGAGCAAAAGGTTGAATATAGAATTGGGGGGGCTACCCACAATAAGGGAGAAGGAAAGAAAGAGGAGTTTGCAGAGGAGTTAGAAAAAAAGCAGTTCTGAGAGGGTGGAAGAAAACTAGAAACAAATTGGGTTGTGGAAACCAAGAAAAGCTTTTATAGAAGTAAGTAGTCATTGACATTAACGGATGTTACAAAGAAAATCGGAATTGAGAGAAACAGTGCTGGGCAAGAGCTATTTTAGTAGAGTGATAGAGGTAGGGCCAGAATATATGACATTAATAAAATAAAGTAAACAAAGACCGTAGGTCAAGAAGTTGGGTACTAAGCAAAAGGAAATATGGATATTACAAACGGCAACGAGAATCGATGAAGTTAAGGATTTTTGTTGTTGTTGTTGTTGTTGTTCAATAAAAAGGAAGGAGGCAATGGAGAGTATGAGATTGAAGATGCTAGAAAATAAAAGAGTACTTACGGAAGCGGAATATTTGAAAAAAAGAAAGGGAAAGGATCCATATTCAAGTGGCGTTTACTTTAGAGAGGGGAGAGCCCTCTTTCTCTGAGACAAGAGAGGGGAAGCTGAAAGTGTGTAGGTAGCCCAGTCTTCTCCATATACTAACAGATTGTTTATTAATCACAAAAATGATTTGTATATGAGACCACGAGGAGAAGGGAACTGATTTGGAATAAATGCTATGGGCAGTATGGAAGGAAGAAATCAGTGAGAGGTGAGAGATCCATCAGCAAGGGCCAACATGAGTGTGTATTGATCTAGTTGCCTAGCTCTACAACTTCCTATAAGAGTTCTCTGTGGCCCAGGATAAGAGAGAGTGGAGTCAAGTGACTGTGAGTTGGGGATTGGCATGGTAAGCCTGGCCAAAGGTTTTCAGGAAGCTGAAGCAATACAAGGCACTAAGGAGTTTGCACTGGGATCTATTCAGCCAGAAAGCAGCTAATGAACTAACTTAGTGAAGTTGGCCACTCTGTGAGATTAAAGATCCCAGCAAGGAAAGAGAGCAGTCTTGGGGTGATGAGAGGCAGTGAGGAAAATGGCAGATGAGGATTCTATGTTTGAGGTGGGAATTTAGAGATCTAAGAGGGATAACAATGAGGTTCCAGGTGCATCCATGCTGGCAGAAGCCTGATTAGAATGGAGACAATAACCTGTAGAGGCAAAGGAAAGCAAGGCATTGTGAGGTCAGGAAACTCACTTGAGATTTTTTTACCTGAGCTGACCTGCAACCACCCCAATAGGTCTTATTCGTATCATTTCCTGCCCTTTCTTCCCACTCTTTGTTCTTTTCAGCTTTTTCCCTTTGCGAATCTCTGCAACTCAAACTTTCTTATGAGCCTTGAGTGGAATGTTACCCATTCTTCCTTCTATAATTTTGTAACATTTTTGGCATCTCCTGTAATTAAGCTTTAAAAGGGTGGCTGACTCCCTGAATTTACTTCTACTAATTTTTTTTCTTGTTTTCTTTATACCATTGAAGAGACTCAGGCACTAATTTTTTAATGGCACAAAATCATTTTTGATCTTTTGTTGTACAGAAACATGTCTGGGATTTTGCTGTTAGTGGCTCCTCTAAAAAGAGGATTTCACAGCTGCCTTCATACTTTCATATTGCCATGATGAACTGGCAGCCTTCAGATCTGAGGAACAATTGTCATAAAGAGAAACATTTTCCCCACATAGGAAATAGTCATAAAGGAGAAGCCAAGAACTAATGATGGCAGGATATGAATACATTCACTGTACTATGCTCTTTAGTATCGGGACTGATGGATTCACCTACTCAAACATATTATTAAAAGGTAATATTGAACTTTTCAATGTTCTGGCAATGTACAAAGAACTTCAACTTCAGAAATGGGCCCAATTAATATTAAGTCTGTGAAAGGAAAGACTTGGTGTCCTCATTAAAATGACAAAAAACCCTCATTTCAGAGAGTGGGAACTATATTTTTTAGGTAAGGTCCCCTCAGTAGCATTTCAGGCGATCGCATTTTCTTTTGCTTGGTGACAGGTCCACACTGAGAAGATTATTATCTGCTCCCACTTGGCTGCAGGTATCTATCACTGCTCATCAGCATGCCCTTTCCCCCAGGACAAAAGCAGTCTCTCCTCCTCATTTTCTCAGAGGGAAAATATTTTTACATTTAAACTGGAGAATACACTTCTAATCATTCTCCTAGATCTCTTCCCTTTTCTCTTCCATGTATCTCCATGTGACGTGTAGAACATGAGCATAATTACTGACCTGCAGTACAAGAAGAAATAAAAGGAGGAAAATGAAATATCACTATTTCATATTGAGCCGTGTGGACTGCCAGAGGACAAACATGCAAACCAAAGCAGAAATAAATAATTGTTAATCTGTAGGAGTCACTTGATTTACAGAGTAACCTGTGTACTATTCGGCCAAACTCCAGCTCAAGATACTGTCCTTGGTACTCACCCCACAAGCAAATCAAATATTTCTTCCTCTGTTTGGCAGATAGTTAGTATGCCTTTTTCTATAGAGTTTTGTATATAAAAATAATCTTCACTCTTAGCATCTTCTTTTGATGTTGTGGTTGTTAGTGCTTGTCTGATGAAAAGTATCCCAACCACTGGAAAAGATGGCAAGGATAGATATTATTTGGAGTGCTTGGAATCCAAAAGACACAAAATCTGCATAACAACAAGAATTAAAATTAATAATAAAACCAATCATAAAATGAGTATGTCATGCCAAAGATCTTTTTGTAAGTTTTTAAAACTAAAGTGCAAGGTTTAAAACTGCTGTATCAGGACCATTGCATGGCCATCCACAGAAAACAAATGTGGATGCTAAGAACACCTCAACAACACTGGTAGTAGAAGATATTTCTAACCAGAACCCTTCCTATCACATTGCCACTTTCTGCTTTGGATAGATAATCTGACCACAGCAGCCTACATCAGGACATACTAGTTTTAGGAAAACCCCCATGTTCAAGGAATTGAATTAAACCCAGCACCTCTCTAAAGGCAGCTTCCTTTTAGGAGCAGGGAATGTTTTCACACTAATAGAGGGGTTTTTATATATATATATATTTGTCTTAGTCCATTTTATGTTGCTGTAAAGGAATACCTAAGACTGGGTAATTTATAAAGAAAAAAGGTTTATTTGACTCACAATTCTGAAGGCTGGAAAATTCAAGATTGAGTATTTACATCTGGTAAGAACCTCAGGCTGCTTCCACTCATGGCAGAAGGTAAAGGGGAGCCAGTGTAGGCAGAGATCATATGGTGAAAGAGGAAGCAAGAGGATAGGGGAGGTGTCAGGCTTTTTTATTTTATTTTATTTTTGAAATGGAGTCTCGCACTGTCGCCAGGCTGGAGTGCTGTGGCGCGATCTTGGCTCACTGCAACCTCTGACTCCCTGGTTCGGGATTCTCCTGCCTCAGCCTCCCCAGTAGCTGGGATTACAGGCACACACCACCATGCCCAGCTAATTTTTGTATTTTTAGTAGAGATGGGGTTTCATGTTGGCCATAATGGTCTCAATCTCCTGACCTCGTGATCCACCCACCTCGGCCTCCCAAAGTGCTGGGATTACAAGCATGAACTGAGCCACCGAGCCCAACCAGGCTCTTTTTAACAACTAATAGAGTGAGAATGCATCCCCCTCCCCAGGAAGGGCATTAATCTATTCATGAGGGATCCACCCTTATGACCTAAACACCTCCCACTAGGCTCAACACCACCACATTAGGGATCAAATTTCAATATGGGTTTTGCTGAGGAAAAATAAATCATAACCAAACCACAGCAATATTTCATCTTTGTAATGCACAAGTTCTTTCCATTCATTATTTAGAGGATGAATCTTCTCTTTGAAATTCCTTTAGATAAACCCTTCTTTCACCATTTATAGCTAATAATTTTTATGGTTTAATTTCTTTTTTTTTTGGAGACAGAGTTTCACTCTGGTTGCCCAGGCTGGAGTGCAATGGTGTAATCTCAGCTCACCGCAACCTCTGCCTCCTGGGTTCAAGGGATTCTCCTGCCTCACCCTCCCGAGCAGCTGGGATTACAGGCATGTGCCACCACAGCCAGCTAATTTTGTATTTTTAGTAGAGACAGGTTTCTCTGTGTTGGTCAGGCTGGTCTCAAACTCCTGACCTCGGGCCTCCCAAAGTGCTGGGATTACAGGCATGAGCCACTGCACCCGGCCAGTTTAATTTCTGTCACTTTTCTTTTACTTTCTTCTACCCAAAGTTCTTCCCTATAAGTAATTAAGAAAATTCATATCTTTGTCAAATTGCCTTTTAACTTTCTTATACATTTAATATACAAATTGTAAATTTGATCCATTTTTTATTTTTATTTTTTCATGTCAGAGTTTGATTTAGTCCTGCTGCAAACACATGGAATCTGAAAAGTTTAATGCAAACGGAATAGATTTCTTGGGATCTAATATTTTTTAAATTGCCTGATAGCTTACCCTCTAAGAAAACTTATTTAAGAGAGGCAAATTATTTTGGGAAATGAGTACAAGAGGTAGTAGTAGGAAGTTAAGGAAAATCACCACTACATATTGCGGAAATGTATTGGAACGCAAATATGGCCCAAAGAAAAAGCTCCACTGAAAAAAAATGTTGAATTCTGACCGTAGAACTAGCACCCTGCTCCCAGGTCAATAATTTGAACAAAAAAAATAAAAAAGACCTTGCTCAATCCTGAGGTTAGTGAAGGAATATAGGAGAGTTGTGTGTTAATGTAACTCCTGAAATCAAAGAGCAGTACTATTCAAAGGGCATAATGTCTTGATCTCAGGATCAAATATTCTAGACCTTGAGTCGAAGAATCTGCATTACAGTAGAAAAATGGGGAGTGCTTTATGCATGTGGATTGAGGGCACACCAGCAACCTACATGTGCAGCATTCTCTAAGCCATAATGACCATTCTCATCTCCCACTCAGGGCAGGAATAAGACTCTTCTCTTGCAGCACTCTGATAAGTTGGGTTTCTTCTTCTTCTTTGCAAATAATAGGGAAACTAAACATTTATACCTATTGCACCCCCAAAGCTGAAAGCAATAAAGAATGAACACATACAGCAGGCTGTTAGATGCATCTCTGTTTAGGAATTGCCTCAACATTGGGTTTCTATTGACAGAACAGAGGAAGTTGCCTCTGACTTTCCTCAGGCTCCCATTGTACCCTGGCTTAGCAGCCCACAGTTAATTTTAAGTGGCAAAAGAAAATTCCTCCAGGATAAGAAGTTAGATTTCTACTAAAACAGTGTTCTCCATAGGGTATATGAGCACATTCAACTGTCACTAGAAAAGAACCTGAGGGCGGACACACGGTGCCTACTGCTAGAAATCTTGCAGTTAGATTAGAATGGAAGAGTGTCTGAGTTTTTAGGTAATTTTAGACGTCAGGATATGGCTGACAGGTTATGTTCAGGGCCTACGCTTGATACTCTCAAAATACAAACAAAAATAACTGCCTAGAGAGAACATCCACGTCCTAAAAGACAAAACATTTTATCTGGGTGAAGGGATGACTTAACTCATGAAACTTGAGAACACAGAACAAAAACAAAAATAGTTTCCTTGAACATATTCAACTAGAAGGGCAAGGCATTTTCCTACATAAAACATTATAATTTTCCCAGTACTCCAAAGGTTTTCCAATAAATAATTTTTCAGTGAAAAGGCCTGGATCAAACCTAGAAGTGACACCAGTCCCCGACAAACACAAGTCACAGGTCCCTGTGCAGGTCTCAGGGTCGAGTCATCCAAGAACACCAACACTGCCATGAGCCTGGCCTGTGGTTTCATCTTTCTCAAAGGGACCAGCTGGAGGGTCCAAGCTGCTTTACAGAAGAGTTCTATCTGGTAAGCCCAGGTGGTGAACGAAGCCAAAGATGACAACATAAGAAGTGGTCAAAGGCAAGGTTTCCTAGCGCTGCCTTTGTCTTCTTCCCACCGCCTGGCCTGAGTGCTGAAGCTGGGCCCCAGGAGGGGAGTTCTTCAGTGGGGCCTGCTCACCCAGGCTGGAGCAAGTCCACTGGCCTGTCATGCAGGGAAGAGCTCTGGCAGGCTTTCTCCATAGCAGTACTTTGCTATGGGGTCCCAGTCGGTGTTCTCATGCTGCAGGCTCTGGGATGAGGTCCTGCTTTTGACCAGGCACAACTCCAAGTGATCTTTGACTGCCATAGAGAGGTTCTGGAATGCCACAGCTGCCCGATTGAGGAAGTGCTCCAGGAGAAGTTGCTTGCTGGGCTGCAGGCAGCCGGAGACACAATACTCAGCAGCCATTTGACCAGCAGCCATCGCTGCAGTACTGCTTTGTGCTAGAGACGTTGACGTTACAGCAGCCATTCACCAGCAATCCTTCCTCTCACAAACGTAGCTGAGTTCATCTGTGATGAGGTGTTTCCCTTTAATGGGGTTGCGGCACTGATTGCTGGGAGGACTGCTATTGCCGAAGTTAAACTGCACTTTCCACGGGATGGGCTGATCATGGTCTTGAACCTGCAGGGGAATTTCCATCCCTCACTGCCCTCTCCTCCTGCTTGGAGGTGCTGCTGAGGAAGTAGACAAGCGCAGCCCAAAGACCAGGGCGAGAACCCACTTCTTCCGCAGAAGCCGGCGCCACACCATGGCCGCCAGGTTCACCATCCCAGCGCGGATGTGGGGTGCGGCGGCCAGGGCATGAAACGCAGCAGGCCTCGCCCTTGGGTGCCAGGCAGCCCCATCCCTCCAGGCGGGCGCGGGCGCCAGGGCCTGCGGCCCAGTCTGCTTTAATCCGTTTTAAAAATGTCTCTTTTTCTGGGTTTTGTGTTCTGTTAGTAATCAAAAAAGGTATAAACTACAAATGTTTCCATTAATTTGGCGTGTAAACAATAGAAACTAGTGGGATCATATTTTTTAAACCATAGTCATAAGCCTGAAACTTGATTTTCTAAATTGTATTTTCTGGACTACATTGAAACTAGTGTTATTGACCTCTTTAATACCTATGGAAAACCCACCATAATTATTTGGTTCTCATTAAAAATAAGGTTGAGGAGATGGCTCAAAATAAAAGCCGCAAGGCTTTTTACCTAATTTATGTCTACCCTTACACAATTTTTTGCTTTCCACTTCATTCTACCTTTCATTCTAAAGGTACTCAATGAATGTTTGTTGAGTGAATGAAAATCTGATTAAATATTTTGAAATAGGCTTTATGATTTTTGAACTTGAAAATGTGCCCTAAACCATAAATAATTACATACAACCTAAGTTTCCTTCATTTTTTAAATTAATGTTTCTTTTTTAGAGCAGCTTATGTTCACAGCAAAATCAAATGGAAAGTAGAGAGTTTCCATATAATCTCTGTCCCTGTAGAAGCACAGTATCCCCCACTATCAACATCCTCCACCAAAATGGTACATTTTGTTACAATTGATTACAATTTGTTACTATTGATGAACCTACATTAACATATCATCATTACCTAAAGTTTATAGTTTACATTAGGGTTCATTCTTGGTCTTGTATATTCTTTGGGTTTTGACAAATTTAAAATGGTGTGTATCCACCATTGCTGTATCATACAGAATAGTTTCACTGCCCTAAAAATCCTCTGTGCTCCCCCTTGTCATCCCTTCCTCTTCACTAATCACTGGCAATGACTAATCTTTTTACTATCTCCAGTAAAAAGTTTTGCCTTTTCCAGAATATTATATAGTTGTAATCCTATAGTATGTAGCCTTTTCAGATTGGCTTTTTTCACTTAGTAATATACATTTAATTTTCTTTCATGTCTTTTCATGGCTTGATGGCTCATTTCTTTTTAGCACTGAATAATATTCCATTGTCTGGATGTACTGCAGTTTATCCATTCACTTACTGAAGAACATCTTCATTGCTTCCAACTTTTAGCAATTATGAATAAAGCTGCTGTAAACATCCATGTGCAGATTTTTGTGTGGACACAAGTTTTTAGTTCATTTGGATAAATGCTAAGGAGCATGATTGCTGGATAGTATGATAAGAGTATGTTTAGTTTTGTAAGAAACTGACAAACTGTCTGCTTACTTTGCATTTGTTTAATTTGTTCTTCTTGTTTTAGTTTCCTAAGGTAAAAGCTTAGATTATTAATGTTAGAACTTTCTTTATGTCTAATAGATGGATTAAATGCTATAAATTTCCCGCATAAGTACTGCTTTCACTGCATTTCACAAATTTTAATAACTTGTATTTTCATTTTCATTTATTTTAAAATACTTGTAAATTTTTCTTGAGATTTCTTTTTTAATCTATGTGTTACTTAGAAGTATACTGTTCAAACTCCATGTATTTAGGGAATTTCCAGCTATCTTTCTGTTACTGATTTCTAATTTACTTCCATTGTGATCTGAGAACATACATTGTAAAATTTCTCTTCTTTTACTTTTTAAGGTGTGCTTTATGGCCCATAATGTGGTCTCTCTTGGTTAAACTTCCATGTGAGTTGAGAAGAATGTGTAATCTGCTTTTATTAGATGAAATAGTCTATACATGGTAATTATATACAGTGGTTTGATGGTGGTGTTCAGTTCAACTGTGTCATTACTGATTTCTGTTTGCTGGATCTGTCCATTTCTGATAGAAGGGAGCTAAACTCTCCAACTGTAATAGTAGATTCATGTATTTCTCCTTGCAGTTCTATCAGTTATTCGCTTGTGTATTCTAATGCTCTGTTGTTAGGCTCATAAACAGTATTGGTATGTCTTCTTGGTGTATTAACCCCTTCAATAGTATGCAATGCCCCTCTTACTCCCTGATAAATTTCATTGCTCTGAAATCAACTCTGTCTGAAATTAATATAGCCACTTCCACTTTCTTTTAATTAGTGTCAAAATGGCATATCTTTCTCCATCTTTTTACTTTTAATCTATATGCATCCTATATTTAAAGTGGATTTCTTGTAGACAACCTATGGTTAGGTCTTATTTTTTAATCCACACTGACATCTGTCTTTTAATTGGTATACTTAGACAATAATTTTTAAAGTGATTATTGATATAGTTGCATAAATATCTACCATATTTGTTGCTATTTTCTTTTGGTTACCCTTGTTTTTTGTTTCTAGTTTTGTCTTCTGTACTTGTTCCGCCTTTGTATTTTTAATTGAACGTATTATATTATTCGATTATTTTCTCCTTTATCATATCATTTATACTTCCTTTTTCACATTTTTTGGTGGTTGCCGTAGATTATATACATTTACAATTAATTCAAGCCCACTTTCAAATAATGCTATATCATTTCATGCGTACTACAAGTATCTTATAATAGCAAAATGCTTCTGATTCTCCCCTTCCACTTCTTGTATCATTGCTGTCATTTTTTTTTCACTTGTCCATAAGCATACATAAATACATACAGGAATACTTCACCTCACAGATATTACAGGTTCCGTTTCAGACCATTGCAATAAAGCTAATATTGCAATAAAGCAAGTCATATGAATTACTTGGTTTCCCAGTTCATATAAAAGTTGTCTACATTATACTGTAGTCTTTTAAGCATAATGCCTAAAAAAATGTACATACCTTAATTTTAAAAGACTGTATTGCTAAAAAAAAAATATGCTAACTATCATCTGAGCCTTCAGCAAGTTGTAATCTTTTTGCTGGGGGAGAATTTTGCCTTTATGTGGATGGCTGCTGACTGATCAAGTTGGTGGTTGCTGAAGGTTGATGTGACTGTGGCAATTTCTTCAAATAAGGCAATAATGTATACTGCATCAATTGACTCTTCTTTTCATTAAAGATTTAGCTGTAGTATGTAATGCTGTTTAATAGTATTTTACCCACAGTAGAACTTTTTTCAAAATCGAAGTCAATCCTCTCAAACCCCATAACTGCTTTATCAACTACATTTGCGAAATATTCTAAATCCTTTGTTGTCATTTCAACAATGTTCACAGCATCTTCATCAGGAATAGATTCCATCTCAAGAAACCATTTCTTTGCTCATCCATAGGAAGCAACTCCTTGTTCATTAAATTTTTATCCGGAGGCTCCAGCAATTCAATCCATATCTTTAGGCTCCACTTCTAATTCTAGATGTCTTGCTATTCCCACCACATCTGCCATTACTTCCTCCACTGAAGTCTTGAACTCCTGAAATTCATCCATGAGAGGTGAAGTCAACTCCCAGACTCCTGTTAATATTGATACTTTGACCTCCTCCCCTGAATCATGAACGTTCTTAATGGCATCATGAATCCTTTCCAGAAGGTTTCCAATCTACCCAGATCCATCAAAGGAATCACTATCTATGGCAACTATGGCCTTATGAAATGATTTTTTAAAATAATAAGACTTGAAAGTCAGAATGACTTCTTGATCCACAGGCTACAGAATGGATGTTGTGTTAATAGGTGTGAAGACAACATCTGTTTCCTTGTACTTCTCCATCAATACTCTTGGGTGACTATGTGCATTGTCGACAGCAGTAATATTTTGAAAAGAATATTCTTTTCTGAGTAGTAGGTATCAACAGTGGGCTTAAAATATTTGGTAAACCATGCTATAAACAGATATGCTGTCACCCAGACTTAGTTGTCCATTTCTAAAGCACAGGAAGAGTAG
Organism: Macaca fascicularis; assembly: GCF_037993035.2. Classification (NCBI taxonomy): domain Eukaryota; kingdom Metazoa; phylum Chordata; class Mammalia; order Primates; family Cercopithecidae; genus Macaca; species Macaca fascicularis. The sequence goes on along the minus strand of NC_088395.1, from coordinate 136,924,968 downwards.
ATTTAGCATAATTTTTTTTTTTTTTTTTTTTTTTTTTTTTTTTTTTTTTTTTTTTTTTGAGATGGAGTTTCGCTATTGTTGCCCAGGATGGAGTGCAGTGGCGCAATCTCGGCTCACTGCAACTTCCGCCTCCCGGGTTCAAACGATTATCCTGCCTCAGCCTCCTGAGTAGCTGGGATTACAGGCACCTGCTACAAAGCCCAGCTAATTTGTGTATTTTTAGTAGAGATGGGGTTTCACCATGTTGGCCAGGCTGGTCTCGAACTCCTGACCTCGTGATCCACCCACCTCAGCCTCCCAAAGTGCTGGGATTACAAGTGTGAGCCACTGTGCCTAGCCTCATTATAATTCTTAAGGCCCTAGGATTTTTGGAATAGTAAATGAGGATTGGTTTCAACTTAAATTCACGAGCTGCATTAGCCCCTCACAAGAGTCAGTCTACTTTTTGAAACTTTGAAGCCAGGCATTGACTTCTCTCCAGGTATGAAAATCCTAGATGGCATCTTATTTCAATAGAAGGCTGTTTTGTCTATATTGAAAATTTATTGATTAGTGTAGCCATTTTCATCAACTGTGTTAGCCAGATTTTCTGAATAACTTGTTGCAGTTTTTACATCTCCACTTACTACTTTACCTTGCGCTTTTATATTATAGAGATGGCTTCTTTCCTTAAACCTCATGAACCAGCCTCTGCTAGCTTCCAGCTTTTTCTTTGCAGCTTCCTCAGCTCACCTCTCTCAGCCTTCATAGAATTTAAGAGAGTTAGGGCCTTACTCTGGATCAGGCTTCAGTTTAAGGGAATGTGTGGCTACTTTGTTCTTCTATGAAAGTCACTAAAACTTTCTCCATATCAACCATAAGGCTATTTCACTTACTTATCATTCTTGTGTTCGCTGGAATAGCACTTTTAATTTCCTTCAAGAACTTGTCATTTGCATTCACAACTTGGTTAACTGTTTGGTGCAAAAGGCACTGCTTTCAGCCTCTCTTGGCTTTTGACATGCCTTCCTCACCACACTAAATCATTTATAGCTTTGATTTAAAGTGAGAGACGTGTGACACTTCCTTTTACTTGAACACTTAGAGACCACTAAAGGGGTATCAATTGACCTAATTTTAATATTGTTGTGTCTCAGGGAATAAGAAAGCCCAAGGAGAGGGAGAGAGATGGGGGATTGTCTGATCAGTGGAGCAGTCAGAACACACACATTTACCAAGTTTGCCGTCTTCTATGGGCACAATCCATGGCACCCGAAAGAATTACAGTGGTAACGTCAAAGATCACTGAACACAGATCACTATAAAAGGTACAATAATAATGAAAAAGTTTGAAATATTGTGATAATTACCAAAATGTGACCCAGAGAATTATCAAAATGTGAGCACATGCTGTCAGAAAAAAATGGCACCAATAGATTCGCTTGACACAGGGTTGCCACAAACCTTGAATTTGTAAAAAAAAAAAAAAAAAAAAAAAAAAAAAAAAAAAGCCTGTGAAGTTCAGTAAAGCTAAATGCAATAAAATGAGGCCTGCCTGTATACAAGTTCAGTATCCCCTATCCACAATGCCTAGGACCAGAAGTTTTTTGACGTTGGATTTATTTTTTTTTTTTTTTGATTTTGGAATATTTGCATTGTACTTACTGGTTCAGCATCCCTAATCTGAACATTCGAAATCCAAAACACTCCAGTGAGCATTTCTCGTGAGCATAACCTTTGAGCATCTTGTTGGTACACAAAAAGTTTCAGATTTGGGGGCATTTCAGATTTTGGATTTTGCATTATAGATTGTCAACCTGTATATACATATTTATGCATACATAAATGAATACATTGTTGCTATTGTTATTTTGAAAAGTTATATGCTATAATAGATCAGTTAAGAAGAAGAAAAATAAAACTTTTGGGGGGGGTTGTTTTTTTGTTTTTTGTTTTTTGTTTTTTTGTTTTGTTTTGTTTTTTGAGACGGAGTTTTGCTCTTCTTGTCCACGCTGGAGTGGAATGACATGATCTCGGCTCACTAAATCTCCACCTCGCGGGTTCAAGTGATTCTCCTGCCTTAGCCTCCTGAGTAGCTGGGATTACAGGCGCTTGCCACCACACCTGGCTAATTTTTTGTATTTTTAGTAAAGACGGTGTTTCACCATGTTGGCCAGGCTGTCTTGAACTCCTGACCTCAGGTGATCTACCCACCTCAGCCTCCCAAAGTGCTGGGATTACAGGTATGAGCCACTGCGCCCAGCCAAAAGTTTTTATTTTACCTTCACTTTTTCATTCTTTGATACTCTTCCTTTCTTTATGTAGATCCAGATTTCACAGGGTACAGAATTCTAGGTTGTTGATTTTTTTTTCTCTTAACTCCATAAATATTTTATTCCACTTTTTATTTGTACAATTTCTGAAAAGAAGGCAGATGTAATGCTTATTTGTGCTCCTCTATAGGTAAAGTGTTTGTTTCCCTTGTGGTTTCTTTCAAGATTTTTTCTTTATTTTGATTTTCTTAAGTTTGAATATGATATGCATAGGCAGAAGGGGTTTTTGGCATTTAATCCTGTCTCGTGTTCTCTGAACGTCCTGGATCTATGGTTTGGTGTCTGACATTAATTTGGGAGAAATTCTCAGTCATTATTGCTTCAAATATTCTGTTTCTTTCTTTCTTCTCCTTCCAGCTATTCCCATTACACATGTTTCCACCTTTTGTAGTGGTCCTATAGTTCTTGGATATTCTGTTATGTACTTTTATCAGTCTTTTTTTATTTTCAACTTTTATTTAAAGTTCAGGGGTACATGTGCAGGATGTGCAGGTTTGTTACATAGCTAAATGTGTGCCATTGTGGTTTGCTGCACAGATCACCCCATCACCTAGGTAATAAGCCCAGTGTGCATTAGCTGTTTTTCCTGATGCTGTCCCTCCTCCCAGCCCCTACCCTCCAACAATCCCCAGTGTGTGTTGTTCCCTCCCATGTGTCTATGTGTTCTCATCATTCAGCTTCCACTTATAAGTGAGAACATGCAGTATTTGGTTTTCTGTTCCTGCGTTAGTTTGCTAAGGATAATGACTTCTAGCTCCATCCATGTTCCTGCAAAGGACATGCTCTCGTTCCTTTAAATAGCTGCATAGTATTCTGTGGTGTATATGTACCACATTTTCTTTATCCAGTCTATCATTGATGGGCATTTGGGTTGATTCCATGTCTTTGCTATTGTGAACAGTGCTGCAGTGAACATACACATGCATGTGTCTTTATAATAGAATGATTTATATTACTTTGGGTGTATACCCAGTAATGGGATTGCTGGGTCAAATGGTATTTCTGGATCTAGGTCTTTGAGGATTCACCACACTGTCTTCCACAGTCTTTGAAGTAATTTATACTCCCACCAACAGTGTAAAAGCTTTCCTTTTTCTCCACAACCTTGCCAGCATCTGTTGTTGTTTTTCTTTTTGTTTTTGCTATGGTCTGAATGTATGTGTCCCCCAAAATTCATATTGAAACTTAATCAGCAATGTGCTATTAGTAGATGAGGCCTTTGAGAGGTGATTAGGTCATAAGGGCAGAGCCCTTATGAATGGGATTAATACACTTATAAAAGAGACCCCAAAGAGCCACTTGTCCCTTCCTAATGTGAGGACACAGGTGGAAGGCACCATCTATGAACTAGGAAATAGGCCCTCACCAGACACCAAAGCTACTGGCACCTTGATCTTGGACCTCCAAGCTTCCAGAATTGTGAGAAATAAATTCCTGTTGTTCATAAGCTACCCAGTTTGTGGTATTTGGTTATAGCAGTTAAAACGGACTAAGACAGGTTTTCAGTTTTGGAATTTTCTATTGCCGTATCCTCAAGCTCAGGGATTATTTCCTTAGTTATGTCCAGTCTAATAGTTACCCCATCAAAGGCATTCTTCATTTCTACTAGTGTTTTTGATCTCTAATATTTGATTTTATTCTTTCTTTGAATTTCTTCTTTCTGCTTTTATTATCCATCTGTTCTTGTATGTTGTCTAATTTTTTCTTTAAAGCCCATTGCATATTAATCCTAGTTTTTAAAAAAAAATTATCAGTCTGATAAGTTCAGCATCTCTTCCATATCTGAGTCTGGTTCTGGTGTTTTCTGTATCTCTTAAAACTGTGTTTTCTACTGTTTAGTATGCCTTGTAATTTTTTTGTTAAAATCTGGGCATGATGTACTAGGTGAAAGAAACTCTCATAAGTAGCCCTTTAGTAATATGGTGGTAAGGTATGGAGGAAGGGAAAGCATTCTCTAGTTCTATGATTAGGTCTCAGTCTTTTGGTGAACCTGTGTCCCTGAACTGTGAACTTCACCAGTGCTTCTCAGTTTTATCCCACTCCCACCACCACCCCCCTGCACACACACACACACACACACACACACACACACACACCCCTTTGGTGGGACAGGATGGCTGGAGGGGACTGGAGTTGAATATTTATCTTCCCCCAGGTCTGTTAGGCTCTGCTAAAATAGTTTTTCCTGAGAGCAGGCCTTGTGAAGACCAAAATGGTCTGCAATTTCAAAATTGTTCCTTTTCCGCTTCCCCTGTCAGAAACATGAGATTTTTCTCTGATATTTACTGTGAGGAACTGGTATATCTCCTGGAGGTAAAACTTACGAATGTGTGGGAGCTCTCCAATGATTGGGTCCTCCTGGAGTGTTTGTTTGTTTGTTTTGAGGCCGAGTCTTGCTCTGTCACTCAGGCTGGAGTGCAGTGGCACGATCTCAGCTCAGTGCAACCTCTGCCTCCCAGGCTCAAGCAATTCTCCTGCCTCAGCCTCCTGAGTAGCTGGGATTACAGGCACGTGCCACCACACCAAGCTAATTTCACAGACTTGTCCACACAGCCTCCAGCAATTGCTTAATTACAGCTTAGGTTTTCCTACCCAAGGACTGGGTCCCCTGGAGGTTTCTGCTCATGGGTTTTTGGTCCAGTAAATTGTGATTCTCTATATTCACCTGTCTGTATCTCCAGTTTTGTTTTGGGGGCAGCTGTTTGCCCTATAACCTCACTTCACTAACAAATATAAAAAAGAGTTGTTGATTTTTCAGGTTGTTCAGCTTTTTACTTGTTATTACGACAGAGTGGCAGCTTCTAAATGTCCTTACACGCCAGACTGGAAACTGGAAATCTTGTGTCTTAGTTTTTACATTTATCTTTCCTCTGTGGGACGAGTCAATGCTATAGTCATGTGTGTGTGTGTGTGTGTGTGTGTGTGTGTGTGTGTGTGTGTGTGTGTGTGTGTTTCAAATTGTTGGTTAACAGTTATTTGAAAAGAAGTACATGAAAACGTGCATATTAAGAAATCTTGGGCCAGGTGCGGTGGCTCACACCTGTAATCCCAGCATTTTGGGAGGCTGAGGCAGGTGGATCACAAGGTCAGGAATTCGAGACCAACCTGGCCAATATGGCAAAACCCCATCTCTACTGAAAATACAAAAAGTAACCAGGCATGGTGCAGGCACCTGTAGTCCCAGCTACTCAGGAGGCTGAGGCAGGAGAATTGCTTGAACCCAGGAGGCAGAGGTTGCAGTGAGCCAAGATGGCACCACTGCACTTCAGCCTAGGCGACAGAGTGAGACTCTGTCAAAAAAGAAAAAAAAAAAGAAAAAAAGAAAAGAAAAGGAAAAAAAAGGAAGGAAGGAAAGAAAGAAATCTTGAAATGCAATTGCATATTCACTAACACAACTCTATCTGTGCCTCATATTTCCTTTTCCGGGCTCCCATATTTGTGTGCTCTCATAACCGTGTCCCTCAGCATTTGCTTTCCAGCCTGCTAACCTCTGGCACTACTTTGATTCTTCATTACTCCCCCTTACATTTTCAGTAAAAATAAAATGAGTGTAACTGAAGTTAGAATCTGACTCTTTATACAAAGCTATGGAGCAGCAGGAAATTCTGAGGTTAAGTTTCTCAATGCTACATTCTTTAAAAACATCTGTCAGCAACATTATTGTGTAGGCAGTTGTCGGTTCAAGGGAATTGGTCCTGTATTTTATTATTACAGGGCTGTTACCATTTCCTACATTTCAAATAAAAGAAATTGATGTTACCTCAAAATATCTTAGTTATATCTGAGGTGGAGAATGAGGAATATGATGTGAACTTTTGTGTGTTGGAATCCTAGTTCATTTATAAAAGTGGGCCTGTGTGCTTTTGTGTCCATCTCTTGCTGACATGGCCAACTCAAACCTAAAGTTCTTCATCAAGAGGAAGAACCAACCTTTTTGTGGTATTCAGATGAACCACAAATGAATCTGGATATATGGTTTCATATTTTATATTGATTGTTTAGCCTTAGTATCACAGGCAGAAGCTCTGAAGGAAGAAAATGACAGCCTCCGTTGGCAGCTCGATGCCTACCGGAATGAAGTAGAACTGCTCAAGCAAGAACAAGGCAAAGCCCACAGAGAAGATGACCCAAACAAAGAACAGCAACTGAAACTCCTGCAACAAGCCCTGCAAGGAATGCAACAGGTAAAGGCATTTTGGTTTTCTGAGCTTCTGGGTAGAATAGCATCAGCTTCTCACCTGTAGAAGAGTCCCCTGCAAGCAAATCGAATATCAAACCTATTCTTCTTCTTGATGTAATATTATCTGGCATGGCTGAGGAAGGAATTATTGTTGTGGTTAATTAAATATTCCAGTTAATACAGAGATAGCAATGGATTGCCAATTTTCAAAGAATGAGCATTAAATGAAAAATATTTAACATTAGACTACACTGAACATAATCTAATCTTTTCCTTATGCTTCAGAAGGTACTTAGGGATCTAGACAGGGCCTCAGGGTCTTTACGAAGAACCTCAATTATTTAGATATGAAAAAATGCTGATGAACACATATCTAGTTGATAGAATACCAAGAAATATAGCCTTTTAAAAGGAATGGCAGGAATCTACCCTTGATTTGAGTAGAAATAGGTACATTATAGGTTTTTAAGTGTCAATGCTTTGAGCGCATAATACCAACTTGTTTTTATTTTGTTTTGTATTAACAGTCACTTATGTGAATGAGTTTACCTGTGCATAATTCAAAGTGTAAAAAGCAAAGTAAATAAATACACCCAACTGTGATTGCATTCACAGAAGTGTAGCAGATGTTCAACATCTAGGAGTTTTATGTAACCATCACCACAGTGATTCTACAGTTTAAAAGTTATCAACAGCTGCCTTCACTATAGTAAAGGAGTAGTGCCTCTGAGTAAGGCCACTGTTGTCTTCTGTCATGCTAGACTACCAGCCATTGTCCTTATACCGTAAATTGTGCAATAGTTTTTAACTGTATGCCTTGAAATTATCTAGGGCAAAGCTAATTGCTGGTTGGAAATTACAAATCATGAACAATGGTCTATTCTGGCACTAGGAACCCTAAGTTATTCTTTCTGCCACCATTGTCTTCCTATACAACAAGTAATATGACATTAATATTTCACCTTTTCTGTTAACAAAATGTGTGAAGTAGTGCTCACCTTCCTTTTACCATCACCATGGAGTTTAATTAGAACATGTAAATTATATCATAGATCTTTCTATGGAAAAAATGCACCTCCTCACCTACACTTCAAAGAATTTTGACAATGTACATTGTACCATGCTTTTTAGCCCTTCCAATGGTCTTTTGCAAGCCTCTGAAAAGCACGACTTTGGAAATATTTTTGTTGTTGCTGTTTTTCCCCTCTTTGATTTTCAAACCATTTCACATAAGGATAGTTCTGCTACTTAAATGAAATTCAAAAATGATGAAATTTTATTTTGTTTCATCACTTCAAAGACCTCAGTGAGAATTAGGTCTCTACCTCTTAAAAATAATTTCACTCGTTTTGATTATTTTGTATTGAAAAAAAATGCCTTGTAAACGATGATAAAATTTCTCCCATCTTATCTCAAAAGATGTATAGTATAATAAGGTGTGTAAGGACATGAACTCTGGGGTTGACCCAACCTGCTTTTAAATCCCAGCTCTGCTACTGACTATCTGAATGGCATTAGGGAAGCCACTTAACCTCTCCTAGCCTTAGGGATCATAGTAACATAGGGTCATTGTGAGGCTTAATTGAGACCGTGCATATAAAACCCTTAGCACAATGCTTAGTACATATTAGGCACTCAAATAAATATTATTTGTTGAAATTATTAGTAATGAAAATATTAGTAATTAGCTAAATATAGCTTCCTGCCTACTTATATGGAAACTAACATATGTAAAATTTGGATTCTTTACTACTTTCCTCATAGAAATTGAACTTGGCTTGGCAAATGGCTATTTGCAAGAATGCTGTACAACATTACATTTACTTCTATGCAGCAATCAAAACATTGCCCACACAGTATTAACTGCACCCTACTTTGACCCCCGCCCAGAATAGGGAAGAAGTTAAGTGACTGGATCAATTAGTTTCTCAGGACCTTTCTCAAATATTAACAAGTTCAAAGGAATTTCTTAAGAGCCAGATAAAATAATGTAAAGTGAAAATATCTTGATTTGCCCAATCTCTTTATGGAAAAATGTTCGTGTGTGCTGGAGGAAAGTGAGGCAGGCCCACCTGATATATCTAAATTCAGCCAGGGATTTTAAATGAAGTGTGGCTCCATAATTCATAAATTGATTGTCTTTGGTCTTTCTTATAGCATCTACTCAAAGTCCAAGAGGAATATAAAAAGAAAGAAGCTGAACTTGAAAAACTCAAAGATGACAAGTTACAGGTGGAAAAAATGTTGGAAAATCTTAAGGAAAAGGTACATGCGCCCTAAGTGAACCTTTTTCCTTGCCCCTTTACCTACTTTTCAGTGACAATGAAAATGCCCTGGAAGTTATGCTCTAAAATCGATGGGGAATGTTTGGCTGATTGCAGATTAAAAGCCCCTCTCGGGGGTAATTCTTATACTAAGGGCTTTGCTTTTAGGTATGAGTCCTTGGCATTTCTAAGGGTTCTGGAGTGTACACCTTTCAATGAATAAGTAGTCGGTTCATCCCTAAAATTCCTCAGTCTTCTGTCTTGGAGACGACCAGAGTACACACCTCTTCCCTGCTTCATCTTGTCAAGCAAATAGCAACATAGAAAACTCATGTGACACAAAGTACCTTTAATCAAGCATCTCATTAAAGGAAGAAACACAAGTGCAGCTAGCACATTGGCATTTCTTTGCAGCTAGTCAATTTAGTGTAATAATGAGCAACTGCAGATGAGAGGAATAGCCAATACCAAGAAGAGGGAAACCTTGGGGAAAAAAATGAGACACAGTATTCTAAAGCTAGAAGCCAAGATGGGACTTTATCAAGTGAGAGCTCTCAGCAATAAGAACCACCAATGAGGACCAGAGAGTCTAACATCTGGATGGAATCGTATATCACAACCATGAATCAGGTGCCCATTCTATTCCAGGTGTGTAAAGTCAACCTCTCCAATCTCCTTGATGCATCAATATTCAGCTGACGTTATCCTCTGAAAAGGGAAGCCCATTGACCAGAACTTTCTTGTTTTGATATCTCTAAAGGAAGAGAAGATTAGGAGCTTGGACCGAGAGTCAGAAATCAACAGTGATACAGTTCCTCAAGAACATATTCTCTTTATCTTCTGTTCTCAGCTCAGGAAGATGCAGTGCATACAGGCCCTGAGTGTGTTTACCAGCACAGTGCCTTCCCCTAGAGTGCCATTAAGAACTGGCAACCTTGGTGTAGCTGAAACAAATGATTGAAAGTGTTTTCTTCTAGAGGCCATTTGCAACGTGCTTTTAATTCTTCCACTTCATAAAACCAACTCACGTTCCAGTTTTGTGGGCACTATTAAAGAAACAAGCATAATCCCAGAGAAATTCATTTATCAAGCATTTAATTGAAAAGCGCCAAAGCTGCTCTACTTATCAGGACTTTCCTCATACCATCAGGGCTTCTAAAATGTCCCAGAGCTGCCACATTTTGCTTCCTGCATAAAATGGATTATGTAGCCAGAAGACTGTAGATAGACATGGGGTTATGCTCATGACATTATGCTTAGAATTGCTCTTCAGGATTGACATCACAATTTGCCCTAAGGACATTTTTTTGTGTAAGTAGCTTTCTGGTTTGTAAAGTATTTCATTTAAAGAAGTAAGAGGTAAGAGGTCAAATGGCATAGAAGAAACTTACCATATTGTGCCTAAGGACAAGTGTTTCCCATTTGGAAACTGAATAGACCGTGAAGTGTTGGCTGATGAGGACGGGGAAAAGATCCAACTGATAATCCAAAAAAACAGTGAGTCAAAATATGTTTTTCCCTGTTATTTTAAGCAAAGGTTCTTTTAGAGAAATTCATGACAGTTCATTATAAACTGATCTTCTCTGGGAAGCTGATTTGTGACCAAATATTTCAACCTGACACAATTAGGTTAGGAAGCAAAGTACCATCACATTAGACTGCAAAAATAATTTCAGGTTGAAAGGAAAGCAGTAAGTTTTGGTGAGGAGGCATCTCTTTTTTTATTTGCTTTTGTTTGGGTTTCTTGACAGTAAGCTACAGGGTGAGTTATTGTCAGTGTTTTGCAATATAACAATGTGACTTATGTCTGTCTTACTGCGGAAAGAACTAAGCTCTTTGAATCTGCTAGTAAAATTCAAGGTGATAAGCATCCCTTCAATGTACCTTCTAATTTTTTAAATGCCAGCTATAATAAAATTGAAGTCAGGTTTAAGTAAGGCTGCAGTTCTATTCAAGATGGCTAAAACTTCCCAGAATATTTTCACATCTTAAATCAACCCCAATCTGTTAAACTCTCACACTTAAGAAACGGCTTACCATATCATTTAATGTTTTAAGGGGGTCGGAAGCAGATGTGAAGCCCGTGGCTTAGAAGTGAGCTAGTAGTTTAAATCAAACTTGGCATAATGGTTACTGCCTGGATTGAATTCTAAAGGCCAAAGATTGAGTAGGTCATCAAGAAAGGGTTCCCCTCTGACTACAGCTAGGAAGCCTGTAAATTCACAAAACAACATGTCTTGCGGCATAGACCATTCATTTCACTCAGAGACAGCATCCTGGAAGCTTTGAAGACATCTTTAAAGAAAACAGAAGGAATCCTGTCCCTGCTAAGGGTTTGTGGAAAGGAAGAAGTGAAAATGCATCTGAGTCAGCCATGATCTGCCCCCCCAAGGAGCATTTCAGCAGCATTTTCTTTTCAGCAGTAAAAGAAGCAGTGATTTCTTTTATTCCTTCTTCTGAAAGCTTTTCCTTCACATTTATAATAACAGAAAAGATATTCTCAGTACCCAAAGAGAGAAAGAAAGAGCCATGAAAGGTCTGGAGGTATTTTTCAGTTTGATTGCTGGTCATGGATTTCACCTGAGTTTCTCTTATGACACCTTCCTGCTACACTCTGAAAGAGAAAAATTTTCCACAACAAAGAAGGCCATTGACTAATGCTATTTTTTGTCATGGGCATTTCTTGCTGTAAAGTCAGGAATATTCTAACTGATAATGTCCTTATCAGAGAGAGAGAGAGAGAGAGTAGTAAATGAAAAAATGAAAACTAATTTTTAGTTCAAAAACCAACAGTTGGTTAACTATGAGTGGAAAGAAAGCTCTAAGTTTTAGTCCAAAAACCAACAGTTTATTAACTATCAGTGGATTGGCAATGTAGCCAATGTAGATTCTCCGTTGAGATGGGACTTACCATTAACAGAGTGTGGACCTAAAACTGTAAAAAAAAAAAAAAAAAAAAAAAAAAAAAAAAAAAAAAAAAATGGTCCTTTTAACAGTGGGATGAAATCCTGGCTCCACTTCCTTGCAGTGTGATCTTAGTCAATTTACCTGAGCCTCACTTTCATCATCTGTAGAATGGAGATAACACTTATCTAACAGTGCCTAGCATCTTGTTAGTATACCATAAATGTTGGGTCTAGTTGCCCAGATTGCTTGTATAAAGTCAAGATGAAGGCAGAAAAAAAAAAAAAAAAAAAAAAAAAACTGGTGAAGGTAAATGTTTAAATGTTTCTGTGTTTTGGAGCCCTAAAAATAAGCTTTGGAATATCTGTGATGCTTTTGTAATTTATGATGTTTTCCCTCCCATTCAGTAATCTAAATTGAACAGTATTGCTTTTATAGTCCTGAGTTAAGTTACCTGTTGTGTAGTTAATTGAAACCAACTCTATTGCCAAATAAAGTGAACTGACCTGGGAAGCATGTTGTGTCCACAGGAAAGCTGTGCTTCTAGGCTGTGTGCATCAAACCAGGATAGCGAATACCCTCTTGAGAAGACCATGAACAGCAGTCCTATCAAATCTGAACGTGAAGCACTGCTAGTGGGTAAGGAAGCTAATGCACACATGCCACGTACAATGCCTGGGTACAATGGAGGAGGGGAGGGCTTTACCTAAGATTAACAAGCACACATCAAGCATTTATGAAGCATGGCAGCGCAAGAACTCAGAGTTCTGAAGATGATAGGTTAAGAACAACTACAAATTTCCAAATTTAACAGCAGCTGCCAGCCCCCCTCACACTCCTTGTAGCCACTGCCATGTCAAGCAGTCAAGCATGTCAGTACAAGCACTAAGCTAAGAGGGGTCAGCTGGAGAAACACACTGTAGATTTTTTTTAAATATCTGTGCAAGGATAGATAAGCCCTCTCATGTCCACTCAGGGGGCTAGTGCAGACCCTACTTGGCAGAGAGCTTTTCCAGAGAGCCTCTGGAGCAAGTATAGGCAAGTTTTTCCAGGTTACTAACTAAGCTATTTTTACACTTCTGACACCAAATGACAAGGGATTATTTGTTTGTTTGTTTGTTTGTTTGTTTTAACCTCCTGACACCAGATGCATGGTGTCTTTTCCAACACTACATCTCCAACTCTTCAATACCAAGTGGGTGTCCTACAGTTGAATTCCGTTCTCACACTCACTACCCAAAGTTAGAGTTTAACGTTAGACTCCATGGGTTTAAGGGCTCAGTCCCGGAAGACTGCCCTCTCTATAGATGCCAGTCTCAAATATAGGGTCTCCAAGTATCCTCTACTTCTGTCTGATTTGGCTACAAAGTCAGGGGTTTCCACAATACCCACCCCAGGTTTGATAATTTGCTAGAGTGGCTCACAGAACTCAGGAAAGTACCTTACTTACTCCTACCGATTTAGTATAAAGGATACAATGGAAGAGGTATATAGAGCAAGGTACTTCGAAGGGGTATGCGGAGTTTCTATACCTTTTTGGGTGTGTATCTTGTTGTGTTTGCCAACCAGAAACCCCTCTGAACCCCATCGTTTCAGAGTTCTTATGGAGGCTTCATTATATAGGCATGATTGATGAAATCACTGGCTATTGGTGATTAACTCAGTCTCCAGCCACTCTCTCCTCCCTGATGTTCCAACTCTCTGATCATGCCTAAGTCTTTCTGATGGCCAGCCCCAATTCTAAAGCTATAAGGGGCCCCCAGCTACCCGTCATCTTAACTCTTATCACTCCAGAAATTCCAAGGGTTTTAGGAGCTGTGTGCCCTGGGGACCAGGGACAAAGACCAGATATTTATTTTTTGATTATATCACAGTGGCAGATGACTCAGGAAGCTGCGGTGTGTTGGACGCTAGTGGGCTTTGATGAGGTTCATGCTAGCATTGCTCTCTGTAAAAAGTCATTCAGAAAAGCAAGATGGCACAAATGTTTAAAGAATCAGACAGACCTGGCTTCCCATCTTGACCCCACCATTTCTTCTCTGAGCTTCAGTTCCTCCATCTGCAAAATGGACATAATGATATTACCGACCCAAAAGGGCAGTTGTGAGTATTAAATACAGTAACTCACCTAAATCACTTAGCATAGTCCCTGGTCCATAGTAAGCCCTCAGTAAGTAGAAAACATTTTACACTTCACAGCGCTATTAACCAATGCTGGTTAACTTTATATTCCATTTGGAGAACAGTGGCAGATTGAGGCTGTAAAATATTTAAGAGGGGCTAATCATTTAAGAGTGACTGGTCTTGGGCCACAGCAGATAATCCCAGCTGCCATCTAGGAAGCTGAGCTATACAGTAGCCCCACTCTAGTCTCAAAAGCCCTCCACACTGACTGGCTTCTGCATATTTTTAAGATATCTCTGCCTCCTTTGGTAATGGGTATTATCCTCAGATTTAACACTTTGATATGTTAATAAAGATGCACAGGGGGACCTGCCATTGAATCTTCAAGAAAAGTGACAACTTATTACAACTTATTAACGTCTTCCAAGTTCTTAACAAATTGGCATGGCAACAGGGAGACCTGTCAGAGAAATGCTGGGGATAGAAGGAAGCCTCTGTGAATGGATAGTCCTAGAAAAAAAGATTCTTAAAATAAGTGTTTCTTGTTTTGTTTTTTCAAGAAGGTAGTCTTGGGCTGGCACAGAGAAAGGAAAATCTATTTTTCAATCAGCTTTTTGGGTGTGAACCCACAAAATCGCTTGTTTTTAAACCTCTGGAGTTATTTATTGGCATTTGACAGCCTTTCTTGGCCAGGACATCTAGAATTTCTTCAAACATGGAATGTCTTCTTCAGAATTTAAGTTTCTCAGCCAGAATCAATGTTTAGAACTTCAATTTACCTAGCCATTTAAGAATAAAGTAATGTTCTAAGTAATAGCATCCCTTTTGAACAGATTTTGAGCCCTGCCATCAGTTCCTTCTGGAACCCCTCTCCAACTTACCCCCTTGATTGAACTTCAAACACCAATTTAAACCTGTGTTAGTCTTTTGTCAGCCTCTTAAAGGGACAGACAAGTTGTAGTTTAGAAACCAAATCAAATTTTGCTTTTATTTCCTGGCAATTTTCAACAAACTCAATTCTGGGTCTATTTGATGCACTTAAGATCTTATGAAAGGAGGTGAACTCAAAACAAATTGAAAGAAAGAAATATTATACTTTTGAGCAATTTATTTTCCACCTGTTGCCAGAGAAAGAAGTATTAGAACAATTAACCTAATGGCCAGAACAATCAAGGCAGCATGTGAAGCTGCCAGTCACCCCAGAGTCAGGCTAAGTGGAAATCAGGGGCATTCCTGGAGGCTGTAAACTGCTATAAGAATTCTGTTACACAAGGAGATTCGAGGCTCTAAGCACAGAATGCTAGTGACCACTTGAGTTAGCCGTGAATGAAATGTTTGGCTTTTCTTTACAGAGCTATTCACAAAATAATACCCAAATACAATCAGCAGACTTTCTTGTGAGAGGCACAAGGTTAATCAGGAAAGTACATGATTTGTACGTTTACCACAACAGCAAGGCATTATTAACACCTAAGAGGCTAAAGTCTAAAGACTGTGAAGGAACTGCAAAAGCCCAGCACAGTGTAAATTCATTATAAAATCCTTGAATTCAGACAATGTTTAGCCATCACAAACAATGAAAGTGACTCCTCAAATGCCAGCTTTTCTACATGTGATACAGCACAGTAAGAGGCAGTATATGACTGTCCGGGTTCAAATGCCAGCTCTGCCACTTACCAGCTGTATGACCTTGGACAAGTTGCTTACACTTTTAGTGCGTCAGTGTCCTCAGCTGTGAAATGGGGATGACAATACCCACCTCATGGGATTATTATAAAGATTAAATGAGTAAGATACGTGTAAACTTAGAATAGTGTCCAGTATATTTATGTTGTACATATGAGTCAGCGCTTACTATTCACTGTCATGTGGAACCTCGAGGAATACAAGGCTCAAGTATAACCTCCATGCTCTTGTCTCTGTAGGGATTATCTCCACATTCCTTCATGTTCACCCATTTGGAGCAAGCATTGAATACATCTGTTCCTACTTGCACCGTCTTGATAATAAGGTATATGGGGGCCTAAAATGGGGATGCAACGGGATGTGTGGAGTTCTTTGTTAACAGGTAACCTGACTTTCCTCAAGCATAAATAGGTCATTAGTTACTGCTTTCAGGAAGTTTCCCTCACCTGCTCTCTCACTGTGATTCAGAGCAGAGCTTCCCTCTTGCAAGTAGGATGACCGTGTGTCCTGGTTTGCTGGGTACTGAAGAGTTTCCTGGGACTTGAGACTTTCGATGTTAAAACCAGGGCAGTCTCAGGCAAACTTGAATAAGTTGACCATCCTTTTTCAAACATACATCTTAGAAGATTTTTCCTCTTTTCTCTTAATTTACCTATAAGCTGCAAACCAATCCATATCAGCTTTCTTACCCATCAAACTTTTTTTTTTGAGACAGGGTCTCACTCTGTTGCCCAGGCTGGAGTGCATTTGTGAGATCACAGCTCACTGCAGCCTCAACCTCATGGGCTCAAGTAATCCTTCCACCTCAGCCTCCTGAGTGGTTGGGACTACAGACGCATGCCACCATGCCTGGCTAATTTTTGTATTTTTTATAGAAACAGGGTTTCACCACGTTGCCCAGGATGGCCTCGAACTCCTGGACTCAAGCAAGCCACCTGCCTTGGCCTCCCAAGGTGCTGGGATTAAGGCATGAGCCACCGTACCCGGCCCCATCAAACTTTTGTCCTGGGTTTTTAGCCATTAGCCAATGTTCATTTTCAAAATGGGAAGTCTTACACCATCCACCTCTCCCACCATCACCCCTGCTATTGTCTATTACAAAACAAGGGAGGCAGGAGCAAAAAAAAAAAAAAAAAAAAAAAGATAGAGCAAAGAGCTGAGGGCCTCTGTAACACAGACTGAATATTTGCTCACAGATGATCTCATGGTCCATTTCCTTCTCTGGATGCTATCCTTTGGGGGAACTCCTAGGGCATCTGGAGCAGGGGTAAGTGCTAATTCCCTAGGAAATCAAGGATGCCTCTAAGAGGCTGGAGAGGACTCTTGACTCCTCAGAATGAATCAGCTCAGGATACTTTTCTTTTCAGAAGCAGCATTCAGGGAAATGTGCCCATAAATTGTACTGCCTATTTCATAGGATCTGGGACTTTCGAGAAGTGCCATTGAATATAGGTGCTGTCCAAAATGTCAAGTCATTTAAGCATATGTCCTCTTAACAAAGGCAGTGGCCCACTTGGGAGTCTTACTGTTCTAACCACATCCCAGCTGTGGTGATACATCCTCTTCAATGGCATTTGCTTTCATTCTAGCTAGCACTCCCCCTTCATTTCCCTCTGGGAAGTGATGCTATTCTGCAATTAAATGGCCCATTTGGCAGTGAAGGGGAGGATGCAATGTGAATACTAGGACCAAGCAGTCCATTGCAATGGTATGAAATTGAACTATGTGTCAGTAAAAACCATCTGCTGCTTTTTTAATTTACAAAAATAATACATGCACATTATCTTTAAAATGTAAGCCGTATAGAAATCTAGTAAAGGGAAAGTGCAGGTTACCACCCACAATCCCACTGCTCGAGGATAACCACTGTTAACAGTTTGGCACAGATTTCAGACCCTTTCCTGCAAGTGTGCTGCACCTATATTAAATGTATATGTCTATACACATTATCTATGTTTTCTGAAATGGGGATTCTACTCTATATGACACCCTGGCATGTGCTTCGTTCACTTGACTGGATACGGCACTGGGACGAAGGCATAACTGCACTCCTAGCCTAGGCCTAGCTCCCCCTTAGCGACTTCCTGCCAGAGTAGTGCCAGGGCCTCCCAAAGAGAGCCTGAGGTGATACCAACAGAACTGGGGCTCCCTCCAGCTTCAGGGACATTCATTGTGGCGCCAACTCTGGGTTTCTTTCAGGATCCCCTGGTGCTCTTTACCCAAGCCCTGGTGCCAAGGCTCATAGTGAGGAGAGTAACTTACTAACTCTACTAATGTGAAGATGACCACCTAAAACAAGTCCTAAAGGAGTCCACAGATTTGTTTTTGTTTTCGTATTGAGGGGTGTGTATGTGTGTGTGTGTGTGTGTGTGTGTGTGTGTGTGAGAGAGAGAGAGAGAGAGAAAGAGAGAGAGAGACAGAGAGAGAGTGGGGAGAGAAAGACAATGCAGAGAAGTATGAACACAGAGCTTTCCCCATTCCTGTTACTTCTCCATTATGAACTAACGCATTTGTGAGGGATTCTGCTCTGGTGGCAGCCATTTCTACCTTCCTCCCCTCCGAAAAGGCTCAGCAGCTTCAGTGGACCTGCACACAGCATCACCAGCACTGAGCAGCCATCATTCAGCTTCTTACAAACCCAGGCCTTTCCACATGACTGACCCCAGCTCTTTCCAATAGCAACTCAGCGGACCCTGTCTGATGGTCACAGCAGAGGAACGCTGCTGGCTGGAAGCCACTCTGCCAACACACACAAATGCACAAGGAGCGGAAGGAGGTTCAATGCCCCCCACCCCCCGCCCCGCCCCGCCCAACACACACACAGACACATCAGCATTCTAAAGTAGGAAACACTGGGAAAGAACATTAGGAAAATAGAACTGATTTTGAATGGAGATGTTCTGTCTGTCCCACAGATCTGCACCAGTGATGTGGAGTGTCTCATGGGTAGACTCCAGCATACCTTCAAGCAGGAAATGACTGGAGTTGGAGCCAGCCTGGAAAAGAGATGGAAATTCTGTGGCTTCGAGGGCTTGAAGCTGACCTAAATCTCTTTGCCTAACAACTTGGGATCCTGAAGATAAATATGTGTTGGACAAGCATAGAAAGTGATTTGTATTTTTAATGGTTTTCAAGTGGAAGTTCCTTTGAATTTGTCAGTTCATTCCTGGAAAATCTTTTGAGTTAAAATAAGGATCCTAGGACAGCACCTCGAACTACAGGCCCTAAAGAGAAATTGCCTCAAACCGCAAGTGCTGTAACTTCCTCCCCTTTCTGTCAATTGGTTGTCTTTAAATATTGCAAAAGTCCTGAGGCTAAACAGTATTTGGAGTGTTTTCAGTGTCTGTACTACTGTTGTAGACTTTGGTATTTTTTTAAACACTGTTAACTTCAATGTTTTGATGATTTGTATGTGATTTGTGTTTCTAAACTTCTCTTTACATTAATGTTGCTACTGGTGAAAGGAATGAGAGCAGCACTAAGTCCTCTGTGTAACTGCCATTGTCTTTCCAATCCCCAGTAGACTAGTAAATAAATAACACATCAGTGTCTTCTAGAAGGTGCCTGACCAGGTTCACCTTTTAAATGACAAAGCATGGTTTGTGGCTTTTTGCAAAATTACTATGAACCAAAAGTTGACAAATGTTCCAAAGTTATTTTCTCTAACATATCACATTAAAGATCTGTTTCAGAATTGTAAAAAGTACATCTAGATGTGTTTGCAGAAAGCAAGTATCCAGTATGACTGGCATGTGTTCGTGCTATTCAGAATCACTTGTAAATAGTCTGCTTTTAAAGGAGGGCATGTTCCGTTTTCTGTGAATTAAAACACGCTCATGTGTGGACACACACGCACAAACACACGCACGTGCGCACACAGTGACAGAAGGGATTTGTGTTAATTTTCTTTCCCCTCTGACCTTCTTACGGTCTCTTGGTCCCTTTGCTTCTGTTGTCAGTGTGTTGAATTGCAAACCGTGTACTGCTGTAAATACTGTGTTTACTTCATGCTGAATGTTTGCAAAGACTTGATGTAAGTATTAATAGTAATGAATCAATGAATAAATAATGAGCCAGGGTTTGTGAGGCTTTCTGCAAATAAGTCAGCTCCACCTGGAGTGCGGATTGCCAGAGACACCTCCAGTTCTGTAGTGCCCATCGGCAAATCGCAATGGCAGCATGTGAGTGGACCATTCAGAAACTGCTGCTTGGTGGAAAGGAAACGGAGAGGATGAAGGTTTGGGGCAAATATCCTGAGGCAGAGATGGTCTTTATTGTGTGTGGTGGTGGTTGTGGTTCTTATAATAATGCAAGCATACCCCCGCTTGAGTCTCAATTGAAGATAAAAGAATGTACTGAGTAAGCAAAGCCAGTGGAGAGTATTTCACGAAAATACTTTGTAAATGAAATGCCAGTAGTGTTCAAAGTTGTATTTTTAAAAGATAAATATTCCTTTTTATACCTCCGTTTTGTGTCCTGTTTTTAATGACTTTCTCTCTAAGTAATCCATTAGTAGTTATCTCAGTTCCTTCCTTTGGGTTACTAGGATGTTGGAAAAAGATGCCAAGCCTGCCTTGACAACTGGAAATAGGGTTCCACCGCAGCCCGTTCATGCTGCAAACTGGCTTTCCCCTCAAGCACCCTGCTGTGGCACCAGCAGGAAGCTAGGGTTCATTTTACACTGGCTCCCTCACTGATGCATCTCTCATCAACACTACGGAAGGCTTTGTTTCATCCGTCTCAGGGTCTCTTGGAATACCTAATTTTAATAATATCTATGAAATCAGGGGAAACTTTCCACTTACAGTTATTTCTTGTTTAAATAAATTAATTTTTAGGGGAGAGCAGTAGGAAAAAGAGCTAATGCATGCCAGGCTTAGTACCTAGGTGATGGGTTGAGGTGCAGCAAACCACCATGGCACACGTTCACCTATGTAACAAACCTGCACATCCTGCACATGTACCCCGGCACTTAAAAAATAAAAGAAAAAAATCAAACTCCTTACCATGATATTAATACATTAAAAAAATTGTTTAAAGCAACAGCTGCCACACCTAAACACCTTACTCTCCTTCACTTAATCAACTTACATCGCAGATTGTCTGTTTCTGTTACTCCTGCCAGTTTAGATAGACTCCTCCCAGTTTGCTTGAATATACTAGTTGTTATGGTTAATTGTATGTGGCAACTTGGCTAGGTTGTAGTGCCGAGTTGCTTGGTCAAACACCAGTCTAGATATTGCTGTGAAGGTATATTTTAGATGTGATTAACATTTAAGCCAGTAGACTTTTGAGTAAAACAGGTTACCCATTATCATATGGGTGGACCTCATCTGATCAGCTGAAGGCCTTAAGAGAAAAGACTGAAGTTGCCTGAGGAGGGAATTCTGCTTCGAGACTGCCTTTGGACTCAAAACTGCGACATCCAACTCCTGCCAGAACTTCCAGCCTGCTGGCCTGCCCTACAAATCTCTAACTTGCCAGCACCCATAATCGCAAGAGCCAATTCCTTAAAATAAATAGATATCTCTCATATATATCTATATATAAATAAGCATAGATATATAGAGATATATAGATATGAATGTGCATTACATTACACAATCAAATTGTGGCACATACCATCTCTCACAAACCTTTTCATCCATCATAGAAATCTATTAATGAAGCCGCTTTTTCCTACAAAGTCCCAGTGCTATTTATGGTTCTGTTGTTCCTCCAGAATTTTGAAATAATGCTGTTTTGTTATGTTTATGAGATACAGTAGTTAGCGTTTCTTCAATATAATAATGAATAGAAGCTTTATTTTATTTTATAAATGATTTTTTCATCTCCTTCCCTAGTCCTGTGACATCTCTAAATCTGACTTTTTTTATTACCAAGTTGCTTGTTAAATGTCTTCAATGCAAATGAAAGTTATTTTTCATAGAAAATTAAAGACACATCTGTATTCAAGTTACATAGAGGTTTTTTTTTAATTTTGGCCCAAAAATGTATGCTTTTCATATAAGGCAGAAGAAACTGTATTATTTGAAAAGATAGCATAAATGCACAAGAACTTTTAACTTGCCCAGTAGAACTATGTGAGCCCTTAGGATTCTCAGCTGTCTTAGATGGTACATCAGGTAGATATGGCTTCATTTTCTACCACAGTTGCTACCATCTGCTGAGCACCTATTAGGTAGTCGCGATGCCCAAAGTCTCTATCTGTGTGTCTTCAGGCAAGTTACATGGACACAACGAGAGCTTCAATTTTCTTATAGACAAAATTAAGAAGAAATAGTACCTACCTCACAGAATGGTAGGAAAGAGTCAATGAGGTAGCATCTGCAAATTGCTCAACCAGTGCTTGGCCCATAGTGAGTTCTCAATAAGAGGTATGATTGTGATTCAACCAAAGTTCATGACCTTACCCACATTTAAAAAAATGTTTTTGTGGGCCAGGAGTGGTGGTTCATACCTGTGATCCCAGCGCTTTGGGAGGCCAAGGCAGGCAGATCACTTGAGGTCAGGAGTTCGAGATCAGCCTGGCCAACATGGTGAGACCCCCACCCCCCCACCCCATCTCTACTAAAAATACAAAAATTAGCCAGGCGTGGTGGCGGGCACCTATAATCCCAGCTATGTGGGAGGCTGAGGCAGGAGAATCGCTTGAGGCAGAGATTGCAGTGAGCCAATATCGCTCCACTACACTCCAATCTGGGCAACAGAGTGAGTGAGAGCCTGTCTCCAGAAAAAAAAAAAAAATGTTTTTGTGTTCATACATAGAACTGTACGGCCACATCATGTTGCTGGACTTCAAGACGAAATTCAGCTGTTTATACATACTCCAAACATTTACTCTGTCCCAAACACTGTCAGGCACAATGGGACACAAAAGGAGTACGGCTGGCCCCTGCCTTCAAAAACCTAGAAGGGTAGCTGCAACACACTGAACTTAAGTTTTTCACCCTTTAGCCAAAGCCGTAAAAGTTAATTGTGAAAATATTCAGTGCTGACCACCCATGAATTATGTCGATAAGGTGGTAATGACCTCTTGCTCTTGACACTTGAACTATTACTATCTATGCCCCCGCCCTACCTCCAGAGAATAAGGTGCATGAGAGTATGGTTCTCATTTGTCTTGTTTACTGCCATATCCCCAGAACCTGGTACACTGTAGGTGTTTAGTAAAGATTTGTTACATTAGTATTTGTGTAGCATTTTAAACTACATTCAGGCTGGGCGCAGTGGCTCACGCCTGTAATCCCAGCACTTGGGAGGCCGAGGTGGGCACATCTCCTGAGGACAAGAGTTGGAGACCAGCCTGGCCAACATGGTGAAACCCTGTCTCTACTTAAAAAATACAAAATTTAGCCGGGCGTGGTGGTGCACACCTGTAATCCCGGCTACACGGGAGGCTGAGGCAGGAGAATCGCTTGAACTCGGGAGGCAGAGTTTGCAGTGAGCCAAGATCATGCCACTGCACTCCAGCCTGCATGACAGAGTGAGACTCTGTCTCCAAAAAAAACATAAAAAATAAAAATAAATAAACTACATTCATATGCACTAATAATAATAAAAGCTAACATTATTTAGTGATTCCTACTTAACAGGATATATACATGCGTGTATATACATATATACACCCACACGTATATGTATACACGCACACGTATATTTATACACACACACGTATATATATTTTATGTTTACTACAATGTGAAAAGTAAATTTATTAGCCTCCATTTCAGCTGAGACTTGGAAATGTACAGTAACTTGCTTAATTTTTTTTTTTTTTTTCCAGACGGAGTCTCACTCTGTCACCCAGGCTGGAGTGCAGTGGTGTGATCTAGGCTCACTGCAAGCTCCGCCTCCTGGGTTCATGCCATTCTACTGCCTCAGCCTCCCGAGTAGCTGAGACTACAGGTGCCCACCACCACGCCCTGCTAATATATATATTTTTTTTTTTTTTTGCATTTTTAGTAGAGACAGGGTTTCACCGTGTTAGCCAGGATGGTCTCGATCTCCTGACCTCGTGATCCACCCACCTCGGCCTCCCAAAGTGCTGGGATTACAGGCATGAGCCACCACGCCCAGCTACTTGCTTAAGTTTTTAAGAGGCAGAAATGAAATTTGAATCTTGGTCTCTCCAATCACAAGCTTAAAACTTTCCACTGCACCAATATTTTATTTAATCTTCATATCAACTTAATTGGTAATATTATTATAAACCCCATATTGTTCATTCATGTGCCATTATAGAGTGCCTGATATGTTCAAGTCTTAGTCCTGGAAATTCAAAGGTGAACACAACATGTCCCCTTCCCTCAAGAGCTTATATTCTGGTAGGGGAGCCTGCTAAATGACACAGTCATGGTGCCCCAGGTCACTTTATAACACTGTCACTTCTCTGAGCCTTTTTTAAATCTGTAAAGTGAAAATCATATATTTCCCTCGAAGTTTCATTTATGAGGTGTTGATCAATGTAAAGTGCCCAGTACTATGCCTGGCAAAGTAAGTGCTCAATAAATAGCTATAATCATTATCCAGCCAATAGTCACATCAACAATGCTTTAATGACACCAGAGCTACCTTTATAGTAATGGGGATCCCATAAGGCCACACAATAACTTAAAAGAAGGAGACCTGCTGGCTCAGAGAAATTCAGGAGATTTTACTGAACAATGCTCCATTAGAGTTAGGTAGTGCTTGGCCTAAGCCAAACACAGTGAGGAAATTTCCTTCTACTGTCTTCTGATACGGTCTCAGTATCCTTCCAATTCTACCCACTCCCATCATGAGATAGACCACATCCCATTAACAAGAAGGCCAAGGAGGTCTTATCTCCTCTACCATTTCCCAAGATTCATAGCATCATCCCAGTTTTTTAGTTTGACAGTAAGCTTTGAAGTTCTAAGCTTGCTTACATTTTCTATCTGGGAGGATGACCTCAAAGGCATACTAAAGTAATTAATTATTGGGGCAACAGAAGGAAAGAAAAGAATTGATTATACACACAGGTATGTACATTCAAGGCTATAGAGCCCTATGGAGATGACATCAGATCTTGGATGGAAATGGTATACAGGACACATTAATGAGTGTTCTGCCCAACTGCATTCACTCTAAGTCTGTGTGAATATGAGACTACCCTAAAATGAATAATCCTCTGTGGCATCAGACCTCTGAAACTTTAACTTGTTACTATTCCTCAATAAATACCTTATATGGTGCTTTAAGCTGTTTTCAAAGTAACTCCGTGCACAAGCATTATGTCATTTGATCTTCACAACACACTGTGAACTAGCAGGGGCAGATGACTTCCTCACCATCATTGCAGCTAAGGAAAACAAGTCTCAAAAGATGAAGAACTATACCCTAGGTCGCACAGCTAAGTGGATGATGGAGCTGGGATGAGAATGTAAGATTCCTGAGTTCTCCCTATCTCTACCCCACTTCAGCTCTAGCCTCTGCCTATTATAGCTGAGGGAATATAAAGTAGGGGTTCTGAACATTTTTTGGTGCCATGAACCCCTTTGTAAGTCTGGTGAAGCACATGAAGTCCTTATCAGAATAACGTTTTTTAAATGAATGAAATAAAATACAAAGGAAACCAACTACAGATGCTCCTTGACTTACTACGTGGTTACATGCCAATGAAACTATCATAAGTTGAAAATGTCGTAAGTCAAAAATGCATTTAATACACCTAACCTGCCAAACATCATAGCTTAGCCTATGATGTTTATCTAACACAAAGCCTATTTTATAATAAAGTGTCAAATATCTCATGTAATGTGTTGAATACCATACTGAAAAGTGAAAAATGGAATCTGTTTCTGTACTGAAACAGAAAAACAGTACCAAACAGAAACCTGTATGAGTACTCAAAATACAATTTTTACTGAACATACATTGCATTCACACCATTATACAGTTGAAAAATGTAAGTCAAACCATTGTAAGTTGGGGACCATCTGGATATTGTAATAGTACACTTCTCAAAATATTTTTAAAGCATGTTTGTGATATAGTAATGTATATGCTCCTTTAACACCTGAAATAGCAATATGAAACAGCAACAAGTCTAATAACCACTTCAGTTTTGAAATAGTGATGAGCATAAACAACCCAAGAAATCCGCAATATCATGTGATATGATAATATCTATGATACTGATGAAAAAGACGCAGTTACCGCTAACATCTCTGTATTTTGTAGCCTACATTTATAAGGAAAGAAAATGCCAAATTTCAGTTAGAGGTTAGTAAAAATATGAATTTAACTTTTCCATCCAAATTCACACACTCACTAAATTCTACCTGAAGTCACTATGTAAAGAAGCACCAATAGCAGGAAGACTGATGAAAGGTAAAGTGAGAGTTCCCAAATCAGGACCAGGAGTAGCTTCATTAAATGCGTTAATATTTATAAATTACTTAGAATAATGTCCACCACACGGTAAGCTCTAAAGAATCACTTATTAAATAAAATATATTTTAAACAATAAGATTTATAAATGATTGAGATACTAATTCTTTGCACATTTTGAAATTCTAAGTCAATGCATAAATGACAGAAGATGCCTTCAAGTTTGCATTTCCATGTGAAGGAGTGACAGATGAGCTTCAATGTGAGCAAGTATAAAGTACTGCATTTAGGAAAAAATGAGCCACTACTCACAAGATGTTAGGCTCCAAACCATCAGTTCTAGCACAGGAAAGGGAACTGGGCGTTGTTGACGTCCCTGAAGACATCTGCCCAATGAGCGGTTGGTATCATAAAAAGGCAAGAAATTCCAAGCAGAGTTAAAAAAAAAAAAAAAAAAAAAAGAAAGAAAGAAAACATAAGGCATTATCTTATCCCCTTTTAAGAAAATAAGTTTTGTGCCCACACCAGTAAAACAGTCTGTTTCATGTGGCTGGGCCTCAAGACATGAAATTCAGTATTTCGATTCATATGTGGTTCAAGTGCTTAATCTGTCTTAAAACATTCTGCCAGACAATAGGGGATGTATAGATATATCTGAGACACTATTCTTGAGGAGTGTGAAGAGGAACTCAAAGAATCAAGGGTGTGGATGAGTTTTAATACACTAATGAAACATATTCTACCCATTTGAACCAGTTCAGGAGAGAAAAACCTGGAATGCTGAATTCAATGTTTTTCACTTAATACAGCCTTCTCTCTCTCTTCCTCTCTCTCTCTCTCTTTCACACACACACACACACACACAGCAGTGCATGCAGCACTTGGTAAAACCAGTATTACAATCATGCCTTGTTTATAGTATTTAATATAAGTGCGCTTACCAGATAATTGAAACTTGCCCCTTCCAGTACTAACCTTTTAAAAATCATTTTAAATTAAAAAAAATATTTTAAACATTTCTGAGATACTTTACATCCTTTCCCATGATGTTAAAAGGTTCCGGACTTGTCCTGACCTCTCCTCTGCATTATGGATCCATGCTGCCACTGAGAACTTTAGTTATTAGATTGCACAGTCACAGAGGTATTAAGCCTGAAGTTGAGGGTTCCATCTTCATCCTTCAAGCCAAGAAGCCATTAAGCAATTTTCCCTTTCTCCCTGGAAGTATATCTGTTTTCATATCCAATCTCTCCTCTTTCTTCTTCTTGTTTGCTTCTTGTCTATTATGGTTAGGAACCATATCATCAAGCTTCTGAAGAACTTGGAGTTAAGTAAGAGACAATTAATTGAGGAAAGAACAAAAAGTTAAATCAGACACTATCATTGATTGATGACTCAAAGTTTTACTGCCAATTCTATAACCTTCATATCTGCTCCACTTCATACCACACCTAAAGACAAATCTCCTTACCCTGGCATTCAGGGCCTTTTATGATTTTGCTCCATACTTCATTTTAACTGTATTTTCCACGTGTACTACTCTTCAAATACACTACTTCAGCCAGACTGAACTCCCTGTGCCTCCCCATACATCCACAAGTCTGAAACCTACCCTTCATTCAAGGTCTAACTCAAATGCTACCTTCTCCATTAAGCCCTCCTGGATTCCCCTCACTCCTTCTCCATCTCTGAACGACCTCTCCCTTTCTTCGAGCCCTCAGAACCCTTTATCTGTACCTTCATCATATGACTTAACCACTGTCTACTTCATAGTATGCTCATGTACATGTCATCCTCTCTGCAAGGACCATATCTGATTCATTCATTCATGCATTTACTTAGCAAATATTTACGGAGCACCCACTACATGCTAGACAACTATTCTAGACATTGATGATACAACAGTAAGCAATCAGACAGAACTTCTTGTCCTTGAACTTATGCTCTAGGGATGGAGTAGGGGAGTGTGTTTTCATTGGCTTGGGCAGTCGTAACAAAATATCATAGACTAGGTAGTTCAAACAACAGAAATTTATTTCTCAGTTCTGGAGGCTGAACATTCCAAGATCAAATTGCTGACTGATTGGGTTTCCTGGTGAGGGCTCTCTTCCTGGTTTGCAGATGGCCACTTTTTCACTGTCTTTACATGGGAGAGAAAGAGAAAGAGAGAAGCTGGGGGAGAGAAAGAGAAAGCTCTCTAATATCTCTTCTTATAAGAGCACTAATCCCATCATGAGGGCCCATCCTTATGACCTCATCTCCCCCTATTTACCTTTCGAAGGCCCCATCTCCAAATACCATCACTTTGGGGTTAGGGCTTCAACATATAAATGGCAGGGGACACAATTCAATCCATAGCACAAGTAGACTAACAATAAACAAAGTAAATAAATTATATAATATATGAGAAGGTACTAAGTGCTAAGGAAAAAGATAAAAAAGGGAAATAGGATAGAGAATATTGGTGGGCCATGTTGAATTTTAAATAGGGTGATATTTGAACACCTGAGAAAACATCATTTGAGTAAAGATTTTTTAAAGGTAAGCATTGTCAAAGGATCGCTCTGGGTGCTGAGTGGAAAGTAAACTGTAAACGGTAAGGGAGGAAATAGGGAGACCCGTTGGAGGTCACTGCAATAATCTAGATAAGAAATAAAGGTGACTTTGGACCACGGTTGTAGCATTGGAAGTTATAAGAAATGGTATGATTCCAGATGTATTTTGAACATGTGAATTAATTGAATACAGGCTGTAAGAGAAAGAGCGGAATGAAGAATGAAGCTTCTTGGCGCAAACTAGTGGAACTTATTAAGATGGGGAAGACTACAGAAGGAGCAGAGTTGAGAAGAAAGATCAGATTTGGAGATGTTAAGTTTGAGATGCTGAGTCTCTTTCAGGTGGAAATGCCAAGTAGACAACTGGATAAAGGAATCCGAAGGTTAGAAAAGAGGTCAAAGTTGCAAATATACAGTTGGAAATCATCAGCTTCAGATGGTATTTAAAGTCATGAAGCTAAATGAGATTACCAAGGAGATGACCAAGGTCCAAGGACTGAGGCCAGGGAATGCCAAGATTAAAAGGCCAGGGATATGAGAAAAACCAACAAGTGACACTGAAAAGGACCACAAGAGTGTAACATCCTAGAAGTCAAGTAAGGAAGTGAGCAAGGATGGAGTGAAGGAGTCAAATGCTGCTGAAAGGGCAATTAATGTAAGAACTGAGAAATGACCTCTGGATTTAGCAATGTGGAGGTCACTTGTAAACTTGCAGTTTCAGTAGAGTGGTGGAGGGCACACGCCTAACAAGTAGGTTTATGAAAGTATAAAAGCAGAAGAATTGGAAACTGAATATGCATAACCCTTTTAAAGAATTTGGTTGTACAGAGGAGCATAGAAATGGGGTTGAAACTGAAGGGGGAAATGGAGTCGAGAGCAGTTTTTAATATGGAAAAATGACAATACCATTGCATGTTGTTAAGAATAATCAAGAAAATAGGGAGAATGACTGACATATTTCAAAAAGGGAGACAGTGAGCTAGGGAGAAGAAATGAAGAAAACAAGAAAGGAAGAGCAAGTGAAAAGGAGAAGAAAGGAGGCAACAAAGGAGAAAGAGCCAGAGAGAATTAAACTTCTAAAGTTGGGCACATGAAAAGTAATTTCATCTATTAGGACCCTTTCTCTTGCCTAGGGGTAGTGGTAGGTTTCTTGAACTGGCTTAGGCAAGGGTGATTTAGATAATTGCTACAAAGATTGGAGGTATAATGTGAAGAGAATGAAATCTAACTCCATGGGTAAAAGTCCTGACTCTGTGACCTTGAGCAAGTTACTCGGCCTCCCTCTGCCTCAGTTTTTTCATCTGTAAAATGGAAATGATAGCACTATCTTCCTCACAGGATTATTATGAGACTTAAATAAGTTATTTAAAGTACTTGAAGCATGATGTAAATGTGAAGTATCATCATTACTACTTTAGGGAATCAAAAGCCAGGAATCTCCCTGGGCCTCAGAAACAACTACACTGGTGCCATAGAATGAGCCAGGCCTCTGCATGTCTCTTGTCACTATTGCTATCTGAATTATGACTTCATTCTTTCTTCTTGCTGCCACCACCAACAACTCCAGAGCTTCACATTTTAACAAAGCCAACTACACACACAGAGAGAACTGAAGTATACTCTGACCTCAAATACAGAAACTCTGAGGAAGGAACTCATTGACCAACTTGATTCAAGTGTCCAGACCAGGTAGCCATGGGGCTAGTGTCATGTAACAAAATGGGCACTCCTGGGAAAACTATGTAAGTAGACTGGGATACAGAGCAGTGCCCAAGAGAAACCAAAGTGGCTGGGCAGGGGTAGGGGAGGAGAGGCAGAAAGTTGAGAAGGAAAGTGCCAGTCAACTAGAACAATAATTGCCACACCCTCCTCTCTCCATATCCCTCCTCATGCCACCAACAAAGAAAGGCAAGCATGGGGAAGGTATAAGAATTCTCCATGGAGATTATGCTAATAAGCAAAGGCTTCTCTCTCATCCAGACCCTTGATAAAAATTGTAGCCCAGGCATTAGAAACAATGACCCTTCTAATTATAGGGGGTCTCCAGGAAGCCTGCATGCTGGTGTACTTGTTTTTTTTTTCTGGTTCCAGCCCTTGGTAAGTCACAATCTGGATATAAGACACCCACCCCTTCCTCTGCCCAGAATATTTCAACAAGACTGCACACCTGAGGGCTGGTAGTGATCTCTAGACTAGTTGAGTCTGAAGGCTGATGAGCATTCTTTCCTCCTTTCCCAGTCTCCCATTCTGTGCAGTATCTGATGCTTGCTTAAGCCCCCAAATTCTAAAACCACAGTCTGGCTGCTATGGTCTGAATTCTTGTGTCCCCTTAAAAATGTATATGTTGAAACTCTAACCCCCAAGGTGATGGTATTAGAAGATGAGGCCTTTGGGAGATTAAATCATGAGATCAAAGCCCTCACGATTGGAATTAGTGCCTTATAAAAAAGAACACAAACAGCTAGTTAGCCTTATTTACCATGTGAGGACACAGCTAGAAGATGCTATCTAGGAGGAATGGCCCAAGAGAGCTGACTTGCCCCCTCCTGATGTGAGGACAACAGATAGAAGACGTCATCTATGAACCAGAAATTGAGCCACACCAGACACCAAATCTGCCAGCACCTTGATTTTGGACTTCCCAGCCTCCAGATCAGTGAGAAATAAATTTCTGTTGTTTATAAGATGCCCAGTCAGTGGTATTTCATTATAGCAGCCCGAACAGACTAAGACACCTGCCAAAATGCTGGATAATTAGAATGCCAAGATGCAGCATGGAGAAAAAGCAACTGGAAGAGTCAAACAGAAGGCTATTAAAGTTTTCCAGGCATAAGATGATCAGGGCTTGGACCACAGTAATGAAAATAGGACTAAGGAGGAAGAGAGAGATTTGAGAGACATTCTACAAAAAAAAAAAAAAAAAAAAAAAGGAAATGGAAAAGGGGTCCCAGAAGTATAACGTAGTTATATTTATCCAGTACAACTTAGTGTCCAACAAGAAAAGGGTAAGAGAACATTTCAAAGATAAAAATGTGATTACCAATAGTGCAGCAGAGCTGAAAGAAAGAAGAAATATTAGATAATATAAATTTAAACTGTTTGCCACTGTTTGCTGTGTCATCATTCTCAGGTAAACAGGAGTGAAAATATATAATTTTTGTTAAAAACTACCAAGAATTGCAGGCCTGGCCTCCCACACTTGGTAATTTCTTCCATAGGTTATGAAAGAGTATTGATGAGGGTGGGGAGTATGGGGGACTACACAGCCATTATAAGAATAAACAAAGTGTATTAGAGTTCTCCGGAGAAGCAGAACCAATAGGAGATGATACACATGTTTTAAAAATAAGGAATTGGTTCACATGATTATGGAGGTTGAGAAGTCTCATGATCTGCAATTGATAAGATGGAGACCTAGTAAAGCCCATGGTATAGTTCCAGTCCAAGTCTGAAGGCCTGAGAACCAAGAGAACCAATGGCGTAAGTTCTAGTCTGAGGGCAAAAGAAGAACAATATCCCATCTCAAGCAGTCAGGCAGAGACAGAGAGCTAATATAATGCATTCTCCTCCACGTTTTTGTTCCATTCAGACCCTCAATGGATTGAATGATGCTCGTTCACACTGGGGAGGGCCATCTGCTTTACTCAGTCTACTAATTTAATTTAAATGCTAATCTCATCCAGAAACACCCTCACAGACACACTCAGAAATAATGTTTAACCAAATGTCTAGGCACCACGTGACCCAGTCAAGTTGATACATAAAATTAACTGTCACAGTAATTCATCTCTCCAAACCTGCTTAGTATAAAACCACGCAATCAGGTTCATACTGAGTGCTTATACTTCAAGCTCCTCCATTATTACAAGTTTTACATATTTTTTATATTTATTATAAGTTGACTACCAAAAACATGAGTTTTGTAATTCCATTATTCTATCTAAGCAGATACTAGAAAATGTATGGTCTTTAGGTGGGGTGGACCACCTAATGACCTTTCCTCTTCATATTGTCTCATTGATGCCTGGGTCTCAAACAATGGTCACCCAGTCTTGGATAATGCCTTCATTCATTTACTCATTCAACAAATTGAGCACCTACTATGTGCCTGCCTTGGCTCTGGCCACTGGGAATACAGCAGTGAACAAAACATACAAAAATAATTTTTCTACTACTTGTCATATGGACTAAGCATTCTAGTGGAGGAAGACAATTAAACACACACACACGTTTATATGTATATGTATATATGTGTATGTGTGTGTGTGTATATAATATATGTATACACACACACACACATATATATATACTTTGAAGGAGTACATGAGGACATCAGGTATTTTTGCCAAACTAAACACACATCGCATCCCTTAAGGTATCCTATTTACTGTTTAACTCCCTTTCTCCTCCCAAATTTCTGGGCATAAAGCTCCAGGTTCTTATTTGATCCATATCTAGACTCCCTTTCACCAGATTCTGTACTTAAGCCTAGCCTTGGAAAACTAGCTCATTCTGAAATACTTAGGGTGCTTCTTAATGAGCTGGATTTTCAGCTGTTAAACCTGATGGAACTCATAGATATGTTAAAAAAAAAAAAAGAAAAAAATCAACTGTGACAGCCCTGACAGGAGATGGAAGGCTATTAGCAGCTGTTATTAGCAGTGAATGAGTGCCCGCGATATATGCTGAGCTCCCTGAGCAGTAAAACACAGGTGGTTAGCCAAGAAACAATCACAAAGACAGACTAGGACAAAGATAAAAGGAGGGGGCTTTATTTTCTTTCAGTCATTGCATTTCTACTTTTCTTACCACTAAGACACGTTAGCTACATAAACACCTCTGGATAAAGAACCCAGAGAGAAACAGCAGAAAGATCTTCAAACGTTATTTGCTTCTCTAGATATATACAGATAAGAATATTAACTCTAATAGTCATCCTGTGATGGTTCTATCATTATGGTTGCAGATTGTAGGAAATTCTAATTTTGAAATCCCACCTCTGAGGCTTATTGTTGAGAGAAAAGAAAGAAGAAGAAAAATAAACGGCTAATGCCAGTGTTACAAATTCCATTTTTCATTTTAAAAAATCCATCAAAATGGCATATTTGATTGCAATGGCAAAATGTCAAAGCTGGAGGGGCCCTTCAAGGCTATCCTGTTTAAGCCCCTCCTTTTACAGATCAGGAAACTGAGGCAGAGAAGGAAAATGACCTGCCCATAGTCACAGAGTGAGACAATGGCAGAGCTGGAACATTTTCAGTCTCTCACTTCCAGCTTAGTGCTCTTTCCTTAAGCTACACTTGAGCATGTACTAATGGAAAACAAATTAAAGCAGAAGAATGCAAAATGGTAAGAAAACCTGAAATTGCTCATAAAGAATTGTTATTTTCTCAACTAGTTTTCTGCAGCACCAGAAATTCTAGCTGAAGTAATCCACAGAGCAAAACAAAGTGGATGGCAGTCAACTACTAATCACTACTTTCATTTGAAAGCATTGTATTTACAGCCTTTTTTTTCTTCACAGGTGAGACTTCATACATGTAAAAACTGAATTTAATGCCATTGGAAGTTTGTTATAGATTACTGAAAATCATGAGTGATTCATGGTCCCCAGGCACAGCTGTTACACTATCGAACAGCTAAAATTCCTCGCCAGCAAGGATGAAACCCAAGGGTCAGTCCTTCTGAGACATGGACAGAACAGATCAAATCACTGATGATATCAGACTGGAAATTTTTTTAAAATGGATAAGGAGAGACAAAGCCAAGGAGACTGATTGTGTGTATATGTATGTGCATGGGGCCACGTGTGAGGAATTAATACCACTCTCTCCCCACCTCTATAGGGAGGTACTGGGGGCCACCTGCAGAATCTTGTCCTTCATGGCTCAACTGCAAGGTGAGAGTGCAGGGAGAGCCTCTTTCATTGGCAATGGGGACGGAAAACGGAAAGTAAGAGTGCATTTTCTTGCATACTTTTCTCCTTGAGTACTTCCTATGTGCAATTTTAAAATAATCATTTCTAAAAATATTTTCCCAATTAAGTTTCCCCCTTCACTTGGTTAAAGCTAGGAAACAGCAGTGCCTGCAGCTCCTTTGGGGAGAGTGGTCCCGGTCTTTGCCGGGGCGATGAAGGGTTAAATCAGAGGTCAGTTGCTTGGATTTTCCTGATGTCTAAGAAAGAGAATACTCCTCTCCAGCCATCTGCTTTCTGCTTCCTCATTCACTTCTGGCCTGGAATTCGAGAATATTGGCCTCCTATCCACCTCCAAACCTGTGGAGATAATTAAGAAGTTGGGGGTGGAGTTGCCATAGTGTTCCTCCCATAGAAATCTTTCCTCCTTACAGGAGCACAAAGCCACCAAAGCCAACCATAGAGATGAAAAGGGAACTCTAAAAGTAAAAAGTGTCTTTTCTTTTTACTTCAAATTGACATTCACTCTAATCAGCGAGTGAAAAAAAAACACTAAAATAATGCAGAAAAGCATTTATGTGCTCAGCATTGCAGGGGAGAGAAGAATATGAGATAGAGTCCTTACACTCACATAGCCACTATCCCAGTTGGGGAGACAAGATGTACACATTCAATAACAGTGAATAATGTAAGAAAAGACAGAGGCTGACTGGATTATGCGGCAGGAATTCACAATTTAAAAATGGTGATGAGGCTAGAGAGCTCACAGAAGGCTTTGTAGAGGAGAATGGCATGAACGAAAAGCACAGGGGCAGGAATGAATACAGGCTGTCTATGGAAAAGTGAGGATGTCAGCCTACTGGGAAGATAGAAGCACTGGGGTCTTGAGAGCCAGGCAGAATAGTCTGAACCTGATGAGGTTAGAGAACAAGACATTGTGGAGGTCTGAGCTTAGGAACAATTTAGGGAAAACAGCACTGAAAAAAAAAGTAGTCTGGCAGGATTGATCTAGGAGAGAAAAGGCCAGGAAGGTGGTTATGGTGCACCCAGCAGGAGATGATAAAGGCTTACGTTACAGAATTAGAAAAGGAACTAGAGTCAGCAGGGTAAAATGTGCCAGAGCTAAAGGAAGGGAGAAAGATGTGTTTGGGATTTAATTTTGGATTTAAACTAATTTTGTCACTGGTTGCTGTGAACTATGATGATGACGTACATCACTGCACTTGGGTAAACAAGAATGAGAAAATCAATCTCTGTGGGGGTGTGTGTGTGTGTCTCTCTCTCTCTCTCTCACTCTCCGTGTGTGTGTGTGTGTGTGTGTGTGTGTGTGTGTAGTTGCAGAGCCTTCCACACTTAGGTAATTTCCCCTATGCCTGCTCCTGTTGCTCTGAGTAGAAATGTTAGATGAAAAACTGGGAGGTGGTCATAGGAATTAATATACGCAGATATTTTTGGCATAAATTAATAACATTTATTTGACATAATAGGAAGCCCAAAATAGAGCAGATTCC
Source organism: Macaca fascicularis (assembly GCF_037993035.2). Taxonomy (NCBI): domain Eukaryota; kingdom Metazoa; phylum Chordata; class Mammalia; order Primates; family Cercopithecidae; genus Macaca; species Macaca fascicularis. The sequence goes on along the minus strand of NC_088395.1, from coordinate 136,889,165 downwards.
AGGCACAGTCCAGCTAAATGCTGAAACAATTGACTATCCATGTCACATAAAATGAACCTCCACCCTTACCTCACTCCATACACAAAAATTAATTCAAAATTATATTCACAATCCAAATACCTGACACAGGACTTCTATCCAGAACACATAAAGAACTCTTGCAACTCAATAATCAGAGGGAAACTACTTAATATTTTTAAATGGATAATAATTTAAACAAACATTTCATAAAATGACACATAGGAATGAACAATAGACATGTGAAAAGTTTCTCACTATTATGAGTCACTAGCAAAATGCAAATTATACCACAATGAGATACCACTACTCACTCACTCGAATGGCTAACATTTTTTTTTGGGGGGGGGAATCATGTTTTAATTTTATACCATACATAAATTAGTTAATTAAGTACAGATTATAGGCCTCATCAGGAAATCGAAAGCCATGAAATTCTACAAGTAAATAGGAGAAAATCTTCACCACCTTTGGGTAGGCTAAGATTTCTTAGACAGGAAACAAACAATATAAAGCAGTACATTTTTTAAACATTTCAATATTAGTCCGAAGTATGTCCATCGGGAGATGAGATGTATTTTTCATACCTATAACACGTTACATGTTCAAATGAACACTGCTCATAAAATTAGTTACCCCTTGCTGGTAGAGAAGTGGGGGGTCTACAGCACAAGGGTAAGGCACTCGAATGGCTAACATTAAAAAGAGTGATAATACCATGTGTTGGTGAGCATGCAGATCAACTGGAACTCTCAAACACTGCTGCTGAAATGTAAAATGGTATAAGCACTTTGGAAAACAGTTTGGTAGCATCTGGCAAAGTTAAACATACACTTACCATATGTCTCAGAAATGCCACTCCTGGCTATTTACTCAAAAGAAATGGAAACTTATGCCCACAAAAAGACTTGTACATGAATGTTCATAGTAGCTTTATTTATAATGGCCAAAACCGGAAACAACCTGTATGTCCAACAGGAGGTAAATTTAAAAATAGAGTTGTATTCATACGATGAAATACTATTCAGCAATACAAAGGGACATACTACTGATATACTTATTAACATGTATGATTCCAAAAGCTTAATGCTGAACAAAAGAAGCCAGACAAAAGGCTAACCTAGACAAAAAAACTAACGTTACTAAAATAATATTTTAGTAAAGTTGATTTTTAAATCTTTACCATTGGCCAGGTGCGGTGACTCACGCCTGTAATCCCAGCACTTTGGGAGGCTGAGGTGGGTGGATTACCTGAGGTCAGGAGTTTGAGACCAGCCTGGCCAACAGGATGAAACTTCATCTCTACTACAAATACAAAAATTAGCCTGGCATGGTGGTGTGCACCTGTAATCCCAGCTACTTGGGAGGCTGAGACAGGAGAATCCCTTGAACCTGGGAGGCAGAGGTTGCAGTGAGCTGAGATCACGCCACTGCACTCCAGCCTGGGTGACAGAGTAAGACTCCATCTCAAAAATAAAATAAAATATTTACTGTTGATTATGACCAAAAAAATTGAGGTAGTACGGTAAGAACTCACTTAACATCTTCAATGGTTTCCCACAAGTTAATTGATATAAACAAGGGTTATGGCATATTTATGGTCAAAAAATCACCAAACTTCTAAATAAAGACCCCAAACACATCTAATAGTAAACATGGAAATAAATGTGAGCTATACATACATTTAAGAAATATTAATAAGTCAGATAATTATTTACCTGTTTATTCCAGTTCAGGGTTGTGGTGACTGGAGCCTCTCCCAGCAGCTCAGGACGCAATGTGGGAACCAGCCCTGGACAGGACGCCAACCCATCGCAGGGCATACACACACACAGCCACACTCATTCACACTGGGATCATACAGACACGCCAATGAATCTAACGTGCACAGCTTTGAGCTGTGAGAGGAGACAGGAGGACATGGAGAAAACCCACGCAGGCTCTGGGAGAACATGCAAACTCCACCCACCCAGTGGCTCCAGCCAGAATTAGATTTTTTTTCATCAGTGTTATAAAGAAGGGATGTTATTCGATGACCCGCTGCATATTGTAGTAATTAATGAGTGCAAATCTATGCCTTTCCTCTCTTTTCTTTTTTTCATTAAAAAATGTAAAATATGACTAATCTAAGCATACAAATTACAGAAAATAATATATCAGACACCTTTGTGCCTACCACTAAGATAAAACAGATGTAAACACTTTGTCTTATGGGGCTCTATAAAAAGAAAGAACAAAAGAGGCGAAACATTACTACTACAGCCAAAGCCCCACTTTTATCCTTTCTCCCTCCTTCTCTCCTCCCCAGAGAGAACCATTTTCCTGAATTGGATGTTTATTAATCAGCTGTTTGGTTTTATACATTTACCATAAAAATGTATGGCCATAAATAATGCATACATCATTCTGTATATTTTTGAACGTATATAAATGGAATCTACTGCATGTGTCTTATAAATTGCTATCATTTAACAATATTTTTAGATTATATATATTGATACAGATGGATCTAGCTCATTTATTTTAACTACTGTATGAATAAGCCACAGTCTATTTATCCATTCCCCAACTAAGGCATAGCACATTGTTTCAACTTTTTTACTTTTATATAAAGTGCTGCGTAAACATCCTCATTCACATTTTTTATTCACAAGAGTTTATCTAAGGTAGACATATAGATGTGGAATTGCTAGGTTAAGGAATGTTATGGTTATTTATGCTGCATAACAAACCACTCTAAAACAGTGGCTCAAAACAGTAATTTATTTTTGCTCATGAGTCTGCAATTTGGGTGGGGATGGCTCATTTCTGCTCTACACAGCATCATCAGTGGAGCAAGATGCCTCCACTAGAACTGGAGTATCCACTTCCAGAATGAATTATTCTCATTACTGGCAAATTGGTGTTGGGTGTCAGCTAGGAGCTCTGCTAGGGCTGCCAGCTGGGGATCTCAAGTTCTCTCTGTGTGTGGTTCTCCATGTGGTTACTTGGACTTCCTCACAGCATGGCAGGTGTATTCAAAAAGTCCCAGGCAGAAGATCAAGGTTTTTTATGATCTTGTGACTAAAATTCTACAATATCACGTATACTGTATTCTGTTAGTCAAGCAGTGACTAAAGCCAGTCCAGATTCAATGGGAGGAGCGACAAGGAATTTGCAGCCATTTTAAGTCTACCACATTCTCCTCTGTAGTCATAAATTATTTACATCTCTCATACACGCAAAATACATTCACCTTCCCCCAAGGCCCCCAGAAGTCTCAGCCTATTTTAACACCAGGATTTCATCAGCTAAATCAGGTCTAGGTGGAGCTGAGGCTCCTCAGCTGAAGCCCGTTGAGTATAGAGCCTCTAGATCTGAGGACCTATGAAATAAAGAAACAAATTATATTCCCCCACATACCCAACATACAATGGTGAGTTAGAAACTTCATAATCACAGTAGACACTTCCATTCACAAAGGAGGGGAACAAGGAAGCACATAGCATTCCATAGCAATTTTGAAATCCATCACTAGTTCTTTCATCAGGGCCCTGTCCTGCTCTCTGGGAATGATTCTCCTTAGCTCTTGGCTCTACCCTCTGAGTTCTTGGTTGTATCCACTGAATCATTCTTCCTTATATATAAGAAATGGCCCATGGACAGGCAGGACTTTGGAATGGTGGTGTGAGGAGTTCAACAAAGTGTTTCTGCAGTAAAACAACAATTTAAATGCTGAAAATTATTTTAACAAACCATGTAGAATTTCTGGAAATTGCCCTAAGAACATACAGCAAATGAAGAAACATTTATCTAAGAAAATCTACTACATCTTAACCAGTACAGTGAGAGTTTGTGGTATTTGAGCTACTACCTGCTCCCATGCTCCACCCAACAAGATCTGTGCAATGAAATCTCAACTCTGGGCACATGTAGATGTGAAGACAGGTGTTCCCCTTCCCCACAACTAGTCCAGGGCTACAGTTTTAACCTGAGAGGAGCAGGCTGCTGGTGTCTCTCATCTTCCCCAGCCCTATGTTGCAAACGTTCTATCCCTGGTAAGCAAGTCTGAGAGGACAGGCACTTCCCTTTCCCCACTCAGCTCCCACTAGTAATGCAAGGGCTCTCCCTGAGGGGTGATAGGCCTAGAGGAGTGGTGCCCAATTGGCTCCACCCCAGCTCATTCAGAGGATAGAGGTTCTAATATGGGACAGGCAAGCTGAGAAAACCAGGGGCTACCAACATCCCCAGTGCCCACTGGTAAAGCAGGAGTGCCACTCCAGAAGAAGCAATCCACTGCCCCTGACCTCAGCTCCAATGCAGTGATGCAGAAGTACTGCCCAGGAGGAGAGGCAGGCCATAAGGATGGAGAGCTCCACAGCTCTGCTTGAAATGATGGACTTTACTTAAAAGAGAACATGGGAAGATCATGCCTAAGGCCTTGCCAAAAACAATGGATTTTGAATGTTCACAGCAAAGAAAAGATAAACATTTGTGGTGACAGATATGAAAATTACCCTGATTTGATCATTATGAAACTGGCTTTGCAAAATTATAACTGAAGAAATTATGACAGTGAAGGAAATCAGACCTAACCGACTGCATCTTGCTTCTAGCCTTTAAGCTGTCCTTGTTCATTCCTGGGCATAGGCTAAACTAACTTTGGGAAGGAATTCAGTTCATGGTTTGACTCTGAAACAAAGTTGGTAACCGCCCTTTCCTGAAAAGACCCCCTTCTTGCCTGGGTGGTGGACCAGTCTGCCTTTACAGGACTAACAAATTAGCTACAAGATTAAAAATTACAGTTTAGGGCTCATGCAGCCTCTGGCTCCAAGAGTCTGAACCTCCCCAAATTGCTCCTGAGGATAACATCACTATAGTAAAACCTAAGATCGGTGCTTGAGATATTTTGCAGACCGTGCACTGGATGGAACAGCTAACACCATCCAGACCCGTAATCTGGCTCAACCAGGTCTGCCATCCCACCCAGGAACAGAAAACAGCAAGAAAAACTTACTTCACCCTCTATGATTCCATCTCCAACCTGACCAATGAGCACTCCCCACTTCCCAAGCCTCTACCCACCAAATTATGTTTAAAAACTCTGATCCCCAAATGCTCAGGGAGACTAATTTGAGTAATAATAAAACTCCCATCTCCCGCACAGCCAGCTCTGCATGAATTACTCTCCCTCCATTGCAATTCCCCTGTCTTGATAAATTGACTCTGTCTAGGCAGCTGGCAAAGTGAACCCATTGGGTGGTTACAGTTATACATTATGTACAGGTATCAAAATATCACTCTGTATCTTATAAATATGTACAATTATTATGTGTCAACTAAAAAGGAAAAAAAGAAACCAGAAATTGTGCCAAAGGGAAAAAATAAAAGGAGATTTTGGTGGCAAGCAATTAAGAAAGGCTGGCAGAAGCAGTTTGGGAGGCTGAGGCGGGCAAATCACCTGAGGTCACGTTTTTGAGACCAGCCTGGCCAACATAGTGAAACCTCTACTAAAAATACAAAAATTAGCTGGGTGCGGTGGCACGCACTTGTAGTCCCAGCTACCCAGGAGGCTGAGACAGGAGAATTGTTTGAACCCAGGAGGCGGAGGTTGCAGTGAGCTGAGATCACACCACTGCACTCAAGCCTGGGTGACAGAGCGAGACTCTGTCTCAAAAAAAAAAAAAAAAAAGCTGGTAGCTTCATGAGACTAATACAGCTGACCCTTGAACCATTGCAGGGATTATAGGCACCAACTCCTGCACAGTCAAAAATACACCCACAACTTTTGACTCTCCAAAACCTTAACTACTAGTAGCCTATTGTTGACTGGAAGCCTTCCTGAAAACAAAAATAGTCGGTTGACACATAAACCAGTATTTACGTATCTTTTGTGCATTCATTACATACCTAACTTTGTCTTAATTTTGTCAATATTTCCAGGCTATGCAGTTCATCTACAAGTTTTCCAAATTGTCACCAATCTCCAAAAACTTTCCAATATACTTGTTGAAAAAATTATGTGTGTAAGTAGACCTGTGCAATTCAAACTTGTGTTGTTCGGGGATCAAATGTAGCAATGAGCAAGAAGGCAGACCAGTCACAAGATTGACAGAGAGAATCCAGGAAACAAACAGCTAAGAAGAGCACTCCTGGGATTGCACTCCCCACAGCCCCAGATCTCTTTGATGAGAAATTGCCATTGTACCTTACTTCTTTAAACATGATTTACTTTGGTTCTTTGAACATATTTATATTAGCTGCTTTGAAGTCTTTGTGTTTTTCCCATTACATCACATCTAAAGACACATATCAGTTTGTTCCATTGTCGGCGATGATAATTTGACCACTTGGTTAAGGCAGTCCTCCAGACCTCTGCATTGTAACAGTATCTTTTCCTCTTTGTAAATAATGCTAAATTTGGCCTCAGATTGACCATTGAGAGCCCATTTGAGTCAGTTCTTATGTTCTTTTGCTATATTCCCCTAGTCTTTGTGCACGTAATCTCTTCTTAACACAATAAAATATTCCAGAGTTTAAAATATTGTGTTAATATTTATTCCCTTGCCCCAGACCTGTACTTGGCCATTTCTCCAAGGAGCTACAAGGGTATATCCTTTTGAGGGCTCTAGTTTTATGTGGGGGCCTCAGTTCTTTTTTTTAATTTATTATTTTTTCCCATAAATTATTGGGGTACAGGTGGTATTTGGTTACATGAGTAAGTTCTTTAGTGGTGATTTGTGAGATTTCGATGCACCCATTTTGATGGGCATTTGGGTTGGTTCCATGATTTTGCAGTTGTGAATTGTTCTGCTATAAACATGTATTTGCAAGTATCTTTTTTGAATAATGACTTCTTTTCCTCTGGGTAGATATCCAGTAGTAGGACTGCTGGATCAAATGGTAGTTCTACTTTTAGTTCTTTAAGGAATCTCCACACTGTTTTCTATAATGGCTGTACTAGTTTACATTCCCACCAGCAATGTAGAAGTGTTCTCTGTTCACCGCATCCATGCCAGCATCTATATCATCTCATGTAAGTCAATGGATTAATCTCCTGTACTTACATAAACTTCTATACAACCGAGGCCCTTGGATTACTGAAACTAACATTCTTCCATGCCAGACAAGCCTCACATTTAACCCATGTGCTTTCCACTCAGCTCTCAGTCTTTGGGGCGGGAGGGGGGGCTCTGACTTTTGGGAATTTCTCTTTCTTAATTGTATACTCAACTATGCATTTTAAAATGAAATATTCTATCTAGCAATGGGTGTTTTGCAGTCAGAAAATTTTTAAGCTGCCTCATCTATCAAATCACCTTTGTTTCTGTTTGCAACCTTTGGGAGTATCTGGAATCTGAGAAGAAAATCCACACAGAATTCTGTTGGGTTCCTTCTCTCTTGGACAATTTCATGTATGATGTTTATCTCCAGGCTGAATGAAAGACTGCAAGGGTCCCTTCTCAATTCCAGGCCTTTCTCCGTGTTCCTTTCTTTGCTGTAGGCTGCAAAACCTCAGCTTTCACTCATCTCCTCTCCATAGTTGCTATCTCCTCTGCTCTCCCATAATTGCCATTATGGAAGGGGCCATAACCTCCTCATCTTCCCTACTTTTGGGGGCTGTACATAACTACCTACATTTAAATGTTTTATGAGTTCATTTTAAGGGCTTTACAAGCTGATCATGTGACAAAACACACAGAGGCTAGCAGAACATGAGGCTGGTAGAACATCTTTTAGTTATGGTCCATGTTCTGTTGACCTTTTATATAGAGGGCCCCTGACCCAAGTTTTCTCAAACTCTGAAGACCAGTGTACAGTGGACCCCAGAGAGTCAGCATGATTCTTCAAGAAAGAATCAGTTTCTCTTGGCTCAGCTCTGCCTCCATCCCTACTCAGTGAATGATGATTCTGCTATGGCGAACACTGGCATTTTAAAAGAGTTCATTGATTATGCATCAACATCTGTATGGCAAATGCACCCTTCAGCAGCAGCAAGTAGGACACATTGGAATTCTGATTTAATAACAAAAAAGAAATATGTTTTTCACAGATCCATTTATGTGCCAAAATACTAGAGCTGTCAGAACATCTGCAACACCTCATATTAGGACTTTTATTTTCTTTAGGGAAGAAGAAGGTGTATATGTTTAGAGAGGGACTGCTAACTGGAAATTTCATCCCCGTATATCAGGTAAGTATTAAAAACATGTATTTCTATAAACCAATCGCCCAGGATTTGATTAAGTCTCCCTTGGGCAGTTTCATGCCAGGATGCCACAGATAAGACCAAATCAAAGAATTTAGACAAGTATTCCACAACCCACTTTATGTAAATTAGCCTTTTTATTTTGACTCTTGAAACCAAACTTCTTTGGTGAATCCTCATATATTTCTTTCCGGAAAAGAAAAAAACAAACCATACTTAAATTGAAATATTTCAGTCTATGAATTTACTGTTCATCTGCCCTGAAGCCAGGAGTGATGGGCTATGTGGCCAAAATCTCATAATAATAATTTTAAAAAAGGTCCTCCTCCACGAATCCAGGGATTCTTATCCTGAGGTCCATGAACCCCTATGGGATCCATAGCAGACTTTATGAAGACTTTGAACTCTCCAAAACTGTGTACTTAATTGTGTAGGAAGTGGGGGGTTAGGGCTTATGTGCATTCTTTTGGGAAAGAGGCCCTGGCCTTCATCAGATTCTCCAAAATATTTGAAACCCTTTGCAAAATGGCTGGCTTGGTAGATCAAGAAAAATGACTAAGTTTCTGCCCTTTTCTACAAAGGCCTTGGGTTTGGTCCCATGTGATTCAGGAGGCTTTCCAAGTGGCTAAAATTCATGAATAAACAGTGTTCATAAACAGGCTCAGACCTGCGAAATGCTATCTAAAATTGCATGCATGGGTCATGGGTCCAGGACTCATCAAAAGTTATTTTGATGTCCTAGACAACATGCTGAATGTGGGCCCTGACAAGCTTGGGGCAGATGAATCTTACAGTTTGACCTCTTCCTCTCCAGGCTCTTTGAACTCAGCAGCGGCCTTATACATGCTCTACAACTCAATATCTTGACGTCCACCTTGCTGTTGTGCTCCTAACTTGGGGTGTCAAACTTCAAAGGGAAAAATAATTTTAAATAACAGCAGTTCATATTTATTAAGCATTTCCTCTAACACCATGCTCAGTGTTTTACTTATTTCTCTTTTATTTATTTATTTATTTTTTTCTAGATGGAGTTTCACTCTTGTTTCCCAGGCTAGAGTACAATGGCATGATCTCAGCTCACTGCAACCTCCGCCTCCCAGGTTCAAGTGATTCTCCTGCCTCAGCCTCCCCAGTAGCTGGGATTACAAGCGCCCGCCACCACACCGAGCTAATTTTTTGTATTTTTAGTAGAGACGGGGTTTCACCATGTTGTTCAGGCTGTTCTCGAACTCGTGACCTCAGGTGATCTACCCACCTTGGCCTTCCAAAATGTTAGGATTACAGGCGTGAGCCAGTGCGCCCGGCCCATGCTTAGTGTTTTATATGTCATTTAATCCTCATGACAACTGTGTTATTATTAGCTCCATTTTACTTACGAGGAAACTGAGGCTAAATACTGAGGTTGTGACTAGCCCAAGGTCACAGAGCTGGTAAAGGTGAAGGTGTCAAAGTTCACGATATTTACCATGAGACTACACTGCTTCCCACCTCTCCCCAGATTTCTCCCTCCGTTCAGAATGTCTTCTCCTACTCTTATTTGGCACAGTCCATATACTCTCTCCAGGTATTGGTAATCCCAGAAAAAATAATAAAAGCATTTACAAAGTGCTATGTGCCAAGCACTGTATCAAATGTTTTTCGTACAGTATCTTATTTAATCTTAACCAAAAAATCCAGTACCTTCTTGCATAGGGTGTAATGAAGCAATATGGTTAGCAGTTAATGGCATCATTTTAGGAATCAAACTACCATTTTACAGATGAGGAAAGCAGCGCCCAGAAAGGTTAAATAATTGCCCAAGGCCAAACAGCTAGTAAGTGGCAAAGCTGGGATATGAACTTAAAATTTTCTGACTCAAGAGACTGTGCTTTTAAACACAGAAAAAATCTTTTAAAAACACTAAATGTGATGTCAAGATAATCAGTCATCAAAGTTTATACTATTTTGGTGAGGTGGAGAGCAGGGTAAACACCAAGCTTCATTTTCTTTTTTCTGTGACATGTTGCCTTTCCTGTGTCCCTCTCTAGGTGATGGAGCCTCACATGCAGCAATTTGTGCTAACATCAGCATAATGAGACAGAGCCTAGGCACTGTGCATACATAAACCAAACAATACACAAAACTTCCAATCAACTAAACCAGTCATGCCGGATTTATGAAGAGAAAAGAAAAGGACAGATGACGTGACCAAAATACACTCTCATTGAAATGTACTTTTTGTCCCCCCGCACCCCCTGCTTTATTGCCTTGTAAAACAAGAATTACGGCATAAAGCACATGTCTTATATCGCAAGCAGGTCACATGTGGCGCTAGTGACCTGCAGCTCTTATCTACCCCTAGCAGATTCACTTGCAGCTTTCTTCTGTCTCTGCACACTTCTCTGAATATAAACATGCTTGCTAAGTGGTCTGCACCTTGCTTCCATTCTTGCCTTGGGTAGGGAACACACAGAATTCTAGGACCAGACATGAGGATCTTTTACTTTAATGAGACAATAGTCTTGGTTTTAATGAAAAGGAGGAGGGCTACTGTATCTCTGCTGCAGATGGTATTAGGGGTGGGAAGAAGTAGTCAGAATATTAAATCACCTTTCTTTGTATGCATGGTCAGATTTGCTATTCGAAATTCAGCAAGCTTTGAAAACACGCCACTGCGCACTGCCTCCAGGTTTGGCAGCTCTTCCTTTTCTGTTGGGATGAGTGCCTGACCTCAGGGAATAGTTCCTTTAGATGTCAGCTACACACCTTGCCCAGACAAAGCTTCCAACAGCTTGACTTATTCCAAAGAACCCCCACAGCAACTGAGAGGCTATTAGCATGATTAGATGTCGGGTAGGCCAAGCTGCATCCACAGAAAGGGAGAGAAAGAGATGAGAGGGATGTTGTTGATAGAAGCTTCACAAGTGGGGGAAAAAGTCGCTGAGAATTGTAGAGGAAGATCTTTTCAACAAAGTGGCATGAAAGGTCTACATGGAGTTTAGCCTCTGGAGAATTCTTCAACTCCAGATTTTAGTGTCTCAGAGAAAATGTAGTCCTTAGGAAAGGCTGGAACTTTTCTATTATGACACTTGACAATAACATTATGCAACAGTCAACTTGTGAATGTCAGCATTACCACCATACGTTTTCATTCATTTGCACAATCCATAAACAAATATTCCAAAAAAGTATCATATTTATTGAACATTGGATATTTTCCAAGCACTTTTGCAGGACTTACTTTATCAGATAAAGGCAAATTTTATTATCTGCATTTTACAAGCTAATTAATCAAAAGTACTTATTGTGAGCTCACTATATGCGTAGGAGACACACATCATACTAGCATACAGTACATAATGAAGCAATGGCTTTAGTGGTTAAAAGAGCAAGTTTAGGGCCAGGCGCAGTGGCTCACACCTGTAATCCCAGCACTTTGGGAGGCCGAGACGGGTGGATCAGGAGGTCAGGAGATCAAGACCATCCCGAGTAACACGGTGAAACCCCGTCTCTACTAAAAATACAAAAAGATTAACTGGGCGTGGTGGTGGACGCCTGTAGTCCCAGCTACTCGGGAGGCTGAGGCAGGAGAATGGTGTGAACCCAGGAGGTGGAGCTTGCAGTGAGCAGGACTTATCTGCCTTTGAGTCCCCTCTATGCCACTTACTATGTGACCTTGAGCAGATGTCTCAACCTCTGCCTGACTCAATTGCCTAATCTGTAGAATGGAGATTATAACAACCTCACAGAATTGCTATGATTATCAAATGAGAAGATAATATATGTAAGCTGTTTGGCACTGTATCTAGAATATATCAAGGGTTTAATAAGTGGTAACTCTGGGTAGTGGTGATATTTTTATCACCAGCTACAGTAAGGAAAACAATAGATATGAGACAGTCCCTGCTCTCAAAGAGTTCCCTGTCTAGATGGGAAAATAAGTTGTCCACATATGAAAAAAAATGCTATCAACACCAGGCAGTAACTATTAAGTGCCACATGAGTGATGAAGAAAATGTAACTCAGTCCAAAAATAATAATAATAATAAAAATAAACAAAAAAACCAAAAATAAATAAATAAATAAAAACAAATAAAACAATTTTTTAAAATGTGCAAAGGATTTGAATAGACATTTCTACAAAGAAGAAATGAATAATGGCCCATAAGCCAATGAAAAGATACTCAACAACATTAGTCATTAGGGAAATGCAAATCAAAACTAGGAGACACCATTTACACTCAGCAGGATGGCTAGATGATAACAAGTGTTAGCAAGAATGTGGAGACACTGGAACCCCCATACGCTGTTGGTGAGAATATGAAATGGTGCAACCACTGTGGAAAAGAGTCTGGCAATTCCTCACAAAGCAAAACATACAGTTACCATATGACTCAGCAATTCCACCCCTTGATATATACCCAACAGAACTGAAGTATTATTCGTGCAAACAACTTGTACATAAATGCTTATATCATCATTATTCATAACAAAAAAATGAAAACAACCCAGATGTCCATAAACTGATGAACAGATAAACAAAATGTGGCATATCCATATAACAGAATATTATTTGGCAATAAAAAGAAGTGAAGTATTGATACATGGACAACATGAACAGATCTTGTGAAAGAAGCCAGGCGCAGAAGGCCACATATTGCATTATTCCATTCATATGGAATGTCCACAATAGGCAAACCCACAATGACAACTTTGTGGATGTCTATTGCTAGGGATGGAGTGGGGTTTGGGAGTGATGGCTAAGAGATGTGAGGTTTTTAATGAGTGGAGGAAGGAGTGAAAATGGTCAAAAATCAATCACTGTGATGGACGCACATCTCTGTGAATATACTAAACGACACTGAATTGGATAGTTTAAATAGGTGAATTGTGTGGTGTGTGAATTATATCATAAGAACTCTGCTTTTTAAAAATAATGTGTTTGGCTGGGAGCGGTGGCTGACGCCTGTAATCCTAGCACTTTGGGAGGCAGGCAGATCATGAGGTCAGGAGATTGAGACCATCCTAGTTAACACGGTGAAACCCCGTCTGTACTAAAAATACAAAAAATTGGCCAAGCATAGTAGCGGGCGCCTGTAGTCCCAGCTACTTGGGAGGCTGAGGCAGGAGAATGGCGTGAACCCAGGAAGTGGAGCTTGCAGTGAGGCGAGATCACACCACTGCACTCCGGCCTGGGTGACAGTGCCAGACTTCATCTCAAAAAAAGAAAAAAAAAATGTGCTGTACAGGAACAGAAAACCAAACACCACATGTTCTCACTCATAAGTGGGAGCTGAACAATGAGAACACATGGACACAGGGAGGGAAACATCATACACGGGGGCCTGTCAGGGGTTGGGGGGCAAGAGGAGGGAGAACATTAGAACAAATACCTAATGCATGTGGGACTTAAAACCTAGATGACGGGTTGACAGTTGCAGCAAACCACCATGGCACATGTATCCCTATGTAACAAATCTGCACATTCTAAACGTGTATCTCAGAACTTAAAGTAAAATTAATAATAATAATAATAATAATGTGCTATAAAAATTTGGAGGACAGTGACATAACTGTATATTAGGCGGCAGTTATTGAAATGAACTGAGGATGAGCTGTATTTTGAAAGCTAGAGAAGTGAAGTTTGGGCATATGTGTCAGTTAGTTATTGCCTCTTAACAAACCATCCTATAATTTGTGGCTTAAAACAACAAACACTTATTTTTCACATGTCTGAGTGTCACCCAGAGATCAGCTGACCTCATCTGGGTTTGGCTCCAAATGGTAGCTATGGAAACAGGCCTTTTCCACATTTCTCGCATCCTCCTTGGACCCACAGTCTACCCAGAGCAGGTTCTTTTCATTCAATGGCAGAAGCACTAGCCTGATCACATAAGTCATTGCTTACGTTATATCTATGAATGTCCTATTGGCCAAAGCAAGTCAAATGGTGAAGTCTGAAGTCAAAGAGTAGAAAAAAACTGCAGAGTCTGGCCAGGTGTGGTGGCTCATGCCTGTAATCCTAGCACTTTGGGAGGCTGAGGCAAGTAGATCACTTGAGGCCAGGAGTTTGAGACCAGCCTGGCCACTATGGTGAAACCTCATCTCTACTTAAAAAACGCACAAAATTAGCTGGGTGAGGTGGTGCATGCCTTCATTTCTTGCTTCTTGGGAGCAAGCAACTCAGGAGGCTGAGGCACGAGAATCGCTTGAACCCAGGAGGTGGAGGTTGTAGTGAGCCAAGATTGCACCACTGCACTCCAGCTTGGGCGACAGAGTGAGACTCTGTCTCCAAAAACAAAACAAAACAAAACAAAAAAACTACAGAGTCTCATGGCAAAGGGAAAGACACAGGGATGAGTGGAGTATTAGAATCAATAATCCAAACTAACACAGTATTCCAGATAGAGAGAGCATTCATTCATCAAACAAACACTGTCTACTGCGTAGCAGGTGATTCTGAGAACCAGGATAAATACAACAGGAAACAAATCATGTTCCTTGCTTTCGTGCAGATCACAGTAGTCAGTGATCCCAAAACAGCAGGTTTAAGATGGACCTGTAAACAAGGAGCAAGAAACCAAAGTACCCAAAGGATCCAAACTTGTGAGGCAAATAAGTTGAAATGAGAGGCAGGGCTAAGACAACTTGGGGAGTGCAAGTGCAGTCTAAAGGAGGCAACTGCTACTTAGCTCTAGAGGACTGTTACCAGGAGGAAATATGAGCTTAGTCCTTATGTCCTTCACATAATAAACTCCACTGTGCAAGCCAAACAAAACTCCTGAGGGCAGGACGTGGCCTGAAAGCCACAAGTTTGTTGACCTCTGATGTGAAAACCAAAACAAAACGAACAATTGGGGGAAAATATGCTAACTGCTGTAATGGAGGTCCATAAAACAAGCAATGGATACAAAAGGGAAGGTGTGCCTATGACTGCTTGGGGGACTCTAGGAAGTCAATAAAGGGAAGGTGACATCTGAGTGGACTCTCTGAGGGCAGAAGGCAGGAAATTCAGGCAGAAGTTATGTGTGCACAAAGGTATGGAGGATTGAGAGAGCGTGGTGTGTTCAAGAAACTTCCAGTAAATTCACATGGCTAGAGGGTAAGGTTCTAGAGAAGCAAGAAATGAAGCTAATGAATTAGACCGGCTCCAGATTGTGGAAGTTCTTTCAGGTCATGCTAAATTGTTCAGACTTTATCCTAAATGGTTGTGAGCAGGGAACGGATACGATCAGGTTATCTGTCTACTATAGGTGTGATGGATTTGAGGGATGCAAATGGAAGTAGGGAGGCCAGGGAAGAGGCTATTTCAGGGGAGAAAGAACAAGAACTGAACTAAAGCAGTGACAGTAGGAAGGGAAAGGTCAGATGAATATGAGATGTGACAAGCAGGCAGAATCTACTGAATTTGGTTACACATTTAAATGTGGGTAGTGAATGAGAGAGAAAACAATGGAATGAGACTTTGATTTCTGGGTTGAGCAACTTGAAGATATAATAAAATGTCATCCATGGATACAGGAAAAACAGAAGGAGAATGTTGGGGTGGTAGCTTGAAATTGTGACTATGTTTTTGGACATGTTACATTTGGGGAGAGATGTCTACTAGTTAGTTGAATATGCAGGTCTAGAGCTCAGCAGAAAGCCTGGGGCTACAGATGTGGATTTGGGCATCTTCAGCTACAGGGTGGTAATCGAAGTCAACGGTTTGAATGAATTTAAAGTTGAGAGTATAAAAAATAAGAGAAATCCTAGGGAAGAACAGTGTTTAAGGAGTGGGCTGAAAAGAACCTTGCAAAGGGTACTGAGGAATAATCAGAGAGATAGGAAGAGAAACAAGAAAGAATGCCACCATAGAAATGAAATATAAAGATAATTTCAAAAAAAGAATGGTAGTCACTAATTGCCAAAAGAGATTGAGTCAGGTGGGAATGCAGAGAGTCCACTAAGTTTGACAAAAAGGTGCTCATTGGAACCCTTGACCTGAACTCAGAAAAGTGATGAAGAGGGGGTTGGGGAGAGCAGAAGGCTAGTGATGATGAATTAAAGAGAAAGTGGGAGGTGAGAAGGTGAATATGGTAAACGTAGGTCTTTCTCTGGAGAAGCTGGCATGAAAGGTAAAGAGAGATATGCAGGGTTAAGTTTTATTTCATTTTGGTTTTGGTTGTTTGTTTAAGATGGGATATCTCTGAACTTGTTAAACAAGCGTCCAGTGGAGGGGAGGTGATTTAATGCATAGCAGTTAGAAATGATAGTATATTGGGTAAGTTCCCTAAAATGCTGGTGGGGAGGGTAAAGCAATGGCTCTGATGGGATCCAAAGCAAAGTCAGAGGGACTCATCTCTGACAATAGGAGGGAAGCAAGTTCAATGTGTGTAGATGTCAATAGATTACTAGGTTTAGTAACAAGGAATTGAGGAAGTTCTTGTTTGGTGGCTTCTATTTATCATGTGTGGTAAGAATCAAGGTTATCTTCTGAAATTAAGGAGGAAAGTAGTGAAGGACTCAAGAAGACCGGAATGTTTGAAAATAGCCCCTGAAGAGAAGGGGAAAGATGCTGACAAAGGATGAAGAGTAGGACAACTGGGCAGCCACTTAGCATGAAGTATCAAGGGTCCCACTAAGGTTAGAAACTATGAATTTTCACTGACCCCAATCTCAACAATTGTGTGATTTTTTTTCAGCAGTGCTCAGCAGCCCAGGAAGAGGAACAAAAGAGTTGGAAGTCTGAATTGGTTTGGAGTTGGATTTCACATGGTAAGCAGGCAGGTGGAAGAATAAAAGCAAGATTCAAGGACTGATGTGATGAACCATGAGGTGTGTACTGTAGAGGAAAACAAAGTAAATCGGGAGAAAAACTAAGTGGTTTCAATTAGATCAGGAAACGGATATTGTATGGACATAAAAGTGAGAGGCTTTAGAGAGTAAAAAACTGGATAAAGGGATCTCAGAGGATTAGATATCAGGGATGGAATATGACAAATTCTGAAGTGTGGTTTTGCGGGGAATGACTGAGGTGGAGTGGAGGTGGAGTTAAAGATGAATAGAGAAGGGAAAGACCAGGAAGTTGGATGGATCGTCCAAAATGATGGCACTTGGATGGATATGAAGATCACGATCTGGGTGATAAATTCTTCACCAAATAAAAGTGAGGTTACAAAGTGATAGCAGTAAGAAAGAACAGAAGGTAGTGTATTTAAATGGAAGGTGCCTTAAAGAGGAAAGGTCATTTCGAAATGGCACTTGAAATCAGGTATAATTCTGACCTTACTCTCATCCTATAGTTCAGGGTCATAGAAGAATGGGCAGCAAGTACTCAGAGGATCACAGCAAGTCCTTAACTTGGGAAAGAGCCAGGATCCAGTCAAAGGGCCCCAGAAGGCACCATGGAAATAGTTGGTAGAGAAGAAAGTAGGTGAGTGAATTCAGGGTTGAGTTGGTGTGAAGGGAGCACATGGTGGTCTAAGAATGACCAGAGATGAGACTTAAGATAGAATGACCAGAGAGGTTAGCATTTGGGGAGATTCCAAAGAAGAGAAAAGATGAGAAATCTAATGGAGTTGGCTGGTATCAAAGCCCTGAACTAACTACAGAGGAACATTTCCATACCAATGCAGACTCATGCACTGGGTGCCACAAAAGCCATGTGTCATTTGTCCTATATACTTTAATCAGCATTCTGTGACTGAATTTCTTTGGCTCAGGGTTTCAAAAGACCATGGGTTCAAGAGCCAGATTCTTGAGGTTCTAATCCCAGCTCTACTCTTTCCAACCATGTGACCTCAGAAAAATTACTTAACCTCTCTAAGCCTCCTTGATAAAGGAGAGATAATAATAGTACTGGCCTCACAGAGTTGTCAAAAAGCTTAAAGAGATGCTATGTGTGAAATGCCTGGTACATGACAGGCATTCAATAAATGTTAGCTATATTTGCCAATGTTGGTAAAAAGTAATTTTGACCTCTCCACTGAGTTCTCTAGGCTTACGTAGGCAAAAGCCTATGTTGCATTGCTTTTTGGATGTCTCACAGTCTTCCCCACCTAATCTCTTCTTCTTGCACTGTTCCTTACTTCACTGAATAACTTCCACCCATTTTACTATCCAGATCAGAAATCTAGATATTATCCTTGATTCCTCCCCATGGATTAACTTTTCTTATCAAATCCATCATTATCATCAAATCCTGCCATTTTTGTCTACTAAATATAATTCAGTCCAGTCACTTCTCTCCATTTCCACTGTCACGACCTTACTCCAAGAGCCTGGAAACTATCCCAGATTGTTCTCTTTTCCTAACACCCTACATCAATCATCACTAGTTCCTTTCATTCTACCACCTAATTACATCTTTTTTCTATTATTTTTTAAACTTTTAATAAGGATATATATCATATATGTAGAAAATTATATAAAACATATGCATAATTTAAAGAATGATTACAAAGTGAACATCCATTAACCCAGATAAGCACTACCAGTCCTATAAAAGTGGCTTCATGTTACGTTACCCCCTCATCACATTATTTCTCTCCCCCTAGAAGTAATCACTACCCTAAATTTTATAGAATAAATCCCTTGCTTTTCCTTATAACTTTACTATCTATGTAGATACCCTTAAACAATATAGTTTAGTTAGACCTAAAGTTCCAGAAATGGAATCATATATCCTTTGGTTACTTACTTATTTTACACAATGTATTTTTGAGATTCATCTATGTTGGTATGTGTAAATTTAGTGTTCACTTCCACTGCTATATTGGATTTTATTGTACAAAGATATCATAATTGATTTATTCATTCTACTCTTGATGGACAATTGCATTTTTCCAGTTTGGGACTATGACAATGTAGCTATGAACATATATAAAAGATATTCTAGGAGACACACCTAGTAGTTGAACTGCTGAGTCATAAGAATCTTCCATCTTCTATCAAATAGTGATGATCTATTTCTTATGGATCTGTACCAATTTACATTCTCATTGGCAATGCATGAGATTTGCCATTGCACTTCACTTCTGAACTTAGGAGAAGGCATTGTTTTCACCACTAACTGTGCATATTTTTGGTAAACACTCTTTATTAGGTTAAGAAAGTTTCCTTCTATTCCTGGTTCATGAATGGGCATTGGCTTTCATCATGAATGGGCATTGGCTTTCATCAAATTCTTTTTCTGCCTATCTTGAGATGATTGTGGGTTTTTTGTCCTTTATTCTATTAATATAGTATATTACATTAATTGATTTTCAGATGTTAAACCAATCTAGCATCATTAGAATAAATCTCATTTGTGTCATGGTGCACAAGGCTTTTTATATGTTGCTGAATTTGGCTTGCTAATTGTATTAGTTTTCTAGTGCTGCATAACAAATTACAACAAAGTCAGCAGCTTAAAACAACACCCATTTATTAGCTCACAGTTCTGTAAGTCAGAAGTCAAGCATGTCATGACTGGGATCTCTGCTAAGGGTATCACAAGGCTGAAATCAGAGTGCCAGCCAGACTGAGTCTCACCTGTAGGCTCTGGGAAAATATCTGCTTCCAAGTTTTTATTGGAAGAATTGAGTGCCCTGTCATTGTAGGACCGAGATACCAATTTCCTTGCTGGCTAACTTTTGGGGGTTGCTCTCAGCTCCTAGAGACTGCTGGTATTCCCTGCTCTGTGCTTTTTTAAGCAGCAACAGCATGTCAAATCCTTGTCATGCTTCAAATCTCCGACTTCCCAGAAATGAGACTAGCCAGAGGAATCTCTCTGCTTTTGAAGAGCTCATGTTATTTAGCCAGGCCAACCTGGATAATTTCCTTTTCAGTCAACTGATTTAGAACCTTAATTACATCTGCAAAATCCCTTCACAACAATGCCTAGATTAGTGTTCTATTAAATAACCGATAAAATATGTGTGTACACCAAGGGCCAGGAATCTTGGGGGATCATGTTAGAGTTCTGCCTACCACACTAATACTTTGTTAAGGATATTGCATCTGTTTTCATGAGGGATATTGGTTTGTAGTTTTCTTTCATTGAGATACCTTTTTCAGACATTGGTATCAGGTGATACTGGCCTCATAGAATAAGGTGGGAAGTGACCCCTTTTCCTTTATTTCTGAAAGTGTTTGTGAATAAGTGGCATTATTTCCTCTTTAAATATTAGATAAAACTCACCAGTGAAGCCATTTAGACATGAATTTTTCTTTTTGAAATTTTTAAATTACTATTAGGTTGGTGCAAAAGTAATTGTGGTTTTGCCACTTAAAGTAATGGCAAAAACTGCAATTTCTTTTGCACCAATCTAACATTTCATTTTCTTACTTGTTATAGGCTTGTTTTGTTTTGAGATGGAGTCTCATTCTTGCCCAAGCTGGAGTGCAGTGGTGTGATCTTGGCTCACTGCAACCTCCACCTCCCGGTTTCAAGCGATTCTCCCGCCTCAGTCTCCAGAGTAGCTGGGATTACAGGCGCCCACCACCACACCCGGCTAATTTTTGTATTGTTAGTAGAGATGGGGTTTCACCATGTTGGCCAGGCTGGTCTGGAACTCCTGACCTCAAGTGATCCTCCCATCTTGGCCTCCCAAAGTGCTGGGATTACAGGCATGAGCCACTGCTCCCAGCCTACTTCTTATAGGTCTATTCACTTTTTTTGTTTCTTCCTGAATCTGTTTCATTAATTTCTCTTTCTAGAAATTTGTCCAGTTCATCTAAGTTGTCTAATTTGTTGACATCATGTTGTTTGTAATATTCCCTGTACTGGATTGAATACTGTCCCCCAAATATTTGTGTCTACCCATAATCTCAGAATGTGGTCTTATTTGGAAATAGCATGTTTGCAGATATAATTAGTTAATATGAGGTCATTCTAAATCCAGTGACTGTTGTCCTTACAAGAAGGCCACGTGACAACACAGAGGAGACACACACAGTGGAGAAGGCCACGTGAAGACAGAGGTTGTAGTTATGCTGCCATAAGCCAAGGCTTTCCAGCAACCCCCAGGAACTGGAAAAGGCAAGGAAAGATTCTCTCCTAGAGTTTTTGGAAAGAGTGTGACTCTGCCAACACTTTGATTTTTGACTTCCTAGCCTCTGGATCTGTGAGAGAATACATTTCTGTTGTTTGAAGCCACCCAGTTTTTAATAATATGTTATAGTAGTCTTAGGAAACTAACACACCCTCTTATAGTACTTTCAATTTCTGTAGGGTCAATAGTGGTGTTCTCTTTCATTCCTGACTTTTCCTGACTTTGGTAAGTTCTGTCTTTCCTCTTTTATTTTGTTTGTTTAGCTAAAGATTTGTCAATTTTGTTGGTCTTTTCAAAGTTAACTTTTGGTTTTGTTGATTTTTCTCTACTATTTTTCTGTTTTCCCTTTCATTGATTTCCACTCTAAGCATTATTTCCTTCTGCTTACCTTGGATTTAGTTTGCTGCTCTTTTTCTAGATTCTCATTGTAGAAATTCAGATTATTGATTTGACTCTCTTTTATAACATTTTCTAGTATAGTCATTTAAAGTCATAATTTTCCTACAAAGCACTGCTTTAGCTGCATCCCATAAGTTTTGGTATATTATGTCCTGATTTCCATTCCACTGAAAATATTTTCCAATTTTTATTGTGATTTCTCCTTTTACCAATGGGTGTCTTGGAAGTGTGCTGTTCAATTTTCAAATATTTGAAGATTTCCAAGATTTCTTTCTGTTGTTGATTTCTTATTTAATTATGTTGTAATCACAGAAGATACTTTGTATGATTTCAGCAATGTACTGAGACTTGTTTTATGGCCTAATGTGTTTTATCGTGGATAATGTTCCACATGTACTTGAAAAGAATATTTATTCTGTAATTGTTGGGTGTAATATTCTATAAATATTAGTTGGTTGATATGCCATTGTTCAAGTCTTCTATGTCATTGTTAATTTTCTATGTAACTGTTTTATCAATTACTGAGAGTATTAAAATCTCCAACTACTATTATCAAACTGTCTATTTCTCCTGGGTTTCTGCTTTTAGGTACATATACATTTATAATTGTTAAATCATCCTTACATATTGACTCTTTTATCCTTATGAAATGTGTATCTTTTTCCTCAAACTTTATTTCTTCTCTTAAACTCTAGATTGTCTGATTTTAATATAGCCACTCTGGCTCTCTTATAGTTACTGTTTGCGTGGTATATCTTTTCCCATTAGTTTCCTTTTGACCTGTTGTGTCTTTGAAACTAAAGTGTGTCTCTTGTAAGCAGCTGGATTTTGTTTATTTTTTTAATCCAATCTGATAATCTCTACTTTTGTTTAGGCTATTTAGACTGTTCACATGGTATATATGTACCACATTTTCTTTATCCAATCCACCATTGATGGGCACCTGGGTTGATTCCATATCTTTGCTATTGAGAATAGGGGGCAAACGTATTTATAGCTCAGCCTGCTCACTTGCACAGCAGAGATCTCAGGAGGCCCCAAACTAGTCACCCACTATTGGCCAACTCTGAGGCTGTGTACATGCTTATAGGCAAAAGCGCCTGGCATAAAGTAAAACCAGAGGCAGATCTGAAAACAGTCTGACTTTGAATGCCATCTTCTATCAAGGCACAGATCCACTGATGATACCAGCAGTGAGGTATTTGAGCACCTCTGACCACCAAGCTATACAAATATAGAGGCAACCACTAGGAAGCCAGGCTTAAAAATAAAAACAAGAGTATTGAAATATAACTGAACAGGGGCATCAGTGGCTACATACTTGCACCATGCAAGGGTAAAAGATTTAGCCTAAGCAAATTACCAAACAAAGAAATAAATAAATAAGCAAACAACAGAAACCTTTAGGAGAAAACTATCAGAATACAGAGTGGCTACAAAATTGATTGAAAATGGCCAGTTGTCAGGAAGAAAATATTACAAGACATGAAAATAAATAGTTTCATTTATTCTTTCTTGCTTTGTGTTATTTCTTTCTTTGTAATATATATTACATCTCTGTATATTTGAAGCCCAGCAGTGCAATATTATAATTGTTACTTCATACAATTTTATGTTGCTTAAAAAAAGAGGAGAAATGAGAAAATAGAATCTTTCATATTACCCTACATATTTATCATTTGTGTCATACTTTATTTCTCCCTATGGAGTCAAATTGTGAACTACTGTCACTTCCTTTCAACCTGAAGAACTTCCTTAATTCCTTAATGATTGCATATAAGCCAGGTCTGCTAACAACAAATTATCTTAGTCTTTGTTTATCTGGAAATGTCGTTATTTCACCTTCATTTTCAAAGGATACTTTTATAAGAAATAAAATTCTTCTTGGACGTCTTTTTCCCTTCAACACTTTGAACATATCATCCCCTTGACTCCTGGCCTCTATTACTTCTGATGAGAAAGTTGATAACTGTATTTATGCTCCCCTGTACATAATGAGATTTTTTTTCCTCTTGTTGGCTTCACAGTTTTTTCTTCGTTTTTGAACAGTTTGACTGTGATGTGACTAGGTATGGATTTCCTTGTATTTATCCTACTTGGGGTTTGTTGAGGTTCTTAGATCTATAGACTGATGTTTTCCATCAACTCTCTGGGAATTTTTTGGACATTATTTCTTCAGGTTTTTGTTTTGTTTTGTTTCTTTTTGCCTCTTTCCCTTTCTTCTCTTTTCCTGCCCCTGTCTCTCTCTACACCCATCATATGTATATTGTTTATAGGCTTAATGTTGTACCATAGGTCTCTGAGGCTCTGTTTATTTTTTTCTTCTGCCTTTATTTCTCTCTTTTTTGTATTGCATAATTTCTATTGAAATTACTTTTCTTCAGCGGAGCATGGTGGCTCATGCTTATAATCCCAGCACTTTGGGAGGCCGAGGCAGGTGGATCACCTAAGATCGGTAGTTTGAGACCAGTCTGACTAACATAGAGAAATCCTGTCTCTACTAAAAATACAAAATTAGCCGGGCATGGTGGTGCATGCCTGTAATCCCAGCTACTCGGGAGGCTGAGGCAGGAGAATTTCTTGAACCTGGGAGGCAGAGGTTGCAGTGAGCCGAGATCGCACCATTGCATTTCAGCCTGGGGGACAACAGTGAAACTCCGTCTCAAAAAAAAAAAAAAAAAAATTTATCTTCAAGTCCACTGATTGTTTCTTCTGCCGTCCAGAATCTGCTCTTGAGCCACTGTAGTAAACTTTTCACTTCCGTTATTATATAGTTCAGCTTCAGAATTACCTTTAAAAAATCATTTCTAACTCCATAATGAGACTCTTTTTGTTGATTCATTGATGTCATACTTGCATTTAATTATTTCAACATGTCTTCTTTTAGTTCGTTATACATATTTATAACAGATGCTTTGAATTCTTTGTCTGCTAAATCCAACCATTAGGGACTCTCAGATATAGTTTCCACTGATGTATATTTTCCTGGGTATGGGTCACATTTTCCTATTTATTTTCATATCTTGTAATGTTTTCTTCTTGACAATTGGCCATTTTTGATCAATGTTGTAGTCACTCTGTATTCTGATAGTTTTCTCCTAAAGGTTTCTGTTGTTGTTTTGTTTATTTATTTATTTCTTTGTTTGGTAAGTATGTAGCCACTGATGCCTCTGCTCAGTTATGTTTCAACACTCTTGTTTTTATTTTTAAGCCTGGCTTCCTAGTGGTTGTCTCTATATTTGCATAGCTTGGTGATCAGAGGTGCTCAAACACCTCATGCTGGTATCATCTGTGGATCTGTGCCTTGATAGAAGATGGCATTCAAAGTCAGACTGTTTTCAGATCTGCCTCTGGTTTTACTTTATGCCAGGTGCTTTTGCCAATAAGCATGTACACAGCCTCAGAGTTGGCCAATAGTGGGTGACTAGTCTGGGGCCTCCTGAGATCTCTGCTGTGCAAGTGAGCAGGCTCAGCTATAAATACATTTGCCCCCTATTCTCAATAGCAAAGATATGGAATCAACCCAGGTGCCCATCAATGGTGGATTGGATAAAGAGAATGTGGTATATATACACCACGGATTACTACACAGCAACAAAAAGAAAAAAATCATATCCTTTGCAGCAACATGGATGCAGCTGGAGGCCATTATCCTAAGCGAATTAACACAGAAACAGAAAACCAAATACCACATGTTCTCACTTATAAGTGGGAGCTAAACATTGGCCAAACACACACAGACACAAAGATGGGAACAGCAAATACTGGGGATTCCAAATGTGGGGAGATAGGGAATGAGGTAAGGGTTGGAAAACTACCTATTAGGTACTATGTTCACTACTTGGGCGATTGGATCATTAGATGCAATATACTCATGTAACAAACCTGCACACATGCCCCCTGAATCTAAAATTACAATTAAAATTAAAAAAAAAGAAATACGTTTGCCCCAACTACAACCAGGACCTCAGACTAATAGAACAAACCCACTGGCCTTCTCCCACTGGCCAGCATCCTAGAAATCAGTTCCATTGACAGTGATGCTAAGCATGGGCACTGCCCTTTTCTCAAAATAGAATGAGTCCTGCCCCTTGACCTTGGCAGAAAAGCTGCCAACTCGGGGGGCGGAGCAAGATGGCCAAATAGGAACAGCTCCAGTCTCCAACTCCCAGCGCGAGCGACACAGAAGACCAGTGATTTCTGCATTTTCAACTGAGACTCCACCTCTGGGGACAGGGCAATAACAAACACAGCCGAAACCTCTGCAGACGCAAACGACTCTGTCTGACAGCTTTGAAGAGAGCAGTGGATCTCCCAACACGGAGGTTGAGATCTGAGAAGGGACAGACTCCCTGCTCAAGTGGGTCCCTGACCCCTGAGTAGCCTAACTGGGAGACATCCCCCACTAGGGGCAGTCTGACACCCCACACCTCACAGGGTAGAGTACACCCCTGAGAGGAAGCTTCCAAAGCAAGAATCAGACAGGTACACTCGCTGTTCAGAAATATTCTATCTTCTGCAGCCTCTGCTGCTGATACCCAGGCAAACAGGGTCTGGAGTGGACCTCAAGCAATCTCCAACAGACCTATAGCTGAGGGTCCTGACTGTTAGAAGGAAAACTATCAAACAGGAAGGACACCTACACCAAAACCCCATCAGTACATCACCATCATCAAAGACCAGAGGCAGATAAAACCACAAAGATGGGGAAAAAGCAGGGCAGAAAAGCTGGAAATTCAAAAAATAAGAGCGCATCTCCCCCAGCAAAGGCGCAGCTCATCGCCAGCAACGGATCAAAGCTGGACGGAGAATGACTTTGACGAGATGAGAGAAGAAGGCTTCAGTCCATCAAATTTCTCAGAGCTAAAGGAGGAATTACGTACCCAGTGCAAAGAAACTAAAAATCTTGAAAAAAAAGTGGAAGAATTGATGGCTAGAGTAATTAATGCAGAGAAGGTCATAAATGAAATGAAAGAGATGAAAACCATGACACGAGAAATACGTGACAAATGCACAAGCTTCAGTAACCGACTCGATCAACTGGAAGAAAGAGTATCTGCGATTGAGGATCAAATGAATGAAATGAAGCGAGAAGAGAAACCAAAAGAAAAAAGAAGAAAAAGAAATGAACAAAGCCTGCAAGAAGTATGGGATTATGTAAAAAGACCAAATCTACGTCTGATTGGGGTGCCTGAAAATGAGGGGGAAAATGGAACCAAGTTGGAAAACACTCTTCAGGATATCATCCAGGAGAACTTCCCCAACCTAGTAGGGCAGGCCAACATTCAAATCCAGGAAATACAGAGAACGCCACAAAGATACTCCTCGAGAAGAGCAACTCCAAGACACATAATTGCCAGATTCACCAAAGTTGAAATGAAGGAAAAAATCTTAAGGGCAGCCAGAGAGAAAGGTCGGGTTACCCACAAAGGGAAGCCCATCAGACTAACAGCAGACCTCTCAGCAGAAACTCTCCAAGCCAGAAGAGAGTGGGGGCCAATATTCAACATTCTTAAAGAAAAGAATTTTAAACCCAGAATTTCATATCCAGCCAAACTAAGTTTCATAAGTGAAGGAGAAATAAAATCCTTTACAGATAAGCAAATGCTTAGAGATTTTGTCACCACTAGACCTGCCTTACAAGAGACCCTGAAGGAAGCACTAAACATGGAAAGGAACAACCGGTACCAGCCATTGCAAAAACATGCCAAAATGTAAAGACCATTGAGGCTAGGAAGAAACTGCATCAACTAACGAGCAAAATAACCAGTTAATATCATAATGGCAGGATCAAGTTCACACATAACAATCTTAACCTTAAATGTAAATGGACTAAATGCTCCAATTAAAAGACACAGACTGGCAAACTGGATTAAGAGTCAAGACCCATCAGTCTGCTGTATTCAGGAGACCCATCTCACACGCAGAGACATACATAGGCTCAAAATAAAGGGATGGAGGAAGATTTACCAAGCAAATGGAGAACAAAAAAAAGCGGGGGTTGCAATACTAGTCTCTGATAAAACAGACTTTAAACCATCAAAGATCAAAAGAGACAAAGAAGGCCATTACATAATGGTTAAGGGATCAATTCAACAGGAAGAGCTAACTATCCTAAATATATATGCACCCAACACAGGAGCACCCAGATTCATAAAGCAAGTCCTTAGAGACTTACAAAGAGACTTAGACTCCCATACAATAATAATGGGAGACTTCAACACTCCACTGTCAACATTAGACAGATCAACGAGACAGAAAGTTAACAAGGATATCCAGGAATTGAACTCATCTCTGCAGCAAGCAGACCTAATAGACATCTATAGAACTCTCCACCCCAAATCAACAGAATATACATTCTTCTCAGCACCACATCGTACTTACTCCAAAATCGACCACGTAATTGGAAGTAAAGCACTCCTCAGCAAATGTACAAGAACAGAAATTATAACAAACTGTCTCTCAGACCACAGTGCAATCAAACTAGAACTCAGGACTAAGAAACTCAATCAAAACCGCTCAACTACATGGAAACTGAACAACCTGCTCCTGAATGACTACTGGGTACATAACAAAATGAAGGCAGAAATAAAGATGTTCTTTGAAACCAATGAAAACAAAGATACAACATACCAGAATCTCTGGGACACATTTAAAGCAGTGTGTAGAGGGAAATTTATAGCACTAAATGCCCACAAGAGAAAGCAGGAAAGATCTAAAATTGACACTCTAACATCGCAATTAAAAGAACTAGAGAAGCAAGAGCAAACACATTTGAAAGCTAGCAGAAGGCTAGAAATAATTAAGATCAGAGCAGAACTGAAGGAGATAGAGACACAAAAAACTCTCCAAAAAATCAATGAATCCAGGAGTTGGTTTTTTGAAAAGATCAACAAAATTGACAGACCACTAGCAAGACTAATAAAGAAGAAAAGAGAGAAGAATCAAATCGACGCAATTAAAAATGATAAAGGGGATATCACCACCGACCCCACAGAAATACAAACTACCATCAGAGAATACTATAAACACCTCTACTCAAATAAACTGGAAAATCTAGAAGAAATGGATAATTTCCTGGACACTTACACTCTTCCAAGACTAAACCAGGAAGAAGTTGAATCCCTGAATAGACCAATAGCAGGCTCTGAAATTGAGGCAATAATTAATAGCCTACCAACCAAAAAAAGTCCAGGACCAGATGGATTCACAGCTGAATTCTACCAGAGATACAAGGAGGAGTTGGTACCATTCCTTCTGAAACTATTCCAATCAATAGAAAAAGAGGGAATCCTCCCTAACTCATTTTATGAGGCCAACATCATCCTGATACCAAAGCCTGGCAGAGACACAACAAAAAAAGAGAATTTTAGACCAATATCCCTGATGAACATCGATGCAAAAATCCTCAATAAAATACTGGCAAACCGGATTCAGCAACACATCAAAAAGCTTATCCACCATGATCAAGTGGGCTTCATCCCTGGGATGCAAGGCTGGTTCAACATTTGCAAATCAATAAACATAATCCAGCATATAAACAGAACCAAAGACAAGAACTACATGATTATCTCAATAGATGCAGAAAAGGCTTTTGACAAAATTCAACAGCCCTTCATGCTAAAAACACTCAATAAATTCGGTATTGATGGAACGTACCTCAAAATAATAACAGCTATTTATGACAAACCCACAGCCAATATCATACTGAATGGGCAAAAACTGGAAAAATTCCCTTTGAAAACTGGCACAAGACAGGGATGCCCTCTCTCACCACTCCTATTCAACATAGTGTTGGAAGTTCTGGCTAGGGCAATTAGGCAAGAGAAAGAAATCAAGGGTATTCAGTTAGGAAAAGAAGAAGTCAAACTGTCCCTGTTTGCAGATGACATGATTGTATATTTAGAAAACCCCATTGTCTCAGCCCAAAATCTCCTTAAGCTGATAAGCAACTTCAGCAAAGTCTCAGGATACAAAATTAATGTGCCAAAATCACAAGCATTCTTATACACCAGTAACAGACAAACAGAGAGCCAAATCAGGAATGAACTTCCATTCACAATTGCTTCAAAGAGAATCAAATACCTAGGAATCCAACTTACAAGGGATGTAAAGGACCTCTTCAAGGAGAACTACAAACCACTGCTCAGTGAAATAAAAGAGGACACAAACAAATGGAAGAACATACCATGCTCATAGATAGGAAGAATCAATATCGTGAAAATGGTCATACTGCCCAAGGTTATTTATAGATTCAATGCCATCCCCATCAAGCTACCAATGAGTTTCTTCACAGAATTGGAAAAAACTGCTTTAAAGTTCATATGGAACCAAAAAAGAGCCCGCATCTCCAAGACAATCCTAAGTCAAAAGAACAAAGCTGGAGGCATCATGCTACCTGACTTCAAACTATACTACAAGGCTACAGTAACCGAAACAGCATGGTACTGGTACCAAAACAGAGATATAGACCAATGGAACAGAACAGAGTCCTCAGAAATAATACCACACATCTACAGCCATCTGATCTTTGACAAACCTGAGAGAAACAAGAAATGGGGAAAGGATTCCCTATTTAATAAATGGTGCTGGGAAAATTGGCTAGCCATAAGTAGAAAGCTGAAACTGGATCCTTTCCTTACTCCTTACACGAAAATTAATTCAAGATGGATTAGAGACTTAAATGTTAGACCTAATACCATAAAAATCCTAGAGGAAAACCTAGGTAGTACCATTCAGAACATAGGCATGGGCAAAGACTTCATATCTAAAACACCAAAAGCAACAGCAGCAAAAGCCAAAATTGACAAATGGGATCTCATTAAACTAAAGAGCTTCTGCACAGCAAAAGAAACTACCATCAGAGTGAACAGGCAACCTACAGAATGGGAGAAAATTTTTGCAATCTACTCATCTGACAAAGGGCTAATATCCAGAACCTACAAAGAACTCAAACAAATTTACAAGAAAAAAACAAACAACCCCATCAAAAAGTGGGCAAAGGATATGAACAGACATTTCTCAAAAGAAGACATTCATACAGCCAACAGACACATGAAAACATGCTCATCATCACTGGCCATCAGAGAAATGCAAATCAAAACCACAATGAGATACCATCTCACACCAGTTCGAATGGCAATCATTAAAAAGTCAGGAAACAACAGGTGCTGGAGAGGATGTGGGGAAATAGGAACACTTTTACACTGTTGGTGGGACTGTAAACTAGTTCAACCATTATGGAAAACAGTATGGCGATTCCTCAAGGATCTAGAACTAGATGTACCATATGACCCAGCCATCCCATTACTGGGTATATACCCAAAGGATTATAAATTATGCTGCTATAAAGACACATGCACACGTATGTTTATTGCAGCACTATTCACAATAGCAAAGACTTGGAATCAACCCAAATGTCCATCAGTGACAGATTGGATTAAGAAAATGTGGCACATATACACCATGGAATACTATGCAGCCATCAAAAAGGATGAGTTTGTGTCCTTTGTAGGGACATGGATGCAGCTGGAAACCATCATTCTTAGCAAACTATCACAAGAACAGAAAACCAAACACCGCATGTTGTCACTCATAGGTGGGAACTGAACAATGAGATCACTTGGACTCAGGAAGGGGAACATCACACACAGGGGCCTATCATGGGGAGGGGGGAGGGGGGAGGGATTGCATTGGGAGTTATACCTGATGTAAATGACGAGTTGATGGGTGCAGCACACCAACATGGCACGAGTATACATATGTAACAAACCTGCACGTTATGCACATGTACCCTACAACTTAAAGTATAATAATAATAAATAAATTTAAAAAAATAAAAAAGAAAAAAGAAAAGCTGCCAACTCAAGATCTGACAGAAACTCCTCCACACCAATGGAACTGATATGAGATAGGAGCATCCCTAGGCCAGAATGCCACAGATTTTTCAATGCTCTTACCCAAAGTCAAGCAGTTTTTCAAGCATAAATGCTTCTCAGATTCATGTATACCTTAGGTTAATTTCTAAAGTGCCAAAATGGTCACTTGTATTATTTAGCCTAGCTTTATATTTACTTTTTAGGGAGTGGATTTGCCTATCTCCTTAATCAGCCACAGCCTGAACTTCCACTCCTGAAAGACTTCAATTTTTGTCTATCAAATGGGTGTGTAATCGTTTCTCATTATGGTTTTCATTTGCATTTTCCAATCAAGTTGACTACCTTTTCAAGTTTACTGGTTGTTTGAATTTCCCTTTTTATCAACTGCCTGTTTAAGTCTTTTGCTAATTTTTCTATTAAGTTGTCTGTCTTTTTCTTGTTGATTTTCAGTTCTTTGTATATTCTGGATGAGTCATTCATTGGCTCATAGGTGCTGCAAACTTTTCTCTCCCCTTGTGGCCGGTCTTTTCACTCTATTGTGATGTATCTTGATAAACAGAACTACTTAATTTTAATGCAGTTGAACACATCAATATTTTCCTTTGGTTCTGCTACTTTTTCCTTGTTTTATAAACTCTTCTTTATCCTGAGGCTACAAAGGTAGCCTCCCATGTTCTAAAAGTTTTGCTTTCTCACATTTTGGTCTCTTATCTTCCTAAAGTTGATTTTTATATATGGTGTGTTCCAGGGGTCAGTTTTCGTTTTTGTCCTATACCCAGTTTTTACTGCATTATTAATCAAAAGTGTATACTTCTCATGCCATTTCAGTTTTATTTGAAGTGTCAAAACATGTACAGTATGTATCTCTCTGTGCTGTATTCTATTACATTGGATTATTTGTCTCTCCTTATGAAAATACTACCCTGTCTTAATTACTACCATTTTACGGTAAGTCTTAATTATATTAAAATTATAGATTGACTTAAGGGACAATTATCATCTTCCATCTATTGAGATTACATCAGATTTTTCTCCTTGAATTTGTCAAGGTGGCAGAACTACATTCATTTATTTTTGTGTGTGTGTGTTAAAGCAACTTTGCATTCTTAATATGAACCCAATTTGGTAATTATATTTGTTAACATTGCTAGTTTCCATTTGCTAATATTTTGTTCAGGATTTTTGCATCAATGTTCATGAATGAAACTGGCCTATAAGTTTTTCATAGTTTCCTTTTCAGATTTTGTTATCAAGGTTCACTTCATAAAATTAGCTAGAAATGTCCCCTTTTCTTAATCTCTCGATAAATTTGTATAAGTTTTTAATTATTTCATTTTTTTTTTTCTGAGACACAGTCTTGCTCTGTTATCCGGGCTAAAGTGCGGTGGCACAATCTCGGTTCACTGCCACCTCCGCCTCCTGGGTTCAAGCTATTCTCGTGCCTCGACCACCAGAGTAGCTGGGATTACAGGTGTGCACCACCATACCTGGCTATCACTCTTGAATATTTGGTAGAACGCACTGGTGAAGCCATCTGGACTTGGAGTTTTTCTTTGCAGGAAGATTTTTAATAGCAGATTCAATATGTTTAATGCTTATAAGAAAATTCAGGGGATTTAATTCCTTCTTGAGTCAGTTTTGGTAAGATGTCTTCTTACGGCACCACTCCAGCTCTCCCGAAACCATCTTCTACATATGAACTGAAGGAATTGTTGTTTCAAAAAGCAAAGCAGATTATACTATTTCTCTGTTTGAAAGCTTTCAATGGCTTTTCATTTCATTAATAAACAAAACCAAGAACTACTTACTTTGGTCTCTAATGCCTTGCATGAACTGGTCTTGCCTAACTCTTCAGCCTCACTTTTTTTCACTCTGGTCCTTGCTCACTCTGCTCTATAGGTACACTGTCTTTCTGTTTGGTCCGTAACACAAAACCAAGCTGTTTTTCCCTCAGGGCTTTGCATTTGCTGTTTGCTCTCTCACATGCTCCTCTCCCAATTGTAACAATGCTGGCTCTTTCTCATTCTTTATAGCTCTGTTTAAATGTCACCTCTTTTGAAAGACCTTTCCAGATCATCCCCTCTAAAGTAGATTCCTCTGTTATTTTTTCCTTCATGGCACTTAATCATAACTTGCAGTCCTAATTGTTCTGTTTTGTTTATTTCATTTAGCCTTCATTTCTTTCTCTAAACTGTAACATGCTTGAGACCTGGGATGTTAACCACCTTATTTATTGTTATGGTCCTAGTATCTAGCACAGTACCTGGAATGTGGTAGGCACTCAATGTTTTTTTCATGAATAATGAATAAGCTTAATCAGGGCTAAGACATGGGTGGAGGGGATGGCTTGCTTAGGGATAAGTCAGGATATAACAAATCAACGCTAAAGCATTAGTAGAGTAAAAGCAAGGAAAGTTCAAGTGGATTTGAAATTCAAGAACAGTAGACAAACCAGAACTGAATACGGATTTTGAATGCCAGACTAAGAAACTTTGATCTTATTCTAATGGTAACTGAGAGCCTTTGAAAGTGTCACAGGAAGAGATTAAACAATGTGCCTAGGCTCTAACAGCTAATTAATGTCTAAGCCAAAGCTGAAATTCAGATCCTTGACTCTGATTCCTCTGTAATCAGTTGCTTCTCTAAGTAACAGCACTTGGAATAAAAATATAAAAGCACAGTGGTAAGAAATTGGGCTCCTGGCTCAGACTGCCTATATTCACATCTCAACTCTGCCACCTCTTAACTGTGGGACCTTGGACCCCACTCTTTACACCTGTGAAATGGGCATAATGAGTACTAAAGTCGTCAGACTGGTTTGAGAATTAAATGAGATGTAGTACAGTGTCTGGCCCATGGTAAGTGCTCAATAAATGCTGGTTGCTATTAACCACATGTCCTATTTCTTTTTACTTGGCAGTAATTTCTAACTCTTCTACAATGACCATGTCATGCAAAAAGACTAAGCGATGGAATTTACATTAAAAAGTGATTTGAAAAATAGTATCCTTTCAACCTAGAAGGATCATCTCATCTCAGTTTTTGGCTCCTCACCCAAATCATCCTTTGAAAATAGTCACGTGAAATCCCATCAAGAAAATCTCCTTACATTCTCTCCTGAACTCCTTCTGTTACAATATTAGAGGGAAGAATACTCAAGTTGTGTTTGGAGCCCCTGTTTTCTTAAGATTATAATCCATGGAGATTCAAGATGCAGGAGAGAAAACTTAAAGGGAGAGTCTTCATTCTGACAATAAGATTTGTGAATTTCCACTTGCTTTCTTGTCAAAAGGGATAGGAAAGATGCAAAGAGAGAGTTCTCTGGCTGAAGAATTAACTTGCAATCAGCTTGGAACTCCAGGAACTGTTCATGTGAACAAGCTCAATTTCACACTCTGTTCTTCTCATCTTCAAGATCCAAGAAAGTAAATTCAAGAGGAAACAGTTATTTTAGGCTAGTGCCACATCAATTTACTTTGTGTTTCTCAAGTGTAGATGCAGAGGGAAGAAGGCAACTTAGCTCAATCTGAAACTGTATGAACAGGAGAATTTTGGCTTGCTGGGCTGCAGCATTCCTAGTGGCCAACAGGTGTATAAAACACATCTGCCCATTTCTTTCAGCTCCCTTTCTGTGGGCTTACTGGTTTCCAGAGTTGAGTGGCCTAGATATTTTCTAAATGACAACTTCTTAACCTGGCACCCATTGATGGGTTTCAGGGGGTCTATGAATGAGTTAAATCTATAAGTGCAAAGAATTGAAACCTTATTGCGCTGAATTTTTAAAGCCATTATTATGAGGGAGGATAATATCATGAATGAGAGAGCTGCATAAATGCTTTAAATGGAGAGGCTCTGAAAACGCCTGTTGCCTTAAATATAATAGATCCCTTCCACTGTTTTGCCAGGGTGCACAAAATTCTTTTCATTAGCATAGCCCTATAGAACCTGCTTGGATTAAGCTTCAAGAGCTTCCGAGGGCTTCCATTTCCTTTAGTGACAGGCTAGGTTATTCGGACGAACCCTCCTGCCAAAAATAACAAAAAATGCTCCATAAAATACAGAAACATTCCCTTAAAATATTTACATGATTAAAAGAGACGGGAGAATCGCTTGAACCCAGGAGGCAGAGGTTGCTGTGAGCCGAGATCGCGCCACTGCACTCCAGCCTGGGTGACAGAGGGAGATTCTGCCTCAAAAAATAAAAAATGAAAAAATTAAATAAAATAAAAAAAGATAATGTGGGAGCTGCCAGGTCAAATTTCCCAGAGAAGTAAGCTGAATATCAGTACACCAAAGCCACTTGCTATGAAGTGAATGTGTGTATCCCTCACCCCAAAATTCATATGTTGAAATCCTAACTCAAAATGTGATGGCATTAGGAGGTGGGGCATTTGGGAGGCAATTAGGTCATGAGGGTGGAACCCTCATGAATGGGAGCGGTGCCCTGTAAAAGGGATCCTAGAGAGCTCTCTCTGCTCTCTGCCATATGAGGATACAATAAGTCAGTAGTATTCAACTTGGCAGAGGGCACTCACCAGAACCGATTGTGCTGGCACCCTGATCACAGACTCCCAAGCTCCAAGACTGTGAGAAAGAAGTTTCTGTTGTTTAATCTACCCAGTCTATGGTACTTTGTTATAGCAGCCCAAATGGACTGAGGCACCACTTTTACTCTGTGAATATTTGCTGGTACTGAATACTTTAAGCATCAGTTCTACAGCCTCAGGGGGCAAGGTGCAGAGAAGTCAAGGCCCAGGTCCCACTCAAGGTAAGGAGTCCTACAGCAAACCCAGTCCACATGAAGTCGAGCCTCTAAAGGGCTCTAAGTTAGGGTATGGATGAACCACAACTAAAATAGGCCTTCTCTATTAATCAGAGTTTGGTCAGGAAAACAGGAGCCGCTCTATGTATTCCAAGTGTAAAAGGTTTTAATACAAGGAAACAGAGACCTATGTATCTGTTGTAAGAGCTTGGTGAGCAAAGGTCATGGAAGTTGCTGCCAGAGTTCTCAGCCTGCAGTATCAAGGCCAGTGATTCTTATGTGCTTACTGAGAAACAAACTACTTTGAATCTCAAGAACCTCTAGGTATCTACCATCAACATTAACATATTTCTGACTATTTTCTCTTATAATGAAAATATCGTTTCCTAAAAATATTAATTTAGTTATTTGCTGTATCCTATGATATGCATAAAATTGTTTCAAAATAAAATACTATTAACAATAAACCTAATGAGGAAAGTTAAGATGTCTTTCTGGTTCCTTGTCCTTAGAATTTATCTCACTAAATATTTACAGTCAGAGTGCTGTGTCCAAAAGTTACTTGAAACATTAGTTAATCTGCATATATAATTAGGTTATTTGACCGCGTGGTAAAACTCTGGTGGAGCCATCTAGACCAGGAGTTTCTTTATAGGATTTAAAAAAATTTTTTTTAAACAAGAAAGTTCAAAGAATTATACAATGCAAACCCACATACCCTCTACTTAGATCAACAATTGTTAACATTTTGCCATATTTGCCTTATATAGATAAATAATAGATGTATATATTTTATTTTTGCTGAACCTTTTAAAAGTAAATTGCAGGAATCGTGAGTTTACCTCTAAATACTTTAGCATGCATTTACTACAAATCAGGATATTCTCATGTAAATTACCATTCTGCCTGAAATTTCAAGAACATTTTGTCCATACTTAAGTAGAGTATAAGAAAGGAACCCTGAATAATTCTGTAAAATACAAAAGGGAAGAAAACAAGTATCTTTTGTGAAGTTTAAGGAGATACACTAGTCATAACTAGAGGGACTGAACTGATATTGAATTTGGACATTTGGGATTGGTCGTTCCAAGCATTCACCTTCTATTAGTCCGTTCTCGCACTGCTATAAAGAAATACCTGAGACTGGGTTATTTATGATAAAAAAGAGTTTTAATTTGCTCACAGTTCCACAGGCTGTAGAGGTAGCATGACTGGGGAGTTCTCAGGAAACTTTCAATCATGGCAGAAGGCTAAAGGGAAGCAGGTACATCTTTTTTTTTTTTTTTTTTTTTTTTTAATTTATTTATTATTATACTTTAAGTTGTAGGGTACATGTGCATAACGTGCAGGTTTGTTACATATGTATACTTGTGCCATGTTGGTGTGCTGCACCCATCAACTTGTCATTTACATCAGGTATAACTCCCAATGCAATCCCTCCCCCCTCCCCCCTCCCCAGGACAGGCCCCTGTGTGAGATGTTCCCCTTCCTGAGTCCAAGTGATCTCATTGTTCAGTTCCCACCTATGAGTGAGAACATGCGGTGTTTGGTTTTCTGTTCTTGTGATAGATTGCTAAGAATGATGGTTTCCAGCTGCATCCATGTCCCTACAAAGGACGCAAACTCATCCTTTTTGATGGCTGCATAGTATTCCATGGTGTATATGTGCCACATTTTCTTAATCCAATCTGTCACTGATGGACATTTGGGTTGATTCCAAGTCTTTGCTATTGTGAATAGTGCTGCAATAAACATACGAGTGCATGTGTCTTTATAGCAGCATAATTTATAATCCTTTGGGTATATACCCAGTAATGGGATGGCTGGGTCATATGGTACATCTAGTTCTAGATCCTTGAGGAATCGCCATACTGTTTTCCATAATGGTTGAACTAGTTTACAATCCCACCAACAGTGTAAAAGTGTTCCTATTTCTCCACATCCTCTCCAGCACCTGTTGTTTCCTGACTTTTTAATGATCGCCATTCGAACTGGTGTGAGATGGTATCTCATTGTGGTTTTGATTTGCATTTCTCTGATGGCCAGTGATGATGAGCATGTTTTCATGTGTCTGTTGGCTGTATGAATGTCTTCTTTTGAGAAATGTCTGTTCATATCCTTTGCCCACTTTTTGATGGGGTTGTTTGTTTTTTTCTTGTAAATTTGTTTGAGTTCTTTGTAGGTTCTGGATATTAGCCCTTTGTCAGATGAGTAGATTGCAAAAATTTTCTCCCATTCTGTAGGTTGCCTGTTCACTCTGATGGTAGTTTCTTTTGCTGTGCAGAAGCTCTTTAGTTTAATGAGATCCCATTTGTCAATTTTGGCTTTTGCTGCCATTGCTTTTGGTGTTTTAGACATGAAGTCTTTGCCCATGCCTATGTCCTGAATGGTACTACCTAGGTTTTCCTCTAGGATTTTTATGGTATTAGGTCTAACATTTAAGTCTCTAATCCATCTTGAATTAATTTTCGTATAAGGAGTAAGGAATGGATCCAGTTTCAGCTTTCTACTTATGGCTAGCCAATTTTCCCAGCACCATTTATTAAATAGGGAATCCTTTCCCCATTTCTTGTTTCTCTCAGGTTTGTCAAAGATCAGATGGCTGTAGATGTGTGGTATTATTTCTGAGGACTCTGTTCTGTTCCATTGGTCTATATCTCTGTTTTGGTACCAGTACCATGCTGTTTTGGTTACTGTAGCCTTGTAGTATAGTTTGAAGTCAGGTAGCGTGATGCCTCCAGCTTTGTTCTTTTGACTTAGGATTGTCTTGGAGATGCGGGCTCTTTTTTGGTTCCATATGAACTTTAAAGCAGTTTTTTCCAATTCTGTGAAGAAACTCATTGGTAGCTTGATGGGGATGGCATTGAATCTATAAATTACCTTGGGCAGTATGGCCATTTTCACGATATTGATTCTTCCTATCCATGAGCATGGTATGTTCTTCCATTTGTTTGTGTCCTCTTTTATTTCACTGAGCAGTGGTTTGTAGTTCTCCTTGAAGAGGTCCTTTACATCCCTTGTAAGTTGGATTCCTAGGTATTTGATTCTCTTTGAAGCAATTGTGAATGGAAGTTCATTCCTGATTTGGCTCTCTGTTTGTCTGTTACTGGTGTATAAGAATGCTTGTGATTTTGGCACATTAATTTTGTATCCTGAGACTTTGCTGAAGTTGCTTATCAGCTTAAGGAGATTTTGGGCTGAGACAATGGGGTTTTCTAAATATACAATCATGTCATCTGCAAACAGGGACAGTTTGACTTCTTCTTTTCCTAACTGAATACCCTTGATTTCTTTCTCTTGCCTAATTGCCCTAGCCAGAACTTCCAACACTATGTTGAATAGGAGTGGTGAGAGAGGGCATCCCTGTCTTGTGCCAGTTTTCAAAGGGAATTTTTCCAGTTTTTGCCCATTCAGTATGATATTGGCTGTGGGTTTGTCATAAATAGCTGTTATTATTTTGAGGTACGTTCCATCAATACCGAATTTATTGAGCGTTTTTAGCATGAAGGGCTGTTGAATTTTGTCAAAAGCCTTTTCTGCATCTATTGAGATAATCATGTGGTTCTTGTCTTTGGTTCTGTTTATATGCTGGATTATGTTTATTGATTTGCGAATGTTGAACCAGCCTTGCATCCCAGGGATGAAGCCCACTTGATCATGGTGGATAAGCTTTTTGATGTGTTGCTGAATCCGGTTTGCCAGTATTTTATTGAGGATTTTTGCATCGATGTTCATCAGGGATATTGGTCTAAAATTCTCTTTTTTTGTTGTGTCTCTGCCAGGCTTTGGTATCAGGATGATGTTGGCCTCATAAAATGAGTTAGGGAGGATTCCCTCTTTTTCTATTGATTGGAATAGTTTCAGAAGGAATGGTACCAGCTCCTCCTTGTACCTCTGGTAGAATTCAGCTGTGAATCCATCTGGTCCTGGACTTTTTTTGGTTGGTAGGCTATTAATTATTGCCTCAATTTCAGAGCCTGCTATTGGTCTATTCAGGGATTCAACTTCTTCCTGGTTTAGTCTTGGAAGAGTGTAAGTGTCCAGGAAATTATCCATTTCTTCTA
Source organism: Macaca fascicularis (assembly GCF_037993035.2). Lineage (NCBI taxonomy): Eukaryota > Metazoa > Chordata > Mammalia > Primates > Cercopithecidae > Macaca > Macaca fascicularis. The sequence continues at coordinate 136,848,861 of NC_088395.1, read as the reverse complement.
GATTTTCCAGTTTATTTGCGTAGAGGTGTTTATAGTATTCTCTGATGGTAGTTTGTATTTCTGTGGGGTCGGTGGTGATATCCCCTTTATCATTTTTAATTGCGTCAATTTGATTCTTCTCTCTTTTCTTCTTTATTAGTCTTCCTAGTGGTCTGTCAATTTTGTTGATCTTTTCAAAAAACCAACTCCTGGATTCATTGATTTTTTGGAGGGTTTTTTGTGTCTCTATCTCCTTCAGTTCTGCTCTGATCTTAGTTATTTCTAGCCTTCTGCTAGCTTTCAAATGTGTTTGCTCTTGCTTCTCTAGTTCTTTTAATTGCGATGTTAGAGTGTCAATTTTAGATCTTTCCTGCTTTCTCTTGTGGGCATTTAGTGCTATAAATTTCCCTCTACACACTGCTTTAAATGTGTCCCAGAGATTCTGGTATGTTGTATCTTTGTTCTCATTGGTTTCAAAGAACATCTTTATTTCTGCCTTCATTTTGTTATGTACCCAGTAGTCATTCAGGAGCAGGTTGTTCAGTTTCCATGTAGTTGAGCGGTTTTGATTGAGTTTCTTAGTCCTGAGTTCTAGTTTGATTGCACTGTGGTCTGAGAGACAGTTTGTTATAATTTCTGTTCTTGTACATTTGCTGAGGAGTGCTTTACTTCCAATTACGTGGTCGATTTTGGAGTAAGTACGATGTGGTGCTGAGAAGAATGTATATTCTGTTGATTTGGGGTGGAGAGTTCTATAGATGTCTATTAGGTCTGCTTGCTGCAGAGATGAGTTCAATTCCTGGATATCCTTGTTAACTTTCTGTCTCGTTGATCTGTCTAATGTTGACAGTGGAGTGTTGAAGTCTCCCATTATTATTGTATGGGAGTCTAAGTCTCTTTGTAAGTCTCTAAGGACTTGCTTTATGAATCTGGGTGCTCCTGTGTTGGGTGCATATATATTTAGGATAGTTAGCTCTTCCTGTTGAATTGATCCCTTAACCATTATGTAATGGCCTTCTTTGTCTCTTTTGATCTTTGATGGTTTAAAGTCTGTTTTATCAGAGACTAGTATTGCAACCCCCGCTTTTTTTTTGTTCTCCATTTGCTTGGTAAATCTTCCTCCATCCCTTTATTTTGAGCCTATGTATGTCTCTGCGTGTGAGATGGGTCTCCTGAATACAGCAGACTGATGGGTCTTGACTCTTGATCCAGTTTGCCAGTCTGTGTCTTTTAATTGGAGCATTTAGTCCATTTACATTTAAGGTTAAGATTGTTATGTGTGAACTTGATCCTGCCATTATGATATTAACTGGTTATTTTGCTCGTTAGTTGATGCAGTTTCTTCCTAGCCTCGATGGTCTCTACATTTTGGCATGTTTTTGCAATGGCTGGTACCGGTTGTTCCTTTCCATGTTTAGTGCTTCCTTCAGGGTCTCTTGTAAGGCAGGCCTAGTGGTGACAAAATCTCTAAGCATTTGCTTATCTGTAAAGGATTTTATTTCTCCTTCACTTATGAAACTTAGTTTGGCTGGATATGAAATTCTGGGTTTAAAATTCTTTTCTTTAAGAATGTTGAATATTGGCCCCCACTCTCTTCTGGCTTGGAGAGTTTCTGCCGAGAGATCTGCTGTTAGTCTGATGGGCTTCCCTTTGTGGGTAACCCGACCTTTCTCTCTGGCTGCCCTTAAGATTTTTTCCTTCATTTCAACTTTGGTGAATCTGGCAATTATGTGTCTTGGAGTTGCTCTTCTCGAGGAGTATCTTTGTGGCGTTCTCTGTATTTCCTGGATTTGAATGTTGGCCTGCCCTACTAGGTTGGGGAAGTTCTCCTGGATGATATCCTGAAGAGTGTTTTCCAACTTGGTTCCATTTTCCCCCTCACTTTCAGGCACCCCAATCAGACGTAGATTTGGTCTTTTTACATAATCCCATACTTCTTGCAGGCTTTGTTCATTTCTTTTTCTTCTTTTTTCTTTTGGTTTCTCTTCTCGCTTCATTTCATTCATTTGATCCTCAATCGCAGATACTCTTTCTTCCAGTTGATCGAGTCGGTTACTGAAGCTTGTGCATTTGTCACGTAGTTCTCGTGTCATGGTTTTCATCTCTTTCATTTCGTTTAGGACCTTCTCTGCATTAATTACTCTAGCCATCAATTCTTCCACTTTTTTTTTCAAGATTTTTAGTTTCTTTGCGCTGGGTACGTAATTCCTCCTTTAGCTCTGAGAAATTTGATGGACTGAAGCCTTCTTCTCTCATCTCGTCAAAGTCATTCTCCGTCCAGCTTTGATCCGTTGCTGGCGATGAGCTGCGCTCCTTTGCCGGGGGAGATGCGCTCTTATTTTTTGAATTTCCAGCTTTTCTGCCCTGCTTTTTCCCCATCTTTGTGGTTTTATCTGCCTCTGGTCTTTGATGATGGTGATGTACTGATGGGGTTTTGGTGTAGGTGTCCTTCCTGTTTGATAGTTTTCCTTTTAACAGTCAGGACCCTCAGCTGTAGGTCTGTTGGAGATTGCTTGAGGTCCACTCCAGACCCTGTTTGCCTGGGTATCAGCAGCAGAGGCTGCAGAAGATAGAATATTTCTGAACAGCGAGTGTACCGGGAAGCAGGTACATCTTATGTGGCCGGAACGGGAGGAAGAGAGCAAAGTGGGAGGTGCTACACACTTTTAAACAACAAGATCTCATGAGAACTCAGTCACTATCATGAGAACACCAAGGGGGAAACCCACGTGCATGATCCAATCACCTCCCACCTGGCCCCTCTTCCAACACTGGAGCTTAAAATTCGACATGCGATTTGAGTAGGGACACAAATCCAAACCATATCACACCTAGGTGTGGTATTTGAGAAATGGATTCCTGGAATCTGAATCTGACACTAGAGCGTGGTGCTTTAGGTAGCTTCCCAAACCTTTCCTCACCTCACCCCGCCACACACTCAAAAAAACATGGGAAAGTTAAGCATGAAAGAATGTTTGGAAGGACCTAAGGACGAAGTCCCACCTATAAGAGCGGGTTGTACTGATGTCCTTACTCCTAGTGATGTGCAAAAGTCTCTTTCAGCTCTACAATTCAGTATTTTCATGATACTCTGATTTGGGATTCATATCTACCTCCACATAACATGTAATGTGTATTAAGCTTAAACATAATGCAAAAATAGGACAAAACATGAAAGCAGTGCAGAGACCTTTAAGGAAGTAGAGAGACTCGTACTTAGAAACTACAGGAGTCAAGGTAACATTTTCAGAACAGTAAGAAACGTTGAGGTATTTGAAAACCATCGTTGATTTTCAGATAAACAAACACAGATGCCTGTCTCTCTCTGTCTTTTTTTTTTTCTTCTGCAGAAGAGGGTTTTGAACCGCTTGCCCCAGGACCACACTGCCTATGCTACAATCTTCACTAGCACAATGGACGGCCTGTGTTCTGCTTTCAACTCCTATGAATCTAGAAACTGGAATTTGGAGTCAACGGTTGAAGTGGCAGCTTCCTGATTCCTCACTATTCTGACTATGGCAGAGGCAGGTGTGTGTTACTTTTATGACATGTGTATCAACTACCCATTGTTACAACAATCCTGTGTGACAAATCACCCCGAAACTCAGTGGCAAAAGATCAGTAACCACTCATTTGTTATCATGAGCTTCCAGGTCAGCTGAGCAGTTCTTCTGATCTTGGTTGGACCTGGCTGGATAGTTCTGGTCTCGGGTGAGCTCACTTCACATACCCGGCAGTTGGCTGTCAGCTGAAGCAACTGGGGTCACTGGGCCACATGTTTCTCACTATTCAAAAGTCTAGTCCATGCATGTTCTTATGGTGAAGGCAGAGGAGCAAGGGGGAAAGTAGACAGGTGCAAGTAAGCAAGTGCTTTTCCAGGCCTCTGCCGGCATCAAGTTTTCTGTTGTCTCTGGCCAAAACAAGTCACAAGGGCAAGCCAGAGTCTATACTATATAACCTAGATGTTGGTTGTCTCCAGGTGTGACTTCTGTTTATTTTGCCCCACGCCAACGTTGAAGTAACAATCAGCACTTCGCTGCATCTCTAAATAGCAAATCCTCTTCACAAAGCACAGGTAAGCAAGGCAGATTTGGCTGGCAATTCTGTAGAGAAATGAGGGTTTATATAGAAAACCAAACAGCAACCGCATTGATACAAAATCTCCATTAGACATCTTTGTCTTGAGTTTCTCTGTCACCTTCTCTCCCTTTCCTTTTCTGCTTTCCTTTTCCCATCCATGAACTAATTTATCTTCCCCTCCCTCTTTTATGCAGAGCATTTGATTCTATTTAGGCAGCTCCAAACTTGCATCAATCACACTCAACCCATCAATAATGGACTCACTAGTAACTGGAATTCACAATTCTTAGAAGGTAGTGAGACTGTACATAGCAATATTTTCCTGTCACAATAGTAAGTGTATTTTTCTATTCCTGTCCAAAAGAAAAAAAAAGTCATGTGGTTCCCTTGCTCAAAACCCATCATTTGTTCTCCCTCTTTTACAGACTAAACTACAAACTCCTCAGTGTGGTATAGCAGGCCCTCCATGATCTACCCCTCCCCTGCTCCTTTATCTTCATGTCTTCCAGCGGCCCCTTCTTATAGTAGGCTGCAGACACACAGAAGCACTCGCACCTATCCAAATTGGCCAGGCTACTTCAACCCTCCACACCTTTGCTTCTGTTGGTCCCTCTACCCCAATCTATCTGTCCCCTCCACCCCAATCTATCTGACTAGTCAACGCCTAGTCACCTCTTCTTTATAGAGCCTTTTGTCAATCTCTGTGGTAGAACTAACCTCTTCCCTCACCTATGGCCCCACCATACATTAAGACACTTTAGATCACTTACATATTTCCTGCTACAACACTGTGAGCTCTTGAAAGGGAGAGAACACAGCTTTTCATCTCTGTATCCCCAGTGCCAGGCATATAGAAAATGACTAAGTTAATCAATTTTGAGGTTGGGTTGTAAAAGGAATTTCATAACTGTTTTGTACATCATTTAAATTATTATATAATCCCACAGTGACTACTTTGAAGGCAAGAACATTAATTTGAGAGATTATAAATTCTGGCAAGTTGTTAAAAACTAGTCACATTAACTTTATGCTCACTTTTCATACTGCATCCTCAAAGACATTATCAAGTATTAAATTAGGGGACACTTTGCTTTCACTTTTGGGGGCATATAAATCAAGATAGGCCAGGTTATGTTGCAATACCAAACAATTTCAAGATCTCAGTGGGTTAAAAGAGAAGGAGCTTGTCTCTTTCCCACACAGTCCACTGCAGGTCTGGGTGACTGTCAAGGGCAACTGTCCTCCTCCACTTGGTGGTTCTGCATTGCACCTCCATTATCAGTAAGTTCTTCCCATTTGTTAAGTCAGAGGAAAAGAGCACTGGAGAGTTGAGAACCAATAATGTTTCCACCTAGAAGCATTTTTCACACTTTATTTGCCAAGGCAAGTCACGTGGCCACATCTAACTTTAAGAGAGGAGAAAAGTTTAGTCCTACTCTGAGCCCAGGAGGAAAGGGATCATCAGTATTGGTGAGACTGGGCACAGCGGCTCACACCTGTAATCCTAGCACTTTAGGAGGTCAAGGCGGGAGGACTGTTTGAGCCCAGGAGTTTGAGACCAGCCTGGGCAACATAGAAAGACCCTGTCTCTAAAAAACTTTTTAAAAAATTCGCTGAGAGTGGTGGCACATGTCTATAGTCCCAGCTACTCAGCAGGCTGAGGTGGGAGGATTCGTTTGAGCCCAGGAGATTGAAACAGCAGTAAGCCGTGTTTGTACCACTGCACTTCGGCCTGGGTGACAGAGCAAGACTCTGTCAAAAAAAAAAAAAGGGGGGGTGAGTGGCACTAACACATCTTCCACTATAGACTGAATTGTGCTCCCAACCAAAATTCATATGTTGAAGCCCTAACCTTTAATGTGATGGTACTAGGAGATGCAGCCTTTGGGAGGTAATTAGGTTTAAATGAGGTCAGAAGGATGATGCCACCATGATGGGATTTGAATTGTTATATAAAAAGGAAGAAAGACCAGAGCACTGTGGGACCCAGTCCAGGCAATCTAGGCTGCCTGTTGAACTATGAGCCCAGTTCATATGTGTTACCTCAATTTCACGCCTCCCAATAGCTCTGCATTTTTATTTATTGTCCCTTTATCAAGCACCCACTAGATGCCATGCCCTGTGCTGGGTGTATTCCTGTCCACTATCTTAGTGGCTTCTCATAACTACCCTAAGATATAGCTCCTCTCGTTACCCCCATTTGCCAGGTATGGAGAATGAGGCTGACAGAGATTAAGTGGCTTGAACAAGGTCATAGTAAGTAGTAGAACCAAGAACCAAGTCTGTAATTCACTGAAACCTGCATTGTGTCCATTGCACCACACACATCCTTCTGCCCAAAGCCAGGCTCTCTGACTCTGCTCTCAGCCCTGCCTCCTCTCAGCTCCCCAGGTGCTCACTCCATTAATTATTCACCACTCCTACTCACTGCCTTCCTGGAGCCCTCAGTCTCTTCTGTACTACCCCCTTCCTGTCAATCATTCAGAATTACTTAGTATCCCACATCTCAAGTTTGTTCTCTTCAACCAACCAGAGATCTCCCCTGTCCTCTCTGTCCAGTCTCTACGAACCCTTTGCATCCACCTGTGCTCTGTTCTCTCAGCTTTAGTCCTCTACTGTCTGTCCTCAGCCCTCACTACTCTGCCAGTTGCAACTACTCTAAAATGTCCCAGGTACCAAATCCAACATCTAGGCACTTCCATGTGACCCTGTCTACAGTAGTGACTCAGTGGCAACGAACACTCTTGGTGCTGTCCCTTCCCCCTGGAAGCTTCTTCCCTGTCACATCCTCCAGGGCATTGCACTCCTCTGATAATTCTTTCTGTCTCCACTGGCCCCTTTGCCTCATTCTCTCTCCTTACGTAGGCATTCTCCCAAGTTCTGTTCTCAGTTAGTCCCCTCCCCTCCCCTCCCCTCGCGTCCCTTCCTTTTCCTTTCCTTCCCTTCCCTTCCCTTCCTTTCTGCTATAGACAGAACTGTGTCCTCCACCACCACCTCTCAAATTCATATGTTGAAGCCCTAACTCCCAGTGTGATGGTACTAGGAGGTGAGACCTTTGGGAGGTAATTAGATTTCAATAAGATCATGAGGATGGGGCCCTCATGATGGAATTAACGTCCTTATAAGAAGAGGAAGAGAGACCAGAGTTCGCTTTCTCTCTTTCAAGTGAGGACACAGCAAGAAGGTGGCTGTCTGCAAGCCAGATAGAGCACCTTCACTAGGGAGCAAAATTGACTAGCACCTTGATCTTGGACTTCCCAGCCTCCAGAACTGTGAAAAACAAATTCATGTTGTTTAAGCCCCCCAGTCTATGGTATTTTGTTATGGCAGCCTGAGTTGACCAAGACAACTTCTGTCTCATTTTCCTTTTCCTCTCCTCTCCTCTTTCTTACCCTACCCCTCATTATCTTCCTCAGTGACCACTTCTACTTCTGGAGCTTCAACTATCACCATTGTGTAAACATTCATATAACGTATTTACAGTACAACCTTAGACAAGTTAATTTACCTGAGACATAGTTTCATTTATAAAATGAGAGCAAATGCATTTTATAATGAGCTATTGAATGCAGAACAATTTGTACAGTTTGTGGCATGCAGTACGTGCTCAATATATGTGGAGGTTTTTTGGATACCTGAGTAGATAGTCAGTGGAGAGGAAGCAGTCGAAGGTAAAATAGAAAGACAGTTTTGAGGATTTGGCACAGGGTCTCAGACTCTGGCACCAGTTAAACTGCAGTTGAATTCCAGTTCCACCACTTACTAAATTTGCAACCATGGGCAACTTTCTTAGTTTCTTTGAGCGTCAGTTTTCTTATCTGTAAAATCAAGATACTTAAGTAAAGATTTCTCAGACATGCATTTAACTACCCCTCCGCCCAATAATCTGGCCTCACTGAACGTTTTCAGTTTCCTGTCCCACTATTTCCCTGTATATGCCGTATGTTCCAGCCAAACCAGACTACTCAAGGTTCTGTATGAAGAACTGAATAATTATAATCAAATTGAATTCTTACAAGGTGACATGGTGTAGTAGAATCAAACAAACCTGGGTTTGAATCCCAGCTCTGCTGCTTACTAGCTATGAAACCATGTGCAGATTATTTACCCTCCACAGGCCTCATTTGCTTACACACGGAAAGAAAACAACAACAACAACAATAATAATAATAATAATAATAATAATAATAAAACCCATCTCAGCACCTGAAACTGTAGTAGCAGGACCTACAAAGCCTTTGATGATCTGGCCCCGCCTAATTCTCCAGCTTCATCATTCACCTTCGTATGTTCATATCTAAGTTTCAACCTGCAGAACTCTTTGTAGTTTTCCCAAAGGCCAGGCTCTTCCTCATCTCTGGTTATTCATTATACAAATTACTCCTTCTGCCAGAAATGTCTTCCCCTCCCCCACTGTTTTTTTACCTAACTCCTGATTATGCTTTAGATCCCAACCTAAATGTTACTTCCTCCAGGATGCCTTCTCTGTCTCACCCCAGCCAACGTTAAGTAGCTCTTCTCCGTAATCACATATAATAACACTCAAGCTCCCACATTACAGCTTCTATACATGTTCCTGTGTCCTCAATTAGGTTGTGAGATCTACGAGGGCAGGGGCCACAGCTGCTCTAATACCACTCCCACAGTGAAGGCACCTCTGGACACTAATCTAGGGTAGCACTCTCTGTCACTCTATGTATTACTGTATTTCAGTTTCTTAATAATCCTAATCATTGTCTGGAATTATTATATTTGCTTATTTTTTTGTTTGTTCTTTGTCTTTCTCACCAGTGTATAAACTCTATGAGAAAAAGGACATATCTGTCTTGTTCCCCACAAATTTTCAGCTTCTAGAAGATAACCCGAAACACAGTAGGATTTGTGTGCAGCTGGGCTTAGGAAATGTAGAAAGCAGAGGGAATACTGTTCCAGTTTAAGAAAAGTCACATGCAGAGGTGTTTCATACAATTTATTCAGAGCATAAAAGGATAGGGACAGAGAGGACAGAAAAACTGTGGACAGCTTGGAATGCTAGACCAAGGCATTTTTACTTAGCCTGGTGGGCAGAGGCAGCCATGGAGAGCTTTTGCACTGTGGAGTGGCATAAGGTGTAAAGCATGTATAGCTGTACAAATATATTGGAAGCATAGGCACCAATAAAATGAGCAGAGAGTATTCACCATTTTCCCCTTTGGAAAGCAAAAGACTAACCACTGTATTAGTCATGGTTCCCAAAGAGAACCAACAGGATGTGTATACAAATATACACATAGAGAAAGAAAGGGAGAGAGGGGTGGGGGGCAGGGAGAGAGAGAGAGCGGGATGAGGAGGTAGAGAGAGAGAGGGAGAGAGAGAGAGAGAGAGAGATTGCAAGGAATTGGCTCACATGTGATTATGGAGGATTGGTAAGTTCAAAATCTTCAAGGCAGGCCAGCAGGCTTGAGATCCAAGGAAGAGTTGATGTTGCATCTCAAGTCCAAAGGCAGTCTGGAGATAGAATTCTTTGTTGCTCAGGGAAGATCATCTTTGTTCATTTAAGGCCTTCAACTAATTGGATGAGGTGCACCCACATTATGGAGGACAATCTGCTTTACTCAAAGTCGACTGATTTAAATCTTAGTGTCACCCAAAAACACCTTCACAGAGCTGGGCATGGTGGCTTACACCTATAATCCCAGCACTTTGGGAGGCTGAGGCGGGCGGATCACCTGAGGTCTGGTGTTCGAGACCAGCCTGACCAATATGGTGAAACCCAGTCTCTACTAAAAATACAAAAAATTAGCCGGGCGTGGTAGCAGGCACCTGTAATCCCAGCTACTTGGGAGACTGAGGTGGGAGAATCACTTGAACCCGGGAGGCAGAGGTTGCAGTGAGCCGAGATTGCACCACTGCACTCCAGCCTGGGTACCACAGAGCGAGATTCCATCTCGAAAAAACAAACAAACAAACAAACAAACAAAAAACACCTTCACAGAAATATTCAGAATGATATTTAACCAAATATCTGAGCACCATGACTCAGCCAAGCTGATATGTAAAATTGACCATCACACCCACATACAGTCAATGTACTGAGCACTCATTACAGTGATGAACAAACCTGGTCTTGTTAAGAAAACTATGTAACCTGCCAGAAATCTAACATTTTCCTAGAAAATTGTAATTTATATTCAAAAAGTAGAAATACCATCCATGACTTTCCTAAACAAGCCCGTTTGCTGTTTCTTTGCCAGATATATTAATTAACCTTGCAAGGAGAGTCTCAACCAACCCTTGCCATTTCAGAAGCAATTTACTTTCTATGTGTCTGGGTCTTTTTGAGTTTTCATTATTAATTGTTTGAGTATATGTGGTGGGACTGGGGATAGTGGCAGGGTAGGGGCAGAGAGAGCAATGTGCTTGGAGAAGGATACACATGAGGCTACGGCTGTATTTGTAATACATCTTGCAATATACCTTGAAACTTCATAGTAAGTGCATTTATGTTTGCTATATCCTTCTTTTTTAACTTTGAAATATTTGGAATTTTTCATAGGTTTAAAATCTGAGGCTCAGTGAATTTAGGTCATATTTCTAAAGTCACGCATTCAAACCTACATCTGCGTGTTGCCAAAGCTCATGCTGTATTCATTCAGCACCTCAGTACCCATTAGCAATGCCCATTTGTAAAGTTCCACCAATATTCACTGTTGATTGCTTCAGTCATAGCCAGATAACTAACCCTGTTTCTTATCCTTGATCTCAATGCAGTCTTCATAGCATGCTGTTAGCTATCTAACTTTCAGCAGCATTCCAAACAAGCTCTGGGAAACCACCGTCAAGAGGATTAAAAACAATGATCCCTGTTTATGAAACTTCCCAAGCATCTATCATGAAATCTGCTCTGAGTACTACTAGTGTAGATTAGTACTGCATGTGTATTGACAATTCTTAGTAACCGTACCAGTGCCAGGGTGGAGAAGAGGGTCATTGTTAGTATGATTTCTTGGCTTTGACGCTTGGCAACAAAAAAAAAAAAAAAAAAAAAAAAAAAAAATCAGCCCTGGATTCTATCACTGTCCTGTGAGATTATAGTGACAGCTGTATCAGCAAGGTAATAATATTAACATAAACGACCTTATGTTAGCCAGGCCCAGATGCATAAGCTTGAAAGAAATACGAGGGAACAAAGGCATACCTGGAGAGCACCACACAAGTAGGGGACTTATAACAGTCCTCGAAAACTGTAACTATGCCTAGAAGAACATCACTGGCCAGCAAATCTACCCTATGCAGCCATAAACCAAAGCGTATTCCTCAAAAATTTTCCAAGTCTCAGAATAAGCACAAGCAACAAAACGACAATAAAATGATCTTACAGTTTCAGTAGAAGGTGTAATGGTTAATTTTATGTGTCAACTTGACTGGGCTAAGGGATACCCAGATGGCTGATAAAACATTATTTCTGGGTGTGTCTGTGAGGATGTTTTTGGAAGAGATGATGAGCATTTGATCTTCATAAAGAGCACCCTCACCAATGCAAGAGGGCATCATCCAATTTGCTGAGGGCCCAAATAGAACCAAAAAAGTAAAGGAAGGGTGAATTCATTCTTCATGTCCTTGAGCTGGGACATTCATCTTCTCCTGCCCTCAGCCATCAGCACCCCTGGTTCTCAGGCTTTCAGATTTGGACTGAATTACACCACCAGCTTTAATGGGCCTCCATCTTGCAGACAGCAAACTGTAAGACTTATCGGCCTCCATGATATATATATATAGGAATATATATATAGGAATATATATATAGCAATATATAGGAATATATATAGCAATATATATAGAAATATATATAGGAATATATATAGCAATATATATAGGAATATCTATATAGGAATATGTATAGGAATATCTATATATAGGACTATATATAGGAATATGAGAGAGAGAAATCTATCATGAAATCTATCAAGCATCTATCATGAAATCTGGTCTGACACATGCACACGTATGTTTATTGCAGCACTATCACAATAGCAAAGACTTGGAATCAACCCAAACGTCCATCAGTGACAGACTGGATTAAGAAAATGTGGCACATATACACCATGAAATACTATGCAGCCATAAAAAAGGATAAATTCATGTCCTTTGCAGGGACATGGACGCAGCTGGAAACCATCATTCTCAGCAAACTATGGCAAGAACAGAAAACCAAACACCACATGTTCTCACTCATAGATGGGAATTGAACAATGACATCACTTGGACACAGGAAGGGGAACATCACACACCGGGGCCTATTGTGGGACGAGGGGGGGGATAGCATTAGGAGATATACCTAATATAAATGATGAGTTAATGGGTGCAGCAGCACACCAACATGGCACATGTATACATATGTAACAAACCTGCACGTTGTGCACATGTACCCTAGAACTTAAAGTATAATAATAATAATAATAATAAAATAAATCTGGTTTGAGTATTACCAGTGTAGATTAACGCTGCACATGTATTGACAGTTCTTAGTAACTGTACCAGTGCCTGGATGGAGAAGAAGGTAGTTGTTAGTATGAATTTCTTGGCTTTGATGCTTGGCAAAAAAAATCATATGTATATATAAGACTCAGTGAACTTAGATCATATTTCATATGGCCTAATATGAATATTATATGTATATATTCCTGTTGGTTCTATTTCTCCGGAGAACCCTGACCAATACAGACGGCATAGACAACAATCAACGCTGATACCACGGACATTTGACTTGGCTCCCAAGTACAAACATAATATAATCTAAGGCAAACAATTCTTGTGTGCTGGATACTTGTTCTCTTGACAAATTTCTCTCTCTGGCCTTAATATGTACCTGTTGGGGATAACAAAAGTATCCATGGTGGTAAATTAGTTTCCTAGGGTTACTGTAACAAAGTATCACAAACCAGGTGGCTTAAAACAAAAGAAATGTATTGTCTCACAGTTCTGGAAGCTGGAAGTGCAAAATCAAAGTGTCTGCGGGGCCATGCTCTCCAGTGGTTCTTGGGGGAAGGTTTGAGGGGGAACTTTTCTTGTCTCTTCTAGCTTCTGGTATTTGCTGGCAATCCTTGGCATTACTTTGCATTCCTTGGCTTATAGATACATCACTCCAGTCACATGACTGTCTTCTCCCTGTGTGTCTTTGCATCATCTTCCTTCTGTGTCTGTCTCTAGATCCAAATTTCCCCTTTTTATAAGTCATCAGTCATACTGGATGAAGCCTCACTATAATGATCTCATTTTAACCTGATTACCTCTGTATTGACCCTATTTCCAAATAAGGTCACATTTGAGGTACTGGGGGTTAGGATTTCAACATACCATTTTTGAGAGACACAGTTCAAACTGTAACACTGACAGAGTCAGAAACAATAAAAATAAATAAAATGGGAGCTTTTGCAATAGATAAAAGGAACAGAATTGTTTGTAATTTACAACTCAATAAATAAAAGAATCTACATAAACAGTGTGCTGCGGAGGGATAGGCACTTGAGTAGATGTCAGAGACTTGGCTTCAAGCCCTAGCTATGTCATGAATCCGCTACCTGGTCCTGAACAAATTAGTTGACATCTTGAGTCTCAAGTCCCTAAACTGTAAAATGAGTGGCTTGAACTTATGGTCTCTAAATGTCCTCTAAACTCTGATATTCCATGATTTTTTCAATTAGAGAAAATTAAGCCAAAAATCAAATTCAATAAAGTACATGGTGGATGGCATAGGGAAATACCACTTTGCTTAGCATCTTCTCCAGCCTTGAATGCCACCAGGAGGGTAATACAAGGTAAATAGAGGCAAGGATAAGAAAAGAAAGAAGTGTAGGGTAGACAATGATTTCCAAAAGTAACTTTTGTGTCAGCCATCACCAAGCTCTAGAGTGGTACACACAGTGTTGTCATTGCACTGATAAGGTCAGGTGCACTGGAGACATGGAGACATTTGACAATGTGACTGCATTAATGCATAATGGCCTGATTATGAGGAGTCCTTAAATACTGGGTTTTGAATCCACTGGTGTTTGTTCTTCTTCCCATTCTGGATCCCATTTAAAAAAAACAAAAAAGCAAATGGTAAGGGAGCAGTTAATTGTTGTGCAACTACCTAGGGTCTGTTCTAAGCTATTTACAGACATTATCTCATTAAGACACAAAAACAAAACAAAACAAACAACCTATATAGTAGGAATGCATTAAAACAATAACCAGCATTTATCAAGTGCTCACTCTGAGCCTACAACTTTCATATATATAATCTATTCCTCCAAACAACGTACTGCAAAGTACAAAAATACCATATGCACAGTGATTCCCATCTCACAGACAAAAAGCCTTAGGCTCAGAGAGTTGAGATAATTTGCCCAGGTTCACACAGCCAGTAAATGGCAACTAGTACTACCCGACTTCTGAGCCTGGGTTCTTTACACTCTACCGTGCTAACAAGTTTCCATTTAGAGATGTTAAGGGAAGGAGAGCGAGAGAAGGAAAGTAAAAGGGAGAGAGGGAGAGAAGGAAGGAGAGATCTATAGACCTGATTCTGTTAATAGAGAAAAGGGACCATTGGAAGGATGAAAGGAAGAAAAACAGATGCTACATACTGATGGAGGAAAATAAAAATTAGTCTTCTACAGAAATGATTCACAGATCATTTTTCTTTCCATTTCATTCCACGTGATCATGAAGTTTAGAGGGATTGTTGGAGGAAGGAGTGAGCCCAAGGACTAGCCATGAGAGACAGCCAATTAACAACAGATGCACCAAATGAGATTGCGTGTGTGTGTGTGTGTGTGTGTGTGTGTGTGTGTGTGTGTGTGTGATGAGAAAAATTAAGGCAAAATTATCAGCAGATGCTGAAGTAATGCTCTCCCTTTGGGGGAAGGGAAGTGGGGACAGGACATGCAGCCATAAGGCAAAAGCAAAAACATCCCAACGAGATTGCTCTTGTGAGGACTTATTATCCCATGGAAATGCCCTTTGATCAGGATCCATAATCACCATATTGCATCCAATTACAAGTTGAAGATGAAACATGATTGCTGCTGTCATGTTTTTATCTAATCAGAAGTTGGGAAACAATTATGGTAATGATGCAGGGTGCTAAGGGGGCTTATGTCAGGAGGAGAGGGAAAACCTTGCTTAAGGACTCCTTGCTATTCTGCAGGAGATGAGTCGAGGTGTACTGGTGCTCTAAAGCCATGCCAACTAAAGGATATGAGGGGATCTCAGACCATAGAATGATTTGGGCAGCATGGGATGGCCAGAGGTGCATTAGGGTAGGGCGAGACTGGCTCTCACTAACCCATGGTTTTTCGAGTCTGACTCTTGGACCCTTGGTGCCTCAATCATCCATGGTGCTCGTGATTCCTGGACCCCATTCCAATCCTCCTGAGCTTGAATCTCTTGAGGATAGAGGCCCCAGAGACTGCATTTTTCAGGATATCCAGGTGCCAATTTTTCTGATGTGTCCATCAAAAAAGTAATGGATCAAAGAGAAGTGAGACACTGCATACCTTAGCTAATACCCAGTAGAGACCCCTGGGTACCAGCACTTGCTATATTGAAAAATACATATTTTTACCAATAGTAATAGTGATGTTGTAAGTTAGGAGTGACTAAACACAGAAGTTCTTTACAGTCTTAAGTTTTGAGGACTTCAGCAAGGGTAGATTATTTTACACTTCTCATTCTAACTTAGTTTAAAATCTCAATTATGAAACCCTCAGGTGCAAAGAAAATAGATGTGTGGGATATATATGTCTTTACTTACTCCTCTGTCCTCACATTTATTCTTTTCAAAGCACCCTTAATCGGGGCAAATGAAATGAATCACCCCTCAAAAACACACACACCCAATTCATTACATATTTGCTTTACTATTTTTTATTTAAAAATTTTGTAGCAATGAGGTATCGCTATATTGCCTACACTGGTATCACTATGGTGCCCAGGTTGGTCTTGAACTCCTGGCCTCAAGGGATCCTCTGCCTCAGGCTCTCAAGTAGATGGGACTGCAGGTGCAAGCCACCACACCGGGCACATATTTGCCTTCAGCGGCTGTTTTTGTTATCATTAGACAACTATAATCATTTAGTGCTTTCTGTGTGCTAGGCATTGTGCTAACCACTCCCAAAGGCATTACTTCATTGAACATGCACAACAGTCCTCAGGGGTAAGTACTTTTTTCATTTTTTTTATTATTTTTTTTGAGACGAAGTCTTGCTTTTGTTGCCTAGCCTGGAGTGCAATGGCATGATCTCTGCTCACTGCAACCTCCACCTCCTGGGTTCAAGAGATTCTCCTGCCTCGGCCTCTCAAAAGCTGGGATTAGAGGCACCCATCGCCACACCCGGCTAGTTTTTGTATTTTTAGTAGAGATGGGGTTTCACCATGTTAGCCAGGCTCGTCTCAAACTCCCGACCTCAGGTGATCTACCCGCCTCAGCCTCCCAAAGTGCTGATCACAGGCGTAAGCCACCATGCCCGGCCAGTACCATTATTATCTCCGGCTTACGTAAGAGGCACTGAGGTTCAGAGAAGTTAAGTTAGTTAGCCAAGGTCACAATGCTGGTCAGTGGGGAAGCCAGGATAACAGTAAGTTCCTGTGTGCCTTGTCCTACATGAAAGAAGGAAAGCAGTAGTACAGATGACAAACAATAGAAAATCCACAAGCCTGTTAGATCTGGCTTTGGAATGCACTGGGTGATTTTTGGCCACAGAACAGCTTCCCTAATTAAGTTTGTTTAGGCCGGCATGAAAATTAGTCTGTTGGCGCTGAACCCTTGTCATCTGAGGACAGTGAATAATCCAAACTTGACGGTATTTCAAGGAGTAAAAAGTGATATGAGATGAGAGTAGAGCAGGGAGCCTGGGCAGTCCATAGGGCAGTTTGGTGTACATATCTTGAAGCACTTGCTTTCACACTGAAATCTCCTACTTCTTCTAGCCAATTTATGGCTTTCATCTCCGCGCTCCTCATAGATTTCCTCTTTATAATAATATCCATGTCATCTAATGACAAGAAGTGATAACTAATGTAAGGTTGCTTCTGACCCCTAATATTCCCACACTGAAACTCTATTAGATTCCACATTGACAGCCCCTTCTGACTCCAATCTACCAGCTTCTCACTGAGCCAAAGAGTATAAGGTCCCTCAAGAGCAAAGCAATTTATTTAAATAACACAGTAAGTAGATGGAAAAGTGTGCTGCATTCAGAAAGTCAACATTCTCCTGCTGAAAGTAAAAGGTCCAGTGTGGCTGCTCCTGCTGCAATGGTAGAACTGGCACACGTCCCTCTATCCCCTTCTATTGGGTCATTTCCCAGTTCATTTAAGTGGAACCAGTTAAATTAGTTTCTGAAAGTTGTATTTACAACAGGGCTGGAACTTTTCTATGGGGGAAAACCCAGGCTCTAGCTTACTGCACTCAACACCCAGGGACCTCCCTTTGGAACTGCCAGGAAGGACAGACTCTGAGAAGCTGACATGCCTGTGTCCAGATGGATGCACCAGAGCAGAAAACTTGAGCTTCCCACTGTTTAAAGAGCTGCCCGAAACTCCCTTCTATTTCAAAAGATTAAAGAGGTCTTGCCTACTGTCTAATGAGTAAGATCTTCTGGGACACGCCCTTACAGGAAATGAAACAATCTGCTATTTCTAAGGTCATGTTTACATCTTCCCCTTGCAGTGGTTGGGAACTCCTTGACTGTAAGACTGTTACGTGTGAACACGGAAATGCAAAGTCTACTCAAGCAGATCTTGAACTGCCATCGATTCCTTTCAAGTGATAGCGGTTTAATTGGTTGTGTAATGAGGCTGCCTAGGTGCCGAGTGTAACCTGCTCTTAAGGGAGAACCATTTATACTGCCTTTGAAGCCCACCAGAAATGGTGTCAGCTCGCTGCAAGAAGGGCTGAGCCAACTGCAGCTGTCAGATTGTCTCTGACTGAAGCTGAAGAGAATCGATGAGACCTTGAATCTTGTGGAGGAAGCCTGGATGACAGGCAAGCTTTGAGAAGGGTATTCTGAGCATTGAGCATTCTGCCAAAACAGCAAGGCTCTATATGTAGACCCAAACAAGATTTTGCTACTCTTTCCTTTTCTTGTGGCTCATCCTCTTCCTCAATACATTTCCTTTTGTCTCTCTTCCTTCGGTCCTAGCTCTGAAAAAAAAAATCCTCCTTTCTAAGAAAAACCCTTCCATTAATTCCCATCTCAGCCTCCTCCTCTGTCATCTCTTTATATGAATTGGCCACTCCCTCCCTCATTTCTAGTGCCTCCCTCTGCAGGCCCCTTCCTCTCTGGCTTCAATGATGCTCTAGACTCCACAAGCTTTCCCTTCAGGCCTCTGGGCTCTCAAGTTGCTGAAGCTTGCTTTCCTTTCCTCCACTACCACATTCATTCCTTTAAATCTTTGAAATCTGGCTTCTAACTCCACCCTTCTACCAAATGGATTCTTTCGGGTGGTCTTCAGTGCATCCTGATCACCAACTAGTGTGGCTTTTTCCTTCATGTTCCCTCTCCTGACCTCTCCTCAACTACTGTTTGTTTATTTGTTTGTTTAAAAAAGCATTGGCCACCTGTTCTGCCATCGGAGCCATCTTAGGAAATAAACTTATCATTCTTACCATCAAAAATCTTCAGTGGCTCCCGAATGTCTGCTAAATTAAGGACAAACTCCTTAGCCTGGCTTTCCAGGTCATGATCCTCCATCTGGGCCTCACTGCCACCACCTCCCCAATCCCTCCCTGATATACACTTTTTAATCTGGCCTAAAATACTTTCTGTTCCCAGTATACATTCTGACAATTCTTTTCTTCTGCTGTATTGCTCACATCATTCCCTCCACTTACAAGGCCCTTTCTCATATTTTATCAGTCTAAACCCGATTTAATGAATATTTCTTGGGCACCTATTTCATACCAGAGACAGATCAGATATTACTTCCTTGGTGAAGCTTTCCCTGGTCCTGTAGACACTGGATCCCTACAGAATTTTTGGTTTTGGGGAGAGGGTATAATCTCCTTGTGGAACTTCAAACTCTACAAAAACTTTGAATATTGTTTTTGCCCTTTATTAACTCATATGCTCTGGAAGGATAGATGCCATGTCTTTGTATTCCTGTAGTATTTAGCACAATGCTTTCTTCATCATGAACATTCAATAATTTTCTGTCAAATAAATTCAGACTGTGCAATTTACAATGATTTCTACTCATGATTCTAGTCATTTTCCTGAGACATTAAACCTACTGAGTCCTTGCTTTCCCCAAGTTCAGCCAGATAAATGTGCCCCTTTTGACTCCTCTGTTGGGTAAGAATGGTAAGACTCCAGGAACACCATATGCCACCAGTACTAAACGAGGTATGCGAGAGCAACACCTAAAAGAGCATGCTATTTCAAAAAAAGAAGCAACACCGAAGTTGCAGAGAGTATCAGATGCGAGAACCAGCAATGCCATATGCCAAAAAACTGAAGCCAAGGTTGTGAGTGTGGTATCATGTAGGGGATGAGAGAAGCATACAGGTCTCCTGAGAATTTGATGTCCAGAATTTCCTGTACAATCGGAGCTCAGCACTAACAATTCTCACAAAGACATCGAGTCTCCAGAAAATGCTTAGACTTGAGGTCCTTGTGTTTGGGGCAGCAGTAATCTACCTAAAAATAAAAAGCTTCAAGAAGTGGATGCTTAGAGAGAGATGAAAAGGCTGAAACATCAGAAACACCTTGTTTCATGGAAATGACACTAATTTAGTGAAAAGGGGAAGCTGGCTTTGGAGGAGAAAAAAAAATAGCTCCATCAAACCATAGGTAACAAACAGCTCTTTTTCGCTGGAGTTGAAAGCAAGTGAAATGAGCAGCCAGGGTATCTCACAGGCTAAGGAACATATTAGGGTTTGTTTTTGTTATTATTTTAAGGTGAGAGCTGACCTTGTGCTTCTCATTTCTGGAATAAGAACACTGTTTCCAGAGGCATCACAGAGCAGTAGAAAGATCACAGGCTTTGGGGCAGAAACATCTCTGGTCAAATTCTAGCCTTGTGCCTATTAACTATACCTTGGAAAAGCTATTGATTCCCTGTAGCCTCGGTTTTCTCAACTGTTAAATGAGGACAAACATACCTTCTTTGCAGGGTGATTGGAATGATAATGACAGTAACAACAGCATTCATTTATTAGGTAGGAGGCATGCTAAGCTTACTTCGCGCATATTATTATCTCACATAGGTTGCCACAAAACCATCTGAGCTAGGTTCCATTAATATTAGCACTCCCATTTTACAGGTGAGGAAACTGGAACTCTGAATAGTTAAGCAATTTATCCAAAGTCGTACAGCTTATGAATGGCACAGCTAGCACTGAAATCCAAATCTGGATGTGCTCTTAATTCACTACTATAGCCAATCTTGCTAGAGACCATCTCCTAAAGTAGCTTCACCTGATCCCTGGGGCTGGTGGTGGGAACAGTTATCAGCCTATTCCTTACTCCTTCTGTTGCTTCCAAACCACCGTTTCTCTGCCATATCCCAGGAATATTTACTACACTGTTACCAGCTACTTTGCTCTATCTAGTGAGTCTTGGTTGATTAGACCCTTAACTTTGTTTTTCCAAGGCCACTGGCTGTGGCTTATTTCAGTAACTTCATCGTAGTAGTAGTAATAACAGTATTAATAGCACACTTACTGACAGCTTGCTATCTGCCAGGCACTGCACTAAGCACTTCATATACATGAGCTAACTCAGTTTTCACACAACCCTGTGGGGTGGCTACCATTATTAAATAAGATCATGTAGATTAAGGTCCTGGCACAGAGTAAGCTCAATAATTTCTAGCTTTTTTATAAATAGTATTTTTCAATAGATCTGTGAAATACAAAGCCCACAAAAGGGATAAGTACGGGTAATCTTTTATCTCTTGAGAGCAACTGTCCCAAAGTGGACAAAAACCAACTTGAAAAATGTTAACAAGGTTTACGTTTTATGGGCAAGATATATAAAAATCCTGCTCAACTGCTTTTAAAATAAAAGACAAAACTCTGTTCAGTAAACAAAAGTGTACAAAGAATACTTTACTTTCATTTATGTCTAAATAATGGAGAAACGAACTAAGGGAAAGAAAAGACTCAGAGAAAGAGGGACCTTTCAAAGAAGATAACACAAATAGTGCATATTGAGAGATCTTGGATTGGATGGGAGGCAGAGCAAAGAGGAAGAGCAGCCACTCTCGATGTTTTCGGAGTTCTGTATCTGGACAACTGAGAGATGCTTACACAAACCACAGGTCCTTCTCTTTGCTGGAATTTCAAGTTCAGAGCCTCTCGAAAGTCCATCCTTGTCACTCATACCCCAGGAAAAAGAGGGAGAGAGAATAAAATCAAGCCAGAGGAAGGAGGAGAGAAACACAGAAGAAAGAGAAAAGAAATAAAAAGCACAACCAGCATGATCCGCCTCACCATACATCAGACACCACTGTTGGCAGAAGCCTTCGCTCCTTCTCCACTTCCAGCTTTGCCATCTTCATGCCACCTCCCAGTTAGCACTCAGAAAGTTTGGCACACCCAAGATCAGCAACCCCACACTTTCTCTGACTTCCACCCAAACGTAACCACACTCAGCCCAAGGGTGATGCAGTCTCCATCACTTCTGTCATTGCTATCATCCACCCAAATTCTCCCCAGGAAAATTAGGACTCTGTGCAAAGCATCTCTCCCTCTCAAAGGCCATCTTGTAGCATGGGGCCTACCTTTTAACACCCAGAGATCTCTGTTGAGTTCACATCACATTCATGTTGGACTCAACAAAATTGTCTGTATATGTATATGGCTCAATGTAGAGGGAGAAGGGTATGTACTTCAGAAAACTGCTTCAAGTTGTACCAAGTTAAGTCCAGGGCCACATCCAAATAATAGGTTGAAGGTTTCTTATCTTTGCACTGTGGTATAAAAATAGGTTCTCCCTCTTGATCTTGATTCTTCTCTTTGGCAGTGGAAATAGAATTCTTTTTTTTTTCTCCTGAGCAATCTCTATTTTCAATGCAAGTCTTTAGCACACTAATCTATTTACACTTTTGAGAAAGCCTAAGACTGTGATGCATTCTCAGACTTCCAGGGACCCTCAGCATTAGAATCCAAGTGTTCTTGCAATTCACTGACGAAGAATGGAGACAGGTGAATATTTGTAATCTGTATTACACAATGAACATTAGTGGTCAGAAGGTCAAGGTCATGCACTGCTACATGGAAAGCCATTGTCTTAATGCATTGTACAATATTCATAATAAAAGGTGAACATTCTTTTTGCAATGAAATTTCTCTTTCAGTCAGAAGGAGCATCTGCTAGGTGAGTAATTTTCTAGAAGGAATGGAATTTTACACCTGTCACAGAGACCATTCCTTGTTAGGTCTTTTAAATTAGAAAAGGTTAATTATTTCATGTCTGGTTATAATGACTTCATTGAAGCTTCATGTGCGATCTGATTAGGAGGTTATTACGACAAATATCTGATTGTTGGTGTGATAGAGATCACCACTGTGTCTTCCGCAGCTGTGCTGGTATGCCTAAACTGAAAGAAGAGCACATGTGGTGTTTGGTAATGAAGAGTAGCTAGTTGACATTAAGGAGTTCAGGGAGTTGGCATTAATCAAACACACATTACTGGGTCTTGTTCTTTGTATCCAAGAAATCAAAAAGAAAAAAAAGAAAGTCTTGGAGTTTTCCAGTTTTAGGCATGATAAAAGCCAGTTTCATTTAGACCATATCAGATCATTTTTTCCAGATTTTTTTTCTCTATCACATTTGCAACACACTAATGTAACAACTGAGGTTAAAAGACTTCAGGACTCCAAGTGTTGCTTCCATTTCCTAAATGACAGAAATGTCAGGACACTGCTCTAGATGATGTGGTTCCCATGGTCCATCAACTTGCAACAGCGTTGGTGCATTCCTCATTTTCCTAGTCCCTTGCCAGCTGCTCAGTTGGCCACTACATTCAACTTTGGCCTTCTGTCTGCGACACACACAAATGGGCCTCCCTTCAAGGACTTCATTAATAGCCTTCAGCATCTGCTCACATTCCAAGCATTGGGTACTAAATCCAGAGAGGGACCGGCATATGGCTGCATTGTTCTACTTGTCGAAATGAAAAACACAGGAATGTGCCCTCAACTCCTGGACTTTAAATTTCCGACTACTGCTGGCTTAAAACAAAAAATGTAAAGAGCCCTTTTTGCTTGTGTGTGTGTATGTGTGTGCATGTGTTTCTATGTACATACATAGAAAAAGATTTGAAAATATTCACATCAAATATGCACCAATATGTTAATAGTCACCCATGGGGACTGAGACTGGGGGTGAGTATATGAGAAATTTTCACTTTTTATACAATGTAAGTCTGTCTGCATTGTTCGAATTTGGCAACAATTACGCAATTCTGTTATTATTAAAAAATAAAATCTATGTAAGCATAGAGAAAAGTTGGTGAGGACACACATCAGAGGGTTTAGAAGTGCTACCTCTGGAAGGTACAATTAGAGAGAAGGACTTTTGCATCCTTATAGATCATATATATTTTTACATTTTAAATGTTGTGTTATGGGCATTTGTGTTACATGTAACACTATGGCATTTTTAAATTAAACTTTCAAATTAATGTTTGAAACTATAGTTACAGAAAAGTATTCTAGACTTCATGGATTTTGTTAGTATCTACCACTAACAAGTATTCATTTGGTACTCCCACGTGCTAGTGATATGACTTTAAGTCTACCAATTTTTCTTTTCTTTTCCCATCACCATCGAAGGACTCGGAGTTGCAAACAAGTGCATAGTTATATGGGCCTGGGCCTGAATGGAGAAAGTTAGGAAGTAAAGTGCAAACTTTCTGTGCATTCTGTAGAATGCAAGCTTCATGAGGTGACAGATCATGTCTGTTTTGTTCATCACCACACCTCTAGTGCCTAATATGTTTGCCTGGCATATAGTAGATGTCCAATAAAGGTTTGTTGAATGACTAGATGAATAAGTGAAAAAAAACCAAAGGCAAAGTGAGATCTCTGAATGCAGAAATCTATGTGTTGAAAGAGCAGGGACCATGCTATGTAAAAGGTAAGAGAAGAAGAGAGGAGCACGGCTTAGAGACCCACTGAACTGGAAAGTAAAGAGAACTGGGCCTGGCTGGAAGCAGTGGCTTACGCCTGTAATCCCAGCACTTTGGGAGGCTGAGGCGGGCAGATCACAAAGTCAGGAGTTTGAGACCAGCCTGGCCAACATGGTGAAACCCCGTCTCTACTAAAACTACAAAAATTAGTCAGGCATGGTGCCAGACACCTGTAATCCCAGCTACTTGGGAGGCTGAGGCAGGATAATTGCTTGAACCTGGGAGGCAGAGGTTGCAGTGAGCCAAAGATTGCGCCATTGCACTCCAGCCTGGGCGACAAAGCAAGACTCTGACTCAATAAATAAATTAATTAATTAATTAAAATATTTTTTTTAAAAAAGAGAGAGACCTGGGCCTAACCGACAGGATGAGTGTCTTCGGACAGGTCCTTTCCTTTCTCTGGAACTCAATGTCCTCATTTGTAAAGTGAGGGGATTAGAATAAATCTATAGTATTCAAACTGTTTACAACAATAACTCATATTATTTAAAGGAAACACAAGACCATGTAAAGTAGTTACAAATGTAAAAATCAATAGAGAAGTCTGAGATGAAGTTCACCAAGTGTTAATGAGGGTTATTTGGGGAGGATTTTTTTTGAGTTTCATTATATCTTTCTCCATTACTTGAATATTTCATAATCATCATGTATCAGTTTTACAAAAACAAACATTGTACTATGTTAAAGTAATGAGCAGACTATGAAAATAAAAGAAACAAGAGAAGTATTACAGTGACCCAGTAGGATTAAAAGGGAGACCCTGAGAGTTATAATCTCTCCTGGTAAGATCAAGCCTCCTCTGGATTTGATGCCTCTCTTAAGAACATCAAAGGGCCAGGCAGGGTGGCTCATGCCTGTAATCCCAGCTCTTAGAGAGGCAGAGGTGGGAAGATAGCTTGAGTCCAGGAGCTTGAGACCTGCCTGGGCAATATAGCAAGATTCCATTCTCCACAAAAAGTAAAAAAAAAAAAAAAAGAAAAAACTCACAAACAAACAAACAAAACAAGAGCCCAGTGTTCTACCTGCTCCTAGTAAGAGTGAGACCACCTCTCCACCTCCCACCATCATTCTCATTATCAACCACACCGCATTACAGGACACACCAATCCCAAGGAGAGGCTACATTTAAAACTAACCATCTGTTCCCCAGTCAAGAGATCATCAAGATTCATCATGCTCTAAATGCCTATTTACTTCAGTCATCACAAAAGTTCAAACCATCTAGATCATCCATGATCACTCACATGGAAATGAATTCCTGCACCTCCTCATCTTGCTCAATAGACCACCCCTTCCCAACCCTTCCAAACCCTTTGACCTTTCTCTCTGCAAAATCCCCTTCATCCTCAACTTCTCTAAAATTGTCCTTGAACTTCTGGCTTTATCAAAAACTCAACTCCCCTCTGAAGACATTGCTTCCTGTAGAGCGCTCTCAAGTGGGGACTATTTTTTTTTCTCATACCTTATGTACCACTGGGCCCAGAGCTGGAATAGTGTCCTCTTTGCTCCCCCTTACCACTTCCTGTGTGTAGACTCTCCCCAAACTGCCTGCCTCAGCTTCTTTCAATCACTTTGCTGTAAAACTAAGTTTCAGAGTATGTTACCTGCTACTCCTCCCTGTTGTTATCATCTCCCCTCTTCCTGTTCACTCTCCCTTATTTGTTGATGATTTGAGCTATTGGTTCACTGTCTTCACAACTGCCCCTGTCATCATTCTTGGCGATTTCGATATCTATGTGGATACATACATACATGCATGTGTATGTGCAGACCTACATTCATTGTCCACATTGCGAATAATCTACATAGCACTCTGGCCTCTTAGCTGCTTGACCTCCTCCGCTCCAAAGATCTTGTTCTCTCTTTCCATCCTTGGTCACCCACATCCAGGCTTATATCCTAGATCTTGTCATAAATTACTGCAGGACCTTCAATATCTCAATTTTCTTTTTTAAAATTTTCTTTTTAGTCAATGTTCGGCTGAAAAAATAATCTTAATTTTAATTACCCCACTCTTTTCTCTCTCTTCCTAATTCCCTCTAATATCTCCACTCTAACACCCCTTCCACTGCTAATCATCTTTTTACCCTCTATCACCCCCTCATATCTTCACTTACATGTTTATTCCAATTAGATTCTATGGTCCATTATTATCATCGCTCCCTGGCATCCATCCTCAGCTCCCCAATTCCCTCTCCCATCATCACACCTACCTAGAAAAACTGGAACAAAGGTTAAGTCCAACTTTTCATCTTGTCTACATCTGCATCCCAGTAACTGATCCTGGCTGGAGTAAGCTTCGTTTTAAGCTTTATGCTTAAAATCACAAGTGGACTCTCATTCTCCCTAGAAATCACTTCCAAATTTTTGTCTCTAGCTCTGAACTCCTTCTTGAATTCCAGGCTCATATAACTAACTTCCTACCAAACATCATCTCTTGAATGACTAAGAGGCATCTCAAATTTAATTTGTCCAAAACCAAACCACGATTTTCCCCTAAATCTGCTGTCTTTCTGCATTTACCATCGCACTTGTTGCTAACTTCATCCTTTCAGTTCCTCAAGCTGAAACACCTTGGAGTCATCTTTGCTTCTCTTTCTCTTGGGCCAACTCCCCTCTCATCAGTAAAGCCTTTTGGGTCTACCTTCCACATATATTCATAACCAGATCACTTCTCACTACCACTATTGCTGCCATCCTGGTCCAAGCTCCCCTTATCTCTTGCCCAGGTTACTGAAATAGCTTCCTGTTATGGGTTTACAGTCTTCCCCCCACCGCAAAAAAAAAAAAAAAAAAAAAAAAAAAAAAAAAAAACTGTCGTAATGCTAACCTCTAGTACCTTAGAATGTAATCTTATTTGGAAATGGTGTCATTGCAGAGTAATTAGATAAGTTAAGATGAGGCCATACTGGAGTAGGGTGGGCCCTTAATCCAATATGACTGGTGTCCTTATAAGAAGAGGAGGGAGACACAGAAGGGAGATGGTCATGTGAAGGCAGAGACACACATGGAAAAAGTCATGCAATGACAGAGCAGAGATTGGAGCACTGCAGCCGAAAGCCAAGGAATGGCAAGGATCAATGGCCACTGACAGAAGCTGGGAAGAGGCAAAGGGGATTTCCACGCAGAGTCGCAGAGAAACCATGGCCCTGATGACACCTCGGTTTCAGATTTCTAGCTTCCAGATTTTTGAGACAATCAACTTCTGTTATTTGAAGCCACCTAGTTTGTGGTACTTTGTTACGGTTTCCTAAGGGAAACTAATACACCTCCCAACTTGTTTCCTTGTTTCTTCCCTTGACCACCCACTGTCTAGTTTCAACACAGCAGCTGGAATGATCTTCTTAAACCTCTAAGTCAGCTCATGTCTCTCATCTGTTCAAAATCCTGCAATGGCTCCACATGTCATTCCAAGTAAAAGCCTTACAAAGGCCTGTAAGTCCCTATAAAAGCTGGTCCTCTTTTCCTAATCCAGTCCGTTCTTCTATTACTCTCCCCCTTACTCACTGTACTTCAGTGACATTGGCCTACTTTTCTGCTCCTCCAGACATGCTTCCATCTGGTCTTTGCACTGTGTTCTCTGTTGTGACAAGTGCAAAGTCCCTGAGGCTGGCCTAGCTTTAAGGGTGAGCCAGGTTACTTGATTATGCAACTTTACATACAAAGAAGCCCACAGGCCTGAATTGAGGGATTGGGGAAAGCACAGTGTTATGAACTATGTATATGGGAAGGCCAGAGTGTTTAATGGCTAAGCAAATAAGACTTGGAGTCCAATAGGTCTAAATTAAGTGATCAAATCACTTATGATTTCTGGGCCTCAGTTCCCTCATCTATAAAATGGGAAAATAACATTGTGAACCACACTATTAAATCGGATGGAGTATGCGAGGTGCTTGCTAACTTATAGTTAGCACTCAATAAGTATCAGCTATTATTATTATTAATCAATAAAATTTAAAAGAAGTTTAAAACTGAGTACCAAAACACCAAAAGTATTTTGAGGCCTACTAAAAAAATAAGCTAGCCTGGCATTTGAATGGACACATTTTCCTGTAGTACAAGTTTGGGCTCAAGAACTTCTTAGGGAAATTCAGATGAAACATTTGTGGAACACTAGGATTTCACCAAACACAGACAGAACATGACATTTTTCTTTCAGATGTCTTTCACCTATGACACTCTCTGTGCCCCAATAATGTAGTCATAACAGAGCAGTGGCACAATCTTGGATCTGGCAATGGGCTTGCTTCATGGCCAAAGTTCCCCAACAAGTACTGCCACCACCAAACACCTTCTCACACAAACCCAGCTCCTGACACTCCCTCCCTACACCCCAATATGAGGACTGATTTTGCTTTCGAACAAGGAAAATATCCATTAACTTTTTTTTTTTTTTTTTTTTTTTTTTTAGAAAACCATCAAACTTGGCCAGGCACAGTGGCTCATGCCTATAATCCCAGCAATTTGGGAGGCCAAGGTGGGCGGATCACTGAGGCCAGGAGTTCAAGACCAGCCTGGCCAACATGGCGAAACCCTGTCTCTACTAAAAATACAAAAATTAGCAGGGCGTGGTGGCAGGTGCCTGTAATGCCAGCTACTCAGGAGGCTGAGGCAGGAGAATCGTTTGAACCCGGGAGGAGGAGGCTGCAGTGAGCCAAGACCATGCCACTATACTCTAGCCTGGGTGACAGAAGGAGACTCCGTCAAAAAAAAAAAAAAAAAAAAAAAGGAAGAAAACCATCAAACTTAGAAAGAAGCAGATTATTTCTAATTTAAAAAATAAAAACAGGTCTCATAACTCCAAAGAAAGGGTGATATATCTAGGACAGGACCAGTGGCAGGGTAATTGTGACAATTCTGCCTTGTAGAAGTGTGAGAAAATTATAGGAAGATTCTACGGAACATCAAGAGGATTCATGCTACTACCTAGGGCAAAAATTTAAAATTAGGTATACATTAAAAAATATTTTAACAGTCATGACATAGACAATAGAGTCTACATCTTCTGATTTTAAAAGTAAAGCATGCCCTGCTCTGCCGCCTACCACCGCTGCCTGAGCCAGAGTGGTTCAGTGCACCGTGAAGACAGATTCTAGACGCCAGGAACTCACGCCTCCAATCCCAGACACTATGTCCAGCAAAGGCTCCGTGGTTCTGGCCTACAGTGGCGGCCTGGACACCTCGTGCATCCTTGTGTGGCTGAAGGAACAAGGCTATGACGTCATTGCCTATCTGACCAACATTGGCCAGAAGGAAGACTTCGAGGAAGCCAGGAAGAAGGCACTGAAGCTTGGGGCCAAAAAGGTGTCCAGCGCACTGTATGAGGACCCCTACCTCCTGGGCACCTCTCTCGCCAGGCCTTGCATCGCCCACAAACAAGTGGAAATCGCCCAGCGGGAGGGGGCCAAGTATGTGTCCCATGGCGCCACGGGAAAGGGGAATGATCAGGTCCGGTTTGAGCTCACCTGCTACTCGCTGGCCCCCCAGATAAAGGTCATTGCTCCCTGGAGGATGCCCGAATTCTACAACTGGTTCAAGGGCCGCAATGACCTGATGGAATATGCAAAGCAACACGGGATTCCCATCCTGGTTACCCCCAAGAGCCCATGGAGCATGGACGAGAACCTCATGCACATCAGCTACGAGGCTGGAATCCTGGAGAACCCCAAGAACCAAGCGCCTCCAGGTCTCTACACGAAGACCCAGGACCCGGCCAAAGCCCCCAACACCCCTGACATTCTCGAGATCGAGTTCAAAAAAGGGGTCCCCATGAAGGTGACCAACGTCAAGGATGGCACCACCCACCGGACCTCCTTGGAGCTCTTCATGTACCTGAACGAAGTCGCGGGCAAGCACGGTGTGGGCCGTATTGACATCGTGGAGAACCGCTTCATTGGAATGAAGTCCCGAGGTATCTACGAGACCCCAGCAGGCACCATCCTTTACCACGCTCATTTAGACGAGGCCTTCACCATGGACCAAGAAGTGCGCAAAATCAAACAAGGCCTGGGCTTGAAATTTGCTGAGCTGGTGTATACCGGTTTCTGGCACAGCCCTGAGTGTGAATTTGTCCACCACTGCATTGCCAAGTCCCAGGAGCGAGTGGAAGGGAAAGTGCAGGTGTCCGTCCTCAAGGGCCAGGTGTACATCCTCGGCCGGGAGTCCCCACTGTCTCTCTACAACGAGGAGCTGGTGAGCATGAACGTGCAGGGTGATTAGGAGCCGATTGATGCCACCGGGTTCATCAACATCAATTCCCTCAGGCTGAAGGAATATCATCGTCTCCAGAGCAAGGTCACTGCCAAATAGACCCCTGTACAATGAGGAGCTGGGGCCTCCTCAATTTGCAGATCCCCCAAGTACAGGCACTAATTTTTGTGATAATTTGTAATTGTGACTTGTTCTCCCTGGCTGGCAGCGTAGTGGGGCTGCCAGGCCCCAGCTTTGTTCCCTGGTCCCCCCGAAGCCTGCAGACGTTGTGTTGTCACCACAGGGAAGGGTGGGGGGCAGCTGCGGTGGAGAGCTATAAAATGACAATTAAAAGATTTAAAAAAAAACAAAAGTAAAGTAAGCAGATGTAAGACAAATTAGAAAAAAAAAAAAAAAAGACCTGGATAAAATGCTGATATTTTAAAAGACGGATAAAAGCTTTCTTGAAGTTTTTTTTTTTTTTTGAGACAAGGTCTCGCTTTGTCACCTAGGCTGGAGTACAGTGGCATGATCACAGTTCACTGCAGCCTCTCAGCTGGGACCACAGGCATGTACCACCATGCCTGGCTCATTTATTTTTTATAGAGACGGGGTCTTGCTATCTTGCCTTGGCTGATCTCAAACTCCTGGGCTAAAGTGATCCTCCTGCCTCAGCCTCCCAAAGTGCTGGGATTGATTACAGGCATGAGCCACTGCACCCAGCTGAATTTATTTTAAGGTTTCAAAACATGTTACAGTAGTCTCAGAACTTTGGATGGTCTTTGATAGGAGTGCGCCCTCTTGTGATTTCAGCAATGCTTTACACGTGAACAGGCACCTTCAGTGAGAAGACTAATGTGAGCATTTTTAACGTTTCCTCTAAAGGTGAAAAAAGGAAAATGATCTATCTAATTTTAGCTTTAAGAAAATTACCTCCCTTCAAAATCTTATACCATCAAGTTCTGTTTACCTTGATAATTACCTTTTTTCGACATAAAGAAAATATATCCAGTGTTAATAGTGTCTTTGGGCAATAAACTCATGAGTGATTTATTTTTTTTTAATAATAAGCATGCATAACCTTTAATTTTGAAGTATTTTTATTTTGTAATGTTGCAATCAGATGGAAACTAGAAATGATGGCATAATAAGCACCTGTGGACATAAAATCCAGGCCTCTGGAATTATACCATTTTGCCATATTTGCTTCAGTGTTTTTAATAATTTTTTATTTAAAAATTTACAGAAAAGTTACAGGTACAATTCAAAGAGTTTTTTTCTAGCTGCCAATTTGATGCCCCATAGTCCTGAAATACTTCAGTATTTAATGGGCGCTAGGACATTTTCTTACATAACCACAATTCATCCATCAGAGTTTTCAGATTTCACTTAAGTTCCACCAATTTTTTCAACAATGTCCTAATGTGGCTCTAATAACCCATACCAGGCTGTCCACACACATAGTCACCCTCCTCCCCTTAGGTGGACTCCAGCACCCCAAACTAGGTTGTCCTTCCTGCGTGGATGCCTTCCTTACCCCACTAAGGCTCTGGCAAGCCATACGGGCTCCCCACTTCCCATCCCAATGTAGACCACAGCCTTGCTCACCCTGTTCAGGCTCAAAAACCCAGCGCACTTTTCACAGATGCTCTCCTCATCCTGCTTGGACTCAGACCCCCCCACCCAGGCTTTCCCCTACATAGATGCCTTGCTCACATTGCCCAGGATCTAACACACCTGCACCATGCCACCCACAGGTGTGGATGCCCTCCCCCAACCCCGCTTCACCTCTGATTTCTCATCCTGGGCTGCCCATGTGCAAGGAGACCCTCCTCACTTTGTTTAGGCTTTGCGCTGGGTTTTATTGTCTTCTAAAAACATATGTTGAAATCCTAACCCCAAGTACTTCAGAAGGTTGCAGATATCACAGTTTCAAATGGTGTCCTTATAAGAAGATGGACACATGAAACCAGAAACACACAGGGCCATGTAAAAACAATTCCACACAATGACTAAGGCAGAGATTGAAGTTACGCAGTTGAAAGCCAAAGAATACCAAGGATTGCTGACAAACCCCCAGAAGCTAGAAAGGGGCAAGGAAGGACTCCCTCATAGGTTTCAAAAGAAGCATAGCCCTACTTGCCATGGGTGAGCCGTGACTATTTGGGGCCAGTGGTGCGCAGGTAAGAAGAATTTACCAAGACAGTTGTAGGTAAAGAAAAGCAGATTTATTAAAGGACGAAAACACATCGCAAGGCAGCAATGAATGGGCAGGTTAGCAAGAGAGGAGCTGACAGCCAGGGGATGAAGGCTTGCTGGGGATTTTATAGTATGGTGCTTGCGCTGTGTGCTGAAGAGGGCTTTGTGCAGGTCTGAAAACCCCACAGTTGCAGTGAGCTAATCTGCACTTTTCTATTAGCTGAGGGTCTGGTGATAGCTGGACACAGGAAGATTGTGAGTTATTTGCTCAGGAGGACCGTGTCTCTTGGAGTATGAAGAAAGGCAGATGTATAGCTTATCTGCTTTTTCTTTTTGCTTTCTCTTGGTCCTGCCATCCTGACTCTTTTTCCCTAAACAGGACTCCACATTCCCCCTGTGACAAAGCAATAATGACAAATCTTTGGTATGTGGGTGAAGGTCGCATCTTCCAACTGCTTCCTGCTGACCGGGGGCACAGAGTTGGCCCTACCTAGGATTGTTAGTTGGTCAGGAGGTTATGTGAACCTAAGTCCCTGAGTTGGGAGTTAAATTGGGCAGGGTGGTTGTGGGACGATGGCAGAACAGCATTTGCAGCCTAAAATTTTGTCCCGCTGTGTCCAAAGGAGAGTTGTGGAGTTCTCTTAGTCACTGACATCCTTGCTGCAGTAACATTTTGGTTTGAAATTCTTATATTCTAGAAGACAAAATATGAGATATATAACATTAACGATACATGCTGTAAATAAACAAACTAATATGAGCATTATTATAGGCAGGGAAAGTGGGGTGACCCATGGCCCAACCCGACCGTAGAATCTCTGAAACAGTTGTCTAAAAGAGGAATCTTGAGGAACTCCTTTTTGAAGGCCCTCTAATATCTTGATGTTTTCTTTTATCTTTTCTAAACTTTATTCTACTTTACCTGAGGTATTGATGTAAAAGCAATGAG
This sequence comes from Macaca fascicularis, assembly GCF_037993035.2. Taxonomy (NCBI): domain Eukaryota; kingdom Metazoa; phylum Chordata; class Mammalia; order Primates; family Cercopithecidae; genus Macaca; species Macaca fascicularis. The sequence goes on along the minus strand of NC_088395.1, from coordinate 136,815,305 downwards.
TTTCATTTAACAGCGTGCAAGTGCCTCCTGCCTCAGTGGTAAGCACATCCAAAGCACCCTGATCCTGCAAGAGAACCCCTGCCGATGAATCCAGGGCCTGTTGTTGGCCCTCAATGGCTGTTACTGTAGCTTCTCAAGATTGTCGGGCTAAGATGGTGAGATTATGAATGCTGCACTTAAGCATGGGTATATCTGCAAACCCAAAGATTGCACAGGCTACAGAATGTCCTAGACCATTCCTGCTTACCACGGATTCTCAGTGGTGAGGATGCCAGATGATGGGAGGTTAAGACACGCTTCTGTTTCTTTTTTCTGATGGCTTTTGTAGGGCCTGATTTAGGAAGGATCCTAAATTTGGAACTTGGCTAGAGGTTATGAAGTCTGAGGAGTTATATATATATATATGTATGTGTGTGTGTGTGTGTATATATATACACACACAAATATATTTATTATATAATTTATATATAATTATATTATATATAAATATATTTGTATATATTTGTATAAATTACATATATATTTATATGCAATCCAGGTATAGCTGCAACTATAGTGCATGTGACTTTCCACTTAATAAGCAAGGGTTGAAACAGGTTGGATCCACATAAAAAGAAGAACCCAGTTTCTGTTAATTAAACTCTTGAGGAGGGACCTTGTAAACAGGCACAGGTGTGGTTACTTTGGATTCCAGTATAATTTGCACAAATACAGGGATCCCATGGTCCCCAGGGATCAAATGTGGATGGACAATGACCCAAAACGTAGTCATTCAAGCATAAGGGGGGAAATGTTTGACTTTCTGTGTTATGTGGATGTGGGGCCTGACAGATAAGATTTGTAAACATAAATGGGATAAGGGAAAATCGAGGAAAAGATGTAGATATGTTGGTGAGGTTAAGAAGTTGTCCAGTTTTGACCTCTATTCCTGTATATTCCATCCCGTTAGCTGAACTCTTTATAGGCATAAAAGAACCACTATAAATGTTGCTGACATTAACTTTGTCTTTTTCCCACCATAGAGAGAACCTGTGGAGGTACACAGTGAACTTGTCACAGGCATCGTATGGCTCCCATTCCTGGTGCGTTTGACTATCGTTGAGGGTGGAATTTCAATGGGTTTGTGTTAAAGGCCCTAGGAAAGGGCCATCTACTTGGAGTTTCTAATGCAGAGGCGAGCCTTTCAGTCCATTCTCTGGTGCCTTCCCAATCCTCTCAGTGGCAGTGGATGATTGTCATGAGGGATTGGTTGACCTAGGTCCCCCTCCTAAACCTGTGTTTTTGATGTGCCTGTAAATAATGTGGTCAAATTCAGGTCATTGGGCTTGTGTGTTAACAGTTTCTTCTATAGATGGTGGGACTGCTAGGAATGTAATGCCATTCTCGAATGCCTGCCTGCATGGGCATATCCAGTAGTCAGTACTGTGTGTTATGTTGGCAACTTCATATGGTACTGGCTAGAGTGGGTGCCTGGGTGAAGCCATTGAGACAATAGCCATGTCAGAATAAAAACAGAGCCATATTTAAGGAAAATAACAATATGTGGGAAACTCAGACAGGAAAGAAGAAGGGCTATAAAGAGCATGAGAAAACAAACTGTTAAAAAAAATATCTACTACTCTAGGATATTGATGTTATGGTGTGTGGGTAAATAACATTACCAGGACAAATATAAAGAAATTTCATCTATACTACATGAAGTAGTCTTGGATATCCCCCTGCAAATAGCAATCATACGCTACCTTCCTTATAAAAGTATTAATATCAAGAGGGTGAAGTTGCTCAAGAGACGCAGTTGGATCATTACTGAGAGCTTGCAGTAGAATAGAATAAAAAGAGTCAGTTTTAAGAATAAAGTGTAAAAGAGGTACTGGATTTATTTCTATCAACTTCAAGGGAGGTTAAAAATTCTAGGTTGTTTGGTTTAATAAAACCTGTTTTACCCTTTTTCTTTTAACTTTAAATGAGTTTCCAGTGTTTACATTCCAGTTAGACCATAAATAATGAGTCTTATCTTAGCACCAGCAGCTTAGTAACAGCAGATTTAAAGCAGGCAGGAAAGAAGAGAGGAAGAGAGAGAGCTTTAGAAGACTTGACCTAACTCTTAGTACAGGTTAACCATTTGAGCTCTGATTTTTTCTTGTAATTTGCCCACCAATTTAAAATGTGCACAAAAATGGGCCATAATATGTAATCAGCTGGGGTTTTTAAGAGAATAACAAAATCATGGATTAGGATGTTAGAAACTGTCTTTTCCTTTTGAGGCTGGACCCTTGGATTGAACAGAAAAAGAGAAAAACAAAAGGAATGGGAAGAGAAAGGTTAATCTTTACAGAACGGCTTGTGAGCGCCTTCCAGCCACTGCACAGTGTGAGGCCAGCACCCCTACCACCCTTGTTTATTTCCCATCAGGGACAGCCTTAGCACCCCAGATTTACACAGTGTGCGACAAAATCCTCCCATATTCTGCAAGTCACCAGTTAAGGTGAGCTATTTTCAGCTGGAGCAGAGAGCCCCTTCAGCTTAAAGCCATCAGGGGTTGGGATACCGTCCTGGGGGGCAAGGGAGGCTTTGGTTCTCAGGGCAGTCCTGTTTCTACTGGCCGAGTTTGTGGCAGAGGGGACAAGCCCTGCAGGGGTTTCCCCATTTATCCCATTGGGGCACGTTGCCTTTTAGTGGCCTGGCCTTCTGCACTGATGGCAGTTATCTGGAGGAGTGTCCTTAGGACAACTTGGAGGGGGCTGGGGCTTGTAAAGCAGCCAACAGTTTAGCCTGCCTTTTTGTCCCTGCATTTTTCTCTCTCCTCAGACCTGTCCTTCTGCTGTTCTTGGTTGTAAAATACTGAGGAGGCTAATTTGAGGGTTTCTTGCATAGGGGCCATGCTGTATTACACGAAAAAATTAGATGTTTCTTTTTGAGAGTTTGAGGGTGAAATTTATCCCAATGTTTTAGAATGCAGCCTAGAGGTGAGTCTGAAGGAACTGACAGAGTTTGTCCCATAGTGGGACTGGAAAATGAGCCATTTGGGGCTAATTGAACCACACTTTCTCTTGGGGCATCCCACCAAAATATAAAAGGTTCCACTCATGTCTGCTGAGGGACTCAGGTGCACTTTCTAAAGGGGCATCCCAGCTATTACAAAAGACCTCTCAGCCAGTCACTCAGGGGTCTTACACTGGATGGCCAGTCCAGGTACTCACTTACGCTGGGCGAGCATTCCAGGTACGAGGAAAAATGGTAAAGGAAGAACTCCATTTGGTGCTGGCCCAGGAGAGGAGCAGGTAAGGGAGACTTGCCTTTCTGAGGCTGAGATCACCTGGTTGAGCAACGTTCAGAACAGGATGGCTGGCTGACTCCACAGGAGAATTCAGAGTAAGAAAGATGGTCTGAGTCACCCAAAACATGTGTGAATTCACTCTGAACGAGCTTCTGCTGTCAGCTAAATCACACATAGGAATTAGGGACTTTAGACTAGAAAAGATAAGAGAGGCAGTCTTCCTTCCAGGCAAGGCAGCCAGCCCTGTTCACTCTCTGGCCTTCAGGCAACACTGGAGAGTGGCCCCAGCCAGTTACCATCAATTGCCAGAGGGATACTAGAAGCAGGCTGCTGGGAGACTGAACAGAGAAAACTAACTCAGGTCCCTCACTCACCCAAATGAGCATGGCGCTCAGATGCTTCCCACACAGACACCTTTCAGTCCCGCTGGAGTGTAGCCCCAGCCAGAGACCTACAGTTGTCTCCACGCTTAGATGCTGTCCACCAAGGGTCCCGAGTTGGGAAAGAAAAATTGAGAGGGGAGAGGGTTCCCTGTAAGGAGACAGAAAGTTCCTGCACAGAGATTGGAGTTCCTGTACAGGCCACCAAAATGTTGCAGGTGAGCAGCGACTATCTAGGGCTGGTGGCGCGCAGATAAGAATTAACCAAGACAGTTGTTAAGTAAAGAAAAGATGACTTACTAAAGTACAAAAGCATAATGCAAGACTGCAATGGGCAAGTTAGCAAGAGAAGAGCTGACTGCCAGTAGACAAAGGCTTGCTGGGGATTTTATAGTATGGTGCTTGTGCTGTGTCCTGACGAGGGTTTTATGCAGTACTGATAATGCCAAGGTTATCAGTACTGGGAACTAACTTGCATTTTCCTATTACCCAGGGGTCTGGTGATAGCTGGACACAGGAAGATTGTGAGTTATTTGTGCAGGAGGGCTGTGTGTCCTGGACTATGAAGAAAGGCGGACATAGGCTGGGTGCAGTGGCTCATGCCTGTAATCCCAGTACTTTGGGAGGCTGAGGCAAGTGGATAACCTGAGGTGAGGAGTTCGAGACCAGCCTGACCAATATGGTGAAACCCAGTCTCTACTAAAATACAATAATTAGCTGGGAGTGGTGGCATGTGCCTGTAGTCCCAGCTACTCGGGAGGCTGAGACAGGAGAATTGCTTGAACCCGGAAGGCAGAGGTTGCTGTGAGCCGAGATCATGCCAGCCTGGACAAGAGAACAAGACTCCATCTCAAAAAAAAAAAGAAGAAGAAAAAGAAGAAAAAAAAGAAGAAAAAAAGAGGCAGACATAGCTTTTCCTTTTGTTTTTCTCTCGGTCCCACCATCCCAACTATTTTTCCCTAGTTAGGACTCCACACTATCAACACGTTGATTTTAGATTTCTACCCTCCAGAACTGTGAGACAATAAATTTCTATTGTTTTAAGCACCCAGTGTGTGGTAGTTTGTTTTGGCAGCCCTAGAAAACTAATAGAGATTTTGGTATTGGGAAGTGGGATCCTTGCTGTAACAAATACCTAAAATTATGAAACTAGCTTTGTAATTGGGTAGTGGGCAGAGGCTGGAAACATTTTGAGTCTCATTACAGAAGCAGCCTAGATTGCCTTAAAGAGAATATTGCTTGAAATGTGAATGTTAAAGGTACTTTTGGTGAGGTTCCTGGTGGAAATGAGGAACAAGTTATTGGGCACTGGAAGAAAGGTGATCTTTATTACAAAATGTCAAAGGATTTGGCTGAATTACCTTCTACTGTTGGGAAGGAAGTAGAACTTGTAAGAGATGAGCTTGGATATTTAAAGAAGGAAATTTCCAAGGAAAGTGTACAACATGCAGCCTGTTTCTGCCTTGATGCTTAGAGTAAGATGAGAAAGGAAATAGATAAATTAAGGAGCAAATTGTTAAGCATAAAGGAACTGGAACTTGAAGATTTATAACATTCTCAACCTAACCATATTGCAAAAAAAGTAAATAAGCTGTGTTCTGACTGGGCATGGTGGTTCACACCTGTAATCCTAGTACTTTGGGAGGCCAAAGTGGGCAGATCACTTGAGTCCAGGAGTTTAAGACCAGCCTGGGTAACATGGCAAAACTCCATCTCTACAAGAAAATATAAAAACTAGCCAGGTATGCTGGTGTGTGCCTGTAGTCCCAGCTACTCGGGAGGCTGAGGTAGGAGGATTATCTAAGCCCAGGGAGGTCAAGGCTGCAGCGAGCCATGATAATGCCACCACACTCCAGCCTGGGTGACAGAGCAAGACACCATCTCTAAATAAAGAAAGAAAGAAACAAACTGTGTTCTGGAGAGAAGACTAAACATATGGCAGAACAACCATTGATAAAGATATTATGACTTACAGTATCCATAAGTGTGATTTACGGATCCAATCAACCATCTAGCAGAAGCCAGGAATTGAGATGCAGTTATGCAGTAAAGATCTATAAAGCACCCTCTTTTCTGTTGGCTTGGACCTCCATGAATTGCAGGGGAGGCCAACAAAATTTTTTAGAATTTTATACCTCAGAAACACAACCAGCCTGTACTAAAAGAAACTGAAAAGGACAAAAAGAAGGAAGAATGACTGGAAAAGCTATACATGCAGATAACTGAGCCATTTGGACCTGCTAGATTCCAGAGAACAGGGCCACTGCCCAGGCCTGAGAGGGTGGGACCTCTCCCCAGGGCCAAAGGGACGGGTCTACCACCAGGGATCCAGAGAGCAGGACCACTGCCCAGTCCTGAGGGTGTCAGGACAATGGCAGGGTTCCAGTGGGTAGAAACACTGCCAAGATTCCAGAGGTGGTGCTGCTGCCCAGGGCTGAGAAGTGGGGGTGTTGACAACCAAGGCTGAAAGAGAGATTCACCTGTAGGGTTCCAGAGAGTAGGTTTGCTGCCCAGGGCTGAGAGAGTGGGTGGGACTGCCATCCAAGGGTAAGGGAGTGGGGTCACCTCCAGGGTTGCCAAGGGTGGGGGCACTAACCAGGCTGAGAGTGCAGGGCTGCCATCCAAGGCTGAGGGGGCAAGGTCATCACCAGGATTCTAGAGCACAGGGCCACTGCCAATGGCTGAGAGGGTGATGCTGCCACCCACAGCTGCTGCAGTGAGATCGCCACCAGGGCTCCAGATGGTGGGCCCACTGCCCAGGGCTGAGAGGGCAGTGCTGCCATCCAAGGTTGAGGGGGTGAGGTCATCACTAGAGTTCTAGAGCATAGGGCCACTGCCCAAGGCTGCAAGGGCAAAGCTGCCACCCAAGGCTGAGGTGAAGTCACCAGCAGGGTACCTAAGCATGGGTCCACTGTCCAAGGCTGCAAGCAGAACTGCCACCCAAGGCTGAGGGGGGGTCACCAGTAGCATTCCAGAGCACAGGTCCACTGCCTAAGGCTGAAAGGGCGGAGCTTCCATCCAAGGCTGAGGTGAGGTCACCAGCAGGGTTCCACATGGTGGGCCCACTGCCCAGGGCTGAGGGGGTGGTGCTGCCACCCAAGGCTGAGGGGATGGGGTCATCAAAAGTGTTCCAGATAGTGGGAACATTGGCCAGGGCTGAGGGGGCTGTGTTGCCACCCAAGGCTGAGGGGGTGGGGTCATCACCATGGTTCCAGATGGCGGGACCACTGCCCAGTGCTGAGAGGGTGGGGCTGCCACCCATGGCTGTGGGACCGATATCGTCATCAGGGTTCCAGACGGTGGGCCCACTGCCCAGGGCTGAGGGATTGGTGCTGCCATCCAAAGCTGAGGGAGTGGAGTCACCACCAGGATTCTAGAGTCCATGGCCCCTGCTGAAAGCTGAGAGGATTGAGAGGATGGGGCTGCCATCCAAGCTGAGGGGTGAGGTCACCACCAGAGTACCAGAGTACCAGAGGATCAGCCACCTCTACGATTCCAATAGGCGGGGCCGCTGCCCAGGGCTGAGAGGGTGGTGCTGCCATCCAGGGCTGAGGTGGTCAGGCCACCACCAGGCCTGAGAGGGCGGGTTTCCATCCAAGGCTTAGGGGGCAGAGCCACCTCCAAGTCTCCAGGGGGCAGAGCCACTTCCTATGCCTGAGGGGGCAGAACCACCTCCAGAGTTCTTGGGGGCGGGGCTATTGCCCTGGGCTGAAGGGGCGGGGCTGCCATCCAAGGCTGAGGGAGTAAGGTCACCCCCAGGATTCCAGTTGGTCAGGCTGCTGATTCAAATAAGTTATATCATTCCACAGTTATATCAGCTCTTGCTAGGTTTCCCTCAAGATTATGGTTTGAAATACACGTTGTTAATATACATAGCTCCAAGTCTTTAAACTTAAACTGCTATATGGGCGTGAGCACAGCATAAACTTTGTTTGTCCAATCTCCTGTTGATAGGCATTTAGTAAGTCCAACACTATAATTGTGACTGTCTATTTCTTTTGTTATCTCTATTGTTTTTTTTGCTTCATGTATTTTGAGGCTCTATTATTTGGTGCCTGTCCATTTAGAATCATTGATTTCCTGGTGGATTGATCTTTGTTCATTATGTAATGTTTCTCTTTGTCTCTAGCAATTAAAGTCTACTTTATCTGACATAATTATGGCCACTCCTACTTTTGAAAATTAAAATGTGCTTTGAGTATCTTTTCCCATCCTTTTATTTTCAGCCTACTTATATGTATCATTGAATTTGCAGTGTATAGTATTTGTAGATAGCATGCAGTTGGATCATGTATTTTTGAATTGGTTCTGCCAATCTGTGTTTTCATTACTGGGTTTCGACCATTTACGCTTATAGAAGTAATTACTGGTATGTTAGAGCTTAAGTCTGCCGTTTTGTTTCTTTTCTGTTTATTTCCCCTGTTTCTCATTGCTCTATTTCCCTTTTCTTGCCTTCCTGTGGGCTACTTGGACATTGTTAGAAGTTTATCTTGATTTATTTATAATGTTTTGAATATATCACTTTGTATAGTTTTCTTAGTAGTTGCTCTAGGGATTACAATATATATGTAGTTTACCACAACCTACAGGTATTAATATTTTACCACTTTGAATAAAGTGTAGAAGCCTTATTTCCATTTACATCCCTTTGCACTTCCCACTTTCAAAATATAATTGTCTTAAAAGAAGGGAACAATAGATACTGAGGCCTACTTGAGGGTGGAGAATGAGAGGAAGGTTAGGGTCAAAAAACTACCTGTCATGTACTATGCTCTCTACCTGGGTGACAAAATCACTTGTACACCAAACCCCATCAATCCACAATTTGCACATGTAACAAACCTACACATATACCCCCAAACCTAAAATAAAATTTGAAAAAGAAAAATAAAATATAATTGTCTTAAATATTTCCTTTGCAGGTATCAACCACCACATCAGATGCTCTTATACTTTTTGCTTCAATCATCAAATATGATTTAAGAAATTCAAGAAAAATAGAAGAGTCTATTATATTTATCCCTATTTTTATCCATTCTTATGGGGGTTTTTTTTCCCTTCTGAAGTTCTAAGCCTACTTCTGTTATCATTTCCTTTCTGTGTAGATAACTTCTTTTAGCCATTCTTTAAGACTGGTTTGCTAGCAACACATTTTTAGTTTTCCTTCATCTGAGAATGTCTCTATTTCTTCTTCATTGCTGAAAGATATTTTCATTAGGTATAGAATTCACAGTTGACAATTTGTTTCTTAAAAGAAAATGCTAAAGCACTTAAAAAATGCTGCACCTCTTCCTTCTGGCCTCCATGATTTCAAATTCACATTCAAATTGGTGTTCTTCTGTAAATAATGTTTCTTTTATCTCTGACTGCTTCCAAGAATTTTTTTCTTTGTCATTAGTTTTTCAGAAGTTAAATTATGATGTGTCTTATATGTATAGATAGATGGATAGATAGACAGATAGATAGATAGATAACGTGGAGACAGAGCATGAACTAGGTACAGTCTCAGTCCTTTCGTGTATTTTCAGTCTAGTGAGCTTCTTGGCAGCAGAGACTATGTTTTACTCACTGTTTTATCAGTGTACTCACTGTCAGGAACCAGCAGTGTCTGGCATAGAGTGGGCACTCAATAAACGTTGGCTGATTGAATGAGAAGGTAGAAAAAATAAATAGAAGAAAGAGGAAGAGGAGGGCGTGAGAGATAATGAGCCCAAGACAGAAAAGAGAAAAACAGGGAGAAAGGTATTGAGCCCTTGAAGAAACCAAGTGTTCTACATGGGACTGGGAGGTGGTATGCCTAGAGGAAGGAGGGTCACAGTGTCTATAAAGGAGATAGATGTAAAAGTCAGTCCTATGGCCCTAATAAAAACTACACAATTACTCATCGACGTTTGTTGAACAGAAATCAGTACAATCACAGCTACCATGGACAAAGCCTGATATATTTTGGTTTAGTTTAAATGAGGGGTATTGGTTTCAAAGAGATATTAAATTTCGACTCTAAGGCGCTGAAGCCTCGTGCGCATGTGCGTCTGGGGAGGCTTAGCGGTCACCACTCCCCCCGTCACCCGCTGCCCACCCACCTCCGAGGGTGACGCCCCTTGAGGACGTCAGCTCTCCAGCCTAGAAGGCAGCATTGTGAGGGGCGTGGCCTAGAGAACGCTGTATCCTGGCTACCCGATCTTGGCAGCCCAGACCTTATCAGGACCTAGAGCGTGAAGGGTGTGAATGAGGAGAAACAAGGACCGCCTGCTACCCCAGCGTCCGGCCCCCTGGGGAATGAAGGCTGGCCCTGGAGCTGTACCTCCGCAACTACTATAAGGCTGCCGAAGCCGCCGCCACTAAGGCGGCCGCCAGCAGCCTGAATGCAGGCAAGAAGCAGTGCCGCACCGTGAGTGGAGGCCGGTTCCTCTTCCTACTCCTGGCCCCAAAGGAGGGTCTCCGGAAGGCAGACAGACGGAGTAGGGAGATCACGAGTGGGAGGGAACGAGGCGGATTCTTGACAGCTCAGCTTTCAGCCCCTTGGCTCTGGGTAGCCGGTGGCTTTGGCGGCCACTGGCCACCACTAGCAGGGGTCTAGAGGTAGAACTGGTAACCCAGAAAAACGAGGAGGTTTTCCAAGTTGTCAGCCGACCTGGAGGGTTCCTTCAACCCTGAATGCATGGCTCTTTGGTTTATTTGGAGGTATTAGCCTATTTAATAGGAAGTAATAATAGGTTTGGTCTAAACTAAGTTAATAATTTCTATTAGGTTGGTGCACAAGTAATTGCGGTTTTGCCATTACTTTCAATTACTTTTGCACCAATTTACAGAAGAAAATACAAACTTCCAATTGCCTCCGACAGAGCTCGCAGGAAAACCCCATTCCAGAGGTCAGAGCATATCTTTTGGATCTGCGTCTTGGGGTCAAGCTGCCTGTTATCCCAGGAAGCGATAATGTATTTATTCTATACTACAGTTCTAAGTAAGAAGGTAAACTAAGTTTTAATAGTGCTTAAGTGATTTTCTTTACCCTTTTCAGTTTGCTGTTAAACAGGAAACATTTTGCTATGATTTTGCTTTGTGTTAACTTCAGTTTTACACACCAAGTTAAATGAGTTGAAGTGTTTACATTCTTAAACCTCACTTTAATGACAGAAAGCCCCATGATACGCCTCAGCCACCCCATCCAACCTTATCTCCAACCCAAGAGTCTTAACTGACAGGTTGGGGTCTTTTCTGCTTGCCCACACATACCATGCTGATTCCTACTTCTATGCCTTTGTCCATCCAGCTCCCAAAACGACATGCACTCTCCTCCTCTCCTTCAAAACAGTCAATCCCAACCTCTGTGTTCAGGAATTGGAGTGAGGTTGAGGCTACAGGAAGACTGAACATAGGGTTCACAGACAGGGATTCCACAGGACACTTCCAGCCTAAAGACAGGCCTGGGAGAGGAGAGGGAGAGAAAGCAGTTAGGTTTACCCAAATCAACCCATTGTCTGTATTCTCTCACTTCCCATTCTGCTTGCATGTTTTATTTTCAGTGAACAGCCTAATCATTTAAATAAATTGATGTTTAAAAGTGTGGCTTCATTTATTTTTAAATTTGTAATACTTTTGAATCTACTTGTTTGTGACTTTTTTAACCTTCTTAGGATTTTAACCTGACTGATCCTTACTGCCAAATGTAGGAAACCTGGTATATAAAAGTCTACATGATGCACATTTGAAAACATGCTATCAGTGAAAAGATATCCTGAGGCCATTAAAGAAGGGTGGCTACATCACTAGCAATAATAAAGTGCATTGAAGCATACCTCCTGTTAACCAGCCAAGACCTAGGTGCTTCCCTTTACCTCACTGGGAGCCTGTGTCAACTTTCAGTTGAGCAATAGAGGACACCCAATAAAAGACTCAATGAATAACTCAGTACTGGGGCCAAGGAAAATCAGGTAGCTGTTTTGTCTAAATAAAACTCGTTCCTACTTGACCTTTATTTTCATTTTAGTAGCAACAGATATTACCAATGATTTGAGCATGTAAAGATACACACACACATACACCACACACACACACACGCACATTTATTTATTTATTTATTTATTTTCACCCAGTTGTATTGTAGCGCTTTTCCTCTGGCTCTAAAAGTAATAGTATCACCGTCTACCTGTCAAAGAATATTTCTCATACACTTTGAGAAAACGGGAGACAAAATGAGAAAGTAGCAAAATACAGATTGATAGAATAAATTCTTTGGGGAGTTAAGCATCATTATTATATATGTGTTTTAATAACAGTTTGATTGGGAATAGTAAATTCCTGATTATGATATGAGCCATACCAATAAAACAATATTTGGATAGAAATTTCTTGGTGAGACAGCAATTGTATAAACACGCTGACTTCAAAATTGTCACCAAAATGTGTTGTTATTAGACCTTATCCCAAATTTTTCCTAAAATGAATATTCTTTTCATCCTCTCCTCTGTAAAGTGTTAGCATTGTTACAGTGTTATATTTATATTGTTGGTTTTGTTTTTGTAGGTTATATGTTCCTTGAAGGAGTTGAGTAAGAACAGGCAGTATCTGACTAGTTTAAAATTAGACTTTGAAAGAAATTATATAAGAGAACAAGTAAGTTAAATACTTACATTTGTTTATTTGGGGCCTGTAAGAAAAGTTTTATGTAAGGTTTGGTCCTTTGCAGAATATGTTCTTATAATATTTTGACCTAGAAGTATTTATTAAGGTAACAAATCAAAAGGCTAAGACCTCTATAAGAGAGCTGTAAAAGATAAAATGAGACATTTGTCTTTCATTTCTAGAGAAAAAAATTCACCTGTCTGGAATGGAGCCACACTAGACTTAAATGTAGGCTAACAGAATTAGCCATTTGCAAAGTATAGGGTGTTTACTAAGCCTGAAACATAAGACAGATCAAAGGGCAGGTTTATTTCTGGCAAATATAAAGGCTTTACTTCTTTTTATGTTTCAGAAAATGATTGAAAAGGTAAATAAATTATGTAAAACAAAGAGAACCTGTGACAGTTAGGCTACTGCCCAATTTCAAGAATGGCTATTACAGGAAGGTTCACAAACAGGTCAGGACCAATAATTGTTCATAAAACATAGGTGTAATCAAAGCTAATGCCCAATTCTTGCACACATTGTGGATCCCAAAAAGTTGTATCAATACTAGAAATAATTAAAAATAGGACTAACAAAAGTTCTAGACTCTGTTTAACCTCCCTAACCTCCCTATAGTTTTTTTGTTTGTTTGTTTGTTTGCTTTACAGAGTCTCACTCTGTCACCCAGGCTGGAGTGCAGTGGTACGATCTCAGCTCACTGCAACCTCCGCCTCCCAGGTTCATGCAATTCTCCTGCCTCAGCCTCCTGAGTAGCTGGGATTACAGGCACCTGCCACCACACCCAGCTAATTTTTGTATTTTTAGTAGAGACAGGGTTTCTCCATGTTAGCCAGGCTGATCCTGAACTCCTGACCTCAACTGACCCGCCCACCTCGGCCTCCCAAAGTGCTGGGATTACAGGCGTGGGCCACCACGCCTGGCTCCCTATAGTTTTAACATGCAGAGAAGGGAAGACAGATCAAGAAGTACAAAGATTGGGAACCTTGGTATCAAGAATAGGGAGGAGAGTTTCTACCTGAGAAGTTGGAGCCACTAGAAGCCCAAGAGGTAAGCAAAACTGATGTTTGAAGAAGAAATCCAAAATACAAATCCCTGATGTTGTGAAACCCAAGTCCACAGTAGCAGAGGGAGAGAGAAGGTGCCTTTAGCATATGTTTCAAACTTAAGTTTAAGGAAATTACTGCAAGGTCAAAACAGGAGAGTTGCTATAACTTTATTTGATGCTAATGTAAAGAGGTGTTATTCCCCAACCAACTATGTATGTTCATTCAGCTACTACCCACACATATTCAATGATACCACTCAGATGCCAAGCCCATGCCTCGGGAAATGAAGGGATGAGTTATAATTATTTCTCTTTCTCCTTTATTGGGGAAAGGGCCAGTTCTTCATCTCCTGGTTCTTATATTCCACAGATTCATCACAGTATGCCAGAATACAAACTGATCCACCAGAATCCCAGGCTAATAGTCTATAGACCTCATATATAGGACCTCCACTTTTTTTTTTTTTTTTTTTTTTTTTTTTTTGAGATGGAGTCTCGCTCTGTCGCCCAGGCTGGAGTGCAGTGGCCGGATCTTAGCTCACTGCAAGCTCCGCCTCCTGGGTTCACGCCATTCTCCTGCCACAGCCTCCCGAGTAGCTGGGACTACAGGCACCCGCCACCTCACCCGGCTAGTTTTTTTTTTTGTTGTTGTAATTTTTTAGTAGAGACGGGGTTTCACCGTGTTAGCCAGGATGGTCTCGATCTCCTGACCTCGTGATCCGCCCGTCTCGGCCTCCCAAAGTGCTGGGATTACAGGCTTGAGCCACCGTGCCCGGCTGACCTCCACTTATTTTTTAAAGGAAATTCAAACCTGCTGGGTTTTTCTGAAGTCAGTCCTTCAGTTAATTCCAATCACCTTTAGAAACTCATGTTCCCCAAACTACTGAGTTATGAATAATTTCTGTGTAAAATGTTTTTAATCACTCTGTATCATATTTGCCATTGTCCTAGCCATAATAATAGACAATTCTACAACAGAGACTGGTAAAAATGAGTGCAGCATGATGAGTTAGTGGGTCAGGCTTGAATAACTTTAAATTTTCTGTAGCTCAAGAAATAAAACAATGAAGCAGGTAATTTGGGAACATCAAAGCAGGTAACGCCATTGTAAGGGTAACATCCAGTTTACCTTCACGTATATGTGCACTTATTTTTCTTTTCCTTTTTTCGGGACAGCGTTTCACTCCAATCACCCAGGTTGGAGTGCAGTGGGATGCTCTCAGCTCACTGCAACCTCGGCTTCCCAAGCTCAGGTGATCCTCCCACCACACCTTCCCAAGTAGCTGGGACTACAGGCATGTGCCACCGTACCTGGCTAATTTGTGTTATTTTTAGCAGACAGGTTTCACCATGTTACCCAGGCTGGTTTCAAACTCCTGGGCTCAAGTGATCCCCTCACCTCAGCCTCCAAAAATGCTAGGATTATAGGCATGAGACACAGTGCCCGGCCAATATTGGCACGTTTATGTAGATATTGATATATGATTATAGGAAATTGGACACAGCAGGAAAGCAGAGTGTACTCAAGATGAAAGAAAAAGAAAGATGGTATCAGGACCACATAAGAAGAAAACTTAATCTCTGTAGACTAATTGAAGGGTGAGTAACACCAGATTTTAAATAATAAGGGAAAAACTGCCTGTTTTATTTGTAAACATTTTTAACAGTCTTATCATATTACCTGAAGTTATTTCAGGTCTAAAAAATAAAAAATAAACTCCTGTTAATATTTTATAACTGTGATAATATGCAAGCTTTTTTTTTTTTTTTTTTTTGAGACGGAATTTTGCTCTTGTTGCCCAGGCTGGAGTGCAGTGGCACAATCTTGGCTCACCGCAACCTCCGCCTCTCAGGTTCAAGCGATTCTCCTGCCTCAGCCTCCTGAGTAGCTGGGATTACAGGCATGTGCCACCTCGCCCAGCTAATTTTGTATTTTTAGTAGAGACAGGGTTTCTCCACGTTGGTCAGGCTGGTCTCAAACTCCCGACCTCAGGTGATCCACCCGCCTCAGCCTCCCAAAGTGCTGGGATTACAGGTATGAGCCACCATGCCTGGCCCAAGCTTTTACTTAAAATAGTGAGACTGATACCACAAATTATGTATCCATTACAGTACAGTTATATCTCATCCACTCTTTAAAGTTTTAAAATTTAGCTCTAGTGAAAAATAATCACACCTGTATTCTCACTGTCCCGAATTCACACAAGGCTATTATCTGTCTGGTTTCCCTGTCAAAATACATGTAAGAACATGATATTACACACCATATACCCCGAGTCCAGAAGACAAAACTCTCTTGCCAGCATCCTTTCCAATCCACTTTGGAGCCAGGTTTAGGTTTGAATTAAGTGTCTAATAACAAAATAAGTTTTCCTACTGCCATTTCATTGCATCTACCAATACGTTCCCAATAAAGCGCAGTAAAATAAGCCCATTTAAAGCCAATGCAAGATTTTCATTATGATTGACCTGATTTCTATTAGGCCATTGATTTGCTCAAATTTCCTTATTGATGGTAGATACTAAAAATAATTATTATGAATGAGAATCCATGCTGATTACTGTAACATTGTGTTCCTTAGGAATGGAATGCAAAAAAGCCCTGTTACTTCTGACAAAAATTAAGACATAAATAGAGAAGCAAGAGTTAAAGAATGACATCAGAAAATCTGAGGACAAACTGGCTGGAAGGTAGTAGAGTGGGCTTTTACCAATGACTTGGGCCATTTGAGGAAAGGCTTTGGCCATTTTTGATATTTTAAAATGTGAATTGTCAGAAATGCCTAAACTCATGATGTAGACTATTGATAGAGAGACCCAGTCTGGCCTGAACCTATAATTCAAGGGCTGGCTTGAAATGAGACCTGTCTCCAGAAAGTGGCCAGTAAGTGAAATTGGATTTAGTTATTAAAATATATTCTTCTTCATGCTGGACCACAAAAGGATACTTACCCCTGACTATCTTTCTAGCTTTGTACTCGTTGTGACTTTAGAAATATTGAGATGGGAATTGAGGGTTCACTTCAAATATACCATCACAAAATATGATACATCATATTTTGCTTTGCCAGTGGCAAGTTGATACTAAACTTTTTAAATATATTAAATATATATTTATGTATTATTTATTTTATTGTATTTTTTTTCTAGAAAAGGGCTCTCACTCTGTCACCCAAACTGGAGTACAGTGGCACAATCATAGTTCACTGTAGCCTCAACCTCCTGGGCTCAAGTGATCCTTCTACCTCAGCTTCCCAAGTAGCTGGGACTACAAGTGCACACCACCATACCTAGCTATTTTTTTGTTGTTTTTTTTGATAGAGATGGTTTCTCGTTATGTTGCCCAGGCTAGTGTTGAACTCCTGGGCTTGAGTGATCCTCCCGCCTAGGCCTCCCAAAGTCGTGGGATAACAGGCATGAGCCACCATATTCGGCCTATTTTAAAAAATATTTTAGAAACAAGCACTTCTGGAGAAAAGCAATTACCTATTTTTACAAAAAAAGTTTAAAAAATTACCTATAAGATGAAGGACCAGAGGAAAGTACATTTGAAAACAAACGACAAGATGAAACAGAAAGTGAGAGAGACAATTAAAAAGCAGCTACATAGAAGATGCATCCTTATATATTAAATATTGTTGTCTTTATTCAAACCCCCTCTCTTATACAGTGAGGTCACAATGCCCTTGCAAAGGCAAGTCCTAAGAGTTCATGTTCCCAGTGCCAGGTACTATGTAAGGCATTTCTCAGTTACATCTCCAGTTGTAGAGTGTACACGCACACGCACACACACAGACGTGTGTGTATGTAGAGAGATAGAGAAACCCTCTGTATGCACAATATTTAATATTTTAATATCTCTAGAGAGAGAGAGAAAGCTAGTGAGGACAAAGGGAAAAAGGTTGTAAAGGGATATAAAGGAAAAGACATTTAAAAATACACAAAGCAAGAAATAGAGAAAAAGTAAGAACAAAAAGGTTGAAAAGGAGGAAGTGGTAAAGAGGACAGTGCAGAAACAAAGAATGAAATGGAGAGAGGGAAAGAAAGAGAATAGAGAGAAAAAGAAAATGGAACAGAAGCAGCCAGTAGGAAAACACAAGCACACACTCTGGATGAAGGAATGGAGGGAGGACAAAGAGAAAGAAACAAATAAGAGACTGAAAGAGGGTGGGGGAAGAGGAAGAAAGTGAAAGAAAGGGAGCAAGAAAAAGACATACAGAAAAAAAGGCACAGAAACAAGAAAGGGGGATTGAGGTAGAGAGGAATAGAGGAAGAGCAGGAGATAGAAAAGACGGAAGTTTTAAAAAGATAAGTCAGTAGGAAAAAAATAAAATGAAAACGATAGAATGTGAAAGTGAGAGAGAAAAATTTGAAGAAGAGCCAGTTAGAAAATGAAGTACAATTGGCAGGGGGTGACAGAGAGATTACAAATGAAAAGTCATTTTTAAAAATTAGAAGTCAGTAAAAGAAAACAAAGATAGGCAGATAGAATACACTTTTTTGGTTGTTTTAGATGGAGTCTTACTCTGTTGCCCAGGCTGGAGTGCAGTGATGCAATCTCGGCTCACTGCAACTTCCACTTCCCGGATTCAAGCGATTCTCCTGCCTCAGCCTCCCAAGTAGCTGGGACTACAGGTGCATGCAACCACGCCCAGCTAAAATTTTTGTGTTTTTAGTAGAGAAGGGGTTTCACCGTGTTGGCCAGGCTGGTCTCAAACTCCTGAGCTCAGGTGATCTGCCTCCCAAAGTGCTGGGATTACAGGCGTGGGCCACTGCGTCTGGCCAGAATACACTTTCAAAAGGAGAAAGCAGTAAGAAGAGGCAGTATGATGAAGATTGACTGAATAAAAGAAAAGGATATAGGAGGAAGGAGAAAATTGGAGAAAAAGAAAATAAGAAGGAAGCAGTAAGAAAGGCAATACAAGAAAATATATAGAACTAAAACAAAAAACGAATAAGAAAAAGTGAACTAAAAAGAGGGGAAATAGAAAAGGAGAGAAAGCAAAAAGAAAATGGAAGATTAGAGGGATAAATCAATAAGAATAGTGCACTAAGGAAAACGAGATATATAAAAAGGAGACAGTAATGTTAAATGATAGATGGATAGATAGAAAATATGAAAAGACTTTTAAAAGGAAGAGCCAATTTAAAAAAAGGCAATACAAGAAAATATAGAAAGAAACCATGGAATAAGGAAAGAAGTTTGGGAAGAGAGAGAGACAGAGATAAAGAGACAAAGAGAGAGTCGGCAAGTAAGATGACATTAAAAAAGAAAATCCAGTAAAAAAGACAGGACAGAAAAAAAAAGGAAGGAGAGAGAAAGAGATGGAGAAGGAAAGAAAACAGTTTTAAAAGAAGCCTACAAAACGAATAAAAAACAGGAAGACCTATGAGAGGAAGTGAGGAAGGAAGTGAGGCAGGCAGGCAAGCAAAGTAAAGAGAAAGTGAGGCCTGGCGCGGTGGCTCACGCCTGTAATCAGCACTTTGGGAGGCTGAGGAGGGCAGCTTGCCTGAGCTCAGGAGTTCGCGACCAGCCTGGGCAAAACGACTCTGTCTCAAAAAAAAAAAAAAAAAGAGAGAGAGATGTTGAAAAAGGGAGGGATGGAAGGAAAGAGAGAAAAATAAAGAAGAGGGAATTGAAAAAGAGCAGCCCGTAAGAAATCTCAATACAATTGTGAGGCAAGGGTGTGCAGGGTGAAAAAGGAGGCTTCAGTAAATTAATAAAATGTTTAAGAAGTAGAGTTCATTGAAAGTGAGTAAAAAAGGGGATGTAGGAAGGGAGGGAAGGAAAGAGAGAGGGAGTGGGGAGGGAGGGAGGAAGGGGGCAGGGAGGGAAAGAGGAAGTGACAAAGGAAACAGGAGAGAGAGAAGGCAAGAAGGAAAGAAGGAATAAAGCAAAGACAATTGAAAGGAACAGTGAAAGAAAGGGATAGAGTAAAACTTATAGGCAAGGGGATAAACAAGTAAAAGAAGAAAAAAAGGGAAAGATGGAAGAAGGAAGGAAGGGAAATTGTAAAAGGTTGAGTCACAGAAAAAATAAAAGAAGAAATGTGATTGTGTGAGAAGTTTGAAAGGAGGAGCCAGAAAGAAACTCAAGTACAATTGGGGGTGGGGGCAGACTTAAAACGAGAATTCCATTTTGTTTGTTTGTTTGTTTGTTTTAAGGCTGTAAAATAAATGTGATAGATGATTGGTAGACAGATACATAGATCTGACTTTAAAAAGAATAAACCAGAAATAAAAGACAATACAACAAGATAGCAGGAAAGACAGAAAGAGAAGGAAAGAAAAAAAAGTTAAAGAAGAGGAACCCATAAAACGTGAGTAAAAACGGGGAGGGAGGGAAGGGAAGAGGGAGAGAGAGAGGGAAAGGGAAGGGAGAGAGTAAGAGAGCCTAGAGAGAGAGGAGGATGAAGAAAGGAAGGCAAAGAAAATAGAAAGTGAGAGCCAGTAAAAGACACGACAAAAGAAATAAAATGAGAAAGAAAAGATGGGGTAGAGAGAGAAAACAGAACTTTAAAAGGGATGGGGCAGTAGGAAAAGAGTAAAATAAAGGAGACAAAAGG
The DNA here is from genome assembly GCF_037993035.2 of Macaca fascicularis. Lineage (NCBI taxonomy): Eukaryota > Metazoa > Chordata > Mammalia > Primates > Cercopithecidae > Macaca > Macaca fascicularis. The sequence continues at coordinate 136,795,406 of NC_088395.1, read as the reverse complement.
AAGAGGAGATTAAAAAGGAGGAGACAGTAAAAACATCCAGTACAACATTGTGGGTTGTGGGGGGGCGGGGGAGGTGCATTTTGAAAAGTCACTAACAGAGAAAAATCGAAATAGAGACGATTGATACCTAGTTCATCAGGTAGGTAGCTAGGTGGATATTAAGTATCTAGATAAGACTCTAAAGAAGAAAAGCCAGTCAAAAACAGCCAAAAATGTAAAAATAAAAAAGCTTAAAGAGGAACAAAGTAAGCTAAATAAAGCTTATTTTGATAAAGTAATGGGGATGATTAAAAACTGTAAAAGTCAGTATAAAATACAATAAAATATAGACAGACGGATAGGTAGGATAAACTTTTAAAAAGAGATGCAAAAAATTACAGTATTAAAAAAACAGAAAAAAAACCAGGAGAAAAGTTTAGAAAGTGGGGCTAATAAGAAAATCAAAAGCAGTTGTGTCAGTCGTGTGATGGGGTAAAATCAAAACACAAAAATCAGTTGTATAAGTCCAGTAAAATGTAGATGATTTGATAACTAGATAAGCAGATAGATATACGTAGGGCTGTTGCTACGAGTCAGTAAAAAAGGCAATACAAAAATGAAAGAGTTACAAAGAGAGATAAAAGGAAAGAAAATAGTTTAAAAACAGGAGCCAGTAAGATGAGAGCAAAAGCAGAAAGAGAGGTGAAGAGGGCAGAATGGAGGGAAAATGAGAGGAAGTAATGAGGGAAAAAAATGAGGGAAAAAGTAATGACAGACAGGAGAGAAAGAGGGAGGGTGGTAGGGAGGAAACATGCATGAACGCAGGCACAGAAAAGACAAAAAATGCCTAAAAAGGAGTGGGAGAAACTCGGCAAGAGACATATCAGAAAGGGAAAGAGGAAAAGAGGGAGGGAAAGGGGCTGCAAAGGTAAAAAGTATAAAAGGGGCCAGGTGCAGTGGCTCTCCCCTACAATCCCCGCACTTAGGGAGGCTGAGGAGGGAGGATCACTTGAGCCCAGGAGTTCCAACCAGCCTGGGCAATATAGTGAGACCCCACCTCTACGAAAAGTAAAAAAAATAAAAATAAAAAAAATAACCAGGCATGGTGGGACATGTCTGTAATCCCAGCTACTTGAGAGGCAGAGGTGAGAGGATCACTTAAGCCCAGGAGGTCGAGGCTGCAGTGAGCTGTGATTGTGCCACTGTACTCCAGCCTGGGCAACAGAGAAAGACCCTGTCAAAAAAAAAAAAAAAAAGGTGTAAAAGGAACGAGCAACTAGGAAAATATAACATAAGAAAATAGGAGAATCTGAGAGTGAAACACAGAGGAAAATGTTTCAAAAGGAGCCAGTCAGAAAATGAAGAACTGTGGACAACAGGAAGACAGAGACATGCAAAAAGTAAAATTCAGTAAAAGTAAATACTTAAATATTTCAGTAAAATGAAGATGTTAGGCTGAAATGAACACAACTGACTTTTAAAAGGCAAAGCCAGTAATACATTATAAAAATGAGAGTTAAAAGAGAAAGAAGAAAGTAAAAGTTTAATAAGAGGAACCAGTAAAAAGATCGTAGAAGAAGAATGAAAGGCAGGTGGGCAGGAAGGAAGAAAGGTGGGAAGGAGGGAGGAGTGAAGGAGGGTAAAAGGAAGGATGGAGGAAAGAGGGAAAGGGGAAGAAAGAAAAGGAAGAAATGAGGAAAGAAGGGAGAAGGGAGGAGATGAAGGATGGAAAGTAGGCAGGCAAAGAAAAGAGTGAAAAGGGGGAGCAAGAAAGACATACAGAACCAGAAGGAAGAGAGGGAGGGAGGAAGGGGGAAGGAAAAGAGAGTGGGAGAAAAATGTTAAGGAAAGAAGAGTCAGTACAAAAGGAAAGTAAAGGAAAATAAATTAAATGTGAGACTGAGAGAAAGGTGTTTGAAAACGAACAGCCAGTAAGGAACTCAAGTACAATTGTCTGTGAAAGCAAGAGAGATTTAGAGTAGGAGAAGAATGCCATAAAAGATAGAATGATAGATGATTTATAGATAGATAGATAGATAGATAGATAGATAGATAGATAGATAGATAGATCTGACTGTTTTAAAAAAGGACTGGACAAGAAAGGACTGTCTCTGTCTTCCTGTCGTCCATAATTCTTCATAGCTGGGATTACAGGTGTGCACCACCACACCTGGCTAATTTGTTTTCTTTTTTTTTTTTTTAACTTTTTGTAGAGGCAGGGTCTCACTATATTGTTCGGGCTGGATAGAATGATAGATTATTTATAGATAGATAGATAGATAGATAGATAGATAGATAGATAGATAGATAGATAGATAGGACTGTTTTAAAAAGGACTGGACAAGAAAGAAAGAGATGAAAAAATTAAAAACATTAGCCAGGAAAAAAGAATGAAAGAAGGAGGCAGGGAGGGATTGTCAAAGAAATCCAGAGTGGCCAGGCGTGGTGACTCATGCCTGTAATCCCAGCATTTTGGGAGGCCGAGGCGGGCGGATCACCTGAGGTCGGGAGTTCGAGACCAGCCTGGCCAATATGGAGAAACCCCATCTCTACTAAAAATACAAAATTAGCCAGGTGTGGTGGCACATGCCTGTAATCCCAGCTACTTGGGAGGCTGAGGCAGGGGAATCGCTTGAACCTGGGAGTCGGAGGTTGCGGTGAGCAGAGATCGTGCCATTGCACTCCAGCCCATGCAACAAGAGTGAAACTCCTTCTCAAAATAAAAAAAAAAATAAAATAAAGAAAGAAAAAAAAACAGTACTGTACAGCAGTTAAAGTGGTAAAAACAGATTTTATTCAAGATTATTTCAATAGGGAAAGGAGACCTAGGATAGAACTGAGCTCAATTCCAAATACAGCATGAGCTAACAGGGATTATAGCCAAGGAGCAGAGTGGAGGTCAGTGGATGGAAAATCATTAAAAGGAAACATTGTGGGGGTTCTGGTTAAACCAACCTCACAGGATTTTTGTCTAACCAGAGTGATCAGACATCACTTGGGGGATAGTGGAGAATGAGGAACCTGATCAGATATCCAGAGTAATCAGATGTCAGGAGCTGGGAGTTCTGGCTAAACTGACTTAGCAGGATTCTTGCTAAAACTGGATTTAAAAAAAAAAATGCATAGATGGGTCTAGGAGAAAGTTCAGAAGCCTGAGGAAAGTTTGGTCAAGCAAATAATCTTTGTCTGTAGGAAGAGAAGAAAGGAAAGGAGAGGGAAAGGGAGAGAGAGGGAAAGAGGGAAGGAAGGAAGGAAAGAAGGAAGGAAGGAAGGAAGGAAGGAAGGAAGGAAGGAAGGAAGGAAGGAAGGAAGGAAGGAAGGAAGGAAGGAAGGAAGGAAGGAAGGAAGGCAGGCAGGCAGGCAGGCAGGCAAGCAGGTAGATAACTTTTAAAAGGATGAGTCAATAAGATAAGGTAAAATAATTTATGAGTGAGAGAGGAGTTTGAATGGACAAAGCCAGTAAGAAACTGAAGTACAATTGTGGGTGTGAGGGGACTTAAAAAGTAGAAATCATTAAATAAGACATTAAAGAAAAATAGAAGAGATAAGAGACAGATCAGACTTTAAACAAGCAAGGAAGAACAGGATGCATGCATACATGCAGACAAAGAAAACAGAAATCTTGTGAAAGGGAGTGAGAAGGAAACGAAGGAGGAAGAAAGAAGACAAAGAGTTTAAATGCTATGGGTATGTAGGGGGGAAAAAAGTAACATAAAAGAGGGTAAGAAAATGAGAATTATAAAGATAAGGAGATTGAAAAGGAGGTGCCAGTGAGAAAATCAAGTACAATATGGGGGAAAGGGGAAGAGGGATGGAAAAGTCTGTCAAGAGCATTAAAGATAGAGATCTAGATGATTGCTATGTAGGCAGACAGACTTTAAAAAGAAGAGGCAGTAGTAAACAGGAAAATTGAGAAGAAAAAAAATCTTTTAAACAGAAGTCATAAAAATAGAAAAAGAAGGCAGGAGGCAGGGATGGAAGGAAGAAGGGAAGGTAGGGTGAACAATGGATATATGGTCAGAAAAAGAGACCTGAAGGAAGAAAAGAAGGAAGCAGCCTGTAAGTAGGCAAAGACAAGAGTGAAAGAAAGGGACAGTTAAACAGACATAGAAGAAGGGAATAGAGGAAGGAAAGAGTTGGAAAGGAAGAGGTTTAAAAGAGACTAGTATGGTTGGGAAACAGGAGGATAAAGATTTTTAAAAGTCAATAAAATACAGTAAAATGAAGACAGATGGTTGATAGGTATGTAAGTAGTGAGATTAAGTAAGTTGGTAGATATGTAGGTAAATAGAACTTTAAAAGGACAATCCAGAAAAAAAAAAAAAAAAAAACAGTATAAGAGTGGGGTGGGAGCAAGGAGGAAGGCAGAGAGAGAGAGATTTAAAAGGAGGCAATAAAAAAGATTAAGAAGAGAGGAGGAGAGAATGAAAGAAGGAAAGAGAGAAAGAAGGAAAGGGAGAAAGAAAGAAGGAAAGAAGTGAAAAAGGAAGGAAGGAATCAGGGAGAGAGAAAAAGAAGATGAGGAGGTTGGGTAGGCATACAGGCAGAGAGAGAGATAGATGGAGAATGAAAGAAAGGGACAAAGGAAAAGATGTACAGAAAAAAATGAAAAAAGTGACATTTAAAATGAACAAGTCAGTAAGAAATAAAAAAAGATGAATATGAGAGTGAGGGTGAGAGGGGAGGATGAAAAGATGAATCAGTAAGAAAATCAAGTACACTTTGGTTGAGGGGGTTTAAAAAGTAGATGTTGTTTTTTAAAATACAGTAAAATAAAAATATATAAATAATGATGGATGGCCAGATACATAGGTAACTGGGTGGGTGGGTTGGTAGATGATAGACGATTGACAGGTGATTGATATGAGAGAGAAAGAGAGACTTTAAAAGTAGAAGCCAGTTTAAAAAAAAAAAAAAAAGTACCCAAAAAAAGTTACAGAAAAGAAAGAGAATGCAAGAAATAAGTTTTAAAAAGGAAGCAGTGAAGAAGACTATAAGGAAAAGGGAGATAAGAAAGAAGGAAGAAGGGATACAGAGAAACATTTAAAAGGATGAATCCATAGGAGGAAGAGTAAAATAACGTGAAAGTAAGAGACAGAAGTTCGAAAAGGTGGAACTAGTAAGAAAATTAAATACCCTTGTGGAAGATAAGGAGAGAGACATCTAAAAAGTCAGTTCAAAATACTATAAAAGATGATACATAATGAGGATGATTGATAGATAGATAACTTGAAAACTAGAAGCCAGAAAAAAAATGACAGTACGAAAAAAAGCTCCAAAAGAGAATTAAAAAAAAATTAAAAAGAAGAGCCATTGAAATATATATAAGGAATAAAGGAGGCAGGAAATAAAGAAAACGTTCAAAGAGACAAATCTGTAGGAAAAAGAAGGAAAGAGAATGCGAGAGTGAGAAGACAGAAAAGCAGTTATAATTATGTGTAGTGTGGGAGAGATTTAAAAAGAAGTCAGTTAATAACATAAACAGAAAAAGCATTGAAAATTGAAAAAAATATACGTACTTACCTATCTACCTACACATGCAAACAAACATAGAAAGATAAATGACTGATAACTAGATGGACAGCTAGGTATGTAGGTACACACATAGGAAGATAGACAGGTATATATGATTGATGGAAGGATGGAAGGAAGAAAAGAAGGAAGGACATTAAAATTAAAGGGAGAATCCAGTACAGACTTCTGTAAATACTGTAGAAAAGACAGAGAAAATGATAAATGGAAAGAAAAATGTTTAACAAGAGAAGCCACTAAAAGAGTAAAAGAAGAATGAAAGATGGAATGAAGGAAGGGAGGGAGAAAGAAAGGAAGGAAGAGAAGAGAAAGGAAAGGAGAGAGCTAGGGAGGGAAGGGGAGAGGAAAGGAAGGAAGGAAATCAGGCATACAGGAAAGAAGGAAGGGGAAAGAAAGGGACTGAGAAACAAATAATAAAAGAAAAAAGGATAAAATAATGAACACAAGAAGTGACATTTAAAACGGACTAGTAAGTAGGAAATAGAATGAAATAAGAGTAAACAAATGTGAGAGTGAGTGGTGGAGGAGTTTGAAAAGAAAAGCAGGTAAGAATATAAAGTATGTTGTAGAAGGCAGGGAAAAAAATATTTTAAAAGTAAAATTCAGTTTAAAATAGACTAAATGATAGGATTTTTAACAAATAAACCATCTAAAAAGCAACACAAATGACATAGTTACAGAAGATGGAGAGAAGAAAAGAAAGAGTCTTAAAAGAGAAGCCAGTGAAAAAGAGAGTATAGGCTAAAGGAGGAAGGGAGGGAGGGGAGAGAAAGATGTGGGGTCAGACAGGGAGGCAGGAAGGGGAAAAGGAAAGAAGGAGGCAGGCATGCAAGCAGGCAAAGAAAAGAGAAAGAGACACGCACAGTGAAAGAAAAGGAGAGAGACCCCCAGAGAAAGGAAATAGAGGAAGGAAGGGAGTTAAGAAATTAGCAAGGAAGGAAGGGAACCAGTTTAAAGGTAGAGACTCAAACAGTTGGGGAAGGGGAAGAGACAGAGGGGAAACAGGAGAGAGGGAAAGAGGGAGAGGGGAAAGACAAAGGGAAAGAAAGAGGGGAAGAGAGAGAGAGAGATTTTTTTTAATTAAGTACAAATTTTGGTAAAACTATGATTGATAGGTATGTGAATGGTAGGTAAGTAAGTAGTTATGTAGGTAGGTAAGAATTTAAAAGCAACTAAAACGATATTGTAAAGATATAATAAGAGTGGAAAAAATGTTTAAAAAGAGGAGATAAACTATAAGAAAAGAAGGCAGGAAGAGTGGGAGGAAGGAGGAAGGAAAGAATTTTATAAAGGAAGAGTCAGGAGAAAAAAGAATTGCATAAACAGGGAGAAACAATGAAAGAGTAAGAGAGACAGGAGTTGAAAAAGGAGTATCTAGTAAGAAAATCAGCTACAATTGCTTGTGGTGGAGGAGAGTTTTAAGAAGAATTCAGTACAAAAAGATAAAATGTAGAAAGATGGATGACTGATAGCTGGATAGATAGCTAGATAAGTGGGAAAGTAGGTAGGTATGTTGATCTTTAAAAGCAGAGGCCAGTAAAATTTATGCAGCACAAAAAAAAGCTATAGAAGAGAGAAGGAATGAAAAAAGTTTCAAAAGGAACCAATAAAAAGAGTAAAAGAAGCAGAGAAGAAAGGAATAAGGATAGAGGAAAGAAAAGAAAAGTTTAAAAGGGATAAAGCTAGAAAAAGTAATAGGAAGCCGAGTGCGGTGGTTCACACATGTAATCCCAGCACTTTGGGAGGCTGAGGTGAGTGGATCACGAGGTCAGGAGTTCGAGACCAGCCTGCCAACATGGTGAAACCCTGTCTCTACTAAAAATATAAAAATTAGCCAGGCATTGTGGCAGGCGCCCGTAGTCCCAGCTACTCAGGAGGCTGAGGCAGGAGAATCGCTTGAACCCGAGAGGTGGAGGTTGCGGTGAGCCAAGATCACGCCAGTGCACTCCAGCCTGGGCAACAGAGCAAGACTCCATCTCAAAAAAAAAAAAAAGTAATAGGAGGACACAATGTGAGAATGAGAAAGAAGAGTTGGAAAGGGAGAAGTTTTATTAAGTATATTGTGGAGGGCAGGGTTGGGGGAGAGATGTAAAAAGAAGTCAGATTAAAATACATTAAAATCATATCAATCAGTGAATTGACACATACATACATAGATGCACAGATACATAGATAGAATTGACTTTAAAAAAGGAGAAACCAGTAGTAAAGACAGGACAAAAATATAGAAAGTGAGAGGGAAGGAAAGAACAAATTTTATTTAAATAGTGAATATAAGCAAAGTAAAATAAATAGGGAGGCAAGGAAGGAGAAGGAAGTAAAGTTTATGAAATATGAGTCAATAGAGAAAAGAGTTAAATAAAGGAGAGGGAATGTGAGAGTGAGGAGGAGCCAGTAAGAAAATCAAGTACAATTGTGTGATGGGGGACATATTTTAAAAGTAGGAGTCAGGAAAAAAAAAAGGCAATAAAATTGACCCAGAAAGATAGATGATTGATAACTAAATGGCTAGCTAGCTGGGTTGGCAGGAAGGTGGATAGGTAGATAAATACATGATAGAAAGGTGGAGAGCACATAAAAATTAGAGGCCAGTGAAAAAGAATGCATGAAACAGAATGAGAGACAGAAAGAGGGAAAGGAAGAAAAATGCTTTAAAAGAGGAGCTCAGTAAAAGAGTAAAAGAAGAACGGAAGGAAAGAAAGATGGAGAGATGGAGAAAGAAAAGAATAAGAAGGAGAGAATAAATAAGGAAAGTAAGGAAACAGTGAAGGGGCAGGAAGGAAAAAAGGAAAGTTGGCAGGTGTGCATACAGGCAGAAAAAGCAAAGGTATAGTTGGGAGACAGTAAAAGAAATGGAGTGAGAAAAGACAGGAAGGGAGGGAGGGAAGAGACAAAGGGAAGAAGTGGGCAGGAAGTTTGTGAAGGAAGAGTCTAGGAAAACAAGTAAAATAAAATGTGAGCATTAGAGACAAGATGTTGAAAAGGAGAAGCTAGTGAGAAAATTAAGTATAATTGTGGATAACAGAAAGACAAAGATCAAAGAAGAAGTCAGTAAACAAATATGATAGATGATAGATAGATAGATAGATAGATAGATAGATAGATAGATAGATAGATAGAGAACAAATGGGCATTAAAAGTAGAAGCCAGTGATAAAAAGGCAGGGCAAAAGGAAAGGAAAGAGTTACAGAAATGAGGGAAAAGAAAAGAAAAAGTTTTTAAAAGAAGAGCCAATTTTAAAAGTATAGAAGGGGCCAGGCACGGTGGCTCACACCTGTAATTCCAGCATTTTGGGAGGCCGAAGTGGGTTGATCACCTGAGGTCAGAAGTTTGAGACCGGTCTGGCCAACATGGCAAAGCCCCATCTCTACTAAATATACAAAAAAATTAACCGGGCCTTGGTGGTGTGCACCTTAAATCCCAGCTACTCAGGAGGCTGAGGCAAAAGAATCGCTTGAACCTGGGGGCAGAGGTTGCAGTGAGCCAAGACCACAACACTGAACTGCAGCCTTGGTGACAGCAGGAGACTCTGTCTCAAAATAAATTAAAAATAAGTATAAAAGGAAGGAAGGAAAAAAGGAAGAGAATAAAGGAAGGAAGGATCGAAGTTTAAAGGAATGAGTTGGCAGGAAAATGCAAAGTAAAAGGAATAAAAGAGATGGGAGCTTGAAAAGGAGGAGCTAGTAAGAAAACTATTTTGTGGAGGGCAGGGAGAAAAATAGATCTGAACAGAAAAAGTGAGTTAAAGATACAATAAAATAAAGATGACAGGTAAGGAGATAGCTATGTAGGCTAATAGATAAGTGGGTAGAATGAACTTTTAAAGGATCGGCCAGTAGGAAAGATAGTGATAAAAAGATAAAAGGAGAGACTAAAGGAAAGAAAAAAATTAAAAAGGAACACATATATATATATATATTCTTCATATAGATATATGTATGTATTCTTCATATAGATATAGATGAAGAAGAGAAAAAGAGGGAGGAAAGGAAGACAAAGAAAGGCAAGCATGTAACACACAAAAGTGAAGACAAATCCAGAGAGAAGAAGAGTGAAAGAGAAGACATAGAGAAAAGTAATGAAAGTAGAAAGATAAAAGGAAAATAAATGAAAAAGGAAAGAAGGAGGGAAGGAAGGAGACTAAAACAAGAATTTTAAAAGGAATAGGCTAGGAAAAATAAAATACAAAAAGAGAGAACACGAGTGGCAAACAAAGTTCTGACTTTAAAAGGAGCTAGTAATAACATTAACTACAATTGTGGAAGGGAGGGAGAGATCTAAAAAAAAATAGAGTAAAATAAATATAGATAGAAATATGACTCCGTCTCACAAAAAAAAAAAAAAAAGAAAAAAAGAGACGAGTCAATGGAGAAAAGAGTTAAAGAAAGAGAATGTGAGAGTGAGAGGGAGGAGCTATTAAGAAAATCAAGTACAATTGTACTGATGGAGAGGAGATTTTAAAAGTTGTTTTGAAAAAGCAAAAATAAACATAAAGATGACTGATAACAGTATAGCTAGCTACCTCGGTAGGTGGGTAAATAGGTAGGCAGAAGAAATTGATTTTTAAAGGAGAAGGCAATAGTAAAGACAAGATAAAATGGAGAAAGAAAAAGAAAAGAAAAAAGAAAGAAAGAAGAAGAAAGAAAGAAAAGAAAGAAAGAAAAGAAAGAAAGAAAGAAGAAAATTCAAAAAGAAGAGTAGTAAAAATACAGTACAAGAAGAATTGAAGGAAAGCAGGGAGGAAAGAATGCAGGAAGACTAGAGGGAGGGAGAATGGGGTGGATGGCTGGAAAAGAAGCAGGAGGTTGGAGGAAAGAAGAAAGAAATGAGACAGGAAAGGATGAAGAGGATGGGAAGAAGGCAGGAAGGCACACATGCAGCAGGGTAGGAATAGAGACACAGGGAGAGACGCAGTGAAAGAAATGGAGCAAAACTAGATAAAGGGTATACAGGCAGGGCGGTGGGACAGAAGAAAGGAGGGAGAGAATGAAGGAAGGAAAAAAGTGTAAGCGAAAGGCGAGGGGAGAGATCGATGAAGAAGTTAGTCAAAAATACAATAAAATAAAAATAGTTGGATGACAGCTAGGTAGCTAGGTAAGTTGATAGGTAAAGAGGTATGTAGATAAAAGTTTTAAAAGGAGGGCCTAGTCGAGAATACAGTGTTAACAAGATGAAAAAGAATGAAGGAAAAAAGCTTGAAAGAGGAACCACTTTTTAAAAGGAGTATAAGAAGGAAAAGGAAGGAAAAGAGTAAAGGCAAGGAGGAAGGATGTATGGAAAGCAGGAAGTAGTGGGGAGGTAGGAAGGGGAGAAAGGCAGGCCAGCTTATAGGCTCACAAAGAAAAGACAAATAACGCCTGAGAGAGAGTAAAAAGAATAAGAAGACACAGGCTGGGTGCGGTGGCTCATGCCTGTAATCCCAGCACTTTGGGAGGCTAAGGCAGGACCATCACGAAGTCAGGTGATCAAGACCATCCTGGCCAACATGGTGAAACCCCGTGTCTACTAAAAATACAAAAAATTAGCCAGGTGTGGTGGTGCACGCCTGTAATCCCAGCTACTCTGGAGGCTGAGGCAGGAGAATAGCTTGAACCCAGGAGGCGGAGGTTGCAGTGAGCTGAGATCGTGCCACTACACTCCAGCCTGGGCAACAGAGTGAGGAGAAAGAAAAGAAAAGAAAGAAAAGAAAAGAAAAGAGAAAGAAAGAAGAAGAAAATAGAGGCAGGTAGTAAACGTAAAATGGTAGAAGGGAGGAGGAAAAGAAAGAAGGAAAGGAAGTGAGGAAGAGGGGGGAGGTAAGGAGGGAGGGAAGGAAAGGAAGGTGGAAGAAATAATTTTTAAAGGGATGAGACCAGGAAAATAGTAAAACTAAAATGAAGACAGAAAATGTGAGAGAGACATAGAAGTTTAAAAGGAGTAAGAAAATTATGTACATCTTTGGAGGACAGAGACAAAAAGAGATATAAAAAGAAATCAGTTACAAATAGAGTAAAATAAATATTAATAGAAGGATGATAGGTGGAAAGAAGAGAGGTAAGTAGATAGATCCATGGATGGATGGATGAATGAATGGATGATGGATGATGGATGGATAGAAGTTTTAAAAGGATGAGTCAGTAGAACAGAGTTAAAGAAAGAATATGGGTGTGGGAGAAAGGAGTCAATAAGAAAATCAAGCACAATTACATTGGGGGAGTGGAGATTTCAAAAAATTGAGTCAGTAAAGAAAAAGTAAAATGAATATAGATAGCTAGCTAGGTGGGTACATAGGTAAGTAAATAAGTATATAGATAGATAATAGACCCACCAGGGAGGCCTACAGACAGACAGACATGGTAGGTGATAGATACATAGATTAGATAAATAGATAGATATTAGATAGATAGATAGATACATAGATAGATACATAGATAGATAGACAGACAGATAAACAGATCACACTTTAAGGCATAAGATCAAGGAGACAAAAAAAATAAAAAATTTAAAAAAAATTTTTTTTTAAATCAAGGAGACATACAGACAGACATGATAGATGATAAATTAAAAAGATATATAGATTAGATAGATAATAGATCAGACTTTAAGAAGCATAAGCCAAAACTGTATGAAATAGATACTAAGAGAGAAGAAAAGAGATACAGATAAAGTGAAAAATGTTTAAAAACAGAAGCCAATAAAAAATGAAAGAATGGAACAAAGGAAATAGGGAAAGGAAGGAGGGAGAACGGCATGAAAGAGGAAAAAGGAAGGGAAGAAGGAAGGAAGGATAAAATGGGCAGAAGAAAGAAAGAAATGAAGGCAAGAGTGGAGAAAGAACAAAGTGGAGTGAGAAAAGACAGAAAAAAAGGCAATAAAGAAGAAAAGGAGGGATGGTAAAAAAGAGGAGTTAGGAGGGCAGAGTCAGATGTCTGAATAGAAGCCTACATCGTTCATCCCACCAGTAGGAAAAGCAAATTTTAACAACTAACTACACACAAAAAAAACCACTGTCACAACCACCAAAAATCAGGTTAGCAATCGCTGTACCTGGTTTTAACTTCATATTACTGAAAGAGGCACTAAAGAGGCTAGGAGAGACAGTCTTGGATCACTGATGCCACCCCTCCTCCATCCCCTGGGAGGACAATGGCCACGCTGGGCAGAAAGAGAATCTGTGTGCTTAGGGGAGGGACAGTGCAGCCACTGGAAGAATTTACATGGAATTCAGTGCTGCCCCGTCAGCAGGAGGAATGCCGTGCTGGGCTCAGTCAGCACCTGTACATGGAGGGAGCATTTGGATCAGACCCAGCCAGAAGGAAATTACCCATCCCACTGGTCGGAACTTAAGTTTCTCCACAGGCCTGGCCACTGTGGGCCAAAGTGCTCCGGGTCCTAGGCAACTCCTAGTGCTAGGCTGGGCTCAGAGCCAGAGGACTATGGTAGCATGAGACTTAGGAAGACGCCAGTCAGGGCGGCTAAGGGAATGCTTCTGCCAGCCCTCCCACAGCCCTACGCTGCATTGTGCCAACCCTCCCACAGCCCTACGCTGCATAGCGCTAAGAAATGAAAGTGACTCCTTTCTGTTTAAGGAGAGGAGAGTGGAGAGTAAGAGGACATTGTCTTGAATCTTGGATACCAGCTCAGCCACACTAGAACAGAGCATTGGACATAGTCATAAGGCCTCCATTCCAGGCCCTAGCTCATGGACATTTCTAGACACACCCTGGCCCAAAAGGAAACCCACTGTGTCTGGAATTGGTTCTTTCTGGTGGGTTCTTGGTCTCGCTGACTTCAAGAATGAAGCCACAGACCCTCGCAGTGAGTGTTACATTTCTTAAAGATGGTGTGTCCGGAGTTTCTTCCTTCAGATGTTCAGATGTGTCAGGAGTTTCTTCCTTCTGGTGGGTTCATGGTCTTGCTGACTTCAGGAGAGAAGCCGCAGACCTTCGCAGTGAGTGTTACAGCTCTTAAAGGTGGCACGCCGGGAGTTATTCGTTCCTTCCATCTGCAGTTGTTGGTTCCTCCCAGTGGGTTCATGGTCTCCCTGGCCTCAGGAGTGAAGCTGCAAACCTTCGCGGTGAGTGTTACAGCTCATAAAGGTAGTGCAGACCCAAACAGTGAGCAGCAGCAAGATTTATTGCAAAGAGCAAAAGAACAAAGCTTCCACAGCATGGAAGCAACCCGAGCAGGTTGCTGCTGCTGGCTTGGGTGGCCAGCTTTTATTCCCTTATTTGGCCCCGCCCACATCCTGCTGATAGGTCCATTTTACAGAGTGCTGATTGGTCCATTTTTATAGCGTGCTGATTGGTGCATTTACAAACCTTTAGCTAGACATAGAGTGCTGATTGGTGCATTTTTACAGAGTGCTGATTGGTGTGTTTATAAACCTTTAGCTAGACAGAAAAGTTCTCCAGGTCCCCACCTGATTAGCTAGACATGGAGTGCTGATTGGTGCATTTATAATCCTTTAGCAAAACAGAAAAGTTCTCCAAGTCCCCACCTGACCCATAAGCCCAGCCGGCTTCACCTCTCACCACTGCCTTAAAGGGAAGAATCCAGGCCTGGCAGGATTCATCACCTGCTAACTAAAAAGCCCTTGGGATCTGAATAACCAACAGTAGATAGCCAGATAGTATACCATGAGCCTTGGACTCTGAGATGTGTTGGCTTCAGGTGTGACCCGGCACATTCCCAACCATGGTCGCTATGGTGACAGACTCCTTCTGTTTGAGAAAAGCAGAGGGAAAACGTAAAGGGGACTTTGGCTTGCACCTTAGGTACCAGCTCAGCCAAAGAGAGGTAGAGTGACTAGCAGTCTCTTGGGGTCCCTGAGTCCAGGCCTAGACTCTTGAACAGCATTTCTGAACCTACCCTGGGGCAGAGAAGAGTCCACCACCCTGAAGACTGAGTCCCAGGCTGGACAGCAGTCACCACAAGCTGACAGAGGAGCCCTTGGGTTTTAAGTGAACATCAGCAGTGGACTGGAAGAACCTCCCATGTGCCGGTGTCGATGGTGGCCACAGGGAGAGGCTCCTCTGTCTGTGGAAAGGGAAGGGAAGAACGGAAAACACTTTGTCTTGTGGTTTGAGTGACAGCTTAGCCACAGTAGTATAGAATATCAGATAATTTCTAAGGTTTTTGACTCTAATCCCTGCCTTTCAGACAGCATCTCTAGACCCACTCAGGGCCTAGGGTAACTCATCAACCTGAAAGGAGGGACACAAACCTGGCTGGCTTTGCCACATGCTGGTCATAGAGCCCTTGAGTGAACACAGGTTGGTAGCCAAGTAGTGATTACAGTGGGACCTGGGTAAGACCCAGTGCCACACTGGCTTCAGGTCTGACCTAGCACAGTCCCAGTGGTGGTGGCCACAGGGGCATTCGGGTCACCTCACCCCAAGTTTCAGGTGGCTCAGCAAAGACAGATTCTGCATGTTTGACAGAAAGGAAGGGAAGAGAATAAGAGTCTGCCTCTGCCTGATAATCCAGAGAATTCTTCTGGATCTTATCCAAGATCACCAAGGCCGTACCTCTATGAGTCTGCAAGAACCACAGCATTATTGGACTTGGAGCCCAAGTCCCTTTGAATACCTGGAAAGCTGTCTTAAGTAGGATGGACACAAACAAGCCTGAACTGCAAAGACTAGAATAAATGCCTAACTCTGCGATGCCCAGATACCGACAAACATCTAGAAGCATTAAGACCATCCAGGAAAGCATGTCCTCACCAAGTGAACTAAATAGCACCTAGGGATTGATTATAGAAAAAGAGAGATATGTGACCTTTCAGAAAATTCAAAATAGCTGTACTGAGGAAACTCAGAGATTTCAAGATAATACAGAGAAGGATTTCGGAATTCTATCAGATAAATTTAACAAAGAGATTGAAATAATTTAAAAATCAGGCAGAAATTCTAGAGGCGAAAAAGGCAGTTGACATGCTGAAGAATGCATCAGAGTGTTATAATAGCATGCCCCAGTCCACACAAAGAAACTTGAGGTGAAGGGCCAGGCAGGGTGGCTCACACCTACAATACCAGCACTTTGGGAGGCTGAGGCAGGAGGATCACTTGAAGCCAGCATTTTGAGACTACCCTGGCCAACATGGGAAGAGCCTGTTTCTACAAATAAAATAGATTAGCTGGCCACAATGACATGTGCCTATAGTTCCAGTTAGTTGGGAGGCTGAAGTGGGAGGATTGCTTGAGCCCAGGATTTCGAGGCTGCAGTGAGCTATGATTGTAACACTGCACTCCAGCCTGGGCAACAGAGCAAGACTTGATCTCTAAAATAAATAAATAAATAAATAAATAAATAAATAAATAAATAAATAAAGTGATGAGTCTGTAAAACAGAGTAAAATAAGGAAAAAAAAGAGGATGTGAGAGTGACAGACAAAATGAGGGGTTTGAAAAGGAGGAGCAGGTAAGAAAATTAAGTACAATTATGGACAGCACAGAGGGAGATGTATAAGGAAGAAGTCAGTTAAAATATTACTGTGGGTCAGGCGCAGTGGCTCACGCCTGTAATCCTAGTACTTTGGGATGCCGATGCAGGCAGATCACCTGAGGTCAGGTGTTTGAGACCAACCTGGCCAACATGGCGAAACCCCGTCTCTACTAAAAATACAAAAATTAGCTGGGCGTGGTGGCATATGCCAGTAATCCCAACTACTCAGAGGCTGAGGCAGGAGAATTGCTTGAACCTGGGAGGTGAAGGTTGCAGTGAGCTGAGATCGTGCCACTGCACTCCAGCCTGTGCAACGGGAGTGAGACTCCATCTCAAAAAAAAAAAAAAAAAAATACTGTAAAAATAAGATGATGACAGCTTGATAAGAAGGGAAGGAGGTATAGATAAAAAGAAAGAACAGAAAAAAATGATTTTCAAAAGGAAAACACAGTAAAATATGTATACAAAGGGGAGTTGGAAAAGGAAAGACAAGAAATAAAAAATATTTTTTAAAGGAGTCAGTAAATAGAGTAAAGGAAAATGGATGGATAGGATAGGATAGGATCGGATCAAATAGGATAAGATCGGATCAGATAGGATGGGATGGGATGGGATGGGATGGGATAGGATAGGATAGGATAGGATAGGATAGGATAGGATAGGATAGGACAGGACAGGACAGGACAGGACAGGACAGGACAGGACAGGACAGGACAGAAGAAAGGAATGGGGAAGAGGAAGGGAAGAAGGCAGAAGGAATGTAGTATGGCCGGTCAGGTGAGCATGCATTCAGACAGGCACAGAAGATAAATGGAAATAAAGAAAGGGAGTGAGAAAAAAGACTAGAGAAAGGGAATAAGGGAAAGAAAAGAAGAATGAAGGCAGGAAGGAGTAGAAATTAAGAAAGATATAAAGAAGATGTTTAAAATAGACGAATCAAAAGTACAATAAAGGGGAAAAATACAAGAATGAGAGACAGTAAGACGAAAGAGAGAGAAATAAAAGGGAAAAGGAAATGGAAAAGAAAGAAAGAAAGAAAGAAAGAAAGAAAGAAAGAAAGAAAGAAAGAAAGAAAGAAAGAAAGAAAGAAAGAAAGAAAGAAAGAGAAAGAAAGAAAGAAAGAGAAAGAAAGAAGGAAGGAAAGAAAGAAAGAAGGAAAGAAAGAGAGAAAGAAAGAAAGAAGGAAAGAAAAGAAAGAAAGAAAGAGAGAGAAAGAAAGAAAGAAAGGAAGGAAGGAAGAAAAAGAAAGAAAGAAAGAAAGGAAGAAAGAAAGAAAATAAAGAAGTCATTACACAAGCAGGAAGCATAACCAAGTCCAAGCTTGTATCACCCACCAAACAACATCCAATAAGTCCAGAGACAAGGCATTGGGGCAAGGAAAGAGACTTTATTCAGAGAGCCAGCAAACCAAGAAGATGATGGACTAGTGTCCTAAAGAACTATCTTAAGTTAGTATGAACTTTGGGCTCCTTTTTACGTTAAAGGAAGCAGGAAGAGGAGGGAGTTGAGGTCAAGAGGTGACGGATGACCACAGACATCTGGGTGCCAGCAAGGGTCTGGGGAGCTTGTAAAACTTCCTTCTTCAGATGACATAGGTCAGGTCACAATGTTCCTATAAATCTTTAACATAACACTATTATCTGTGTGTACACTTCCTTATCTCCTTGGAGGTTAATTTCAGGAAAGGGAGTTTAATTATCATTTTTTAAAAAGATGAACTGTAAGCTAAATTCCTCCTACCATTAGCAGGTGTACATGCAGAGCTGAGCAGAAGCTTTTAACCTAAACGAAATTACCACAGGGAGTCATATGCAAAAATGGAGTCAGTCATGCTAAGCCTCCCTCTATTGTTACAAAAGGAGCTAGAATAATAAAGTATACCAAAAATATATAAGAAAAAAAGAAAAGATATAAAGAAGTAGAAAAGGAAAGAGAGACAGATATGGACAGAACAAAAAAGAGAGAAGAGTTTTACAATGAGAAGCCTATAAGAAGACTTTACAAAGAAGAGAAGGAGAAAAAGGGAAAATGTTAAAGAAGGTGCCAACAATAAAAGATATTCAAGAGAGATATAGGGATAAATATGTAAAGAAAGTGGGGGGAACAATTAAGAATGAATATGAAAAGATACTGAGAGAAAAAGAAAAGAGATGAAGAGAGAAAAAATTAGATGTTTAACAAGGAAGAGTCACTAAGAAATGCCACTGCAAAAAAAAAATAATAATAATGAATGCAAGACAGAAAGAGAATAAAATAAGTTCTGAAATGAGCCAATACAAAAATTGGTGCAAAAAGATGGAAAGAGTGAAATAAAGTGAGAGAGAAAGGGAGAAAGGGGAAGAGAGGAACTTAGGAAGGAGGGAAGACATTTATAATGGATGAGTAAGTAAGGAAAACAGATTTTTTAAAAGAAAGGGAATATTAGAGTGAGAGAGGGGAGCCAATAAGAAATTAATCAAGTACAATTTTGCAATGGCAAACAGATGATAAAAGGTGGAGTCAGAAAAAAAACCAGAAAAATACAGACAGAAAAATAGAAGATTGATAGCTGAATAGATAGCTAGACAGTACGTAGGTTGGCAAGTAAGTAGATAGATATGTGAGTGAGAGAGAGCAAGAAGGCAGAAACTAGTTTTAAAAAGAAGGTATGAAAAAGGATTAGAAAGAAAGAGTGAGGGGAGAGAAAACAGTATGGATGGGGAAACAAAAGAAGGATGGAAGGAAGGAGGGAGGGAGGGAGGGAAGGAAGGAAGGAAGGAAGGAAGGAAGGAAGGAAGGAAGGAAGGAAGGAAGGAAGGAAGGAAGGAAGGAAAGAAGGCAGGCAGGCAAGTGAGCAGGAAGTAAGGATGAACGGGGCAGGAGAAAGGGAGAGAAGAATGGAGGAAGGAAAGAAGGCGGTTAAGCATGGAGGCAGAAAACAGAAAGAGAAAGTTCGGAAAAGAGAAAGTTAAAGAAATTGAGTGAGAAAAGACAGAAAAGTTATAGAGGCAGGCATGAAAGAAGGAGGAAAAAAGAAGGGAAGAACTGGAGGCAGCAAGCAAGAGATGTTAAAAGAAGAGGCTAGGCCAGGCACACTGACTCACACCTGTAATCTTAGCACTTTGCACCACCACACTCCAGCCTGGGCAACACAGTGAGATCCTGTCCAAAAAAAAAAGCAGTAGCAGCTAGTTGAAAGTAGAGTGAAATAAAGAAAGATAGATACAAAGGATGGCAGACATAAGGCAGGAAAACAGGCAGGCAGATGGACTAGATAGATAGATAGATTTAGTATTAATGGTGGAAGCCAGCAAAACAACAACAAAAAAAAATCATATGAAATCAATAAAAAGAGATGGTAGCCCCCCCAAAAAAATAAAAGGAGAGGGAAGGAAATAAATAGGTTTTAAAAGAGGAGGCACTAGAAAAAGTGTAAATTGAGACTTGAAGGGAGGAAAGAAGGAAAGAAGGGAGGAAGAAAGGAGGATGGAATGAAAACAAAAAAGAAGAAAAGAAATTTACATATGGTGAGTCAATAGGGAAAAGAATTAAAGAGGAGAAACTAAATATAAGAGTGAAAGGGAGGCGCCAATAAGAAAATCGAGTACAACTGTGTTGAAGGGAGGAGATTTAAAAAGTAGAAGTCACCTTAAAAACAAACAAACAAACAAACAAAAAACAGTAAAATAAAGATGGATAGATAGCTAGGTAAGTACTTTGATTAAGTAAGTAGATAAACAGACAGATAGACACAATCCTAGACAGTACTAGGATTACAGGCACGAGCCAGCGTGCCTGGTCTACCTTCTCCTTTTAACATCTCTTGCTTGCTACCTCCAGTTTTTCCCTTCTTTTTTCGTCCTTCTTTCATGCTTGCCTCTATAACTTTTCTGTCTTTTCTCACTGAATTTCTTTAACTCTCTCTGTTCCAGACTTTTGCTTTGACTTTAAAAGGCATATACCAATATAAAAGACTGTATGAGGCCTAGGGTGGCGGCTCACACCTGTAATCCCAGCACTTTGGGAGGCCGAGGCAGGCGGATCACTTGAGGTCAGAAGTTCGAGACCAGCCTGGCCAACATGGTGATACCCCGTCTCTACTAAAAATACAAAAATTAGCTGGGCGTGGTGGTGGGTACCTGTAATCCCAGCTACTCGGGAGGCTGAGGCAGGAGAATCACTTGAACCCAGGAGGCAGAGGTTGCAGTGAGCCAAGATTGCACCACTGCACCACTGCACCACTGCACTCCAGCCTGAGTGACAGAACAAGACTCCATCTTCAAAAAAAGAAAAAGAGACTGTATGGAACAGATACAAAGAGAGAGGATTAGAACAAAAGAGAGATGGAAAGAAAAATGCTTAAAAACAGGAATAGTAAGAAAAGAAATAGTGGAAGAAGGAAAGAGGGAGGAAGGGAGAAAGGGCGAAAGCAAAGAAGAAAGAAAGGAAGTAGGTAGGTTAGAAAGGAAGGATGAAGGGCAATAGGGAGGAAGGAAGAAAGAAAAACATGTGTTGGGCCCAGTGGCTCACACCTGTCATCCCAGCACTTAAAGCCAGGAGTTCGAGACCAGCCTGGCCAACGTGGCAAAACCCCGTATCTACTAAATATACAAAAATTAGCCGGGCATGGTGGTTCATGCCTATAATCCCAGCTACTTGAGAGACCGTGACAAGAAAATCACTTGAACCTGGGAGGCGGAGGGTTGCAGTGAGCCGAGATCATGCAACTGCAGTCCAGCCTGGGCGACAGAGTGAGACTCCATATCAAAAAAGAAAAAGAAAAAAAAGAAGACATGCAGGCAGGGTAAGAGTAGACAAAGATAGAGAAAGCGTGAAACACAGTGAGAAAACATATAGGAAAAGGCAATTAAGGAAGAAAAGAAGGAGGGGGCAAGACAGAAAAGGAGGGGATGGAAAGAAAGAGAAGTTGTAAGTCATGAGTCTGTAGGAAATCGCCCTTAAAAAAAGAATGAGAGGCAGAGAGGGGCTTGAAAAGAAGGAGCTATAAGACGATTACATAGAATTGTGGATAGCAGGGAAAGACAAATCTTTAAGAAAGAAGTCAGTTAAAATATAACAGTAAAATAAGATAGATGGATGACAACTAGATAGGAAGGGGGAGGTATAAAGACAAAGGAAGATGGAAGGAAGTAAAGAAGGAAGGAAGAAGGAAAGAAAGGAAGGGAGGAAGGGAGGGAGGGAGGGGACAGAGGGAGATTTTCTAAAGGAGAACCCAGTAATAAAAAAAGTCAGTGCATAAAAGATAGAAAGTTAGAAAGGAAAAGAGGAAATGAAAAATGTTTTTGAAAGGAGCCAGTAAATAGAGAGTGAAAGAAAGAGGGAATATAGGAGAGGATAGGAAGAGAGGAAGGAATAAAGGCAGAAAGAAGGGAAGAAGGCAAAAGGAACAAAGGCAAGCAAGTGGGCAGGCAGAGGAGAAACAAAAAGAAATAAAGAAAGGGGGCAAGACAAAGACACAGAGAAAGGAAATAAGAAAGAAAGAAGGGAAAAATGAATGTAGAAAGAGGTAAAAATGAAGAAGCAAATACAGATGTTTTTGAAGAATTTTTTAAAATAAAGAATATGAAAATGAAAGAAAAGAAAGAAGGAAGGGAGGAAGGAGGGAGAAACAGAAAGAAAGGGAGAGCATTACACAAGTAGGAAGGAGCAATAAGAATAAACTGTACAAAAAAAGATAAAAAGAAAAGAGAAAGGGGCCGGGCGCAGTGGCTCACGCCTGTAATCCCAGCACTTTGGGAGACCCAGGCGGGCGGATCACGAGGTCAGAAGATCGAGACCATCCTGGCTAACACGGTGAAACCCCGTCTCTACTAAAAATACAAAAAATAGCCGGGCAGGCGTGGTGGCGGGCGCCTGTAGTCCCAGCTACGCGGGAGGCTGAGGCAGGAGAATGGCGTGAATCTGGAAGGCGGAGCTTGCAGTGAGCCAAGATTGCGCCACTGCACTCCAGCCTGGGTGACAGTGCGAGACTCTGTCTCAAAATAAATAAATAAATAAAAATAAAAAAAGGAAAGAAAGACAGAAATAAAGACAGAGCACAAGAAAAGTTTAAAAACAAGTAACCTGTAAGAAGACTTAACACAAAAAAGAAACAGAAAAAGAAAAGTTTTAAAAGGAAAGGCCAATAATAAAATAAATTTAAGAGATGTAAAAAAGAAGAGCAATTAAGAAAAGACTACAAAAATGATAAAGAGAGAAAGGAGAGAAGAAAGATGTTTAACAAACAAGGGTCAATAAGAAATGCCACAACAGTAAATAATGAAAGCAAGAGAGAAAAAGAATGAAACAATTTATTAAAGAAGGAAACAAGAAAGAAAACATAATACAAAAAATATATAAGGAATAAAGTAGATCTAGGTAGAGAACCATATTGTCACAAAATAAGGAATTAGTAAATAAAAGATTAAAAAGATATAATAAGAATAAAATAGAGAGTAAAAGAGAGAAAGAGGGAGGGGGAGGGAGAGAGGAAGGAAGAAAAGAACAAACTTAGGAACAAGGAAAAAAGTTTATGAAGGGCGGAAGCAGGAGGATCGCTTGAGGGCTGGAGTTCAAGACCAATCTGAGCAACATAGCAAGACCCTGTCTCTAAAAAATATATATTTAAAAAAGCCCGGTGTTTTGGGAGGCTGAGGCAAGAGGATCACTTGAACCCAGAAGTTTGGGGCTGCAGTGAGCTATAATAGTGCCACTGTAGTCCAGCTTGGGTGACAGAGAAAGACCCTGATCCTAAAAAATAAATAGAAAAATAGGACATTTATAGAAGATGAGTTAGCAGCACACACAGTTAAAGCAAGAAAGAATATAAGAATGAGACAGAGGAGCCAATAAGAAAACCAAGTACAATTGTTTGGGAGAAACAGATTTTAAATTTGGAGACAGGAAAATAAAACACAAATGTAAAGAAAGAAAGTACATGATTGATAGCTATAATAGACAGGTAGATGGGCTGGCAGGTAGGTAGATGGATGAGACAGAGAGAGATGAAACATAAAAAGCAGAAGCAAGTAAAAAGAATGTATAAAAAAAAGGATAGAATGAGAGTGAGAGAAAGGGGAAACTGTTTAAAAAGAGGAGCCAATAGAAAGAGCATAAAAGAACAGTGGGAGGAGGGAAGGAATGATATAGAGAAGAAAGAAAGTATAAAGGGAGGGAAGGAAGAAAAAGGTGAGAAGGAGGAGGGAGAAATGAGTGAAGATAGGAGGGAAAAATGTCAGGGAGTATGGGTGTAGAAACAAAAGGAGGACAGAAGGAAGGAGGGATGAAGAGAGGGAGGGAAGGAAGGAAGGAAAGAAGGAAAGAAGGAAGGAAGTTTGTTTATAAATGATGAGTCAGCAGGGAAAAGAGTTAAAGGAATAAAGAAAATATGGGAGTGAAAGGGAGAAGCCAATAAGGAAATATATACAATTGTGTGGTAAGGAACCAATTTTAAAGGTGGAGACAGGAAAATAAACATAAAGACAGAAAGATAATAGTTAAATAGATAGATACGTAGGTAGGATGATAGATAAGTAAATACATGGATGAATAGATAGACAGATGATAGATAGATAGATAGATAGATAGATAGATAGATAGATAGAACTTAAAAAGCAGCAGCCAGTAAAAAAAGAATGTATGAAAAAGATAGAGTTAGAAAGAAAGTGGGGAGGGAGAAAGTAAAAAAGTTTTAAAAGAGGAACCAGTCGAGAATAAAAGCGAACAGAGAGGAAGGAATGAGAGAGAGAAGACAGATGGAAGAAGGGAGGAAAAAGAAGGAAGGGTGAAGGGAAAATGAATGAAGGAAGACAGGAGAGTGGGAGTTTGGATGCAGAAATGGAAAGAAGGAAGGAATATCATGTAGGCATGCAGGCAGAGAAAGAAATACAGAGATAGAATTAGTGAAAGAAATAGAACAAGAAAAGACAGAGAAAGGTTAAAAGTATAGGAAGGAAGAAAGGAGGAAAGAAGAAAGGGAGGAATTGGATGACAGAAGAGAGATCTAAAAAGAAGTCAGTTGAAAGCACAAAATAAAGACAGATTAATGGGTGACAGGTAGACAGGAAGGATAGCAGGCATAAGGCAGGAATATAGACAGATTGGGGGAATAGATAAATAGATAGATAAACAGATAGATCAGATCTTAAAAGGCAAAAGCCAGTAAAAGACCATATTAAACTGATAAAATGAGAGAGTAGCCCAAAAGAGAGAGGGAAGAAAAGAAACACGTTTAAAAAGAGGAGGTACAGGCCAGATGCAGTGGCTCATGCCTGTAATCCCACTTTGGGAGGCCAAAGCAGGAGGATCACTTGAGCCTAGGAGTTCAAGACCAACCTGGGCAGCATAGTGAGACCCGGTCTTTACAAAAAATAAAAAAAAAGTTATCTGGGCAAAGTGGCACATGTCTGTAGTCCCAGCTACTCGAGAGGCTGAGGTGGAGGATCGCTTGAGCCGAGGAGGTCAAGGCTGCAGTGAGCTGTGATCACACCGCTGCCCTCCAGCCTGGGTGACAGAGAAAGACCCTGTCTCAAAATAAATATATAAAAGAGGAGGTAGTAGTAAAAGTGTAAAAGTGGAACAAAAGGAAGGAAGGAAGGAAGGAGGATGGAAAGTAAGAAAGAAAGAAGAATATAAATGATGAGTCAATAGGGAAAAGAGTTAAGAGAAGGAATATGAAAGTAAGAGGGAGAAGCCAATAAGAAATCAAGTACAATTGTGTTGAAGGGGAGTAGATGTAAAAGGTAGAAGTCACTTTTTAAAAAATAGTAAAATAAAGATTGATAGCTAGCTAGGTGGATACATAGGTAAGCAGATAGGTAGACAGACAGACAGAACTTTAAAGGTGTAAGTCAATATAAAAGACTGTATAAAAAGATACAAAGATTCATGATTGTAATCCCAGCACTCTAGGAGGCTGAGATGGGTGGATCATCTGAGGTCAGAAGTTCGAGACCAGCCTAACCAACATGGTGAAACCCCATTTCTACTAAAAATACAAAAATTAGCTGGTCATGGTGACACACGCCTGTAATCCCAGCTACTCAGGAGGCTGAGGCAGGAGAATCACTTGAACCCAGGAAGCAGAAGATGCAGTGTGCTGAGATAAAGATGGCGCCACTGCACTCCAGCCTGGGCAACAAGAGCAAAACTCCGTTTCAAAAAAAAAAAAAAAAAAAAGATACAAAGAAAGAAGATTAGAACAAGATAAAGATACAGATGAAAAGAAAAATGTTGAAAAACAGGAACCAGTCTAGCCGGGCGAGGTGGCAGGCGCCTGTAGTCCCAGCTACTCGGGAGGCTGAGGCAGGAGAACAGCATAAACCCGGGAGGCGGAGCTTGCAGTGAGCTGAGATCCGGCCACTGCACTCCAGCCTGGGTGACAGAGCGAGACTCCGTCTCAAAAAAATAAATAAATAAATAAGTGAGAGTCTTACAACTCTTTCCCTCCCTTCCTATCTAGCTGTCATCTATCTGTCTATCTTATTTTATTGTCACATTTTAACTGACTTCTTCCTCAAGCGATTCTCCTGCTTCCGCCCTTCATAAACTCAATCGCTTCCTTATAGATTGGTCTTTCCCTACTGTCCACAGTTGTATTTTTCTTACTAGCTTCTCTTTTTCAAATCTCTCTGCGTCTCACATTTTCTCTTTTTAAAAATTTTACGTAGTCTTTCCTACAGATTCATCAATGTAAACTTCTTTTTCTTTCCACGCCTTCCCTTTTTATCGTGCCCCTTCCTTCTTTCTTTTCTTCCTTCTTTTATTACATTTTTCTGTCTTTTCTCATTCTATTTAAGTCACTCTCCCTTTCTCTGCTCTTACTCTGCCTACATTCCTTCACTTCAGCTTTCCTCCCTCTTGCCCTCCCTCCCCTGCTTTCTTCCTTTCATTTGTTTACTGGTTCCTGTTTTTATTTTTATTTTAAAAATTAAATAAGGAAGGATATGTGTAAGAGAATGTTTTAAAAAGAGGTGCTGGTTGGCCGGTCGCAATGGCTCATGCCTGTAATCCCAGCACATTCGGATGCTGGGCCAGGCAGATCACTTGAGGTCAGGAGTTCGAGACCAGACTGGGCCACATGGTGAAACCCCATCTTTACAAAAGAAATATATAAAAATTAGCCAGGTGCAGTGATGTGCCTGTAGTACCAGCTACTCAGGAGGCTGATACAGGAGAATTGCTTGAGCCCTGGAGGCAGAGGCTGCAGTGAGCCAAGATTGCACCACTGCACTCACTCAGCCTGTGTGACAGAGCGAGACTCTGTCTCAAAAAAAAAAAAAAGAGGTGCTGAAGGTGCTGATAAGAATAGACAATATGATAGGGAAGAAGGAATGAAAATTTTATAAAGGAGGAGTCAATAAGGCAAGCTTATAGTTCAGTTCAGTGAAATAATGAGGCTATAATGTTCCACCTCTTTCATGATCATGTAAGCAGCCATACGGCTCTTAACCTTCAACTGTTAACTTCCACTTCTAGTAGGAAGAAAGCATCAGGTAGGCATCTTATACCGGAACAGCCTCAAATCCTTTTTGAAAAAGAAAATATAAGTGAATTTAAGTTCACTATATTGTAGAGGTGACAGAAGAGTGAGGATATCGATTTCACATATGCAATTGACTCATATCCACTATAACAAGGCTGTCATCTTCTACCATGCAGACACAAGGGACACACATCTTAAAACTCTCATGAAAACCCAATTAGCACACATGCAGTTAGGAATCCTTTTGTCCATCTAAATGGTTAAAAACAGGAGCTGTAATCACCTTTTTCCCAGATGTGGTCTATGTATATGGTTATATGGTTATATGGTTGCCTCTGCCAAGCTGTGAGGAACAACCAAGAATTGTCATTGCCACTAGCTTGGAGGATCTCCAGCACAGTCATTACGCTGGTCTGCCTCCCACACAGAGGCAGGCCATGTTCCCATGGAACAGAAAGTAGTTGTTCCCTTCTCCCAGAAGGCAATTCTGGCTAGTTAGAGCCAAACTAGCTTTAATTAGACAAGAGAGTATAAAGGTAATTGTCTTTCCTTCCCATCACATGCCTCTACCCCAGGGTCTCTCAACCTTGGCACTATTAACATTTGGGGCCACAGAATCCATTGTGGAGGGCCATCCTGTGCATGGTAGAATGTTTAGTAGCATCCCTGGCCTCTACCCATGTCAGAAACATAACACCCACCATTTGTGACAATCAAAAATATCTCCAGACATTTTCAAATGTCCCCTGGAGAACAAAATTACCTCCCATCGAGAACCACTGCCTGTCATCTCCCATTTCCTCCCTCACAGCCCCATATGTGGATTGGCATATGGCTCTCCTCTTATTGGGCATGGAAGGATAAATAGAATCTATCTGGGATACTTTTGTCATACTCACTATTAAAAATAAATGTTTCATTATGTTTCTTTAAGCAACTCCTTCGAAGAGAGAGAAAATGAGTGACACTCCCATTGATCAGAAACCACACCAAGGACAAAAATGTAATTGAAATGTTATTATTAGAAACGAGTAATTTGTGGAAAGACCGGATTTGGTAATGACATGCTTATCATGCAGATAAATCCTCTATTATCGTCTATCAAATGATGGATTTTGAGTAATACTAACCAACAGTCCTACAGCTTCTATTGCCATCTGCATTAGACGCCCTAATTATTCAATTGGTGTCACTGCCTCCACACTTCCATGAGCAGGGCAGCCCATATTTTGCAGCTGACAACTCTCCAAGCACAATCAGAGCCCTGATGTTTCCACAGCCCCTGCTTCTGATCTCTCCACTACTTCCCCATTCCCAAAAAGATCCTGAGGCATTTTTTTCAGCCTGTGCCTCACTAGCTGCTGCTACCGCTGCTGCCACCCCTTGTTCAGCAGTTCCACCTCCTAAGGAAGTTTTTTACCTGCATCTCATTTATTCCACCTGGAGAACTATCCTTGCAGATTGCTGAATGGAGCCACAGCACTAGGGACCTAGTGAGGACCAAGACATGGGTCTTGCTCAAAACCCTGCCCTTCCTTTGGCTTGGGACCTTTTGGGCCCAAAAGTAATTTATGTCAGTCACCTCACTGGCAGCAGAAATATTTTATTCTGCCACATATTTTTCTGCAGCAGTGGAGTGTGGCCCCAGTATTGTCCACTCTTGTTCCCCTGTTCCTTTTAGAAAACCCCACCTGAGTAGTAGCTGTCATTTAGCATTTCAACCCGCTTCTTTAGTAGGCTTCCTGAACACATGTAGGGCTGACACTATTTGTTGAATTGAAGTGTCTTCCTTTGTTTTGCTTTCTAGCTCAGTCATTGATTTTCCTAACACACTCCTTTAGATTCTGCCTTTGCGGGGCCCCCAAAATGGCTCAGACTTTCAGGGAGCTTCCCCATTTTACTGCTTCTTTTCCAAAGACGGCGTCCATGTGTCTGAGGTAAGAAGTTTGACTTACATTCTTACTCCTCTAAGCGTCAGCCACATGAGCATCATCTAGGTGCTTATTAGAAATGCAGATTATCAGGCGTCACCCCAGCCCTACGGAACCAGAATCTGCATTTTAACAAGATCCCAGTGTAGGTATGCATGTTCAACTTTGGGAAGCACTGGCTTCCATGACCACATAAAGGCAGAACAAAGTCAGCGTGCTTAGATGAAATGTCCTCTGCCTCCTCTGGTCTCCAGACAGATGTTTCTGTCTGCACTCAGATAGTGCTTGGCCTATTGGCATTCAAAATTGAAGTCTGCCACTAGTGTACTGACTCATGCTCTGGTCTCTCTGGGCTTAGTAGAGCTCTCTGGCTTTCTTGTCTATCCCCCACCCCAATTCTGGTTGGCTCCTCTATAATACTCAGGGTAGAGTCCTCTCAATTCCACCACAGTGACTCCCCCTGGCCAGCTCCCCAGCTAGACTTTCAGCCCTTTCTGGACCATGACTATACCACATGGGAACCAAGAGTGGCTTAAGAAACCAAAACCTTGAGAGAAGCTTGCTGGGCCTGACTGCACTATACTGCCAAGTTGCTGGGCCATGGCCCAGGTGAGGAAAAGGAGGAAGCAAGGATTGGGGGAACCTAAGATCTGTCTTCCTGGAGTCTTAAATGGAGAGTGGAGCTGTAGTTCCCCTTGTTTGCTCTCCATGTTAACTTCAATTATCTAAAGCAACCAAGGCCCAGAATAAGGCAAATGTGAAGCCACATCTGATTTCTTTCCTCTCCAGCCTCTCTCTGCCACCACCCTTCCATCTTCCTACTATCTCTGAGCTTCTAAACGAGTGATCTTTCTTTGGCACCTTTCTCCTAGGTCATATACCCCTTCTTCCTGACCCCAGATAACCTTTAATGGTGGCAAGGCTATCTCTAGGAGCTAAGCATTCCAGGTTGTTGTTACACAAAACAGGGTAAAAATTTAGGGAAATTCTTGAGACAATTGCATGGCTTACAAGAGCGCTGTCTTGTTGTGTCATCCTATTTTGGGATGAGAGGTGCTGAATATTACCTTGGTGCTTATCATGGAGTTCCTCCTGTTACAAATTCTTGAGTAGTCTTCTCTACTCTACCTCCACTACCAAACCAGTAGATGCCTATGGAAGACTAGGATAAAGAGTACTGAAGGAGTCAAGAATTAGAAATGATATACAATTTTTGAAATAATAGCCCTGTTGCACAATGGTTATTTCACATCTGTCAAGCCCCAAAAGTAAGCACAGGAAAATATGGGCCTCCTGGCCTACATTTAGAAAGCATTCTCATTGTAAAAAGATGTAGAATATAAAATATATATAATATTTTTACAGCAATGTCATAAAGTGGGCAAAAGGCAGGACAATCTCATAAAAATGGGCAAACAGGCATTTCACTGAAGAAAACATACAGATGGCAAATAAACACATGAAAAGCTGTTCAACATTATTAGTCATCAGGGAACTACAGATTAAACCACTGTGAGATACCGCTACACACTCAGTAAAATGGCTAGGATATACTTGTTCATACCAAGCATTTGCAAAGACGAAGAGCACCTAGAACTCTCTTATACAGCTGATGGAGATGTAAATATGATACAACCACTGTGGAAAATAGTTTGGCAAATTAAGTTACACTTGCATCTACCAAAATAGTTTGGCAAATTAAGTTACACTTGCATCTCTCAAGTGTAATTAAGTTATACTTGAGAGTCATTACACTCCTAGGTATGTGCCCAATAGAAGTGAAATTATACATCCACATAAAGAATCAAACACCAATGTTTATAGCAGCATTACTCATAATAGTCTACTGGGATAGTTCAGATAAAAATGATAAGGGACCAAACAGACAGCAGCATGAGGGTGAAAGGGAAGATATAGATTCAAGATATTTTGGAGTTAGACTGTGTCTGGAGTTGGTGACTCAATAGATGTGTGGAGTCAGTGAGAGGGAGATTGATGATGATTGTATTAGTCTGTTCTAACACTGCTAATAAAGGCATACCTGAGACTGGGTAATTTATAAAGGAAAGAGGTTTAATGGACTCACAGTTCCACGTGGCTGCAGAGGTCTGACAATCATGGCAGAAGGCAAAGGAGATATAAAGGCGCATCTTACATGGCGGCAGGCAAGAGAGCTTGTGCAGTGAAACTCCCATTTATAAAACCATCAGATCTCATGAGACTTATTCACTACCACAAGAACAGTATGGGGAAAACTGCCCCAATGATTCAATTCTCTCCACCTTGACACATAGGGATTATTACAATTCAAGGTGAGATTTGAGTGGGGACACAGCCAAACCATATCAATGATGAGGATTATTATTATTACTGCATTATTCAGTTTTTGTATATAGGTTTTTAACAAAGTAGGGTGTCTTTTCTCTGTGCTTCCATGGTGCTTAGGCTTACCTCTGTCTCAGAACTCATTCTACTGTATCATATTTTTCTGACTGTTCTACTGGATGATAAGCTTCTTGAGGTCAGGAATTAAATGTATTTTTTCAGGTCTAAGCAGTGTGCTCAATAAGCATTAGATTGAATTGGAATGGCCTTAATGAAATAAACGGGGCAACTCTAAACTTTTAGAATGGAGCACTGGGTGAATCACCACGCCTTTAACTAAGATACGAACTACAGGAAGGGAAGCGAATTTGGAAAGATGTGAGTACATGGGTACATAATGAGCTAGTTAAGTTTAGGTGTCTGTGAGAGATGTCCAGCAAGTGGTTGATAATATGTATTAGCATTGAGACCAGTGCTTAGGAGAGAGGTAGGGGATGAGGGGAAGATATTACATTAATTTGATGCCTGTAGAATAGGCAAAAGTCTCTTTTAGAAGCTTAATTATCAGATACCCCATGCAGGGTGAAAAAATAATAATAGAAACTTAATTACTAATGAATGCTTTTATCTGGAATACTAAACCATATAGAAAGATAAAGAAATGACTAAACTGTCACGTCCTTCAAATGAAGGAGGTAAGAAATAAAACAATATTCATAGTTTTTCTGTAGTTTTTCAATTAAATAATTAGTTTTGTCATACAGCTGGTTATTTTCCTGATTATAAAATCTGTGCTTAGTTTTTAGTAAAGAAAGATTTAAAAAATATTCATGATTATGAATGTTATTATCTTACATATTGGGGTGAGTTTTTAGCTGAATAGGCCCTTTGGGATTTGCAAAGTGTGGAGAAGTTAGAACTCCTGCAATGGCTGCCCTTACTGATAGGCAGAGTAAGTTCATAACATAGTATGATTTGGGAGTCCCAGTGCAGAAAATTCTCCCCAACAAGGTCCCTACCTTCTACTGCCATCCTTCTCCTCAGACATGAAAATACATCCTGCTTCCCATCTCAGTAAGGCTGGACTAGAGGTTAGCTAAGTCTCTGCTAGTCCCTACAGAAGATTCCCAGGCATATTCTACACACACCCACAGCCACCAAGCACACTAGGACATCACCACCTGGGTGGTCAGTGAGCACTTTAATATGCACAAAGCAAAATTCATCATCTTCCAATCACCCCAAAACCTGTTCTCACTTCCTCCTTTTTTATCTAGGCACAAAACTTTGCTCATCTTTCACTTTTTCCCATTGCTCATATTTTACATCTTAAAATTTCCACATTCTGTGTAATTTACCTTTCCTTTCCATTCATGTTATCCCTGCCCTTAATGATTACAATAATTTGCCTCCAATCTCTTCTTATTCCTTTCTTTCAGTAAAATGTTTCCTTTTCCTTCTCATTTTCTTTTTTCTTTTTTAATTTTTGTGGGCACATACTTGGTGTATATATTTATGGGGTACATTAGATGTTGTGATACAAGCATGCAATGTGAAATAAGCACATCATGGACAATGGGGTATCCATCCTCTCAGGCATTTATCCTTGAGTTGCAAACAATCCAATTACACTCTAAGTTATTTTAAAATGTACAATTAAGTTATTATTAACTATAATCACCCTTTTGTGCTGTCAAATACTAGGCCTATTTTTTCATTCTATTTTTTGTACCCGTTAAACATCCCCACCTCCCCTCTAGCCACCCCCACTACCTTTCCCAGCCTCTAATAAATGGTCACCCATCCTTCTACTCTCTATGTCCATGAGTTAAATCGTTTTTATTTTTATATCCCACAAATAGGTGAGAACATGTAATGTTTGTTTTTCTGTACCTGGCTTATTTCACTTAACATAATGACCCCCAGTCCCATCCATGTTATTGCAAATGACTGAATCTCATTCTTTTTATGACTGAATAGTACTCCATTATGTGTTCTTTTTCTTCCTTTTAACCTATTCTATGTTTTGCTGTGAACGTAACCTTTCCAAAATACAGCTTTGGGCATATAATCCCTCTACTAAAAAGTCCTCAGTGGTAGCTCTTGGCTACTGAATAAAGTGCAAAATATTTCATTCTCGTTGGGAGGGAGATAAAGCTAGCAAAGGAAGTTAGAGCCAGAAGTTAGGGAGTTCGGACTTGTCCCTGAGGTAAGTGGCAAGCCATTAGAAGTTTGTAGGCAGGGGAAATTTAAAAACCTCATCAAGTCATCTTATCCTTGGAGCTACTGCCTTAACCGGAATAAATACATCCTTGACTATAGTAATTCTAGACATTATGGCAGCCCAGGAAGGAGAACTATATCATTTTCTCATATTTAATAGTACCTCTTCTTTTACTCAGGAATAAAAAGTGCCTCACTTCATACTTCAGTTGTTTCTGCTAAAACAACAAATGTCCCCAGACAATCTTTACCAGATACTCTGAGACAAGAGGCAAGTAACATTTCTTTTGTACCAGATGTAGATAGAACAAATGAAGTATGAAATTATGATCAAGATTGGTATAAAACAACTTCATTCATTAAATGACAATTTAGAACAGCCTTATTCCCTAAAATTAACCATCCTAAAGTAAGGTTTTACAAAAATTGAAATGCAAACCCCAGTAATAGCCCTGTGCTACTTTAGTCTACTGACACTGGTGGCTATCAAGTTATGTTAGTGTTACCAAGCTGTAAGTGTAGGGAATACCAGTAACAATTTGTCAGTTAGAAAAAGAAAGATGGTGGGCCTGAGATTTGTTAGACAGATCCCAAATTTGAATGTTATATTTGCCTTGATTCTTAATAGTAATTTCCTGAAGCAACTTGAGTGTTACCACTTAATAGCCCTTAGGTTATAGGCTAACTGGTGAGCTACATGAACTTCAAGATGCATACTAGTGCCCTGAAGATGAAGCATCAAATTGGGTTTTTGTGAATCACTTGTCTTCTAGTGCTGATGGGTTGTGCAGAGACAACCATATTGTCTCATTCTGTCCCCTTTGTTACCAGTCGTTAGTCATCTGCTGCTGGAAAGTTAGCAGCAGATATTCATGGTGTAGCCCCTAGTCATGGCATAGATTCTCTCTGCGGGATACCAACTGATTATTATTGGAATCAAATCCACATTGTTGGCTCTGTTAGCACTGTATTAACTGATTTTGCTGTTCTAAAAAGGTAACATGGTTTGAGAGAGATGTCATCAAGCAGGTAATTTACTGAAGTCTTCCCAAAAGAATTCTGTATAACTAAAGTAGAAAATGTCATTGGCATATCCTCTGTTAATTGCATAGTAAGTGACAGACTTGCTTATGTGTAATGGCTAAAACGTAGCACGTCTGCCGTAATATGCTTCTCTGTATAAACAAATATTTATGAAACACCTGCTATATGCAAAGCATTGTGCTACTAAGTCAACATGCATAATCAGTATGTCCAGTGTCTAAAGGAAAAAATTTAACTACTTTGAGTTAGTTTAGTAGTTGCACATCAGGAGTTAATTTTTTTCACTGGCCTCAACACAGACCCAGGAAAAAGTGTCCCCTTATTTTAACATGGATGGCAAACCTAATATTACTTATTTTTACCAAAAAGTATCAATAAACAAATTTAGACCACCAGTTTTTAAAGGAGACTTTGAAATATGCTGGACAAAATAAGTACATCAAATGGTCACAAATATCTCATTATTTTAAGAAATAGCATAAACACCTTTATTACAATAGAATACAATACTATTTTCCAACTTGTTTCACCCATCCTATCAGTGTTAGGAAATGTACTTCTGGTGGCTTGTGTCCAGCTCTCAAATGTGGAAAAAATAAAGTCAACTTTGTTGCATTTATCTCCCTATACAATTACCAAAGCAAGTAGAGTTCTTGGCCAAGTCAAAGAGTCACATTCTAACCTGCTGTTTGCCTTCCAGTTCTCTAAAACTGTCTCTCCTATACTTAGCTTTGTTTAAAAACCACACATATTCTTTTTAGCTGTTCAGTTGACTACCTTCCATGCTTATCAGGGTGATTCCTCAGTTACTTAATTTTAGAATACCAATGAATTCTATAAACCTTTGAGTTCTACAAATTCAGTTCTACAAATAGTAGATGTCATATAAAATACGGATATTTATTAAAAATGGGCTTTTGAAATAAGTTCTTAAATCTCTTTCTGAAATTTTTATATTTTAAATGTGAAAAATACCCAATATTCACATTATTTAAAATCTCCTTGGGGAACTTTTGTTTTATTTTTTTTATTTTTCTTATGGTATATATAGGTGACACATGCTGATTTCAGTGCAAAAAGGCCCAAGAAACCAAGCTTCAGCTATGAACCAGGTAAATATTAGCAACAATTATTAAGTACATCTCGCAACCCCTTAATTCATTCACTCAACTAACGTTTGTTGAGCATCTGCTACATGCCAGGCACTGTGCCAAGTATTTAACATACAAAGCAGAAAATCCATTTCAGGTCCCTACCCTGGAATTTTACAGTTTAGTGGGGAACAGTCATGTCAATAATTACAACCCAATATGATAAGTGCATACTGGAGATATGTACAAAATCTAGTGGAAGCACAAGGAAGCTTTTACAGAAGAAACCACAATTGAGCTGAGACACGAAGGATAAAAAAGAATTTTCTAAGCAAACAAATGGAAGGTGGTAGAGAGAACCTTCCAGGAAAAGGGAATACATTTACCAAGATATAGACATTAAAGCATGATGTGTTTGTGGAAATACAAATTGTTTTAGAACCATTTTACCTGAAAGTTCAAGTCACAGAATTGCAGAAGATGAAGCTTGACTGGTAGAGAAGAACTGGATCATTAAGATTCTGGTAGGCCATGACAAGCATTTACCTTTTATCCTGTTAATCAAGGGCAAGTATTGAAAACTATTAGCAGGCCGGGTGTGATGGCTCACGCTTGTAATCCCAGGACTTTGGGAGGCTGAAGCGGGTGGATCAGGAATTCGAGACCAGCCTGGCCAACATGGTAAAACCCCGTTTCTACTAAAAATACAAAATTTAGCAGGGCATGGTGGTAGGCCCCTGTAATCCCAGCTACTCAGGAGGCTGAGGCACGAGAATCACTTGAACCTGGGAGGTGGAGGTTGCAGTGAGCCAAGATCACGCCACTGCACTCCAGCCTGGGTGATAGATCGAGACTCAGTCTCAAAAAAAAAAAAAAAGCATGGGAAAAATATAGTCAGAATTTGCCCTTTCAGAAGAGGTAACATAGAATTAGAATTAAAGAAATTGGAGGAAAGAAACAATAATAATAATAACAGCAATTATTGAACACTAACTATGTACCAGATACCATGCTAAACCCTTTATATTCTCTCACTTAACTCTCCCAATAATTTAGTGAAATCACTATTATTTTTATCTATCATTCTATATATAAGCAAACTAAGTCTCAGGGTGGTAAATTATCTTGCCCAAAGTCACACAGCATGTGGCAAAGCCAGAGTTTTAACCCATGTCGGTCTTACTCAACCAAACCTAACCATAATACCATGCTTCTTGCTACAATTAAAGAAGCTATTACAATAGTCAAAGCGAGAAATGAGTCCTGAACAAAGGCATTGGCAATGAGGATAGAGAACTGGGCCCAGATCTGACTTAAACTAAGAAGGTCAAATGGCTGAGGTTTGGTGTCCAATTGAATATAAGCGACAAAGGAGTTGAAGACAACACCCAGATTCCTAGACTGGGCAACTATGTGGATAGTGAAGAGTGGTGTCATTCAGTAGATAGGCAATACAGCAAGGGGAACACTTTTGGAAGAAAAAGGTTTAGTTCAGCTTTGAATATTGGTATGAGTATAAGGTGCTTGTGGGCATCCAATAGGACATCTAAGTGGATAGTCAAACAGGCAGTTGGAGAAACTGGTCTGGGACTCATGAGAGAAGCAATGAAAAGAACACTTTATATCAACACCCATGGAAACAGCTTTTGTTGTTTCCCATAGATCTTGATATAAGGTGTAATTTTTCAGGTAGATTATACTTTCCCCTTTTAATTTCTTTTTTGATCTAAGAGTTGTCCATAGTATGTTTGTTTATTTCCAAGAAATTATTCTTTTGCATCACATTATTTTTATTAGTTTCAGAGAATGTAGCCTGGAAATCTCTAGCATACCGAAGTTGTTAATGTTTTCTTTGTGGCTAAATACATGATTGATATTTGAAAGTGTTTCACAGACACACAAAAAATATATATTCTCTATTTAAAGTATATAAAACTCCAAATGAATATTAAGTTATATTTATGGATTATACTATTCAGTTAACCTATGTCTTTACTGATCTGTCTACTAGACTATCTTTTTTTACGTCTACTAGATGTGTCCAGCCATCAATGAGGTGCATTGACATTCTCCACCATAATTGTATTTTTATTGTATTATATTCCCATTGTATTTCTAATAGGTATTACACATTTAGGTTCTTCAGGATATTTAATTCTCCAATTGCTAAGAACCATACAGGTATTTATTGTTTTTAGAAGCTCCATTAGATATCTATTACTAAGTAACAAATTACCCTAAAACTTGGCAGTTTAAAACAAACAAACAAACAAAAAAAACCAAATGACCTCATGGCTTCTGTGGTCTGGAATACAGGAGCAGCTTGGCTAGATGGTTCTGACCTGGGGTGTCTCAGAAGGTTACAGTCAAGATATCATCCTGGCTTCCTGCAGTCACCTGAAGGCTTGACTCACAGGGCTATTAGCAGAAGGTCTCAATTCCTTGCTGGCTGTTCGCAAGAGGTTTCAGTTCCTCACCATATGGGCCACTCTATAGGGCTTCTGGAGTAGCCCCATGATTATGGCAGCTGGCTTCTCCCAGAGCAAGTGTTCCGAGAGAGGGGTTGAAGTCACAGTAGATCTTATGACCTTACCTCTGAAGTTACATACAACATTTTCCACCATATGCTATTCATTAGAAGCAAGTCATTAGGTCCAGCCCACACTCAAGAGGAAGAGAATTAACCTCCACCCTTGCAGAGAGAAGTATCAAAGAATTTGTGGACATACTCTAAAACCACCACAACAGTATTATCTTCACACTTAATTTCTCAGGCTTGAGTGCTATTAATTCCAGCTCCTTCCTTTTCAAAACCAAACACACGTAAAAACATACACAAAGAAACTCAAAAAGTTATATAGAATTTAAGTAAAACTTTTAAAACAGATCATTGGAATTTATTGGTTACTCACAATACACTTAATATTTATTGGGAGAAAAATAAATACCAATTCACCTTGACTTTGAACTGGCTCTAATTTGTAACACTACTTTCTATTTTTCAGAGCATTCTGATTGTGGTATTCAATGCTTTTCCTGTTTTAGCTAGACCTCCTAAGGCTCCCCAACCAACCCTTCTGGGATGCCTTGCTCAAAAGGCCAATACTCTCTTTTAACAGTAACTTTGAACCCCTGTTAAACCCAAAGTTAACTGAGGTTGAAAGTGAAGGAAGAGAAACAGGCAAAGAGGGAGACTGACTAATGTCACAGATTTTTCTCTTATTAGAAAAGAACTTAATTTCATCATACATACTTTTTCTTGACAGTAATTTGGATGGCAGTTTTGATGTCTGAAAAGTCAAGAGAGATTGATTTTATAATTTAGGGCTAATAATTTTTGGAACATTTTCCCAGATTCTAATATTACACTCTTGATCCAACTTAGCCACATTTATTTTGTAGTGAGCTGGGAAGAGCATGGGATTGTAAGAAGAGTGGAGTAGATAGGCGAGTCCTTTCTGCTTGCCCTGCTTGATCAGAGGTTTCTGATCATTCAATGTCTACCTATCTCCTCAAAACTCCCTAGTCTCCTCTCTCTGACTCACAGTAGGGAAGAATCTATGGATGATTATTCAATAATGATGAATTAAAATTGTGATTTTCTGATCATATTAAATACCAAATTAGATATAGCCCTTTTCTAGATATCACAATATTCTATTCTATGTTCTAATCCGAATTAGACACTGACTTATTGGATGAATCATGAGAAGAAACAATTCTCTGAGCTGCAGATAGATCTTCAGACAGAAAAAGAAAATTATTATTTGTTGGTATTCTTCAAAACCTACTTGTAAAATGGATATTAAGATATCATACTAGGTCCTTATTCCTTGCTGTCACTGCTTTGTTTCAAACCTTCCAGGGACTCCCAGTGAGGCACAAAATACACCTTAAAATTTGGGGCCACTGCCTACCTCGCCTGCCTAATCTCTAGACCATTCTACATGTATTCTGTGCTCCAGAGATACTGAACAACATTCAATTCCCTAAACATATCATGTTATTTACACCTCAGGGTCTTTGCCCTTACTATTTCATTTGTCTAGAACTTGAGTGTCCCTCTTTAAAACTTGTTATCCTTTAGGATTCATTCAGTTCGTGTCACCTCTTCCAGAGAACCTTCCTCACAATCTGTGTAGACACCCTCTGTCACTGTTTATGAAGCATTATATATACCCCTTTATTATAGGACTTCCTACGTTATATTGGAATGACCATACAGTGCCTGGCACATAGTAAACACTCAATAGCATTGATTTGTTGAATGAATTATTTTATATATATATATGCTCAATATTTTTTCATTAGTCTGCATGTTATTAATCTCTTCCTACTCTAACACTTTCTAACATGTTTGTACGCCATCTAGTACCATAAGTGGATTTTTTTTTTTTTGAGATGGCATTTCACTCTGTCACCCAGGCTGGAGTGCAGTGGCACGATCTTGGCTCACTGCAACCTCTGCCTTCCGGGTTCAAGCGATTCTCTTGCCTCAGCCTCCTGAGTAGCTGGGACTGTAGGCGCAAGCCACCACACCTGGCTAATTTTTTGCATTTTTATTAGAGACGGGGTTTCATCATGTTGGCCAGGCTGGTCTCAAATGCCTGGCCTCAAGCGATCCAGCTGCCTCGGCCTCCCAAAGTTTTGGGATTACAGGCATGAGCCACCATGTCCCGCCTCATAAGTAGATTTTAATGAATATTTCTGGATAATGATTCTAAAGCAGGTCTCCATATAGAACATGTCCATAGAAATCTGTTCATCAAAATCCCTGTCAGGAAAAAGTATTCATTGAAAACATAATATATTAAGGTTTTTTTTTCAAATATGTTATAAGAGAAAAAAAAAATCTGTGAATCAGAAAGCCAGCCATCATCTGTTGACATTAGTCAGTCTCCCTCTTTGCCTGTTTCTCTTCTATGACTTTCAATCTCAGTTAATCTCGGGTTTTACAGGGGTCCAAAGTTATTGTTAAAAGAGAGTATTGGCCCTTTGGGCAAGGGAGCTCGGTGGGGTAGGTTGGGGAGCCTCAGGAGGTCCAGACAAAACAGGAAAAGCATTGAATATCACAAACCTACTCCATAATGGGAAGCCATTAAGGGAAATCCCTTTGCAGACCACAGCAGACCTGGCTCAGGGCTGAGATTCCTGCCCCTTAGGCGGTTGAGCCAGGGTGCCTTGGATGTGTCTCTTTATTTTCCTGGTAGTAATAAGACTATTAAGTTGGCCATGCCACCCAAAGAAATGACCTGGTCACCTGAAAGCTGCAACGTGGACCAAGCAAGGATAAGAAGGTGAATTTGATGAACCACAATTCTGGGGCTGGATGGATCAAACATGAACAAAGAGAGGTTCAGGGGAGTGGCATACTCACACATTCACACATATGTCTGTTCAATTCATAGACTGTGCAACAAGCACACAATTGGCACCAAAAAGATATTTCTTGGTCTAGTGGTATAGTGAAAGTAAGCTGAAAAATCCTATTCTATCTCTCACATTTCACTTCATTAAAAACTTTAAGAATGCCTCTATCTTATATACTAAGATCAGGAATGCTACCCTAAGCATAAGAATGTAGGTCTACTGTGCATGATCTGTGGTCATAAGGAAATAACACATATTGAAATTCTCAGCTCATATGTATTGGAATGGATTGGATTTAGGCCAGTTCAGACGAAGAAGGTAAGTATCTTCCCTGTTAATGTTTACATGTTATTCTTAGAGATGTTTCACTTAGGACATGTTTATGTAAAAAAAGTGTTTTCAACCATATGCTGTCATCCCAAAGTATGTTTTTCAAACTTATTGCCACTTTCTCATCTGTAGTTAAAAAAAAAAAAAAAGGCTGTGAAAGAACTAGATAGTAGCAATGGTAGCACGACATTGTCAACGTACATAATGCTGCTGAAGTATGCTTTAAAATGGTAAAATGGTAAATTTTATGTCATGCAACAAAGAATGCATTAAGACATTTGGGAATTAGAGTGAAATAAAATAATTCTTCCCTGGGTTGGCCCTTAACCCTCTAATGGGTCAAAAGAGAGTATGTTACATACAGCAAGGTGATAAATTTTCTTTGAATGTTGGCCTAAACCTGAACAATCTCGGAGCTAACTTTGGAGATAATTGTGGGGGAGGCAACAACCACATTATAGGGATCCTATCATTCTCCTAGTGCCCAAATGCTAGGCATCCAGTCTTTGCTGCCACTGACGTGTATCTACAGCCTTGAGAAGTACAGTTCCTGTGGAAGGTAAAGACTCTTGTTCTGGCTGTTTTGAGAGTAACAACTTAAAAATGTACTATTTTATGATAGGCAAAGGGATTTTTATGTTACCAGAATACATCTGCAATGAGTAAAAGGACATAGCCAATACAGAGTGTGTGGACAAGAGTGAGTTTATTTTATTTTGTTTTATTTTCAAAGATTGATGACAATTTTTTTCTTTTTTATATTTCCTTTTTTATTATTATACTTTAAGTTCTGGGATACATGTGCAGAACGTGCAGGTTTGTTACATAGGTATACACGTGCCATGGTGGTTTGCTGCACCCATCAACCCATCACCTGCATTAGTTGTTTCTCCTAATGTTATCCCTTCCTTAGCCCCCCCAACCCCCAGCAGGCCTCAGTGTGTGATATCCCCCTCCCTGTGTCCATGTGTTCTCATTGTTCAGCTCCCACTTACGAGTGAGAACATGCGGTGTTTGGTTTTCTGTTCCTGTGTTAGTTTGCTGAGAATGATGGTGTCCAGCTTCATCCATGTCCCTGCAAAGGACATGAACTCATTCTTTTTTATAGCTGCATAGTATTCCATGGTGCGTACGTGCCACATTTTCTTTATCCAGTCTATCATTGATGGGCATTTGGGTTGGTTCCAAGTCTTTGCTATTGTGAACAGTGGTGCAATAAACATACGTGTGCATGTGTCTTTATAGTAAAACGATTTATAATCCTTTGGGTATATACCCAGTAATGAGATTGCTGGGTCAAATGGTATTTCTGGTTCTAGATCCTTGAGGAATCACCACACTGTCTTCCACAATGGTTGAACTAATTTACACTCCTACCAACAGTGGAAAAGATGTTCCTATTTCTCCACATCCTCTCCAGCATCTGTTGTTTCCTGACTTTTTTTTTTTAATTATACTTTAAGTTCTAGGGCACATGTGCACAACGTGCAGGTTTGTTACATATGTATATATGTGCCTTGTTGGTGTGCTGCACCCATTAACTCATCATTTACATTAGGTATATCTCCTAATGCTATCCCTCCCCCTACCCCCTCCCAACAATAGGACCTGGTGTGTGATGCTCCCCTTCCTGTGTCCAAGTGATCTCATTGTTCAATTCCCACCTATGAGTGAGAACATGCAGTATTTGGTTTTCTGTTCTTGTGATAGTTTGCTGAGAATGATGGTTTCCAGCTGCATCTATGTCCCTACAAAGGACACGAACTCATCCTTTTTTATAGCTACATAGTATTCCATGGTGTATATGTGCCACATTTTCTTAATCCAATCTGTCACTGATGGACATTTGGGTTGATTCCAA
Source organism: Macaca fascicularis (assembly GCF_037993035.2). Classification (NCBI taxonomy): domain Eukaryota; kingdom Metazoa; phylum Chordata; class Mammalia; order Primates; family Cercopithecidae; genus Macaca; species Macaca fascicularis. The sequence continues at coordinate 136,752,830 of NC_088395.1, read as the reverse complement.
GTCTTTCCTACTGTGAATAGTGCCGCAATAAACATACGTGTGCATGTGTCTTTATAGCAGCATGACTTATAATCCTTTGGGTATATCCCCAGTAATGGGATGGCTGGGTCAAATGGTATTTCTAGTTCTAGATCCTTGAGGAATCGCCACACTGTTTTTCACAATGGGTGAACTAGTTGACAGTCCCACCAACAGTGTAAAAGTGTTCCTATTTCTCCACATCCTCTCCAGCACCTGTTGTTTCCTGATTTTTTAATGATTGCCATTCTAACTGGTGTGAGATGGTATCTCATTGTGGTTTTGATTTGCATTTCTCTGATGGCAAGTGATGATGAGCATTTTTTCATGTGTCTGTTGGCTGTATGAATGTCTTCTTTTGAGAAGTGTCTGTTCATATCCTTTGCCCACTTTTTGATGGGGTTGTTTGTTTTTTTCTTGTAAATTTGATTGAGTTCTTTATAGGTTCTGGATATTAACGCTTTGTCAGATGAGTAGATTCCAAAAATTTTCTCCCATTCTGTAGGTTGCCTGTTCACTCTGATGGTAGTTTCTTTTGCTGTGCAGAAGCTCTTTAGTTTAATTAGATCCCATTTGTCAATTTTGGCTTTTGTTGCCGTTGCTTTTGGTATTTTAGACATGAGGTCCTTGCCCATGTCTATGCCCTGAATGGTATTACCTAAGTTTTCTTCTAGGGTTTTTATGGTTTTAGGTCTAACATTTAAGTCTCTAATCCATCTTGAATTAATTTTTGTGTAAGGTGTAAGGAAGGGATCCAGTTTCAGCTTTCTACTTATGGCTAGCCAGTTTCTCCAGCACCATCTATTAAATAGGGAATCCTTTCCCCATTTCTTGTTTTTGTCAGGTTTGTCAAAGATCAGATGGCTGTAGATGTGTGGTATGATTTCTGAGGGTTCCGTTCTGTTCCATTGGTTTATATCTCTGTTTTGGTACCAGTACCATGCTGTTTTGGTTACTGTAGCCTTGTAGTATAGTTTGAAGTCAGGTAGCGTGATGCCTCCAGCTTTGTCCTTTTGGCTTAGGATTGTCTTGGCAATGCGGGGTCTTTTGGTTCCATATGAACTTTAAAGAAGTTTTTTCCAATTCTGTGAAGAAAGTCATTGGTAGCTTGATGGGGATGGCATTGAATCTATAAATTACCTTGGGCAGTGTGGCCATTTTCACGATATTGATTCTTCCTATCCATGAGCATGGTATGTTCTTGCATTTGTTTGTGTCCTCTTTTATTTCACTGAGCAGTGGTTTGTAGTTCTCCTTGAAGAGGTCCTTCACATCCCTTGTAAGTTGGATTCCTAGGTATTTTATTCTCTTTGAAGCTATTGTGAATGGGAGTTCATTCATGATTTGGCTTTCTGTTTGTCTGTTACTGGTGTATAAGAATGCTTGTGATTTTTGCACATTGATTTTGTATCCTGAGACTTTGCTGAAGTTGCTTATCAGCTTAAGGAGATTTTGGGCTGAGACAATGGGGTTTCCTAAATATACAATCATGTCATCTGCAAACAGGGACAATTTGACTTCTTCTCTTCCTAACTGAATACCCTTGATTTCTTTCTCTTGCCTGATTGCCCTAACCAGAACTTCCAACACTATGCTGAATAGGAGTGGTGAGAGAGGGCATCCCTGTCTTGTGCCAGTTTTCAAAGGGAATGCTTCCAGATTTTGCTCATTCAGTATGATATTGGCTGTGGGTTTGTCATAAATAGCCCTTATTATTTTGAGATACATTCCATCAATACCGAATTTATTGAGAGTTTTTAGCATGAAGGCCTGTTGAATTTTGTCGAAGGCCTTTTCTGCATCTATTGAGATAATCAAGTGGTTTTTGTCTTAGGTTCTGTTTATATGCTGGATTACATTTATTGATTTGCATATGTTGAACCAGCCTTGCATCCCAGGGATGAAGCCCACTTGATCATGGTGGATAAGCTTTTAGATGTGTTGCTGGATTCGGTTTGCCAGTATTTTATTGAGGATTTTTGCATCGATGTTCATCAGGGATATTGGTCTAAAATTCTCTTTTTTTGTTGTATCTCTGTCAGGCTTTGGTATCAGGATGATGTTGGCCTCATAAAATGAGTTAGGGAGGATTTGCTCTTCTTCTGTTGATTGGAATAGTTTCAGAAGGAATGGTACCAGCTCCTCCTTGTACCTCTGGTAGAATTCGGCTGTGAATCCGTCTGGTCCTGGACTTTTTTTGGTTGGTAAGCTATTAATTATTGCCTCAATTTCAGAGCCCGCTATTGGTCTATTCAGGGATTCAACTTCTTCCTGGTTTAGTCTTGGGAGAGTGTAAGTGTCCAGGAAATTATCCATTTCTTCTAGGTTTTCTGGTTTATTTGCATAGAGGTGTTTATAGTATTCTCTGATGGTAGTTTGTATTTCTGTGGGGTCGGTGGTGATATCCCCTTTATCATTTTTTATTGCATCTATTTGATTCTTCTCTCTTTTCTTCTTTATTAGTCTTGCTAGCAGTCTATCAATTTTGTTGATCTTTTCAAAAAACCAGCTCCTGGATTCTCTGATTTTTTTGGAGGGTTTTTTTGTGTCTCTATCTCCCTCAGTTCTGCTCTGATCTTAGTTATTTCTTGCCTTCTGCTAGCTTTTGAATGTGTTTGCTCTTGCTTCTCTAGTTCTTTTAATTGTGATGTTAGGGTGTCAATTTTAGATCTTTCCTGCTTTCTCTTGTGGACATTTAGTGCTATAAATTTCCCTCTACACACTGCTTTAAATGTGTCCCAGAGATTCTGGTATGTTGTATGTTTGTTCTCATTGGTTTCAAAGAACATCTTTATTTCTGCCTTCATTTCGTTATGTACCCAGTAGTCATTCAGGAGCAGGTTGTTCACTTTCCATGTAGTTGAGTGGTTTTGATTGAGTTTCTTAGTCCTGAGTTCTAGTTTAATTGCACTGTGGTCTGAGAGACAGTTTGTTATAATTTCTGTTCTTTTACATTTGCTGAGGAGTGCTTTCCTTCCAACTATGTGGTCAATTTTGGAATAAGTGCGATGTGGTGCTGAGAAGAATGTATATTCTGTTGATTTGGGGTGGAGAGTTCTGTAGATGTCTATTGGGTCCACTTGGTGCAGAGTTGAGTTCAATTCCTGGATATCCTTGTTAACTTTCTGTCTTGTTGATCTGTCTAATGTTGACAGTGGGGTGTTGAAGTCTCCCATTACTATTGTATGGGAGTCTAAGTCTCTTTGTAAGTCTCTAAGGACTTGCTTTATGAATCTGGGTGCTCCTGTATTGGATGCATATATATTTAGGATAGTTAGCTCTTCCTGATGAATTGATCCCTTTACCATTATGTAATGGCCTTCTTTGTCTCTTTTGATCTTTGATGGTTTAAAGTCTGTTTTATCAGAGACTGGGATTGCAACTCCTGCTTTTTTTTTGTTTTCCGTTAGCTTGGTAGATCTTCCTCCATCCCTTTATTTTGAGCCTATGTGTGTCTCTGCATGTGAGATGGGTCTCCTGAATACAGCAAACTGATGGGTCTTGACTCTTTATCCAATTTGCCAGTCTGTGTCTTTTAATTGGACCATTTAGTCTATTTACATTTAAGGTTAATATTGTTATATGTGAACTTGATCCTGTCATTATGATATTAGCTGGTTATTTTGCTCGCTAGTTGATGCAGTTTCTTCCTAGCATCGATGGACTTTACATTTTGACATGTTTTTGCAATGACTGGTACCTGTTGTTCCTTCCCATGTTTAGTGCTTCCTTCAGGATCTCTTGTAGGACAGGCCTGGTGGTGACAAAATCTCTAAGCATTTGCTTGTCTGTAAAGGATTTTATTTCTCCTTCACTTATGAAACTTAGTTTGGCTGGATATGAAATTCTGGGTTGAAAATTCTTTTCTTTCAGAATGTTGAATATTAGCCCCCACTCTCTTCTGGCTTGTAGAGTTTCTGTCGAGAGATGTGCTGTTAGTCTGATGGGCTTCCCTTTGTGTGTAACCTGACCTTTCTCTCTGGCTGCCCTTAACATTTTTTCCTTCATTTCAACTTTGGTGAATCTGACAATTATGTTGTCAGATTCTTCTCGAGGAGTATCTTTGTGGCTCTTCTTGAGGAGTATCATTGTGGCGTTCTCTGTATTTCCTGATTTTGGATGTTGGCCTGCCTTACTAGGTTGGGGAAGTTCTCCTGGATGTTATCCTGCAGAGTGTTTTCCAACTTGATTCCATTTTCCCTGTCACTTTCAGGCACACCAATCAGACATAGATTTGGTCTTTTCACATAATCCCATACTTCTTGGAGGCTTTGTTCATTTCTTTTTACTCTTTTTTCTCCACACTTCTCTTCTCGCTTCATTTCATTCATTTGATCTTCAATCACTGATACTCTTTCTGCCAGTTGATCGAGTAGGTTACTGAAGCTTATGCATTTGTCACGTATTTCTCGTGTTATGGTTTTCATCTCTATCAGTTCTTTTAAGGTCTTCCCTGCACTGATAATTCTAGTTATCCATTCATCCATTCTTTTTTCAAGGTTTTTAGTTTCTCTGAGCTGGTTACATAGTTCCTCTTTTAGCTTGAGAAGTTTGATCGACTGAAGCCTTCTTCTCTCAACTTGTCAAAGTCATTCTCTGTCCAACTTTGTTCCATTGCTGGCAATGAGCTGCGTTCCTTTGGAGGGGGAGATGCGCTCTGATTTTTTGAATTTCCATCTTCTCTGCACTGCTGTTTCCCCATCTTTGTGGTTTTATCTGCCTTTGGTCTTTGATGATGGTGATGTACTGATGGGGTTTTGGTGTGGGTGTCCTTTATCTTTGTTAGTTTTCCTTCTAACAGTCGGGACCCTCAGCTGTAGGTCTGTTGGAGTTTGCTTGAGGTCCACTCCAGACCCTGTTTGCTGGTATATAAGCAGTGGAGGCTGCAGAAGATAGAATACTGCTGCACAGCGAGTGTTGCTGTCTGATTCTTGCTCTGGAAGCTTTGTCTCAGGGGTGTACCCCGCTGTGTGAGGTGTGAGGTGTCAGTCTGCACCTAGTGGGGGATGTCTCCCAGTTAGGCTACTCAGGGGTCAGGGACCCACTTGAGCAGGCAGTCTGTCCGTTCTCAGATCTCAACCTCCATGCTGGGAGATCCACTGCTCTCTTCAAAGCTATCAGACAGGGGCATTTACCTCTGCCGAGGTTTCTGCTGCTTTTTGTTTAGCTATGCCCTGTCCCCAGAGGAGGAGTCTACAGAGGCAGGCCAGCCTCCTTGAGCTGCAGTGGGCTCCACCCAATTCAAGCTTCCTGGTGCCTTTGTTTACCCACTTAAGCCTCACCAATGGTGGGCGCCCCTCCCCCAGCCTCGCTGCTGCCTTGCAGTTATATCTCAGACTGCTGTGCTACCAATGAGGGAGGCTCTGTGGGCATGGGACCCTCCAGGCCAGGTGTGGGATATAATCTCCTGGTGTGCCGTTGCTAAGACCCTTGGTAAAGCGCAGTATTAGGGTGGGAGTTACCCGATTTTCCAGGTGTTGTGTGTCTCAGTTTCCCTTGGCTAGGAAAAGGGATTCCCTTCCCCCTTGTGCTTCCCAGGTGAGGCAATGCCTCGCCCTGCTTCAGCTCTTGCTGGTTGGGCTGCACCAGCTGACCAGCACCGATTGTCCAGCACTCCCCAGTGAGATGAACCCGGTACCTCAGTTGAAAATGCAGAAATCACCCGTCTTCTGTGTCACTCACGCTGGGAGCTGGAGTCTGGAGCTGTTCCTATTCAGCCATATTGGGCACCGGTCCTCTTCGTTTCCTGAGTTTTTAATGGGAACCTGCTTATCAGCAACATATGAAAGATCCAACAGGTATGTTCCTTCAAAGAGCCAGCAAAAGAAAATCTAGCACTGAACCTGATACAGCCAATTTGATTGCCAAAGAAGAAATTGAGTGTCAATTTGCATTTCTCTAACAGGATCAATTATACCCAACCTCAGCATCATACAATATACCAATACTGGTTCATTATACAGAGGAAGCAATCGACACTATACTAGGTTATATTTAAATCAGAGGTAATAATCAAAGCCTTATTGCAACTAAAGAAACAGTGGTCATCTTTCAGCTGCTTGTCAGCAGTCAATATCTTGACTCACTTACATCAGAAACCAATGAAAACAATGTGCAAAAGAGTAGATGCTCCAGAATGAGCAGTCCTTTTAGCACTGAAGAAGAGAACAGACTCTCTGGCACTAGAGTAGTTCATGGTCCCCTGAATATGAACAACATATGTAGGGGATCATCAACTTGTTAATGTTCCTGGCATTTTATTCCAAAGACAATAATGAAGAATAAACAAAGTTGTGGAAAATCTACTGATTTCACCTATCAAGGATGAAAAAGCAAAATTACGAGAACAGGTTCCTGATCACTGGTCAACAAGGGGAAATACTGGTCTTAAATACAAAAGAAACACCAACTCAACTACAAAGCCTGCTTGTCAAGGCAAAGTAGCATTTTGTGATTGGGGGTTAAAGACTGACCTCCCAATTTTTAATAATTAAAAACCTTTTCATGGACAAGTCCTGTTTGAACAAAGACATTTGGATTTTTAGCCATGATGCAAAACATCAAATACAAAAAGTCTCCAAAAACATAATTACAACTATTTTAGCAGAAGTGCCCAAAGACATATCTTCTGTGTCCCATGGTCATTTAGTCAATAAAAATGGTCAAGAAGCTTTACTTCTTACCTTAGGAAAACCACAATGTCTGTCACATTAAGAATGTGTGAACCACATGTTCTCTGCATCAGAAATCCATGCAGTAGCTCAGGAATAGCAGATGCTGTATTAAAAACATTACACATGCCTTCTAGTCACATCATTAATGCCACCAAACATTTCATTTTCTCCATTTGTACACCAAACTTCTCTAGATAATGCTGGTGTGCCAAATAAAGAGCTATTAGAAATATGATTAAAGAGTAAAAAGAAGATGAAATTTTTAGCTGTACTTAGTATAGACCCTGCAAAACATCCCTGGTTAGTCTGAAGAAAGTGAGCCTTTAGTTCATATTAATGATAAAATTACTCACAGAATTTTTGAAAATGTAATTCCATTTTTATTTTTTAACTTTCATATTAAGTTCAGGGGTACATGTGCAGGCTTGTTACCTAGGTAAACTTGTGTCATGGGGGTTTGTTGTACAGATTATTTCATCACCCAGGTATTAAGCCTAGTATTCATTAGTTATTTTTCCTGATCCTCTCCCTCCTCTCTCTGCCCTCAAGCAGGCCCCAGTGTCTGTTCCCCTCTATGTGCCCATGTGTTCTCATCATTTAGCTCCCACTTATAAGTGAGAATATGTGGTATTTGGTTTTCTGTTCCTGTGTTAGCTTGTTAAGGATAATGGCCTCCAGCTCCAACCATGTCCTTGCAAAGGACATGATCTCATTCCTTTTTATGGCTGCATATTATTCCATGGTGTATATGTACTACATTTTCTTTATCCAGTCTATCATTGATGGGCATTTAGGTTGATTCCATGTCTTTGCTCTTGTGAATAGTGCTGCAGTGAACATATGTGCACGTATGTTTTTATAATAAAATGATGTATAATCCTTTGGGTGTATACCTAGTAATGGGATTGCTGGCTCGAGTGGTATTTCTGTCTTTAGGTCTTTGAGGAATCGCCACACTATCATCCATAACGGTTGAACTAGTTGACACTCCCACCAACAGTGTATAAGCATTCGTTTTTCTCCACAACCTCACCAGCATCTGTTATTTTTTGACTTCATACTAGCCATTCTGACTGATGTGAGATAGTATCTCCTCGTGGTTTTGATTTGCATTTCTCTAATGATCAGTGACATTGACCTTTCTTCATATGATTGTGGGCTGCATGTATGTCTTCTTTTGAAAAGTGTTCGTATCCTTTGTCCACTTTTTTATAAGGTTGTTTGGGGGTTTTATTTTGCAACAAAAGCAAAAATGGGCAAATGGAATCTAATTAAGCTAAAGAGCTTCTTGCACAGCAAAAGAAACTATCAACCGAGTAAACAGACAACCCGTAGAATGGGATAAATCTTTTGCAAACTATGCATCTGGCAAAGGTCTAATATCCAGAGTCTACAAGGGTCTTAAACAAATTTACAAGAAAAAAAAAACTCATAAAATTTTTAAGATGCCAAAGTCATGTATTTGTTCAAAATTGCAAAAATGCTTCAAACCAGAAAGCCATGCTGCTAGTTTGAAGCCTGCACCTGGCAAGAAATCTTTGTTTCAATCTCAACTTAGTATATACACAACTAAAGTGGGAAAAATTGTTCTGGATGCTATCAAGAAGGAACTGAAATACAATGAGAAGAATCTAAATCTTAGGGAGAAAGGTCCTCCCAAGAAGTATATAGATACAGTAGTTTTTGCTAAAACCAGAAAGGAATTGGGCTGTTGCCACAAAGCTAAACAATGACATTATTGCAAGTTCATTAGTAAATTGTATTTGTGAGGTGTTAAGTGGAAAGACAGGTAAAAACAATGTTCCAGTCCCTTCACAGAAGCTGAGGTCTATATTTTCATATGGAATTGTTGACATTGATCAACAAACATTTTCTCCTTTTCAGTGCCTTCCTAGGCAAAAGGAAGTTCACAAATGTGCCAAATTACAAGTATTATACAGAACTGGAGATGCTTTATATGACATGTAATCGGAGCTCATAGAAGATTATTCACATTCTCCCCATCTGATAGTGAACCAAACAGACAGTGGATCGATGAGAATTTAAGAACAACCACTGCATTGCAGCCTGATATTCAGCTTATTTCTCATACAATTCTAGAATATATCATTACATGATTGTGTAGTGCTGAGGCAGATAGCAATTTCACAAGTTCAGAATTTAAAGCTATCTCAGAGTATATTGACCCTGACAGCTTGCCATTTGCTTCACTTTTTGAGGAAATGAGCTGATGCTCTGACATAATCTCCAGCATGGTGTCCAGGGGGATCCAACAAGACAGTCAAAAGACGACTACCAATAAGGGGAAAACTACTGCCCCTGAAACAGGGAAAGAGGGAGCACAAAATAAAAGTATCCAAATAAATGAAAAGTTGTGTTCATATATCATTGAAACGGTTTTTGCTAAATTGTAAGGGTTCACCATAGAAATTTTATAACTGTGGGTACTATAATCAATGGAAATAAAAAGAGCAACGAGACAGATGGGGAAAGTGAAAGTTCCAACATTTTAGCTAATACACATCAAGAACTATTGCAGTCCACTTTACACATGCATACAAAGAAGGTATCAAGTGCAATTTTGAAGGCTATTCAAACTGAATTAAATGTGAGCTTGCCAGATTTGGAAATGTGTACACAACCCACTACAAGAGAAACAAATGCTTAAGAAGCTAGTCAATTTAATTTGGGATGGAATGCCTCCACATACGTTTAATGAAACTGAAGCAGAAAACAGAGACATTGAAAATTACAGATATAGGCCAACCTATAGAAATTTTTCTTCCTGGGGGAACTGGACCAGAGTCATATCTAGAAGATTCTGCAGATACAGAGGAAGAAAGTGCTAGAGAGAAAGACCTCCAAAAGAAGAAACTAAATCAGAGTCTCTTGAGCAAGAGGAATTGAAAAGAACGTTGAAAAAAATTAAAGTAGAACTCAAAGAGCCAAAAAAAAGTCCCCATTTGTGTCCATTATAAGAAATATTTTGATTGGAATTTTTAAGAATGATTTAATTGATCAGTTAAATGTACTTCCTTTCCTCCAGTCCCATTTATATGACATTCCGCATGCTGGAAGTGAGCCAGATGCTCAAACATCTGTTCAATCCCTGGAATAAAACAATGGATTCTTTAGTGCTCGAAGCAGATATAATCATTGTTGCAAATAATGTTGTTAGAACCATATTTCAAAAACTGTATTCTACTGCTGTGACAGACATAATGCAAATGAAAATAAGTTTAACACTATCACCACTGCAGCAAATATCTCTTTTCCTGAATATACCAGTGGAGGAAAAGCCTCTGTTTATTCCACCCTACTGGACAGAAATCCATATATGCTTCAGGACAGATTCAATATTGATAAACTAACCAAAGGAAATGTAGTTGAAGATATTATTCAGTCAATATTAGCACATTTCGAAATGTTTACTGCTTCCAAAGTAAAATCTCTCCTTTTTCCTCATATCAATTTCACAGTTCCAATGACTTCACCTTTACAACAGGATGCAACTGCTTTAAGTCAATCATGGTTATCAACCAAAGATTCGTATATCTGGTGATCAATGTTTCTGTTGTTCAGTGGATCATAATAAGTCAGGAAAGACCACCTCAATGTGTCAACTGACTGTCGCTAAATTAAATATATATGTGACACAAGTGGCTAGACAGATTTTACAATGAATCAAACTTAAGTTAGATAAAGAAATAGCCGGGCACGGTGGCTCACGCCTGTAATCCCAGCACTTTGGGAGGCTGAGGCGAGCGGATCACGAGGTCAGGAGATCAAGACCATCCTGGCTAACATGGTGAAACCCCGTCTCTACTGAAAAAAATACAAAAAATTAACCAGGCATGGTGGCGGGCGCCTGTAGTCCCAGCTACTCGGGAGGCTGAGGCAGGAGAATGGCGTAAACCCGGGAGGCAGAGCTTGCAGTGAGCGGAGATCGCGCCACTGCACTCCAGCCTGGGCGACAGAGCAAGACTCTTTCTCCAAAAAAAAAAAAGAAAGAAAGAAAAGAAAAGAAAAAGAAATAAAAAGTTCCTTCTTAACCCATAATGTTGTGGTGTCAGAAATTATTACAAATCAGATTTACAGTGTTAGACATCATATTTGCTAAAGGCAAGTATGAAAAAGGCATCTGACAGAGAAATTGATCTAGGTTGGCTAAAAGATGTTGTGGAAACGCTTTTCTAAGTGATTATTGAAAAAAAATCAGGCCAGGAACAGTGGCTTATGCCTATAATCCCCACAATTTGGGAGGCTGAGGCAGGAGGATTGCTTGAGGTCAGGAGTTCAAGACTGGCCTGAGCAACATAACAAGACCCCATTTCTACAAAAAGGTTTTTTAAATTAGACAGGCATGGTGATGTAAGCCTGTAGTCCTAGCTACTAAGGAAGTTGAAGCAGGAGTTCAACTTGAGCCCAGGAGTTCAAGGCTGCAGGTAGCCATGATCACCCCACTGCACTCCAGCCTGGGTGACAGAGCAAGACCCTGTCTTAAGAAAGGAAAAAACAAAACCTCAGTTCCAAATACTAGATACCACTGTGGGTATCTTAAGTGACATTTGTGAGAAAACACTGGACAAGAATAATTTCTCACTTGCTACATTTTGTCTTAAATATAACATGGGTGAGAGACAACTAGGAGCGAATTCTGGAATAATTCCTGAGTATGCAAATGTGTCTATTTCAACACTTGTAGTTCCTAAGTCATGCATTGCTATGATTTCCAATGATATGGTAAACATCATTCCTCAAAATCTTAGTTCTGCTGTCATGCTTGGCATAAATGCAAAGGATTCTATTTCTGCAAGATCATCCCTGACATTGTCTGATGCATTTCCCAAAGCAGAGTGTCAACAATCTACTGTTATGAACTCAACAGATGATAAGAAAAGGGAAAGCTTTCTATTTCTGAGAAAAGGAACAGATGTACAGCTGAAATCAGCTTACTCTGATGATAATCAGACAACTATGCTTAAGAAACAAGACACCAGACAATCTGCTCCTGACCCACGTGCAGAAAGTGCTAACTAACTTTATTACTAAAGCTATTTTGAATAGGTTAAAATCTTTTGCCACAGAAAGAATAGATTTACTACTTACTCTTGATTCTAAGACTAGGTAAAAATTATTTGTTAGCCCAGAAATTGTAAACAAATTGTAAGCAAGATGACAGCATACACATTTAATCCGTAATTACAGAGAAAAACACGGGCCCACAACTCATATATTACAAGCTAGTCTTAAGGAATATGCTGACGTCATTACCAGGACTGTTTTGATGCTTATTAAAATGACGTAGCATCTAGAAATCCAAAAGGTGTATTTATATCAAACAACATTTCACTCCAAGAAAACACCATTGCAAGTGAAACTGGCAACAATATCTTAAAGAGTCTGAATTATAAAATATCTTTAAAGGAAAGTACTTTTTACTCAAAACAGAACCCTAGTCTCTTCACACAGCTGGTTGTACAAAATGAAATATTACTGGGTCAAAGGAAGAAGACAATACTGAACTGTCTTATCAAAATACCCATATCAAAACCAAATCATATCAGAAGAGGAAAACCTGAGAAGGGTTTTAGAGGAAATATTTAGAAATGGATAATCTAGACAGGAAAAAAAAAACCCACCTGTTTTCTTAAGTGCAGTTAAGGAAATTTTAAAGAAGGTGTATCGAAGGGTAATGGAACACATAGACTATTGGCTTCCTTTTAATGAACCCTCCCACTTTACATCTGATTCTAAAATTAAAACATCTGATTCTAACATTAAAACAACAGCACACACACACACACACACACACACACACACCTCTTGCAGTTGTATATAAGCAGTGTCACAAGTGACACAATCGAAAGTAATTTTGGAAAAATGTACTCAATAGTTGTGACATCCTTATACGAAAATAATGAGACCAGGAGAGAATTAGAAGCATCTGGCAGTGATGAATTACCAATGAATCTATCACACTTTAGGGGATTTAAATAAGCAGGAAAAAAAGTCTTCCTCCTGAACATATGATGCTGCCAATTTATTCTTTCACAGGCATTAGAAGTATCACTTCATTGGAAACCATATTATTGCAATTTTCTCCATTACAAGTGGGGGAATTGGTTCAAAATGTTCTCAAAAAGATCACAAATTTTGCTTTGCTGAATCTAGAAGTGAGTTTATTCCCTAAAGGTCAGTCTGATGAAATGTGATCTCTGAGGCCATGCATTCTAAAGCTGGTCCTAAGGGTACCCCTAGACCAGGTTTTAGATTTAAAAAATTGAAACAAAACCAAAAGCTATTTATTTGCTCTAATTTTGGCGGGAAAAAACACAGCTAGGGCCTAGTAGTGTTAAGGCCAAAAGCAAAACCCAGTTAGGTCCTGAAGAGAAGACTCCAAAAGGCAGCTGGTCCTAGACTGCCATTGGGCTGCAATACCTGCTGTCAACAGAGGATGCCAAAAACCCCTTAGTGAAAACAAAACTTCCCTCCATGAAACTAAAAATGTATGCCAATGATGGAGTACGTAATATTCTGGAAACAACTGTGAATGAATTTCAAATGGTGACACAAAGTAGAATAGTAAATGTAAAAGCTTTACCTTCTGATCAACTTGTGACAGCAAAGTGAAGTTGATATAGTTTTGCAAGGATTAAATGTAAGCAAGAACAATTTGACTCACCCAATAAATGGCTCACATCCAGATAACCTCAAACTTTCACAGAAGAATTTAAGTACAATCTCTCTTGCAAATCCGGAAGCACGTTTTTCTTTAGAGGATGTCTCTTTGCAGCTGGAGAAAATTTTTCCTAAAGAAGATATTTTTCAACAAATGTTTGATAATGGTAAACAGAATCAAGTGACAAGGACAATGAAAAATGTAAGCTATTGATGATAGCTGAGACTGTTTTGAATGAAATTTTATTAAAAGCAAAAAATTAGAGCAGTCTTTCACTTTTAACTTTGTTACCTCTTGAGGCTTGTAAAAACAGATACCATAATTTTATTTTATTTTATCTTATTTTATTTTATTTTTAAAAATTTGTTTTAGAGATAGGGTCTCACTATGTTGTCTAGGCTGGTCTGAAACTCCTGGGCTTAAGTGATCTTTCCACGTTGGCCTCCCAAAGTGCTAGGATTACAGGCATGAGCCACCCTGCTCGACCCACCATAATTTTTTTTTTTTTTTTTTTTGAAGCGGAGTTTTGCTCTTGTTGCCCAGGCTGGAGTGCAATGGCATGATCATGGCTCACCACAACCTCTGTCTCCCGGGTTCAAGCGATTCTCCTGCCTCAGCCTCCCAAGCAGCTGGGATTACAGGCATGCACCACCAAGCCCGGCTAATTTTGTATTTTTAGTAGAGATGGGGTTTCTCCATGTTGGACAGGCTGGTCTCGAAGTCCCAATCTCAGGTGATCCACCCACCTCCGCCTCCCAAGTGCTGGGATTACAGGCGTGAGCCACCGCGCCCGGCCCCAACCCACCATAATTTTAAAAGAGCTTCTACTAGAGCTGAGGATTTCCAAACACAGATTGGCATAGTTGGCCAAGAAATTGTTGAAATGTTGTTTGAAAAATTAGAGTTATGCTTCTTGACTTTGCTGTTCATAATAGATACTGAAGAAACTCAAGCAAAAGGCAAGCTCTGGTAAGAACAAACAACATCACCAATGTATCAATCCATAAAACAACATTAAAAGACAAAATTTGTTTGCTCTCCAGCCACTGACTCGCTGAAAAGATCATCCAGGGAGTTATAAACACCTTAGAGTCATTTGCAGACATACCGTTTAAGCATGTTTCTACATATGCTTTCTCTGAAATTGTGAAAATGCCTATTGAAAACTTTTTTGCTGTCCAACAAAAATCATCAATGAAAAAATATTCCCTAAATTACAACCACTGCATAAGTTTCCTGATGAATCTAAATCAAATACTGTAATTTCCCAGGAAAACATACAGGATATCCTTCAATAGTTTCATTCATTCCATTCAGAATTGCTTACTAATACTGCCATTACATGATTGGTATAATTAAGAACAAGATAGACAAAGTGAAATGCCAAGTGTAACCACCTTCACTTAGCGCATTTGAAAAAAACACTATAACAAATCAGATCATCAGAACATTTATAGAGCAGTGTACTCGTTTCTATGAGTCATTGATCAAAACCTATCCAGCGGAAAATCTGCCTCAAGGAAATGAAAGCGCTTACACTGTTAATTGGGCTGAATTCACAAACAGAATGGAAATGCTCACTTCAAAGTTAAAAGGAGTTATCAGCAGGGATGATCCTCTACAAATCACTGGCTTGGTTTTTATTCAGAGGAAGATATGAAAAGAAAAGACAGGGCTTCCTCAAATCTACCTTCATATGTCAGATATTCTGCAAGAGATACAACTAAAACCACCAGTGCAATGGAAAGGCTTGAATTAGAGCTTAAATCATCATATTGTAGAAGTGATGTCTAAGACATCAGGAATTTTGATCAAGCTATAAGAAGAAACAGCCATCTCCCTAAAGTCAGTCTTTTGCAGAAACTATCTCAAAAATCCAGTGTCTCTGCACAATCAGCACTAGAGCACGCCATGTCCTTCAGGGGAATGGAAGGAGGTGAAAAATCAAAGAGTACTTCACTCAAACCAAATACAGACAACCATTCTTCCACTCAAAATATGTTTAGCTGCAGAAAATATCATCAACACTATGTTGTTGAGTTATGGTCTTCCAGGTTCACCCACACACACTAATGAAAGTATGGAGACAAGGAAGCCTTTTTTGGTATCAAAGGAAAAGGTTTTGTCTGTGATGTCTGAAGAACAAAAGGATGGGGAAAAGCATGCTTAAAATATTTGGAAAAATAATCAGCTATAAAGCCAGAAGAAAAGAAAACCCAACCTTGAAGCAAGTGGAGATTTAACTTTATTGAAAAAGTGGAAAAACAAGTCCCCAAAGTTAAAAAAAAAAAAATGCAACTTTTGAAGAGGTTCAAGTCATTGCTTTTATGGAACAGAAACTGGGACCAAATGAAATCCATCTAGTAGCAAGATATGTTGCTACATCTATGGTCACAAATTTTAAGAACTTTGAAACCAGAGGTAAGTGAAAGATGATTTATAAAAAGTTGGTATAACTTTAGAAGAAAAATCAATGATAATTTTAGGAATTTTGTTTTTACCCTCACCTCAAGAAGCTGTATTTTCTGCTTCTCTGAAAACAGCCTTGGATTTGAAGTGGCTGTTTATCGATAATAGTTTTGTGTTTTTCAACTGGTCAGTATCCTAAAGAATAAAATGTGTTGCATTTACATAATTTTTATTTGGAGAGATGTTGTTCAGTTTTCCTTTTCCACAGATAAGATTAAATGGGTATATATATATTTGAGACAGAGTCTCACTCTGTCACCCAGGCTGGAGTGCAGTGGCGCCATCTTGGCTCACTGCAACCTCCGCCTCCCAGATTCAAGCAATTCTCCTGCCTCAGCCTCCCAAGTAGCTGGGATTACAGACACCTGCCACCATGCCTAGCTAATTTTTGTATTTTTAGTAGAGATGGGGTTTCACCATATTGGTCAGGCTGGTCTCAAACTCCTGACCTCAGGTGATCCACCTGTCTCGGCCTTCCAAAGTGCTAGGATTACAGGCATGAGCCAACACGCCCTAAATAGGCATAGTTTAAAGCAGAAGATTTAGGTTGGGCATGAGGTGTGAATATGAAATGATGAGATCAGTTTCCTTGTGTGGTACATACAACTGCTGTAAAGGCAATTTCCAAAAAGAAATTACAAGAGGATTTTTTAGGTTCTTTACAAAAGACTTCTTACATCATAGTCAGACCTCATGTATAGGTAATTGATGGCAAAGTAATGATTCAAGTTTTTTGAAGTATATAGTTAAGTTGTTAGCATTATTATAGCATTAAGTTTGTAAGAACAGTGGAATTAAATTTCTTGTTCTGCTCATGTTCTGGCATCTGACAAATTCTTTTTAGCTATAATACTTTTGTTACCTAGTAATAAATGGGCTTGCTGCCCAATATACATAGAGATCAATACCTTGGCCCTAGCTTTTAAGAAAAAATAAATCAGCTTTATTCTGAGTTGACTGGCAAGGAGGTAGTAAGAAATCCATAAATCTGTCTCCCCAAGCTGGGGGCTGAGGGTGGGGATGGAGGCATTATAAGCATAGGGTAATGAGGTGTGATATGATCAGATCTTGCAATATGTTGGAGCTTGGAGGCATGATCTGACTGGATCCTGCCATGGGGTGATGCCATAGCTCAATGTGATTGGATCCTGGATCCTGCCATGTGGTGTTCACTTCTAATTCTGTCCCCACTCTTCTGTCCAAGTACTTCAGTTCCCCCTGTGGTTACACAGGTGATTCATCTGGGCACGCTCAGGTTATGTGACCTTCAACCTGGGGGACCCATGATAACTGAAAAACAACTCACATCTTTATACATAAAAGTTGAACCAGATTGGTTTGATGTGGTTATACTTTAAGTCCATGCTTACAAAGACTCTATTTGCACTCCCTTTCTGTGAATGCTTACATACATGTATTGGAGTGAACCATAAGAAATAGCCATTTTTGTATGTCAAAAACTGTTGAACATTAGCAATTTCATTCAGTTCAATTTAATATATACTAAATTGTATAATTAGCTGAATAGCTGAAAATTTTTTCAAGAATTATATGAGACCTTTAGAGATCACTAGAATCCTACTAGGGCATTGCAACAGTAAAACTAGAAATTATTTCTCTGCCCTAGGATTTCCAGCTTCTTAAAGCAACATAGCTATTCAAGGAAGAAACCAGCACTTAGAGATTCGAGTTCTGCTGGGCTACCTTCTTAACTTCCTTGCTGAAGTGGGATTCCATAGATAGGAAATAGAGACATGAAGAGAACCCAGTTCCTTTCTCAACTAGGTTTTCCTATTTCTTGAGTGAGGTGCACCCAAGATGAAATTCACATACAAAATGTTGTCAGTATTTTGAATGGTCAATATTTTTCCTGAATGCATGTTAAAAAAAATAGCAATGTTTTCTGTTTTAAGGTCCTCATAATGAAAAAGTATCTATTGTTTCCACACTGTTAAGGAAAAAAATATGAATCAAAACAGCCTCCACAAAGCATAAACATCAATTCTTCCTTTATCTGATTCTGTGAACATATCACTGAATTGTTTATTTCCTGTATAATTTCCAGAATGTCTGATTGCACCGAAGACAGTGGGTCAAAACAAAAAACACTGGAAAGTCAAGATGCAGCTTTTAACAAGGTTATTTTAGTTCATTCCAACGTGTTGGAGAGTCAGTCAATTTCTATCAGAGAACTTGCTTTAAGCATTTCTGAAATCAGTATTTGAATCCTGTTTAATAGTGACATTTTAAAAGCAGACATTACCCAATAAATGGTTTCTGTAAAAACAAAATATATTTACTGCCCAAGAGTGGCTGTGACTGTGACTTTGATGATCTCCTTCGGGAACTCTTAATAGGAGTCATCCATGTTCTGTCCAAAGAAATAGGAATAAATCATCAGACTTACGGCAATGGAAGAAACAGATCACTTCCTTTGCCTAGAAGCCCTAATTTGGCCAACTGCAACAAAAGCAAAACTATAAAAAGACAAGCAGACTCCAGAGACTGGAAATCAGCTCCTATTGCCCAAATTGATAAACTCATGCAGAAAAATAAACTAAATTCTCTGGCATGTAATTTAGGCACTCTGGTTGGTAGCCTAAAAAACTGTGAATCTAAAGTAGTCAATAAAAATTTAAATATTGTTTTAAATTTGGTTTTGCCAGATGAATGCCCAAATTGGGATATGGATTCTGGTAAAATAGTAATGAAAATGTTCCGGTCTCCAAGTAATCAGCAAAGTCATTGCATACCTAGAAATAATCTAGGGCTCTCCCCCAAATCAGTTTTTCATCTGAAATTCGTGTGCAAGAAGCTTATTAGAATGCTTTTATGAGAATGCACAACCAACGACTCTCTTACAAATAACCCTCTTTCTGATGAAATGTCAGCAGAATGTCAACTGTTCAACGTACTTCAAAATATAGAGGAAGAAGGATTTGGTTATTGCAGGAAAACAATGAATCAATTTTGGAGGCGGGGCCTGGTGGGAGGTGTTTAGATCATGGGGGAGGATCACTCATGAATAGCTTAGTGTTGTCCTCAGGTTAGCGAGAGAGTTCTCACAAGATCTGTTAAAAGTGTATGGCATCTCCCCCTCTCTCTTGTTCATGCTCTCCCCATGTAAGATGCCTGTTCCCCCTTTGCCTTCCATCAAGATTGTAAGCATTCTGAAGCCCTCCCCAGAAGCAGATGCTGACACCATTCTTGTACTGTCTGCTGAAACATAAGCCAACCAAAACTCTTTTCTTTGTAAATTAATCAGCCTCAGGTATTTCTTTACAGCAATGCAAAAATGACCTAATACAAGAACTTTTGGAAAATCTGGAGGAAATCAATCAAGAATACATGATTAGTTTTATTTCCCATAGTTTCGTAAAATCCTTAATGGAAAAACAGTCACACCATGTCCAGCAACCTCTAAGATGTCCATCCTTTGCATTCTTTGCATATAGGAAAAGGAGACTTTCTAATTTCCCAAAAGCAAAAAGTCCAGAATTAAAAGAATCAAGATAGGGAAAAGGCTCTATAAGTTTCATGAGTTATGACAGCAAGCCTTTGAAGGCGGCATTGGATACTCTCAGAGCTATCTGTTCCAAAATAGAAGCCCCATTTGGTAAGCAACTTCCAAGAAAACCCTCTTGTCTACCTCCTCTTTGGAGACCAGGAAAAAAGCAATAAATGTAGCAGCCATTCATAGCATGCAACATCTAGGAGGCATGAACACAGGAGTTTACTCTGCCACATTTTTGGAGGAAATAATTGTAGGCATTTTTCTTAATCTCTATGCTTCATTTTGGGGAAAAATATAAGTATCACTGAGGCCCAGTTCAATGAGGTGAGTATATTAGGTGTTTACTCCATGGTAAGAGAGTTTAATAATGCTTAAGTCACTGTTTTATAGGGTGTTGAAGAAATGATGTTTCCAACTAGTCTACAGCCTGGCCAACATGGTGAAACCCCATCTCTACTAAAAATACAAAAATTGGCTGAGCATGGTGGTGTGTGCCTGTAGTCCCATCTACTCGGGAGGCTGAGGCAGGAGAATCGCTTGAACCTGGGAGGTGGAGGTTGCAGTGAGCTGAGATCGTGCCACTCACTGCACTCTAACCAGGGTGACAGAGTAAGCCTTGGTCTCAAAAAAAAAAAAAAAAAAAAAAAAAAACTGCTCGTAAGATTGTTGACTCAGTTTATAACGATGCTTTATGGGAATATAAATTGCAAGTGACTTGTGGTAATCATGTGGCACACACTATCATCCCAGTAGCAGAGCAGATAACTAATGGCATATTGATAGAGATTTTAGACTAGCAACTCCCATTGTGTTTTGTAGAAAGGTTCATGCCTAATTCATATTACTCTCCCAAAGCTGAAAATATACTGCAGAAATTTCAGAATAACCTGAAATAACTTAATTACCAAGTTCAACATTCAACATGCTACATTACCATGTTATCACACTCATTTTAGAAGATGTCATCAGGAGGCTATTATCTCCACTCATTTCTCTATCCAGCAAGACTTCATGCTTGGGAAGGAACTATTTAATGACTTCAGATTTTAATGAGAAATCCACCTGTATAATAAATAAATTTATGTTAGCCATTTTCAAAGCATAAGGTTTGGCTTACTAAATATGATCGTCAGTATCTATGTATAGAAAAAAACTTCCAAAATATAGTGGAATCTGTTTATGATAATATTTTGCAGATGTTTGGCTCTCTTGTGTCAATACAGAAAAGTTACAGTAGGCCAAAGCCAAATTATGGTTGACCGGACAGCCAGTCTTACTAGTCAAGATTATTGAAAATCATTCAATCCTTTTTGTGTGGAGAGGGCTTACCTTGTCCAAAGGCTCCATTGGATGAAATATCCAATTTGGTTAAAGAGGCTCTCAGTGAAGTCACAGAGTCACGCAGACCCCAGAAGACCCCATCACCACTGGCTATAGGTTTTCACCCTCACACATTTGTAGGAAAACTTGTTGTAAGGCTTTTATCAAAGGTCTTCAACCTGAGCTATAACACTGAGCATGAACTGGATAAAATGATCCAAAAATAGTAAATTCAATAAATAACAATTTCAACAAAGCTAAAATTTGCATCTTTTGTGATTACCAAGAGCAATCCTCTCCCACTGTAGATACAGACACTGTGGATGAACCTATCAATTCAGCTTATAAGAATGTTCTGAAACAGCATGGGCTGGCCCTTGAGGTTGATAATAAAGAACTCAAAGACAGCGATATTTTTGCATAAGATGTTACCAAAAATACAGTGACATTTTTGCAGAAGATATTACCAAAAAGACAGTAATATTTTTGCAGAAGATATTACCAATTTAATTGTGGCAGCTATTTGTGTTTATCTTTTTCGTCAACTGTTTTCTGGGGATTTGTCAGCTTCCTATGCTACTTTAGCAACAGAGAATATTATTCAGAACATCTTTAGTGCCATTAGTAAATCTACGAAGTCAAGGCAGCATTTATCTCTGTATAACACCTTACTGCCATACACATTTTTAGAAGACATAATCAAAGCACTGTTATCCAGAATATTTTCTTCTGCATGTAGCTTGCTTCCATGCAGTGATATTCCAGATCAGGAATAAATTTCAATGAAATCTCCAAAACTAATTAGTGATACTAAGATGAAAATTTTCCAACATGGAATTAGAGTTTCAAAAGATGGAGAAGAAACCAACTCTGTTTATTCAGAGGATGATGCTCAGCATCTCATTGATTCAGTATTTAGAAATATTTTGTAAAACTCTGGGTCTCAGGAAGCAGCTGAACATGATATCACAAGCAGTAACAATGTTTCTATTGATAGAATGGCAGATTTTATCATTAGAAATATCTGTCAACATCTTTATCCATTTGTATATGGAAATTTATTACTTCCTTCATAATATATATATTTTGATGAGGCAAGAAGGCAACAGTTTTTCTACTGGTGTTTACTTCTCAGAATTCTTGGAAGACATGATCTCTGGAGTTTTAAGCAAAATGTTCCATAGAGTCTTAGGCATTGTGCAAACAAAATAAGTAAGAGATTCAGAAAAAGAACTTTTGGAGACAGCTGAAGTAATAATATATTTGATAACAGAAGAATTTTCAAAAGTCCAGGTTAGCATCCTAGAAAATACTAAGGAACAATTGTGTTTGCCCCCAGTAGATATGTAACTGTCAAAATTTCTGATGTGGTAAATAACAAAATTTTACAAGGATATGAACAGGAACAACTAACTGCCTGATAAAGATTTTCTCAGTGACACAAAGACATTGGCTGAGAGGGTAACTAAAATTATCCTGGCTGAAGTTTCTGATTTCCAAATTCATCCAGATGTCATACCAAAACTGCCTTTTAAATCATATTCAAGGCTGGGTGCCGTGGCTCACGCCTGCAATCCTAGCACTTTGGGAGGCCAAGGTGGGTGGATGGCTTGAGGCCAGGAGTTCGAGACCAGCCTTGGCAACATGGCGAAAGACCTGTCTCTACTAAAAATACAAAAATTAACCGGACGTGGTGGTGCATATCTGTGGTCCCAGCTAGTCTGGGAGGCTGAGGTGGGAGGATTGCTTGAGTCCAGAAGGCAGAGGCTGTGGTGAGTCGAGAAGGCACCACTGCACTCCAGCCAGGGTGACAGGAGACTCTGTCTTAAAAAAAAAAAAAAAAAAATCATATTCAAAACTCAATGCTGATGATTTGGCAAAGAGAGTTCACTATGATATTAGTAAATAAATATTCTGAAGATAGATGTGTACAACATATACCACTGTATTATCATGTACACATTCAGAAAAAATAGTCACTCAAGTTTTATCTCAGATAAGTTTATTGGACTTCAGTACAGAAGACCCAGGACTGTCATGATGAGACTTCAGTAAGTCATGAGACTGATGAAATCATGTCAATAATTTCTAAACACACAATATGCTTTATTAAATATGGAAATGAAAAACAAAATGTGATTTCAGAAAATGATGCTCAGGCTATGGTTGATGCCATTTATAGTGATATTTCTCATTCAAATCTATACCAGTCTCTTACAAAAGATAAAAACACATAAGTAATATACCTGTTACAAAAATAGCAAGTTATATAATAAAAGAAATATTTAACCATCATATTCAGTCATTTTTATCTGGAGATAAAACTTTTTCTTTATACTGTTGATCAAACTCATAATCAAAGAGCAAGAGATCCTAAACAAAGAGACTTGTCCTTCATTGTGAATTCAGCTGTCTTTTCGGAGGAAGTAATTTCTGGGCTTTTATGCAAAATCTTTTATGTATTCTCACATAATATCTGGTGGCCAGAATCCACATAAAGCAAAAGCCAACATTACTGATATTGTAACAACATTAGTAAAATCAACTGTGCTGAAGTTCACCATATCACGAATTTTATGTACAGACAAGTAGGATGAAACTCTGTATTTTTCAGAAGAATATAAAGAAACAGCCCAAAAAATGTCATCAACCTAATTTATGAAAAATATTCAATGATAATGTCTCTGATTCATATATATAGGGCTATACAAAATGATGTCATTGGTTTTGGATGAAAAACGTATTGCTTGCTATAAGAATAAATTTATGATTATCAGGTAGAGTCGTTAGTTTCAGGAAAATTATTAATGTCTTCTTACTGCACTCTCCAAGATAAGACTATCATCAGAAACGTACTCAACATCATCAATGATGATAACCATCTCTTGCCTTCATGCATCTCTGTTTTGCTTCATTCTCTTTTAGAAGACATGATTTACGTGCTTCCAGCATGTATATTCCCTTTATCTGAGAGAAACTGGACTAAAAGAGGGAGAGGTGCCGCCAAAGTATGAGTTTGTTGATGCAGTTTCAGAACTGACTGGTGAAATTAGAAATTTCTGAACGTGAGATTAGACTTGTCCTTGCAGAGGAGCACACAGAAAGCATGTAATTAGGGGCAATTGAGAACTTCTTTGATTTCATATATAACAACATTATGAAAAAAAAATAAATTCCAAGCTGAAGCATAGAACAATACATGCAAAAAGAAGGCTCATTCCTTGGGAGAATAGCTGGTTTTATTATGAAGGAAATTATAGATCACCATGTGCAGACATTTTTATGTGATAAAGAAGCATCTTCCAGCGACTCACATGAAAATGACCATGTCACTGAATTCTTGAATCCTGCTAATGAAAAAGCACTGTCCCTACCACAGTCTTCTGTGTATTCTGCTACATTTCTGGAAGACGTTATAATTGACCTTGTTCGCAAGTTTTATACTCTCCAAAGTATTTCTGAAAATGCTAAGGACAAAGAAATATCGGGATAAAACCTCGTGGGCATGCTATAAATTTTACAAATGACCCGATTGGGAGAATTTAGGAAAAGTGAAATTAAAATTCTAATAAATGCTGAAGAAATGTTTTTTTTCCACCAATGGATAAAGAGACAGTTGATAAAGTGTCTGATTCTGTGTATGATGAAGTCGTAGAAATATATGGATCTAACAATATTGGGAAAAAAGACAGAAGTAACATTGTTATAGAGTTTATTGCTACTTTAGCCAAAAAGGTGATCTCTGCTTTCAAAATTCAACTGTTTTATTCAGGAGACTGGTCTTCCACCTTCTTTTCATTTGTAGATGTGGATAACATTATCCAAAGAATTCAACGCCTGCCATATAAAACCTTTAAAAAGATAAATAGAAGTTTAAAGGGGAACTCTATTAGTTCATTCTCACACTGTTATAAAGAAGTATGTGAAACTGGGTGATTTATGAAGAAAAGAGGTTTAATTGGCCCATGGTTCTGCAGGCTGTGAAGGAAGCATTGTGCCAGCATATGCTTCTGGGGAGGCCTCAGGGAGCTTTTATTCATTCCTTCAGGCGGAAGGCAAAGCAGGAGCAGGCATCTTATATGGCAGGAGCAGGAGCAAAGGGGCTAGGAGGAGGGAGGTGCTTCACACTTTTAAACAACCAGATCTCACGAGAACTCTATCACGAGAACAGCACCAAAGGGTTGGTGCTAAACCAATCATGAGAACTCTGCCCCTATGATCCAAAGAATTCAAAGATGATCCAATTCCAAAGATGGGGCCCACCGGGTCCCATCTCCAACACTGGGGATTACAATTCGACATGAAATTTGGGCAGGGACACATATCCAAACCATATCAGGAATCCAATTTGTTCAGCCATCTACATCAGGCCTGAAAAAAAAAAAAAAAAAGGACACTTTGGAAATAGGTAGATAAGTATTTAATTAAAAGGAAGGTTTCAAAAAGAAGGAGACATCAATGAAAAAAGGCACCATTCATGAGCCAATATGTACCACTATAACTAGCATTATGAGCAGCAAAGTAACTACCCTAGCATTAGGTTAGCTGGAGGTGTGGTCGATAAAAAGAAAGAGGAGTAAAAGAAAGGGGGAAGTTCAATTAGAGAAGATAGTAGAAAGGTATCAAAAGTTATTTCAACAACTTTTCCAGATTTGATTATAGCACATACAAAGGATGAAATCAAGAAGAAAGACAATTCAGCTAGAAAAAGAGCTAGATAAGAAGGTATACCAACATTTTTCACCAGGTACCAATAACACAAAACACAAGAACATTGGACTGGAACTAGATATTAAAATAGATGATAAGAAGGAAGAGTGATAAAAAAAAGAGAAAGTTCATTAGAAAAAGGGAACGTACCTCTTAAATTACCATCTCTGAAAATCAAGGTGAAAAATAGACCCAAGAGAAGAGAGATTCTCCAGCTTAAAGAGTTACGGATAAGCAAATCTTGCATTCTGAACATGTCCAAAATGTCACTGACAGCGTTTACAGAGATATTTAGAAATATCTTCTTTTTAAGGACAAATAGGTGATTCAGAATCCCAAAGACCCTAGAAGATGATGCAGCAGATGTAACTCAGGTGGATGGTAAGGATTCTGCACAGCCTGCTTCAACAAATTCAGCTAACCAAAATGTTCGTGCAACTGAGGAAGAGAATGATAAAAGTAAAGATAAAGAAATTAAAAGTAAACCTAGTAAACCAGACAGTTCTCAAAACCCACCAGAAAATAACCCTGGGATATTGTCAGCCAAATTTTTAGAAGAAGTTATCTCTGAAATAGTTAACAAATTGATTTTTCTTCCTCACCGGACACAGATGATGCATGTTGAAATGTAACCAGTGATGTAAATCAAGATGAGCTCTATGAGGCAGCTATGAAACCGATTGATTCTGTGTTAAAGGAGTTTTCAGATGCGCAAATTAAAGTGTTAAACCCAGATCAGGGAAATCCTCCCTTCCTATCTGCAGATAAAGTTACATCAGTTCATAAAGTACCTCTCAGGCAGAAAGAACCATCTGTGGATAAAGCACCACCCAAGATAAAAAATGATAATTCTAGATAAAACACCATCCATGCATAGAATGCCACCTGCAACTAAAACACCTCCTTCAGATGAGGTACTTTTAATGGCTAACACACAACCAATTGATAAAATACTGGTCAATATGATTATTTGCTCGTCTGTATGCAATATTTTGCAGGAATACAGAAGGCAGGACTCCATTTGTAAGGACATAACAGTAACAGTGAAAATTTAGCACAAGGCTAGTTAATGCAGTAATATGAGAAGTTTCTCAGCATCAGCTAACCTTGTTACTTTGTGGTGAGGTTCCAGCTTCAGTATGTTTGCCTCTAGAATCTAGAGAGTTCATTTAAAAGGTCGAAAAGGTGTCCCAAACAGCCTGCAAAGAATGTCAGGCATCATGGCCATGTACCACAATGCTGCCTTGTGAATTTTTAGAGTATAATTTCTTATCTTCTATCAAAAATCTCCTCGACAGTAGCCAACACTACAACAGAAATATCTGAGGATAATTTGTATACAGAACTGGATTACCTTCAAATGAAGTAAGTTCAATTATGAGAGCAGTCTCCAAAGATGAATATATGATTGATTATAGAGGATGTACAATCCTTACATCCTAATGATGATGAAATTATTCAATTAGTGGTTCAGACTATTTAAAATAATCTCCTGCCACAATTTGGATTTCATGAAAGCATAAAAAATTGTGTCACCAGTGGCTGCAGAATACTTTCAGAAATCAGTTTAGTTGTACAGAAAGTGGCTGGCAATCAGCTGCTGACCTATTTTTCTGGAGAGCTAACTTCATATAAGTGTACAGAAGTTGACAGGGTTGTTGAAAATATGCTTAAACATGTTGTCTAAACCACAGGAGTCCCCATAGTCGGCCATCACATGCTTACAAACTGCCTTTTAACATAATAGAAGACATTGCCGTACATTTTTTTACCAAAGCTTTTATCTATGTTTCCAAAGTGGATAAAAAACAAAAAACAAGTCTCTGAATGCTGAAATGCAAAAACTAACCTCAAAAATCATACATTAACTTCAAAAATATGTGTCTAAAAGTCAGATTAGTCATACCACAGGCTAAAGAGTCACCCACCCTGTCTTTAGCAGACACTTGAACTATTGAAAAAGTAGTTATTCTGCTTATAACAGTGTTTTAAAACGCCCTGGGTCATATTTCAGTATAGAAAGATTTAATGGGTAAGAACAATGTCCTTGCTGGGCGCGGTGGCCCACACCTGTAATCCCAGCACTTTGGGAGGCCAAGGCCGGTGAATCGCTTGAGGCCAGGAGTTCAAAACCAGCCTAGCCAATATGGCGAAAGCTCATCACTTCTACAAATACAAAAATTAGCTGTGCATGGTGGCGCACGCCTGTAGTCCCAGCTACCCAGGAGACTGAGGCAAGAGAATCACTTGAACCCAAGTGGTGGAGGTTGCAGTGAGCCAAGATAGTGCCACTGCACTCCTGCCTGGGTGACAGAGCAAGTCTCTGGTCTCAAAAAAAAAAAAAGAAAAATTCTCGATTTTTAATGGTAAAGGAAACTTCCCATTTTACCCTCAAGTGGAGGAAGAAGCATCATATTCAGAATTAGTTCTGGAAACTGTCAAAATTCTCGAAAACATGGTTAAGATTATTGATGTCCTTAAGTCAAAGAAAAAGTCTTCACCCAGAAAAGATGCTGTGTTTAATGCCATGATTTTAGAAGAATGTTGACCTTGTTCCTGGTTAGACTACTTAAGTTGCCAAGAGCCTCAAGCAAAGATGCTAAAACTTATCAAAGCCTGAGTTAAATAAAATCGCATCTCAATTAAGAAAATCCATGACATGTGAAATTTCCAGAGAAAACATTAGTGTTATAGCTGCTAATCCTGAAGAATGCTTTTTTAAGTCCAGAAAGTACAGAAATTATTTCTCAGGTTATTGATTCTGCTTATAATCATGTACTACAATAATTTGGAACACAGAAACAACTTTATTATAATATTAAACGTACAAACAACTTCTTCCCTTATAAGGTGGCTTCTTTGATTATTAGTAAAGTTTTAAATTGTCCAGTAGAAACAATTCACTCAAAAGATTCATGTGCTGATCTCTTTAGTGATCTGGACATTGGTCGAATTGTTGAAAAGGTATGTGAGGGCCGGGCGCGGTGGCTCATGCCTGTAATCCCAGCATTTTGGGAGGCCGAGGCGGGCGGATCACGAGGTCAAGAGATCGAGACCTTCCTGGCTAACACTGTGAAACCCCGTCTCTACTAAAAATACAAAAAATTAGCCGGGCATGGTGGCGAGCACCCGTGGTCCCAGTTACTCGGGAGGCTGAGACAGAAGAATGGCATGAACCCGGGAGGTGGAGCTTGCAGTGAGCCGAGATCGGGCCACTGCACTCCAGCCTGGGAGACAGAGCGAGATTCCATCTCAAAAAGAAAAAAAAAAAAAAAAAAGAAAAGAAAAAAGAAAAGGTGTGTGAGCATGCTGTTAAAATACAGCCTGACGGCCGGGCGCCGTGGCTCACGCCTGTAATCCCAGCACTTTGGGAGGCCGAGGCGGGCGGATCACGAGGTCAGGAGATCGAGACCATCCTGGCTAACACGGTGAAACCCCGTCTCTACTAAAAATACAAAAAAAAAAAAAAAATTAGCCGGGCGCGGTGGTGGGTGCCTGTAGTCCCAGGTACTCGGGAGGCTGAGGCAGGAGAATGGCGTGAACCCGGGAGGCGGAGCTTGCAGTGAGCCGAGATCGCACCACTGCACTCCAGCCTGGGCGACAGAGCGAGACTCCGTCTCAAAAAATAAATAAATAAATAAATAAATAAATAAATAAATAAATAAATAAAAATAATAATAATACAGCCTGAGCTACAGAAAAAAAAAAGTTAAATTAAGATTTAACTGAAGAGAAACATCTAATTAAAATGATGCTTCACTGTAGGAAACAACCAATCAATATCGATCCACATATTGTTGCGGAACACCTAGGAGTTATTTCTATAAAAACGCAGCCTACTGAGAAAATGCAGATGGAGTGTTTAGCTAGAACTAGACACAGCATAGAAGCACTGAGAAGAGCATCAATAAGTGGGAGGAGTCACTTAGACTCCTCTGCTGCAGAAAGGAGGAAGAAGGACAAACTTATTGGATAAGACAGGATGACTGAATGTGCAACTGTTAGAAGTAAGTGCATAAGGCAGTGTTGAAAAGAAGCGAGTGGCTAGTGAGACCTTGTTGTCCTTCTGTGACTTTCTTCCTCAGGTAGGTCTACTGAATGCATTTGTCAAATATGGTCAATTTGCTCCTGCTCAGCTCAGTAGAATTGGATGCTCTTGATTCATCCAGTACAATCCTCTGCTTTCCTGGCACTTACCCCATCAGCCCTGTGGCTCAGTGTAAAGGTGTCAAGCTAGTTTTTAGTGAACTGTCATTTCTTGAAGAAAGGGAACAGGGATATACCCTCGACAGCAAAGCAGAGTGACTGGAATTATAGTCCTCATTTATCAACTCAGAAGAAATGCAGTCTTTTACAATTCCCATAGTTCTTTTTTTATGGGTATGCATTATTATTGTACTATACAGGTGCACAAGGGCCAGTTAGAGCATCAGCTCAACCAACTCTACTGGTCATTTGTATCCTCAAACTTAAGGCTCCACAGTAGTATTGTTTTTACTTAGCAACATTTATCAACAAACATTAGACTGCAAGCTATTTAGATATCATTCTTCTTATTTCACTTTTACTGTGTAGGAGTTTGTCTGGAGATGGAGCTATAGTGATCCAACCCACGTTCTCATTTAATACCAAAGCCCCTTGGTATAAATGAGCCTCTTGCACTGATGGTGAGCTTTCACACTAGGGATATAGCTTGTGGCTTAAAAACTGCCTAGGAGCATGTTTTCCTTAGCATTATTTTCCAACCAATTGAATTAAGTCTCAGAGCCAGTAAATACATTGATGGGTACTTATTTTTAGTCCCAAATACTGAGATTGTAATGGGCTGGGACATTAATGTAATCTCCTTGGTCTTTAGCTTCTTGGACCAGATGACGGTCCTTTCCAGCTCAAAAATATCCTTTTCTCTCTGGGTTTTCAAAATTAGATTAGCATTTACGTGGTAGACTTCATTTATATATGAGTAGTTCCTTGGGCACATGACCTGTGTAACTAAACTGTAAAACATTACCCCCAAGTCAATGATGAATCATTTGCAGACATATCTGTCACAGTTCTTATTCTTGGTTGCCTGCTCTCTTCACTTTCATCCTTTATCAGCACTTTAACCATCTCTTTATAGCCCAGAGAAAATTGGAAGATAATATTTAATCCAAAACAACTATCCCTCCTACTCTAAATGGGAGCAAAAGCTGTCTTAGGAAAGTTAGACATAGGCAGCCCAGCCAAGACAGACATTGTGCAATGATCGGGATAGCAAGACCATCCATCCCCAGCATAGGGCTGGGAATTGTAGAAAGAACAATAAGTGAGTTTAGGAAACTCAGACAACTCCTAGACTACTCCTCAGTCAGGAAATCCACTCGCAGGGCTTCATTTGCTATTTTAAGATATCAAAACATTGCAACACAGAAAATACATTATTTATTTATTTATTTATTTGATGAAGTCTCACTCTGTCGCTAGGCTGGAGTGCAGTGGCATGATCTCAGCTCACTGCAGCCTCCACCTCTCAGGTTCAAGCGATTCTCCTGCCTTAGCCTCCCAAGTAGCTGGGACTACAGGCACGTGCCACCATGCCCAGCTAATTTTTGTATTTTTGGTAGAGACGGGGTTTCACCATGTTGGCCAGGATGGTCTCGATATCTTGACCTCGTAATCCGCCCACCTTGGCCTCCCAAAGTGCTGGGATTACAGGCATGAGCCACCGCGTCCAGCCTAAATACATGAATATTAAAGGCCCATACAGTGAAAAATTCCAAAATCATATAGAACAATTTTTTATTTTTCGAACCATTGTTCCCCTCCACCAGACTCATAATCAAAATTGATTGTTTACATTTCTTACAGAAGTTCCTCTTTTATTTTCTTTTTCACAAAAGGCATTCCTTTAGGGCAACAATTATCTAAAAATCTGGTTCACAGTGTTATAAAGAGATGTTGAGATCTAGGATTGGTAACTCAAATTAATGTAAAGGCTCTGTGGCATCATCAAAGGCTACAGAAATGGGAAAAGTCACTTATTTAATTATAACTCTCTTCTCCTTGAACTGCTTTAACATTGCAAAATGGAAAGTGACATTTGACTAGGGAGGTGAGGAGGAATGAGGATTTATTCTTTGAAGCTTTTTTTTTTTTTTTTTTTTTGGAAAATATATTCAAAGAATTAGGGGCAGAGGCAAACATCCAAAGGCCTTCACAATTTTGACTATTATACATCATTTAAAAAATCCAAGTTAGCCAATACCTTGTCTTTTTTCATGAAAATATATATATATATTTATATTGCTCTGTGATTAGTTCCCTATTAAGAAGTTTAGAAAAATATGTTATCAAGGTCCAGAGACAAAGCAAGACGGTGGAATAGAAGGCTCCACCAATCATCCCCCAACAAGGACACCAATTTTAAACTATCTACACAAGAAAAACACCTTCATAAGAACTAAAGATCAGATGAGCACTCACAGTACCTGGTTTTAACTTCATATCACTGAAAGAAGCACTGCAGAAGTAGGAAAAATAGTCTTGAATTGCCGTGTCTCCCCACTTCCACAGTGGTAGTGTGGTGCTGAGAGCATCTCTGGTTGCTGGCAGAAAGACAGCACAGCAATTCTGAAGCATTGAACTCAGTGCTGTCCTGTTAGAGCAGAAAGGAAAACCAGACCAAATTCAGCTGATTCCTGCCCAGGGAGGGAGCATTTAAACCAGCCCTAGGCAGAGGCGTATCACCAATCACAGCAGTTGAAACTTGAGTTCCAGCAAACCTTGTTATCATGGGCTGAAATGCCCTTCGGGCCTTAAAAAACTTGAAAGATAGGCCAGGCCACAAGGACTGCAACTTTTGTGCGATTCCTAGTACTGAACTGGGCCCAGAGACAGTAGACAGGAGTCCCAGTGCTGAACTGGGCCCAGAGACAGTAGACAGGGGGACATGTGACCTACCTACTGAGACACTTGCTGGGGCAGTTAAGGGAGTGCTGCCACCACCTCACCTCTAACCCCAGGCTGCATGCACAGCTCACAGCTCTACAAGAGACCTTTTCCTACCACTTGAGGAGAGAAGGAAGAGTGGGGATGACTTTGTTTTGCCTCTTGGATACCAGCCAGCCTTAGGGCACTGGTCAGAGTTGCCAGGCCCTTTTTCCAGGCTCTAGCTCCTGGATGACAACATTTCTAGACTTATCCTGGGCCAGAAGGGAACCTGCTACCTTGAAGGGAAGGACCCAGTCCTAGAAAGATTTGTCACCTGCTAACTGAAGGGCCCTTGGGCCCTGAATAACCAGCAGCAATACCCAGAAACTATGTTGAGGGTCTTGGGTGACCCTCTGAGATTTGCTGGCTTCAGGTGAGACTGTGCATATATATTTTCAGCTATGGTGGCTATGGTGGCTATGGAGAGCTAAGGCTCTCCTTCTGCTTGAGAAAAGCACAGGTAAAAGTAAAGGGAACTTTGTCTTGCACCTTAGGTACTGGCACAGCCATAGGGGGTGATGCACCAAGCAGGCTCTTGGGGTGCCCAATTCCAAAACTTGGTTCTTAGATGGCATTTCTGGACATGCCATGGGCCAGAGGGGAGCCTATTTCCCTGAAGGGTGAGTTCCAGGCCAGGCAGCATTCATGATAGGCTGACTCAAGGGCCCTCGGACCTTAAGGGAACATTGGCAGTCTGGCAGTACTCCCCAGGGACCTGTGGTGGCAGTGGCCATGGGGTGAGGTTCCTCTGCCTTTGGAAAGGGGAGGGAAGAGTGGGAAGGACTGTGTCTTGTGGTTTGAGTGCCAGCTCAGTCACAGTACAGTAGAACGCCAGGTAGACTTCTAAAGTTTTTGACTCTATGTGAGAAACAAACTCACCCATCCAAACCCAAAGAATGGACTCAGAGACCCAGAGAACAGCAAAAGTAAGACTTTCAATGATGGTCTTCCAATATCGGGTGTCTTAAAGCATTCAAAAAAATTAAAATAACATCAACCATCTTCTCTGACCACAGTGTAATAAAACTAGAAATTAATAACATGAGGAATTTTAGAAACTGTGCAAACACATGGAAATTAAACAATATGCTCCTGAATGACCAGTGGGTCAATGAAAAAATCAAGAAAGAAATTTAAAAAATTATTGAAACAAATGATAATGGAAACATAACATACCAAAACCTATGGGATACAATGAAAGTAGTAGTAAGAGAGCAGTTTATAGCTATAAAAGCCTACATCAAAAAAGAGAGAAAACTTCAAATAAATAATCTAATGTTAAGAACTAGAAAAGCAAGAACCCAAACTGAACCCAAAATTAGTAGAAGAAAAGAAATACTAAAGATCAGAGCAGGAATAAGTTAATTTGAAATGAAGAAAACAATACAAAAGATCAATAAAAAAGAAAGGTCAGTTTTTTGAAAAGATAAACAAAATTGGCAAACCTTTAGCCAGACTAGCTAAGAAAAAAACAGGGATTAAAAATAAATAAAATCAGAGATGAAAGAGGAGACATTACAACTGATACTGCAGAAACCCAAAGGATCATTAGTGGATAGTAAGAGTAACTGTAGGCCAATAAATTGGAAAACCTAGAAGAAATGGATAAATTCCTAAACATATATAACATTCCAAGATTGAGCCAAGGGGAAATCTAAAACCCAAACAGATCAATAACAAGTAATAAGATTGAAGCCATAATAAAAAATATTCCAGTAAAGAAAAGCCCAGGACCCGATGGTTTTACTAATGAATTCTACCAAACATTTCAAGAACTAATACCAGTCCTCCTCAAACTATTCCAAAAAATAGAGGAGGAGGAACTACTTCCAAACTCACTCTATGAGGACCATACTTCCCTGATACCAAAATCAGAGAAAGATACTCAAAAAAGAAAACCATAGGCCAGTATCTCTGATGATTATTAATACAAAAATCCTCAACAAAATACTAGCAAAACAAATTCAACAATACGTTAAAAAGATCATTCATCATGACCAAGTGGGATTTATCCCAGGGATGTAAGGATGGTTCAATATATGTAAATCAATCAGTGTGATATATCACATCAACAGAATGAAGGACAGAAATTATTAGATCACTTCAATTGATGCTGAAAAAGCATTTGATAAAATTCAACATCCCTTCATGATAAAAACCCTCAAAAATTGGGTATAGAAGGAACATATCTCAAGTTATAAAAGCCATATATGACAGACTCACAGTTAGTATCACAGTAAACGAGGAAAAATTGGAAGCCTTTCCTCTAAGATCTGGAACACAACAAGAATGCCCACTTTCTCCACTGTTACTTGACGTAGTACTGGAAGTGCTAGCCAGAGTAATTGGACAAGAGAAAGAAATAAAGTGCATCCAAATTGGAATAAAAGAAGTCAAATTATCCTTGTTTGCAGATAATATGATCTTATATTTGGAAAAATCTAAAGATTCCACACAAAAAAAAAACCTATTAGAACACATAAACAAATTCAGTAAGTCTCAGGACACAAAATCAACATACAAAAATCAGTAGCATTTCCATATGCCAACAATAAACAATCTGAAAAAGAAATCAAGAAATTAATCCCATCTACAATAGCCACAAATAAAATTAAATACCTAGGAAAAATTAAATACCTTCTTAACCAAAGAAGTGAAAGACCTCTATAATGAAAACTATAAAACACTGATTAAAGAAATTGAAATGGACAGCAAGAAATTGGAAGATATTCCATGTTCATGAATTGGAAGAATTAATATTGTTAAAATGTCCATACTACCCAAAGCAATGTACAGATTTGATGCAATCTCTATTAAAATACCAATGATATTCTTCAGAGAAATAGATAAAACAATCCTAAAGTGTATATAGAATAACAAGAGGCCCAGAATAGCCAAGGCTATCCTAAGCAAAAAGAATAAAACTGGAAGAATCATATTACCTGACTTCAAATTATATTACAGAGCTATAGTAACCAAAACAGTATGGCACTGGCATAAAAACACACACATAGACCAATGGAACAGAATACAGAACCCGGAAACAAATACACAAACCTACAGTGAACTCATTTTCAACAAAGGTGCCAAGAACATACACTGGGGAAAAGATAGTCTCTTCAATAAATGGTGCTGGGAAAATTGGATATCCATATGCAGAAGAATGAAACTAGACCCCTATCTCTCACCATATACAAAAATAAAATCAAAATGGATTAAATACTTAAATCTAAGGCCTCAGATCATAAAACTACTACAAGAAAACTTTGGGGGAAAATCTCTAGGACATCAGTCTGAGCAGAAATGTACTGAGTAATACCCCACAAGCACAGGCAACCAAAAGAAAACTGGACAAATGGGATCACATTAAGTTAAAAAGCTTCTGCACAGCAAAGGATACAATCAAAAAGTGATGAGACAACTCATAGAATGGGAGAAAATATTTGCAAAACACCCATATGACAAGGGATTAATAACCAGAATATGCAAAGACCTCAAACAATTCTATAGGAAAAAAACCTAATCATCTGATCAAAAAAATGGGCAAAAGATCTGAACAGATCTTTCTCAAAAGAAAACATACACAAATAGCAAACAGGCATATGAGAAGGTCCTCCACATCACTAATCATCAGAGAAGTGCAAATCAAAACTACAAGATATCATCTCACTCCAGTTAAAATGACTTATATCCAAAAGACAGGCATCCAAGGATGTGGAGAAAAGGGAACCCTCATACACTGTTGGTGGGAATGTAAGTTAGTACAATCACTATGGAGAACAGTTTGGTGGTTCCTCAAAACACTAAAAATGGAGCTACCATATGACCCAGTAACCTCACTATATGCAAAAGAAAGGAAATCAGTATATCAAAGAGATGATATCTGCACTCTCTTGTCGATTGTGGCATTATTCACAAGAGCCAAGATTTGGAAGCACCCTAAATGTCCATCAACAGATGAATGGATAAAGAATATGTGGTTCACCCATTAGAAAATGGGCAAAGGACATGAACAGGCACTTCTCAAAAGAAGACATAAAAGCAGCCAACAAGCATATGAAAAAATGCTCAGCATCACTTATCATTAGAGAAATGTAAATGAAAACCACAATGAGATACCATCCCACACCAGTCAGAATGGCTATTATTGAAAAGTCAAAAAATAACAGATGCTGGCAAGGTTGTAGAGAAAAAGGAACACTTATACACTGCCGGTGGGAATGTAGATTAGTTCAGCCAGTGTGAAAAGCAGTTTGACAATTTCTGAAAGAACTTAAAACAGAACTACCATTTGACCCAGCAATCACATGATTGGGTATATACCCAAAGGAATATAAATTGTTCTACCATAAAGACACATGCAGACATATGTCCATCGCAGCACTATTCAAAATAACAAAGACATGGAATCAGCCTAAATGCCCATCAATGGTAGACTGGATGAAAAAAAAAGTGTGGTACGTATACACTGTGGAATACTATGCAGCCATAAGGAAGAATAAAATTGTGTCCTTTGCAGCAACAAAGATGTAGTTGGAGGCTATTATCCTAAGCGAATTAATGCGAGAAAAGAAAACCGAATACCACATGTTCTCACTTATAAGTGGGAGCAAAACACTGAGTACACACAGACACAAAGAAGAGAACAATAGACACCAGGGCCTACTCGAGGGTGGAGGGTGAGAGGAGGATGAGGATCAAAAAACTAACCACTGGGTACTGTGCTTATTACCTGAGTCATGAAAGAATCTGTACACCACACCCATGACACACACAATTTACCTATGTAACAAACCTGCACATGTACCCACCTGAATCTAAAGTAAAAGTTAGAATGTAAAAAAAAAGAAAAGAAAATTAATTTTTTTTTTTTTTTGAGACAGAGTCTTGCTCTGTCACCCAGGCTGTAGTGCAGTGGTGTGACCTCAGCTCACTGCAACCTCTGCCTCCTGGGTTCAAGTGATTCTCCTGCCTCAGCCTCCCAAGCAGCCAGGACCACAGGCACGTGCCACCACACTTGACTAATTTTTGTATTTTTAGTAGAGACCGGGTTTCATCACGTTGGCCAGGCTGGTCTTGAACTCCTGACCTCAAGTGATCTGCCTACCTCGGCCTCCCAAAGTGCTGGGATTACAGGCATGAGCCACCACACCCAGCCAAGAAAGTTAAATTTAAAATTTTTCACTTAAGACAAAAAGAGAAAGGCAATGTGGTTCATATACACAATTGTCTACTATTCAGCCATAAAAAGGAATGAGATCCTGTCATTTGCAACAACATGTATTGAACTGGATTTCATTATGTTAAGTGAAGTAAACCAGCCACAGAAAAACAAACTTCACATGTTTTCACTCATTTGTGGACGCTAAAAATTAATGGAATTTAACTTATGGAGATATAGAGTAGAACAATGGTTACCAGAAACCACAAATGTTAGTGTGGAAGGGTGAGGAAGGGGTATGGCTAATGAATACAAAAATAAAGCTAGATAGAATGAATAAGATCTAGGATTTAATAGTATAACAGAGTGACTACAGTCAACAATAATTTAGTGTACATTTTAAAATAACTAAAAGATGACTGGGCATGGTGGCTCATGCCTGTAATCCCAGCACTTTGGGAGGCCTAGGTGAGTGGATCACTTGAGGTCAGGAATTCGAGACCAGCCTGGCCAACATGATGAAACCCTGTCTCTACTAAAAACATAAAAATTAGCCAGGCGTGGTAGCATGCGCCTGTAATCCCAGCTACTCGGGAGGTTGAGGCAGAAGAATCATTTGAACCCTGGAGGCAGAGGTTGCAGTGAGCCGAGATCGCGCCGTTGCACTCCAGCCTAGGTGACAGAGCTGGACTCTGTCTCAAAAATTAATTAATTAATTAATTAACTAAAAGAGTATAAATGGATAATTTGTAACACAAAGAAAGGATAAATGCTTGAGGGCAATGGATACCCCATTTACCCTGATGTGATTATTACGCATTGTATAACTGTATCAAAGATATCAATCTCATGTACCCCATAAATATATACACCTGCTATTAACTCACGAAAATTAAAATTAACAAAATAGCCATTCTGACTGATGTGAGATGGTATCTCATTGTGATTTTGATTTGCATTTCTCTAACAGGATCGATTATACCCAACCTCAGCATCATACAATATACCAATATAGCAAACCAGCATATGTGCCCCCGAACCTAAAATAAAAGTTCAAATTTTAAAAAAATTTTAAAAATAAAAAATAAGACTAAACAAAAGTCAATGTAGCAATGATTTTCACTTGATTTGAGAACTCAGACACATCATTCCAGGTTTGCTTCTATATGCATAATGACTTTGGCAGATTTTTCTTTGGCTTAAGCAGTATCCCTTCATGTGTAAAATGCATTGAAAAATGAAATATCTTTTACCTTTCATATTTAGTGGTGGTGATGCTCATTCCCCAGATCCAAGTGCCAAAGTAACAGAAGACTGGATTGACTTATTTTTCTTCATTTAAATTAGATAGTGTTTAAAGGGAGACTTTGTTCATTACATTGATGAATCTTCCTGTTGTCAAACCTGAAGTTAATACTGGGTTTTCCAGTAGATTGACCTACTTTTGGGGAGTACTGCATCAGTTAACTAACTAACAGGAACCAATTAGTTTGCTTTGTCTGAGTCACTGCTGAGATTTTATTAATGATTTGAGTGTACAGTATCTGATGTGATATGAGTTTACAATTACTGTGCTTCTCTGAGAACTATCTAGAAAATAAGGGTTTATCACATTGGTCATTTATATGGGGACCAGAGCCAATGCTACTAGGATTTAATCATATTTTTAAGAGTGTATATTTGCCTTATATAACTAGCTTTGCCCTACTAAAATATATAAAAAAGCTTTTAAAGCTAAAGATTAAACCTAAATTTATTTGCTTACTTTAAAATCCAGCTAAGATAGATCCTACTTTATTTTTTGTCTCTGTTAGAACTGGCTCATTAAAATATTTACGACTTGAGGTTTTGGTCCTCTACCTGTTGAAACCTCAGGATCAATGTTGCTGTAACACTGGACTAGAAGTAGGAATGTCATGTTGACTGGAAAGGCAGACTTGAAACACAAACCACAGGGCTAGAGGTGACCTGGACTATTTCAAGCCTACAGCCCACTCAAGGAGCTAAGAAAACTATCCTCTCCACCCAGAAGTATAAACAACATTCATTAAAAGATGAACCATAGAATAGTGGTAAGTATACCAGAATTCCTGAACACATCATAGTCAGAAGGTCATATATCACTGATGTATTTCCTGCATTGTGGAATTGCAGGCTATGACAGTCAGAAAGAAAGGGGTGAGGGATAAAAGACCACACATTGGGTACAGTGTATACTGCTCGGGTGATGGCTGCAACAAAATATCAGAAATCACCACTCAAGAACTTATTCATGTAACCAAACACCACCTATTTCCCAAAAACCTATTGAAATAAAAAATATCATCTAATAAAACCCCTTTATTTTGGAGATGAAGAAACTGAAGTTCAGGGTGAGGAGGTGACTTGTCCAAGGTCATACAGTGAGTCAGAGTATAAGTCAACCTGAATCCAATGTCTCCAAATTTATTGCTTAAACTAGGTCATGCCTAGTTCCTATATCCTTTGGTAATATTGCGCCTGCACAATTCATTCAACAAATATTCCCTCAGCACTTTCTTTGTGCTGAACACTGTTCTAAGTGCTAGGGATACAGCGGTGAATAAGACAGATAAAGTTCTTGCCTTCCATGAGTTTTACATTCTAATATGTGGTAGAGGGGTGGGGGCAGGAGGCCATAAACATATAACTCTAGATAGGAATAAGTACTTCCCTTCTCACCTAGGGTAAAAGCCAGAGCCCTTACAATGGCTTATAAGTCCCTAGATGGTCTGGACACCACTCCCCCTGTATGATCTCTGTGCCCACCTCCTCTTAATCACTACACTCCAGCCACACTGACCTTAAACATGTCAGGCATTCTCCTTTTAGAGTCGTGGCACTTGCTAGGCTGCCTGCAGCATCCTCCCAGAGATCTGCATAGCTCACACCTCACCTCTTTCAGATCTTTGCTCAAATATTATCTAAGTGAAGCCTTCCCTGATTACCCTCTTTAAAATTGCAACCTCACTGCCACCCCAGCGCTCCTTATCTTCCATCCCTGCCTCAATTTTCTCCCTAGCTCTTATACCATCTGATAGACTGTAGATCTTTATTATTTGTTTATTGGCTATCTCCTTTCCCTAGAATGTTACCTCCACGAGGGCAGGGATTTTTGTCTGTTCACTGTATGCTCACATGCCTAGAAAATAGGCACATAGGCCAGGTGCGGTGGCTCATGAGCACTTTGAGGGGCCGAGGTGGGTGGATTGCCCGAGCTCAGAAGTTCGAGACCAGCCTGGGCAACACAAGTGAAACCCCGTCTCTACTAAAAAAAATTTTTTTTAATTAGCCAGGTGTGGCGGCATGCGCCTGTAGTCCCAGCTACTCGGGAGGCTGAGGCAGGAGAATTGCTATAACCCAGGAGACGGAGGTTGCAGTGAGCCGAGATCTCAGTACTGCACTCCAGCCTGGGTGACAGAGTGAAACTCAAAGAAAACTCAAAGAAAGAAGGGAAGGGAAGGGAAGGGGAGGAGGGAAGGGGAGGAGGGAAGGGGAGGGGAGGGGAGGAGGGAAGGGGAGGGGAGGGGAGGAGGGAAGGGGAGGGGAGGGAAGGGGAGGGGAAGGGAGGGAAGGGAAGGGAGAAAGAGATTGAGAGAGAGAGAGAGAGAGAGACAGAGAGACAGAGAGAGAGAGAGAGAGAAGCTCTCCCAACATGGCAGCCTCAGCAAAAAAGAAGAATAAGAAGGCGAAGACTATCTCCCTAACAGACTTTCTGGCTGAGGATGGGGGTACTGGTGGGGGAAGCACCTATGTTTCCAAACCAGTCAGCTGGGCTGATGAAACGGATGACCTGGAAGGAGAATTTCAACAACTTGGCACAGTAATGATGACAATGTGCATATGGCGCCTCCAATTAGACCGTTCCATCCTTCCCACTGCTCCACGGGCTGCTCGGGAACCCAATATCGACCAGAGCCGTCTTCCCAAATCGCCACCCTACCCTACACTGCTTTTCTAGGGAACATACCCTATGATGTTAGAGAAGAGTCAATTAAGGAATTCTTTAGAGGATTAAATATCAGTGCAGTGCATTTACCACGTGAACCCAGCAATCCAGAGAGGCTGAAAGGTTTTGGTTATGCTGAATTTGAGGAACTGATTCCCTGCTCAGTGCCCTGAGTCTCAATGAAGAGTCTCTAGGTAACAGAAGAATTCAAGTGGACGTTGCTGATCAAGTACAGGATAAAGACTGGGATGATCGTTCTTTTGGCCGTAATAGAAATCGGGATTCTGACAAAACTGATACAGACTGGAGGGCTCGTCCTGCTACAGACAGCTTTAATGACTACCCACCTAGAAGAGGTGATGATAGCTTTGGAGACAAGTATCGAGATCGTTATGATTCAGACCGGTATCATGGTGGATATCGGGATGGGTATTGGGATGGCCCATGCCAGGATATGGCTCCATATGGTGGCTGGGATCGCTATGATGACTGAGGCAGCAGAGGCAGCAGAGACTATTCCTGGATAGGCAGTGGCAGAAGAGCATTTGGCAGTGGGTATCGCAGGGATGATGACTATAGAAGAGGTGGGGACCGCTATGAAGACCGATACGACAGACGGGATGATCGGTCGTGGAGCTCCAGAGATGATTACTCTCGGGATGATTATAGGCGTGATGATAGCGGTCCCCCCGCCAAAGACCCAAACTGAATCTAAAGCCTCAGAGTACTCCTAAGGAAGATGATTCCTCTGCTAGTACCTCCCAGTCCAGTCGAGCTGCTTCTATCTTTGGACGGGCAAAGCCCGTTGACACAGCTGCTAGAGAAAGAGAAGTAGAAGAACGGCTACAGAAGGAACAAGAGAAGTTGCAGCGTCAACTGGATGAGCCAAAACTAGAACGATGGCCTCGGGAGGGACACCCAAGCTGGCGAAGTGAAGAAACTCAGGAACGGGAACAGTCGAGGACAGGAAGTGAGTCATCGCAGACTGGGACCTCCACCACATCTGGCAGAAATGCACGGAGAGAGAGTGAGAAGTCTCTAGAAAATGAAACACTCAATAAGGAGGAAGATTGTCACTCTCCAACTTCTAAACCTCCCAAACCTGATCAGCCCCTAAAGGTAATGCCAGTCCCTCCACCAAAGGAGAATGCTTGGGTGAAGCGAAGTTCTAACCCTCCTGCTCCATCTCAGAGCTCAGACACAGAGCAGCAATCCCCTACAAGTGGTGGGGGAAAAGTAGCTCCAGCTCAACCATCTGAGGAAGGACCAGCAAGGAAAGATGAAAATAAAGTAGATGGGATGAATGTCCCAAAAGGCCAAACTGGGAACTCTAACCGTGGTCCAGGAGATGGAGGGAACAAAGACCACTGGAAGGAGTCAGATAGGAAAGATGGCAAAAAGGATCAAGACTGCAGATCTGCACCTGAGCCAAAGAAACCTGAGGAAAAATTCAGCTTCCAAGTTCAGTTCTGCAAGCAAGTATGCTGCTCTCGCTGTTGATGGTGAAGATGAAAACGAGGGAGAAGATTATGCCAAATAGACCTCTACATCCTGTGCTTTCTCCTAGTTTCTCTCCACCCTGGAACATTCGAGAGCAAATCAAAACCTCTATCCAGACAAGACAAAATAAAACTCACCATCTCCTGAAGGCCTTTCTTACCTTTTTTAAAAAACAAAAAATGAAATTCTTTTGCATGCTGCTGCAGCCTTTAAAGTACTGAAGTAACTGGGGAATCACCAATACAGCCAGAGAGAAAAGGACTACAGTTTTTTAGAGGAAATGTTGTGCTGCATTATGTCACCACGCAGTTGCCAGTGTGATTAGTGTCTAGGGGCCTCCATTTAGTAGAAATGGTAATGACAGTGATATAGAGTCTGGAACCTGGTTGGGCAGTAGGGGAGGGAGGTAGAAGGAAAAGTGTGAGACTTCTACCTTTTAGTTTTTATCCTATTGTGGCAAATATGAATTCTCAAACATTATCTGAATAAATCTTCCACTCTTGGAAAGGTAGATTTAGCCTCAAGTTGTTTTAGTCTCCAGGAGGCTGCCAGCCCCTCCTCTTATTTAATTCTGAGTTTTGGGGGCCAGCCTAGGGGGAATTCTTTTTTTTTTTAAACCCCCCGTGGGGTAGTTGGGAGTGAGACTATATAGGCCATAAAGAATAGGACTGCATTGGACCAAAACAAATGGGAAAATCG
Organism: Macaca fascicularis; assembly: GCF_037993035.2. Lineage (NCBI taxonomy): Eukaryota > Metazoa > Chordata > Mammalia > Primates > Cercopithecidae > Macaca > Macaca fascicularis. Next base: position 136,709,144 of record NC_088395.1, on the reverse strand, counting down.
TGGTTTGAAAAGAAGCTTTTGGGAAGTGATGAGTCATTTTGCATCAGGTAATAGGGGAAAATTGTGTGACCTCCAGCAAACACATGAATGGTTATTTCCTGGAGTTGGAAGCACTTGCGGGTCGTGGTAATTCCCAGTGTTTTCTGTGTCCTAGTTTTACCCTTTATAAACACTGTCCTTTTTGAAAGTTTGAATACATCCACATTCTGTTGAAACCTTGAAACTAAAAATTTAGACTCTTGTCGTCATCTTAAGTTCTTTGTGCTACTCTTAACCTCCCAAAAAGCAGTCTCTAAGTCACATAGATGATATTTTGGGCATTTTCTCTACCAGCCATGGAGAGCTGTGAAAGGGAGAATCGCTGCTTTTCTCAAGCAAATCGGTTTCTTGATGTCTTTTGGTTCTCACTCTTTGCCTGCTCCTGATGCTTTGACCCCTTTTATAGATCAGAGTGCTCTAGAATAATGGATGGTCTTGGATGGTGGATAAATAGGGACAGGGACAGTTAAATTGGGAGCCTTTCTTACAACCTTGATGAGCTTTCCCCCCAAGTTTCCTTCTCCACTGAAATGCCACATCAATGCTTGTTGGATTCATGAGGTGGCCAGACCAATGTGTTGTTTTTTATCATTATTTTTTTTAAAGCTTCCCTTGAGAGAATAAATGGTAATGTAGAGAACTATTTAACAAGGTCCTGGTTTCTCTTGCAACACAGTAGCTAAACTTGCCTGCTTTTATGTGCATTTTTGTAGGGATCAGCTTGGTAGACAGTATTAGCAGAGAAATGACACCTTGACCTTGGTGTGCAAACCTGTCTCCCAACAGTCCTAGATTAGCCCCTGTTCAGCCATGCAGGGGTGTTGGTTTATGCGTGCTGCAGCAGTGGGCATAATGAATATAATTTACCCAGTTGACAAAGGTGTGTACCAAGTGAATTTAAATAATTGATGTGGATTGGCCAGTAGCTAAGAAGTGGGCTTTTAAAGAGTGTTGAAGATTGAAAGGGTTTTTTTTTAGAAAGAAAGAAAGAAAAAAGAAAGAAAGAAAGAATCCAATGATTGTGGATAATGAAAAGCTAGGGTTTGCCCTCTTCATGTCTACTCTCCTTCCAAATAGTTATATCCAAAACTGTTTTTCCCTCTCCCCTACCTTGTCCCACCTATTAAAACAGAAACAGGGATTAATGTCCAGCTCCTGAATACACGAAAAATTTGTACAAAAATATCTTCTATGAAAATGATTTGTAATCTGTAGACTTATTACCTGGGAGATGTCTTGATGTAAAATCCCATCCTTTGGGTTGTGGGTTTTTTGTTTTCTCCAAATAAATCTGATCTTTAAAGTTCAAAAAAAAAAAGAAAGAAAAAGAAAGAAGAAAGAAGAAGAAAGAAAGAAGGAAAGAAAGGAAAGGAAGAAAGGAAAGGAAAGAAGGAAGGAAGGAAGGAAGGAAGGAAGGAAGGAAGGAAGGAAGGAAGGAAGGAAGAAAGAAAGAAAGAAAGAAAGAAAGAAAGAAAGAAAGAAAGAAAGAAAGAAAGAAAGAAAGAAAGAAAGAAAGAAGAAAGAGAAAAGAAAAGAAAAAGAAGCACATAGTAGGTGCTGGGTAAATATTTGTGGGATCAATAAATGAATATGAAAAAAAGAAGAGTAAACATGATAGAGAGGGACTAGCTGATTCATTTGTTTGGTCCAAGAAGTCCAGAGACATCTGACCCTAATAATAAGAAGCAGGGAGCCACAGGAAGCAGAGGGGACCAAGCACAGGATGCAACAAGTGCAAAGACCCTAGGATGAAGAGAAAGGTCATGCCCACAGGACAGTGAACAGCACCTGGCAAGAGAGATGGTCAGGGCCAGATCACACAGGGCCTGTTGTAAGCCATGGAAAGGAGTGTGGAGCACTTTCCTGGTCACAGTAGAAAGCCTGCAGAAGATTTTAAGCAAGGAAGTGACATAATCTATCACTTATTAATATTTTTTAAAAATCGCTCTTGGGTGGGTGCAGTGGCTCACGCCTGTAATCCCAGCACTTTGGGAGGCTGAGGTGGGCAGATCCTGAGGTAGGGAGCTCGAGACCAGCCTGACCAATATTGAGAAACCCCGTCTCTACTAAAAATACAAAAAAACAAAAATTAGCCAAGCGTGGTGATGCATGTCTGTAATCCCAGCTACTCGAGAGGCTGAGGCCAGAGAATCGCTTGAACCCAGGAGGCGGAGGTTGCAGTGGGCCGAGATTGTGCTATTGCACTCCAGCCTGGGCAACAAGAGCAAAACTCTGTCTCAGAAAAAAAAAAAAAAAAATCACTCTTGCTCCAAGTGGGAGAATAAACTGAGTAGGGATAGGATTAAAGCAGGGATACCAGTTAGGAGGCTATTACAACAAGCCAACCAGAGAGATGACAGTGGCTTGGACTAGCAGGTAGCAGTGGAGGCAGTACAAATTCAGAATATGTTTTGAAAGTGGAGTCAGCAGAATCTGATGATGGACTGAATGTTGGAGGTGAGGAAGAAAGAATAATCAAGATGATTCCTACAATTTTGACTTGAGTAACTGAGTGGCTGTCTGGTGGTGCCATTTGGTGAAACAGGAAAGACTCTGAGAGGAGCAAAGGTGGAGAAGAGAGTTGCAGACAAGAACTCTGTTTGGGCTTTGTTGAAATTGAGAGGCCCATCAGATATTTAAGTGGAGAGATCACCCAAGTCATTGGCTATTTAAGTCTACATTCAGTGGGGAGGTCAGGGCTGGTGATACAAATTCTTAGTTTCACAGAATAAACCATAAAATTTTAACTTGAATCAGTTTATCTAGGGCTGTTAAATACCTGGAATTCTTCTGTGCCCTCTTCCGCAAAACAACTTCCTAGGTATATCCCAATGGGTTGGTATGCATTTAGTCTACACACATTAAAAACTGATATTTGGAATGACGGCCCTGATAAATTCACATGGCCTCAATCATCAGAAAAAAGTCAGTTCAAATATGTGCAGTGTACAAGACTTCCTAAGGTAAGAAAGTACAGTCAGACACTTTAGGCCGGGCGTGGTGGCTCATGCCTGTAATCCCAGCACTTTGGGAGGCCAAGGTGGGAGGATCACAAGGTCAAGAGATCGAGACCATCCCGGACAATATGATGAAACCCCGTCTCTACTAAAAATACAAAAATTAGCCAGGCATGGTGGTGCATGCCTGTAATCCCAGCTACTCGGGAGGCTGAGGCAGGAGAAATCGCTTGAACCCGGGAGGTGGAGGTTGCAGTGAGCCGAGATTGCGCCACTGCACTCCGGTCTGGCAACAGAGCAAGACCCCGTTTTAAAAGAATAAGAAGAAGAAGAGAAAAGAAAGTACATTCAGACACTTTAGAAAAGCCAGCAACAAATAATAAAATTTAGAGGATATTCTGGTTAACCAATTTCATCAAACAATTCAACTAATGAGATCTTCATATTCCAGGTAACTGAGGTTTTCTGGGTTTTTTTCCTAGAACTCTTGACCCAAAGAGTAATCTAGAAGGAGTCCTCTCTTCCTTGCCCTTTATAAATTTACAAAACGTATATCAAATACATACACATGATTTCATCTGGTCCTCTTGAGAAAATGGTCACATATCCATTTTACAGCTGAAGAAACAGTGTCCAAGAAGTTAATAACTCTCAAGTGTTCACCCAGCTCTTAGTAGTGAAGCGAAGTGAAGTCCAGGGCTATTTTTACTACTAGCTGTGGATCTTTTTGAAATGTCTCTCACTATCATTTCTATCTCCTCAGTCTGAATTTCAGTCACTGGCATATTGACATTTTTTGGGACTCAGGGTGGTGCCTCAGCGCTCTCCACATTTCACAGGAAGTCACTATTCCCCATGACTGGCACCTTCCCCTCTGTCATTCCTTTACCTGGAAGACTCGTTCTTTAAAAAAAAAATAAAAAAAAAAAACTGTCTACAACCAGAGCATTGCATGGGTTGTTAGAAACCATCCACAGCCTAATCTCCCATTTTACAAATGAGCAAAGAGGCCCACAGCATATGAAATGAATGGTTGTGCAAGAATGGGCAACTGGTTGCAAAGTCTGCCTCTCTTGGCACTCTGGCTGGTGCTCCTTCCACCATGTCACACTTGTAGTGTGATGGGTCCCCCCACCAGGTTACTTAAGGGTCTATATCTGCTGCTTGAAACCTGAAGGCTGGCAGTGAGCCAAGGCCATGGTGCCCAACTGAGGAGCAGGTGCCTGAGACCCCAACATCCTGTGGAGTATCTGAGAACCTACCAAGGAAAACAGTCTCGTTGCACATACACAGTAGGCAAAGAGCCAGAAAATTAGCTTCAAAGCGCTTAGAGATGGGTGATAGGGTGTATCTCTGGAGTTGTCCTGCTGCTGCCCAGGAGCGCCCTGTAGGTAAGTCCTAATAAACTCATCTGCTTGTCAGGCTGGACTTGTCTGAGTCATTCTTTGGTCTCTCAGCTCCTTCCCAGTTTGGGGATCCATTACAGCCCCAAGTTTTTCTCATAACAACACACCATCTTTCCCAGGGTCTGAGGAAAGAGCCAAGATGTGTGTCCAGCATTCTAGGGATCTCACCTCTTTCAGCTTTTACTGTTCGCTTAATTTCTGATTCTTTAATAATAAAGTTTTGAGATCATTTTTGTGCCAATAATATAGACATGTCTCAGAAGTAACTGCTTTCCAATATTGTGCTTGATCACAGAAAGTCTTACAGCTCTAGATCCAGAGAATGCAAGCTCCATGAAGATAAGTCTTTTTCGCTGGCCCCTCATTGCAATGCAGTGGGGTCCTGAAAGAAATGGCCTGGTTGCCAAGCTACAATAAAGGAAATCACTTGTGTGGTGTGCTGTGTAGGGCCTCAAGAATCTCTCCCTTGTTCACACCTTCCTGGGGCCAAATCTCTTCCACTGGGGCTGGCTCCTGGGGCCCGAAAACCTCTTCATCAAAGTCTTCACCTTTGAGTTGAGTCATTGTCTTTGTCCAAGTGCAGAGTAAGCCACGGTTGCCTCTTAACATCTTAACACAGTCCCCTCCCTGACCAATTAGTTCTGTTCCTGGAGCCTCTGGCAAAAAATCCAAAGAAAGTGTGTCGCATGGCACTCCCAGGCAGACCAGGTGAGGCCTGATGGGGGCAGAGAGGGAACAGATGCTTCAGAGAGGAAGGGGCACTGCTGGGGGAAATGAGTGCTGATTCCAACTACTTCCCAATGTCCCTGGGGACTGACCCTTTCTATGCAGCTCTCCAAAAGAGTGGCCAGTCCTAGGTGTGATCCCTAGAAACCCCCTTCCCTAAGCCCTCTTGGGAAGTTTCCCATGAGAGCTGATGCTGAGAGGTGAAGCCGGCTGGGCTTCTGGGTCAGGTGGGGACTTGGAGAACTTTTCTGTCTAGCTAAAGGATTGTAAATGCACCAATCAGTGCTCTGTGTCTAGCTAAAGGTTTGTAAACGTGCCAATCAGCACTCTGTGTCTAGCTAATCACGTAGGGGACTTGGAGAACTTTTCTGTCTAGCTAAAGGATTGTAAATGCACCAATCAGTGCTCTGTGTCTAGCTGAAGATTTGTAAACGCACCAATCAGCACTCTGTCAAAACGGACCAATCAGCATTCTGTAAAACGGACCAATCACCACTCTGTAAAACGGACCAATCAGCTCTCTGTAAAATGGACCAATCAGGGTGTGGGTGGGGCCAAATAAGGGACTAAAAGCAGGCCACCCGAGCCAGTCGCGGTAACGTGTTTGCGTCTGTTTTAAGGGTGTGGCAGCTGTGTTCCTTTGCTTTTTGCAACAAATATTGCTGTTGTGCAGTCTTTGGGTCTAGGCTGCTTTTAAGAGCTGTTAGATTTATCACAGGGGCTGCAGCTTCTGTTCTGAAGTCAGCCAGACCACGAATCTACCAGAAGGAAAAAACTCTGGACGCGTCTCAACATCAGAAAGAACAAACTCCGGACACACCATCTTTAAGAACTGTAATACTCATTGTGAGGGTCCGTGGCTTCGTTCTTGAAGTCTGCAAGACTGAGAACCCACCAGTTGCGGACACAATGCTACAGATTCTCTTTTGTTTTGTGTCACCTTTGCTTTGTTTTTGTTTCACATTAAACCCATTGCCAGTATGTGTACATAGGTGCATTCTCACGCATGCATGTGCGTGTGCACACACAGCCTGTCAGTTTTCCAGTCATTTCTCATTTCTCAGTATTAAAATTGATTTGAAAACCTTTAAACTTCACTTATAGACCACAATTTCCAAGTAAGACTGCAAAGAGGAGAGGTGGAGTCTCCAGTCTGGAGGCCACTGAGAGGCTCTTCCATTTGCCAAGCTGATTCCCTGGTGTGCCTGGACACTCTGGTGATTTCACTTGCTGTTCTTTTTTTTTTTTTTTTTTTTTTTTCATTGTAAAGCTACAGTTAGAAGTATGTTTCATTAAGATACTCAGCAGCCTTTATGGAGTAGCATAGATGTTTCTGCTGGCATTTCACTCCAGGAAAATAGTATATTCTCTCTATTTGAATACATATGTTCTTCAGTGTCAGACACAGAAAAAGAGGCCATGGTGTTTCCATTAATGCCAAAGCACTGACCATAGTCTACCAAGCCCTACCTGAGCTGCCCACCCACTCCCCTCCCACCATTACCTCTCTGTTCAGTCACTCTACCGCAGCCACACTGGCCTCCTTACTGCTTCCCTAATGTGCCAACACGTTCCCACCTCAGGTCCTTTGCAGTTGCTCTTCTTCTGCCGGGAACTCTGTGCCCTCAGATGGCTGTGCAGCTTGCTCCCTCCTCTACTTTGGGCCTTGCTCAAAAGCCACCTTCTCAGTGAGGCCTTCCGTGACCACCCCATGTTAAAATAGGCAGACACCCACACACCCACCCACACACCCGTTATCCCACTGAACTTTTCTTCATAGCACCTAATTCACCCTTCAGTCAGTATTCGTTCATTCAACAGTTGTTTATCAGGAGCCTGCTATGTGCCAGGCACTGGAGATTCAACAGTTATCAAAGCAGACAAAAATTCCTGCCCTCATCCCGTGGTAGATGATATATATTTCCTTGAATATATATGCACTTCATGAAAGCAAGGGCTTTGTCTGTTTTGTTCATAACTACATCCCCAACACCTAGCATAGTGACTGACGTTTAGTAGATGCTCAACAAACTTCTGTCAAATGGACTAATGCTTTATCCATCAGTCGAATTTAGTCTCTACGTTAGGAGTTCCCGAATACCCCTCCCTGTGAATCTGCTGTATAGTCATGTTTGGAAACCACTTCACAGAGCAGAGCTGCTTTTTTTTTTTTTATTGTTTATTTATTTATATATATTTTTTGGAGACCAGAGTCTTGCTGTGTTGCCCAGGCTGGAGTGCAGTGACACGATCTTGGCTCACTGCAAGCTCCGCCTCCTGGGTTCACACCATTCTCCTGCCTCAGCCTCCTGAGTAGCTGGGACTACAGGCCCCTTTAACCACGCCTGGCTAATTTTTCGTATTGTTAGTAGAGACGGGGGTTTCACCATGTTAGCCAGGATGGTCTCAATCTCCTGACCTTGTGATCCACCCGCCTCGGCCTCCCAAAGTGCTGGGATTACACAGAGCAGAGCTTTTTAACCCCAGCTGCACATAGAAACCATCTGGCAAACTTTAAAAACAACTGATGCCTGCCCCCTCCCCCCCACCCTCGCCAGAGAGTCGGATTCAATTGGTCTGAGTTGCAGCCTAGGCGATGGGATTTTAAAAGCTCTCCAGGTGATTTGTATATACAGCCAATGTTGCGAACCCCTGATTTAACCTACTCATGTCAGGGATTTGGTAGCATCTGCTCCTCCAGCTTCTCAACCTAACTGCACATTAGAGGCACCTGGGGAATTTTAAAAATACACCAATACTTGTCCCACACTCAGGGATTCCTGTTCAACTGGAGTGAAGCCCAAGCATGCATATTTTTTAAATTTCTCCCGGTGGTTCTACTGTGCAGCCGGGGTTAAGAACAAGTGCTTTACATTGTCCCTGTCACAGTTTATCCCTTTAAGTACCCTGCTTTGCAACGTCTTAATTCATAAGCTGCCTCAAATCCTCTTGGAAGAACTAGAGTCAAACTCTTGAGATAATATTCTGCTCTCCACACAATCAATACAAAACACGCTTCTCTCACCTTGTGTGTATTTAGGCCTTACTTCATTGATTTTCCACTTCCTTTTGAACTGCCACCACCATGGAGTGGCTGCCCTGTAACCCTGCCACCCACCCCAGCCTATTTTGTCTCCTTCTGGGACCATGCTGCCTCTGTGTTCCAAGAGGGAATAAATTGATAAAGGTACAGAGGAAAGCCAGGAGCTAAGCCTGCCTCAACATCAACTTTGTGCTTCTGCGACCTCACCCGCCACTTTCTTGCTCCAGACCGCACAATTGCTGAGAATTCTTGAAAAGGAGATCGAGGCGGTAAAATAGACAGCCGTTTCCTCCTTCTCACCGCCAGACCCCTGCTAACATTTTCTTCTCTTGGAAAAGGACCCATCATGTTTTATTTTCCAAGTCCTAGGAGGGAGAGGCAGACATGGCTGACATTTTTTGTGACCTGGGACAACTGAGCCTTTGCTATGATCCTACAAGGGCAGCCAAGGTCCACATCCAAGTCTGGGGCCAATCCTGGGTGGTCATAATTGACCAGAATTATGAGAAGTCAAGCCCAGGAAGAGCAGAGGACAGAGATTACTGGGTACAATGCCACAGTGGTTTCATCCTTTGAGGGTTTCTAGGTATTTCTGTTGTTCACTATCCATCAAAGGGCAGGAGCATACGGTAAGTATTTCACTTTTGCCCGGGCAGTTCATCACCCTCTTTCAATGCAAAAGCATTCTCGCCAATGCATAGTCTTCAAATAACGACATTTCAGGTACAAAGTATATATCATTTTGTAATCCAGCGCTCAGTGATATCATTTTGAATATAAATGCTTGTCTACTCACCCCCCTGGAATGAGGGGCTCCTGCCTTGCACACCCCCATCTGCCACCAGCATGGGGTTGAAATATATGACTTATTGTGCATATAGATTGCAATTTGCAGGTTACTATGCAGCTTTCTGACTTGCATCTCACAGCAGAGGGATAGCAGGTACTGGAAGTAACATTTATTAAGTAGCGGCTATGTACTAGACATTCTGCTGAGAGTGTGTTTTTCTCACATCTGCCCTGCAGAGCGTCATCTCTATTTTATTAATGAGAAACCACAGTCACAAAAGGGAAATAGCCTACCATACTGTGCTTCCTCCACGAGTCTTATGTCCTATTTTATAGAAGAGAAAATGGAGGGAAATGACCTGCTTGAGGTTGCACAGCCAAAAAACAGCTGCGCTGGGGCTCAAACCTCACAGGGCTTGTGACTTTCATCCCGTACAATTTCTTTCCGCCAGCCCGGGGCTACATCCAGTTGCCACTGTGTCCCAGAATTGGGCAGTGACCAAGGACAGTCTGCAGAGTACAGTGGCAAGTAAAAAATATCCCGTGTAGGTTTCCAACCACATGCCCAACCAAGTAGTAAAAGCACATTCTTCTGTACCTTTAGTTGAACAGGAACACCTCCTCCCAACCGCTACATTCTGTCCAATACAGGAGCTCACTGCACAGCAGTAGTCAATTCAAATAACTTATTTTTGCTCTGACAAGGCAAAAGCAAACCGTAGAGGATTCAACAGCTTGACACAGATACCCTGATGCTGCTTCCTTTTGGAGGGAGAAATGCACAAATGGCCAAACTTGTGCTAAGATGCTCAAAATAGTAAGAAGGTCCACAAAGGAGAACTTACTAAAAATTACAATGATGCCTATTTAAGAAAACTCACAATAAAAAGAGGACTTTTGGACCAGCACATATCCATTACAGCTTATGATGTATTTTTTTTTACAAATACAGTTTTATTGGGAATCTAAATCAGTTCACAGTGTGAAGTGTCATTCCCTAGCACTTAGCATGCACCATGGCCCATTTACTTTGGCCATAAACACCCCAGGAACATGTCTCCCTTCACAGTGACCAAATGAACCTCACTAGTCTGCCCACAAGCTGATCAAAGCAGCATCAGGGTATCCGTGTTAAGCTGTTGAATCCTCCAGGGTTTGCTTTTGGAAAGAGAAGTGGTCTCACCAAGCTGGCTTCATTTGAACTCTCCTACTTCCCACACACTATGAACACCACATCTACTGCCCAGTTTCTCTTTTCAGCAGTTTTGCTTTGAAAAAAGTATGAATTGGTAGCCAAAGGTTCACTGTACTCCTCAGAATGAGCTTCCTGTGTGCTATGATCCTAGGATACCATCCATCTGCCAATCTTGAGCAACATGCAGAATCTAATAGTGACTGTGATTACAACTTGGAGGCAGAGTCTCAAAGTGTCTTCCGGGACTGTTTGCATCAGGATCACTCAGGGTGCTTATTAATGATGCAGAATCATGGCCCCTCCGCAGACCTGCCTAGTCAGCACCTCCACGAAATGGAGTCCAGGCATCCACATTTTTAGCAACATCACCAAATTTCAAAACCAAAGCTTCATTTTTCTCCTCCTATGAGACCTCCAGGATATGGCCTTGCAGCACACACCTCAATACTATAACTAAAAATCTTTGTCTTGCTTTTTCAGACTACCATCTCTCCCTTCAAGTCCTTGTCTTTATCCCTGCAAATGTTAGCTTTTTCCTTATTAATTTCTAGGTCACTCTTATTAGTTTTTAAAACTGCTAGCATATTCTAGTACTGCACTATTAATTTGAAAGCTAAAGTTTTCCCCCTTTGTTTAGGGGTAAATTTGCTCTCTGCTACCTTAGTTTAAGCCCTAGATTCTTGAGGTTCCCAAGGTTATATTGCTGGGGAAGATAAAAACTAGGTAACCACAAGAGTTATAAGAGAATTTAATCTTTTACTGGAAATAAGAAAGTCTGTGTTTTATGCCCGTTTCTTTTCATGTGCTATCACATCCTGTCATGATGCATCAGCAACGTAGATAAATGTTCATTTCTGCCCTTACAGGTACAATAATCATTTTGTTACCATGAACTAGGATATGCTTTAAAGGCCCTATGCACAAAATAAGTGGTGCAGAAAAAATGAGTCCAAATGGAGACTCTTATTGTCCACACGAGCCCTTTATAGCTCACATAACAAACAGATCTGTTGGGGCCAGTCAACTGAAAGTTTACCCAAAGTGGGTGAGAACTGATGGCGTTTTAAAATGCTCTGCTGCTTTCACCTGGACATTCTGAAATGAACCTGGCACTTGAATTGAAATTTAGCTTTTCATGTGAAATTAGCTTGTTAAGTTTTTTTTCACACAGTTATCTGCTAGGACAAGGGAGGCAGGCTCTGCAAAGCTGGCTCAAGAAGCATCAGGATTCAGGGAGTGCAGAGCTGGTCCTAGTGCCAACTTAGCTACTTTTTACCCATATAACCCTTAGATGAGGTGTTCGACCTCACTGACCTCTCCTGCTTCCTCCCCAGAGAGGTAAAAAGGAACAAATAAAGATTCTTTGTGAAAGTGCTTTAAAAACTGTAAGTTATTTGGCTGGGCACGGTGGCTCACGCCTGTAATCCCAGCACTTCGGGAGATCAAGCTGGGTAGATCACTTTAGGTCAGGCGTTCAAGACTAGCCTGGCCAACATGGGGAAACCCTGTCTCTACTAAAAAAAAAATACAAAAATTAGCTGGCATGGTGGCACAGGCCTGTAGTCCTGTCTACTCAGGAGGTTGAGGCAGGAGAATTGCTTGAACCCAGGAGGCGGAGGTTGCAGTGAGCTACCGTGCCACTGCACTCCAGCCTGGGCGACAGAGAGAGACTTTGTCTTGTAAATAAATGAATAAATAAATATTTAAAAACTATAAGTTATTCTAGAAATGCTTCTTTCTGAGTCCTAAACTATCAATCCCCTAACATGACAGCCTCAATTAGAAAGTCAAAGAAATGTCCATACCCCTTTTGGTGCATTTATAGATGCTAAGCCCAGTACTTTCAAACAGAGCTCTGAAATTACGAAAGAAGGTATCATTTTTCTTTGCTCTGTCAAAGGTGTTTTCAAGATTTAATACCAATTTTCCCAAATCTTCCTCAATCCTATCCCCATTCCTGCCACCTCACCACGACAGAAGCTGAAGTGCTACACCTGACATCAATAAGCGTGCTGACCTTCCTCTAAAAATATATGGTTTTTGAAGCATGACATGGTGTCCTACATGCTGATTCTTCTAAATACTGAAAACAAGAGCGAAGTATGGAAGACAGCTAGAGAAAAAGAGAGTTTGATAAATGCTTTTGCTATGCATTCTGGCATGAGAAGAGGAACCCAGGCAGTGTGGGATTTAAGCTCTTCTCTTGAGGTCCCTGTAGCCTTCTTAGGAAGATAAGACTAACTGGCAAGCAAAATTGTGACACCAATAAGACAGTGTGTCAAGTATTTTGGGTGCTCTAGGGCTGCAGTCTCCAACCTTTTTGGCACCAGGGACTGGTTTCATGGAAGACAATTTTTCCACAAATGGGGTTGGGGTAGGGTGGGGATGGTTTCTAGGATGAAACTGTTCCACTTCAGATCATCAGGCATTAGATTCTCATAAGGAGCATGAAACCTAGATCCCTCATGTGCACAGTTCACAATAGGGTTTGAGCCCCCTATGAGAATCTAATGCCGCAGCTGATCTCACAGGAGGCAGAGCTCAGGTGGTAATGCTTGCTTGCCCCGCTGCTCATGTCCTGCTGCGTGGCCCGGTTCCTAACAGGCCACAGACCAGTGGAGTTGGGGACACCTGCTCTAGGGGGTTCCAAGAATGGAGTCATTGCTGTGAGCTGGAGTGATCAGGAGATGTTTCCTGGGAGAACTAGAATTGAGCCAACCCTCAAAGGACAAGTAGGGTTTAGAGGGGCATAGAAGGATCCAGAGAGGTTTTCACAATGGATCACATAGCTACATACAATCCCATCATGTGTAAATGGTCCAATTCAGTGCTGTTTGATGGAATGTTCTATGATAATGGGATTGGACTATATATGCATAGTTGAGTACAGTCGTCACAAGCAACGTGTGGCTATTGAGTCACTAGTGTGATTAAGGAACTGGATTTTTCATTTTAATTTATTTCAATTTAAATAGCCATATGTGCCTAGGGACTCCCTTATTGGACAGTGCAGGTCTAGTTAGTACATGGCCTCGTGGGTACAAGCCAATTCAGGTGAGCTTTAGGGGTTCCCTAATAGTTCATTTCCAAGATATATCCCTGAACATCTAGGGCAGTGCAAAGATATGACTTTTCTCAGAGGGGCTTTCCAGCCTCCAGGAATCCTCTTGACCCCTTCGAGACACCTGAACCACTGATATGGCTAGTGGAGAGCTCATGCTTTTCGGTCATACCTGTTGCCCTGCACTTGGCAAAATCTAATTGATGGAGAAAGGATAGGCCTCAATTAGAACACCAAAGTCAAGTAATCACAAAGAGTAAATCAAAACCTGCACCAGCTGGTGGACGTGGTGGCTCATGCCTGTAATCCCAGCACTTTGGGAGGACGAGGCCGGTGGATCACCTGAGGTCAGGAGTTCAAGACCAGACTGACCAACATGGTCAAATCCCATCTCCACTAAAAATACAAAATTAGCCGGGTGTGGTGGCTCATGCCTGTAATCCCAGCTACTTGGGAGGCTGAGCCGGGAGAATCACTTGAACCCAGGAGGTGGAGGTTGCAGTGAGCAGAGATCGCGCCACTGCACTCCAGCCTAGGCAACAAGAGCAAAACTTCGTCTCAAAATAAAAAATTTTAAAAAAAACAAAGAAAAAGAAAAAATGAAAAAATAGAATATAGTAAAAATGCACAGACAGCTTCACCTGCCATGAAAGAAAATGTAAATTAGGATAAACTGAAGGTATCACAATATACCTTTCTGAGAAGCAAAAAGTAATAAAATGATCAAATCCAGGAATGTACGGAAAGAATTACACTTGAACTCTACAGTGATGGTGGTTCTAAAAATTTGATCTTTCTGAAAAGTAATCTGACAGCAAGTAAGACGAGGTGAGGTTCTATCTGTACTTTTGGACCTGGTAACTCTACTTTAGAGAATATAGTCCAAGGAAACCTTAAAGGAAAGGGAAAATTTTTAAGGGGGTCAATATTAAAATGTTCATAGCAGTGCTATTAATTGTAAAGAAAAAGTAAAACAATCCAAGTGGGAGACAGGTGTGGTGTATCAGCAGAAAAGAATACTACGTAGCAACTGAAAATCACAAAGATAGTGATAATATGAACACATAGAAATGCATGTATAAGTGAAAACAGCACACAAAGTAAGATGTGCACTCTGATAACAATTACACAGTATAGTTTATCATTTAACAATCATATGGTGTACTAATGAAAACCTAATAAACTTAGGTATTTAAGTTAATAATCATGAAAGTTTTTTGCTGTTGCGATTAGCTGCTTGTAAATAAATGCCTTCCCCTCAAAGAAACATTATAATAATCACCAATATCATTTCTTAAACAAATCCTAATCCCAACCTAAGGTGAATGGAATGACATCAAATGCCTCAGGTTCACATGAGGCATGTAAGGCATGAGAAAAAACCCAGAGGAAAAGAAGTCATTATACGAAAAAGATACTTGCACACGTATATTTATAGCAGCACAATTTGCAATTGCAAAAATATGGAACCAGCCCAAATGCCCATCAACCAACGAGTGGATAAACTGTGAGATACATATATATGTATGTGTGTGTGTGTGTGTGTGTGTGTGTATGATGGAATACTACTCAGCCATAAAAATGAACGAATTAATGGCATTTGCAGCAGCCTGGATAGAACTGGAGACTATTATTCTAAGTGAAGTAACTCAGGAATGGAAAACCAAACATCCTAAGTTCTCACTTGTAAGTGGGAGCTAAGCTATGAGGATGCAAAGGCATAAGAATGATACAATGGACTTGGGGGACTCAGGAGAAAGGGTGGGAGGGGGGATGTGGGATAAAAGACTACAAATTGGGTTCAGTGTGTACTGCTCAGGTGATGGATGCACCAAAATCTCACAAATCACCACTAAAGAACTTACTCATGTAACCAAATACCACCTGTTTCCCCAAAATCTATGGAAATAAATTTTTTTTAAAAAAAGAAAACATTCATTCAGGCTTCTTTGAACAGCTTCTTTAAAGAGGCTAGGTCATCTTCAGTCATCCCCAAAGTAATCTTAAATTCTAAGCCAACAAGAAGGAACCAAATTTTTGACTGATGTTCACTTTGGAGAGCAAATTGTTTTGAGATTAAATATACAATTACAATGGCTATACATCTGTATGACAAGCATATAGTTTAGAGTAACACAATTCACATGTGTCCTATGGTTTTGCCACTTTATAGCACCTGGCACATAGCTTCAGTATTTTGAATGATCCATCTAGGGACCAATGTATCTTTGATGAGCTACCATTGATCATCCTTTAGTTATAGAATATCAAATGCTTATCACAAATGTAATTGTTCATTATTTCCTGTTGAAAAATATGACCTGCTCTTATCATCTATTTTGTGATGCTGTTTCCAGTAACGCTTGCAAAAATCAGGGGCCACTTATTAAGGAAGAAGTCTAGGTTAAATCATTCATAGTGCAAATAGTCACTCCTCAAATCATATCTTCTAAGTTTACATTTTCAGATAAAGGACACCAGGAAACGTTTGACTTTATTCTTTGGTCATAACAGCACCGTGGGGAGCACTTTCCACTTCACTAGAATACCCATTTAGATGATGACCACGTTACTTCTTTCAAAGAGCTTCAAAACATGTTTACAGAATGAATGGCCTGTACCAGATAAGGATTATTTCCAACTTAGGATTCATGAGTCCATAAACTACCAAGACAGGTACTTACTAGGTACATGCCTCAATACGTTAGAGGAAGCAAAAAACAAAAACAAAAACAAACAAACAAAAAAAGACAGACTGACAGATTCAGGTGTTAATTAGGCCACATCAAAAAAAATATTGATATGCTAAGAACTAAAAGGCATTCTTCATGAGCACTTCACTCAATGTGGCTGTTTAGGTTTGAGGTCACTAGCAATTTGTCCACTAATGAATTCCAACTGTGCTCTATGAAGTCAACTCATGAAAGGAACAAGTCAACATTCACTGTTCCCAAAGTTTAACTAAAGTCAATGACTAGTGAGTTGTTTCAGGCTGGGCCTAGTGCAAGATGTATCTGTGCCCCTCAGACCTCTGACTGCAGGGAGCGTAGCTGACCACTGAGCTCTGAAATTCAACACTACTGCAACTGAAATCCAACGTGGCTGAAACCCACCATCCATCACTGCATTTTCACCAAAACCAAACTTTCTACAGGCATCTCTCGGTGTGGCAGAGACACTAAGGCAGACCATTTCTAGGAAGCAAAGGACTCCCCTAACACGTGACTTTGGGTCAGGGATACCGTCAAGGAAGAGCTCCCACCTCATAGAGAATGACCAGGAGAAAACCTGCCATTTCTTCATCATAGGTGTAGAACATAGACAATGAAATTTAATGGGCTCAAACAAAACAGTTTATTACAACACAGCAAGCAACATGAGCATCAGTGTGTTTTTTCCAGTTCGCCTGCCCCCAAGTGCCACAGGACAATGCAACAGGTTCAGATGGACGCTACGCATACAGGCAGTTGAATTGCAACCGAGGAACCTAGGATCAAGGGGTTCAGGACTTTTTGGGTTATAAGCAAAGTAGCCAATGTCCCTCCCCTGGGAAGTGAGCAGTTAAATAGTAGTCACACTGTGGTCACCTTGCCCTACTTGGTTGCCTGTGTGACTGTTTTGCTGAAAGTTTTACTTTCATCATTTTGGGTTTGAGGATTCACGAGCAAAAGAAACTGCAATATTACACTCAAATGCAGTTAAAAGTTTAATGACCAACATAACAAAAGAGTATAATAGTTAACTTAGCAAAAGCTAAAGTAGGAGAAAAGGGAAAAGGAAAAGGAAAAGATGTTTTGTTTTTGGTTTTTTGGTTTTTTTTCAACAAACTGGGGAGAATACCTACACCCAGATCAAGCAGTGCTGGGAAGTCCTGGATACAGCCATCTGGAGTCCCAGTTGGAACAGGTCCCCGGAAGTGTGTCCACTCCATGAATGAGGCTTCAGAGAGCAATTGGAGAGTCCTGGCTTATATTACCAGAGTGAACCACAAGGTCTGAAGGACAGCCACGGGGGCTTTACCTTCAGGAAGTTCTAGAGATGGATAATGGAACATGGTGTCCCTAGGAGCAATAGTCAACAAGGGTGTTGCTCACTATCTACAAGCTGAAGAAGAGTGGAGGAGCAGGAGGCTACGGGAGCTTCCCCCAGTAAAAAGTCCTACTTCCTTGCTTAGCTGCCATACTTCAGCCGGTTTTCAGGTCTGGAAAGAGGTGGCTGGATCCCTGGGAAGGACAATGGTGAGTATGCAATGATTCACCCAGTACTTCCCCAAAGGGACCTACAGCCACTTACTTGGGGATATGTACACTGGGGAAAGAATACTCAAACATTCGGCGGAACACTGGACCCAAGATCTAAGTTGACTGATACCTAGAGACAGGAAGCATCATCACGGCCCTGGTTAGACTGGGGGCTTATGGAGGCCAAGTGATAACTGAAGTGCTGGCCAAAACAGGATTCACAGTGGGCCTGCTGCTGACCCAGTCAGTGATCATTTCCTAGCCCTAAGTGTGTAATTGGAATTGACCTGGCAGTGGGAGTAATGCCCCCATGGCTCCTTGGTCTGTTGGAGTGAGAGCTGTCATAGTGAAGAAGGCCATGTGGAAACCTCTGAAGCTCCTCCCCCGAAACCCCTCCACAGACAGGATAGTAAACTGTGATGGTTAGTGTTGTGTGTCAGCTCGGCTTAGGCTACAGTACCCAGTTGCTTGATCAAACACTACTCGGTGTTGCTGTGAAGGTACAGTAATCCCCCCATCTGTGGTTTCAATTACCTGTGGTTAACCGTTGTTGGAAAATATTACATACGTGAGATATTTTGAGAGACACTCCATTCGCATAACTTTTATTACAGTATATCGTTATAACTGTTTTACTGTTATTGTTGTTAATCTTATTGTACCTAATTTATAATTTAAACTTTATCATAAGTATGTATGTATAGAAAAAACATAGTATATTTAGGGTTCAGCATTAGCCAGTTTCAGGCATCCACTGGGGGTCTTGGAACGTATCCCGTTGGTAAGGGGGGAGTAGTGGATTGTGTAGATGTGGTTAACATCTATGATCAGTTAAGTAATGATTACCCTCGATAATGTGGGTGGGCCTCAACCAATCAGTTGAAAGCCTTAAGAGGAAAACAGATTTCCCTGAAGAAATCCCACCGGTGTCAGCTCTTGTTTCATGAATTGTAGGCTTGCCTAACCAGCTCCCATAATTGTGTGATCCAATTCCTTGCCACATATAAAAACAAGCCGATGAAATGACTTAACCCAGTTCATGGGCCTTTGTCACTGGCTACCACAGCACTGGCATAATGGGTGCATGAGCACAGCAGCCACGATGGCTGAGATGGAGGCCAAGAGGCAATAGCATGAACAGCTTACAACGACTGATGTAGCAGGGCTCCTGACAGGTGACTCTGGCTCAACTCACTTTGGTCTAGCTGAAATCGTCTTAGAACCGCACAAGACTTTTCCTACCTACCCTTCCTTCCTATTTCTTCTCCAAGGTTAGATCTATATCATAGTCTGACAGCTTTCCCAGACTCCTCGACCCTCCCCCATGACATCCCCCACAAACTCTCCCAAACTCTCCTGCATGTCTAACCAAGGGTCCAAATTAACACACAGGGAAGTCCAACTTAGTGCACTCACTATTAAAGCTCTGGTCTTTCACTTTGCAGGGTCAGAAATCTGACCTTTAATAATTTACCAGGGAGTATTTATTAAAGGTCCTGTGACCTAGTACCTACCAAACTTGTTAAGAGACTGATAGATAAAGCAGAAAGCTAAAAGTCAAAATAAGAAGGAAGTGCCAGGCAGACCAGAAAGACAGACAATGAAGCTGACAAAGGGTTCCCATACCAGCAACAGTGGCTACTTGAAAAAAGGACAAAGGCTAAAAGGTAGCCTGGTATGTCTGGAACACAAAAAGGAAGCTGACTAGTCAAAAATTAGAAACAACCCACATGTCCACCCACTGAGGAGTGCATAAACAAAATGTGCTCTATCAATACAATGAGATATGATACAGCCATAAAAAGGAATGAAGTACTGATACATGTTACAACGTGGAGGACCTCAAAAACACTACATTAGACCGGGTGCAGTGGCACACGCCTGTAATCCCAGAACTTTGGGAGGCCAAGGCAGGTGATCACTTGAGGTCAGGAACTCAAGACCAGCCTGGCCAACATGGTGAAACCCCATCTCTACTAAAATACAAAAATAAAACCCCATCTCTACTAAAATACAAAAATAAGCAAGGTGTGGTGGTGCACGCCTGTAATCCCAGTTACTTGGGAGGTTGAGGCAGGAGAATGGCTTGAACCCAGGAGGCAAAGGTTGCAGTGAGCCGAGATTGCACCAATGCACTCCAGTCTGGGCGAGAGTGAGACTCCATCTCGAATTTAAAAAAATAAAAAATAAAAAATAAAAAAATAAAAAACCACTACACTAAATGAAAGAAGCCAGACACAAAAGGCCATTATTGTATAATTCCATTTTTATGAAAGATCCAGAATAGGCAAACTCATAAACAGGAAGTCGATTGGTGGTTGCTAGTGACAGGGAGGAGGGAGGAAATGCGGAGTTCTTGTTTAATGGGTACAGGGTTTCATTTTGGGATGATAAAAAATGTTTTGGAACTAGTCAGAGGCAATGGTTACACAACACTGTGGATGTTCAGTACCAAATACCACTGAATTGTTCCCTTTAAAATCGTTAACTTTATGTTATGTGAATTTCACCTCAATACAAATAATCAATACATTGCAAGGAAAAAATGTGGAAAGAGGCATATCAAACAAAAAAGTTTTAATGAAAAAGACAAGACGTTAAAAATTTCTGTAAACAGGAGGGTTTGGGCATGGAGCTGGCTGATTTTAAAAATTCTATCCCATTCGTTCACATCAAACTGTCCAAACCTAGTAACTGGAAATGTCCCAAGATGCTGGGCTGTAAACATCTAACACGAAGACTAGAATTCTAGAATTATCTGGTATTTTCCCTTTCCTAAAAATTCCATCTTCAACTGAGGTCTATGGGTTCAAGAGCCATATTTATGAACCAAAATTCAGGATACATACTCTGGTCCAGGGACAATGGATGGTGCGAAGAATATCCAGGATATCTAGCTGTTGAAACTGCAGCCCTCCCAATGACTCTAATACTCAAGGGATTAAAAGAATCCAGCCCCAGAAGTTTTAGATACAAAAATAGTAACAACCCAACTGAATTTGACTGCATTTAAAAAACATAATTATTTCCAAATCTACTGAGCAGCTGAACAGTCCTCAGTGACGCCTACGGTCACTGGGATTCGAAGATTCCCGCTCCCGGGAGCGCCGGGCCCTTTTATGCCTATGGGATTTATCTCGGCTCCTACTTCTACTTCTATGACTACGCCCTTCGGAACGCCCATTGTACCAGCTAGAATGTGTGTCTGAGCTCCGCCCTCTGTCCCTAATCCTGGTCTTTTCTTCTCTTGCCTCCCTCCTGCTTGAGGACTTGTGCTCGTGCTTGGGTTTCTCCTTCTTCAGGTCCCTCTCTAGGTCCTCTGCTCCACCAGAGTAGGCAGTCCTGGATTTGGGGAGCTTCTGCCCCTCCCTGGGCTCTGCCTTCTGAGCTCTCTCTGAGTTCTTGCTGCTGTGCTTCTTTGGGCCAGGGTCATCCTTTTCCTTTATTGTCTTGCATCTGGGTGATGAAGAGGATGGTTGCTCTGCCTGTACCTCTCGGTCGGCTTTCTCTTTTTCTTTCTTTTTTTTCTTTTTTTCCTTTTTGTCTGGAGGGTAAAGGAAAGTAGCAGCAAATAAGAAAAGGTAAAAAAATAAAGAACTCCCTTAAAAAAAACAAAAGCACCTTTCTTTGCTGAATACGTTACATCAAACACAGGTACTATAGTTCAAAAACATTCACGGCCGGGCGCGGTGGTTCACACCTGTAATCCCAGCACTATGGGAGGCCGAGACGGGTGGATCACGAGGTCAGGAGATCGAGACCATCCTGGCTAACACGGTGAAACCCCATCTCTACTAAAAAAAAATACAAAAAAATTAGCCAGGTGTGGTGGCGGGTGCCTCTAGTCCCAGCTGCTCAGGAGGCTGAGGCAGGAGAATGGCGTGATCCCGGGAGGTGGAGCTTGCAGTGAGCTGAGATCGCGCCACTACACTCCAGTCTGGGCGACAGAGCAAGACTCTGTCTCAAAAAAAAAAAAAAATTCACATGCTAGGAGGTGAGGAATGTGCATAAAGAGAACAACCTTGGCAGCAACATGAAGGGGCCACTGTCTAGGCCTCCAAGGAGAGTGCCTCAAGAAGCCAACTTGGATGTCTGTCACCCTTGATATGTCAAGTTGCTGTACAAGGTAATTCCCATCCTGAGTTACCTCTTCAAAGACCTTATCTCCAAATGCAGTGGCATTCTGAGGCACTGGGGGTTAGGATTTCACCATATTAACTTGGGGAGAGAGACAATTCTGCCCATAGCACCAGCCTTCCACTGATACTCCCCACTTTCCCAGTTAAACTATGCTTCCCCATACCTTCCCCTTTCACACTTGAGTTGATTCTCAACTATCAATGAATGCAAGGAAGAGCAGACATTAAGGCCATCCAGAATCTTCTCTTAGGTCTTAATGCTTTACCTTTTTTGTGCTTTTTTGTTGGTTTTTCATCTTCAGAGCTCTCAGACAAACTTGGTGAGGGGGTACGAGCCCCACAGCCCTTCTCCTGGAGCTGTCTGGTCACATCATCCATTTCTTCCGAGTCCTTAGGAGCCCGATAGTTAGACACATGATCCACTCGGATAGTTCTTCCTTTGATCTAAGCAAGACAGGCAACGCTTCAGTGAAGACGGCCCTCATACCAAACTGCCAACTATTTGAACACAAGCTACAGAGAACCATGATTTGAACTATATCCTTTACCTTCTTGCTAAATTCTGTCACTAAAGCAGACCTGCCCAACTGGTGTGTCATAGCATGTACACCTAAATATTAATTTATACTAATATTTAGTTAATATAATTTTATTATTATAAAATATATAGTGCAGCCTCTCAGTGCAGCCAGGTGAGGCCTGGGGCAATTGTACCAGCAGCCTCATCACTTTACTCCAGGGCACCATGCAAATATCTTCATGTTCTGTATGTGCCATAAAATGAAAAAGACTAGGAAATACTACCTCAGAGCACAAGCATCAGGGAAGACTGAGATTTAGATGCATAATGAATTACCCTTGATCTGTAACCTAAGTTTACAGTGAAACATACCCTAGGAAGGTCTGGCAACTAGAAGGAATTCTTGAAATCTGGCTTAATGCTACAACTGCTTTCTCGACCCAGTAATTAGGAGGCAAAGTCAGACCAACAGTTTGGAGGGAGAAAGGAATCGAGAAAAAGGCACTTGCTTTTTTCTTCAGCCCTCACACCTTGCTCTAGCCCCACCATACTGGAACAATAGGCTCACACTGATTCTTGCACTACGAATCACAACTCTCCAGGTGAACAACAACAAAAAATTAACCCCTCTGGTCGGACGCAGTGGCTCACACCTGTAATCCCAGCACTCTGGGAGGTCGAGACGGGTGGATCACTTGAGGTCAGGAGTACGAGACCAGCCTGGCCAATATGGCAAAAATTTGCCGGGTGTGGTGGTGCACACCTATAATCCCAGCTACTCAGGAGGCTGAGACAGGAGAATCACTGGAACCCAGGTGACAGAGGTTGCAGTGATCCAAGGCCACGCCACTGCACTCCAACCAGGACAACAGAGTGAGACCCTGTCCCCCTCCCCCCGCCCCCCAAAAAATTAACACCTCACTTAAAATAAAAACATTCTATTTTTAGGCAGATACAGACTTACTCTCTAGGCAAAGCCATTCAAAATTTAAAGTTTGGCTTTTATTGTTCCAATACAAGAGCAGATTTTTATTTTTACCTTGAAGCCTGAGCGGCTTCTGTTATGTATCCTCTTCTCCATTTTGAAACACTTTGGAAAACCTTCCTTTTACAATGACGCCCTCTGACTGCTGGCTTCCTTAAACATCAAGCCTAGAACCTTGTTCCACTCTGTTCTATAATCTCCAGCTATCCCATACTCGTGAATCAGTGACAAACTCTCCAACTCAAGCCTCCCCACACCAACTCTGTGACACTGTTCATTTCAACTGCAGCTTTTTTCCTAAATGAGTGCAGCAACCACATGGAGCATCAATACGCCTGACTTGCCCTATCTCCTTCTAAGAACTCAGTGCCTCACTTACGACAGTGGAAATAAGAGGGATCTGGGGGGAGAAAATTTCAGGATGAAATTACTTTTGTAGAATCTGTCATCGGATTTTAACTAGAGAATTTCTAGAGCCCAATATGCTAGGTCACTGGAGATACATGACAGGCATACATGGGTATGTCCTAGATTATGAGGCCATGTTGAAGCCCAAAACTCCCAACACAGGACAATATGGAAGAGCAATGTTTGCTAGTCTCTTCATCCTCCAGTGCACCAGAAATGATAGTAGACAGTAAAAAAAGAAAGGTGAAAAACAGAGGCCTGGATGAGAGGCAGGCCTGGTGCCTATGCTCCTGGGGAGATGGTTTGTTTACAGATGGGGAAAAGAAGCAAGTACTGCAGGGCCACGAGCCAACAGAATTATTTCCTGGAATCTCTTCTTGACCAGCGTCTCCACATCTCTGCAGCCCCCGCAACAAACCAAGCTGACAAGTGCTGCCCTTGTGTCTGTGGGAATCAGGTAGAAAAAGAAACACCTATACATGGGAAAAAAGTCCAACCAATCTGCTTAATAAGCACACTCACCTTGATCCCATTAAAATTGTCCACGGCCAGAATTGTGCTCCTCTGGTCTTCATAGCAGAGGAAACAGAACCCTTTGGATTTCCCAGTTTTCTTGTCCCGCACGAGATTAATGTTAACAATCTCGCCATATCTATTTATTTTATAAAAGAGTAAGACATTATTGACTTAAAAGGCAAAAACATGCAGATAAGGTAATAAAACAAAATTCAAATAACATAGTGTGTACAAGAGATACATCTAGAACAGGATGACACAGAAAGGTTGCAAAGAAAAAGTCAGACAAGTACAGGAACACCCAATTAAAAGTGGGTGGCAATATCCAGAGCAAAAACTAATTCAAGGCCAAAATAAAAATATCACATGAGACTAAGATTATTTTACACTGAAAAAGGCCTAAATACACAATAAAGGTATACATCAGGAAAACTCTGAGTCAATTAAGAAATCAAACATTTTAATTAAAAAAAGCTATTAGAAATGCAAAGAGAAACTAAGAGAGAAAGTTATGGGAGAATGTAACACATCACTTTGAAGTTTATCACGCATAAAGTGGACAGAAATAAAATAAAATCAGATGAATTAATACACATAATTATACTAACAAATATTAATGTAGGACTATTAGATACATAGATATCTTTGAATACTACAAGATGACATTTTCAAGAATCCATGAAGCATGTATTAAAATTGACTATGGATTAGGTCTCAATGTAAACCTCAATAATTATACCAAAAAAAAACAGAACAGACCATGTTTCCAATTATAATGTTATAAAGCTGGAAATGGTATTGTAAATAAAAAACACATTATCTAACTAGAACTTGAAAGCTACTCTCCTAACAACTGCATGAAAGAGAAAATGAAGCAAAAAAAAAAAAAAAAATCAATGGTAGACTATTTAGAAAATAGCAAAAATGAGAAAAATATATACCAAAACTTATGAAATGTGGCTAACGTCATACTCAGGAAAATTTGTAACATTAAAAGACTTTTATTGTGAAAACAAAGGATGAACATAAAGGAAGAAAGCAAACCTAATGAAAGCAGATGGGAGTTAATATAGATAAAAGCAGAAATTAGGCTAGGC
Organism: Macaca fascicularis; assembly: GCF_037993035.2. Classification (NCBI taxonomy): domain Eukaryota; kingdom Metazoa; phylum Chordata; class Mammalia; order Primates; family Cercopithecidae; genus Macaca; species Macaca fascicularis. Next base: position 136,684,022 of record NC_088395.1, on the reverse strand, counting down.
ATGGTGGCTCATGCCTGTAATCTTAGCATTTTGGGAGGCCAAGGTGGGAGGACTGTTTGAGGCCAGCAGTTCGAGACCAGCTGGGGCAACTGAACAATACCCTGTCTCTCAAACAAACAAACAAAAAGGCAGAATTAAATAGAAAAAAAAAAAAAAAAACGCCAGGCATGGTGGCTCACACCTGTAATACCAGCACTTTGGGAGGCAGGAGGATTGTTTGAGGCCAGTAGTTCGAGACCAGCCTGCACAACAGAACAAGACCTTGTCTCTTAAAAAAGCAAACAAACAAAAAGGAAGAATTAAATAGAAAAAAAAAAACCAGGCACGGTGGCTCATGTGCATAATACCAGCACTTTGGGAGGCCGAGGCCATAGGATCACTTGATCCCAGGAGTTTGAGACCAGCCTGGACAATACAGCAAGACCCCTGTCTCTACAAAAAAAAAAAAAAAATTGTTTTAAATTAGCCAGGCATAGTGTACACCTGTAGTCCCAGCCATTCAGGAGGGTACATGGGGAGGATCACTTGAGCCCAGGAGTTAGAGGCTGCAGTGAGCTAGGATCATGCCACTGCACTCCAACCTGAGCAAGAGAGTGAGACCCTGTCTCAAAAAAAGAAAAAACGTTAGGAAAAAAAAGACTACCTTACTCCTTACAAAAAGATAAATTCCAGATAAGTTAGAGGTTTATAAATTTAAAAATAAAGTCATAAAAATAAAATAGGAATTGATAGATGTTACATGATCACATACACACACTTCAGCCCAAAATCTAGCATCCTACTTAATGAGAAATACTAGAGCCAATTCAACTAAGTTTAGGAACTATTTAATACTAAATTGGAGGTATAGGCCAATGCAGTTAGATAAAACAGATACAATAAATAAAAAGAGGAAGTAACACTACCTTTTTGTAGATTACATATGACAGTTGCCCAAGAGCTCAAGGCTACAGTGAGCTATAGTCTTAACACTGCACTCCAGTGTGGGTGTCAGAGCAGGGCCCTGTCTCAGAACAATCAATTAAATTAAAATGCTAACAGCTGGGGGATCTGGGTGAAGGAGATACAGATATTCTTTATATCATTTTATAATGTTCCTGTATTAAGCCTGAAATTATTTCAAAACAAGAATTGAAACAAAAAAGAATACAGGCACTGGCTTGAAGGAACTCATGTTGACCCTCACATAGGGAAAATTTGAGCATCAAGAAAGAATAATGATAAGTATAACATATCAAATTAAGAAAAAGTAAGTCCATAGTACAGGCTGAGCATCCCTAATCTGCAAATCCAAAATTCAAAATGCTCCAAAGTCTGAAACATTTTGAGCACCAACATGATGTCACAAATGGAAAATTCCATATCTGACACCTTTAAATTCTGATGGTTCAATGTACACGAACTTTCACACACAAAATTATTGAAAACATTGTATAAAATTACCCTCAGTCTATGTGTGCAAGTTGTATATGAAACATAAATGAATTCTGTGTTTAGATCTGGGTCCCAGCCCCAAGAGAGCTCATGACGTTTATGCAAATTGGAAACACTTCTGGTCCTTTGGTCCCAAGCGTTTTGTTTTTCTTTTCTTTTCTTTTCTTTTTTTTTGGAGACAGAATCTCACTCTGTCGCCCAGGCTGGAGTGCAGTGGTGCTATCTTGGCTCACTGCAACCTCCACCTTCCCAATTCAAGTGATTCTCCTGCCTTGGCCTCCAGAGTAGCTGGGACTACAGGCACCCACCACCACACCTGGCTAATGTTTTGTATGTTAGTAGAGATGGGGTTTCACCACGTGGCCCAGGCTGGTCTCACTCCTGAGCTCAGGAAATCCACCTGCCTCGGCCTCCCAATGTGCTAGGATTACAGGCATGAGCCACCGCGCCCAGCCCCAAGCATTTTGGATAAGGGATATTCAACCTGTAATACAATACACAACAAAGTGCTAGAGCAAAGAGTTAATATCCTTCATACATGAAGGGCTCATGTAAAATCAACAAGAAAATAAGGAAAATACTTGTAGAAAAAAGTTGGCAAGGGTATGAATAGACAATTTACAAAGAAAAAGAATAATGGGCTGCAAATCTAGAAACAGATGTTCAACCTCACTGATGATGAAATAAAGGCAAAGCAAAGTAATAATGAAAAGCCCTTTGGCAAATATTTTTTAAAATCGCCACTGTTAATCAGGATTCAGAAAAATGGGCATTCTAGTGAGTGTGGAAATTGGTACAACCTTTTGGAGAGCAATTTGGCAATGTTTATAAAACATCTTTAAAATGCTAACATATTGATCCATATTCCTCTTTCACTAAAGAGACCATGAGGGATGCATACAAAAATGTATATACTATAATGCACACTGCAGTATAATTCATAATAGCAAACCACTGGAAATAACATCCAGCATTTTTTTTAAAATGATAAAGAGATATGCCAAAACATTAAGGTTTTCCTTAAGAGTGTGTTCTATTTTCTTCTTTATACTTTATTTTGCCAAATGTTCTATAATGACTATATATTACCTTCAAAATAAGAAACAAAGTAGATTTCTTTTTTTTTTTCTTTTCTTTTTTTTTTTTTTTGAGATGGGGGAATCTTGCTTTGTCCCCCAGGCTAGAGTGCAATGGTGCAATCCTGGCTCACTGGAACCTCCACCTCCTGGATTCAAGCAATTCTCCTGCCTTAACTTCCCAAGTAGCTGGGATTACAGGCGCGCACCACCATGCCTGGCTAATTTTTGTATTTTTAGTAGAGATGGGGTTTCCCCATGTTGGCCATGCTGGTCTCAAACTCCTGACCTCAGGTGATCCGCCCACCTCAGCCTCCCAAAGTGCTAGGATTACAGGCGTGAGCCACCATGCCCAGCCAACAAAGCAGTTTTTTGAAAGGCACTGTTATCAGCGGCAATCTTCATGGAGAGCAACGTGTGTAACCAGAATAGAGAATAGAGAATTAGAATAAACAAACAAGCACACGTGCTAGCTGATCATCACTCAATGCAAGTAGAACTAAACAGCTCCAAGAGGGAAGGCTGAGTAGAAGTACACAAAGGGGTAGAAATTATAGGCTGCACCTGCTGTGAACCTTGCAACATCCACAAGTTGAAGGAAGCAATCTTTGTCCCTGCCAGGGCCCTCCACTCGTGTGGGTTGCCCAGGTTCTCTATCACAGCCTTCTTCTCACGGGTATTGCCCAATTCCTTTCCCATGGCTTGCTGCCCCATAAGTGGCCCAACCACTCAGCCAGGGCCCTCTGTCCATGGATGGCCCTACCATCCTGCCATAGCAATCCCTCTGCCAGTGTATGCTACCTGTGTTTGCTTGGCCAGCCCCTTTTGCCATGGTCTGCTACCTGTACATGCTGTCCAACTTCTCTGAAACAGTACTATGCTCTGAAGGCCTACAAAACCCAAATGTAGTGGTCCTTTGCACCTGTGCCAAGATCCTCTGGCCCTGTGGACTAACTGTGCTGTTTACCTCTGGGGTTGCAGGCCAGCTGCCCAGCCCCTCTCCTACTAGCTGCTACTACCAGTATGAGCCACCAACACCCTCTCCCACCAAATGCTGCTGCCAACACCTCAGCAGAATGAAGAATATACAGATCTCCTATTCATTCTTGTTCCTCGTCAGGCTGTGATTCTCAGCCTCCAGGTAGAGATTGGCTTTGCTCACTAACCTTACATTCATTGAGAATCAAAGAAAGCAAACTACAACCTTCTTTCTGTTTTTCATCCCAATTCCTCTGTGGTTTGCCCCAGTCGTATGATGCCACACAGGCAAGGACCAGAAGGGCCCTGTGACCATGGGTTACCCCTAGTTTGCAAGAGCCCAAGGAGGCGTACCAATATGGAACCTTCCTGAGGGTTCCAGTCTGTTCCAGTCTAGGCCCAGGCTGAACAAACCTCAGTGAAAAACAACAGAAATAGACTAGAATCCCCAAGATGGCCTCCCAAATTAACAAACCTCTTGGATCTCCCACAGGAGAACATTCTAGAACCATGTCCTGGGACTGATCTAGACTAGAGCAGAAGCTCCAGCCCTCCCCATGCAGGGACACCATTCAGCCTAGAGTGAAAATAAGTGGTTTTTGTGATGCCACAAAATGCATTACAGAAAAAAGTACTCTGTCGACTCAGGAGGCAGGAAATGAAAGGGGACTTACTGTGAGAACACACAGATGATGTCCCCTTCAGTCAGTTCATAAGGAAGCCCTCCTAGAAAAGAAAACCACATTTCAGTTCCACCAACATTTACCAAGTGTTTACTACGTACCATGCACTAGGCCAGGCACTAGGGGTGCAAACAGTAAGCAACAGGCCCTGCCCTTAAAGAAATCAAGTCTGGGCTGGGCACCATGGCTCACGCCTGTAATCCCAGCACTTTGGGAGGCCAAGGCGGGTGGATCACCTGAGGTCAGGAGTTCGAGACCAGCCTGGTCAACATGGCGAAACCCCGTCTCTACTAAAACTACAAAAAAAATTAGCCGGGCGAGGTGGCGGGCACCTGTAATCCCAGCTACTCAGGAGGCTTAAGCAGGAGACTCGCTTGAACCCAGGAGGCAGAGGTTGTAGTGAGCCGAGATCACGTCACTGCACTCCAGCCTGGACAACAAGAGTGAAACTCCAACTCAAAAAAAAAAAAAAAAAAAAGAAAGAAAGAAATCAAGTCTGATGCAATGACAGAAGTACATGTAAGGTGCCAGTAGAACAGGAAAAGGAGTGACTAATTTTGAGTGGAAGTCAGTGTCACCACTAACAAAAGTAAACTGATCACTCAGTCCTCCTGGCACCCAAAATCCTATGGGCAAAGCAGATAGTTTCCATCACAAACCTCTGCTTCCACAAACATGTTGAATTCATCTGCTCATTACCCACAAATTTACAGCTATGATACAAAATTAGTCTACATATGTCATGATTAACCCCACCTACACATAGACAAAGGTTATAAAGACACTGTTAAGCATTTCCTAGGGAATAATTTCCCTTCCAAATGTTTCTTTCCTCATCTGTAAGATGGGGATATTAGCAGGTAACTCGCAAGACTGTTATAAGAGTTAAATAAAACGATGCATATAAAGTGCTTAGCACAACGTTTTTACAATAACCTCTTTGAAGCATCAAACTTGTACAATTACTGGTTGTGATATAAAGTGAATACAGTAATGGTAGTGTGGCCATGGTCAGAAAGCAGGAGCTAGAGGAGCAAAGTGAATTCTGCAAGGGAAGGGGAATGGGGGAGGGCGGTGGTAGCAATATGGGGCTGTGGCTAAGACCATGAGTTCTAGAAAGCTATAGTTCTGCCTGTTGCGGTTATTAGCTATGTGACCTTAAGGAAGTCCCTTAACTTCTCTGCACCCCAATTTCCTCAGCTGTAATAACGGGTCAGGGGGTGAGAGAGAAATAACAACAGTCCCTGAACCTTAGCACAGCAAATGGCAAACAGTAACTCTCATGAGCACTGATTTGGCTGGGAAGGAAAACTAAAAATGGGGCAGAAAAAAAAAAAAAAAAAAAAGATGGAACACGGATTCCCGGGCAGACAGCAGATGGATATAAAGGAGGGCAATGAATGTAAGCAGGAGTGAAGGGTGAAAATGCTGAAATAGTCGGACACCGAGCAGGAGAATCTTGGGAGCACTGCGGAAGAAAGATGTGCACCTCACCCAGGAAGATCCAGGCGCTGTCCTTGTACTCGGAGTGCCAGGACACTTTATCGGCCACCCCAAGCTGGACCTCTCGTTCATTCAGCTCGTTGATCAGCTTCACCTTAGTTAAAGGACTTCACGGTGGCGGGGGTGAGGGGAGGCAGAAAAGCAGACAAGTAAATGCTAACCGGCCGAAGCTGAAGAAGAGCAAAACAAGGGGACGAGGTGTTCTAGTCCCCGCGCCTCTCCCGCCCCTCGACCCCGCAGACGCTCTACCACCCCAGCCCCAGTAGACCACCCTCAGCGGCCCGCTGCTCGTTCCTCAAAAGGAAGCTGACGCCTTACTTCATCTCCGCGGGCTCGCGCTCAGCATTCAGGAATCAGCGCCCGGGAAAGGCAGCGCCGCGCATGCGCGGCCCCGGCGCCGGTGGCTCGTCGAGTCGGTGACCTCGCGCCGGAAGAGCTGGGGCGTACCGGGGCGTGGCGCCTGCGCACTAGAAGCCTTCCGCGTTCTTTGCGGTTACCTCTTGTAGAAACGGTTTTTCTCTAATTTTTCGCTTTTTCTCCTCTGTGAAATGGGGTAAAGGCACGAGCCTGGGCTGTTGCAGGACCCCCAGCTCTTGAACGATATCGGAAACTGGTTAGATTAGCTATAAATATTTGCTGAATGAACGGAATAAGCAGCCTGATGTGGCGACTTTAGTCTCAGCCCTCGCTCCCAGTCCAGAGTCCCACTTGGACCTTCGCTCTTAGTCAGTTGCTCACGCACAGACCCATCAAAGCATCCCTGTCATGGCAGAAAAGTGAAGAAGATAGGTGAAAAGGTAAATCTTCTGTTGTTCTTATCCCAATACATAGGCAACAGACCAGTGTGCCTCTATAGGCTGAATTGAATACCTACAGATTTGCATGAGAGCCGCTGCACTTACTCTTTTCCATAGGCTCTCTCCTAGTTGAGCAGGAGACAGAAATTAATATTGTTAAATTAATAGCTAGCAAGTGAGCAGATGATGTACTGTATGATACTAGAGTATGTGCTAAGCAATTTACATGTATTGTCTCTCCACCCTCACAACAACCCAATGAAGCAGATAAAATTACAATTCCTGGCCGGGCGCAGCAGCTCATGCCTGTAATCCCAGCACTTTGGGAAGCTGAGGGAGGAGGATTGCTTGAACTCAGGAGTTTGAGACCAGCCTGGGCAACATAGCAGAACCTGTCTCTAAAATAAAGGAAAAAAGGGGGGGCCAGGTGTGGTGGCTCACACCTGTCATCCCAACACTTTGGGAGGCTAAGGCAGGTGGATCACCTGAGGTCAGGAGTTCAAGACCTACCCAGCCAACATGGTGAAACTCTGTCTCCTCTAAAAATACAAAAATTAGCTAGGCATGGTGGCACACGCCTGTAATCCCAGCTACTCGGGAGGCTGAGGCAGGAGAATCACTTGAACCTGGGAGGCAAAGGTTGCAGTGAGCTGAGATCGCACCACTGCACTCCAGCCTGGGCAGCAGAGCGAGACTCCTTGTTTTTAAAAAAAAAAAGAAAGAGAAAGTAAAAGAAATTTCCACCCTCGTTTTGTAGAGGAAGAAATGAGGCTCAAATGAATAAATTAACTAGAAAGGTACTAGAGCACCTGCACCCAGTAGGTCAGGTTGATTCAATCAGTCCTTACTGAACATCTAGATTTGTCCTGTGCAGCTAAGGTCTGTAGACAGGAGTATCAGGTTGGGTCCTCTGCCCTCAAGGAGCTAATATTATAATTAAGGGGACAAGATATATTTGCCTGATAGATTTCAACCAGAAATATCTAGAAACCAGTGGAAGAGATGATTAACATATAATATGTGATTTAACCCATATTGACAGTTTGAATCCATTTTGCACATGTCCACATCAGTACCTGCTCTTGGACCATGATGTTCTAAAAGTAAAAGTCCAGAGCTGTGTGGCCTATCTCAGAGCACCAGATATTAGGTCCTTCATAAAAACATTTTGATGACGATACCAACTGTACCCTCAAGTGGCCCACCATGTAACCAATGTCCTGCCAAAAAGGAGAACAGAGCCTGCCCACCAATGACAGTTTCTCCTCATTCATTCTATGTCTGTTCCCCCTTCCCCATTCCAACCTAGCTATTCATTAACTTTGTAAAATTATCTTGGCAATGAAAGCTAAACAGTGACAGATTGCATATGGGGGTTATCTGCTCCTAGGAATCTCAGGTTGCTTAGTTGTGGGTTGAAGTAGCCACTGCAGAGTGATAAACTAGCATGCAGCATTATCTTGCTGACTCTTTCAAATGGCTGTGAAATGAGAGAGTTAAGACTATACCTGGGGATAAGTCATCAGTGTTCCAAGAGAAGCTGGAGCAAAAGAGTAGAATAAGACCAATTTAGATTGAGAACATGAGAAGGCTATTATTACTATGCAGCTGGTAGGTTCAGCAGAGCTATTCTGAAGGTGAGAGAGCTGAATATTGCTTCAGTTTTCCTGGAACTGAGAAGTTTCTGAGACTTCTGACCTTTGGAGCTAAAATTGGCAACCCCAGAACAAACCAGGATGGTTGATCACCCTAGGAGATCCTGAAGTAAATAACGAAGCAAGGAAGTCAGACTTTCCATAGATGTACTTGCAATTGACAGGAATTGGTAGGTAAGGTGATGCCTAGAGATATCCATAAGTATGAGTTGAAAAGAGGTGGGGATGCAGAGGACCCTCTGAACTTAACATCTGAAAGTAGAACCAGGGTTTGGCATCCAAGGTGGCTGTAAGTGATCTCCACCAGTAACATCCATTTAGCAAATATTCTATGCAGTATTTAGTTCTAGCTTCGGAGGGTAATGCTAAGGTAGTCAATGGCAGTCCCTGCATTCAAGGAAAGGCTGAACTATCTATCTAGCCAGAGTCATCTCCCAACTTCCCACCACCACACCACACCCCCAAACAGTTTTTCCCCCAGACTACCCTATTTTGGACAATGTTATCACCATTTTCCTGGTTGCCCAGGCTCAAAAACATGGGTTTCATATTTCAGTCTTCCCTGTTCTTCACCTCAACATATGCATCCACTCACCAAGTCCTAACAATTGTACTATTGCAGTATCTATAAAATGTGTCACTTCCAGTCACAGTCCTGAGTCATTAGCACATGCCTCCTGGCTCTTTCAGTACTCTTCTAGCTGCTCCAGCCCCTATTCTCCATTCTCTTCTGTCACTGTTCTCCACTTAAAGGCTCAACTTAAGCCAGGCTCCACTTCTATCCATTCCCTCAGAGGCCCCTTTCATCATCCCACCTTGGCACCTCTTCTGAGAGAGCCTTAGACCCCTGGGCCACCCTCCTCTCTCTTACTGAAATCTGCCCAAGCCCCAAACCCCCAACAAGTCATCCATCATGCAGGAAACCTTTCCTGATCTTATGACCCCACAGTGATGGCTCTTACTTCTTACTCTGTAACACTACAAAACTCCTTTATGTTCTTCTCCCAGAAAGACTATGAAATCCTGGAAGGTGAAGGCTCTGCATGTATAAGGTCCTCAGAACCTCAAGCCTCAAACATTTTCCTACATACATAGAATGCAACCAATATACTTATTGGTTAATGAAATTGAAAAATCACACAACTATGATTACCTAAAGGAAAACAGATGAGGGTAGGGGTAGAGAAGACTTTATCTTATTTTCCCTTTGTTCCTTTCTGTATGGTTAGAATTTTCTTTTTTTATTTTTATTTTTATTTATTTATTTATTTTTTGAGGCAGAGTCTCACTCTGTTGCCCAGACTGTAGTGCAGTAGTGCGATCTTGGCTCACTGCAACCTCTGCCTCCAAGGTTCAAGCGATTCTCCTGCCTCAGGCTCCCAAGTAGCTGGGATTACAGGCATGTGCCACCACAGGAAGACAGGGAGGACGCCATGTAAGTGTCTGGGAAGAGAATATTGTTCTGAGACAGTGTATTTCAGAAACAGCAGGGAGGCCAGTGTGACTGGAGAGGAGCAGGCAAGGGGGAGAATGATACATTTTTGTTTATTTGAGAAAATCTTACTTAGTAACTACCATGTACCTGACACTGTTCTAGGTACTTTACATGTATAAATTCATTTACTTCTTGCAACAACCCTATGAGACAGATATTATTATCCTAATTTGGTAGATGAGAAAACAGAGGCACAGAGAGGTTAGGTTGCTTGCCCTAGGTCACACAGCTGGTAAATGGTAGAACCAGGATTTGAATCCAGGTCATACGGCTCCAAAGTCTGCACTCTTAACCTCTATACACAGGATAAGTTGAGGTAAGGAGAACAGATCAAACATGGTCATGTTGGGTACTGGCTTCGGAATTTACTCAATGTGAGATAGGGAGTCACCAAAGAACTTTGATCTGATGTACATTTTAGTAGGTTCACCTTAGCTGCTGTGTAGATAACAGACCAGGGAGTGGGCAGGGGATGCCTACAGTAGAAGCAGGAAGACCAGTTTGGAAGCTCTACAATAAATCAGACGACGGATGATGGTGATTTGTCTCCAGGTGACAGCAAAGAAGATGGTGTTCCATGCCAGTATTGTTCCAAACTGAAAAAATATTGTATTTTTAAATAAAAATAAATAAGAACACACATGACACCAACATAAAGGCACATCCTGTGTTTGTCAGTGCTCAGACACTGGCCTTGATGCTGGGGATACTATCGTGAACAAGACCACAAGACCCAGTCCCTGCCCTTGAGCAGCTCACAGTGTTACAAGATAGTTACAGATATAAATAAGCACTTTGTATTCCAGGTGATGAATGTCATATTGAATGTATGAGTGAAATGCCTTTAGAACCAGCTGAGTGATAATTAATTCTGATGTTGGGGGTCAGAGGAAGCTGGGGGTGGAAAGTAGATTGTCAGGGAAAGTCACATAGAGTCATGTGACTGTTGAGCTGGGCCTTGAAGGCAGTCACATGTAGATGGAAGATGCAGGATGGGTACCACACAGAAACAGCATTTCAAGCAGTGGAAACACCAGAGGCAAGAGCATCAAAGTGTGGAAAGCATATGATGTGACAAGGTGATGGGATGGGGCAGAGTGGTAATGGCTGAAGATAAGGATGGAAGAGTTCTGGCCATTTTGTGAAGGGCCTTGTAGAAGAAGCCAAGAAGTTCTGATTCTAGCTAGTAGACAATGAGAAGTGATCGTATAGCTTAATCATTCAGTCATTCAACCAGTCAACCAGCTGACCACTTTTGTTGAGGACTTGCTATAGGCAGATACTGCTTTAGGTTCTGAGAATATAAAGGTGAACATGTTCAGCCTATAAGAAAAACATATATGTGGGGACAAAAACATAATCTGAGCATGTTTCTTTGAGCCTGGGAGTGACATGGTCAATTTTCTCTTTGATCACTTTGGAACTAGTGTGGGGGATGGATTGAAGACATGCAAGCCTTGATACTGGGAGATCAGTTGGGATACCTGTTGGCTGTGATGAGCAGGAGCAAACAAAGCCAACAGGTTTCATAGCCACAACATGCTGATTCAAGTAGATGTGGGTAGTGAGGAAACATCTAAGGATGACGCTTAGGTTTCCAGCTTGAGACACTAGTTGGGTGTGACACACTTTGCTAAGGTAAAACAGGCAAGAAGACTGGTTTGGAAGAAAACTAATGAATTCAATTGGTAAATCGTTAAAAATACCTGAGGAGTCAACAAAGGAGACTGAGAAAGAGGATGACAGAGAAAGATGAAAAAGCAGGAGAACGTGTATTCCAAAAGAAAAGGGGCACTGAACAATGAGATCACCTGGACTCGGGAAGGGGAACATCACACACCGGGGCCTATCATGGGGAGGGGGGAGGGGGGAGGGATTGCATTGGGAGTTATACCTGATGTAAATGACGAGTTGATGGGTGCTGACGAGTTGATGGGTGCAGCACACCAACATGGCACAAGTATACATATGTAACAAACCTGCACGTTATGCACATGTACCCTACAACTTAAAGTATAATAATAATAAATAAATAATAAATAAATAAATAAATAAATAAATAAATAAGAAAAGGGGAGGGACCCGGTTGTTCACATCTGTAATCCCAACACTTTGAGAGGCCAAGGTGGGAGGATTGCTTGAGGCTAGGAATTCGGGACCAACCTGGGCAACATAGTGAGGCCCCCATTTCTACAAAAAATAAAAAATCCAGGCGTGGTGGTGTGAGCCTATGCTTGTTCCCAGCAATCTGATGCTTATGTAGACTCTTGAGGGATTGGAAAAAGAATCCCAAACTCTTCAGGAGGAGGAGGCCAAGTTGCCTCCAGGGGTGAGTATACCTTCTAAAAGACACACAAGAGATGTCCTTTTCCCGCCTGCCTGTCATTGTTCACCTTTCCTCCATGCCTAAGCCAATGCAGCAATTTTCCATACCTCAAGCAGCACAACTTTCAGAAGCTGCCAAGATTCTCGATGTGCTGATTAAAAAGCAGAATCTAGTTCCAGGGAAGAAAGGGAGAAAGTAGAGGGAAAAAGTGCTGGGGGAGCATATGACTCTAGTTCTAGTAGAACCCACCTGTAATCACAAATCACATTTACTCTAAATTCGTAATGTGAATTTCCCTTTGGCATGCAGGCCTAAAGGGCATGCTAGCTGGACTGAATCAAATGGGACGATCAGACCCAGTGGGAGGAGAAGTAGCACTGGGCAGATCTAACTGGAGCTGAATGTAAAAGTATTTTTCAGGGATAACAGGAACTTACCTAGAGCAGGAGTTCCCAGATGGTCATCACAATTTCACCTAGGCAGGTCAGTCGCCCCAAGCTAATGACTAGAGCCCACTCCCTGTTCTCCAAAAGATTCCTTGCATGGGCAGCTTTTACCCTCCTCTTATTCATTTTCACTGTTTTGAGCCACAGTTTTCCTGGGGTGCTCTGTTGCCTGAGGTGAAGAAGGCAGTTACTGGGAGTGCTAGATGAAACACTGATCCAGGGTATAGGAGATGGTATACAGATTAGGGAAAGGAATGAGTGGGCCACAGCTCAAAGAAGCCAGATCACAGACACATGACACTGTAAAGACCAGAGCACATGAGTGCTCTGGGACAAGCTGATGGACAATACTAAGCTTCTAGAGAAGAAGCGCAGGATGGGTCTGTCTTGGCTCAGTTCACAATGATGTTGCATGAAGACTGTCAGCTTTCTACCCTGGAGTGGCAGGAGGTGGCATCCTTCTTGAGGGTGGATGCAGGTTTTCAAGGCTATAGGATGATGCTACACAGCTTGCATTCCATCTCTGGTCAGCAACTTACATTCTGGAGAGAACAGGTGGGACACATAGAGCTTGGCAGACCTGGGTTCAAATCCCAGTTCTTCCACTTGCTAGCTGTAGAAAATTGGGCAATTTAATTACCTTCAATTAACTTTTTTGTGGTAGCCTTCCCAAGTTATGAAATGGTGATAATATCACCTCTTAGAGATCTTGCAAGGATTGTGATAAGAGGTATTACTAATATTAATAATAATATTATATTCTTTTCACATTCTAAATACTCCCAGCCATTGTTACAACCCCCCTGACCCCTTCTGCAACCCACAAATCTTACCCCCTAGTGAACTAAACCAGTTCTTCCTTAGGAAAAAGGTGGAAGTCGCTTTCTGAGAGTTGGAGGGCTGCTATATAAAACTCAGCTTAGCATGACCCCCTGACTAGTGTCTTGAAGAATGGACTTCAAGAAAGATTTTCAATGAAAAAAGCTAGAAACATTAATTGAATATATATTTTCTCCCCTCACCCCACCCCATTCCACAAGCCATAGACATTGGCCAAAAAGGTATGTGTTTTTTTTACTCAACTCCTCTTCTGCAGGGGAAGGAAGGATTTCAGCCTACTAGTTGTAACTATATGAGTCCTTTTTTTAATGGGGCAAGAAGGTTCTGAGTCCTGAGTGACAAATGAAAATGTCTTCAGGGACCATACTATGTCCCTGAAGAGCTCCTCTGGCTTGCATGAATCACACCTAAAATACAACAAAGTCGGAGCAATCCAGAAGTGTGAAGTGTCCTATTTATCCAGCTCCACAGGAGCAGAGCCTTTCCAAGGATTGCTTTCTCCCTGCAGAGTGCCCTCTGCTGGGCTTCCTGGCCACTGGCATTTTGGCATCTCAGGCCAACAATGATGCTCTTTCCTGGCTATGTAGGAACCAAATTGCAACCAAATGCCTCTTGGGCAGTAGCCACATTCAAGCAGCAATATAACCAGGACCCAGTTTTTGAATTGTCTCCACATACTAACCCTTGAAACCAATGTATTACTTTCCTGTTGCCGCTGTAACAAATTACCACAAACTTGGTGGCTTAAAACAACACAAATCTATTATCTTCTAGTTCTCGAGGTCAGAAGTCTGAAATCAGCTTCACCGGGCTAAAGTCAGAGTGTCGGCAGGGCTGATTCCTTCTGGAGGCTCTAGGAGAGGATTCCTTGCCTCGCCTTTTCTGACTTCCAGAGGCCTCTTGAATCCTTGACATGTGATCCCTTCCTTGCATCACTCCAACCACTGGCCTCTGTCATCACATCTCCAAAACTGCCTACTCTGATCTCCTGACTCCCTGTTGTAAGGACCCTTACAACACTGTGCTCACAGGGAAAATCCAGGATATTCTCTCCATCTCAAGATCCTTAGCTTAATCATATCTGCAAACTAGATTTTGCCAAGTAAGGTCATATATTCATAGGTTCCAGGGATTCACATGTGGACATCGATGCGGGGGGCATTATTCAGCCTACCACACCCAGGGCTTCTGCAACATGGAATAGCAAAAAGACCATTGCACCAGGAGTAAGGAGAACTGGATTCCAAATCCCAGCTCTGCCGTCCCTTTCTAGTTTGGTAACCTTGGGCAGGTCCCTTTATCTCTCCAAGCCTCAACTTTTTTTTTTTTTTTTTTTTTGAGAGGGAGTCTCACTCTGTCGCCCAGCCTGGAGTGCAGTGGCTCGATCTCGACTCACTGCAAGCTCTGCCTCCCTGGTTCATGCCATTCTCCTGCCTCAGTCACCCGAGTGGTTGGGACTACAGGCGCCTGCCACCACACCCGGCTAATATTTTTTGTATTTTTAGTAGAGACAGGGTTTCACCATGTTCGCCAGGATTGTCTCCATCTCCTGACCTTGTGATCTGCCTGCCTCGGCCTCCCAAAGTGCTGGGATTACAGGCGTGAGCCACCGCACCCGGTCCCAAGCCTCAGCTTCTTTACTTATGAAATGGAGATGAGATAATAACTCATAGTTCACAACATGTTATTGAATGTATGAAAAGCTCTTTCCTAGCATAGTAACTAACATAGAGTAGGCACTCCATAAACGTGCTGTATAGGCAATGTTTGTGTGGGGAGACAGAATGAGTAGTTAGAAGGCTACAGTAATAGTGCAGATGAAAGATAATAAAGTACTGAATGAAAAAGGCAATAGCAAGAATGGAAAGCAGGAGTGATAAGATAAATAGAGAGGTGCACATGAGTCCAGATTTATACATTTCCTTGGGCTTAGGATAAAATAGGCCTCATTTTCCATGATCATCGGACTTTATCAACAAAGAAAGGCTTCTACTACTTCTCAGCCTAACGACCTTAAAAAAACCCCAAAGTATAAAAGTGTCAACTTGAAGGCCAGCGGTGGTAGAATGTGCAAAGGCACAGAGACACAAACTGGTAACAAAAGGGGACAAGATGTAATCTCTATGGTTGACATGAGACGGGATGAACTCTTGGTGGCTGTCCACAGGTCTCACACAAGCTGCTGGCCTGTATGTCGATTTCCAACATCTTCCACTTACAAGTGGTGTAGCCCTGGGCAAATAAGTCACCCTCTCTGTGTGCCTTGATTTCCTCACCTGTAAAATCAAGGTATGAATAGTACCTACCTTACAGAATTGTCATGAAGGTTAAATGAAAATCCATGTTGTATATTTAGCACAGTACCTGGCACTTAAAGGCCCCATAAATGTTAGCTGGTATCATCCATTGCTGCAAGAAGAATCAGATGCCCCAGAAGGATAGGGTTATTTCCTCAAAGCACCTCCTACTCCAAGAAGAGCCTCAAATACTGATTCTTCCACCCTGTCATGTCCTACATTTCTTTCAATCCACACACACCTCTCTCTCTACAGTTGTACCCCAGGCCAGTAAAAGCAATATGAATAAAAGGAAACACAAATCCTCTCTATCTCTCTCTCGCTCTTTCTCTTTCATGTATGTATGTGTTATTTTAATATATGTAATGTGTGTACTATATAGTGTACATATGTATCTGTGTATTTTGTATATAACATATACATTACATATATAAAATAGTGTATATATGTATGTGTATATATAAATATATACAGTTCTGTGGCACATAATGATGTTTCAGTCAACAATAGACCACATATATGATGGTGGTCCCATAAGATTATAATACTGTATTCTTACTGTACCTTTCCTGTGTTTAGATATGTTTAGATACACAAATACTTACTATTGTATAATAATTACAGTATCCAGTACAGTAATAAGCTATAGGTTTGTAGCCTAGGAGCAATAGGCCATACCATATAGCCTAGATGTACAGTAGGCTATACCATCTAGGTTTGTGTAAGTACACTGTGATGTTCACACAATGACGAATTGCCTAATGATGCATTTCTTAGAACATATCTCTATCATTAAGAGATGTGTGACTATATATATTTGCATGGGTGTGCACTCACACACATATGCACTTTTGTGTTGTTTGGAAAATCCCTTTGCAAAATGGTGTCTGGGCTGGAACAGGGAGAGGTAGTTAAGGGGCATGTTTGTTTCTTTTGAAATTACATAGATACATTCTCACTGTGAAAATATATGACAAGTTATCCAGGTGCAGTGGCTCATGCCTGTAATCCCAGCACTTTGGGAGGCCGAGGCAGGCAGATCATCTGAGGTCAGGAGTTCGAGACCAGCTTGGCCAACATGGTGAAACCCCGTCTCTACTAAAAATATGAAAATTGGCCAGGCATGGTGGCGGGTGCCTGTAATCCCAGCTATTTGGGAGGCTGAGGCAGGAGAATTGCTTGAATCCGGGAAGCGGAGGCTGCAGTGAGCCAAGATTGTGCCACTGCACTGCAGCCTAAGTGACAGAATGAGACCCTGTCTCAAAATAATAATATAAAATATATATTTATATATATATTATATGACAAGTAAAAAGTATTCAAAGCAAATCGTGACTCTTCAGCCCCCAACAATCCCATTCCCCTCCTCAAAGTTATTCACTGTTTGTTAACAGTCTCTTTTCTATGCATTCTGTGCATTTACATCCACATATATTTGAGTTCGGGGGTTTTTTCATAAGTGAGCCAAGACTCTAGAAACTGATTTGTGATTTGTCAATCAACAACATATCTTGGAAGTCTCTTTATATCCATACATATAAACCTGTCCCATTATTTTCACACTGCTGCATAATATTTTATAGTAATATATGTACCAGTCTAGTCACTCAGGAAGAGGTATTTATTAAATGTCACTACACCTTTGTCCTTAGGCAAGATGCAGCTAAATCATCACAAGCAGATGGCTGGTCTAGGCACCATGAGAAATCAGGCCTGGCTTATCCTGACTACCTTCCTAGAGCTCCTCTCCTAGGAGCCTGGTTCCAATGGCAGACTCTGTTGAAGGGGGATTTGGGAGGGAAGAGATCCATGCAGCAGAGAATGCCAGTGTGATAGGTAGAAAAATGTCCCCCAACAAGGATGTCCATGTCTTAATCTTGGGAACCTGTGAATATGTGACTTCACATGGCAAAAGGTACTTGCAGATGTGATTAGGTTAAGAATCCTGAAATGGAGGAGTTATCCTGGATTGTCCAGGTGGACCCAATGTCATCACAAGGGTCCTTTAAAAAGGGAAACAGGGGGCTGAGTGCAGTGGCTCATGCCTGTAATCCCAGCACTTTGGGAGGCCATGGTGGGTGGATCACGAGGTCAGGAGTTCGAGACCAGCCTGACCAACATGGTGAAACCCCGTCTCTACTAAAAATACAAAAAAAAAGTAGCTGAGCGTGGTGGCACACGCCTCTAATCCCAGCTACTCAGGAGGCTGAGGCAGGAGAATCGCTTGAACCCGGGAGGCGGAGGTTGCAGTGAACCAAGATGGCACCACTGCACTACAGTCTGGGCAACAGAGCGAGACTTTGTCTCAAAAAAAAGGTGGGGGCGGGGGGGAAAGAGAAAGGTCAGAGAAGAAGACGTGGCCATGGAGTGATGTGTCCAGGAGCCTAGGAGTGCAAGCAGCCTCTGGAAACTGAAAAAGATAAGGAAATGGACTCTTCCCTAGAGCCTCCCGAAGGAACACAGCTCAGCTGACACCTTGACTTCAGCCCTGTAAGACCCACTTTGGACTTCTGACCTTGAGAATTGTAAGATACTACATTCGTGTTAAGTCAGTTTGTGGTAGTTCATTACAGCAGCAAAGGAAAACTAATACAGCTAGACACCTGAGAGTAGGAGAGAGGCAAAGATAACTTAAATGTGCATGCAGATCACCTGGAGATCTTGTTAAACTGCAGACTGCTTCACTAGGTCTTGAATAAAGCCTGAGATTCTGCATTTCTTCTTTTCTGTCTTTCCTTTTTTTTTTTTTTTTTTTTTTTTTTTTTTTTTTTTTTTGAGACATAGTATCACTCTATTACCCAGGCTGGAGTGCAGTGGTGCGATCTCGGCTCACGGCAACCTCTGCCTCCCAGGTTGAAGCAATTCTCCTGCCTCAGCCTGCCGAGTAGCTGGGATTACAGATGCCCACCACCATGCCCAGCTCATTTTCATATTTTTAGTAGAGACAGGGTTTCGCCATGTTGGCCAGGCTGGTCTTGAACTCCTGACCTCAGGTGATCTGACCGCCTCAGCCTCCCAAAGTGCTGGGATTACAGGCATGAGCCAGCGGGCCCGGCCGAGCTTCCGCATTTCTAAAAAGCTCTCGGGTCAGCCGGGCGCGGTGGCTCAAGCCTGTAATCCCAGCACTTTGGGAGGCCGAGACGGGTAGATCGCGAGGTCAGGAGATCGAGACCATCCTGGCTAACATGGTGAAACCCCGTCTCTACTAAAAAATACAAAAAAAAAAAAAAACAAAAAAACAAAACTAGCCGGGTGAGGTGGCGTGCCCCTGTAGTCCCAGCTACTCGGGAGGCTGAGGCAGGAGAATGGTGTGAACCCGGGAGGCGGAGCTTGCAGCGAGCTGAGATCCAGCAACTGCACTCCAGCCTGGGAGACAGAGCAAGACTCCGTCTCAAAAAAAAAAAAAAAAAAAAAACCTCTCGGGTCATACCAATGCTTCTGATACACACTTCGATTAACAGTGTGTTAATTTGATTAGCAGAGACTAGAAGACACTCAATACCCATGTAACATTTTACACTTTGTGAAGCCTTTTCATATCTATCACACCTCATTTTTTAAAATTTACTTTTATTATACTTTAAGTTCTGGAATACATATGCAGAACGTGCACGTTTGTTACATAGGTATACATGTGCCATGGTGGTTTGCTGCACCCATCAATCCATCATCTACGTTAGGCATTTCTCCTAATGCTATCCCTTCCCTTGCCCCCCACCCGCCCAATAGGCCCCTGGTGTGTGATGTTCCCCTCCCTGTGCCCATATGTTCTCATCATTGTTCAGCTCCCACTTATGAGTGAGAACATGTGGTGTTTGGTTTTCTGTTCCTGTGTTAGTTTGCTGAGAATGATGATTTCCAGCTTCATCCATGTCCCTGCAAAGGACATGAACTCATTCTTTTTTATGGCTGCACAGTATTCTATGGTGTATATGTGCCACATTTTCTTTATCCAGTCTAACATTGATGGGCATTTGGGTTGGTTCCAAGTCTTTGCTATTGTGAATAGTGCTGCAATAAACATGTGTGCACGTGTCTCTAGAGTAGAATGATTTATAATCCTTTGGGTATATACCCAGTAATGGAATTGCTGGGTCAAATGGTATTTCTAGTTCTAGATCCTTGAGGAATCGCCACACTGTCTTCCACAATGGCTGAACTAATTTACACTCCCACCAACAGTGTAAAAACATTCCTATTTCTCCACATCCTCTCCAGCATCTGTTGTTTCCTGACTTTTTAATGATTGCCATTCTAACTGGCATGAGATGGTATCTCATTGTGGTTTTTATTTGCATTTCTCTAATGACCAGTGACGATGAGCCTTTTTTCATATGTTTGTTGGCTGCATAAATGTCTTCTTTTGAAAAGTGTCTTTTCATATCCTTTGCCCACTTTTTGATGGGGTTGTTTTATTCTTGTAAATTTGTTGAAGTTCCTTGTAGATTCTGGATATTAGCCCTTTGTCAGATGAATAGATTGTAAAAATTTTCTCCCATTCTGTAGGTTGCCTGTTCACTCTGATGATAGTTTCTTTTACTGTGCAGAAGCTCTTTAGTTTAATTAGATCCCATTTGTCAATTTTGGCTTTTGTTGCCATTGCTTTTTGTGTTTTAGTCATGAAGTCTTTGCCCATATCATACCTCATTTTATCATCCTCACAACCTTGTGATATAACTATGACTGTCTCCATGTTACACATGAGGAAACCAAGGACAGTGGTTCTCAACCCTGGCTGAATATTAGAATCACCCAAGGAACTTTTAAAACTCCCAGTGCACAGGTACCACCCCAGAATAGTTATGTTAGAATCTCTTGGTGTGTGGCCCAAACAGCAGTATTTTTTGGAATCACCAGGTGATTCCAATGCACAGCTAAGGGTAAGAATCATTACAGTACAGCAGTGCTTCTCAAAGTGTGGTCCCTAAGCAAGTAACAGCAGCATCTGGGAACTTGTTAGAAATGCAGATCTGGCCAGGCGCGGTGGCTCACGCCTGTAATCCCAGCACTTTGGGAGGCCGACACAGGTGGATCACCTGAGGCCAGGAGTTCGAGACCAGCTGGCCAACACAGTGAAACACCATCTCTACTGAAAATACAAAATTAGCTGGGCGTGGTGGCTGCACACCTGTAATCCCAGCTACTTGGGAAGCTGAGGCAGGAGAATTGCTTGAACCTGGGGGGTGGAGGTTGCAATGAGTCGAGATCACACCATTGCACTCCAGCCTGGGTGACAAGAGCGAAACTCCTTCTAAATAATATTAATAATAATAAAAGGAAGAAAGAAGGAAAGAAAGAAAGGAAGGAAGGAGGGAGGGAGGGAGGGAAAAAAAAGAAAGAAAGAAAGAGAAAGAAAGAGAGAAAGAGAGAGAGAGAAAGAAAGAAAGAAAGAAAGAAAGAAAGAAAGAAAGAAAGAAAGAAAGAAAGAAAGAAAGAAAGAAAGAAAGAAAGAAAAGAAAGGAAGGAAGGAAGGAAGGAAGGAAGGAAGGAAGGAAGGAAGAAAGAAAAGAAAGAAAGAAAGAAAGAAAGAAAGAAAGAAAGAAAGAAAGAAAGAAAGAAAGAAAGAAAGAAAGAAAAGAAAGAAAGAAAAGAAAGAAAGAAATGCAGATTCTCAGACTCACCAATGACCTGAAACTCTGGGAGTAGGGCCCAAGAACCTGGGTTTTAAGACACCCTCCAGGTGATTGTGATACACTCTCAAGTTTGAACATGGGCTTGAAAAGGGCTAACTTGACTCTGTGGAGTCAAGAGCTGGGGAAACCCAAGCACACCTTAGGTCCAGGTATAAAATTAGGCTAGGTTCTAAGCAGCTGGAATCAATCTCCCAATGGGCGTACACAAGAATAAGAACTGTTTTCAGGCTGGCAACTAGAATACTGAGTCCCCACAACACAGTCTTTCTGATCCTTTTTTAGGAGAGACATCTGCCAAAGGCCCTCTCAGACTGTCAAAACGTCCTGAAATATATTTGCGTCCAACTCTGCACCTTGCTCTCTACTCCCTCACTTCAAACACTAACCTTCCCCATTTGTGCTCTCACCTGAACTGAGTAAATAAGCTTCTAACCACTCTTCTCCCCACCCCTCTCTTCTTGGTATCCAAGATGAGAGTGGCAGGCGAAAGGTTAGTTCTAATGTACCCAAGCAAATAGATACACATCCTAAAACAGGAGTGACTTATGCAGCTGCCCCTCTGGAGTGCATCTTACCTGCTTCAGCAACACAGTCGCCCTTTGGTCTAACCTTCCCCCCTCAACCACCCCCACGTTCCTATTCCTGGAAAGTGGAAAATTCCATAGCCAAACATCAAACAGACACTTCCCAGAATGCAGCTCATCTCCTCTTCTCCTCCTCCCACAGAGATACCTTGGGTCTATAGGATTAAGAAAGGCAAGCCCAGCAGCCACTATTCACTGACCAGAGACCTGGCCCAACATGCTGCAGAAATAATTATCAATGAGTATACTTGAGAGACAGCAGTGCAAGGTGGCGAATGGGCTCTAAACTGAATGACAGCTGTTAACAGTTTTTGGCCCTGTTTTTCCTGTCCTGAATCCTCAAATGGGTTCCAAGGGATGAGAAATGGGGGAACAGCATGCCCTACTTGAGAGAATTGGAATTTGAGGAGCTAGGAAGCAAAAGGAAAGAAACAGCTTAAATGTGTGGTAGCACTCTTGAAAGTATGCTGGGGCCCCTCAAAAAGCTCACCTGCCCTCACTTCCCACTTCAACTGATTGTGAGCATCTTGCTTGATTAAAAGCAATTCATAATAGTAACTGAGAATTAATTATTAAGAAAAAGTTTAATTAAGCTGAGATTAGTTATTTAAGCTGGTACTCGAGGTTTTGGAAGGAAAGTAGAAATTTAATGTCAAGATACAGAGGAAGAAAAAAGTATGATTGGAGTCAATTATATCTTTTGACAGACAGGAGACCTGATGAATGTCCCTGTCCCTCCAGAGTCCCTGAAGCACCATTGAAGGGAGAGGGCCTGGCGAGACAGCATGTACAGGTACTTGGGAGTTGTCTAGTAACTTGGTGGTTGGAGGGGGAGGGACTAGTTCAGGGCCCAGGGGGAGGTCTGTACTGAGGTTGCTGCCTTTAGAGAGCTGGAGAGGCAGGAGGCTGAGGACTGAAAAGAGAGGGTGAGTAATTCTTCATGACCTGTAGGATCCCAAAGATGGCGAGCTGCCAGCCTGGACTGCCAGTGAAGGCTGGAATCGTGTTGTAGCTCTGAACCCACAGCTCTTCTTCTCCTGGCCCATGAGAATTTCGGCTGGAAAGACAGCATGCCCTGGTAAGTGAAGTCCTGCCACTTCGAGACATGGAGTCATCTTTCTCATTTGGAGTGATCCTTGCTGTCCTGGCCTCCCTCATCATTGCTACTAACACACTAGTGGCTGTGGCTGTGCTGCTGTTGATCCACAAGAGTGATGGTGTCAATCTCTGCTTCACCTTGAATCTGGCTGTGGCTGACACCTTGATTGGTGTGGCCATCTCAGGCCTACTCACAGAACAGCTCTCCAGCCCTTCTCGGCCCACACAGAAGACCCTGTGCAGCTTGCGGATGGCATTTGTCACTTCCTCTGCGGCTGCCTCTGTCCTCACAGTCATGCTGATCACCTTTGACAGGTACCTTGCCATCAAGCAGCCCCTCCGCTACTTGAAGATCATGAGTGGGTTCGTGGCCGGGGCCTGCATTGCCGGGCTGTGGTTGGTGTCTTACCTCATTGGCTTCCTCCCACTTGGAATCCCCATGTTCCAGCAGACCGCCTACAAAGGGTCCTGCAGCTTCTTTGCTGTATTTCACCCTTACTTCGTGCTGACCCTCTCCTGCGTTGGCTTCTTCCCAGCCATGCTCCTCTTTGTCTTCTTCTACTGCGACATGCTCAAGATTGCCTCCATGCACAGTCAGCAGATCCGAAAGATGGAACATGCAGGAGCCATGGCTGGAGGTTATCGACCCCCACGGACTCCCAGCGACTTCAAAGCTGTCCGCACTGTGTCTGTTCTCATTGGGAGCTTCACTCTATCCTGGACCCCCTTCCTTATCACTGGCATTGTGCAGGTGGCCTGCCAGGAGTGTCACCTCTACCTAGTGCTGGAACGGTACCTGTGGCTGCTTGGTGTGGGCAACTCCCTGCTCAACCCACTCATCTATGCCTATCGGCAGAAGGAGGTGCGACTGCAGCTCTATCACATGGCCCTGGGAGTGAAGAAGGCGCTCACCTCATTCCTCCTCTTTCTCTCGGCCAGGAATGGTGGCCCAGAGAGGCCCAGGGAAAGTTCCTGTCACATCGTCACTATCTCCAACTCAGAGTTTGATGGCTAAGACGGTAAGGGCAGAGAAGTTTCAAAGTGCCTTTCTCCTCCCCACTCTGGAGCCCCAACTAGATCAACAGGAGTTACGGGGATGAGAGCACTTGCTTCAGGCAACTGACCCCTGTCACAGCATCCCCCACCCCCAGACTGAGAGGTAACTGAGGCAGGGTCCTGACTTTCTTCTATAATTGGTTTCCCCATTTTCAAATCGCCACTCCTCCCTGTCCTTCTTTTGAAATGAGCCTGTCTCTGATGTATAGGTACACTTACTCAAAGCAAGAAATGTACTGCTAAAAAGATGCTTATAGATCAAATTCTATTTTTTAGTATACCAGAGCAGCACTGTCCAACAGAAATATAATGTGAGCCACATGCATAATTTTAAATGTTCTAGTAACCATGTTATAAAGGTAAAAAGAAACAGGCAAAACTAATACTTTATTTATCCCAATGTAACCAATATATTGTTTTCAACATGTCATCAATATAAAAATTATGCTGTTTTTTTTTTTCATACTAAGTCCTTGAGATATGGTGTGTATTTTGCCCTTACAAAAAAATCTCAATTTAAACTAGCCATATTTCAAATGCTCAGTAGCCACATGTGGCTCGTGGCTCCCATACTGAACAGCACTAGAGAAATGAGTTTCTGTTATTTTTAACTGTTTACTATAGTGATTTACTACAGTAATTGCTTTGGCAAGGTTAGGAGTCCCTCCTCCTCCTGCCCTTACTGATATTAATCAGATATTTTATATGGTGAATGTGCCTAAAAGGTAGAAACCTCAATTCATCTAAAGCTTGTGTTTTCCCACACCTCATGATGTTCAAAATAGGCTATTTGCCAAAGAAACACTATCTTGTGATTACTTCTGCTGTTAACGGTCCCAATCCATCACCTTTTAACCCTCTGCTGCCCCTTCCCTTAAGATGGCCTCATATGTCACTTGTAGCTACTTGCTGATGACAAATTCTGAGGCACTGGGAGGGAAAGGGAGAGAAAAAAGGTGGGTACCAAGACAGGCACAGCCAAGCTCTCCAGACTGGAGCCACTTTGCTCCTCGGGGCTCCTTCCACTTACTCCCCAATTTACATTTTCCTAAGAAACTGTTGCACGGGAGACCAGCTGAGGAGCAGGTGCCTCATCCTCCTTTCTGTGGGGTACAGAAAATGACAAGGTTGGCAGAGGGAAATTATGCTCAGTTTCCCTCTGGGCAACCTGGCAGCAAAAATTCAAGAACAGAATGGCGAAGACACTCAGAAACCGCTCTCTGCTTTCCTGAGCTTCCCTGTAACCCTCTCCAAAACCTCCTGGTCTCCACAGTGGATTGCTAGAGAGTTTGGCTCTCAAGACCTTAAACTGTAATACTGCCCCAGAAAGCTGCCAAGTTGACAGCAAAAGAAGGCAAGAAGAAACCAAACCAGTATGAATTAACTTGTCTAGGATTTGATACCGAAACAACCTTAGGTTGGTTAATCCCTCAATATCCCTAAATTAATGACTTGAGGATGCATTTGAATCCAACGTGTAATGGCTAACTCCAAGAGGCCCTTGAAAATTTTCATTCTAATCACAAATTATAATGTTTAGACCTGGATGGAATCCAGCCACCCTCCTTTCAAAGGATGTCACCACACCACTATGCTTTGCACTCGGATTTTCTTAATCCCCCATTCGTCTTAGATTAACTCTCAGCTTTCTTTCCTCAGTCATTCAGAGGATAATGATCATCCCTTTCGGTTTCCCTACTCTTGAAAATTTCCTTCTCCCTACCTTCACCCTGTATCTTCTTCAGCCCAAATGGTCTGTTTCTCATTGATCTATTCTACTACATACACATCAACCCACCTTTGGTAAACTTTTTGCAGTCGCTTTGCTTACCAGTCTGGCCCAGAGGAGAAACATACTTTCTTTCACCATAGCAAGCATCGTGTTCCTACAACTGAAGAACTTTTTGGCTCTCAAGTGGATGATGGAACCCAATATGCTTTGAAATGCTGAGCATCCAGCAAGTACCAGGCCAGCAATAAGGCACATTCTTGGATTGTATTATGAGTTACTGGGAACTACGTAAAATATGAATAACTGGATTTTGGACAAAATTGAAAGCAGGCTCAAACCAATGTCCTCCTTACTGGTGGTTCAAAGCTTAAATCCTGGCCTTGCTACAAAGGACTGATCTTGTCAAGGTAATATAAGCAAAATGGAATGAAAATTAAAGTTAATTCTGAAGCCAAGGTCCTTTTAGGAAAAAAAAAAAAAAAAAAAGGCCAGACGCAGTGGCTCACGCCTGTAATCCCAGAACTTTGGGAGGCCAAGGCGGGCGGATCATGAGGTCAGGAGATCAAGACCATCCTGGCTAACATGGTGAAACCCTGTCTCTACTAAAAATACAAAAAAAAAAAAAAAAAAAAAATTAACCGGGCGTGGTGGCAGGCACCTGTAGTCCCAGCTACTCGGGAGGCTGAGGCAGAAGAATGGCGTGAACCCGGGACGCAGAGCTTGCAGTGAGCCGAGATCGTGCCACTGTGGTCCAGCCTGGGTGACAGAGCGAGACTCTGTCTCAAAAAAAAAAAAAAGTAAATTAGTCTGATTTAATCATTCCACATTTTAAACATATATATATCAACATCACATTGTACCCCATGTAATATATACAATTATTTATCAATTAAAAATAAAAAATATATATATATTTTTAAATACAGAAAAGCAGGAGGGGAGGGGAGGTGATTAGTGTGTTGTTAGGTTCAATCTAAGAAACTCTGCTACCCCTGGGAGTCAGTATGTGCAGTGGAAAAATCACAGGTCTTGAAATCCAACAGACCAGTGTTCAAATGATAATTCAGTCATTTAAATTCTCAAACTAGATCCCTCATTCATCAAACTGGGGTAATAATGCCTACTTTACATGGTTATATTGAAGATTAACTCAGATAATATATATGTAAATATCTAGTAAACTACAGCACACTGTTAGTGCTCAAAAATGTCAGTTCTCTTCCTCTTCCTTAAACACCCTGAACTAAACAGTCAGTTGACCCATTTAAGGGAGTCCCTCATATTCAGATATTATGACATATAGGACAAGGACAATTGGACTCAGAACTATGAATTCCTCAACCCCTGAATAAGATTTTTTAAAATGAGTAATGAGAGGTGATTCAGGTTTAAAAAGACAAACAATAAATCTAATACCTTAGCAGTATCAAGACAGAGCAGATACAAACAAGGCATTGGCACTAGTATGGTAATTGGATTTAAGAGTAATCATAATTTAAAACACTGTGTTTCACCAGGCACGGTGGCTCACGCCTGTAATCCCAGCATGTTGGGAGGCTGAGGCAGGTGGATCATGAGGTCAGGAGCTCAAGACCAGCCTGACCAATATGGTGAAGCAGCCCATCTCTACTAAAAATACAAGAATTAGCCAGGCGCAATGGCAGGCGCCTGTAATCCCAGTTACTCAAGAGGCTAAGGCAGGAGAATCACTTGAACCTGGGCGGCCGAGGTTGCAGTGAGCCGAGATCACGCCACTGCACTCCAGCCTGGGTGACAGAGTGAGACTCCGTCTCAAAACACTGTGTTTAATAAGTCACCAAGAGCAGACATACAGGATGCTACGCAAAAGTCTAATGGCTTTCTTTGATGCAGGCTCCTTCACAGACAAGGGAATGTACTGAAAACATTTAGATTTCATTCACACATCTACTGTTATCTCCTGATGGGCTTACCAAGAAGCCAGATTTAGTTCAGCAAGGTGATCAAAACATCCCAGATATTAATACCTTGTAGGATGCAATGTAGGCCAATCGGTCCCATTTATTATTTCCATGAACAGCTTACTGTGAATTTGTGGTGTTTTTGTTTTAAGAGACAGGGTCTCACTCATCACCCAGGCTGGAGTGCAGTGTTGTGATCATGGCTCCCTATAGCTTCAACTTCCCAGACTCAAGCGATCCTCCCACCTCAGCTTCCTTAGTAACTGGGAACACAGGCACATGCCAGCATGCCCAGCTAATTTATTTATATTTTGTAGAGACAGGGTCTTCCTATGTTGTTCATGATCGTCTTGAGTGATCCTCCCACCTCAGCCTCTGAATGTGCTGTGATTACAGGAGGAAGCCACTGCACCAGGCTGAATTTGTAATAAAAATTGTAACATGACTAAGTTTTATATTAATTCCTTAGGTAGGAAATGTTATACATATCAACACCTCAATTTCAGAGGACTATTCTCGAAGAACATAAGGACACTATAGCCCTCTGTACAGAGGTGTTTCAAGTGGTTTCAGAAGTGTTAGAGGCAGGTTGCCCTGACCACCATATCCCTGCTTGTCCATATGTCCAGTGTGAGCCAGAGATAACCTTGGGATATCTCCTCCCTAGAAGGAGAAGTGTTAACTAGTTCAAATGGGAATTGAACTCATGACCTTGATTTCATTCTCACCATGCTCAGTCACTGGCCAAACTGAATAGAGACCAGTGAAAACAGCAGGCACAAGATACTTAAGGACACACATAGAATCAGCAGAAACAAGAATAGCAATGGACCCAATGACAGACCACAATTCCTCGGCTACTGTCAGTCACTCAATTTTGTGGTTCCTTCAGTACTTTCCACGTCATCCTTCAAACTGCTGACTGGTCTGGAATTTTCTCCTTTTAATTAACAAATCTTCACTTGTTATTTCTGCAATCTTATAAATCAATGGTGGTGCCTACAAATGCCAATTGTCATTCATTCATTCATCTGTCTGTCCATCCACTTACCTATCTCACAAACATTTATTGAGAGCTATGTGCTAAAATTGCCCCAGCTTTGCTGGGATATCTTCTAGAGGTATAGATTGATATATAAATGATGTTTACTATTTCTTTTACAATTATAAAAACTTTTGTTCATTAAAAAAATTTTGCGAACATAGGAAATCACAAAAGTACCCATAATTATACTATCCAGAGATGACCACTGTTATTCTCCTTCATCTGTTTTTTTTCACTTAACATTATATTGTGTATATTTTCCTATGTCATCAAGTCTTTTTCAAAAACACAACTTGTAATGGTTGCATGCTTTTTCAACAAATGATACAATACTTTAACTATTTCCCTATAGTGTGCTAAAACTTAGGTTATTTCTAATTTCTGTTATAATACCATGATAAATATCTTTGTGTATAAATCATTGGCATGTCTCTGTCCCATTCCTTAGAATAAATTCACCAAGCAGTATTACTAGATCAAGGAGCATTAAATATTTATAAGTAATTTTTTTTGAGATGGAGTCTCACTCTGTTGCCCAGGCTGGAGTGCAGTGGCACGATCTTGGCTCACTGCAACCTCCACCTCTCAGGTTCAAGTGATTCTCCTGCCTCAGCCTCCTGTGTAGCTCTGACTACAGGTGCACACCACCACTCCCAGCTAATTTTTTGTATTTTTTTAGTAGAGACAACATTTCACCATATTGGCCAGGCTGGTCTTGAACTCCTAACCTCGTGATCTGCCCACTTCAGCCCCCCAAAGTGCTGGGATTACACGCATGAGCCACTACACTGGGCCAAGAATTTTGATTCACATTTCTGCTGGCATTTCTTGAAGTGTAACATTTCCCTGAGATACCTGCTAAGAGAAGTCATTAGTGAGCCATAAATGAACAGACCACACTGATAGGAATATCCCAAAGAGATAAAAGCACATGGCTTCCTGAAAGAATAAACCATATTAAGGAATTTAACCAGTTGCTTTTATTATTATTATTATTATTATTATTATTATTACAAAAGAAAACTTTTTGATATGGCCTACTGCTAGGGTTCATCTGCCTTCTGCAAATTCAGAAATCTGAACTAACAGAACACAGTAGTTTAAGAATGCCTCTCACAGAGTACAACTTCATCATCAATACAGCACAGTGTGATATCCAGATATCGACTTCAGTGCTTTGGTTCTTAAAATTTTCGGACGTAGTTGCTCCATAAAATGCTAAGTAGACATGAGAATAAGAAAACATTTTCACACAGAGCTAGGAAACCATTCTTGAATTTGCTGAATGAAGCCTTGAAGCCATAGTCTTGCAGTTTGCTGAAAGGGCAAGATATGCTTCACCTAATGGATCAACCATGGCAGGGTAAAGTGCATGAGAGCTTAACATGCTACTACTCAGCCATATGTTCCCTGGATTTACAAGCTGTTGGGACCATAATCAGCCACTGGGCTCAAAGAGCCCTCTCATGAGGAGTCCTAGAAACGACTGATGCAGCTGCTAAGAGTCTAAGAGTCCGTTTTAATGCACAAAGCAGTTCCTGTTTGTTTCAAAGCGCCTTGTACACAATGGAGCAGACGGGATTCACTTGCTATCAAGCACTGGGGAAACTAAAACCCCGTAGGGCCAAGAGCCTGAGGGGCTCTCTTCATCTGCTTAGGTTTGTTTTTATTTGGTATATGTTGCCCAACAATCCCATGATTGAATCACAGTTCTCATTTACCATGATACATCCGTATCAGTTCCAGTTCTATCTCAATTGTGTTGACATTAAGCCACTAAAAAGCTGATAAACTTGCTGAGATAACACAGTCACAGGCCCAGTAAAATGCCATGCTGTCTAACAAAACTGTTCAATGTGCTTTTACTCACCAATCCCTCCTTAGTATTTTTGCAGATGTGTCCATTGAGCCATTCAACAAATATGAAAGCATTTCCTATAGAAAAGCAAATGGGTATTATATCATCTCAGAAGTAGTTAAAAAAAAAAAAAAAGGTGAGAAAACTAAACCAAGAAATCATAGCTGAATGGCTCTGAGATCATTTCAAATGGAAAAACAGACTCATAATCCAAACATTTCTTATCCAAAATTCCAACCACCACTTTAATATTACCAGGTCCCTTAGTAATCTTATACAATGAAAGTGTTAAATGGTTTTTCTTATTTACAAAATAAATGGGAGACAAGGATGCATGAAGTGTTTATAGTAAGTAAAGCACAGCCCAAAATACAACTGAATTCTGATGCTGAGACACTGAATAGAGAGAAGAAATATCCGTTAACAGTGAAACCTCAGAAATAAGAATTATTGGCCAGGTGAAGTGGCTCACACCTGTAATCCTAGCACTTTTGGAGGGCGAGGTGGGTGGATCACCTGAGGTCAGGAGTTCAAGACCAGCCTGGCCAACATAGCGAAACCCCGTCTCTACTAAAAATACAAAAATTAGCCGAGTGTGGTGGCTCATGCCTGTAATCTCAGCTACTTGAGAGGCTGAGTGAGACAGGAGAATCATTTGAACCCAGGAGGCGGAGGGTGCAGTGAGCCAAGGTTGCACCACTGCACTCCAGCCTGGGCAACAGAGGGAGACTCCATCTCAAAAAAAAAAAAAAATATATATATATATATATATACACACACACACACAGACACACACACACACACATAGAGAGAGAGAGAGAGAGAGAGAGAGAGAGAAATGGCCATTTTGAGAAGACATGAAGATATTTATTTTTAATACCCAGTAATTTTATTACTTTAATTTACATGAAACATCCTGACTGGATTAGGCTAATAAAAATATTACCCCTTAAATGACATGCTGTGGTGAATAGAGATTTAATTTATAATCAGGTTCATAGTAATCATTCCTCCTATAAATTTGTTTATAAGCATAAGAAAATTTTTCTTTCCATTGGAGGAGAAAGGGTGGAAAGCCTAGCCCCATGTCCAAATTACTAAATTTCAAACTAGTGGCATCTGTATCAATAATTCCACATTCTTCAACAAATGGTCTTACATAAAACAGTAAGAAGTTCATGTTGTTCTGGTGTGCCATCTCTGACTGCAAGACCCTCTTTTTGAACCCTGTTGTGCTGCCCCTAGTGAACTGTCCTCAGACTGGAGGAAGAAGGGGGTGGAGCAGTGAAGGAGGTCATGGAGAAGAAAGGCCAACAAAGGGAAGAGGGAGAAGTGGGAGAAAGTGGAGAAAGGGGAAGTGATGTATTTGCAGTCACAGGTCTCCAGGAAAATAATCTTAATCCAGTATTACTGTTAAGTGATAAAGAGTGACCAACCACAAAAACTATTGACCTGGCCGGGCGCGGTGGCTCAAGCCTGTAATCCCAGCACTTTGGGAGGCCGAGACGGGCGGATCACGAGGTCAGGAGATCGAGACCATCCTGGCTAACACGGTGAAACCCCGTCTCTATTAAGAAATACAAAAAAAACTAGCCGGGCGAGGTGGCGGGCGCCTGTAGTCCCAGCTACTTGGGAGGCTGAGGCCGGAGAATGGCGTGAACCCGGGAGGCGGAGCTTGCAGTGAGCTGAGATCCGGCCACTGCACTCCAGCCTGGGTGACAGAGCGAGACTCCGTCTCAAAAAAAAAAAACAAAAAAAAAAACAAAAAAAACTATTGACCTTCTTTCTCCCAGGGTGCTATAAAGATAGGGGAATTAATGAAATCAATATTCTTTACTGCTCACCTGCCATAAACTTTAAGTGACACTGGACAAAGTTAAGTCAGTACACTTCAAGCATAGTGATTGTAAGTATGGGATCATGAGCCAGACTGCCTGGGCTAGAATCCGGACTCTGTCATGTTTTAGAGGCAAAAGTATTTCACCTTTCTGTGCCTCAGTTTCTCATCTGAAAAAGCAGAATTGTACCTACTCTCATAGGGCTGGTTGTAAGGATGTAGACAGAGTATAAACACAATACACTTAAACAGTACCTGGCACATAATAAAACCCATACTCTGTATTACCTATTATTAATAGTTAATAATTATTAATTAAACTATTAATTAGCTACTATTATCTGAGTTGTTTCATTCTCCAGCCTCTCAGAAAAAGGGGGAAAAAGTTGAAAGTTTTTCAACTTTCAACAACCTACAAATTTTGGTTATCATTTTATCCCTTCAAATATGACTTGCTAGGGGAAAGGATGTGGGTTGTGGAAGAGAGCAAGCAGAATTAGGGATTACTTCAAGGCCTGAGCCACTAAAAGGGTTTTTAGGGGCAAATCCAGAATTTTGTTTTGTGAAGTGTCATTTAAGACTTTATTTTTTAGAGACAGGGTCTTGTTATGTTGTCCAGGTTGGCCTTGAGCTCCCGGGCTCAAGTGATCCTCCCACCTCTGCCTCCTGGGTTAGCTGGGACTACAGATGTGTGCCACTGAACCCAACTTGTGCCTATTAGACTTTATGAGTGATGTAAAATAAGCAGTGGGACATAGAAGTATGGAGTTCAAGGGAGAAGTATGGGCTGAGGATGTATATTTGGAAGTCACCAGCAGATATATAGTACTAAAACCATGGAAAACACTGCCCTACTTGCTCATACCTTTAGTAATCCTTAGCTTACAGCCATTTTCCTAATAATTCAAAAAAATTTTTTTTTTAAATTTTTTGAGACGGGGTCTTGCTCTGTCGTCCAGGCTGGAGTGCAGTGGCATGATTTTGGCTCACTGCAACCTCCGCCTCCCGGGTTCAAGCGATTCTCCTGCCTCAGCCTCCCTAGTAGCTGGGATTACAGGCCACCACGCCCAGTTAATCAAATTTTAATTTAATTCAATTTAAATTCCACAGTATTTGTTGAACCTTTCCTATGTTTTAGGCATTTAATCAGATCCTTTGGATACAGACCAATTCATTTACTCATTTAACAAATGTGTACTAAGTGCACATAACTGTATAAAGCACTGAGAACCCAGTAGTGAAAAAACTGACATAATCCCTATTTTCATGGAACCCCAAATGATGGGAGATACAGAAATTAGTGAAATAATCACACACATATAATACAGATATAAATTCTGATATGTGGTATATGAAATTATAATGAGGAAAGTTATTTACATTGGGGGAGAGGAAATCACTGGAAGGTTTTTCTGAAGGAATAATATTTAGGTTGAGGTGAATTAAAGCCATTCTGCAATGGATATAAATCCTTCAAGAAACTATTTTCAGGCCAGGCACAGTGACTCACACCTGTAATCCCAGGACTTTGGAGGCCGAGGCGCACGGATTACCTGAGGTCAGGCGTTCGAGACCAGCCTGGTCAGCATAGTGAAACCCGGTCTCTACTGAAAATACAAAAAGATTAGCCAGGTATGTGGCGGGCGCCTGTAATCCCAGCTACTCAGGAGGCTGAAGCAGGAGAATCACTTGAACCCGGGAGGTGGAGGTTGCAGTGAGCCAAGATCATACCACTGCACTCCATCCTGGGCAACAGAAAAAAAAAACTATTTTCAGCCTGCACTATTGTGAAAAATGGGTTCCCTTTTGCTAATCTGGGTATGAGTAGGGTATCTGATGGATATAGTAAATGTTTTTAAAAATTAATAATATAAACAATGAGATACCACTGCCCACCTATCAGAAGGGCCAAAATCCAAACTGATGACAGCACCAAAAGCTGGAGAAGATGTGGAGCAACAATAGCTCTCATTCATTGCTGCTGGGAATGCAAAATGGTACAGCCACTTCACAAGACAGTTTGGCAGTTTCTTACAAAACTAAACATACTCTTATCGTACCATCTAGCAATTGTGCTCCTTGGTATTATATTTACCTAAATGAGTTGAAAATGTCTATATAAAAACCTACACACAAATATTTATAGCAGTTTGATTCATAATTGTCAAAACTTGGAAGCAACTAAGATGTCCTTCAGTGGGTGAATGAATAAACTGGTACATCCAGACAGCGGAATATTATTCAGTACTAAAAAGAAATGACCTATCAAGCCATGAAAAGACATGGAGGAAGCTTATATGCATATAAGTAAGTTTAAAAAGCCAGTCTGAAAAGTATGATTCCAACTATACGACATTCTGGAAAATGCAAAAACATGGAGACAGCAAAAAGCCTCAGTGGTTGCCAGAGGTTAGGGGAGAGGAAGGAATGAATAAGAGGAACATAGAGGATTTTTAGGGCAGTGAAACCATTCTATATGATTCTATAATGATAGATACATATTATACATTTGTCAAAATGTATAATGCCTTATCCTCATGGTAACATCGACTCTTGCTGTCTCAGCTCAAGTGTCATTTCTGCTATGAAGCCTTTGGCAAATCCTCTAGGTAAGGCTGTTCCTCCTCTGTGCTCCCACACAGCATTTTGTTTATCTCTTACATAGTATTTAGGTCCTACTGTAATTATTTACTTACAAATCTGTTCTTCCTCTATAATATGAGCTTGAAAACAGACACTATGTCTTAGTCATTTTATAGTCCCGGAATCTAGACATAATAGATACATAATAAATGTTGAACAACTTAATGAATGGATAAAGATGAAGAACTATTAATTCCACAAATATCTGAGTGCCTACAATGAACCGGCCTCTGTTCCAGTACAAAAAAAGTAGCCAGAACTTTACACCTGTAAGATGATTAGAACCCTGGGAGCAGGCTTCTATTTTAAGCCTTTTTTTTAGCTTTTTACCTGTAGAAACTTCCAAATGAGCCACTTGCTTGTTTATTCATGTTTAAGAAAGAACCACCTGCCCAACGTTTAGCAGTGGCATTATGCCCATGAATGGCAGTGGGAAAACACAATGCACTCATTCTCATCTCATAAAAGTGCACTTTAAGAGTCCAGTCTCAATTTCATCGACATCTTCTTTTTATTACTCTCTGGAGAATGTAATTTCAAGAGTTGGCAAAGGAGAAAATAGTAAATGAAGACAAAGACAAAGTGATTCTGCCAATAAATACTTTAATGAGAACCGAGGTCTGTAACACATATAGCAATAACCACCCTGGCCTATGCCTTCTGCTCTAGCCCAAGTCTGGGGCTAACCAATTACATTTAACCACATTTGGAAAGCAGGCCGTTTTCAATGTCACCCATCAGTATCCATCTTCATAGAAGATACCAATCTGGGGCCAGAGTCTCAATGTTAACACTTTCTCTCGGGGAAAAGTTAACATGGTAACACAAACATAGAAATAACTTTGAATCACCCCACTGTTCTTCCATCAGGAGGCTCTTAGGAGACCAACGGCTTGGTAAACACTTACGACATTGTCAAAATACATTAGAACATGGGAAAAGGGCAAAGGAGTAGAAAGGCTGGCAGGGCTGGGCTCACATATAATTCAGTTCTTAGATTTGAAGCCTCTTTAGCTGCTCGTATGTAATAAAAAACTGGAGTAAGTCAAGGAAGATCACCAGGTTGATACTGAAAGCCAAAGCTAGTTCTAAAATTAGCATTGCATTCTCTTAAATTAGTCTATGCTATTCTAAGCTTCATTTGCTTTAAAATCTTTTTTAAAACACCACCTGTCAAATCAAGCATGTGTTGCGTGCCTACCATGTGCCCATTTAGATCACTAGCATCGAACAACATAAACAGAGTAAAACTCTTAATATATCTGTAGTCTTCAGGGGGAAACAGGACAAACACACACACACACACACACACAGAGTAACCAAGAACATCAATGATAACATATAAGATCAGAGTGATTCCAAGAGGGAACGAGATACCCTCTCTCTGTCTACAGACCCCACAAGGGCAGGGAATTACTTTCCAACGCTGTGGTGCTTGCCATTATACACACAACACCACACACAGTATCCAATACATGGCTCTGCACTTAGGAGGCACTCTAAACACAACTGAAGGAGACAGATTCACCCATGAAGAAAGAAGCCTACTTGGCTGTGGATTCCGTCACCCCATGAATGTCTTCTGTCCTGTTTTTATTTCCCAGCTATTTTGGTCCTACAGTTAGGGGTAGGAAATCTGAACCACCTCAGCATGGACTTTCCTGTAGGCTTCTTCCATCAGGGTTTCTAAAAACTTCATAGCCCCTTCCAGATTAGCTGTGTTTGTTGTCATTTTGTTTTAAAGAGTAAAGTTTGACATATCTTTTCCATCCCCTTTAGTTTGTATTAGCCTCCAATTGAAAGCTGTTTCTCTACTTAATTCCATTCTCAAGGGTCACCAATGGGATGCTTGAGTTTCTCACTAGCCTAAAAGGCTTTAATAATCAAATTTTCCTTCCCATAGGCTAGAATTATCTGGGAGCTTGAAGCACTTGCTTTCATCCTCTCAAAGGATACAATGATGTTCCAGGGTCCAAGCCGAAGCCAGTTTGGCCAAAATCCTTTATAGAGTGCAAAAAAGCCCTCATGTTTCCACATCTGCAGGAAAGATATAACCAAAAACAGAGTGAATTCACCTTTCTCTACATTTGACATCACCTTCCACTCCCACCTCAGAGCAACTTATGGCTCCATGAATAGTCTTTTCTCTGAAGGTCCATTTTAAATTCATCTGTAGTCTAAATCCATCCACCCACTTAATCAATAAATATTTACCTACCATACATATGCAAAGCACCATTCTTGATGTTGGGAATATACTAATAAACAAGACAGAAGAAGTGTCTATGGTAGCCAGCCTCCAAGATGGCCCCCAATGAACCCTACCTCCAGTTATTTGTACCCTTGTGTAGCCTCCACCTCATAGTATTTGGTCTGTGTCACCAACAGAATACAGTAGTAGTGAACATATGTCACTTCTATTGCTAGGTTATAAAATATATATTATATATAATAAAGCATCTGTCTTATTCTCTCTTGGATTCATTCACTCTAGAGGAAACCATCTGCTATATGATGAAGAGAGGACTACATGGTGAGGAACTGAGGGCTCCAGCCAACAGCTGCACAAGTGATCATTGAAGCAGCTATCCCAGCCTGTCAAGCCTTTAGATGGCAACAACCCTAGTTGACATATGAACTACAACCTCAGGAGACAGCCTAAGCTAGAATCAGCTAAGCTGCGTTGCAATCCCTGGCCCATAGAAATTGCAAAATAACAAATGTTTAAGGCAGTGAGTTTTGGAGTAATGTGTTACACAGCAATAGGTAACCTACACAGCAGTCTCTACCCTCATGGAGTGTATATTCTAGTGGGGCTGACAAATACACAAATTGATATATATTATATCCAAAAATAAGTGCTACAAAGAAAACTAAAGCAGGGTAAGAAAATAGAAAGTTGGGCAAGTTATTATTCTTCTCTGAGTCTGTTTCATCATTATAAATTCTATATAATGCCATGGCCTACCTCATGTGAATGCTTTGAGGATTACATGAAGAAAAATGTGAAGTGTTTTGAGTTTTGGTTTCCTACTTTATACAACAGGGATCTTATATACATGGTTATGAGAATTAAATGATAAATTACGCATAAACATTATAAACTGGTGGCATGTGCTGAATTTAGCCAGCAGAAATGGTTCATATATAATGGACAAATATCTATTAAGTAACTACAGTGTGTTAGGCATTGTGTTAGACATTGAAAAATGTTATTTTGCCTTTCCAATAGTGAAGTGAAACCCACCACAATTCTAAAAAAAGGAAATATTTGTATAAGACAATAATATGAGAAGCCAGAGTTGTAAATATCCTTTATCCCATCCTGTTCATTAAGTATACTAGAGATAATTATCCTTACTAACCACTTTTGGGAACAAACAGTAAAATAATAAGCACAATATTTATGAAGATATAGTGGTAATATGTTTCCCCCAGTGGATCTTCAGCAAATAGTAAAGGTCTGAGACCAAAACTGATGTTGGAAAATTGTGAAAATCACCCCAAATAAAGCCTAGATGTGAATAACCTAGAACCTAGACTGTTAAATGACAAGAGACCTCTGAGAGACCATCCAATCTCATAATCTCTTACCTGGACTACCACAATAGACTTTTAATTGGTCTAAAATCTCTACCTAGAAGCTAGAACAATCTTTTAAAATTATAAATCAGAGCATATCACTTCCTGCTTAAAGCTCTCAAATGGCTTCCTGGTGGATTTCATTCTAATTACAAATTCTCTGCAAAGACCTGTAGGATCCTACATGATTTAGCTGCTGCCTTTCTCTCCAGTTTCATTTCCTACTAGTTTCTCCCTTTATTCACCACACATTCAGCCACACTAGCTTTCTTTCTAACCCTTGAACATGTCCAGCTTATTTCCAACTCAGACCTTTAGTAACCTGTTCCCTCTTTATGAAATGCTTTTCTCCCAGCTCTCATGGCCAATTCATCATCATTCAGATCTCAGCTCAAATGTCACCTCCTCAGAGGTTTTTCTTGACCATCCTTGCTGAAGTCGCTCCCCACTACTGAGTCACTACTGCAATATGCTGTTGTTTTCTGCATAGCATCTATTTCTATCTAAAATTATACTGTGCATTGTGTGTTTATTGTCTCCCTCAACTAGAATGTAATCTCCAAGAGATCAGAAACTAGCTTTGTTTGTTCACCATTGTGTCACCACCACCTAACACAGTGTCTGGCACAAGAAATTTTCCCGTAAGTATTTGTTGAAGAGGTGAACACAAAAACAGTAAGGGTCTCTAACACTCTTATGAGCCATCTGGATCTTTTTTTTTTTTTTTAATTAAGAAACATGGTCTTGGAAAACAGTATGGCGATTCCTCAAGGATCTAGAACTAGATGTACCATATGACCCAGCCATCCCATTACTGGGTATATACCCAAAGGATTATAAATTATGCTGCTATAAAGACACATGCACACGTATGTTTATTGCAGCACTATTCACAATAGCAAAGACTTGGAATCAACCCAAATGTCCATCAGTGACAGATTGGATTAAGAAAATGTGGCACATATACACCATGGAATACTATGCAGCCATCAAAAAGGATGAGTTTGTGTCCTTTGTAGGGACATGGATGCAGCTGGAAACCATCATTCTTAGCAAACTATCACAAGAACAGAAAACCAAACACCGCATGTTGTCACCCATAGGTGGGAACTGAACAATGAGATCACTTGGACTCAGGAAGGGGAACATCACACACAGGGGCCTATCATGGGGAGGGGGGAGGGGGGAGGGATTGCATTGGGAGTTATACCTGATGTAAATGACGAGTTGATGGGTGCAGCACACCAACATGGCACAAGTATACATATGTAACAAACCTGCACGTTATGCACATGTACCCTACAACTTAAAGTATAATAATAATAAATAAATTAAAAAAAAAAAAAAAAAGAAACATGGTCTTGCTCTGTCGCCTAGACTGGAGTGCAGTGGCAAGCCTACGTAGCTCACTGCAGCCTCAAACTCTGACTCAAGCAATCCTCCCGAGTAGCTAAGACTACAGGATGCAAGCCACAGCACCCAGCTTGAATCTTTATAAATTTCCAAAAACAGTGACCAATTTCTTCACAACATGAGAACTGGGAGGCACCTTTCGGCATAAGGCAGTTGTGTGAAAACAAAGAACTTCTATAGACAAGCATAGACAAAATAATAAAGTATGATGCTATTACACATAATGGCAAAATAGAACAAAGTCATTTTAAAAAATGACTGCTATTAAAAATTTTTAGTAGCACATAAGTAAATGACTGAGCAAATGTAAGTACTTAAAGGTTACTACCAACATAAAAACATGTTTCTGCAGATTCAAAACAGCATAGTGGTTGTAAGTAGAAACTTTGGAATGAGACAGATTGTGGATTAAGTCTCAGATCTGCCTCTTATTAGCTATGTAATCTTGTGTAAGTTATTATTTAGCTACTCTGAACCTAAGTTTCCTCCTTTATAAAATAGGAAAGATAATATTTACTCCACAGTGTTGTTGTGAGAGTTAAAGGATATACTCCATGTACAGTGCCTGGGACAGAATAAGCATTCAATAAATATTAGCTATTACTATATTATTGTATAGTAAATCTTTTAGCCAATCTTCTTGAAACAGTGCTCTTACACCTGTCTATCTATTATTACTTCCTGTGTTTATCTCCTTCTATTAGAATCCAAGTGTCATAAAGACAGGGACATTATGGTTTATTTACCAATACATCCTCAACAACCTAGAACAGTGCTTAGCACATAAGACAAACATTTCTTTCATTTTTTGGTGGCAGCGGGGGTGCTCTTCAAGCGTCAGCTTGATTTTTTTATTTTTTATTACTTGAATGAATAATCAAACACACTCCTCAATGCACAGCAACTGGCTTTTGCAAACACCAATTCACCAAACCTTCTAAAAAATATTAAATCCAACAGACGCTTTGCAGTCCTTATCATATTAGATCTCTATTGTATGTGACATTAAGTAACCACTCATTCCTTCTTGAAACTCCTCCTTTGGCTCCCATGACACTACTCTCTAAGTTTCCTCATCTTTGGTGTCTTTCCTAGGTTCCTCATCTGCCAAGATCTTAAAAATTGGTATTCCGGGCAGGGCACAGTGGCTTACACCTGTAATCCCAACACTTTGGGAGGCCAAGGCAGGCGGATCATGAGGTTAGGAGCTCGAGACCAGCCTGACCAACATGGTGCAACCCTGTCTCTACTAAAAATACAAAAATAAGCCAGGTGTGGTGGAGGGTGCCTGTAATCCCAGCTCCTCAGGAGGCTGAGGCAGGAGAATTGCTTGAACCCAGGAGGCAGAGGTTGCAGTGAGACGAGATCGCACCACTGCACTCCAGTCTGGGCATAAATAAATAAATAAATAAATAAATAAATAAATAAATAAATAAATATTGGTATTCCGCAGTGTTCTTTCCTTGGCCCAGTGCTCTTCCCTCTACACCAGTGATTGTCCAATGCAGAAATACCAACGGGGGCTTTTGCCAAACTATACTTTCCAGGGTCTGAGAATTGCTGCCTCTGTCAATCATTATTACAGGAAAGAACTTTATAGTACTCCAGTATGCTGGGAAGGCAAAAAGGTTGTGAACTCTTCTACCTACTCTCCTTGGTCAACTCTCTCCACAGTTATATACCACCTGTGTGCTAATGACTCCATGGGCTTTTATCTATATCCACGAACCCTGTCTTGAGTCAGGGCTAGAATATCCAAATGTATCCACTGGATTTTCCTCATGCATATCAAACTGAGTATCCAAAACTATGATGTCTCCCCCAAGACCTGCTCCTCTTGTGATGCCTCTGTCAATGAATGTCACCACCTGGTCACCAACTCCAAAAACCCAGAATTTATCTTTGACACCTCCTTTCTCCCACACCTCTCCACATCTAGTCAACCAAATCCTGTTGACTCTATCAACTAATTCTTTCTTGACTCTGTCCCACCTTCTATATCTCCATTATCATGCTCAAGTTCAGGCCTTCATCCCCTCTTTCTCAGATTACAAGAGCCTTCTATTCAGCTTCCCTATCTGTAGGTCAGTGGTTCTCAAAGTGTGGTCTCCAGACTAGCAGCATCAGTATTGCATGGGAATTTGTTAAAAATGCAAATTTCCAGGTCCCACTCCATACTTAGTAAATCAGAATCTGGAGATGGGTCCAAGTGAACGGCAGTTTAACAAGCCCTCCAGGTGATTCTCATGCATGTTAAACTTTTAAGAATCACTGCTCCAGGCTTATCCCCTTAGTAGTCTTCAACCTTGGGTGAACATTGCAGTCACCTGATATAGTTTAAAATATTGACACCTGGACCTTACTCCGCAGGTTTTGAGTTAATTGGTCTAAGGTAGAGGAGGGGGCTGAGAAAGTTCCCCCAAGTGATTCCAATGTGTACCCAAGATGAGGAACCACTGTGGTAGATCTAGTCTCCACAAAGCCAAAGTGATCTATTTAATGCAAAGCTAATCTGATTAAAAACTTTCAACAGCTCCCTGACAAGTTAAAAAAAAATTTCAAGCACCTCAATATAGCATTCAGTATCCTTTATAATCTAACCCTTGGCCACCAATATGAGGAAAGCACCATAATGGAGAGGTAAATGTCAGTTTGAGGTCAAATGATCCGAGTTTAAATTCCAGTTCTACTTAGTGGCTGTGAAACCTTAGGCAGCT
The DNA here is from genome assembly GCF_037993035.2 of Macaca fascicularis. Taxonomy (NCBI): domain Eukaryota; kingdom Metazoa; phylum Chordata; class Mammalia; order Primates; family Cercopithecidae; genus Macaca; species Macaca fascicularis. Next base: position 136,641,354 of record NC_088395.1, on the reverse strand, counting down.
TACTTAATTTTTCAGTGCTTCAGTGTCTACCTCGTGGGGTAATGGTGAGGATTCAATGAACGAATACACGTAAGTCTCATAAGGACAGTTCCTGACACACAAAAAAGCACTAAGTGGATGTGAGTTATTGTTATTCAAGATGCCACCATCTACAGGGAGCCTATCTCAATGCTTCCAAATTGAGAACTCTGAGTTTATCACTTATTAGGCTATACTGATTATCTGTTTGTATACCTATAGTACTTTTGTAATATCTGTAATTTCTCTCTAACTACTAAAATGGTCTCTAATATGTAATATTGTTAAACAAAACTGATAATAGGAGAGAAACCATATGGCAACATCATATTTTAGCCTCAATTTGTTTTCAGTAGCAATAATATCACCAGTAATTACGTAATACTTTTAGAATATTCAGTTCCCACAAACACAACAGCAGGAACTTTCAAAGCCAGAGTGAACAACAGCATAACCCTGAACTGAAATAAAGTACAGGCTTTTTTCCTTAAGTACTGAGTTATCTATTGCAGGGTCTCTGTGTTGTATGAAGTAGGCAAATGGGGGATATACTGTCTTTTCTATCACTAATTCTACATGATACTATTAATAAAAGTATCCTGTATTTTAAAGCATTCAAATGGGAATCATTATATTAAATACCACTGCAAATTAGCAGATTGCTAAGGAGACAGCTTTTCTACCTGGGAATAACTGAGAAGCTACTAAAAAATATGATTCTTTCATCTTCAAAATGGTATGTAGCAACTAATAATAAGAACTGAAGGAAGGTCTAAGACATCAAAGAAAACCAAATTGTAACCCAAATCCACAATGTACTTACCTTTAAAATACCATCAACGGTGCCCTTATAGAGATCCACATGTCCCACGATTGCCCTCTGGTTCATCATGCGAGTTCGCACCACATCAACCGGGTTGGAAGCCAGAGCCCCAGCCAAACCACATGTAAAGCTGGAACTGAAAGGAAAAGTTTAAGTAGATTGACCCCACTTCCACTCCCTGCCCACTTAAACAGAAATTAGGCTAAATGTAAACTGTACAATATAAGTCAGACCCATCAGATAAAACCTGGCACTTGGCCTTTCATTACAATCTAAAGAGACAGGAAATTTTTCTAAAGAGACATCATTCAAAGGCTTCAGTTTTCAATCTGAAACTCAGCCTCTTTTTAAAAGGAGAGTTTCTAAACCTAATAAGATTCCTAAGTAGAAAGCATCATGCACCACCTATTAGTTACATAAATTTTTCAAACCACAGCATCATATGCCAAATGCATCTGAGTAACAAAATTATCATAAGGGTTGCAAGACAAAGAAAACGTAAAGTGAGATTGGCAACAGTCTTTAGCCAAAAAACTGTGCTTTAGTTTCACAGACCTTATTTACCCCTTTTTTTCTGATTCCCATTGAGAAAAGTTTGCTTTCTCAAACAAAATTAACCAAAGCAAATAATAGATGTGCTTATTAGATATAGAGGCTGTGTATGGACAAATGTAAATCAGACAGACCTCTGATAGGCTGCTGTATTAGAAAATATTCCCAAGTACCCAAGCCCCCACAGCACCTGGGATTTCTGTGAAGTATAAAGTGTTCACAAGGCTTGAAGTTCTGATAATAGAAGAGACAAGGGTATTTAGGCCATACGTACCAGTTATCAAATTCCACCTGAGGATTTCAGTAAAAGAGACTTTTTGTACTCAAAATGCTGGAAATAAAATGAGCACATCCCATCCTACTTACACAAAGTGAGTTAAAATTGTATCACCCATCATTCCTGACAATATTAAGTGCTTCTTAGTAATATCATAGACTGGTAGCTCTACTCCCACAACGATGGCAGCACGCTGAGCAGTTGGAACCACACCCTACAAAACACAAGTGACATTAGGCACCAAGGAAATATAAAGGGAATGATGTCTTAGAGTGAACAAAATAGGTCAGGAGTTGAAAAGTAACAGAAAAATACAAGTCTGAAGTACACAGGTCACTCTTTCAAATCAATGACTAATAAGGGAACATTTACAAATTTCCAATTCACTTGCTATACTAAAAATAAAATAATTGATATGACACCCAAAGCACAAAAGACAAAAGAAAGAAAAAGATCAACTGGACTTCATCACAATTAAAAACTTTTGTGACTCAAAAGACACCACCAAGAAAGTGAAGAGCCAACACACACAAGGAAAAAAACATTTGCCACTCATATATCTGATAAGGGACTGGTGTCAAGAATATATAAAGAACTCTTACAACAAAAAAGGCAAACGATCCAATTTTAAAACGGCCAAAAGACCTGAAGATATTTCCTTCAAAAAAGATACACAAATGGCCAATAAGCAGATGAAAAGATGCTAAACATCATTAGTCACTAGGGAAATGCAAATCAAAACCACAAGGACATTCCACTTCATACCTACTAGGAGGACTATAATGATTTTTCTTTTAAGTAAAAGAAGGCTAGGTGCAGTGGCTTATGCCTGTAATCCCAGCACTTTGGGAGACTGAGGCAGGAGGATCACTTGAGCAGGAATTCTAGACAAACCTGGGCAATACAGTAAGACTCTATCTCTTAAAAAGATTTTAAAATTAGCCAGGCATGGTGGCATGTGCCTGTAGTCACAGCTACTTGAGATGCTGAGGTGGGAGGATCACCTGAGCCTGGGAGGCTGAGGCTGCAGTGAGCCATGATCGCACCACTGCATTCCAGCTTGGGCAACACAGCAAGATCCTGCCTCGAAAAAAAAAAATTAATAAATAAATAAATAAGTAAAAGAGCAAGCGTTGGTGAGGAAGTGAAGAAATAGGAACCCTTACATGCTATGGGGCAGCCACTGTAGAAAACAATTTGGCATTTCCTCAAAAAGTTAAACACAGATTACCATATGAGCAAGCGATTTTACACCTAGGTATATACCCAAGAGAACTGAAAATATATGTTCATACAAAAATGTGTACAGAAATGTTCATAGCAGTATTTATAATAGCTAAAATGTGCGACGAACCCAAATGCTCATTAATTGATGAAGGGACAAATACAATATGGCATATCCACACAATGGAATTAATATTCAGCCATAAAAAAGAATAAAGTACTGATACATGCTGCAACATGGATAAACCTTAAAATCAGTATGCTAAGTGGAAGAAGCCAGTCACAAAAGTCTACATATTGCCTGATTCCATTTACATGAAATACCTAGAACAGGCAAATCTATAGAGACAGAAAGTAGAGTAGTGGTTCTCTGCAGCTAGGAGGGCTGGGAGAAATGAGAAGTGATGGGTAAAGGGTAAGGGTTTCTTTTTGGTAATGAAAATTTTTTTTTTTTTTCTTCTTTTTTTTTTGAGACGGAGTCTTGCTCAGTCGCCCAGGCTGGAGTGCAGTGGCACGATCTCGGCTCACTGCAAGCTCCGCCTCCCGGGTTCACGGCATTCTCCTGCCTCAGCCTCCCAAGTAGCTGGGACTACAGGCGCCCACCACTACACCCGGCTATTTTTTTTTTTTTTTTTTTTGTATTTTTAGTAGAGACGGGGTTTCACCTTGTTAGCCAGGATGGTCTTGATCTCCTGACCTCGTGATCCGCCCATCTCGGCCTCCCAGTGAAAATGTTCTAAACTTAGACAATGGTAATGGCTGCACAAATCTGTGAATACACTAAAAACAATTAAATCGCATACTTTTATGTGAATTATCCCAATAAAGAATTTGGGAATTATCATTATAATATGTGAATTTTCCCAATAAAGCTGTTATAAATAAAATCATGAAGCAAAAATCAGTGGGGGGAAGACAGCTTTCAAGTTTAACTCACAGAATTTTCAGATGTGCAGAAAGGACAAACACTAGGGTGACAGCAAAGGTATGAAGAAGCAAGAGAAAAAGTCAAGGGAAAGTGGTCCTTTGCTAACAACTCCTGCTGTGGTAACATTACCAGGGTTTCACTCGCTAGCATGATGTTCCTATCACAGCTCCCATTACAACACAGGGTTGCTAGTACATTAAAAGACACATTTATTAACGACACAAGAAAATGCTTATGATAGCATGTTAAATAAAGCAAGGCATAAAATTATATATAGTATTATTCTATCTTCAGGGGAAAAGGTATACACGCACATGCCAAATTCTTAGAAAGGATTAGAACGAAATACATCAAAATATTTTTTTCCTCTGGTATTAGGATAAGAGATGTTAATTTTCATTTTTATGCCTATCTATTTCTTTTCACATTTTCACAATGAATGTTTTACTTTTATAATTGTGTTTAGGTGTCATTTAAAGTTGAAAATAACATACCATGTGGACATCTGCTTTCTGGGATAATTACTATATTAAAAAGTTTTCAGTTATCTCTAAGTTCCCAAACTCAATTTATAAAGTGGGGCTGCTCTGCCTATGGAGTAGCCATTCTTTATTCCTTTACTTAATAAACTTGCTTTCACTTTAAAAACTAATAATAATAATCCCAGCTACTCAGGAGACTGAGGCAGGAGAATCGCTTAAACCCAGGAGGTGGAGGTTGCAGTGAGCTGAGATCGTGCCACTGCACTCCAGCCTGGCGACATAGCGAGACTCCGTCTCAATAAATAAATAAATAAATAAATAAATAAATAAAATGAAGTGGAAGTGACACAGCTGTGCCAAGATGCTTGATTGTGCTGATATGGCTGGCTAGCCGAAGGGTGCCTTCCTTGCTGGTTCTTTGACCTGCTTCTCATAAAGAGGGCGCCCTTCACAGAAGACTGCTTTGGTGAACAAAGGCCCCAAACTGGAGCCCACAGTCCAAAATCAGGCTATAGACATGTTTTGAGTGGCCCACAGTGTTTCCAAAAGACTGAATTGGCTGTTAATATGTAAAAATCAGGATATTTCACACAGAAATGCAGATTTCCAGCATCTCTTGAAAGGCCAGAAAATTTGACCACACTGGGCTCACCGTCAACGCATGGCAGCAATGGGCTGGAGCTAAGGAGTAGCTGTCCTCTCTCAATGGGGACTGTGCTTTCCAGGACCACAGTCCCCACCACGCTACTCTCTCTCCAAATCTGTGGTAAGTGCTAGTTATACCTTGTTATTGTACTCGTGCTATTTTTTCTTACAATGAAGTTAGGAAGAAAGTGAAATGTTTTCATTATTCATGTTACAATCAGAGCGAGAAGATAAAACAAACAAAGATGAGCATGTTTGAAGAAAAATGCAAACATATTTTCTTGTTGAAATGAAAACTAAGTCCTGTATTTTTAACATGCAAATAAAACATGTCTGTCTCAGAAGAATACATTCAACAATGTACTTTGCTTCTTTATGTTAGGTGCCTAGATCATGTAAGTAGCCTGGATCATAAAAACAGTTATGTTCAGTTTCTCGAAATATAAACATAGATTTACCACATAATCCAGCAATTCCACTTTTGGCTATATAACCAAAAGAATTGAAAGCAGGGTCTAAAAAAGATATTTGCACACCCATTTACCCAGCAGCATTATTCACAATAGGCAAAAGGCAGAAGCCATTCAAATGTCCATCAATGGTTGAATGGATAAACAAAATGTGGTATATACATACAATGGAATATTATTCAGCCTTAAAAAGGAAGAAATTCTGACACATGCTACTGCATGGATGAACCTTGAGAATATTATGCTAAATAAAATCAGCCAGTCACAAAAAGATAAATATTATATGATTCCACTTACATGAAGTACCTATAATAATCAAATTGATAGAGACAGAAAATAGAATGGGGTTGGCAGGGGCTAGGGGAAGGAGAAATGGGGAACTGCTTCATGGGTATAGAGTTTCAGTTTTACAAGACCTAAAGAGTTCTGGAGATCAGTTGTACAACAATGTGAATGTACTTAACACTACTGAACCATCGAAAATGGTTAAGATGGCAAATTTTATGTTATGCCTACTTTTTACTACAATAAAATATAAAGTAGCTATGCTCCTGTGAAAAAATCTCCAATTCTATTTATTCCTCTGTTTTTGTTCCTTATCATCAGTTTATGAGAAAGTTCTAGTTAGTTCTATTTTCTGGCTTTAAATTAGATATATCAAGAAAGTGTACCCTGCTATTACCAAAAAGCAAACCTCAAGGACCATTAATGGATGCAAAGACCATTAGTTAGATGAAAGGTGATTAGATATTAGGATATATGCACGTTACTAGAATATTATCACCTCACAGATTACTTGCTAATTGCAAAGGAGGGAAAAAAAAAAAAAAACCTTATGTTTTATAATGGCGAGATCTGGTGGACGTTATCTTACCAAATAATCAAACTTGGTACCACTAATCATGGGACAAACTAATATTATGTGCCTCTTGCTGTGATGCGGTATGAAATACACAGCATCACCTATGAAGCACCCTTATCAAAAACGTTTAACATGAATCTAATCAAGCCAATATACCCTACTTACAGTTTATAGGAAATACAAAAGACAGAGAAACAACTTAAACACAATCAGGAAACATTTTATAAGAAAACTAGCCTGGCCAGGCATGGTGGCTCACATCTGTTAAGGCCAAGGCCAGAGGATCACTTGAAGCCAGGAGATCAAGACCAGCCCAGGCAACAAAGCGAGACTCTGTCAAATAAAAAAAAAAAAAGAAGGAAGGAAGAAAATAAATTTTGAATTAGCCTGGTCTCATTAACAGGAAATTCTAATATGGGCTAGATATTAGGTATTAGGGACTTGTTAATTTTCTTAGATATGATAATGGTATTATTATGTAGAAGAATATCCTTATTCTTAGGAGATGCATAATTAAGTATTTAATTGAGTGCCATGATGTCTGCAACCTACTTTCATTTAGCTTAGCTTAAAAGAGAGAGTGTTTGTGTGTATACACATAAACAGATAAAGCAAATACGACCAAACTTTAACAGTCATCGAATCCAGCTCACAGGTATGTATTTCATAGTTGTATTCTTTCTTTTTTTTTTTTTTTTTTTTGAGACGGAGTCTCGCTCTGTCGCCCAGGCTGGAGTGCAGTGGCCGGATCTCAGCTCACTGCAAGCTCCGCCTCCCGGGTTCACGCCATTCTCCTGCCTCAGCCTCCCGAGTAGCTGGGACCACAGGCGCCCGCCACCTCGCCTGGCTAGTTTTTTGTATTTTTTTTAGTAGAGATGGGGTTTCACCGTGTTAGCCAGGATGGTCTCGATCTCCTGACCTCGCGATCCACCCGCCTCGGCCTCCCAAAGTGCTGGGATTACAGGCTTGAGCCACCGCGCCCAGCAGTTCTATTCTTTCAATTTTTCCTTATGCTTGAAATTTTTGTTATGAAAAATTATAAAGGAAGAAAAATAGCAAAGCTCTCATTTTTATTTAAAAGTCTATTAAAGATTTCCCATTCCACTCTCTCTGTATATTCTACTAATAATCTTATTAATATTACAACACTTAGGGATTAAAAAGTTAGAGCAACAGTGATGCAAAGCAAAGTATAGATAGAAGACTGAAAGATAATATGACAAAAAGTTTAACAGAAATTATCTCTAGGCAGTGGGACTACTGGATTTTTTTCTTTTTACTTTTCTATATTTTCTCAATATTTTACAGTACATGTTATACTTTTCAGGTTAAAAAATTGTTTAAGGTAACAGCCCTTTTTTTTTTTTTTTTTTTTTGAGACAGAGTCTCGCCCTGTCACCCAGGCTGGAGTGCAGTGGCATGATCTTGGCTCACTACAACTTCCACCTCCAGGGCTCAAGCAATTCTCCTGCCTCAGCCTCCTGAGTAGCTGGGACTACAGCCGTACACTGCCATGTCTGGCTAATTTTTGTATTTTTAGTTGAGATGGTCTTTCACCATGTTGGCCAGGCTGGTCTCGAACTCCTGACCTCAAGTGATCCACCCGCTTTGGCCTCCCAAAGTGCTGGGATTACAGGCATGAGCCACAGCACACGGCCAGTAACAGCTTTTGAACACAAACACTACAAAGACATACGTCATCGTGTTAGTACAAAACTGGCAAAAAAAATACACTGAACAACTACATTCACTGTGAATATGATCAAAATGACCATCTCAAATAATGTAATAACTTTCCCCACCTATATAATCCCTAAACATTATGCAGAAATAAAAGGCCAATGATAAGTTTTGGGCCTTTCAAAGGAGATGAGGAGTTTCTTACCTTAGTTTCTGGATTATAATTCACGATTTTATGTCTTTATATTAAAAAAGTATTCTTTGCAAATTATAGGAACTGAGGAGTGTAGAATAATAGCAGGAAAAGAGTACTTACCCTCCACAGACCCCTGGTGCCTTCTTGTTGGTATATATCGATAAAGCTTCCAATCATGCTCCCTTGGAACAAGCTTCCTTGAGCCTGCATTCGAATCTAAAATGAAAAGAGGTGAACATTTTATTTTGTCAGAGAGAACCAAAATGCTAAATTCATTTTAAATTCCTTTAAATTCATTTTAAATTTATCTAAAATGTAAAAAGCAGTATTCGGGAATCCCAGAAAAATATCTGCTATTATGATAAAGTTAATTAGTTAAACTGTATAGAAAAAGAATTTGTGTCAAAGTGTATTTTATAAAGATGATTTTCATCAGCCTCACATTCCTCACACTAAGTCTATTATTTCTGGAGCTAGAAGAAAATCTGGGGAAAAGAAAGAACAAGTGCTCAGCAGGACTAAAAAATGACTCATTTAGTGAAAAATTAGAAACAACTTAATATCCAAAAACAACAACTACACAGATTGGTTACAGAAATTATACATTCATTTAATAGAATACTATGGAGCCATAAAATTTTGTTGTACGATGGTATTTGCTGACACTGAAAGATATCAAAAATTGCTAACCAGAAAAAAAAATATTGCAAAGTACTATATCATTTTTATTAAAAACATGTAAACTTAAAAATATCCATAAGCACAGCAAAGAGACGAGGTGAACATATAAAACTAAATACTTACAGTGGTTTATGTCTGAGTGGTGAGGCTACAAGTAAGCATTTTTCTCTTTTGTGTTTTTTCTGCCTTCCACATTTTTCTACATTAAACATGCATTGCTTATGTAATTATAAAAAGGAAAAATGTGTTTTAAAATATAATTTTATGTTTATGAGACCTTAAGTTGAGTTCTATTTATAAAAAGCATGATATTATATTCTGCCAAGTGGCCTTTCAGAGCTGCAAGAAAGGAAAGATAGCATTAAATGGCCGTGTAAAAGGTTTGGTACAATTCCCCACAGACTCTGCACACATACAATCCTAGTAGTCAGTCACTAAATACTAGTGGCCCAAATGTAGGCCTGATTTTTATGCTACCATTCTAGGTTTCAACAAATGTATTTAGTAAGTCATGTAATGGCAACATGCTTTCATGCAGAAAGTTAACTGTTACTACTAAGAGTTTTAAAATATAATTATAAAAACCTAAACCCATTAAATCAAGACACAAACTGTCACAAAGACAAATCAAAACTACTAATACACTGTGGTAAGTAGAACACTTCTTTAAGGAGGTGATTCCTGAGCAACACAGGGACTAGCATGAGGCAAGTGAAGTGCTTTTCTTAGGCATGAAATGTAAGGGAGTGCAAGAAAACCTCAGTAATCAAGATAAATGATGTCTCAATATGATATTTTTTAACCAAAATTAATCTTTTCTTAGGCATGAAATGTTAGGGAGTGCAAGAAAAACTCAGTAATCAAGATAAATGATGTCTCAATATGATATTTTTAACCAAAATTAATCCACAAAAAGCCATGATGAATCAAATATCAAATTTAACTAAAGCTAGGAATCAACAGGGCCAGGATTAGGGTGAGGTGAATGAGATGAGTTATATGAAATCTTGGTATCTGGTTCATCATGAATTTTTTGCATTAATTTTGATTACTTAAAAATACTGCATACAAATGTTGTTTATATTGATTACTGAGTTTTGTGGCACCTTCTTACGTTCTGCATCAAAGGGGACTGCCTTACTTGTTTTGCCCTAGTCCTGGCCCTGTTTATGAGCCTTGTCTTGAAGGACAAATTCACCAGGAAAATGAGAAAGACATTTCAGGAAGAAAGTGCTACATGCACAAAGGCAAAGAAGCAGTACATAGTAGATCAGATATGGATTTAGATAGATCTTTCTAGCTTCACTTGGGGATGGGTTGAGGAAGTGGAGTACACACTAGAGTGAAGGGACAAGTTAGGAGGCTACTGAGATGAGGCCCTACAAGAGGAATGGTGCGGAAAGGACAGAGTTGAGAAAGATAGATGAGGCAAAATCTGTAGAAACTTGGTATCTAATCCAATACTAGAAGGAAGCAAAGATAGAGAAGAATCAAAGATGATCTAGGTTTCTAGTTTAGATGACCCAGCAGGTCTGGGTAGTGTGGTAGATATGAGTTGTCTCCCAAAATCTACTCTCCTTTCTTGCAGCTAGATGTAGCCATAGAACTAAGTCTTTCAGAATGGAACATGAACAGAAATAATGGTTGAAACTTCCCAGTGTCTTGCTTAGAAGGAAATCACCTGTATTTCAGAATAGCCAAACGCCCTACTAAATGAGAAAAAGTTGTCCTTGGCCGCCTATAATCCCAACACTTTGGGAGGCCAAGGTGGGCAGATCACCTGAGGTCAGTAGTTTGAGACCAGCCTGGCCAACATAGCGAAACCCCGTCTCTACTAAAAATACAAAAATTAGCCAGGCGTGGTGGTGTGCACCTGTGTAATCCCAGTTACTCGAGAGGCTGAGGGAGAATTGCTTGAACCCAGGAAATGGAGGTTGCAGTGAGCTGAGATCACGCCATTGCACTCCAGCCTGGGCAACAGAGCAAGACTCCATCTCAAAAAAAAAGAAAAAAAAAAAAGAAAGGTTGTCCTTGCAGAAGAATTCCAGCTAAGAAACATGGATGGAATGATGGAATCAGAAAATCACCACTTTGAGACCTTAAATGAAACAATTGATTCAGGTAATAGTCACCAATGGATGAAACCATTAGATGAAGGATTGACAGGAAACTACAAAGGAGAAATCGGACTGTCACGCCTGAACCCACTGATCAATCTTAACATACCTATATTGGGACAACTAAACACTGTGTGCCTCCTCACATGACTCAGTATGACCTTTACAGAAACCTTCCTTTTACAGAGATAGAAGATTTAGAGGACTAAATTACAAAAGACAAATCCAAAACTTGGGAATTCTAAAGGAGAGCTGATCCCATTTATTTGACAAGTTAATGGCAAAAAGCAAATAAATAAATAAATAAATAAAAGGTATATGGACAGGAGTAGGGTACTCTAGAATAAAAGGGACTTAAGAAACATAACAATTAAATATAATGCATAGGCTTTGGAACCCAAGTTAAACAAATCAACTGTAAAATATAAGACAGTCTAGAAATGTGAACACAGATTATTAGATGTTATTAATGAATAAATGTTAATTTTGTTCAATGTAACAATAGCATCGCGGTTATATAGAAAAATATTCCTTTTATGAGATGCACATCGAAGTATAGGGGGGAAAAATGACAACGTCTGGAATGTGCCTTAAAATAATTCAGAAAAAGGGAATAAAAAAGCACGTCTAGCAAAATCTCAAGCTATCTCGGTGATGTGTACAAAAATGTTCAATGTACTATGTTATTTTCTACTCATTCGTATGTTTGGAATTGCTTATCAAAAACTACATATTTAAAGATTTAAACTGTTAAAGATAAAAATGGAGGCGACAATTGAGATAAAGCCCAAGACCAGACACCCATCATCAGGGAACCGAAACTTAAGTCTTCCTATTTCTTCAGAACTGCTATCTCTAATCATAACAACAAAACATAAGCTTTATATCTTTGTCAGAATGCTTCAGTGAAATGAAACCAATAACTATAGACAATCACCTTACACAGCTGTTTGCCTTTAAAAGAAGGATAATTTATAACAGTCGATCACAAAAAAGGTCAAAATGTTTCTGCCCTTCTGCTTTATAAACTGTACTGTAAGATAAGTTTGTTATCACTCGGTTTGAAGTATCCTGGATCAAGATCTGTACTTTCTCTTATTGCATACAATAAACTTTAAAACTTTTCCTGATTTTATTTTTGACAAATCAAAAGGAAACTGCTTTCCCTTTACTCTCTCCCATGGGCTGGAATGAAGGTTTGATGGTGCTCCAACTTCAACTATACAGATTAAAATAATACCACAGGACAGGGGTCAACAAACATTTTCTATAAGGGTCCAGACAGTAAATATATTAGACTTTGCAGGGCTTATAACTTCTGTTGTGACTACTCAGCTCTGCCACTGAAGCACAAAAGCTTTAAGACAATAAATAAACAAATGGAGTGGCTGCGTTCCAATAAAACTTTATTTACAACAGGGAGTGGGTCAGATTTGGCCCACAGACAGTAGTTTGCCAATCCCTGCCCTAGGAGATGGCAGTGCAACAAAAATGAAGAAAACTGGATCCTGGATGAATACATGAAGTAGTGCTGCCTTACCAGCATTAACTGCAGTCCTCTAGATGGTTACATGAGAGAGAAATAAACTTGTATATGGAGACGTTTTATTTTTGAGTTTCTTTGTGACAGTAGCTTAGCCTATAACCTAACTGGTACAGTGAGAGCTAAAGTATTAAGAATGAAAAAGGCAGTCGGGCACAGTGGCTCACGCCTGTAATCCCAGCACTTTGGGAGGCCGAGGCAGGCAGATCACGAGGTCAGGAGATCGAGACCATCCTGGCTAACATGGTGAAACCCTGTCTCTACTAAAAATACAAAAAATTAGCCGGGCGTGGTGGCAGGCACCTGTACTCCCAGCTACTTGGGAGGCTGGGGCAGGAGAATGGCATGAACCCAGGAGGCACGGCTTGCAGTGAGCCCAGACTGTGCCACCGCACTCCAGCCTGGGCAACAGAGTGAGACTCTATCTCAATAATAATAATAATAATAATATTTTTAAAAAGAATGAAAAAGGCCACCAGGGAAAGACTGAAGAGGAGAAAAGAGCTAAAGATGGAACCTTGGGTGGAAGAAGAAAAAGATTTAAAGTATATGCATAAAAAGGAAGCCCACAAATGAAACTAAGGAATAGGAAAACTAGAAGAATCTAAATAGTGTAGTAACAAAACCAAAAAAGAACTTCAAGTAGAAGTAATTAGTCAAAATAGGTTAAGTAAGATGAGAACTAAAATGTCCACTGGATTGGATAATGAGGACATTACTGATGACCCTGCGGAGAGTGATTTCAATCAAGTAGCAGGAGTGATTACAGCAGGTTATGGAGGAAATGTGAAATGTAAAGATTACTCTTGTAAAATCTGAATGAGAAGGTAAGGAAAGAGATAGCATGGTGTTTTGAAGTCAGAGGGTCAAGAAAATATTTTAGGATAGAGCGATTTGACCATAGTTATCATTTGAGAGCAGATAACCAGTAAAGAGGAAGACACTGAAGAGAAAGAGGACAAATGATAGAGAAAGGTCCCTGATGAAACAGAAGTGAATAAAAGTAGAGTAACCAGGTTTTTTTTTAAACTTAAGCATGTATCAAAATCACTTGAAGGGCTTGTCAAACCAGACTGCTGGGCCCCATCCTACCCTTTCTGATACAGTAGGTGTGGGATGGGGCCTGATAATTTGCATTTCTAACAAGTTCCCAGGTAATACTGGTCTGGTCTGGAAAACCACTACAGTAAGACAAGATAAGGATGGGTATAGATGGAAGTTTACACATGTAGGGTAGAAAGGACATGAAATTGAGAGGTATAAGGCCAGGCCATAGGAGGTCGGGTTGTCTGCTGAGAGTAAGAGGAACAAGGAACTCTTCAATTAAATTATCTTCATAAATACTTGTTCTAAGTCAACAAAAATAAGCATGGGGAAAGGACTCCCTATTCAATAAATGGTGCTGGGATAGCTGACCAGCTATATGCAGAAGAATAAAACTGGGCCCCTACCTTTCACCATATACAAAAATTAACTCAAGACAGATTAAAGATTTAAATGTAAGACCTCAAATTATAAGAGTCCTAAAAGAAAACCTAGGACACACCATTCTGGGCATTGGCCTTGGGAAAGAATGTATGACTAAGTCCTCAAAAGCAATTGCAACAAAACAAAAAATTGACAAGTGGGACCTGATTTAACTAAAAAGCTTCTTCACAACAACAAAAAAAAAACTATCAACAGAGTAAACAGACAACCTACAGAATGGGAGAAAATATTCACAAACTATGCATCTGATGAAAATCTGGTATCCAGCATCTATAAGGAATTTAATTCAACAAGCAAAAACCACATAACACCATTAAAAAGTGGGCAAAAGAGATGAATGGACACTTCTCAAAAGAAGACATACAAGCAGCCAACAAACATGAAAAGATGCACAGTATCACTAATCATCAGAGAAATGTAAATCAAAACCACAACAAGATACCATCTCACACCAGTCAGCATGGTTGTTATTAAAAAGCAAAAACAACAGACGCTGGCGAGGCTGCAGAGAAAAGGGAATGCTTAGACACCGTTGGTGGGAATGTAAATTAGTTCAGCCACTTTGGAAAGCAATTTGGAGACTTCTTAAGGAACTTAAAACAGAGTTACCATTCAACCCAGCAATCCCATTACTGGGTATATATCCAAAAGAAAATAAATAATTCTACCAAAAAGACACACACACTCCTATGTTCATCACAGCGCTATTCACAATAGCAAAGACATGGAATCAACCTAGGTGCCCACCAACGTTGGATTGGATAAAGAAAATGCGGTACATATACACCATGGAATACTATGCAGTCATAAAAGAGAACAAAATCATGTCCTTTGCAGCAACATGGATTGAGCTAGAGGCTATTATCCTAAATGAATTAGTGTAGGAACAGAAAATCAAATACAGCATGTTCTCATTTGTAAGTGGGAGCTAAATATTGCATACTCATGGACAAAGATGGCAACAATAGACATCAGGGAATAATAAGAGGGGGGAGAGAAGGAGGGGAAAAGCGTTGAAAAACTGTTGGGCACTGTGCTCACTATCTGGGTGATGGGATCATTCATATCCCAAACCTCAGCATCATATAATACACCCATGTAATAAACCTGCACATGTACTCCCTGAATCTAAACACTGAAAAAAAAAAAAAAAAAAAAACTTGTTCTGTAAATCTAAAATGATATAAAAATTCTGTAAATTACTATCATTTTAGTCCAGAAAGACTGTCTCATATTTTTAATCCATCAACCACCAGTGGTTTATTTCATATGTGTTGTTTTTCAAGTCATTCTCTCAGTTCTCAAACCCCTCTCTGAACTGCAATAAACAGATCTCACCTTTGCTAATCTAGCCACTTGTGGTTTCACTAGTGGTCAAATTTTAAAAAGCATGTGTCCTCTTACTTTTTTCTCACAATCCCCTTAAAATAATTTTAAAATAATTTTTTAAAACTTTGGGTTCCCCTCACTTATTTTAATTCTATATTTAGTGCTTTTAACTAAGCATAAGTTTAAACACGTTAACAAGTAGAAAATATTTACCATTTTTATGAAATAAGATGAAATTTTATATTAAAAGAAATGTTTCAGTCTGTGACTTGATAAAACCTTAAAGAAATCCAATTATACTCTTAATAAGTCAGCACCACCAACCTATACTGTTCTAGTTCTGAATTCAGAATATTCCAATACAGTCCAAAATATACCATTTTAAAGCCAAATCTA
This sequence comes from Macaca fascicularis, assembly GCF_037993035.2. Classification (NCBI taxonomy): domain Eukaryota; kingdom Metazoa; phylum Chordata; class Mammalia; order Primates; family Cercopithecidae; genus Macaca; species Macaca fascicularis. Next base: position 136,625,643 of record NC_088395.1, on the reverse strand, counting down.
ACCCTTAATAGAAATATTAATAAAACAGGAAAAGACAGAAGCATGACAGACTTAAGGTACCCAAATTAGTTATTAAAGTAAGCTTCTCCAAAAACTATATTTCAATTTACCCCTCTGTTTGGCATCCTAGATTATACCACAGGTCAACATACCATACCAAGATTTAGAATAGGCAGGGACATGCCTTTCTTTTGTAAAACTGAGTAAGGGCTATTATGTACAGATTCATTCTTGGACCAATTTTAAGATGGAGTACAAATGGATGTGAGAGATCTGGAAATTGATTCCTATAAAACTGCATAGCCCTTGGAAAGAACCTACAGGGCCTTGCATACCCCAGTGTGAGGACCAGTGGATTAATGCATATCGTAATAAACTGACTGCCATTTATTGAGCATCTACTACACCAAGTACAATGATAGGCAGTATGTGTATGTATATATATATATATATATATATATATATATATATATATATATATATAATCGCTAATCCTTTACAACTCTATGTTATAAACACTGTATTATCTTTGTTTTTCAAATGATGAAATTGAGGCTTAATGCAGTTAACTGATTTGCCCAAGGTTCTACAGCTGGCAAGTGACACAGCGAGAATCTGAACCCAAATCTGACTCAAAGTTTATGCTCCTTTCAAATCACACTGTGTCTCTCTTACCTTTAGAACATCGGTGGGATTGGCTATAGTGGAAGATATCACTCCTGACACTACCCCACAGATCATATTAATTAAAAGAGTTTCATCTGTGAAAAGGAAAAGAAAAAGAAAGGTCTGCTTGTATTAGGTACCAGTTTGAGAACACAGTACTGACCTACTGGAGAAAGGGAAACTTGGTTAGAGAGATGACTTTAGAAATGAACCAAAATGCTTAGGAAAATAAAGAAACTCAAATATTTCTACATCTCAATTCAGTGCTAAAATATGTTAAAACTTGTAAAATATAAATCATTTCTAAAAACATCATTATTTCGGCCGGGCGCAGTGGCTCACACCTGTAATCCCAGCACTTTGGGAGGCTGAGGTGGGTGGATCACAAGGTCAGGAGTTCGAGACCATCCTGGCTAACACGGTGAAACCCCGTCTCTACTAAAAAATACAAAAAGTTAGCCAGGTGTGGTGGCGGGCGCCTGTCGTCCCAGCTACTTGGGAGGCTGAGGCAGGAGAATGGCGTGAATCCGGGAGGCGGAGCTTGCAGTGAGCCAAGATGGTGCCACTGAACTCTAGGCTGAGCAACAGAGCAAGACTCTGTCTCAAAAAAAAAATCATTATTTCTAAAGGACACTGGCTGGAACACGTCCTTTTCTTCTTCATAACTATCAATATCCCACACACGAATTCAGAAGGTGGTATTTCCCCTTTGATCTTTTCAAACATCTAACATGCTTTTTAAGTATTTTTCTGGGTAATCGTCAACTCTAAAGATTCGGGAACTGAATGTTAAAAGAGAAAGTCTTCTGTCTAATACAAAAAACTTATCTGAATATTAATTTTGATAGGCCTGAGATCTCTCCTAGCCTCTGTTAATTTACAAAAGATTTCTGTAGTCAAATATGAAAAAACAATCATTTAGAACTAAATCTCCTCAGCAAGAAAAAAGAACAAAGAAACCAAAGAGCACATTGTTCTATAGTGAAATTCAATCTTTACCGCTCCTTCACACCATGAAGACCCCACAAATAGAAACTAAATAAACCCAAGTGAAGAATCTATGAAAGAAAAGCATTTCAGAAAGAGGTGGAAGAGAACCCTTCACGATCCCCCAAAAAAGGCTTCAGAAAAAGTTGATTTTAGGACAATAAAGTGATTCAAAGGACATTACTAACCGAAAGGCTTTCCAGCTGTCCCCAAACATCCAACAGCCCCAGGCCTGTGGTAAAATAACCATTTAGTGTAGTATCATGATGGAAAATGCTACAGCAGCAAACAGACATATGATAATGCTGAATATTCGTAAGGTAGTCATAAGTACATCAGAATTTAGAAAGTAGCCTAATAAAAGCTTATCAAAATTGCCAGCTAGAAAATGCCTTACAGTTGAAGTCCTCTTATTGATGAAGATAGCATTAATTTTCTGGACAAGATTGTTCCATGTTTCTTTTGGGATGATCACGTGCCTTGTTTGTTGCTAGGAAAAGGGACAAAATTTGAAGAAAAGGTCTCTCTAACTCGTATATCACCTCTGCAAAGATTTATTCCAAGTTAGAACAAGCTCACTTTGTCTTTGCAGTGACTCTCCTGTATTCTCAGGCACCTCATGACCAACACTTCTCACTAAGCATGATTTCAACAATCCCTTTGAGTATCACCTCAAAAGAGGGTGAGTATACTGACCTTCTAAACGTTCTACAAATAAGCGCTTCAAGCTTTGGTAAATCCCAATTTTAATGGTGCCATATGATGCTTGTCTTAGCAATGCAGGAGCAATTCTGCAAAAAAAAAAAAAAAAAAAAAAAAAAAGTAAAAAAGTTATTCTCAACATGTATTTGCAGATTATACATATCTACACAGCCTACTTATTTGCACTACCCATCTCATTCCACCCAACAACAGCAGAATATGATTTTTCTTCAAGCACTCATGAAACACTCACCAAGAAACTCAACATTCTCGATCATAAAACCAACCTCAACACATTTTAAAGAACTGAAATCATATACAATATGTTATCTGAAGATAATGGAATCAAACCAGAAATCAATAAGAAAAATCCTCAAACATTTAGAAATTAAACAACATACTTCTAAACAATCTATTGGTCAGACCAAGTGTCTGTCAAAGGAAACTTTTTAAATTCACAGGTCTAAATGACAACAAAATTCAACCTACTAAAATTTATGAGATGCAGCCAAAGCAGTGCTGAGGGAAATTTATAGCATGAAAAGCTTAAATTAAAAAAAAAAAAAGGGAGGGGGGAGTCTGAAATCAATAATCTATGCTCCTACCTCAAGAAACTAGAAAAAGAAGAGCAAAATAAACCCAAAGCAAGCAAAAGGAAGAAAATAATAAAAAGCACAAGTCAATGAAATTGAAAATAGGAAAATAGAGAAAAATCAATGAAACAAAAAGTTGGCTCTTTAAAAAAAACCAACAAAATTGATAAACCTCTAGCAAGACTGACAAACATAAAAAGAAGATGCAAATAAAAAATGAAACGGGGACTAGCACTACAATCCCTGTAGCCATTAAAAGGACAATAAGAGTATGGTATAAACAACTTTATACTCATAAATTCAACACCTTAGAAGAAATGGACAAATTCCTTGAAAACCACAAGCTACCAAAACTCAACTAGATAAAACAGATAATCTGAATAACACTCATACCCACTTCAATGCACTCAATGTTTGTACCATCCCCAAATCAAGATCTTAAAATCCTAACCCCCAATATGATGGTAATAGGAGGTGATTAGGTCATGAGGGTAAAGCCCTCATGAATAGGATTTGTGCCCTTATAAAAGGGATCCCAGAGAACTCCCTCACTCTCTTTCTGCCATGTGAGGATACAATGAGAAGTCTTGGCAGTCTGCAACCCAGAAAAGAGACCTCAGCAGAACCTGACCATACTGGCGCCCTGATCTCAGATTTCCTGCCTCCAGAGCTGTGAGAAATAAATTCTGGTTGTTTACAAGTCACCCAGTCTATGGTATTTTGTTATAGCACCCCAAACTATGATAACCTTAAAGAATTTGCATTCTGAATTTAGATGCTCGCCAAAAAGAAATATTCAGCCCCAGATAATTTCACTGGGGAATTCTACAAAACATTTAAAATTAACACCAAGTTACACAGTTCTTTCCAGAAAACAGAAGAGGGAATGCTTCCCAACTTATTTTGCCTAGTATTACCCTGATACCAAAACCAGACAAAAACAGTACAAAAAAGGAAAACCACAGACTAATGTCTCTCATGAACTTAGATGCAAAACTCCGTAAGAAAATATTGGTAAATTGAATCCAGCAATGTATAAAAAGAATTATACATCATTACTCACCTGATAAAGATTTTTTTTTAAAAATCAACCTCTACTTCCTAACAGTTGCAGATACGTCTTTAATCATATCAACAAGGAGGCACTAGAGCCAAACTTCCACCCTATTTAAGTTCTCCTTTAAACTGGAGACATTCTCATTCATACCTCCTTTGGGATTCTTCCAAATTGCAGAACTATACTGTAGGAGGTATAAATAGAAAGACAGCAGCAGCTCAAATGGTTAGGATTTTTAAATGATGACTAAATATGCATATTTTGACTTTATTCCTTGCTATCAGAAAAGAAAATATCTTGTGATTATACATGCTGATGAAAGAACAAGGTGAAACAGATGATCCACAAATCAGGATGGTGGATCATCTTCAGGATGCTTCAGGATATACTACTTGATTTTTCCCCCAAGAAAATTACCTTTTAAATTAAGTCTAACATAGTTTAACGATGTAACATAGTTTAACGATAACACTGATATCTATTCTCTGAGTAATAAACCGGTAGCCTAGACGCAGGAGTGGCCTAGGAAACTGGCAACAGATGAACGACAAACTAGACAGTAAACCACAAATGGCTAATCAAAAGGTGATGATAAAGATGGGTCTCCCTCTCTCTCATTATGCACTTTCTGTTTAAACTGCAAGGATAATATTTTTTTCAAAAAGGATAATTTTAAAGGAAGTCAGAATTTGCCAACTCAGGAGGGATATCACAAAAAGATATATAATTAATTGGTGCTGTTTTTAACAGTGGCTATTATGACTCTCGGGAAATCCGCAGAAAGTCTATGCTGCAACGACATATCCATTTTAAAATGTTATTATCACTTATAGCCAAATGAACACAAAATCCAAAGCTCAAGACTTATAAGGAGGAGAAATATAAACTGGCATATCAATACTGAATTACAAGTTGAAATAGTGACTATGAAACAGACACAAACTATCAGACAGCTGAAAACTACGGCTTCTTTAAAAAGCATTTCTGTTAATGATATAAGGAAAGAATCAGTCTTACCCTGAATAGAGAGCCAATACACCTTCCTCTTTACAGATGCGAAACAGTGCGTGGAACATCCCTCTATATTTTATCTCTTTGAAACGGGCGTCAATGCTTTGGCCTTGAACCTGAAGTCGTGTTTTGGTAAGGTCCACAGGGAAAGTCCCTATAAAGGAACACTCATTTATAAGTATGTCCAAAGAATCACAGTTAAGTTGTTGCTAAATGTAAGCCAAGGACAATATTTGAATCCTAAGACAAAGTCCTTTTTAATAACACATAGAAGAGCTCTAGTAGAATACCACTGTCAGAGGACATGAGTTGCATGTGGTAAGTGAAATGCATTATACTATACATAGGCAGCACCAACTGACCCACAATATACTTCAAACTGTAATATGATAAAATGCTTTAAGATTGCCCTATTATAAATGCAAAATAATTAAATGTTGTTTTTTATTTCATCTGTAACGTTCAATCTGGCATTTATCAGTCTCCCTCCTGCCCCTTCCCACCCCAAGTGTCCCCACCGCTGTGTCTCATAAAATCTCCCCAAATTTTCACAAAGATAGGAAAGCATGGGATTGCTGCTCCAGATGCTCTTATATAGTGCTACAAAGTTTTGTGGGGTTTTTCTTTTATCTGTTTACAAGAAACAAATAGTCCCCTAATATTATGAAAGATAATGGCAAAGCCCTATTTGGTTCTCCTCATCCTGGTCCCTTAGGTAATTCAGGACTAATACCAGCAGAGTGTTTGGGGGGAAATTTTCTTTAACCAAACCTCTTACATCAACAAACAGAAGTGGTCATCACATTGACAAAATATATTTCAGGGTGTAAAACTAACAAGATGATTAGGTAGCTCTGGTCACTGATGACCCGAATATCACAACACCACAGGATATGCCAAGAACGTCAGTAGTCATTCATGAATAGTTTAGAAAAGAGAATATCTGGAAGATGAAAAAACAACAATCTAAAAATATTTCAAAATTAAAATCATGTAGAAGAGACTCTTGTTTGATCTTGTGAGTATATTTTCTTCTAAAATAGGACAGAGGTTTGAAAAAAAGGACTTTCAGTACAAATAAACTTATAAACAATTTAGCATAAAAGACTATTAATACAGAAATATAGCAAAAACCCTTAAGACATATCAACTTCCTCTATATATTCATGTATTTTACTTAAGCCTAGCAAATTAACAGATCACTAAACTACCAAAAAAGCTTTCCTTAGTTTGACTTTTCTTAACTCATCTGCCATAATATTAGTAGTACTTTCCCCGAAATATTACTTCATGGCTTTGAGACAATTTTCAAAATAACGTGAGCTTCTTATTTTTTATCTGGCTTTCACCAAAAATAACCATCACCATAAGCTACCATCTATACCATATAATGCAGATTTGTCCTTTCTCGCATTCTTACCAAACTCAGCCACGATAGAGGCAAGGCCGCCATATACAAAGGGTTTCCAATTCAGACCAGACATCTCATGACTTACAGTGGTACTTTTCTGGTGCTAAAAATAAACACAAATCAGAACAAGGCACAAGAGTGAGGAGCATTTGTTAGCATCCGATCATATAATTTAGATAAACAAAATTGGCAAATAAAACAGAGGTAGAGGAAAAACTCCACTAAGTGGAATGACACAAAATAGGGGATCCTGTTTTATGTGCTGGATGATCATGAGTTTGTTCTTTACTGACATTTTGTAGGGGTAGGCGTGTGATTCACTCAGAGATCAACCTGTGCCCTTCATTCTCTTCAGTTTCTTTAATGTTATATTTGTCCCCTCCCAGAGAAGAGGCTTCAGTCCATCCAGCACACCCAACTTTGACATTCAACTAGATAATTACAAATGAAGGAACCCGGAATTCAAATTATGTAGGCTGAGGCATCTCATAAAAGCAGTTTATGGTATTCAGTTAGCTTGATTCAGGTACAAAGCACAGGCTTACACTACTACCCTCTCATATTCTTAGCCCTCCTATCTCTCCACTATAGGGTTTCTAGCTATATATAACTTTGTTCCCCCAACCAGGCCCAGGCTGAGCTAAGAACCTTTACACCTTCCTTCTAGCCCCGAAAGGAAAGATAGCAAAATGCTGTCTCTCTTCCCTCTGACATTTAACGTACATCCATCTAGTGGATCTCGTTTGCCTTCCTCTTGGCCTTTTAAAACACACACATACAAATACTGTTCTTCTTTTATGTTCTAGTTATTTAACGATGTATTCTGCTCCCAGCCTCCCTTTTCTCCTTCCCTATCCCACCCCCGTTAGACCTGTCATCGTCAGTCTTTTCAGCTTTACTCTCTTTTTATGCCACTTTCAGCTTGTTCTCTCTTGGATTTTATTTTTTTCCACAGCTCTGGCCTCTAGGTTTTGCAAATTTTAGCATGTATTAGAATCATCCAGAAGGCCTATTAAAACATAGATTGTTGGGCCTCTCCCCCAGAGTTTCTGATTGGTGGTGTGGCCCTGAGAATTTGCAAGATCCCAAATAACGCTGATGCTTCCACACTTAAGAACTGCTCTAGGCATTGCCTACTAAATCCTGGTTCACCTGAAAGTAGTATCTGTTCTTAGCATGGACTCTCAGATTTCTTTCAAATATTCCTTTTTCAGAGCTTCATAGTATGTATACTTCTGAATTTCAAAAGCAACTTCCAAGTGGTTTATGGTCAGGAATGCAGACTCCTGAAGTCAGACTGTTAAAATTTAAATGCTAACTCCAGATTCATTTCCTGACTCCACCACTTACTAGTTCTGTGACCTTGGGCAAGTTATTTAATCTCTCTATGTCTCCACTTTCTGAACTGTAAAATGGAACTAACAATAAAAACTATATCATAGGGTTGTTGTGAAAATTAAATATCAAAAACACCTTGAAAAGTGCCTGGCACGCAGTTCGATAATTGTTAGTTAACTATCATTATTACATTTTTAAAACTTTAAGTACCCAAATTTACATCTTAACAGATATTACTTGCTACCCACCCCTCCCTCCTATTGCCCAATCTGGGGTTAGCAGCTATGAGTCACAGTATCCCTTTAAACGTTTTGCTTTGCTTCCACATAAGGAATTCTCTGTAACTAAGCAAAATACAATTTTCCAGAGAAGATAGCAAACATGCTGATTAAATGTTCTAGTTACAGGCCACAAAAATCATTATGGAGTCTTCCTTTCAAGCATAGTACATATAGAGTCTGGGATAGATAACCCTTTTGGGGGAAAGTTGTTGAAAAGAATTCTAATGAGCAAAGCAGGAATAGCCACTTCAAATATCAATTGCAGCTGGAAATAAGAGTCTTGAAGACTAAATACTACCTTATCACCATTTCTAGCTATGCCCGCATTTTCCGATTAGAATTGATAGTAAAATATGACACATATAGTGAGAGTAGAGATGGAAAAGCAAGACCATGGCATATCCCCTCTTTGAGTTTGTGAGGAAAAAATTAACTCTCCATTCACAAATTTAGAGATTGCCCCAAATAGTCTTAAAGGTTTCAGACAGCTACTTTTACATAAAGTTGTCTCTCCAAAGCTTTCTCTTTACAACTTTTTTCAATTCTTTGTATTACAGAGAAAGCCTCTATCGGAACTTTACAACCTGCTACCAGCCCCTTAATAAAGAAAATGTGCTCAGCGTTCAGGGAGCGATGATGAATCAGTGAAAGGCAGGGAGCAGGGAGGACATGGCAGGAAGATGAAAGACCAGTTGCTGAATCTTTCGACAGCCCAGTGGTTCCCTAATGAAGTTCCCACAATTCTAAGGTGAAATGAAAAAAATAAGGGCATTTAGTGCTTTTTTTTTTTCAGCTAAATGTATTTAATTTAGGGACTGTCTATTATTAACAGATCACATTCTTCTTATGCCTGGAGCATAGGCTAACTAGCCTGTATTTGTGTACGCTCCCCACACTTTCATTTACATTTTACTGGCCCATGAAATCCAAAAATCTGGGGACCACAGGCAAAACCCACCATTGCCACAATCACTACTTCCCTACCCCCATCTGATAGTAAAATCTCTTTCACTCCAATGTTAGGAAAAAATCTTATGAAGAAATCCTGGATCATCTTTGATTAGATCTGTTTTTAGACACTCCCTCCTCATATTGAGCCAAAAGTCTGTCTTCCTCTAATTCGTACCCAGTCTTTGGACAAATGCATTCTTTTTTCCCTAGGCAAGCCCTTCAAATATTTAAAGACAGCTATGATGTTCTCTTACATCTTATGTTTCTCAAGCTAAATATCCATGATCTTTCTCTTCATTCGACACATTATACTTCAATTACTAGAGCTTAAACTTGCACTCACTTTTTTGGGAGCCACATCACACTATCAAATCATTAAACTGTCAGCTGAAACCTCCAAGTCTTTTACATAAAGTTGTCTACATGCATGCATGTTGTGTCACACCTATTCTACAGGTGTGCAATATTTTTTGAACCTTCTTTTATCCCTTCTATATCTTAATCTCAGGCATAAAAATAATGACTAGGATGAGGGTCAACTTCAAGATGTCCAATGTTATTTCCTCTCTTAACTAAGTAAGATCCCCGAGGGAAGATACTATATCTCACAGTACTTTTTTTTAACCCCCATTATAGCTTGCATAGAATTGAGTACACATCCATTCAATACTTAGTTGGTTTTGCAGTGTGACGTCCTTTACCTATGTATGCAGCCTGTATATAAAACATTGCAGGGGAAACCAGGAAGGTAACTTGCTGGACCTGACCAATGCTACACACCCTGTGTATGACACTATCTTGATCCCCAGATATTCTCTGCCTATGAACCCTGTTCCCTTGCTTTTGTTGCAAGGAATTACTTACGTAAAATACCCCCAAGCCCTCTAAAAATTATTGTAACTTGTAGGGGCTAACCCCAGATATGGGTAAAAGTAGTCATATCTAAGGTAAAATAAAAATATAGTACCCTAAATATTTTTACTGTATAAAGAAACCAATGAAAATTGTCTTCAAAATGCCAACATTTATTCTGAAGATCTGACTTCGGAGAATTTGATAGACTAATGAGTGAAAGTAAGAATGTCCTACAATACAAGTTACATTGCCCTATACTACTCCCAAGATCTGGTCGGGAAACTCTGGGTGCCTTTCCTGCTTTCTCCTTTAAGAAAGACTAGAAATTAGAGATTCTCAGATCCAGAAGGTAACAATGGAGAGCCAAGCAGATATTTATCGAAGGCGTGCTAAATGCCCAAACCTGCAATGCACTTTGGGTATAATCATGTTTGAAAAACACAGATATTCGTTCTAGAACCAAAACAATATTTACCATTCAACCTATCTTTCCTGAATAACCAATGAGATGGGACAGGGGAAAAAGTACAAAATACAGTACTTGCCTTTCAAGAGCTTATAATCTGGTGAAAGAAATCAAAGTAGTTCGCTAGAGAAAAATTAAGTGCTAAACTGTGTAGTACAAACTTTAAGAGCAAGAGGAGCATAGAAAAGACTACAACCAGCATGGGCTTGACTAATTTGAAAATTGCGGAGGTGAGAGAACCTAAACTGAACCTTGAGAGATGGTAGGTACAACCTGGTTAGGTGCAGGTAAGGGAGAGAGGCAGGGAAGAGACAGAATGAACAGAAACACAAATGTGAGAACAAGCACAGCATGTAGAAGCAGGCATCAGTATGGTTTGTGCTAAGAAGAAAGGAACCTAACTGGAACAGAGAATTCCCTTGTTGACTGAAACACTATCAGACAAGAAGTGTGATAAGGAGCATGTTATGTTGAAAGGCTTGAAACCAAGGGGTGGGGGTGGGGGGCGTAAGAGGGGGCTGCATGTTTTGCTTATGTGTGTGCATTTAACAGAGAAGTGACTTGAGGAAATCCACATTTTAGCCTATTAGGGCTGCAGCAAACACAGTGGATTACATTACAAACGGGAGAGGCAGGGAGACTAGCTTAGGATGGTGCAAAGTACAGCAGACAAAGATGCTTGTTGGCACTAAGGTTAGAGATAGACTTCCCCAATGAAGACACAAAGAACTCGATGATGTAGGGAATGAAGACGAGGGAAGAGTTCATGATAACATTAAGCATCTCTAGCCTGGGGGGAGGGAAACAACAACAACAAGGAATCACTGACAGGAAACTATAAATGTCCCTGCTGTTATCTTGTCTGAGAAACTAATTCATGTTGATAACAGCTGTCATGCCAATCAAGTAACTGAACTGCATTTTAATAGATGCCTTCAATGCCTTGACCTCAGGAGTGACAGGGGGTAGAAACCGAAGGGGAGCATCTTTCAATAGCATCCCTCACACTAATACAATGGAGGTGTTTGCTTACTCCGCTTACAATCACGGCCGCCGTTGCAAACTTCACCCTTAGAAAAATTAGGATTATTCCGGGAAAGATACCCATTCACCCTCTGGGTAGCAGGATCTTGCCAGTTCCTCAGCTGTCAGAGCGAGCTCGTGGAGAGAAGGGAGGCGCCTGAAGGAGGCAGCCTCCCAGGGGGGTCGAGGAAGCAGGGTTCAATCGAAGAAGTAAAACCACCGATGCCAGAAGAGTGAAAGACAGGGAAGGGACTCAGCTGAGGGGAGAGAGAGACCAGAGGACCGTTAAGCCCTTCCCAGGTCGGGAACCAGGCCAGCCCGGCCCCACGCGGCCTGGCGCGGCCCAGCCCCGCTCCCCAGCCTGGAAGTCCAGGAGCTCCCCCTCACCTGCTCGGGCTCAATCGGACGACTGGGAAGCTGAGGCTCCCACAGTCGGAAACGCCACTGCAGCGCCAACCCGGAAGCATTGAAATCAACGGAAGTAACCAAGGCGTTGCTTCGGCAACGGCGGCGCAACCATTTCAACTCCGCCCCTTCCCAACCTGAAAACAAAGGCGCGAAATAAAAGGCGGAAGCGGCAGGGGTCTAAAGGCGAGGGTCAGAACCATTGTGGGCGCAGAGGCCTAGAGGGGCAACTGGACTTGCGGGAGGTGGAGGCAGGGCACCTAAGGCGTGAGAATTTGGCAGCTTCCCCAGTTAACGTGCTCGCCGGAGAGGAAAGAGGTGTCGCCTCGTCACCGCCAAACCCACCCACCTAGCGCGTGGAAGGACTAGAAAAGGAAGGGGCCTCTCCCCGGTATCAGGGCTTTCGGAGTTGGGCAAGGGGAGTGGTGGGCGTGGTGCCCTGCGAGCGCAGTAGGAAAAAGGCGGCAACGTGGAGCTGCTGGGACAAAGGCTTCAAAACAAAAGTAGGAAAATGAGACATATGGGTGAGCCGAATTTAGTGAGGTGCCTGGGCTCAATAAGAAAATAAAGGTCAAGGCCAGGCGCGGTGGCTCACGCCTGTAATCCCAACACTTTGAGGGTCCGGGCGCATCACTTGATGCCAGGAGTTTGAGACCAGCCTCACCAACATGATGAAATCCCGTCTCTACTAAAAATGCAAAAAAATTAGCTGGGTGTGGTGGCACGCACCTGTGGTCCCAGCTACTCGGGAGGCTGAGGCAGGAGAATCACTTGAACCCCGGAGGTGGAGGTTGCAGTGAGCTGAGATCATGCCACTGCACTCTAGCCTGGGTGACAGAGCAAGACTCCATCAAAGAAAGGAGAGAAAGAGAGAGAGAGAAAGGAAGGGGGAGAGAGAGAGAGAAAGGGAGGGAGAGGAAGGGAGGGAGAATGAACGCGAAAGCACCTACTGGACGTCAGACATTAACGAGTGAAAAGTTACGGTCAGGCCCCTTACTTGAAGCTCTTGCTTTAATCAGAAACTTCACTTAAGAAAGAGCAAGTTGGATACCAAAAAGGGGACCATAAAAAGCTAAACGGATAAGGCAGAAAAACATCAACAGGGGAAATCCCAGTTAATCCAAACCTCATAATCTGCCAGCAGATGACAAGAGTCCAACCCCCAGCTTCCGACTCTGGCCCCTATGGCTGCTGGAAGGGGACACCGCAAAGCCCCCTGGGTGATTCAGTTAGCCAACGGGCTATGACGTCCGATTTTTGAGCCCCTTAACAACGTTCCCTAATCACGTGAGAGTACGCAATAGTAGGGTTTATTGCTTCTGTGCTATAAGGAAAAGTCAGTGCAAGGCATTTGGCCCTATATGGTTATTTGTTGAATGAATAAATATTTGGAACTGTGTTCTTCCAAAAGGATATTTCTCATTTTAGTTCACCTTGTTTTATTTTGCTGCGTTTTTTTGTTTGTTTGTTTCTTTTTGGACAGAGTGGCACTCTGTGGTCCAGGCTGGAGTGCAGTGGTGCGATCTCGGCTCACTGCAACCTCCGCCTCCCAGGTTCAAGCGATTCTCCTGCCTCAGCCTCCTGAGTAGCTGAGATGACAGGTGCCTGCTACCACACCCAGCTAAATTTTGTATTTTTAGTAGAGATGGGGTTTCGCCATGTTGGCCATGCTGATCGCAAACTCCTGGCCTCAGGTGATCCACCCGCCTTGGTCCCTCAAAGTGCTGGGATTACAGGCGTGAGCCACCGAGCCCGGCCTATGTTTTTGTTTGTTTTGTTTTCCATTTAAAAATTTCTTCAGGCAGCACACATGATCATAATATTAGCTGACATTGTGGAGTACCTACCATGTACCAAGGGTGGTGCTAAGAGCTTTTTGTGTTCCTAACTACCAGATAAGACAGGTACTATTATTTTCCCCCTTTGACGGTTGAGAACACTGAGGCCATAAAAGGTTAGGAGAGTAATTTAGTAAATGACAGAGCTGGAATTGCTCTTAAGCACTATGCTATATTGCTCTCATCTATACTATAGTTGGGAAGCCGAGGCAGGAACATCGCTTGAGCCCAGGAGGTCGAGACCAGCCTGGGCAATATAAGGAAACACCCGCCTCTACCAAAAATTTAAAAATTAGCCATGACTGTAATCCCAGTTACTCCGGAGGATGAAGAGAATCACTTGAGACCGAGAGGTCGAGGCTGCAGTGAGCCGTGATCGCGCCACTGTGCTCCAGCCTCAAATTTTTTTTGGTGGGGTGCGGTAGCTCACGCCTGTAATTCCAGCACTTTGGGAGGCTGAGACGGGTGGATCACCTGAGGTCATGAGTTTGAGACCAGCCTGGCCAACATGGTAAAACCCCGTCTCTACTAAATATACAAAAATTAGCCAGGCGTGGTGGCACATGGCTGTGATCCCAGCTACTCGGGAAGCTGAGGCAGGAGAATCACTTGAACCTGGGAGGCAGAGGTTGCAGTGAGCGAGACTGAGCCGTTGCACTCCAGCCTAGGCAACAAGTGCGAAACTCCGTCTCAAAAAAAAAAAAAAAAAAGTATATATATATATATAATTTTTTATTTTTTAATAAAAAAATTTAAAAACATACACATACCACACTTTGGTTAACATGTTAGCAATTTAACTGCTTACTTATGGTTTTTCCAACATTCTCCAAAACTATAACATAAAAAATATAATCCTTATTATCAAAGTTGGTCATATTCCTTATAAATTGCCTCCTATTTGTAGTCTCTACCATAAAGACCAGTATTTGACTATACTGTCTCTTATGTTATGCTTGAATTCTGATCTCTCCAAGAGATAAGCTATTCAAGAGTATAGAATCATGTAATCTAATGGTTGGAGGGAAACTTAGAGGTCCCTTCTATAGTAGTCATTATAGACAGCTGTCCAGTCTCTGCTGGAATACTTCTAGGGTAAGCATACAACATAAGTCAGCCCATTACATTATTGGATAACTCTTAGAAAGTTCCCACATGTACTAACCACAGTGCACTTTCCATTTTCTACTCTCCCCAGAGAAACAGCTGGTCTTAAAGAATGAAAAGAGCACTGTAGTTGAAGCTAGAAAACCGTTTTTTATTAATTGAGGCGAAGTTCACATGATGTTAAATTAGCCATTTAAAGTGAACAATTTAGTGGTGTTTAATACATTGACACTATTGTGCAACCATTTTCATCACCTAACATTTTCAAACCCCACATCCATTAAGCACTTGCTCGCCATTCCTCCCTCCCCAGATCCCCTGGCAACCACCAATCTGCTTCTTTCTCTATGAACTTACCTATTCAGAAAATTTCATATTAATGGAATCATACAATATGTGACCTTTTGCATCTGGCTTTTTCACTTAACATAAGTTTTTGAGGTTCATTCAAGTTGTAGTGTCAGTACTTCATTCCTTTTTATGGCTAAGTAATATTCCACTCTATGTATACACTATAATTTTGTATCCATTCACTCACTGGTAAATATTTGAGATGTTTTCAAGTTTTGGATATTGTGAATAATGCTGCTATAAATATGTGTGTAAAAGTATTTGAGTATCAGTGTTCAATTCTGTGGGGTATATGCCTAGGAGTGAAATTGCCAGAAGATCTTCTTGAGGTCAGACTCTGTCATTTTCTATCTCTGGTGACTCTGGGTAAATTACTTAATTTTTCTGAGCTTCAGTTTCCTTATCCAAAGATTAAATATTCTAATACTCCTAGCACAGAGTCAGGCACTTAGTACATGCTTAACAAGAGTTAATTGCCTTTCTTTCTTTGTTCTCCCCTTAATAGTCCTCTGATGTATCAGCAACCCCAGCAGTGTTTTCTTCCTCAAGCTTAACATCCTCTCAATCAGTTTTCATAAGGCATGCTTTCCAGACCTCCCACCATATTAATTATCCTACTCCTGGAAGATGTCAGGAGAGAAAAACTTTTCCTCTAACCTCTTAGGGTCAGTGCCTGCAGGCTGTAAATTAAACTAAAAACAGATGAACAGGAGAAAAGGCACGCACTTTTTATGAATATTTATGTGCACAGTTCACAGAAAAGAAGTGAAACTCAAAGTGGATAGACTCAGAGGCTTATATACCTTTTTAACAAAGCAAAGAGGGTTTTGGCTTCCAGAGATGATAAATTTTGGAGAAGTAACTAGGAAATATATGAGAGAAGAATAGAAGATAAGGCCTAATGGAAGATAAGGGCTATTTTAGTAAGGTCTGTTTATGCCAGTTCATTTTGGCTTCATCTTCCCATCTCCAATGACAAGTAAGAGTTGCTCTTTTCTCCCTAGTATAGGGGGACACCTTCCTCAAAGGAAAATTTATGTCCTGCTTTTAGACTGATAAGGAGAGGACAGAGAACTCTTCCTGCCCCTGTAGATGCACAATTATGTTTAGCTCAAAATAATCCTTATGCCAAAGTGACATATATTGGGGTGGCATATTCTGATCCCCTTCAAAGACAAATAAAGGTAAATTCATAAATAGTTAGCATCGCCTATTTGGTGGGGAAGGAGAGCATCTGTTAGATGTTAGGGATTGGAAACCACACCTAAGATGTGTTTTTTGAATTTAAAATTGGGAAAATTTTTGTTTTCATTAGAAGTCACCATTAAGGGCCGGGTGCGGTGGCTCATGCCTGTAATCCCAGCACTTTGGGAGGCCGAGGCAGGTAGATCATGAGGTCAGGAGTTCGAGACCATCCTGGCTAACACGGTGAAACTCCATCTCTACTAAAAATACAAAAAATTAGCCGGGCGTGGTGGCACGCGCCTGTAGTCCCAGCTACTCAGGAGGCTGCGTCAGGAAGGAGAATCGCTTGAACCCAGGAGACAGAGGTTGCATTGAGCTGAGATTGTGCCACTGCACTCCAGCCTGGGCGACAAGAGTGAGACTCCGTTCCCCGTCCCCCAAAAAAGAAGTCACCATTAAGAAGAGTGAAAAGGCAAGCCCCACAATGGTAGATTTTTAATCCATGTATCCTACAAAATTAAAATCACAATACACACCCACCAGCGTGGCCAAAGTTAAAAGGACTGAGGGTTGGCAAGGATGTAAAGTATTTCAAATTCTCACATACTGCTAGTAGGAGTGTGTGTTAATTTTCTATTGCTGCATTAAAAATTTGCCACAAATTCAGCAGCTTAGAACAACACACATGTACTGTCTCACAGTTTCTGTAGATCAAGAGTCCAGGCATGACTTCACTGGGTCTTGTGCTCTGGGATCTCACAAGGCTACAATCAAGGCGTTGGCCAGACTCATATATTTAAGACTTGACTGAGTGAAAATCCACTTCCACACTCACCCAGATTGTTGCAGAATTTATTTCCTCGTACCTGTAGCACTGAGGGCTTCAGTTTCTTTCTGGCTATTGACCAGAGGCCACTCTCAGCTGCTGAGGCTGCCCCCATTTTCCTGAAACGTGACTCTTTCCACAGACAGTTCACAATATGGCCACTGCTTCTTCCAGGCCAGTAGGAGAATGAGAGCCTAAGATGTGATTTTATCAGTGCAGTGTACAGTGGGACTATTACTTTCTTTGGTGAAGACTATACATAGTTTTCAAAATTACAATAGCTTTATTATTTTTTCTGATTATAAAAAATGCATAGTTATTATAAAACACTAAAATATACACAAAAGTGGAAGGAAGGTAGCAATCACCTGAAATCCAAACATCCACTGCTACTCTTGATAGTCAAGAGCCTCCTCCTAGTCCTCACCATGCATACACACATGCTTATCCTATAATTCTTGAGATAGATGTGTTCATGTCATGTGCTTCTGGAGAGTGGCCTTATGTCCTTGTGTACTGGAGTCAGTGGCCTGGCTATTCCTAACTTATGGTCCTCCTACATCAGGAAGCAGATTTTCTGCTTTTGTTTTCATAACAAGTAATACTCCCTCGCCTGGCCCCAATTTTAAAGTGATGCATCTTCATGGAGGGGAAAGGAAAACACAAAAGAAAATTTTCAAACACACACAAAAAAGATAAAAACACAAAAGAGGTTGGGCGCAGTAGCTCACACCTGTAATCCTAGCACTTTGGGAGGCTGAGGCAGGCCTGAGGTCAGGAGTTTGAGACCAGCCTGACCAACATGGTGAAACCCCGTCTCTACTTTAAAATACAAAAAACAGTCAGGCGTGGTGGTGCACGTCTGTGATCCCAACGACTCAGGAGGCTAAGGCAGGAAAATTGCTTGAACCCCGGAGGCGGCAGTTGCAGTGAGCCAAGATCAAGCCACTGCACTCCAGTCTGGGCAACAGAGTGAGACTCCATCTCAAAAAAACTAGCAATACACACACACACACACACACACACACACACACACACAAAAGTAAAATGTAAGCGTCATCCCCACTACCCAGATACCAGCATTAACATTTTTCCATCTTTCATATATTCATATAAATGCTGCATAAACCTAGTCTTACCTGTGCCTTCTTGCAGACCTCACTCACTCCTCCTTGCTGTCCTGGAGAGCCACCTTCCCTCTCCATTTATCTTTCCTATCAGCTTCACATTCTTCCTAGGTTACCACAAAAAGAAAATCTTCTAACCCTGTGTCACCCTCTAGATTCTGCTTGATCTCCTTCCATTAATAGCCCTTTAAACTTTTTTTTTTTTTTTTTTTTTGAGATGGGGTCTATCTCTGTCACCCAGGCTGGAAAGCAATGGCACTATCATAGCTCACTGCAGCATCAACCTCCTGGGTCCAAGTAATTCTCTACCTCAGCCTCCTGAGTGGCTGAGACCATAGCCATGCACTACCACACTTGACTGGGTTTTTATTTTTTATTTTGTAGAAAGGGTTCCTCCCTATGTTGCCCAGGCTGGTCTCAAACTTCTGGGCTCAAGGGGTCCCAATATTAATATTCTTTGGCTCACGCCTATAATCCCAAAACTTTGGGAGGCCAAGATGGGCAGATCACTTGAAGTTAGTAGTTTGAGACCAGCCTGGCCAACATTGTGAAAACCCATCTCTACTAAAATTTTTTAAAAATTAGCTGGGTGTGGTAGTGGGCACCTGTAATCCCAGCTACTTGGAAGGCTGAGGCAGGAGAATCGCTTGAACCCGGGAGGCAAAGTTTGCAGTGAGCCAAGATCATGCCACTGAGCTGCAGCCCAGGTGACAGAGCAAGACTCCCCCTCAAAAATAAAATATATACATCTATATATGAAATATCTATATTCTGTATATTGTATTTAGCTCAATACATCTAAAAATATCATTTCAGCATGTAATCAATATAAAAATTACTAATTAAATATTTTAGTTTATTTCCATACTAAGTTTTTGTGTATTTTACACTCACAGCACATCTCAATTTGGACTAGCCACATTTCAAATGCTCAATAACCACATGTGGTGAGTGGCTCCCGCAGTAGGCTGCAGAGATCTATCTCATTGCTCCATCTGATGAATTATCACGTAGCTTCTCCAGCATCCCCCTAAGGAATTATCTAGCCTTCTGCTACTCAAGTGTGCTCCACTGGCAACATCAATATAACCTGGAGCTTGCTAAAAATGTAGACTCTCAGGCCTCAACCAGAATCTATTTAAATAAGAATCTGCATTTTAACACTATGTCCAGATGATTTGTTTGCATATGAAACTTTAAGAAGTCTGTTCTGCCCCTGTTAAACGCTTCCAGTAGCAGGGAGCTCACTATTCCACCCCCAAAGAAGCTCATTCTATAGTTAAATGGTTCTAAATTATTAGAAAAACATTTATCTTTCCTTTACTGAGTATTCCCTATGATCCTGGCACTGTGCTAAGCACCTCACGCAAATTATCTCATTCAAGCCCGGCAGTCTATGAGATAGAGGCTAATTTTGGCTCCTTTTGTTATCATTATGTTTTTTTTTTTTAATTTTTCATTTTTTTGAGACAGAGTCTCACTCTATTGCCCAGGCTGGAGCCCAGTGGCGTGATCTCAGCTCACTGTAACTTCTGCCTCCCAGGTTCAAGTGATTCTCCTGCCTCAGCCTCCTGAGTAGCTGGGATTACAAGCGTGTGCCATCACGCCCGGCTAATTTTTGTATTTTCAGTAGAGACAGGATTTCACAATGTTGGCCAGGCTGGCCTCAAACTCCTGACCTCAGGTGATCCGTCTTCCTCAGCCTCCTAAAGTGCTGGGATTACAGGCATGAGCCACCGCACCTGGCCCATTGTTGTTTTACTGTAGAAAAATGTACATTACAGACAGGAGCAGTGGCTCATATCTGTAATCCCAGCACTTTGAGAGGCCAAGGCGGGTGGATCACTTGAGGTCAGGAGTTCAAGACCAGCCTGACCAACATGGTGAAACCCCGTCTTTACTAAAAATACAAAATTAGCCAGGCATGGTGGTGCACGTCTGTAGTTCCAGCTACTCGGAAGGCTGAGGCAGGAGAATCACTTGAACCTGGGAGGCGGAGGTTGCCGTGAGCCAAGATCATGCCACTGTACTTCAGTGTGGACAACAGAGTGAGACTCCGACTCAAAAAAAAAAAGGACATTACATTAAACTTACCATTTTAACCATTTTTAAGCAGACAATTTTATGGCATTAAGTACATTCCCAATATTGTGTAACCATCACCACTGTCTATTTCCAGAAATGTTTCATCTTCCCAAACAGAAGCCTATTAATCACTTCCCCTCTCCCCTCTCCCAGCCCCTGGTCACTACTATTCTACTTTCTCCATGAATTTGCCTATTCTTGGTACCTGATATAAGGGAAATCATACAACATTTGTCCTTTTGTGTCTGGCCTATTTCGATTAACATAATGTTTTCAAGGTTCATCTACATTAGGCCCTGTATCAGAATTTCCTTATTAAGGCTGATTCATATTCCATTGTATGTACAGAGCACGTTTTGTTTATCCATTCTTCTATAGATGAATATTAGGGTAGTTTCCACATTTTGGCTATTATACATGTTATGAACACTGGTGTACAAGAATCTGTTTGAGTCCTTGCTTTCACTTTTTGGGGTATATACCTAGGAGAGGAATTGCTGGATCATATGGTAATTCTATGTTCAACTTTTTAAAGAACTGCCAAACTGTTTTCCACAGTGACAGCATTGTTTCATCACAGCCCTTAAAAATACAGCAGTTATTGTGGCTACTTTTATGATCAGAAAAATGTTTAAACATGCTGTTTTATGAAAACTGAAATATAGACAACTTTTTTCCTTTATTGGAAATATTTATTTAACAGTAACAACAAAAAAAAACAGAATACAAAGAGTGGTCCTAACAAACTAGTGGTCTTTAATTTTTAGTGGCAATCCATATTTCTAGTGATGCTTTTAGAAAACAATGTAACAAACATTTAAAAGTCATGCTAATATTACTAATATTTACACCTTTCATCGCAGTTGGGTAAGTATCCAATTGGATACATATCCTAGTAAATTTTTAGCTACCAAACAAAAATTGAACTGATATTCATAACATAATGGTTTATTTTCCTATTTTTCCTGGCTATCACGTGCCTTATATTTTTATAATGAAAAAGGGTACCAATTGTTTAAATGTCTTTAAAAACTACCCATCTACCTATATAGCAAGTTTTAACATGATTCTTCGAGTCATCCCTTACCCAAGAAATTCATCTGATTCTCTACCCTGTAATGTATACTTCATATAAACTTCTATAATCCTTTATTCATCACCTTCTATAATGTTATCAGTAACCTCACTGGCCTCACTTTGGTGTTTTCTTCTTTAAATCTGCTACTCTAAAACAAAGGTCAGCCATTTTTTTTCTTTTAAATGGCAAGATATTAAATATTTTAGGCTGTACCTGTCACTTGATCTGCGCAACTACTCAAAGTTGCCACTGTAGCACCAATGCAACCACAGATCACATGTAATAAGTGAACATGGTTGTGTTCCAATAAAATTTCGGGCCAGATATGTTACCAACCCCTGCTCTAAAGAAATCCTAAACTAGTATTGTTTAGGCAGAACTAGCAGTTGAGACTAGAATAAAATAGGATATAATTAAATACCAGAAAATTAAATGGTCCTACTTGCAGACCATAATGTATGATTTAAATATTATACTTCAAAATTTACAAGAATGTGTGAACTGAACTGATAAGCTAAAAAATTCCTAGGTTAAAAAAAAATCAAATGTGCAGACCTATTCAATGAAAAATTGTCTTACTCTGCGGAAGAGCTTGGGACAACGATCAGATTCCACCACCTGCTTGCAACCAAGCCCATGCAATTACTAGAAAATGTTGGATACTGGCCAGGCGCAGTGGCTCACACCTGTAATCCCAGCACTTTGGGAGTCCAAGGCGGGCAGATCACCTGAGGTCGGGAGTTCAATACCAGCCTGGACAACATGACAAAATCCTATATCTACTAAAAGTACAAAAATTAGCTAGGCAGTGGCATGCACCTGTAATCCCAGCTACTCGAGAGGCTGAGGCAGGAGAATGGCTTGAACACTGGAAGCAGAGGCTGTGGTGAGTTGAGATCAAGCCACTGTACTCCAGCCTGGGTGACTGAGACAGACCCTTTAGAAAAAAAAAAAAAAAACTGAAAATGTTGGGTATAAATGATTCAACAAAGGAGAATTTCTCAGAAATTTTCTGTTTGTCTCCTTGGATTTAAACTCAAAATGGTGGCATAAATAGACCTAATTAATTCAAGTTGAGGGGTAATACTGCAAAAAGACATAAAGAAAAGCTAGAAGAGAATTTATCAGTAAACCCCCTTCCTCTCTGCTCTTATTTTATAAAAAGTAAATAGTAAACCCTCAGAAATGAGAGCATTCTAATCTTAAAGTCGAAAAAAAGAAAAATCCCAAAGGAAAAAAAAAAGGTAATAAATCAAAATCAACCTCGCATAGCCTTTTCCTAAAACATGAAAGCAACAAACATAGAAAGACAGGCTAAATAAATCTATATTACATTGAAAAATTACAGATTATATCTTTATTAACATTTTCCTTGGCATCAGATTCCTTGCTGTTCCAATACGGTTTTATCTCAGTTAAGAATGCCTGTCTCAGTTCAGCCTGGAAATTCACCACAGGCGCTTGCTGCTGCTGAGAAGGCCTCGGGTATAACTGACATTTTTGGTTCTCAGTGAGGTGGTCCTTTTGCGTTTAACTTGGACTTCCACCTCTTGCGCATGCTGGTCTGTAGTCCGTCTCAGGTGTTAGTGATCCCTCGCTCGCTCCAGCGCGTCACTGACAGCTCCTCGGGCATCAGAGACCTCTAGTGGCCAGCCGCTCTGCTCTGCCAACAAAGATTTAAACACACACAACACACACACACACACACACACACACACACACACACACACACACACACACACGCTCCCATTGCCCAGTGAAATACACGTTAATGCAATCTTTCTGGGATTTCTTTTTATGACAATTGTTTCTTCAAATAAACGTTTTGTTCGTTCCCATGGAATTCTAAACATGCTTTTAAAGGAATAATATTTTAGAAATGTACTTACCTTGAAATATACAATTTTCCAAATAATATGCAGCCATCAGAAATTATGTTTATGGGAACCATGTAATAATAATTAATAAACCCTACCATCTATAGACTGCCTACTATATTCCAGAAACTTTACGTACACCAACTCTAATCCTTACAACAACACTGTGTAGCCTTTAGCCTCTGACAGGCCAGGTTTCGCTAGCTGTGTGGTCTTGCATAAGTACCCAACCACCCTGTCTTCAAGTTTCCTCACCTGTGAAAACAAGGATCTACCAGACTTATCTCTGGACTTACTGAACATTCAAATGAGCTAATTCATATAAGGCACCTGGAACAGAGCCTGACACATCGTAAGCACTCGATATATGTCTATTATCACCAACAAGGGGCGTGCCTTAAAATTTAAACATGACAGAATAAAATCAAACCATGACAGTACCAGAAGAAGATGTAGGTGAACAGTATTATAACTCTGGGGTGAGAAAGACCTTTCTAAGCACACTACAAAAGGTAGAGACAATAAAAGCAAAGGATTAATAAAACTGACCACTCAATGAAAATAACTTCTGAACAGCAGAAAACACTACCAAGTTAGAAGAAAAGCAATAAATTGGAGGAAAAAAAGGCAGGGCACGGTGGCTCACGTCTGTAATCCTAGCACTTTGGGAGGCTGAGGCAGGCAGATCACCTGAGGTCAGGAGTTTGAGACCAGTCTGGCCAACATGGCAAAACCCTGTCTCTACTAAAAATACAAAATTTAGCTGGGCGTGATGGTGCACACCTGTAATCCCAGCTACTCGGGCAGAAGGGAAGGAGAATCACTTGATCCCAGGAAGCGGAGGTTCCAGTGAGCTGAGATCACATCACTACTCCAGCCTGGGTGACAGAGCAAGATTCTGTCTCCAAAAAAAAAAAATGATGACATATTTGATGGATGAAAGATTATTGTCTTTAATATACAGTGAGCTTTACAAGTTAAAAGAAACCTGTAAATATTTTTAAAAAGAAACTTGTAAAGCTCACAGTACATTAAAGGGGAGGAGAAGGTAGTTGAGATGAGGTCAGGGAGGTACCAGGGGTGGGGAGATCAAATGGGGCTCTGTGTATCATGCCAAGGACTTTGGATTCTATTCTAAGTGTACAAACACTCAAAAGTATTTTCCTTTAAAAAAAGGCAAAGAACATAAACAGCAGAGCAGGACCGTTTGATGTGGCCATTTTATCCACAGAGACATTTTGATAAGCCCTGCTGACACTGCTATCCCTAACCTCCAGTCCAGTAGACTTTTCACTTTTTACTTTACTCCTTTCTGCATCATTTAAATTTTCTTCTATAAATGTGTGACTTGTCATCAGGGAAAAGGAAAGAAAGAAAAAACTTATTAGACAAGGGTAGCCTCTAAGAGGAAACCAAAACATCTTTATAAAATAAATTTTATGATATTAAATATAACATTTGAAACTTAAGTCCTGAGAGAAAAGTTAAGAATTTAGTTTAGTATTTCCTCTACAGCCTAGAGCTGAAAATAAAATATCTTACTGAGTTCCAAATACCCTCCTTCTTCCCCTCCACCTACTGTCTATCTATATCCAATTCATTCATTCATTAGGCTCTTATTGAGCCCCAGTTTTGTGCCAGGCATGGTGCTAGGCCTCAGGACCTCCCAGAGAAGCAGAAACAGTCCCTGCCCCCATGGTGCAGACAGTCTCATTGGGAGTTGGAGGAGGAGCAGGTAAAAAATAATTACATATTCAGGTTAATGATATATTGTCAGGTGTGAGGAAAGGGCGCAGAGAATGGCAGGGGCAGCTGTTTTAGCTACAGTGGCCAGGAGGCCTCCAATGGAGTGATCTTTGAGGAGAGGCATGCAGGAGATGAGGGGACATTGATGAGGATTTCTAAGAACACTCCAGGCAAAGACCTGAAGCAGGCAGGGGCCTGGTGTGTGTGAGAAACCTCAAGTTCAGTAGCACGGCTAGAGCAGAGCCATGAAGGGGGAGGGCAGTGGGAGATGAAGGCAGGGAGGTACCGAGGGTGGTGAGATCAGGTGGGGCTCTGTGTATCATGCTAAGGACTTTGGATTCTGTTCCAAGAGCTGGAAAGGTTGATGTGATCGGGGGAAAGCAAGCCCACACAAAGCAGAGGTGTCTAGTCTTTATATTTTTAAATGAAAAAAAGAGTAACTTCCATTAAAACAAGTGACTCCTGGTTTTGTGTAATTGCAGACCAAATGGTGCCTAATCCCTAACCATCCCGTACTCCCACATCTAACCTGTACCTCAAAGTGGCAGTGGTTAGCAATAGAGAAATCTTCTGTTTGGCTGTTGTGAAGAAGGCATTAACACAGCATGTTTGGTGGCTTACTCCTTGCATGTCTCCAAGTCACTCCTTGGGAATGTAGCCTTCAGCATGTTCTTTAGGTCACTGATGGATTGACTATTTTGCTCTGTACACCTGGAGTAATACACCATGCCATAGCACCTTGTTAGAGTTGCTTTGCCCAAACATCAAGATTGACGTATGTGAACCTGGTTTCGTTGCTGGGGTCCTGACCACGATCAATGGCACAATCTTGGCTCACTGCAACCTCTGCATCCTGGGCTCAAGTGATTCTCCTGCCTCAGCCTCCTGAGCAGCTGGGATTACAGGCGCACGCCAACATGCCTGGCTAATTTTTGTATTTTTAGCACAGACAGGGTTTCACTATGTTGACCAGGCTGGTCTCAAACCCCTGACCTCAAGTGATCTGCCAGCCTCGGCCTCCGAAAGTGCTGGGATTACAGGCATGAGCCAGCACACCCTGCCTCCTGAGCTTCGATTGCCATGGCCAGTTGCTAGCAGGATGTGCATATACGACTAAGTCTTCCATCAGAGCCTCAGACCTTGAGACTTGAAACAATCTTCACTGGGCACAGATATTCCACACATGTCCCTGAAGTTCACTGCTATAAGAAATTGAAAGGGGAGCTATAAAGTATTGTAAACTAAAAGAAAAATGAAAACGCAACATAATTAAAGCTGTGGGATGCAGCTCAAGCAGTACTCAGAAGGGTATTCAAATCACTAAATCCCTATACTAGGAAAGCTGAAAGCCCTCAAATCAGTGACCTCAACTTTGATCTTAAGAAACAAACAAAAAACAAAAAAACAAAAAACAATAACAAATTTAACTCAAAGTAAGCAGAAGAAAGGAAATAATAATGGTAAGGGGAAAACATCAGTAAAATAGGAAATAGGAAAAAACAGAGATAAATCAATTACATCAAAAGTTGGTTATTTGAAAAGACCAATAAAATGTACAAATCTGTATCCAGACGGATCAGGAGAAAGAAAGAAGATGCAAATTACCAATATCAGAAATAAGAGAGGAGATATCACCATGTATCCTCCAGACATAAAAAGGATAATAAGGGAATATTATAAACAATAAACAAAAAAGAAAAAATAGATAAGTTAAACTTTATCAATTTTTTAAAATGGACCTCAAAGGACACCACCAAGAAAGTGAAAAAACAACTCACAGAATGGGAGGGAATATTTGCAAATTATATATCTGATAATGGTTTAGTATCTTGAATACATAAAGAACTCTTAAAGGACCCACCTCTCAATACTGCCAAGTTGGGGATTAAATTTTAACATCAGTTTTGGGGGAGGACAAATATTCAAATCATAGAAACAACTTTATGCCAATAAATTTGACGAGGTTGGTGAAATTGACAAATGTACACATTTCTTAAAATACAAAAAGTGCCAAAGTTCATTCAAGAAGAAATCAATAACAATAGTCAAATATTAATTTGTAGTTTAAAAACCTTCTCACAAAGAAAACTTTGGTCCCAGACTTCACTGGCAAATTTTCCCAAACATTTAATGAAGACACAATTACAATTCTATATGAAATCTTCCAGAAAATAGAATAAAATAGAATATTTCCCAAATCATTCTACGAGGTCAGAATACCCTGACACCAAAATCAGATAAAGACATTACAAGAAAGAAAACTAAAGACTAATACTGTTCAAAAAGACTCAAAAATTCTTAAAATTTTAGCAAATTGAATCTAACACTATATAAAAAGGACAATTTATCATAACTACATGGGGTTTATCTGAGGAATGTAAAGTAGATTTAACAATCAAAAATAAATCACTATAATTCACTATATGAATAAAAGAATAAATAAAAAACATATAAACATTTTTATAAACACAGAGAAAACATTTCACAAAAATGCATCATTCATTCCTGATTAAATCACTAAGCAAACTAAGAATAGAATACCCTAAAGAAGGGTAACTACAAAAGACCTGTAGCTAGTATCACACTTACTGATGAGAGACTGAATGCTTTTCTCCTAACATCAGTAATAAGGCAAGGCTGTCCATTCATCCTGCTTCTATTCAGTATGATACTAAATAGAAGAAATTCTAGTCAATGAAATAAGGCAAGAAAAAAAAGGCATTCAGATTGGAAAGGGAAAACAATGAACTCTCATTATTCATGGATAACATGTTGTCCAAATAGAAAATCTTCTAGAATGTTGTACAAATAATCTACAACTAATAAGTGGGCTTAGTAAGGTCACAGAATATAAAGTCAATACACAAGAATCAATTGTACTTTTATATATTAGCTGTGAATAACTGGACATTTTAAATTTTAAAAATATTTAAAACAGCATCAGACATATAGAATATTTAGGGATAAATGTGATGCTAAATGTACAAGATCTGCACATTGAAAACTATAAAAAATTACTAAGAGAAATTAAAGAAAACTTAAATAGGAAGATATACTATACTCACGGTTTGGAAGACTCAATAGTATGAAAATGTCAATTCTCCTCAAACTGATCAATAGATTCAACACAATACCAACCAAAATCCCAGGAAGCTTCCTTATAAAACTGATAAGTGGATTCTAAAATTCTTAGTTGATATGCAAAGGATCTGAAATACACAAAAAATTTTGAAAAAGAATGACAAAGTTAAAAGAATTACACTACTTGATTCAAGATTTATTATAAAGGTAATCAAGACAGAGTATCATTGACAGAAGGAGAAATACATAGATCAATGGAGTAGAATAAATGGTCCAGAAATTGACTCACAAATATGGTCAACTTATTTTTAACTGAGATGACAAGGCAATTCAATGAGAGAAATAATATTTTCAACAAATAATGTTGTCGAAATTCAATAACCTTGTCAGGCACATTGACATACACCTGTAGTCCCAGCTACTTGGGAGGCTGAGGTGGGAGGATTGCTCAGGAATTTGAGGCAAGCCTGGGCAACAGAGAGAGACCCTTATCTCTAAAAAATAAATACACACAAAAAATTTTGAATAATCTCATGCAAAAAACCACAAAAGTTAGACCTGTATTTTATGCCGTATAAAAAATAAAATCTCAATGAATCATAGACCTAAAGGTTAAGAGTTTAAAAACTATTTCTTGAGACTGTTATGTAGCAAACTAAATTCCTAACTGATATAGAAGAATTCCATGTTGTAAAAAATATATGAAGAAGTATATTCCTTTTGTAAATGTTTATAATTTGCAATAACCTATTAAAACTCAGAAATCCAACAAATAAATTTAATTTTGTTTAACCCAGTAATACACAAGTATATTTGGCCATGAAGCTCTTTATTTGCATATTAGTAATAGTCTGTGAAACACAATTTGAAAACCATGATCTTGTTCAAGACTTTTGCTCTAAATATGAGAACTCTAATGCCTAGAAAGAGTAATTCACTTGAAAGAAATAGGAGATGTCACCAACCATAAATCCTCTGCTTTTTGCATTACACAACAGATTATCGTTTTCAGTGGCATGGAATATGCGTTGAAGGTTTCATAAGTAAGTGTTGCTTCTACTTCTGTGCTTCTACTACCTCCTGGGCCATCCCTATTATAGCGCTAATCATCCTACAGTACAATAATCTGTCTTTTTCATGAGACTGAGCACTCCTTCTGCCCAGGGAATGATAATGGATCATTTTTCTTTTGCCCAATTAGTGCCAGTGACTAGAATATAGTGGAATTTCAGTAAATGTTTCACGAATAAAATATAAAGGTGGGGAGGATTTCCATGCGAACAGCTGATATGGTTTGGCTGTGTCTCCACCCAAATTTCATCTTGAATTGTAGTTCCCGTAATCCCCATGTGTCATGGGAGGGACCTGGTGGGAGGTAATTGAATCATGGGGGCAGTTACCCCCATGCTGCTGTTCTCATGATAGTGAGTGAGTTCTCACAAGATCTTACGGTTTTATAAGGGGCTTTCCCCGCTTTTGCTCAGCACTTCTCTTTGCTGCCGCCATGTAAAGAACGTGTTTCCTTCCCCTTCTGTCATGATTGTAAGTTTCCTGAGGCTTCCCCAGCCATGCTGAACTGTGAGTAAATTAAACCTCTTTCCTTTATAATTTACCCAGTCTCAGGTATGTCTTTATTAGCAGCCTGAGACCGTTATTAGCAGCATGAGAGCGGACTGATACAACAGCCCAAGAACAAGAGTACAGACATCCAACAGTCAGAGTACAAGACTCCAAGTTAGGAAGAGAGGAAACATTATCTAAGGGAGGAAGTCATGGTTGGTGGGAAATTAAAAATAATATATGCACGACAAGGAAACAGGAAAGTAAGCACAATGAGATGCAGCATTAAAATCAGTACAGAAAGATTTTTGGTTCAAGACAACTGGTATATAATTGCATAATCACTAAATAATTGCCTGCACTACACACCAAGAATATGCTGTGTTTCGTGCAAAAAAATCAGCATATTATTACATACTAACCACTTTAAAATCATTATTGCAATTAGACAGCACTGGATATATACAGGTTTAAGTATCAGTTCAATATGTTGAAAGAAATAATTTCAAGCTTGCTATTCTCAAAATAAAAATGTTAGAATATATGACAACAAAAGTACATTACAAAAGAAGCTAACTTTTTAAAATTTATTTTTTTTTCTATAGTAGGTTCAAGTTCAAGAAGAAGCTAACCATTATATATCACACTAAAATCTTGACTTATTTAGGTCTCATAACTACCCTGTCAGGTAGATTGCTCCTAAACCTCCCACCTTTTAAACAGATTTCAGGAAATTAAGCATCCTCTCTCTAACAATCTGCATTCAGTCACAAGAATCTAGGTTGCCCCAATTTTCCCCTAATAATTTCCAAATCTCAAGATTTTTTAATGCAGTGAACTTTTCCAATGACTCCAATTTTACAAATAGAGTTTAATTTTCCTGATGTACAGAACCTCTTGTTGAACACTTAAAAATGATAACATGGAAGCTGAGGCAATAACAGGAACTGCATGAGCTCAGGAGTTCAAGGCTACAATGAGCCACGATTGTGACACTGCACTCCAGCTTGGGCAACAGAGCAAGACCTCTCTTTAAAAAATGACAACAGGTTCATCATCTTGTTCAGGAAAGACACTCTCTAGAAATTCAAAACAGGTGCCTCTCCAAGGGGAAACCTAAGACTTGTAAGAGTTCCCAGCATGGTTTTGACTTGAAATTGATTTGTAATTTTTCACAGAACTGTAACCAAGTCCAGACTCATTTTGTTCACCACACGACAGCTCAATATGCCAAGAGACAAGAAGTTAGAGCAAGAACAGTGACTTTATTTTGAAGACCCAGTAAACAGAGAAGATGGCAGACCAATGTTCTTATTCTTGTTCTCTTTCTTTCTTTCTTTCTTTTTTTTTGAGACAGTGTCTCACTCTGTCGCCCAGGTTGGAGTGCAGTGGCATGACCTCAGCTCACTGCAACCTCCGCCTCCCGGGTTCAAGCGATTCTCCTGCCTCAGCTTCCCAAGTAGCTGGGATTACAGGGGTGCACCATCACGCCCGACTAAGTTTTGTATTTTTAGTAGAGATGGGGTTTCACCATGTTGGCCAGGCTGCTCTTGAACTCCTGACCTCAAGTGATCCACCAGACCCAGCCTCCCACAGTGCTAGGTTTATAGGTGTGAGCCACCGCACCCGGCCTGGACTACTATTCTTAATAACTTAAGAACCATCTTAACTCAGTAAAAATTTCAGCTCCTTTTATGTTAAGGGCAGGGGAAAGAGCAAGGGGTTGGAATCAAGAAGTGAGCAATGGCTGCAGATATCTGGGCACCAGGGAGGGTCCAAGGAGGTTGGGATCTGTTTTCCTTGGCCAGGTCACAATACTCCTATAAATCTTTAACAAAACATAGTTTGTTGTTTATATACTTCCCCTTTAATGCCAGAGTTAGTTTCAAAAACTATATGATTGCCATTTTTGCATTTTATCTCAGTGCTCTAAAATTATCCTAACTACATGCAGGAATGGGTAAAGGCCCCTTAAACAAAAATGGAGTTAGTTACGTTAGTTCTTCTGCTATTTTACTGTTACATAACCAGAAGTAAAAAGAAAACAAACATGTATACAGTACGTAATAAATTATACAGATATTATGCTAAACACTTTTTAAAGTGTCCTCCATTTAATTCTCACATCTTCCTTATGAGATAAAATGGACCTTGCTTCTGGAATGTTTACTAAACATTGTGAGTTTTTACATTTTCAACAAAGGTGCCAAGAACATACATTGGAGAAAGAACAATCTTTTCAATAAGTGATACTGGGGAAAACTGGATATTCATCTGCAAAACAATGAAACTAGACCCCTATCTCTCACCACATACAAAAATAACTCAAAAATAACTCAAAATTGAAGACTTAACTGTTAGACCTGAAACTGAAACTGCTTTAAGAGAACATTGGGAAAATGCTTCAGCACACTGGTCTGAGCAAAGATTTGGGATAAGACCACAAAAGCACAAGCAATAAAAACAAAAATAAACAAATGGAATTATATCAAGCTAAACAATTTCTGCACAGCAAAGGAAACAATCAACAGAGTGAAGAGACAACCTACAGAATGGAAGAAAATATTTGCAAACTATCCATCTGAAAAGGGATTAATAACAACAATACATAAATAACTCAACTCAATAGCAATAAATAAATAAATAAACACCCAAATAATCCCATTTATAAATGATTTGAATAGGTATTTTCAAAAGAAGACATACAAATGGCCAACAGGTATATAAAAACATGCTCAACATCATTAATCAGCAGAAAAATGCAAATCAAAGCCACAATGAGGTCATCTCACCCAGGTTAAAATGGCTGTTATCAGAAAAATAAGAAATAACAGATGGTGGTGAGGGCACAGAGGAGGAGGAACTCTCATACACTGTCAGTAGAAGTGTAAATTAGCACAACCATTATGGAAAACAGAATGGAGGTTCCTCAAAAACTAAAAATAGAACAACCATACGATCCAGCAATTCCGCTAGTGGGTATATATCCAAAAGAAAGAAAATCAGTATATTGAAAAGATATCTGCACTCCCATGTTGATTGCAGCATTATTCTCAATAGCCAAGATGTGTAACCAACCTAAGTGCCCATCAACGGATGAATAGATAATGAAAATGTGGTATATATTATATACACAATTGAATGTCATTCAGTCATAAAAAAAAAAAAAAAAAAGAATGAAATTCTGTCATTTGAAGCAACATGAATGAATCTGGACCTTCACTCTAAGACTTGTAAGAGTTCCCAGCATGGTTTTGAATCAAAATTGATTTGTAACTTTTCACAGAACTGTAACCAAGTCCAAATCCATTTTGTTCACTGCACGACAGCTCATATGCCAAGAGACAAGAAGTTAGAGCAAGAACAGTGACGACCCAGTAAACAGAGAAGATGGCAGACTAGTGTGAAATAAGCCAGGCACAGAAAGACAAATATTGCATGTTCTCATGCATATGTGGGAGTTAAATAAATTAATCTCATGGTGGTAGAAGGTAGAATAGTGATTATCAGAGTCTGAGAATGGAAGAGGGGAAGGGGGATGAAGAGAGGTTGGTTAATGGATACAAAAATGCAGTTAGAAGGCACAAGTCCAAATGTTTGATAGCACAGTAGAGTGACTACAGTTATCAATAATGTATTGTATATTTCAAAATGTTTAAAAAAGATTTGAAATAAATGTTCTCAACATAAGGAAATGATAAATATTTGAGGTGATGGATACCCCAACTACCCTGATTGACATATTGCATGCATGTGTCAAAATATCACATGTATCCCATAAATATGTACAATTATTATGTATCAGTTTAAAAATTCTGGCAACTACTCTAGGAAATAAAAGAAAAAATTGTGAGTTTTTAAAAGGTAGAAAAACAAAGTACATAAATAGGATAAATGTTTAACAATGGAGTAGATTAGTTATAAATAAACAGAAAGTGTATTAGTCCATTTTCATGCTGCTGATAAAGACATAACCCAAGACTGGGAAGAAAAAGAGGTTTAATGGACTTACAGTTCCACGTGGTTGAGGAGGCCTCATAATCATGGTGGAAAGGAGGAGCAAAGTCACGTCTTACACGGATGGCAGTAGGCAAAAAGAGAGCTTGTGCAGGGAAATTCCCCCTTATATAAACATCAGATTTCATAAGACTTATTCACTTTCACAAGAAGAGCATGGGAAAGACATGCTCCCATGATTCAATTACCTCTCACCAGGTCCCTCCTACAACTCGTGGGAGTTCAAGATGAGATTTGGGTGGGGACACAGCCAAACCATTATCATTCCGCCCCTGGCTCCTCCAAATCTCAAATGTCCTCACATTTCAAAACCAATCATGCCTTCCTAACAGTTTCCCAAAGTCTTAAGTCATTTCAGTATTAACTCAAAAGTCCACAGTCCAAAGTCTCACCTGAGAAAAGGCAAGTCCCTTCTACCTATGAGCCTTAAAAATAAAAAGCAAGTTAGTTACTTCCTAGATACAATGGGGGTATAGGCATTGCGTAGATATAGCTATTCCAAATGGGAGAAGTTGGCCAAAACAAAGGGGTTACAGGGCCCATGCAGGTCCAAAATTCAGTAGGGCAGTCAAATCTTAAAGCTCCAAAATGATCTCCTTTGATTCCATGTCTCACATCCAGGTCACGCTGATGCAAGAGGTGGGTTCCCACGGTCTTGGGCAGTTCTGCCCCTGTAGCTTTGCAGGGTACAGACTCCCTCCCAGCTGCTTTCATGGGCTGGCATTGAGTGTCTGCAGCTTTTCCAGGCACACGGTGCAAGCTGTCAGTGGATCTACCATTCTGGGGTCTGGAGGACGGTGGCCCTCTTCTCACAGCTCCACTAGGCAGTGCCACAGTAGCAACTCTGTATGGGACTTCCAACCCCATATTTCCCTTCTGCACTGCCCTAGCAGAGGTTCTCCATGAGGATCCTACCCCTGCAGCAAACTTCTGCCTGGGCATCCAGGTGTTTCCATACATCCTCTGAAATCTAGGCAGAGGTTCCCAAACCCCAATTCTTGACTTCTGTGCACTTGCAGGCTCAACACCATTTGGAAGCTGCCAAAGCTTGCAGCTTGCACCCTCTGAAGCCTCTCAAGTGCAATAGAGAAGACGAGACAATTAAATTTCAGTTCTGTTCAATTCGGGGATGAAAGTAAGGATTTCTCCAATGATAGCCAGTCAGTTTTGGGGTCACTGGATGTGGTAAATATCTATAAGACTCAGGCAGAAGAGACACTGCTAAGAAAGAAGGCAAGGCACATCCAAAGTAATAAATCGAAGGAAGTAGCCACCATCTGAGGGCAATAGCATGTCAAGAAGAGCTATTGGAACTTAGAGTTGGATTCCATGGAAAATATGGAAATATTTCTTTACCAAAAGAGTTGTCCAGCAGGGGAAAGCAATTGTATCTTGAGGGTGGGGGTTTCCATGATGTTGCCAATGGCTAAGCCAAGACCCTGAGGTAGCCAGCCCAGTATTCACCTCTCTTTTCTTGTTGGCCGCATCCATGTCCTTTACTGTCACATCCCTGCTCTAGCTCGTCCCTGAAACTATAATTCTAAAATAAGCAAATTAGCATAATTCATATTTAAATCAATCAGCACAGTCCCATTCCCTGCCATTGGTTGATTTTGTCAGGGCTTTGGGAATAGTTTTCCTTTCATATTCGGGAGGAATTTCAAAGGCAACCCCCTCTTCATGCACTCAAAGAAACAAGGAGACTTGGAGCTGTGGGCAGCCATATCTCAGCCACAAGGAGAACCAAGTTGAAATAAAGCAGACATCAAGAAAACATAGGCAGAAAGAAATCTAACTTTGGTGCCATTTTTGAGTCTCTGAATTAAATAGGTTCTAAACCCAGGTCTACTTTTATTGATTAGGCCAGAGGAATTTGACTTTTCTCTTACTTGTGATTTAGTATTTCTAACTGATACAAGCCCATTGGTCATTTTTGGTAACAAAGACCCAAGTAGGAAATGAACAGAAGGATTCGATAACTTTTTTTTTTTTTTTCTGAGATGGAGTTTCAGAAAACTGGAGTTCGCCCAGGCTGGAGTGGAGTGGTGCTATCTCAGCTAACTGCAACCTCTGGCCCCCCGGGTTCAAGTGATTCTCCTGCCTCAGCCTCCTGAGTAGCTGGGACTGCAGGTACATGCCACCATGCTCGGCTAAATTCATTTTATTTTATTTCATTTTATTTTATTTTATTTTATTTTTGTATTTTTAGTAGTAACGGGGTTTCGCCATGTTGGCCAGGCTGGTCTCAAACGCCAGATCTCAGGTGGTCTGCCCGCCTCGGCCTCCCAAAGTGCTAGGATTACAGGCATGAGCCACTGTGCCTGGCCAGGATTAGATCACGTTTAAGGCCTCATCCCAGTGGTAAGATTCCACAGCTCAGTGGCAGAGCTATAGGGAAATCCTGAGAAAACGAGGAGAAATGTAATCTAACCTGATTCATGCCTATTTTTAAGAATAATGGAAAGCCAGCTTCTTACCCTTCCCATACATACTGACTCAGAGGAAGAAGTAGCCATCTGCCCAAATCCTCAGTCATGACAGCTCCTGTAGTGGGACTGACTGGTGGAAAAAAATTATTTTTTTTGAGGCAGGGATTCACTGTGTTCCCCAAGCTAGAGTGCAGTGGCACAATCACAGCTCACTGCAGCCTCGACCTCATGGACTAAAGAGGTCCTCCCTCCTCAGCTTCCTGAGTAGCTGGGACTGAAATGCATGCCACCATGCTCAGCTAAATTTTTATACTTTTTGTGGAGACAGGGTTTCACTACGTTTCCAAGGCTGGTCTTGAATTCCTGGCCTCAAGCGATTCTCTTCCCTCAGCCTCCCAAAGTGCTGGGATTACATGCATGAGCTACTGTGCCTAGCTGTGAAATTTTTCATGTCTATCATTGCCCAGAATATTTTATACTTCCTTTTTTCTTATTAGACTGTGAATTCCTTGAAGATTGGGGCTGCCAGGCATCTTTCTACATTATTCAGCTAATAAGTTAGACACTCAAAAAATGGGAGCTGGAATGAAATTTATCATCATTTGACATTATAACAAGGCTTTTTTTTTTTCATGCTCTAATGGGTCCTTTGCACGTGCTCCTCCTCCTCCTCCTCCTCTTCCTCTTCCTCCTCCTCCCCTTCTTCTTCTTCTTCTTCTTCTTCTTCTTCTTCTTCTTCTTCTTCTTCTTCTTCTTCTTCTTCTTCTTCTTCTTTTACTTTTTTAACAGAGTTTTGCTCTCGTCACCCAGGCTAGAGTGCAATGGTGTGATCTCAGCTCACTGCAACCTCCACCTCCCGGGTTCAAGCGATTCTCCTGCCTCAGCCTCCCAAGTAGCTGGGATTACATGCACCTGCCACCACGCCCAGCAAATTTTTGTATTTTTAGTAGAGAGAGGGTTTCACCATGTTAGCCAGCCTGGTCTCGAACTCCTGACCTCAGGTGATCCACCCGCCTTAGCCTCCCAAAGTTCTGAAATAACAGGCATAAGCCACCACACCCGGCCACATATGCCCTTTTCAATGAGAAAATATTATTCCCACCAGTGTATTTCCTATAATATCTCTGTCCACTTGGGACTAGAAGGAACAATATGATGGAAAAATTAGTTTAATAACAATCAAACCCTTCAGGTAATCACATACCAATCACAGCTGAACTCTCATTATTCTCCTCTAACAGCTGGCAAGAATTTCCCACTTCTGGGGGTTCCTGGCAGAAAATTTGTTTACATTTACTCTTTTAACATTGGTAGATACAAAGATTTCCCTAAACCTTGCTGGTATTCTTGTTTATTTTTATTAAGGTGAAATTCACCTAACATGCAATTCACCATTTACAAGGGTTCAATTCAGCGGCATCTACTACTTTCACAGCACTGTGCAACCACCACCTCAAATCCTTTCATCATCAAAGAATAACACTATGTACCCAGTAAGGAATAAGAAAATGAGGAGACAGCTCACAGAATGGGAGAAAATATTTGAAAATGATATATTTCATGTGGTTCTAGTATTCAGAATATAGAAATAACATCCCCAACTCAACAACAAAAAGATAAACAGCCTAGTTTAAAAATGGACAAAAGACTTGAACAGATACTACTGCAAAAAGGATATCAAATGTCCTATAAACACATGAAAAGATGCTAAACATCATTCTAATGCAAATCAAAGCCACATGAAATACCACTTCACACCTACTATTATGGCTATTCAAAAAAAAGGAGAAAATAACATGTGTTGGGGAGAACGTAAAGAAATTGGAACCCTTGTGCCTTACTGGTGGGGGAGTAAAATAGTGTAGCTGCTGTGGAAAACAGCTTGGCAGTTTCTCAAGTCAAATGTATAATTACCACATGATCTACCAATTTCATTTCTGGATATTTACCCAAAAGTATTGATAGCAGGGACTCAAACAGGTATTTTTATACCCATAGTTATAACAGTGGTTATTCGCAATAACCAAAAGGTGGAAGCAACCTAAGTACCCATTGATAGATTAATGGATCAACAAAATGTGGCACAATGAAATATTACTTGGCTTTAAAAAGGAATGGAATAGGCCAGGTGCGGTGGCTCACGCCTGTAATCCCAGCACTTTGGGAGGCCGAGGTGGGCGGATCACCTGAGGTCAGGAATTCGAGACCAGCCTGGCCAACATGGTGAAACCCCGTCTCCACTAAAAGTAAACAAATCAGCCAGGCACAGTAGCAGGCGCCTGTAATCCCAGCTACTCGGGAAGTTGAGGCAGGAGAATCGCTTAAACCCAGGAGAAGGAGGTTGCAGTGAGCCAAGATCGTGCCATTGCACTCCAGCCTGGGCAACAAGAGTGAAACTCCATAAAAAAAAAAAAATTAAATACTGATACATACTATAGCATAGATGAACCTTGAAAACATTATGCTAAGTGAAATAAGCCAGACACAAAAAGGCAAACATTGTATGATTCCATTTATATGAGGTATCCATTATAAACAAATTTATATATAGGGAAAGTATAAGAGAGGTTACTAGGTGCCAGACGACAAGGGTAATGGGGAGCTCAATAGTTACACTTTCTGTTTGGGGAGATGAAAAGTTACGAAATCAATAGTGGTGATGGTTATACTACAATGGGAATGCATTTAATGTCACTCAGTTGTAACTCTTAAAATTGTTATGATGTAAAATTTGCAATTTTTATATTACACATATTTTGCCACAAGTTGTTTTTTAAAAATAATGTAATATACAAAAACCATTGCACTGTGCTCTTTAAATGGATTATTTGTATTGTTTGTGAATTATAGTTCAATAAGGCTGTTTAAAAATCCATTACCAGCCCAAAAAAGTAGCATCAAAAAGGATAAAAATATTAGAGAACCTATTTAACCAAGAAAATGAAAGCTATTCTTGAACAAAATTTTAGAAGACCTAAATAAGTGGGAAACCAATCTAGTTTCATGAACTAGAAAGCTAATATTTTTGAGATGGCGATTCTCCCCAAATTGATCTGCAATTTGAATGCATGACCTACCAAAACACCACCTGCCTTTTTTGCAGAAATAGATAAGTCTGTCCTAAAATTTACATGTAATTCCAAAAATCGTCAAATAGCCAAAACAATTGGAAAAGAACAATGGGGAAGAACCCACACTACTGAATTAAACAACTTACTACAAAGCTGCAGAAATCAAAACAGTGTAGGTCTGTCATAAAAAAGAAATATACAGCAATGGGATAGAACAAGAGCCTAGAGATAAACCTATAAATCTATGGTCAATTGATTTTCAGCAAAGGTACTATTCTGATTCAATGGGAAACAACAGTGTTCTCAACAAATAGTTCTGTTGCAACTGGATATTCATGTGAAAAATAATGTATTTGGTCTCTATCCCATACCATAGACAAAAAAAAAAAAAAAATCATTCAAAATGGATCAAAGACCTAAATATAGCCTAAAGCTATGAAACTGTAAAAGAAAACACACACTAAATCTTTATGACCTTGAAATAGGCAATGGTTTCTTAATTATGATACCGAAAGTACAGGTATGAAAATAAAAAGTAGATGAATTGGGCTTCATTCAAATTAACAATGTTTGTACCTCGAAGGACACTATCAAGAAAGTTGACCAGACAGTCCACAGAAAGGGAGAAAATATTTGCAAATAATATAACTCATAAGAAGGTGGTATCCAGAATATATAAAGGATTCTCTCATAAAGCCCACTTTAAAAATAGACAAAGAATTTGAACAGACATTCTCCCAAAGATACACAAAATAAATACGCAAATGAAAAGATAGCCAACTCATTAGTCATTATAGAAATGCTCATCAAAATCATGAGATATTACTTCACATCCACTGGATAGCTACAATTTTTTTTAAGTTAAAAAAAACAAGTATTAGGAAAAATGCAGACAAATTGAAACCATCATACATTGTGGATGGGAATCTAAAATGGATCAGTCCCTGGGGAAAATAGTTCTGCAGTTCCTCACAAAGCTAAACATGGAGTTACCATATGACCAAACAATCCACTTCTAGGTGTCTACCCAAAAGAGTTGAAAACATGCTTACACAATACTTGTCCACAAATTTTCATGAATGTTCAGCATTATTAATAACAGACAAAAGTAGAAAAACCCAAATGTCCATCAACTGATGAATTCTAAACAAAATGAGATATATCCATACAACGGAATACTATATAGCCTAAAAAAGGAATGAAGAATTGACATATGTTATCACATAGACAAACACTGAAAACATTATGCTAAGTAAAGAAATCACACACGGCCGGGCGCGGTGGCTCACGCCCGAAATCCCAGCACTGTGGGAGGCTGAGACAGGCAGATCATTTGAGGTCGAGAGTTTGAGACCAGCCTGACAAACATGGAGAAAC
This sequence comes from Macaca fascicularis, assembly GCF_037993035.2. Lineage (NCBI taxonomy): Eukaryota > Metazoa > Chordata > Mammalia > Primates > Cercopithecidae > Macaca > Macaca fascicularis. The sequence continues at coordinate 136,585,142 of NC_088395.1, read as the reverse complement.
CCCGTCTCTACTAAAAATACAAAATTAGCCGGGCATGGTGGCCAGGCGTGGTGGCGCATGCCTGTAATCCCAGCTACTCGGGAGGCTGAGGCAGGAGAATCGCTTGAACCCAGGAGGCAGAGGTTGTGGTGAGCCGAGACCGCGCCATTGCACTCTAGCCTGGGCAACAAGAGTGAAACTCCGTCTCAAAAAAAAAAAGTCACAAAGACAACTTATAGAATTCTATGAGTCCATTTATATGCAGAAAACGCAAATTTAACAGAGAGCAAGTAGACTAGTGGGTGTTCATGATTAAAGGTTATGTAGGATAGAAAAATGATGACTAAACACTACAGAATTTCTGACTGAGGCAATGAAAATATGTCATAATCAACTGTGGTGATGGTGCACATATCTGTGAATATACTAAAAACCATTGAATTGCACGGTTTAAACGGGTGAATTTTCAAACAAAGCTATTTGAAAAACAGTTGTATTCCTATATACTAGCATAAACAACCAAAAGTAAAACTAAGAAAAGAATTGTATTTCAAACATAATCAAAGCTAATAAAACACTTAGGAATAAATTTCACCAAGGAATTGTGAAACTTATACACTAAAAACTACAAAATGTTGAAATAAATTTAAAAAGATATAAATAAATGGAGCACCATCCCAGTTTCATGGTCTAGAGAATGTAATATTATTAAGATGGCAAACTCCCCAAATTCATTTACAGATAGAATACAAGGCCTATCAAATCTGCCTTTTCTCCCCAACATAGATGAACTCATCCTAAAATTCATATGAAACTGAAGAGTTCCCTAAAGAGCAAAAACAGTGTTGAGAAAGAACAGTGTAAAAGAACACAGTCTTCTTAATTTCAAAATTCATTACAGGCTGGGTGCGGTAGCTCACGCCTGTAATCCCAGCGCTTTGGGAGGCCAAGGTGGGCGGATCATTTGAGGCCAGGAGTTCAAGACCAGCCTGGTCAACATGGCAAAACCACATCACTACTTAAAAAAAAAAAAAAAGAAAGAAAGAAAGACAAAAAACAAACAACAAATAAAAATTAGCCAGACGTGGTGGTGCACGCCTGTGATCACAGCTACTCGGGAAGCTGAGGCATGAGAATTGCTTGAACCCGGGAGGCGGAGATTGCAGTGAGCTGAGACTGTGCCACGGCACTCCAGCCTGGGCGACAGAGCAAGACTTCATCTCAAAAAAAAAAAAAAAAAATAGACTGGGCGCGGTGGCTCACGCCTGTAATCCCAGCACTTTGGGAGGCCAAGGCGGGTGGATCACGAGGACAGGAGTTCAAGACCAACCTGGCCAAGATGGTGAAACCCCGTCTCTTCTAAAAATACAAAAAATTAGCCAGGTACGGTGGCAGGTGCCTGTAATCCCAGCTACTCAGGAGGCTGAGGAAGGAGAATCGCTTGAACTTGGAGGGTGGAGGGTGCAGTGAGCCGAGATTGCGCCACTGCACTCCAGCCTGGGCGACAGAGTGAGACTCCATCTCAAAAAAAAAAAAAAAAAAAAAAAAAAAAAAAAGCTTATTACAAAGCATAGGATAGGAACACAGAGAAATGGAATACAATGAGAATCCAGATATAAACCCACACATCGATGGTCAAATGATTTCTTTTTTTTTTTTTTTTTTTTTTTTGAGATGCAGTCTTACTCTCTTGCCCAGGCTAGAGTGCAATGGTACAATCTCAGCTCACTGCAACCTCCACCTCCCTGGTTCACGCGATTCTCCTGCCTCAGCCTCCTGGATAGCTGGGATTACAGGCATGTGCCACCACGCCCAGTTAATTTCTGTATTTTCAGTAGAGATGGGTTTCACTAAGTTGCCCAGGCTGGTCTTGAACTCCTGACCTCAAGTGATCTGCCTGCTTCAGCCTCCCAAAGTGCTGGGATTACAGGTGTGAGCCACTGCACCCGGCCTATGGTCAACTGATTTTTTATGAGGGTGTCATAACCACTCAATGAGGGAAAAAAATCTTTTCAACAAATGGCTCTGGGAGAAATGGATATTCAAAAGCAAAAGGAGAATTTTGTCCCTTACCTCGTACCATAATCAAAAATTAACATAAAGAGGATTCAATATCTAACAATAACACTTAAAACTCTAGAAATCTTAAAAGGAAATATAGATGTAAATCGTTGTGACCTTGGATAAGGCAATGGTTTCTTTTTTTCTCCTTTGAGACAGAGTCTTGCTCTGTTGCCCAGGCTGGAGTACAGTGGCGCAATTTCGGCTCACTGGAACCTCTGCCTCCCACCTCAGCCTCCCAAGTAGCTGGGATTACAGGCATCTGCCATCATGCCCGGCTAATTTTTGTATTTTTAGTAGAGACGGGGTTTCACCATGTTGACCAGGCTGGTTTTGAACTCCTGGCCTCAAGTGATCCACCTGCCACCTTGGCGTCCCAAAGTGCTGGGATTACAGGCATGTGCTACCTTGCCTGGCCCCAAAATTTAACCGGGTGTGATGGCAAGTGCCTGTAGTCTCAGATACTCAAGAAGCTTAGGTGGAAGGATGGCTTGAGCCCAGGAGGTGGAGGTTGCATTGAGCCAAGATTACTCCACTGCACTCCAGCCACTCCAGCCTGGACAGCAGAGCCAGACCCTGTCTCAAAAAATAATAATAATAATTTAAAAATGGATAAAATACTTTGGAATAAATTTAACCACGAAAGTGCAAGACTAGTACTTTGAAAACTAACAAATACTGTCTAAAGCAATTAAAGGAGACCTATATAAATGGAAAACCATACCAGTTTCATGAACAACAATACTTAACATTGTTAGGATAGCAATAGTCCTCATTGATCTACAGTTGAAATGGAAGGCGTGTAAAAATACTAGATGCTGTTTTTGGCAGAATGAACAAATTGATCCTAAAATTCATATGGAATTGCAATGGACCCTGAATGTCCAAAAAAAAAATAAAAGTCTGGGAAAAGAACAAAGTAGAAGAACTCAGTTTCTGATTTCAAAACTTACAACACAACACCTCTACGAAACTACAGTAATCACAACCTTATGGTCCTGCCATAAGCATAGAAATATACAGTGTTAGAACAGAACAAGGGTCCAGAAATCAGCCCATACATCGATGGAAATCTGATTTTTATGAGGATGCCACAATCATTCAATAGGGAAAAAGTCTTTTCAACCAGTAGTTCTGGAACAACTGAATATCCACATGTGAAGAATGCATTTGGCCCCTACCTCATACTATACAGAAAAATTAACTCAAAATGGATCAAAGACCTAAATGTAGGATCTAAAACCAGAAAATTCTTTAAAGGAGTGCTCACTTCGGCAGCACATATATTAAAATTGGAACAATACAGAGAAGATTAGCATGGCCCTTAAGCAAGGATGACACAATAATTTGTGATGCATTCCGTATTTTGGGGATTTTTGGTGCAGGGACAGGGAATAAGAGCTTGCTCTGTTTTTACTACTGTTATTATTTTTTAAATAATAAAAGTTTTACAAAGAAAATTCTTAAAAAGGAGCATAAATGCAAATAATTATGATTGTGGATTAGGCAACAATTTCTCAAGTGTGATACCCAATGCTGAAGAAACAAAAGAAAAAACATGAATTGGACTTAATTAAAAGTAAAAATATTTGTGCCTCAAAAAATATTATCAACAAAGTGAAAACACAGCCCATATAGTGGGAGAAAATGTTTGCAAATTGTAAGTCTCATAAGACTCTACTATGAGAATATATAAAGAAATCTCTCAACTCAAACACAAAAAGAAAAACAGCCCTGTATAAAATGGGTGGAGGGACCAGGCGCAGTGTCTCATGCCTGTAATCCCAGCACTTTGGGAGGACAAAGTGGGCTGATCACCTGAGTTCAGGAGTTCGAGACCAGCCTGACCAACATGGAGAAACCCTGTCTCTACTAAAAATACAAAATGAGCTGGATGTGGTGACGCACACCTGTAATCCCAGCTTCTTGAGAGGCTGAGGCAGAAGAATTGCTTGAACCCTGGAGGCAGAGGTTGCAGTGAGCCAAGATCACGCCATTGCACTCTGGCCTGGGCAACAAGAGTGAAACTCCGTCTCAAAAAAAAGGGTGAAGGACCCAATTAGACACTATTCCAAAGAAGATATACAAATGGTAAATAGATACATGAAAATATAATCAACATCATTAGTCAACAGAGAAATGTGAATAGAAACTGCAGTGAAATACCACTTCACACCCACTAGGATAGCTATAATTTAAAAAGAAATAAAACAACAAGTGTTAGTCAAGATGTGGAAAGTTTTGAGCCATCCTACAATCCTGTGAGAAATATAAAATGGTACAAGTGATGTGGAAAACACGTGGCAGTTCCTCACAAAGTTAAACATAGATTTACCATGTGACCCAGAAATTCCACTCTTAAGAACATACCCAAGAGAATTAAAAACATATGTTTACACAATAACTTATATACTGATGTTCATAGAAGCATTATTTATTTATTTATTTATTTTGAGACAGAGTTTTGCTCTGTTGCCTAGGCTGAAGTGCAGGGTATTATGCAATCACAGCTCTCCGCAGCCTCAAACTCCTGGGCTCAAGTGATCCCCCCACCTCGGCCTCCAGAGTAGCTGGGACTACAGACAAATGCCATTATAGCTGGCTAGCTTTTTCTCTTTCTTTCTTTCTTTCTTTTTTTTCTGTTGTAGAGACAAGGTCTCACTATGTTGCCCAGGCTGGTCTCAAACTCCTAGACTCAAATGATCCTCCCACCTCGGCCTCTCAAAGTGCTGGGATTAGAGGCGTGAGCCACCAGCATTGTTCTCAATACAGAAAAAGTGGCAACAACCCAAATGTTCATCAATTGATGAATGAATGAACAAACTGAGACATACACATGTCATGGAATATTATACAGCTATAGAAAGCAATGAAGGTGAAGGACTGCTAATGCTACCAACAAGGGTAAACCGTGAAAACAATATGTTAAGTGAAGGAAGCCAGGTACAAAAACCTATGCATTGTATGATGTCATTTATAAGGAATGTCTGGAATAAACAAATCTATAGAGACAAGAAATAGATTTGTGATTCATTAGAGCTGTGGAATGGAAGAAGAGGGCAATGATACCTAAAATATATGGGGTTTCTTTTGAAGCAATGGAATGGTGCCATAAAAAAACTGTGGTTATGGTAGTATATTTGGAACTAAATAAAAGTAATTAAATTTTACAGCTTAAATGTGTCAAATGTGTGTATTTGATTTATATGCCAATAAAGCTGTCTTTAAGCCAGTAGTATTTCTATATACTGGCATTGAATAACCTGAAACAAAAATTAAGAAAATAATTTCATTTAACTAAAAATGGAATAGGGCCTGGGCATGGTGGCTCATGCCTATAATCCCAGCACTTCAGGAGGCTGAGGCAGGCAGATCACCTGAGGTCAGGAGTTCGAGATCATCCTGGTCAACATGGTGAAACCCTGTCTCTACCAAATATACAAAATTGGGCAGGTGTGGTGGCGGGTGCCTGTAATTCCAGCTACTCAGGAGGCTGAGGCAGGGAGAACTGCTTGAACTTGGGAGGTGGAGGTTGCAGTGAGCTGAGATTGCATCACTGCACTCCAGCCTAGGCGACAGAGCAACACTCCATCTAAAAAAAAAAAAAAAGTACCTAAATGGATACCATTAACCAAGGAAGTACAAAGCTTGTACATAGAGAGGTGCAAATATTTTTTTAAAGTAAAGAAGATGCACATAAGGAGAAACGCATTGTGGTTTCTTCTTGGGACTAGAAGAATTAATATTAAGATGGCAATATTCCAAAATCTGTCTACATATTGAATGCAAGATCTATAAAAATATCACCAGCCTTTTTGCAGAAATGGGTGAGCTGATCCTAAAATTTACATGGAATTGTAAAGATCACTGAACAGCCAAAAATCTTGAAAAAGAGAAACAATGTAGGAGGATACACTTTCTAATTTTAAAGTGTACCTGAAAGCTGCAATAATCAAAACACTGTGGTCCTGACATAAGGATAAAAAAATAAACAGATTGGTGGGATACAATGATTGTCCAAGAATAAACCCATACATATGTAGTCAAATACTTTTTGATGGATAAGGTTTCCATGTAAATTTAATCTGGGCCGGGCACAGGAGCTCACGCCTGTAATCCCAGCACTTTGTGGGGCTGAGGCAGGTGGATCACCCGGGGTCAGGAGTTCGAGACCAGCCTGAACAACATGGTGAAATCCCATCTCTACTAAGTACAAAAAATTAGCCGGGTGTGATGGCGCATGCCTGTAATCCCAGTTACTCAGGAGGCTGAGGCAGGAGAATCACTTGAACTTGGGAGGTGGAGGTTGCAGTGAGTCAAAATTGCACCATTGTACTCTAGCCTGGGCAAAGAGTGAAACTCCATCTCAAAAAAAGATAAAAGAAAATTTAATCTGGAAAATATAGTCTCCTCAACAAACGGTGCTAAGACAACTGGATAAATACATGCAAAAGAATGACATGGTCCCCTACCTCAGAATGCATACAGAAATTAACTCAAAATAGATCAAAGAGTTAAATGTAAGGCCTGAAAACATGGAAATCTTCGAAGGAAACATGGTGTAAATCTTCATGATCTTGGATTAGGCGACAGTTTCTTCAATATAACAAAATCACAAGGAACAAAAGAAAAACTAGATGATTAGCATTCTTCAAAAAAAAAACTCTAGGCCTCAAGGGCAATATCAAGAAAGGGAAATACCAAAAGTGGGAAAGGAGAAGGAGGAGAGGCAGCCTCCCTGGCCAGAATTGGCTGGGAGCCAGGAGTGACTTCCCAGTGCAGGGAAGGGGTGAGTAAGAGTCTACCAGTGACCCACATCCCCAACATGGAACCATGCAATCCTGGCCACAGAACTCCTTGTCCCTCCCAACCTCTGAAACTAACATAGGAAGCTGCTGGGAGACTGTGGGTCAGAATTGTTCCAGGGAGGGAGATCATACTGGGTCCCATACCCTCGCTGAGACCTAAGCAGCTACAGTCAGGCACCGTTTTGAAAACTAGCCTCTGGCAACTGCATGTGGTTATGGTAGTATATCTGCAAGTAGGCAAAAACAATTAAATTTTACAGTTTAAATGTGTCAAATGTGTGTGTATTTGATTTAGATGCCAATACAACTGGGGGTTTTGGGGGTTTTTTTTCTTTTTTTATTATACTTTAAGTTCTAGGGTACATATGCACAATGTGCAGGTTTGTTACATATGTATACATGTGCCATGTTGGTTTGCTGCACCCATTAACTCGTCATTTACATTAGGTATTTCTCCTAATGCTATCCCTCCCCCTGCCTTTGACAAACCTGACAAAAACAAAAAATGGGGAAAGGATTCCCTATTTAATAAATGGTGCTGGGAAAACTGGCTAGCCATATGTAGGAAGCTGAAACTGGATCCCTTCCTTACACCTTATACAAAAATTAACTCAAGATGGATTAAACACTTAAATGTTAGACCTAAGACTGTAAAAAAAAGAAAAAAACAAACAAACAAAACAAACAAACAAACAAAAACCCTGGAAGAAAACCTAGGCAATACATTTTTTTTTTTTTTTTTTTTTTTTTTTTTGAGGCAGAGTTTCGTTCTTGTTGCCCAGGCTGGAATGCAATGGTGCGACCTCAGCTCACTGCAACCTCCACTTCCCAGGTTCAAGTGATTCTCCTGCCTCAGCCTCCTGAGGAGCTGGGATTACAGGTGCCCACCACCACGCCTGGCTATTTTCTTGTATTTTTAGTAGAGACCATGTTGGCCGGGCTGGTCTCGAACTCCTGACCTCAGGTGATCCACCCACCTCAGCCCCACAAAGTTTCTGGGATTATAGGCATGAGCCAATGCACCCAGCTCAAAGCTGTTTTTTCTTTTTTAAGCCACTAATATTTCTAGATACTGGCATTGAACAACCTGAAACAAAAATTAAGAAAATAATAAGTCTTGGAAGTGCTGGGACTGAGGTATTATGGAAACTTGGGCTATCACTGCTGAGATGTGGGAGTGAGCTGGAAGTTCTGCTGCAACCAGGGTTAGGAGGTGACTAATACCTGGGCAGCAGCGGCTGGTGCTGGAATCTAGGACAGGGACATAGGCAGGACATGAATTGCTGCTGGGACTTGGTCACAAGCTGACAGTGGTCTCCTACAGCCAGGGGTAGGGGAATGGGGGAGTTGAGCCCCACAGGGACTTGGGTGTGAAGGAAATACACATTCTCTATTCCTCAGCCCAGGCTATGACCACTAAGGGAGGCCCCACCCTCTCCAGTAGCAGAGCCTCTGCATAGCTGCTACCACCCCTCACTCAAGCACTACAGATGGGGCCTGAGGAACTTCCTGCCCCTGCCCTCCATAGCTGATGCCTACTGTCACCACTGGGGGACCTCAGCACAACATTCTTAGCCCAGGTTTTCCCTCAATCCCCACGAGACAGAGGACATAGCCTGAGGTCCCAGGAATTGCCAAACTCAATCCAACACCTTGGACACCTGAGCACTCCTCCTGGGTGCCTGACGTTGGGTTTAAACTCCCAGCTGCTACCACCTCAGCTGGCACCTACCTGCAGGCCTGGAGACTGTCCTACCAAGCCAGTTGCAGCCACCACCAATATCAATGCACACACTTTGTGACCCAGAGAACCATTTCACCATTGCTATTCTTATTGCTCAAGCCACACCAGCTGCCCAGAAACCTGAGAACTCTCCAACCTGCCCAGTCCACTGCTTCCAGTACTGGAATCTGATCAAGCCGCCCTAAGGCGAAAGAATAGACCTGCCGGTAACTCCCAACAAAGGCTCCAGTGCACTCTGCCCTGCAGCACAAAGATAGGTTCACTCAGCCCGCTACCGCCGCTACTGTGCCCTGAAGCCTGGCCCGCCTGCCATCTCAGTCCCCAGCACAACTTCACCACAGCCTCCACTAATAATCACACCCTCACCCACCGAGGAAATCACAGGTACTACTAACACTGTTTACAGCCAAAGAAATCATACAGAGACTACACTACCGCATGCACCCAGAATCAAAGCTGAAGTACCCTACTGAAACAACATCATACATATATCTTCAGGAAAAAGTCCTCCCCCATGAAAGTAAATTTGAAAATAGCAAGAAGTGAGAATAGTTTGGAGGGTCCTCAGAAAAACTAAAAATAGAGCTATGATACAATCCCGCAATCCTACTGCTGGGTACATACCAAAAGAAAGTAAATCAGTATATTAAAGAGATATCTGCACTCCCATGTTTATTGCAGCACTGTTCACAATAGCTAAGATTTGGAAGCAACCTAAGTGTCCATCAACAGATGAATAGATAAAGAAAGTGTAGTAAATATACACAATGGAGTATTATTCAGCCAGAAAGAGGATTGAGATCCAGTCATTTGCAACAACATGGATGGAACTGAAGGTCATTATTTTAAGTGAAATAAGCCAGGCACAGAAAGACAAACATCACACGTTCTCACTTATTTGTGGGCTCTAAAAATCAAAACCATTGAACTCATGGAGATAGAGAAGGATGGTTACCAGAGGCTGGGAAGGGTAGTGGGAGTGGGTGGGAGGTAAGACTAGTTAATGGGTACAAAAAAATAGTTAGAAAGAATGAGTAAGACCTAGTATTTGATAGCACAACAAAGGAACTATAGTCAATAATAATTTAATTGTACATTTTAAAGTAAGTAGTAGAGTATAATTGGATTATTTGTAACACAAAGGATAAATGCTAGAGGTGATGGATACCCAATTTTCCATGATATTATCACTATGTGTTGCATGCCTGTACCAAAATATCTCATGTACCCCATAAATATATACACCTACTATGTATCCACAAAATTAAAAATAAATTTTAAAAATATATCTTTAAAAAGCATTAAAAATAAATTAGTTTCTAAAAAGGTACACTGCTTACAAATCATTTTAACCAAGGGAGTACAAGACTTGTACACTGAAAGCTACAAAATGCTGTTGAAAGAAATTAAAGAAGGCCTAATTAACTGAAAAGACATCTATTTTTATGGACTAGAAGGCTTACTATTGTTAAAATGCCAATATTTCCCAAATGTATTTACAGTTTGAATTCAAGGTTTATCAAAATATGATCTGGCTTTTATGCAGAAATAGACGACCTGATCTTAAAATGTATATGTAATCGAAAAGCATCCTGAAGAATAAAAACCGTCTTGACAAAGAATAACAAAGTAGAACTTATTGTTTTCAATTCCAAAATATTATCAACCTGCAGTAATCGAAACACTGTGGTCATGCCATAGGGTTAAAAAGAAAAACAAAGCAATGACATACAGTGAGAGTCCAGGAAAAAGCCCATGCATTTATGGTACATTGATTTTAAATTTTGTTACCATGACAATTCAATAGAGAAAATATAACCTTTTCAAAAAATGTTTCTGGGAAAACTGGATACCCATGTGCAAAATAATGTATTTGGCCTCTGCCTCATACTGTGTTCAAAAATTAATTCAAAATGCATCAAAGATCTGAAATGCAAGACCTCAACACTCTAAAAATCTTAGAAAGTAACGTAGGTGTGAATCCTCATGAACTTGTATTAGGCAATGATTTCTTTAATATAATATTGAAATCACAAACGACAAAAGAAAAAATAGATAAATTGGATTTCATCAAATTGTAAAAGTTTTGTGCCTCTAGGAAACTATCAAGAAGGTAACAAGACAACTTAGGGGATGGAGAAAATATATGCAAGACACATATCTCATAAAGTTGTGGTATCCAGAATATATAAAAACACTTGTAACTTAAAAAGATGGGCAACTTCAGAAAAAAAAAAAAAAAGGCAAAGGACTTGAATAGACATTTTTTCTTTTTTTCAAGTTCAGATTCCTTTATTTATTTACTTATTATTTTTTATTTTACTTTAAGTTCTGGGATACATGTGCAGAACGTGCAGGTTTGTTACATAGGTGTATATGTGCCATGGTGGTTTGCTGCACCTATCAACCTGTCATCTAGGTTTAAAGCCCCATATGCATTAGGTATTTGTCCTAATGCTCTTCCCTCCCCTTTCCTCCCACCCCGACAGGCCCCGGTGTGTGATGTTCCCCTCCCTGTGTCCACGTGTTCTCATTGTTCAAAAAAGATAAACCAATGATCAGTAAGCACATGAAGGGGAGCTCAACATCATTAGTCATTAGGGATATACACATCAAAACCATAATGAGATACCATTTCACATCCACTATGGTAGTTATTATTAAAAATTTTTAACAACGCCAAGTATTTGCAAGGATGTGAAGTATTGAAGCCCTGATACAAGGGTGGTGAGAACATTCTGTAGTACAGCTGATGTGGAAAACAATTTTTTACAGTTTTTTACAAAGTTTAGCATAGAGTTACCATGTGACTCATCAGTTCACCTCCTAGGTATAGACCCAAGAGAATTTAAAACATATTTTCAGACAATAATGTGTCCACAAGTGTTCATAGCAGCATTATTCTTTTTTTAATTTTTATTTTAAGTTCATGGGTACATGTGCAGGATGTGCAGGTTTGTTGCATAGGTAAACATGTGTCATGGGAGTTTGTTGTACAGATTATTTCATCACCCAGATATTAAGCCTAGTATCCATTAATTATTTTTCTTGATCCTCTCCCTCCTCTCACCTTCTATCCTCCAAAAGGCCCTGGTGTGTGGTGTTCCCCTTTATATGTCCATGTGTTCTCATCATTTAGCTCCCACTTATAAATGAGAACATGTGGTATTTGGTTTTCTGTTCCTGCATTAGCTTGCTAAGGATAATAGCCTCCAGTTCCATATATGTCCCTGCAAAGGACATGATCTCATTCTTTTTTATGGCTGCATAGTATTCCATGGTGAATATGTATCACATTTTTTTATCCAGTTTATCATTGGCGGGCATTTGAGTTGATTCCATGTCTTTGCTAAGCAGTATTATTCTTAATACACAAAAAGTAACAACAACCTAAATGATCATCTGATAAATGGATGAACAAAATTAGGTATAGCCATAAAATGGAATATTATACAGCCATAAAAAGTAGTGAAGTATGGCTACATGCTACCACATGAAAAAAAAAAAAAAAAAAAAACCTTGAAAACATTATGCTTGGTGAAAAAAGCCAGACACAAAACTTACATATTTTTTAATTCCACTTATATGAAATGTACAGAATAGGCACACCTAGGGAGACAGCAAGTTGATTATATTTTGGGATAATGGAGAGACACTGAATCACACATAAAGTGCACAGCTTCTATTTGAGGTGATGAAAATGTGCTATAATCGGCTGTGGTGATGTTTCCATGTATCTGTGATATACAAAAAACATAGAATTATAGACTTTGTGTGGGTTAATTCTATGGTACGTGAATTATATCTTAATAAAATGCATACATATCTAAAAATGGTTGCTCTTTTATATATTGCCATTGAATAACCCAAAGGCAAAGTTAAGGAAACAATTGCATTGAAACTTGTCTCATAAAGGATAAGATACTTAGGAATAAATATAACCAAGGAAATACAAGATGAATACGCTGAAAACTACAAAATATTACAGAGAAGCATTAAAGAAGATTTAAGTACAAAGATACCTGGTTCCATGAATTAGAAGACTTAATATTGTTAAGATGGCAATACTCACAAGATTTATCAAAATGCCAATGCCCCCTCTTTTTTGCAGAAATGGGCAAATTGATTCTAAAATTGATATGGAATTGCAATGGAATAGCCAAATATCCAAAACAGCCTTGTAAAAGAGCAACAGTGTAGCAACACTCACATTCCCAATTTCAAAATTTGCCAAAAATCTGCAGTAATCAACACTGTGGTTACGCCAAAAGAATACATATTAAAATATTAGCTGAGAAATACGAGAGTCTAGAAATAAAGCCCATACGATAAGAAAAAAATAGTGTCTTCAACGAATGGTTCTGGGACAACTGGATATAAACATGCAAAAGAGTGAATCTGGGGCTGGGCGCAGTGGCTCACACCTGTAATTCCAGCACTTTGGGAGACCAAGGCAGGTGGATCGCTTGAGGTCAGGAGTTCAATACCAACCTGGCCAAAGTGGTGAAACCCTGTCTCTACTAAAATTTAAAAAAAAAAAAAAAAAAAACCAGGCTTGGTGATGCATGCTTGTAATCCCAGCTACTCAGGAGGCTAAGGCAGGAGGATCACTTGAACCCGGGAGGCAGAGGTTGCAGGGAGCCGAGATCATGCCACTGCACTCCAGCCTGGGTGACAGGGTGAGTGAGACTCCGTCTCAAAAAAAAAAAAGAGTGAATTTGGCCCTTGCCTCATACCATACAAAAAAATTAACTCAAAATGGATAAAATACCAAATTGTAAGAGCTAAAACTATAGAACTCTTACAAGAAAACATAGGTGTAAATCATTGTGACCTCAGATTAGGCAATGCATGCTTAATTATGATACCAAAAGGACATTTAGAAAAGAAAAGTAGATGCATTGGATTTCAACAAAATTAAAGATTTTTGTGCCTCAAAAGATACTATCAAGTAAGTGATGAGACAAACTACAGATTGGGAGAAAATATTTGTAAATCACAAATTTCATAAGGAATTAGTGTCCAGAATATATAAAGAACTCTCCGAACCCAAGAGTAAAAAGATAAACAGCCCTGTTTAAAATTGGGTAAAGGAGTTGAAGGATTTCCCCATGAAAGTTATATAAAAGGCCAATAAGCATGTGAATAGAGGCTCAACATCATTAATCATTAGGGAAATGCACAACCCAACAACCACAGTGGGCTACCACTTCATCCCTACCAGGATTGTGATAATTTTTTTTGAGTAAAAAGTGTTGGCTAGGATGTGGAGTAACTGGAACCTTCACGCATTGATAATGGGAATTTAATATGGTACAGTCACTGTTGGAAACACTGTAATAACCCAGTCATTCCACTCTAAGATATATACCCTAGAGAATGGAAACATATTCACACAGTAACTTGTACGCAAGTGTTTGTAGTAGCAGCCCCAAAGTGGAAACAACCCAAATGTTCATAAACCAAAGAATGGATAAGCAAAAGGAGGTACGCTAATACAATGAGATATTTTTCAGCCATCAAAGGGATGAAGTACTGCGACATGCTACCACATAGATGAACCTTGAAAATATGATGCTGTGTAAGATAAGCCAATGACAAGAGACTGCATATTGTACCATTCCATTTATATAAAAGGTGCAGAATAGGCAAATCTATAGAAATATCAAGAATGGAGGTTGCTTATAGCTGGGGAAGAAAAGGAGTTTAGTAATTTACTACTTAATGGTATAGGTGTCCTTTTCAGGGTGGTTAAAATGTTCTGGCATTAGATTGATGACAGTTGCACAATATTTTGAATATACTAAAAACGACTAAACTGTATACTTTAAAATGATTACTTTTATGGTATGTGAATTTTACATCCCAATTAAAAATGTTTTCCATAATGAAAAATATAGAAACCAATAAAAACTTACGTTTATTTCTAATCCCACCAAACAAATAGCCAGTAAGGACTTTTTGGTATATATTCTTTTCCTTCTAATCTGTGTGTGTGTGTGTGTGTGTGTGTGTGTGTGTGTGTGTGTGTGTGTGTGTGTACATATATAGCACATATTTGAAAACTGAAAGTGAGATCTTATTTTAAGTACAAGTTTACAATCTAATTATATTCTATGAAAAAATGTATACCCTTATCATGTGGATACAGCAGTATAATTAACTTCCATGTACCTACCATTTAGATCAACAAATATTCAACTCACAGCCAATTTTGCCTTCTCCTTACTTCTTGATTAATTTGAAGCAAATCCCAGATATCAATTCATATTGATGGTATCCGCTGCAGCAGGGAGGCGTGGCTGGGGCTGCCCACTCCGTGGAGCAGGCAGGAGCCCCACCCTCCTGGGTGGGGCTGCAGCTGCCCAAACTGTAGCTGTAGATGTGAACCTCCCTGTGCTCCTGGTGGGTGCCAGGAGCAGGCAAGATCTCTGCCCTCTCAAATACAGCTGCAGCCGCCTGACCTGTGGTTGCAGACCCGGGTCTCTCGCTCCACTCCACAGACAGTAGCTGGGGACAAGCGGAAGCCCCGCCCCTTCTGAATTAGCTGGACTGGAGCTCCCCGGATGCAACCGCAGCCACGCTCCCAGGTGCAGGACCCTGGCGGCTCTGCAACCTGCAGCCTCGGGGGTCTGGAAGGCCCTAGCCCACTGTGTCCCCGCAGGCTCATGCGTGTTTTCTGCTGCTGCCTGGCTTCTCTCTGCTCCCAGTACTCCCTCTGATCTTGGAGCAAGGTTGGCGCTGAGCTCCTGTGCTGTCCCACCCTGGCCGGGTGTGCACAGGTTCGGTGCAGTGTTGACACGCAGGCCCCCTGCCGTCTGGGACCCTCAAGACTTTAGGCACCAATGAGCACAGGAGGGAGGCCAAGATGGGGCTGGGGACAGCTCAGCAATGGCCTGCAGGTGCCCCTCGTCTCTAGTGGTCTGGGCGCCATAGGCAGCGGCAGGAAGCAGACAGGCTCCTGGGCAGGAAGGGATAAGTCGCCCGGGCAAGGCCCCACCTTCAGGCCAGGGAGAACCTGAAGGCTGGAGGCCAGGCTGCCAGACCTGCTGACCAGAGTGGAGTCTTGTGGTGCCTCTTCCAGGCTGCCCATGGCAGCCCATGGACCAATCAGTATGAACTTCCTCCCCTCTGAGTTCCATAAAAGCCCCAGGCTCAGCCAGAGCAGGGCAGAGGACAGAGAGATGATGGGATGACCAGTGGCAGAGAGGAGCTACCCTCTCTGCTGAGAGCTTCAGAGATCTGCAGAGACTTCTGAACGACCTGCCAGCAGAGAGGAGCCAGCCTCTCCAGGGCCTCTTCTCTGTTGAGAGCTGAACAGTCCACAGGATGACCACCTACAGAGAGGAGCTACCCACTGTGGGTCTCCTCTGAGTTGTTCTAACATTAAATAAAGCTACTCTTCATCTCATTCACCCTTCACTTGTCTGCATGCATCATTCTTCCTGGACACAGGTCAAGAATTCAGGCAAAGGTGCCACCAGTCACAGAGGTTTCTGGGAAGAAAATTAATACCCTAAAGATCTGGTAACAATTTTATCCATAAATATTTCACTTACATATCTAAAAGATAAGGACACCTCTAAAAATATATAACAATAATACCATTAATATACCTATACTTCTCATAATTTTTAATAACATCAACAGTCAGTGTTCAGATTCCCCCCAACTATATCATGAATGGTTTTGTTACAGTTGATGTGTTCAAACTGAGATCCAAATAAGTACCACACACTATGTTCGTTTGATATGTCTTAAGCATCTTTGAATCTAGAATGCCTCCCTTCTTCTCTTTCAATTTATGTGTTGAGGCAATACTAGAATATCTGTCCTATAGAGTTTTCCATAGTCTAGGTTTAAAAAAATTATCATTTAATGTGTTATTTATCCTCTGTATTTTCTGTAAATTATTATATACATTTAAAGGCTTGATCCGAGTTTAGTTTGATTTTTTGCAAGAATACTTCATATGTGGTGTTGTATATATGCCATCAGGGCAATAATGTCTGCTTGTCTGTTGTGAAGTTAATCACCATTGCGGATTCTTTCCATCCACACTGTTTCATTGGGGGTAATAATTTCTATCATTTCTTCTTCACGTATTAGTTGGAATACTTCTGTGAAGAGAAATGTCCTTTTATTAACTATGATTAATCTGAGGTACATCATGCATATGAAAGGTAGAATAAGTACTTGTTTCATTCTATTTTATTTTATGGTCTTCAAAATAGTAAGTTGATTCCCTAGCATTGTTTTGGAATATCAATCTGAACAAATGCATTGAAATAGATTTGATATGTTCCAATTCATTATAGTTATTATACTAATTGATGCTCATGTTGTCCTCTCTTTGAATCTTCAAGTTGGCCCTTGAGTCCTTTTTGACATGATTCAGTGGTCTTTGGTACTTAATTTCTGGTATGACAAGATGTTCCAGGACTATCTTGTAATATCTTACTTCAATTCTATTTAATGTTTAACAAAAGCCTGGTCCATTGGCTCATTTATGGCCTGGCACATAAAATAAACTAGGGTATATCATTTGCCTATTAGAGACATATGCCTCTAGAATGGGGCTTGCAAACAATGAATTAAAAGGTGTTAACAGACATGAATAAAACCTCTTTGTGGTGAGGGAGGATATGTATATATTTAATCCCTGATACTCATTAGCCCCTAAGGATATTCTGCTTCTTGAAATGATAATCCCTCTGACAATTCCTGGACATTTCATCATCAGTCAAGAGGATAAGACTTTATGGGAGTATGATTACTGAAAGATTTTTTTGGTAGGCTTCATTGAAGGTGGCTTACTTCTTGTTCACCTGTGCAAGAAGTTGTTACCAAAAAATGACTCCCTTACTCTTAAGAATTATAAACAGAAAGTCAGTCTCTCCCAACTACCCAAAACTACCTATTTGGTTGCTTTGGTTAGCAATATTTGTGTTAGCTAAAATATTAGGGTGAATTGAGCCACCTTATGAATAAAGGCAATTGGTAGATATTTTGGAGTACTGAAAGTTTTCTTTAATTTTTGCATGTGATACTTCTAATTCTAATTGATACACCATGCAATCTGCCTCTTTCCTATATAGAATATTTGAAAGCTATTTTTCTAAGAGTCCTGGACATGGACAACAACTCTTTTCTTTAGGAAAAACTGAAGCATTCTCCAGAGGGAAGCCAGCACATGTTTTTTCATATTTTATTTCCACATACTCTCTCTAATTATTTTAAGATTCAGTTTATCCCTATTTTGAAGGAACCAAAGTAAAGTCTGTGGGATAAAAGTACTTTTGGTCAAAATTCATTAAGAAAAAGTAATTGCAACTAATAGGTATATTTTTAGAAAACAGAAACGACCTTAACCTGTGGAAGAGTTCGTAGAGGAAGTGACTCATCCTTCAAATTATAGGGACCTCAGGCATGGAATGCTTACGCAGAACTCGGTGTGCTTGAAACTGTGTAATGTGTACATTCTCTGCTGACATGCTGTTTATAATCTCCTATGCCAAAATAGAAAACTGGTGTGCATGCATTCCTGTAGGTTATTTTGTCCATTTCTGTTTCTTTTTGTTCGTTTTGTTAATCTTGGGGGGAGGGGTATGTGGGTAAGTAGGGCTGCCAGATAAAATACAGAACATACTTATATCCAAAAAAATGATTCACTGTTTATTTGGAAAATCAAATTTAACTGGGAGTCTTGTATTTTTATTTGGTAACTCTAGCAACCCTATGGATGAGTAGAGAGTAGTGGTGACTGATCTTTGAAAATTAAAAAGGACTACATATTATATAAAGTAGAGCAGCACTTCTAAACTTTCATGTACATGCAAATTATCTGAGGTACATGTTAAAAAGCATATTCTGATTCTGAAAATCTAGAGCGGGACCAGAGTTTCTGCATTTCTGACAAGCTTCCTGTTGATGCCAAACCTGCTGGTCTGTGGACTACTACAGTCTGAGCAAGGTTGCAGTGGAAAGGGGTGTGTGTGTGTGTGTGCGCGTGTATATATATTTACGGTCCAACATCTGAACTCACTTTCTGCATCAAGGGAATTAACCAATATATGAGTCTTGAGGAAAAGTTCAGCCTGGTACCCACTATGGAAGCTGATAGAAGGTATCAAATACTCACTTTACCAGCCTCCCACACAGCCTGGATTTAGTTGTGTGGCCTACACTCTACCAATCAAAAAACCTGCACAGGAATTTGAGTTAGGAGCTAGTCACATAACAGCTAGGATAGCAGTGAGTTCTCTCTCTTGCAACAGCTACAGTCGTGAGCAAATTGATCTCCCAGAGCAATAGTGGTGGTAGAGGAAGGGGCAGAGTCCAGGACACTCAGTAGCGTGAGTTTAAAGCAGTCTTCTCACTGGACTGAGTCTACAGCATGGTTTCAGGCATCGTTCCTGGCTACAGAGCCTTCACAAGATTCTGTGAGCTGTCCAATTTCTTTCCCACCTCAATCACTCAGAATTGGTATTTGTTGCTTGAAACTAAGAACGCTGATCAAGCCAAAGTGTCTGCCAGAGGCTAACTGGCTTGTACAGCTGGCAGTATGTGTGTGGGATCACCACTTGGGGTAATCTCTGCGTCACTGGGTGAGGACCATTCTGAAAGAGGAGTAACCTTCACTTGTAGGAAGGATACCTATTTCCTGGTATATGCCTCTATGTCTCTTATTATTGCCTCAACTGATGACTAATCTTGGCACAATAGGACTAGATACATATACTAACCCTAAAATAACTAGTCCTCTGTTTCCTTGGCAGTTAGAGGGGGCTAAGACAACTACATTGTTTTACTGTTGCATTTATTCATGTTATATCCTTATTATTTGTTTTTCCAGCTTCATTGACGTACAAACTACACATCATAAAATTAACCCATTTCAAGTGTACAGTTCAATCACTCTTAGTAAATTTACCAAAATGTGCAATCATCACCATAATCAAGTTTTAGAACATTTTCTTCTCTTTAATAAAATCCTTCAGGCTCCATTTACAGTCAATGCCCATATCCACCTCCAACCCCAGGTAATCAGTAATCTACTTTCTGTGTCTATAGATTTTCTTTTTCTGGCCATTTCAAGTAAATAAGATCATAAAATTATAATTATTTGTTACACAAGTTTTTGCTGTTAGATGGTGAGTTCCCAAAAGACCTGTGTCTAAGAGCAGAAATCAATGAAATTTAAAACAGGAAAAACAATAAAGAAAATCAATAAAACAAAGAGCTAGATCTTTGAAAGGATCAATAAAATTGACAAACCTCTGGCAAGTGTGACACAGAAAAAAAGGTACAAATTACCAATTTCAAAAATGAAACAGGGAATATCACTGCAGATGCTGAAGACATCAAAAGGTTTGTAAGATAACAATACAAACAATTCTACACAAATATATTTTAGAATTTCGATGAAGTTGACCAATTGGTTGAAAATCACAAACTAGGCCGGGCGCAGTGGCTCACGCCTGTAATCCCAACACTTTGGGAGGCCAAGGTGGGCAGATCACAAGGTCAGGAGATCAAGACCATCCTGGCTAACACGGTGAAACTCCATTTTTACTAGAAGTACAAAAAATTAGCCAGACGTGGTGGCACACGCCTATAGTCCCAGCTACTCAGGAGGCTGAGGCAGGAGAATTGCTTGAACCTGGGAGGCAGAGGTTGCAGTGAGCTGAGATCGCACCACTGCACTCCAGCCTGGGTGACAGAGCAAGACTCTGTTTGGAAAAAAAAAAAGAAAGAAAGAAAAAGAAAATCACAAACTAACAAAATGCACCAAAAACAAAATAGATCATCTGAATACTCCTATAACTATTAAAGAATGTGAATTCATAATTTAAAACCTCAAAAGACATCTGCAAGCTCAGATGGTTTTATTTGTTTCTACCAAACACCTAAACAGAAATAATGCCAATTCTCACAATTTCCTCTAGAACACCGAATAGGAGATAAACTTCCCAACTTATTTTATGAGATCATTATTACCCTGATGCCAAAACCAGACAGACAGTACAAAAAAAAAAAAAAGAAAGAAAGAAAACTACAGATTCTAGACTAGGATCTAACAGGAAGTTAGATGCAAAATTCTCAACAAAATACTAACAAACTAAATCTAACAATGTATGAAAAGAATTATATAGTATGACTAAGTGGGATTTATGTCTCATATGAAAGGCTGGGTCAGCATTTAAAGATCATTCAACATTTCCAACGATATCAACAGACTAAAAAAGAAAAATGCTATGATTATAGAAATTTACACTGAAAAAGCATTTGGCAAAATTTAACCCTCCATTCATGATAAAAGCGCTCAGTAAACTAGGAATAGAGGGGAACCTCCCCAACTTGATAAAGCATATATACAAAAACCTACAACTAACATTGTTCTTCACAATAAAAGAGTATCATACATAATGGTAGAAGACCATTTTCCTAGGGGAGTGAAATACACCTGTCTGGCCCCAAGAGAGGAGCTAGGGTCCAGTCCACCCGCCTCTCTCTGCCCCCAGGCTCTAGGTGGCACCCACAGCCCCAGAGAAGGGACAGTGGTCCAGCACAGCATGAAGTCCAGGGCATCAGCACCTTTGTCTGCAAGGATGAGTGGCAGGGCATTAGCCTAGGGCTAGTTCACAATCGCCTCACCCAAATAGCCTCAACTCCCACACATGTTCCCTTTTCATACTGCATTCTCTCTTCCCCCGCATTCTCCTTTGGACCTTCTCCAGGTTTGGATCTTGTCTTCTGAACACCTTGCTCTTGCTTTCTAAAGTGAAAATAACTGAGGAAAAATGCCAATGTTGGTTAGAATTAGCAATTAGCTAATTCTTTAGCTAGTTAGCATTTTTTGCAAATAGCAATTAGCATTTTTGTCAAAGTTTTTACTAAATCTTAGCATTTTTGTCAAAGTTTACACTAAATCTTCCACCATCTTCAGACTTTCTTAAAAGACTGGGAGTAAAGTGATACCCTAGAGGTGCCTCGATAAGGAGGAAGAAAATGAGTTTCCATCTTGATTTTTTTAGAGACTGGTGGAGAACTCTTTCCATATTCTTGAGTGTTCTTATTAAGAGGTTATCAAGCTGGTGGGTTTCTCACTTGATTTTCAGCTGTAGTACATTCAGAGAACTTATATATTTTTCTTTTTATATCTGGAAGGGGAATAAAACCAGCACCACTCTCCTGCACAAGTTTTCAGACTTATGAGGCCACAATTAATATGCACATCAGAAGGAGGGAAATACTGTATTGTACCTTATTTTCTCACTTGAATTAAATCCTCCTGAGACCATGGCTGACCCTTAGGCCCATGGTATTCCTGAATATAATTGGCATGCATAATTAGCAGCCTAGTAAGAGAGAAAGAAGAAAGTGCTGTCAAAACCACTACACATGGACATCAAAACAATGGCTTGAGAGATTTAATGGGCCATCCCAGCTCTGCCACAGACACCCTCTGGTACTTATGCAAAGTCAGATTATCTCTTTGTCTTTCTTTCTTCCTAGTAAATTAAATAAAACTATTCTCACCACTCCCTACTCACAAGTATGTTGTAAAAAGAAATGTAAACAACTGAGGTAAAAATACTAAAGGTTTTGTTTTGGGAGTTAAACGGACAGAAGATAAAATGCACTCTCTGAATGGAAGATTCAGTAAAAGGAAGCCATTTGACCTTCATTCCAGAAACCAATCATTTCAACTAAACTCAGTACATGTCTGTTGAGTACTAACTCTGTATATGCTGTGTTCTGTGCTGTATGCTACGTGGCTTTTATGGGACTTATAGTGTACTGGAGTCACACACACTCCAACATACTCTGACATTCTCCCATGCCTTATTTCAGGAAGTCAGGGACCCTGAACGGAGGGACTGGCTGAAGCCGCAGCAGAAGAACATAAATTGTGAAGATTTCATGGACATTTATTAGTTCCCAAAATTAATACTTCTATAATTTCTTATGCCTGTCTTTACTGCAATCTCTGAGCATAAATTGTGAAGATTTCATGGACATTTATCACTTCCTCAATTAATACTCTTATACTTTCCTATGACTGTCTTTACTTTAATCTCTTAATCCCATCATATTCGTAAGCTGAGGATGTATGTTGCCTCAGGATCCTGTGATAATTGCGTTAACTGTACAGATTGTTTGTAAAACATGTGTGTTTGAACAATACAAAATCAGGGAACCCTGAAAAAGAACAGAATAACAGCAATTTTCAGGGAATAAGGAAAGATAACCATAAGATCTGACTGCCTGCAGCGTCAGGCAGAATAGAGCCATATTTTTCTTCTTGCAGGGAGAGTATAAACAGACATGTGAGTGGGAGAAATATTGCTGAATTCTTTTCCCAGCAAGGAATATTAATAATTGATAACCCTGGGGAAGAAATGCATTCCCAGGGGGAGGTCTATGAACGACCACTCTAGGAGTGTCTGTCTTATGTGGTTGAGATAAAGGATGAAATACGTGCTGGTCTCCTGCAGTGCCCTTAGGCTTACCAGGATTGGGAAGTTCCAGCCTGGAGAATTTTAGTGAGACCAGTTGTCTGCTCTCGAACACTGTTTCCTGTTAAGATGTTTATTAAGACAATGCGTGCCCAGCAGGACATGGACCCTCATCAGTAATTCTAATTTCACCCTTGCCTTGTGATCTCGCTCTGACCTTTTGCCTTGTGATCTTTTATTGTCCTTTGAAGCATGTGATCTCCGTGACCCACTCCCTATTCGTACACCCCTCCCCTTTTGAAATCCCTAATAAAAACTTACTGGTTTTGTAACTCGGGGTTGCCATCACAGTCCTACCAATATGTGATGGCACCACTGGAGGCCCAGCTGTAAAATTTATCTCTTTGTACTCATTCTCTTTATTCTCAGACTGGCCGACACTCAGGGAAAATAGAAAAGAACCTACGTTGAAATATTGGGGGCTGGTTCCCCTGATATCTGGTGCCCAATGAAATCAGGGCCTGATAATGCCTGAAGCAGTTTCCAATGCTGAGCCTGAGCCATTTTTATTATTTCTCTATTCATGCTCAAAGGCAGCAGAGTATTGCTAGATACAGGCACAAAATAGCACTGTAGTTGGGGTTTCCCACTTGATCCTAAGCTATGGCTTAGAGTTTAAACATGTCTGAGAGGCAATATCCCAGAAGTCTGTTACTTCAGTGATTGAAGAGCCTCCTGGGAGAGAATGTCTTCAGGGAAGAAGGAGCTAAATACAATGAGCTTGAACCAAAAACAAAGATTAGGTCGTCAGAAGAGAGATTCTCTAAGTCCAGTCCTGTGTCTCCTGGCCCTCGTCTGAGTCTGGTGGGAGATGGGATAGGGATGGGGTCAGGGAAGAAAGAGGGAGATGGGGCTATAGCTGAAAACTGATGAAAACTGAAATATCTGTTTCAAATATCTTTTCAAATCCCACACTCCATATTTATAACACATGCTCTTCCTTTCTACCTTACTAGAAAAGATCAAGGCATCAACACAATTGCAAGAAGCACCAGAAGACCTAACCAGATATGACTTATTTTAAAAATAAGTATTTATTTTAAAAATAATTATTTATTATCTTATAAAATGAGTTTGGGGAAAGATGGTTCCAAGGTAGGTCAATCGAGTAAACCAAAGATGTCATCAAGGACTCAAGTGAATTTTCTTTCTGCTCTGCCACCTACAGTGTGTGAGTAATACTCCTCTTACCTCCTGTCATTGCTGTAACATGGCTTCAGCATTGCTTGGTGTCAGATACAAATGGGAGCACCTAGCAAAGGAAAGGGATACTACCTTCTACACCTATGATTCATTCTCTCTCTCTCTCTCTCTCTCTCTCTCTCTCTCTCTCTCTCTCTCATATCTATGTCTCTGTTTCTATCTCTATCAACAAAGGAAGGAAAGTCCTTTCCAGAGACCTCTAGCAGAATTTTCCTTGGGTCCCATTAGGCAAAATTGTGTCACACGTCTATCCTAAACTAATTCCTTGTAAGGAGAAGGAAACTAATCAAATCCACACCTCATCACTTTCCCAGAGCAGGTGGGAGGGTAGGCTCAAAACAACACCAAATTTTGCCAGAAAGAAATAAGGAAAAATGGCTGTGGCTTAGAACCTAACAAATGTTTTCACCCTCTCTCTCCTCCTGTTAAACCATAATTGTACATACTCCCCCAGCTGCAAAATGTTTCTGTACCTACCCTTCTTCATCACCTTTAAATTGGTCTATCTTCACCCAGATTCTTTAGTATCTCAAGAGGAGTGGTAGTCCCCCTTCCATTTCAAGATCTAGTGCTCTATCTCTCTACCTCATAGATCCTTGACCCTGTTCTTGTCCTAGACCCTCACACTGGTCCCTGAACCATACCTGCATCCTGTTCTACTTGTCACTCCATTAGTGATAATCAGAGGAGATCTAACGTTCTTTCCTTTTTTCCAGAAGAATCCAGATTTAAAGATACAAGAACATTTTCAAATCCTATTAGGTGAGGCAGGAGTAGGGGTGGGAAAGCAAGGACCAGAAGCACGCTTTATTGTTTACTTCCAGGATTCTGTACACGAGGATTCTCTGTCCCACTCTGGGATGTAAAAGTACCATGTGGTATCGTCAGCCACTTGTCTGTTGTCTGCTTCTGTCCCCTCTCCCCTACTCCCTGATGGTCCCAATCCCCTGGAGATTGGATTCCACTCTAATTTTCTGTGTCCCATCCTGGAGGAACTCTAAAAATGACTTGGCTTGAATCTGAAACTTGTTCCATTTCTTTTGTATACTCCCATTCATTTATTTATTCATTCAACAAATATTAAACTCTATTCCAATCACTATGTCTTTGGTAGATGTTGGTAAATGAGCCATGGTTCCCTGACTTCATGGAACTTGCATTCTGTTGGGGTAATTTTGTCTCTCCCACAATATGTAGCTTGAAATTTATGGCTCTCTCACAAGGATCAGAATGGAAACAAACTTAACAACAATGCTGGCGAGGCACAGTGGCTCACACCTGTAATCCCGGCACTTTGGGAGGCCAAGGTGGGTGGATCACCTGAGGTCAGGAATTCAAGATGAGACTGGCCAACATGGTGAAACCCCAACTCTACTACAAATACAAAAAATAGCTGGGCATGGTGGCAGACACTTGTAATCCCAGCTACTCGGGAGGCTAAAGCAGGAGAATCATTTGAACCCAGGAGGCAGAGATTGCAGTGAGCCAAAATGGCACCACTGCACTCCAGCCTGGGCAACAGAGTGAGACTCCATATCAAAATAAACAAACAAAAAAAAACCCAGTGCTGAGTTATTAACTCTATACAGCGTCCCTCATGTCGTAATCCTTCACGAACAACTACTATTATAAGTTTAAATTATTTTAACCTCTACACAACTAATAACATATCACCTTTTTCACTGAGGCCATTGTTTTAGACAACTACAGTTTCTACAAAGATAAGCAGATCACAGAGCAATGTACTCGTAGTACAGTATGCTTTATTAATAACAGGGCTTGTCATCTGAGCAGGTTATGGATGGATGATTGCAACAAAAATTGAGCCTATATCTGATCTGAGTTTATGTATTATCTGAGTTGTTAGCCTTTCTTTTCTCACAGTAATCTGTCAGATTCTTCAGCAGAATGGTTTATACATACATTGTTAGGAGATAAAATATTTACTGTTACCTACCCCTCCTCCTTTGGCTATACTTGCTTGAGGATATATAGTAAAATAGAATTATAATTTCTTTTTTACATTTCAAAATTCACCCGTTTAATATTCCCATTTTTGCTCTTAGAAAAAAAAATTTTTTAAAGGAAGGACTCTCAAAAAAAAGTGCTACACTATATGGAAATACAAAACTGCTTTTGTGGCCAGGCACAGTGGCTCACGCCTGTAATCCCAGCTCTTTGGGAGGCTGAGGCAGGCAGATCACCTGAGGTCAGGAGTTCGAGACCAGCCTGGCCAACATGGTAAAACCCCATCTCTACTAAAATACAAAAATTAGCTGGGTGTGGCAGCACACACCTGTAGTCCCAGCTATTTGGGAAGCTGAGGCAGGAGAATCATTTGAACCCAGGAGGCGGAGGTTGCAATGAGCTAAGATCATGCCATTGCACTCCAGCCTGGGCGACAGAGCATGACTCCATCTCAAAAAAAAACAAAACAAAAAACTGCTTTTGTATGTTCTACCAATTAAGGTTCTTCAGATGGTATCATGGACCTTTGGTGTCTAATTTATCCTGAAAGAAGCCAATTCATAATGCAGTCCTGAAATATGAGTCCAAGAAGGTAGATGTAGCAGAAGTGAAATCAGAGCATTTAAATGAAATATGACTCAGTCCAGGCTGAGGCAGGAGTCCACTTGTAGCTTACTTTTATCATATTACTTATATGTTTGTAAACCCGTTTTCACCACTGGAATGTAAGCAATTTGAAGACAGAGACTGTGTCTCATTTATCTCAGTATTCCCAACACGTGACACGGCGCTCAATAAACATTTGCTGCATGGATGATTATGTACATGAATAAATGAATAAGTATTTAAACTCATTTCCCACAACACTTGTGTTACCAGTAGAGGGTCTTGACTGCAAGTTGTCCAGGTTCTTATCGTTTTGAACAAAGAATTGGACAAAACACACAGCAAAGGAAGGAAAGAATGAAGCAACTGCAGAATGAAAGCAGAGATTTATTGAAAATGAAAGTACACTCCACAGTGTGGGTGCAGGCCTGAGCAGTGGCTCAAAGGCCCCAGATATAGAATCTTCTCAGGTCCAAATCCCCCTAGAGGTTTCCCATTGGCCACTTGGTGCTCACCTCTTAAATGAAGTGGTGGCCCACAATCAGAGGCTGAAGTGAAGTTAACAAAGGTCACACCCCTGTGCAAATGTCTGATTGGTTAGAGAAAGTGCTTTCAATTTTCCATCTGCTGAGCAGAAAAGATAGGGGTTTGCAAAGGGAGTAGCCTCTGGTCCTTTTGTTACTTAGGCATGGAAAGTTAGAGTTTTCCTTTCAAATTATTACTAGGAAGTCAATGGGAAACGACCTTAGGTTCCCTGCCTCCAGAACCTATTCTGCCTCATCTCCCCCTGAAAGATGTGATCCCCATAAATCTTTATAGGATGCAAAGGGCCTGACAGTCTTTCTTCTGTAACTGCTTCTTGCTGACTTGGGGCATAGTTCCTACCTGTTGGAGATCACAGAACTTTTGCCGTACTCTGTCTAGCGGAGACCGGGTGGCTTCTTGATGGCTGGGGGTGGTTTCTTCACCTGGAACTAGCTGGAAACCTTGTTGCATGAGCATCTGAAGCGTGATGGTCTCTATGTGAGGGGAAATGAATTCAGTTAAAAGATTTAATGGGAACTTTGGGGGTGGATACCTATGCTGTCAGGAATGTTTGTTACAGAATTGTATTGAAAACATTCTGCTTAATTACTACGAAGGTAGTGATTCCATCCATTTGGAAGAAGGCAATTAAACTGCAATAATTAAAAATAAATGGCTACTATTATCCAGCCTACAGTAACTCTGAAACAAAGACACCAAGGAAGGTTGGTAGGCATTTCGGCTGTCTTCTAAACAGGTACTTCAGATCTTCCACAGTTTCACAGGTGTAGTGGCTAATGGGAACTTCAGGTTCCTGGTCCAGAGCTTCTGGTTTTACTGGTTTGATCCTTGAAAGATATATCTAACTATCTAATCCAAGTACTTTGACCACAGAAGGCATGGCCAGTGTTACTGAAAATGGTTCCTTCTATTTGGGTTATAAGTGTTGAGCAGGTGATCCTTCCTTCCATGTTTTAATAAGTACCTTATCTCCTGGCCTGATTTGGGGTTACTGATTAGTTCCCAGTGTGGAAAGTCCTTGAATTACAGGCTTTTGTAAAGCCTGCTGAAATTGTCCTAGGTTGACTAGGTATTTTACTAAACTAGCTGTTTCTGGATCAGTAATTAAATTATTAGTTAAGAATGGCCTTCTGTATAACATTTTGTATGGGCTTATATTAATTTTTGCTCTAGGAGTATTATGGAGCCTTAAGAGGGCTGTGGACAGCAAGCCAACCCAAGTTTCTGATGCTTCCTGACATAGCTTAGCTAACACTCATTTTAGAGTTTGGTTAGCCCTTTCTACTTTCCCAGAGGATTGAGGCCTCCATGCTGAATGTAAATAGTATTTGATTCCAAGAGTCTTAGCAACTCCTTGAGTTATTTGGGAGATAAAGGATGAGCCATTATCACTTTGGAGGCTCTGAGGTAACCCAAACCAGGGGATTATTTCTTCTAAGAGAAACTTTATAGCCTCATTAGCCTTCTCTGTTCTGGTAGGAGAAGCTTCGACCCAACCAGTAAAGGTATCCATTAGCACTAACAAAAACTTGCATCCTCTTCAAGCTGGCATATGGGTGAAGTCTAATTGCCAGTCTTCCCCTGGATAAGTTCCTCTCCTCTGGATTGGTTCTATTGGAGGAGGCATTTTGTTTCCTGGGTTGTTAAGTGCACACAGTGAGCAGGCTTGGCAGACCTGCTTAGCCACTGAAGCCAAGTTAGACCCAGTAAAGAGCTTATTTACTATGGCCAGAGTTGCATCTCTCCCTACATGGAAAGAGACATGCAGGGCTTTTATAACTTTCCACTGGGCTGTCTGAGGGAGATATATTTTTGATGCCAATACCACCGGGATCCTTGTTTTTGTCCCCTTTGTTCCTTTATTAACTGTTCTTCCTGTAGTGTGTACTCCGGTTATATTGGGGAATCACAGAAAGGAAGTAGTGCTAGGATCTGTTGGGATTGCACCCTGAGGGCTGTGACTTTGGCTTCTCTATCATCCTTTCTGTTCCCTTGTGTTATAGGTGTTAAGTCCCTTTGATGTCCCCTATAATGGATTATAGCTATGGCCTTTGACAGGTGTATTGCTTCCAGTAGCTGAAGAATTTCAGGCCCATGCTTTATGGGGGAGTGTTTGCTAGTTAGTAATCCCCTTTCTTTCCAGATTGTAGCATAAACTACCACAGGGAATGCATATTTAAATTCTGTATAGATGTTAAGCTTTTTCCATTGTCCCAACATTAATGCTCGAGTAAGAGTAATGATTTCGGCATTTTGTGCTGATGTGCCAGGGGGCAATGGCTGGGCTTCAGTAATTGTGTTATGATTCACTACTGCATATCCAACTCAGCACTCCCCATTTGACACAAAACTACTGACATCTATGAATTGGTCATCCTCAGAATCTGGGAGACGCTGATCTTTTAAAGCAGGTCAGCTAACATATGTGCAATGACCTGCTCATAGGAATGATCAGTTATTGGGCCTGTGGGCAGCAATGAAGCTAGATTCAGAGTGTTAAAGGTTTTAAGGATTACAACTGGATCATCTAGGAGCATAGCTTGGTATTTGGTTATCCTTTCCCCTGTCATCCAGATGTGTCCCTTTATCTCTAAAACTAACTTTACCTGATGAGGGACTAGAACTTGCAGTGGTTGGCCCAGGGGAATTTTAGTGGCTTCCTCCACTAACATAGCAGTAGCTGTTATTGCCTGCAGGCAACTTGGCCACCCCAAGGCCACTCTGTCCAACTTCTTTGAAAAGTAGGTGGTTGGTCTGGGTTCTAATCCAAATTTCCAGGCTAGCACTCCCACAGTTATTCCCCTCTTCTCTGCTACATACAAAAAGAAGGGCTTAGTTAGGTCTGGGATTCCAAGAGCAGGAGCCTGGGTGAGAGTCTGTTTTAACTTGGCAAAGGCTCCTCTCATTTCCAGGGTCCATTCCATTAGCTGATTTTCAGGCCCACTTATTGTCTCATACAGGGGCTTTGCTCTGAGTCCTAAATTTGGTACCCATGTTCTGCAAAACCTGGCAATTCTCCAAAAATAACAAAGCTGTTGCCTGGTGTGGGGGGTCCTCAAACCACATATGGCTTGCACTGATTCTGGAAATATTCGTCAGGCTTCAAGTGTTAAGACATACCCTAAATATTGGACCCATTAAAGGGTAATCTGTGCCTTCTTTTTGGACACTTTATATCTCCTGTCTGCCAGGAAAATCAAAGTTTTTATAGTATTTTGGTCAGAAACTCCTGAGTTGGGCTACACACAAGAAGGTCATTCACATACTAAAGTATACTCCCATTCTCTAATTGCAGATCCCTCAGACCCCTCTCTAAAGCCCAGGCATAGAAATGGGGGCTATTCCAAAAGCCCTGAGGGAGTACTATCCAAGTGTATTGTTGCTTTTCCCTGGTATTAGGATTTTCTCATTAGAAGGCCAAAAGGTATTGGGACTTTGGGGCCAGGGGAATGGAGAAGAAATCATCTTTTACGTCTAGGACTGAGAACCATTTTGCATCCCCTGGCACCTAAGCCAGGAGGGTATACAGAAATAACAGCTTCATTAATTATTCTGAGATCCTGTACTAACCAGTATTCCCCTGAAGGTTTTAGAACGGGGAGAATTACAGGGTTTTTTTTTTTATTTATTTTTAGACGTAGTTTCGCCCTTGTTGCCCAGGCTGGAGTGCAATGGCATGATCTCGGCTCACCACAACCTCCACCTCCCAGGTTCAAGCAATTTTCCTGCCTCAGCCTCCCGAGTAGCTAGGATTAGAGGCATGCACCACCACGCCCAGCTAATTGTGTATTTTTAGTAGAGTCGGGGTTTCTCCATGTTGGTCAGACTGGTCTCAAACTCCTGACCTCAGGTGATCTGCCCACCTCGGCCTCCCAAAATGCTGGGATTACAGGCATGAGCCACCATGCCTGAAGAATTATAGGGTCTTAAGAGCCCATGGGTAAGTAATACCTTAACTATTGGTGTTAGGCTTTTTCTTATTTCCTGCTTAATTGGGTATTGTTTACAACTGGGAAAATAGCTGGGGTTTTTCAGCTGTATTTTGACTGGCACTGCCATTTTAACCTTCCTCGGTTTTCCAGTATACCATGCCAGTGGGTTAACTTGTTTATTAATGTAATCTGGGACACACTGTAATTTTGACTATTAGCAATTTCACTGGGTGAAGCTTAAATTGTTGTAGTGCCCTTGTTTTAACCACAATATCTCTTCCCAACAGGGGGATTGGGCAGCTTGGTACTACTAGGAATTCCTGCTGGAAGATTTGTCTCTCAAATTGAAAAATCAAAGGAGGAATAAAAAACCTTGTCTGTGGCTTCCCTTTCATTCCCATAACACTCATGGACTGAGAGGAAAGTTTTCCTGCATAAGCAGTAAAAACAGAATAATTTGCCCCTGTATCGAAAAGAAACTGAATTTGGGTGCCTGTGATGTCCAGAGTTACCTAAGGCTCCTCAGTAGTAATTAAAATGTTCCTGGACTGGGGCAGTGAGGAAGAATCCAGGCCCCTTCAGTCTTCATCTAATTCCTCCTTTCGCACTGCTAGAGTTTTGCCTGACTGAGCCCCTTGGTGGGAGAAGGGACAGTCAATTCTCCAGTGCCAGGGGCCCCAACTGGTGCCTTCACATTGACAGCAGGGGCCTGGCTGGGGCTTAGAACATTCCTTTGCCCAAAGCCCATTTTTCTTGCATTTGAAGCAAGAGCCTTTGCTGGCATTATCCTTATGGCCCTTTGGATATGCCTTCGACACTCTTTGACCATTCAGGGCATTGCCAATGATGGCTGCCACAATTTTGGCTTGTAATTTTTCTTTATTCTGTTCCCTTTCTTCCTTCCTCCAGGTCACAATTGTTATACACCATAAAGGTGGTATCAGGAAGCCGATTTTTATTAGTTTGTGGCCCCATTTGTAGCTTTCAGAGCTTACATCTAATGTCTGGGGCAGATTGGCTAACGAAATGCTGTGCCATTAATGTTTTGCCTTTGGGAAAGGAAGGGTCCAGATTGGTATTTTTTAAAGGCTTCCTCCAGCCTGCCATAAAACATGGCTGGGTTTTCCTCCCTGCCTTGCATAATCTCCCTTACTTTATCATAATTTACTGTCTTAGTTATTCCCTTTCTCATTCCTCAAAGGAAAGCCTCAAGAAATTTAGCCCAGCTGTTCATTCCCACAAGGGTGTTATATTCCCAGTTAGGATCAGCAGTGGAAACTGTGTCTGGGCCTGAGCAATTACCCTGAGAGTTTTGGGCAAATAATTTGTCTGCTTCCTGGTGGGTGGTCTCAAAGACTCGTTCCTTTTCTGAAGGAGTGCAACAGGTTGCTAGAATGAATTGAACATCTCTCCATGAGAAATCAAAGGCTAAGGTCAAAGTTTGGAACCCATCTGCAAATTTCCTAGGATTCTCAGAATAGCTTCCTAGCTTTTCCTTATATTATTGTATATCAGTTATAGAGAAGGGGGCCTGTACTAGGACTGACCCCTTGGCTCCTGCTAATTCCCTAAAAGGTAGCAGGGTTAAGAGTTAAATGTGGTGTTCTCCTCTGAGTGTGAGGGGGACTTAGTAGGGTCTCCAGTGTTTGCTCCTGGGTTTTAGCCTCAGGAGCACTTGGCAAGGGGCCATATGGGGTGGTCGTTGTTCACCCTGAGAAACAGGTGGCCCTTGTAAAAGGGGGTCACCTATAATATCTAGTTCTGCCTTAGAACTTTGTGGAGGTGAGTTCTGGGAGTCTCACAGATGGTTAGGTTTGGTATAGGGTCATGAAAGCCTTTACATATAGGATTTCTGACCATTTGCCCTGCCTCTTGCAAAATAGGTCTAATTGCAGGATAATGTCATAATTAAGCTACCATTGACTGCCCATTGTTCCAGGCTGGGCAGCTCATAATAGGGCTAGACAGTATTGTAGAAAAAAATTATGCATTTTCTCTTTAGATTGTCAGAGTCAAATTGATTCCAATGGTGGATGATGTAACTAAGCAGAGAATCAGGTGGAATCGGTAGAGAGTGGCCCACAGTGGAATCAGGTGGAATAGATTGAGAGTTGCCCCTAGTGGTCTGGTGGAAGGCTCACTAGGTGACCCAAATTTTATCCAGGTGTCCCTGTGGAAAAATCCTGGGCCCAGGCTGGGTTCCTTGAGGGCATCACTCCTTAAGGGCCCTAACTTAGTCTGTCAGATATCTAACCTTAGATGTATGGTGGCACCACTTTGGAATGGTTCCCTCCACCACTGAGGACCTACTATGAACTTTCCTTAAGGTTTTTCTATCCCACTGAAAGCAACCCTTTAACTCTCAATTGAGGCAATAATAAATTTCCTTTCATGAATTCCCCTCCCCACCCCCCACAGACCACCTAGCACATACCCAGACCTTCTGACTAGTATAACGCCCCCTTTTTTTTTTGGCATAGCTAGCTGGGTTTTCTGTCCTTAGCCAGTCAAGTGGGGGAAGCGAAGAATTTAGCATAAGAAAAGAAGGTTTAAGTCGCCTGAACATGTGTGAGTTCACCCTGGATGAACTGCCACTGCCAACTGCTTCACACATAGGGATCAGGGACTATCACTGAAAAGGATAGAAAAGAGTCTTTCCCCCTTCTGGGAAGGGCAGCCATCCCTGCTCTCTCCTTGGCCTTCAGACAACAACAGAGAGTGGCCCTAGCCAGTTCCCCTCAATTACCAAGGAGCTACTAGGAAACAGCCACTGAAAGACTGCAAAATGAAAAAGGAAAACTCAGAAAAAGGAAAAAAGGAATAGGACTTAGAAAAAGGAAAACAAGGAAAAGGACTCAGGTCCCTTACCCAAACCGGGCGGTGGTGGTCAGGCGCTTCCACATGGAAGCCTTTCAGTTTCACCAGAGAGTGGACCTGGCCAGAAAGTTGCAGTTGTCTGCATGCTTAGGTGCTGCCCACTGAGGGTCCTGAGTTAGAAAGGAAAAGAGAGAGACAGAAAGATTTCCCTGCATGTAAAAGGGGAAAGGAGAAAAATAAATCCCAAACTTTGGACATGCTTTCTCCTGGCTGGCTTGCCAAAATATGTTACTGGTAGAGGGTCTTGACTGCAAGTTGTCCAGGGTTCTTGGAGTTTTGAACAAAGAATTAGACAAAATGTACAGCAAAGGAAGGAAAGAATGAAGCAACCACAAAATGAAAGCAGAGATTTATTGAAAATGAAAGTACACTCCACAGTGTGGGTGCAGGCCAGAGAAGTGGCTCAAGGGCCCCAGATACAGAATCTTCTCAGGTCCAAATACCCCCTAGAGGTTTCCCATTGGCCACTTGGTGCTCACCTCGTAAATGAGTGGTGGCCCACAATCAGAGGCTGAAGTGAAATTACAAAGGTCACACTCCTGTGCAAACATCTGATTGGTTGCAGAAAGTGTCACGCACATCCATTTGAAGAGACCACCAACAGGCTTTGTGTGAGCAATAAAGCTTTTTAATCACCTGGTGCAGGCAGGCTGAGTCCGAAAAGAAAGTCAGCAAAGAGAGTTAGGGGTGGGGCAGTTTTATAGGATTTGGGTAGGTAGTGGAAAATTACAGTCAAAGGGGGTTGTTCTCTGGCAGGCAGGGGCAGGGGTCACAAGGTGCTCAGCCGGGGAACTTCTGAGCCAGGAGAAGGAATTTCACAAGGTAATGTCATCAGTTAAGGCAGAAACCAGCCATTTTCACTTCTTTTGTGGTTCTTCAGTTACTTCAGGCCATCTGGATGTATACGTGCAGGCTTGGGCTCAGAGGCCTGACATTCCTGTCTTCTTATATTAATAAGAAAAATAAAATGAAATAGTGGTAAATTGTTGGGGCAGTGAAAATTTTGGGGGGTGGTATGGAGAGATAATGGGTGATGTTTCTTAGCGTTTCTTCGAGCGAGATTAGGGGTGGCATGGGAAGCTAGGGTGGGAGAGATTATGCCGAAGGAAGATTTTGTGGTAAGGGATGATATTGTGGGGTTGTTAGAAGAAATATTTGTCATATAGAATGATTGGTGATGGCCTGGATACAGTTTTGTATGAATTAAGAAAGTAAACAGAAGACACAAGGTCTGAATAAGGGAAGGAGAAAAACAGGTATTAAAGCACTAAGAATTGGGAAGACCCACGACATCCAATTAGAGAGTGCCCACAGGGGTTCAGCATAATTACTTGCTTGGTTGGCAAGTTGGACAGCCGATTTCCAGTGGGGTCCTGCACAGATGGGACACGGCTTAGGAGGAATCCCAGGCTGCCGGCATTCCTTGGCTCAGTGGCCAGATTTCTGGCACTTGAAGCAAGATCCTGATGGAGGAGGTCCTGGAGGAACACCTGGCCACTGTGGCTTAGGCGTTTTGAAGTTCTTATGTGCTAGAGATGTGGCTGGGTTTTGTCTCACAGCAGAGGCAAGTAATTGTAACTCTTTTCTATCATTGTACACCTTGAAGGCGACATTAATTAAGTCTTGTTTGTGGGGTTTGAGGGCCGGAATCTAATTTTTGGAGCTTTTTCTAATGTCGGGAGCAGATTGGGTAATAAAATGCATATTGAGAATAAGACAGCCTTCTGACCTTTCAGGGTCTAGGGCTGTAAAGCATCTCAGGGTTGCTGCCAAATGAGCCATGAACTGGGCTGGGTTTTTATATTTGATGAAAAAGAGCCTAAATGCTAACTGATTTGGGAGAGGTCAGATGAAGAAATAGGAGCATTAACTTTGACTATGCCTTTAGCTCCAGCCACCTCTTTAAGAGGAAATTGTTGGGCAGGTGGTGGAGGGCTAGTTGCCAAACGAAACTGTAAGCCAGACCGGGTGTGAGGAGGGGAGGTGATAGAGGATTATAAGGTGGAGGAGCAGAGGCTGAGGAAGAATTGGGACCTGGCTCGGCCCAGCGAGGAGCAGCCTGGGAAGGAGAGAAGAGGTCAGATGGGTCGGTAGAAAAGGAAGATTGAAAAGATTCAGTGATGCTTGAGGTTGGGACTGAGGGGACAGGCAGGAGGGAAAGAAGAAAGATTTGGGACACGTTGCATTGGGGACAGAGACGAGGGAGGGGCCGATGTGTAAAAGAATGCCTGGATGTCAGGCACCTTAGACCATTTGCCCATTTTATGACAAGAATTATCTAGATCTTGTAGGATGGAGAAATCGAAAGTGCGATTTTCTGGCTATTTGGAACCATTGTCAAGTTTGTATTGGGGTCAACGGGCATTGCAGAAGAAAATAAGGTGTTTAAGTTTTAGGTCAGGTGTGAGTTGAAGAGGTTTTAAGTTCTTGAGAACATAGGCTAAGGGAGAAGAAGGAGGAATGGAGGGTGGAAAGTTGCCTATAGTGAAGGAGACAAGCCCAGAGAAAAGAGAGGGTAGAGACACGGAGAGAAGAGGTGGGGGGTACTTGCCCCCTTGGAAAATGGTACTTGCCCCTAAGGTGAAGGATCAAGGCAGGTGTCCCTGTGGTGATCAGACACCTCTGAAACATGGGTGAATAATCCCACAGTGATTAAACACCAAGGGAAGACTGTCTTCCCGAGTCTGTGACTGGTGCCAGAGTTTTGGGTTCACGGATAAAATGCGTCTCCTCTGTCTCTTCCAGAAAAGGAAAGGAACTGAAATTACGAGAAGGGAGAGATTGAAGGGTGGTGCCAAGATTGAAAGGAGAAAGAGATTGAGGGATAGTGAGAGAGGTTGGAGAAGAGAGTAAAAAGAGGCCACTTACCCGATTTAAAATTGGTGAGATGTTCCTTGGGCTGGTTGGTCTGAGGACCCGAGGTCATAGGTGGATCTTTGTCATGGAGCAAAGAGCAGGAGGACAAGGGATTGATCTCCCAAGGGAGGTCCCCTGATCCAAGTCATGGCACCAAATGTCATGCACATCTGTGTAGAGACCACCAACAGGCTTTGTGTGAGCAATAAAGCTTTTTAATCACCTGGGTGCAGGCGGGCTGAGTCCGAAAAGAGACTCAGCAAAGGCAGTTAGGGGTAGGGCAGTTTTATAGGATTTGGGTAAGTAGTGGAAAATCACAGTCAAAGGGGGTTGTTCTCTGGCGGGCAGTGGCGGGGGTCACAAGGTGGGGGAGCTTCTGAGCCAGGAGAAGGAATTTCACAAGGTAATATCATCAGTTAAGACAGGAACCGGCCATTTTCACTTCTTTTGTGATTCTTCAGTTACTTCAGGCCATCTGGATGTATACATGCAGGCTTGGGCTCAGAGGCCTGACAGAAAGCAACCAATCAGAGGTGCTTTCAGTGTTCCATCTGCAGTGCAGAAAGGTGACGGTTTGCAAAGAGAGTATCCTCTGGTCCTCTTGTTACTTAGGCGTGGAAAGTTAGGGTTTTCCTTTCAATTTAGTTCTAGGAAGTCAGCAGGAAATGGCCTTAGGTTCCCTGCCTCCAGACCCTATTCTCCTGCCTTGCTCATACACAACATTTCCTCTAATCAGACTTGTCCCATTATTGTCTCAGAGAAGCATTCTTTTCAATTCTGTCTCCTTACATTTTCCCTGTCACTGTTCTTATCTGAAATGCCTCTTCTTTGTCTTATTAAATTGTATTCAACCTTTGAGATCCTGCTTAGTCTAAACTCAAGCTTAAGAGCAAGCCTTCCATGTCTACTTCCATCTGCTGTAATTTTCCATTTCTCTGAATTTTTTTCTGTACTGGACAGTTTGAACCACACAGAGTTAATAGTTGATTATACATGTTCTTGCATTGCTCACTCACCATTTCTGGGGTGTTGGGCCTAACTTGCCAATAGATGTTAATGCCATAAGAGAAGCGTCTATGTTGCATACTTACTTGTGCCTTTCCTCTGACATATAGCATAATGCAAAGTACTGATTACATACATTTAAACCTTTCACTTTGAAAGGCTAAGTCAATCTACGTATACAGTTACCAGAGGAATGTGAAAACTCTTTTCCTAGAAATTATATAAGTGGCCTGATCATCCTTGGGACTAGCTCAAGAGTTCTCTACCACTAAGTGGCTTAATCAGAAATGTGAGAGGCATGGAAAGGCATTAATTGAAATCTTAGAGACCCAGGTGATTAAGCATATCCCTTCCACCAAATCTTTGATAGGAATAACTTTTTCTTCCTGGGAGATACATTCTACTGGCTACTTACTCTATTTCACTTATATTTGGTTCTACATGAAGACAGCAGGGTGTGATATTCCCTCTGTTATTTAAAACATACCCCAAAACCTCTAATCTTGGTGTCTCATGCTATTTATATGCTTATTCATTTATTCAGTATATTTATTTATTGATCACCTAAAGAGACAGGATAGTATAAATATATATATATATATTTTTTTGATCACCTAAAGAAACATATATTTATTGATCACCTAAAGAGACAGGATAGTATAATGGCTAAGATGCCAGATGCTAGAACCAGAATGCCTGGGTTCAAATCCTAGTTTTACCACTTTCCAGTTTTGTGACAACTTATTTGATATCTCTGTGCCATCTGTAAAGTGGGATGGTAATAAGAGTTCTTTACTGATAGAGTTGTTGTATGAAATAATTCATATTTATAAAGTACTGGGAACAGTGCTTTGCACACAGTAAGTGCTGTACAATTTTTATCCACAATTTTTGTCATTTGTATATATCCGGTATCTCTACTCCTGCCTATTTTCTTTCCTTCCATTCACTAAAGTGAATACCTTCCATTCACTAAAGTGAATACCTTCCATTCACTAAAGTGTTCTGAAGGGGCATTTTCTCTAGAAGGTCCCACTCATAATAAACATATGTTCCTGGGAACATTTATTATGTTATTAGACAGACTACTTGACATACTCATTTTTGATGGGATGAGAAACAGAACAGGAAACATTTTAATTCAGTATTATAAGTACAAATGGGAAGAGCATTGGACTGGGATTAAGGAAACCTAGGTTCTAGTATTGCCCTGCCTTTTTTCTCTTGTCCCATGTGTGATGTTGAATAACTATTTTAACCTTTCTAGGTTTCCATGAACACATCTTCAAAGTTGGTGACTTGGCCTAGAACAACAGCTTTCAAATGTTTGTCATTTATTTCATATCGATGGAAACTTTTATTTAAAAAAAATATTAGGAAGAAGCTCAAAATGTAAACATGGAGTTGCTGCTTTGGTTTAAAAGAATAGGAGGAGCTTTCTGAGGCACCTTTACTTAAGCATTAGGCCATAGAGACTGAAGCCATAGAATTCAACCAGCGGTTTGTGCTGGTAATCCAGCTCTCAGTAGTAGTGTTTGTTGATTTCCTGTGGTGTTAATACTTTCACCATGGCAAGTTTCAACCTACCAGCATGACATAACTGAACAAGTCAAGAAGAGATATCTATAGTCAGCTCTTCTAACGTGAGTAGGGGGCAACTCCAGCATTTTTAGACATTTAGATTCCAGCCAAGGAG
Source organism: Macaca fascicularis (assembly GCF_037993035.2). Classification (NCBI taxonomy): domain Eukaryota; kingdom Metazoa; phylum Chordata; class Mammalia; order Primates; family Cercopithecidae; genus Macaca; species Macaca fascicularis. Next base: position 136,545,339 of record NC_088395.1, on the reverse strand, counting down.
AGTTTAGGGGACCTGGAGTTTACGTGGATAGGCAGAATGTGGGGAAGTGATATATGCTCTTGGATGCCAGATGGGAAGGGATAGTTATTTATTTATTTATTTATTTATTTGAGATGGAGTCTCGCTCTGTCACCCAGGCTGGAATGCAGTGGTGCCATCTCAGCTCACTGCAACCTCTGCCTCCCAGTTTGAGCGATTCTCCTGCCTTAGCCTCCCAAGTAGCTGGGATTACAGGCACCCACCACCATGCCCAGATAATTTTTGTATTTTTAATAGAGATGGGGTTTCACCATGTTGGCCAGGCTGGTCTCAAAATTCCTGACCTCAGGGTCCTCTCACCTCGGCCTCCCAAAGTGCTGGGATTATAGGCATGAGCCACCACGCCTGGCCAAGATATTTAAAAGAAAGATAACAAGAGTTAGTTTTAACATTTTGCCAATGTTACTTTTGAGGGCATATGACTAGGGGTTCAGCACTTTGTGTATTTGCTTCCAACCTGTCTCCATATTCAGAAGGAGAATGAGCTGACCAAAAGCCACTGAGGATCCATACTCATATTGAGAAAAAAGAAAACAAAACAACAATCTTACAGATGTTTTTTATAATAATAGGTAGAGTAAACTGAAAACACAAATAATCTGTCAGCCCACTTCATGATGTTGCCTGGGAAGTCCAATAAATATTCCTATGTGACCTGCTTCAAACTTCTCTGTGCTTGGTAACATTATTGCTGCTAGATGTACACAAAACACCTGCCTTGGGCATCAGGCTCGGCCCAAATTCAGGCCAGGAAAGAAACTGGAAATGAAACTAGAGGAAGGGGTTCAACTTTTTCAGGTCATGGATAATTCTCCCTTCCTCTCCATCCTTTCTTATCTCTTCTCCTTCCTTCTATCCCTTCTGATCCTCATCCCCTGTCCTCTCCTCTGTCCTCTCCCTCCATCCCTCTCTTCCTTTACCTCCTCCAACCCCTCACCCATGCCATCTTGCTCTAGAAAGAGGCTGTTTATTGGGCTTCTGTGTACCATCCTAAAGCACAATGATATCAAAATAAAAATGAGAATGCCTCAGACTCAGGCAGATGGCAGATCTGAGGCTTAGTTTCCCTGACCTGTTCCCAGTTCCTGTGTAACATGGATGTTGAATGGAGAACAAGTGGGCCCACCACAGCAGATTGAAGGGTGAAACCCGGGACCAATGGACTAACTATAGGAAGTGGCAGAAATTCTGAGATTAGAAGCCATCAGAAACCATGGCACTACTTTACACCCACTAGGATGGCTATAACCAAAACAAACAAACAAAAAAAATGGAAAATAGCAAGTGTTGGTCAGGTTGTGGAGAAATTGGAATCCTAATAAATCCTAGTGGGAATGAAAAATGGTTCAGCCACAGTGGAAAAGTTTAACAGTCCATCAAAAAGTTAATTATAGTTATATGACCCAGCATTTACACTCCTAGTTATATAACAAAGAGAATCAAAAATATATTTTCACCCAAATATTTGCACAGGAATATTCATAATAGCCCAAAAGTGGAAACAACACAAATGTTTATCAACTGACAAATGAATAAACAAAATATGCTATAGTCATGCAATGGAATATTATTCAGTCATAAAAAGGAAATAAGCACATGCTACAACTTGAGTGAACCTTGAAAACATTATGCTAAGGGAAAGAAGCCAGTCACAAAAGACAGCATATTATATAATTCCATTTATATGAAATGTAAAAAAGAGGGAAATCTGCACAGACAAAAAGTAGACTAGTAGTTGTATAGGGCAGGAGGGTAGCTGAAAGGAGGGGTGAGGTGAGTAAGGATATGGTGACAAATGTGCACAGAATTTCTTTTTAGGGCGATGACAGTGTTCTAAAATTGACTGTGGTGATGGTTGTATATACCTGTGAATATACTAAAAACCACTGAATTGCATACTTTAAGTGCATAAATTGTATCTTATATGAACTTTATCTTCATAAAGCTTTTTTAAAAACCTTGTACACCAGCTGGGCGTGGTGGCTCACGCCTGTAATCCCTGCACTTTGGGAGGCCGAGGCAGGTGGATCGCCTGAGGTCAGGAGTTCGAGACCAGCCTGGCCAACATGTTGAAACCCTGTCTCTACTAAAAATACAAAAAATTAGCCGGGCATGGTGGCGGGTGCCTGTAATCCCAGCTACTCAGGAGGCTGAGGCAGGAGAATCGCTTGAACCCAGGAGGCAGAGGTTGCAGTGAGCCAAGATCATGCCACTGCACTCCAGCCTGGGCAACAAGACTGAAATTCCGTCTCAAAAAAAAAAATCTTGTACACCAATTGATATGGTTAGACTTTGTGTCCCCACACAAATCTCATCTTGAATTGTAATCCCCAGGGTTTGAGGAAGAGACCTGGTGGGAGGTGATTAGATCATAGGGGCAGTTTCTCCCATGCTGTTCTCATGATAATGAGTGAGTTCTCACAAGATCTGATGGTTTTATAAGTGTTTGACATTTCCTCCTACACACACTCTTTCTCTCTCCTAGCACCTTGTAAAGAGGGTGTCTGCTTCTTCTTTCTCCATGGTATAAGTTACATGAGGCTTTCCCAGCCATGCAGAACTGTGAGTCAACTAAACCTCCTTTGTTTATAAATCATCCAATCTCAGGTAATATCTTAATAGCAGTGTGAGAACAGACTAATACACCGATATTCATGGCTACATTATTTATAACAACCCAAAAGCAGAAACCACCCAAACGTCCATCAACTGAAGAATGGATAAACAGAAAGTGATGTTTGTACAATGAAATACCATGCAATAATAGAAAGAAATGAAGTGGCCTGGGCACAGTGGCTCACGCCTGTAATCCCAACATTTAGGAAGGCCGAGGCAGGTGGATCACTTGAGGTCAGGAGTTCAAGACCAGCCTGGCCAACATGGTGAAGCCCCATCTCTACTACAAATACAAAAATTAGCTAGGCATGGTTGCAGGACCCTGTAATCTCAGCGACTCAGGAGGCTGAGGCAGGAGAATTGCTTGAACCTGGGAGGCAGAGGTTGCAGTGAGTGGAAATCGCCCCACTGCACTCCAGCCTGAGAGCCAGAGCTAGAGTCAATCTGGAAAGGAAGAAAGGAAGAAAGGGAGGAAGGAAGGAAGGAAGGAAGGAAGGAAGGAAGGAAGGAAGGAAGGAAGGAAGGAAAAAAGAAAGAGGAAGAAAGAAAGAAAAGAACGAATTGATATGTGCTACAACATGGATGAACCTACTTCAGAAACATAATAGTGAATGAAAGAAGCTAGACACGAAAAAACTACATATTGTATGTTTGCATTTATATGTGATATCCAGAACAGGCAAATCCAGAGATACAAAAAGTTAATTAATGATTGGTGGGAGGATACAAATAGGAAGAAATTAGGAGTGGCTACTAATAGGTTTGCAGGTTTTTTGGTGGGAGGTAATGAAAATACTCTGGAATTAGATAGTGGTGATGGTTGCACAATACTGTAAGTATATATAAGAAATCACTCTATTGTACACTTCAAAATGGCAGATTTTTTTCATGTAAATCTGTCTCAATTTTTAAAATTGTCAGAAAAACCGGTACAGGAGTAAGCCCTCATTTACTGGAAATGCTGAAAAATAAAAAAGAACATACAGCCAGCTAGTCAAGAGAACCAATATAGAGTGGTTTTCTAGAAGCCTGGGTAAGAGTTTTAAGAATAGTTAAAAATCACCCAAACAACATCCCATGTGTTAATTCCATTCTCACCAGACATCCTTTTAATTATTGTTATTATTTAGCTTCTCAAATTTTCATCTTGATAGAAAATTTGCTGACCAGAATCTGCAGAGTCAACTGACCAGAGCCTGCTGGCCTTCTTGGCAGTATTTTTCATGAAAAAAAATAAGTTAGATTTAAATTTGGGTGTATAAGTGTTTTCTGGTCATCCTGCTGAGGCATTTTGACCATTCCTCCTCCTAATTTTAGGTCGGATGTGGACACTCATGACACTAGATATACCAAGAGAATTTGAGAGAAATTTTATTACTCTGGGGACTAGTGGGGGTAAGTGAGGAGGGGTGGGTGCTGCAAACAGGTCTGGGCTGGTTTGAGAGAGGCAGAGGAAGTTGGATGGGCCTTTATAGCATATTGGAAGTGGGACTGGTGAAAATGCCGCACAGGCTGCAGATTTGCAAGTTTTAAATTTCTCAGCTGCGCCAATTTTTGCTGCCAGTTTTAAATTTCCCGCCAATACCAAAGAAGGAGGCAGGCTGGAGAATTACAGGTTTTAAATTTCCTGCTAGAGCCAGAGGCAGAGTCATGCGGGCTGTAGACTTCCTAATGTTAAATCTGCTGGCATCAAAGGAAAAGGTGGCCGGACTTACTTATCACCCTGACTGGAAGCAGGGACCAACTATGCATGCCCCAAGATTTTGGGACTTTTCACTTTTTTGTTTATTTTGATTATTCTGTCTTCTCCTGTAAAGCTTACTTTCAGGGTCAGAAGCAAATAGCTGTATCAATAAGAAAGAAGAAACTAGCTCAAATAAAAAAAAAAACGATAGGATTCAGTGACTGGATTTATGTGTGTGTTATGTGAGTCACATGATATTTTCAGTCTGGGCAACTCTTAAGAGATGAATCGGGCCAGGCATTACGCCTGTAATCCCAGCACTTTGGGAGGCCAAAGCAAGGGGATCACCTGAGGTGGGGAGTTTCAGACTAGCCTGACCAACATGGAGAAACCCCGTCTCTACTGAAAATACAAAATTAGCAGGGTGTGGTGGTGCACGCCTGTAATCCCAGCTACTCAGGAGGCTGAGGCAGGAGAATCGTTTGAACCCGGGAGGCAGAAGTTGTGGTGAGCCGAGATCGCGCCATTGGACTCCGGCCCGGGCAACAAGAGCGAAACTCCGTCACAAAAAAAAAAAAAAAGAGAGAGAGAGATGAACCAGTACTGCTATAAACCTTGAAGAGAAAGTTGGGAGAAGAAACTTTTACAGTTCAAAGCAGTGTCTAGAAAATGTTTCTGTAAACAGTATTTTGGCAAGTGCTTTTCCTGTAAACGTATTTACAAGTTCCAGTGATTCTCCCGCCTCAGCCTCCCAAGTAGCTGGGATTACAGGCATGCACCACCACGCCCAGCTAATTTTGCATTTTTAGTAGAGATGGGGTTTCACTATGTTGGTCAGGCTGACTGGGCCTGACTGGGGTTCAGAGAAGGAGGAGGAAAAAGAGGAGGAGGAAAGGGAGGTGGTCTCGAACTCTTCACCCCAGGTGATCCACCCACCTCAGCCTCCCAAAGTTCTGGGATTACAGGCGTGAGCCACCGCACCCAGCCGTAAATGTATTTTTCCCTAGCATTTTTGTAACTGGTATAGGCATCCATACGGCAATTAGAAGTAACAGACAAGCAAAACCATATGTTTAAAACAAAACGTGGTGAAAATAACTTATATTTTCAGACGTGTTTCAAGTACAGTATTTCTAAAAAACTATATATATATATATTTTGTTTTTTAACTCGTGTCTTTAGCCCTCACACACAAGGAAGACCCGGAATTCATGTTTCTCTGTAGTCAGGTACAACGTGTTTTTTGGGATGACAATTCCAGGTTAAATAGAGGGTTTGCTTAGAAGAGCTGCATCCACGCTGGTCAATTGCACTTTCTCGGCTGCCGTCGACGGTAAGTAAAGTAGCTGCACATGTAAGTACCAGCCGTCCGTGGTCGGTTAGAAAAGGCCCCGGATGTTCAGGGGGTGGAGTCGGCGTCTACCCATGAAGCAGCGCGCGCAGTTATATACTCCTGCCCCCGGCTGAGGCGCCGGTTCCGCGCTGGAAGTCTCTGCGGGAGTCGCTGTTGCTGAGGCTGTCGCCCGAGGTTTTCGCGCTCCTCCCTTTCCTCCTCCTCTTTCTCCTCCTCCTTATCCGAACCCCAGTCAGGCCGATCTGCTCTGCTCTCGGTAAGCGGCCCCCGCCCCCGTCTGTGCCGCGCGGAAGCAGGCTGCAGCTCTCCCGCGCGGCCGAGGCAGCCTTCCCCAGAGGGCGGTTCTGAGGGCGGCGGGCTGAGGGTCTCTATGCCGGTGCGGATCGACGGGGGTGCGGGGGAGGGGACAGGCTTGGCGGCGTGGTAGCTGGTGGGCCACCATCTTGCGCCAGGCCCTGAAGGGGGAGGGTTTTCTGGAGGTAGAGCCTGGCGGCCCGCGGCGGGCAGTGGTTTCGCGGGCCGCGGCAGCTGCGGCAGCCTTCTCACCTCCTGAGTCCTACCGGTCTGTTTCCAACCCGGTTTGGGCTTTTCTTTCTGGAGGCAACTCCCTTTCGTCTTTTGTACGTTTGATACTGATGTTTGACGGAGACCCGCCCACCCTCAAGTCTCTTCAATCAAACGAAGAGAGACTTGAAGGGATTCCGAACTTTCAGGCGTCAGAGATCCTGTGACCCCTTCTTTCTGCCCAGGTTCCCCCCACACAGGACCGGTCATTCCATGCCCACAACCTTGTTCTGGCCAAGGGGACTTGCCTTCTCTGTCACAGAAATCGTGCCCCATTCCGTTATTGTCTAAGGATAAGAGCCCTGAGGAGAAACGTGGAGTTAAATACACTATATTCTAACTAGGAGGTTTGCAGGTTTCCCTTAAAGAGATGGAAAAAATTATGCTGAGGTATACTCCTGCTGTAGAGATGGAAGGAGTTCCTCTCAACTTCTGTCAGGTTTTAATGCTTTTTAAGGAGAAATTCGAGAGGAAAATGTCAAGTGAACCAGCTTCTGCAAGCATGGGAGACCTTCATCCAAGGGATTCTCTTTGTTTGGAAAGATTTGTTAGTTTTGTGGAGTTTTTTAAATCTGCGACCTTACATTTTTTTTTTTTTTTTTACTATTGTTTTCAGGTTTGCACTATGAGTTGTAATGTCTTTTACTGCCCCTAACATAAAATTGAAACCTAGAAGTAGAGTTTTAAACTGCAAAAGTCTCCTCTTAGTATTTGTGAGGTATCCTGGTTTGGGGGTTACCGTGCAAACTTATCTCGTTAAGCAGAAACTTTACTGAGCCTACAAAGGCACTGCTTTGCTTGTACAATTAGGGCTGTGTACCTTTGATGTTTCTATAGCAGCGCAAATTCCATTATAATCGTATCTTGCATTTGTATATTTCATTGGTAGCACCCCTTTTGAGATGGGCTGTAGGGTATTGGTAGAACTGTTTGAAGATGAGGAAACAGCCTCGAGGACAGAACTTTACCGAGGTCATGTCCCTAGGAAGTGATGGAACCAATTCTTAAACCTAGGCTTTCTGACCTTCATCTGATGTTCAATTTGCTATATTATGTCTCACTTTTTGTGAGAGTGAGGTGGTCACGGAGAATAAGCAAGGAGGCTCACTTAAAAATTTGAAGAAGTATTATTCAATTCCCTTTTCCTTTATATTTTTAAGGCTTCATTTTTTCTCAACTTTTTAATACTTTAATATTATTTCTAAGCATGTTGAAGAGTTGAAGAATATCCTATTGAAAAAGTTCTTAGGTTGAATAACTCCAAGTCTCAGCTACTTGGTTTTCAGTGAGTTTGTCTTAGGTAATGATTCAAAAAGATTTGATTTCCTCAGTAATTTTTTTTTTTTTTTTTTTTTTTTTTTGGAGACGGAGTCTCGCACTGTCCCCCGGGCTGGAGTGCAGTGGCGCGATCTCAGCTCACTGCAACCTCTGCCTTCCGGGTTCAACCGATTCTCCTACCTCAGCCTCCAGAGTAGCTGGAGTTACAGGCGCCTGCCACCACGCCCGGCTAATTTTTGTAATTTTAGTAGAGATGGGGTTTCACTATGTTGACCAGGCTGGTCTGGAACGCCTGACCTCGTGATCCACCCACCTCGGCCTCCCAAAGTGCTGGGATTACAGGAGTGAGCCACCGAGCCCAGCCTTCCTCAGTAATTTGAATCAAATATGTTTGTCTAGATTTTTCTTCCCAGTGCTCTGCACAATCAGAGAAACATCACTAGGAATGAACTGTAGAAATGACCCCTAAAGTATAGTGTTCGTCTAGACTTTATTCTTTCGCTGCAAAGTAGTTTTCTTTTAAGGAGTGTATTTTTTTTCATTTTTTTGTTTCCTTTTTAATTTTTTATTGGCAAATGATAATTGCGTGTATTTATGGGGTACAATGTGATGTTTTGATACGTATACATTATTGAAAGAGGCTAACATAGCCATCATCTTACCAACTTACCATTTTGTTATGAGAATGTTAAAAATCTATTTTAGCAATTTTGAAATATACCATACATTATTAGTATTAGCTGTGGTCACTTTGTAGTGCAATAGATAGCTAAAACTTATTCCTCCAGTCTAATTGAACTTTGTACTCTTGGATCAACATCTTTTCCCCATCTGTCCCACCCCCGAACTCCCAAGCCTCTGGTAACCATCTTTCTACTCAATGTTTCTACCAGATAAAGTTGTTTAGATTCCACATGTAAGTGAGATCATACAGTATTTTTCCCCAGAGACTGATAAGAGAATCCAGCTGCTTTTTATTAAGATAAATATTAAAGACATTTGCAAAAATGTAAATCCATGTTACTCTTCTCATTAGATTTCTTTTTTAAAAGTTATTAAAAGTATTTTTATTAACTTGTAATGGGCTTATAAATATTTTAAATAAAAACATTTGAAATCTGTCTCAGTTTTAATTTCTAATATGGGAAATATCAACACATACTGTCCATATAAACATAAAGCTCATTGGGGTTCTCATTAAGTTTTAAGTGAAAAGAAATCCTGGGACAAAAGGTTTTGAGAACTACTGATGTGATGCAATTTATTTATGATATGATTTTAATTGAGCTCTTTATGTGAACTAGATTTGTTTTAAGTGCTTGTACTCATCAACTTACGGTATGACTTCAGGTAAAGAAGGAGAAGTTGAGAAAAATAGTGCAAAGTACTGTTCAATAATATTTCCTGTGCTTTATTAAATGTTCACACTAGCGCTGCAAGGAAGATATTACTGTTTTCGTTTTACAGATAGAAAAACTAAGGCTTACAGAGGTTGATTATACTTCTTATAGATTTGGCAGCCAGGAAGTGGTAGACCAGAAATTCCCACTCAGGTTTTCAGCTCCTGTGTCCAGTGTTCCCATCAGTGCACTTACTTGACATTTTCCCTGGTGGATAAGTTTTACTCCTATAAAAAGCAAATTAATTAATAATACATACTTCTTGAGGTTACTTTAGGAATTAGTGACTATAGAATATCTTATGAAACTTACATAAAGTATTTACATAGTGGCTTCCAAAGGCCAGTAATTGTACATTCGTCTTTTCCCCATGTTATATCTTTTACATAGGAATTATAATAAAAGACTATGCCTATAAAGTCTTTACCCTGAATATAATACAAAACTTATTTGTAGAAGTATATTTTATTATAGTGCCCTATCCCAAAGCTGACATAAAATGTTTTAAAATATAGGCAAACTTTGCAAAGTATTATGCTAGTGAGTTTTAAATCTTAGTGTAAACCAGCTATTTTCTACAAATAGATGAAGTATGAAAATTAACAGAGACAAAAGTTGAAAACAAATAAATTAGGATAAAAATAATAAAGTTATTAAATGTCTTCTCAAAATATACCTGGACTTATGTGTTCAGCCTTTCAGAAAAAAAGATAATTTGCATAGTATAAAAACTTGGACAAAGAAAAGGTGAAGAGCCTCTATTTTCTTTCTGAATTGTATGTAATTTGTTCCCAAAACCTACTTTGAAAGTTTCCATCGTTTAAATGCCAGCGAAATTGTCTAAGGAACCAAGATATAATCCAGTTTTCTTGGATTTCAGTACTATACCAATTCTTGTTATAAAAAAAAAATTTCACAGACACCCCTGAACTTAAAATGTTTGAAACATTCTCAGAGTTCTTACATAACCATAAAACAAAGCCGTCAAGTGAAACTACAAAATCATTGCCATTTGAATCAGTTTTCATATATTGAATATGTATTTTGCTGAGTCACTGCCTACTTCTATTGAGTTTTTCATACCTGCTTATATTTACTATATATATACATTCCCTACTTATTATATATAAATAATAGCAAGGTTTTTTATTTGAACCCTTTCAGTACCTTCATTTCTGTAGCTAACCGTATTGTCATTGCCCTTCATTTAGTGCAAATGCATCATTTAGTTATATAAGGTGGTCACCCAGGGAATCCCCAGAGCAGGCTTGTTAATTTTTTTAGATAGCAAAACAAAAAGAGAATTATATTGTTATAGAGCTCTCTTGCACAACCTGGAATATATCTATTTTCCTGAGAGGTCTGTTGACCCTGGTTTGAAAAAGAGGTAATCCATTGATGAGTTTATTAATAGTTTTAAACACAGTTGCCGGAAACTTAGCTCAAAGTAGATTAAACCAAAAATGAATAATTATTTTCTCTCTCAACTGAAAAGCTGTTGTGGATAATTTGCTGCAGGCATGGCTAGCTTCAGGTGTTTAAATGGTATCATCAGGACTTGAATGTTTACCTACTCTCCCTTTCTCTACTCAGAATCTTACAGCTTTGCTATCTTTGTTAGGTTCTTTCTTTGGTACTTTTTCTCCACATCACTCCCAAGCTTATATCCTACCAGCTGATTATTTTCTTTCTTTTTATCTTTTTTTTTTTTTTTTTTAAGATGGTGTCTCACTCTTGTCTCCCAGATTGGAGTGCAGTGGTATGATCTCGGCTCACTGCAACCTCCACCTCCCGGGTTCAAGCGATTCTCCTGCCTCAGCCTCCTGAGTAACTGAGGTTACAGGCACATGCCACCACGCCCGGCTAATTTTTATAGTTTTAGTAGAGACAGGGTTTCACCATGTTGGTCAGGCTGGTCTCGAACTCCTGACCTTGCGATCTGCCCTTCTCTGCCTCCTAAAGTGCTGGGATTACAGGTGTGAGCCACTGCGCCTGGCCTTACTATTTTCTTAATAGCATTATTAAGATACAATTCATACAGCATACAATTTACTTATTTGAAGTGTGCGATTCAATGGTTTTAGTATATTTACAGTTGTGCAGCTAGCACCATAGTTAATTTTAGAACATTTTCATCACCCCAGTAAGAAATCTTGTACCCATTAACAGTCACTCCCCATTTCCCACCAACCCTCCCAACCATATGCAGCCACTACTCTACTTCCTGTCTATGGATTTGCCATTTCTAGACATTTCACACGAATGAAATCATAGAATATATGGTCTTTTTGACTGTCTTCCTTCACTTAGTATAATGTTCTCAAGGCCCATTCATATTGTAACATTTATCAGTGCTTCATTTCTTTTTATTACCAAATAGTATTCAGTTGTATGGATATATCACATTTTGTTTATCCATTCCTGAGTTGATGGGTATTTGAATTGTTTCCACTTTTTGGCTCTTGTGAATAATGCCACTGTGAACATTTGTGTTCGAATTTTTGTGTGGATATATGTTTTCAATTGTCTCCAGGAGTGTAATTGTTGGGTCATATGATAACTCGGTTTAACTTTGTGAGGAACTGCCAAAATGTTTTCCACAGTGGCTGCACCATTTCACATTCCCATCAGCAGTGTATGAGGGTTCCAATTTCTCTACATCCTTGCCAACACTTGTGATTATCTGTCTTTTAATTCTAGCCATCCTAGTGGGTGTAAAGTGACATCCATTAACTATTCAAATATTTTTTATTGTGGCAAAATACATATACTATTTACCATTTTAACTATGTTAATCTATTATTTTTAACTTTTTGTAGAATAAACTCTTTGTAAAACACAGTTGAGTTTTAGATACATAAAAGCTGAAACCAAAAAATAACTAAATAGGAATTATTTATACAGGCAGTCTTCAAAAAAATGAATAGGTTGTGTTCAGTAGGTGTTTCCCGAGTCAGTTATTCAGAATTCATTTTTTTCCCCCAGAAGAACAGTGTATTAAACATGGGTATAGTGTCTCCACCTGAATCAGTAGCTGAAATATGGAGTGTTCTTTCCTCTTGTGCCTATTTTGATGCCAACTCTGAGTTGCAGAACCTAGAGACCCTCCGGAGTTGCTATTATAGGAGCTCTAAGATGCCCACTACATATCTTTGCTGGATATTCCATTTCTCTGACAGCTTACTTAATCCCCCATACAATTCCTTCCCTTGCCACCAAAATTCTGATGTGGTGACTTTAGGGGTTTTTGTGATAGTTTTAGAAGGCTGCAGTCCTTCCCCAAAGGAATCCATGCAATTGTATGTATTTGTTTATTTTAAAAACTGGAACTAAGTATGGTAGTATTCTATTGACGTGTTGTCCCATAGAAATTCCATAGCTGCGTCATCCACTGCAGTAGCCGCTAACCACTTGTGGCTTTTGAGCACTTGAAATATGGCTAGAGTGACTGAGGAGCTGGATTTTTATTTTTTAATTAAGTTGAAGTAGCCACATGTGGCTAGTGGCTAGTGGCTACTTTATTGGATAGCATAGCTTTGGACTGAAGTTATGGCTCTAATGGCATTCAGAGATTTCTGACTTTTTAGAGCGTTTATGAGCATACCAATTAAGACTCTTTGGTGGCTGCATTGGGCCTCAAAAGCTATTTCTATAGCCATAGGCAGTAAATTTGACTTGTTTATATAGTCTACTTGTACGTTTAGTAATCATTTTAGGATGGTTATGCCAATAAATATTTTATATGATCATTTAATTAAAGTGTTAAGCCAGGCACAGTGATGTTCACCTGTAGTCCTAGTTACTTGGGAGGATCACTTGAGCCCAAGAGTTCAAGGCTGTGGTATGCGACGATCAGTCGTGCTTGTGAATGGCCGCGTCACTCCAGCCTGGGCAGCATAGCGAGACCTTGTCTCTAAAAAATAAAAATTAAAAAAAAAATGCGTTATATGAGTCTCATAGGCTGTGCAATTGTGACTTTAAAAAATTCTGTGCTCTTGGTAGCAATAGATCCTTAATGTTGAGGAAGAATTCTCATGTATTTACGTGATGTATGTATTACCTTAATTCTAATTTAGGAACAAACACTAACTATCCAAGTAGTTGAGTTTGAAGAGATTTGAATAGTCAGAACTCAGAACTAGAGACATGTACCTAATTACAGAATTCACTAGAAACTCTTGTATTAGAAATCCAAACGTTTATACAAGTAACTTCTTCTGGAGTTAAAGTAATGTTTTCCCCTTTGGTCTAATTCAGTCCAAATAATTTGGAATTAGGGAAAGTTAGCTTTTGCCAGTTGGAAGATAAAGACAAATGTGGAGACTGAATTAGCTTTGTATATCCTACTTTAGATTTCTGATGTTTGATTTTTACCTTTTTTGTTTTATAACTGAAATAGTATTTTAAAAGTGTTTATTCTGTATGTAGAATATATGGTATGTACAGTGCACGAGAACTCAGGATACAAATTCCCGTTTTAGAAAGCAATTCAATTTTTTTTGATAATGTTTAATGTAACAGCTTTTTGAAAATCCCGAAGAATCGTAGACAGATTGTAAACTTCTGAAGGCAAGGACTGTGACTTATTCATCTTTGTATTTTCCCTAGAACCTAGCACAGTACCCTGAGCACAAAAGGCAATGAGCAGTTACTTTATAATGAATTGTTCTGTTATGCAATTTATCCAATTTTCTGTTACTTTTCGATTCAGAGTTGATTCAAAAAACTAAAAATATCTAAATGTATGTGTTTTCTTTTAGTAATAATATTTCTGAAATGTGACTAGGAATCAGTTAAAGATTAATGTCACTTAGCATTTCAGAATTCAGATTTACTAAAACATATATTACAGGATAATTACTCATTTTTGCAAAAAGATGCCTTTTGAAGTTTATTTGTAATCTGATAACTCCGATTTCTTCAAGTAGTAAATTACAGAATTCTATACGTTAAATGTATTCATTTGGGAATGAACCAGTTACAGAAAATGAATTACCTGTGTGTATCAAACATATCAAACTCAAAAGGTAGGCTTTTGTAGGAGAAAGAGACTAAATTAGTGTGCATTTAATTTAACAAAATCCACACTAGTAGTAGACATCTTTATTTTAGAGGGTGGAAAACTGAGACCTAGCTTACTATCTTGTCTGGAGTCATATGGTGAGTGTGCTAGAGATCAAAATTAGACCCAAAGATTTTGGATCTCAGGTTTCATGTTTTAGTACTTGGTATTACTTAAAGTGACTCATAACATTGATTGATGTCATGTGTTGGTACTTAGGTGACCTTGCAACTTCATGGATGACAACAAACCTTTTCAACCAAAAAGTAAGTATTTCCGCTGTAGTTGATACTAATAGGCATGGTTTTTGTACTGTAAACCTTTCAAAAGAAAAGATTAGAGACAGAAATGGGCACACTTTCTTAAAAACAAATATTATTTATTTATTTATATATTTTTTGAGACAGAGTTTCGCTCTGTCGGCCAGGCTGGAGTGCAGTGGCGTGATCTCGGCTCACTGCAAGCTCCACCTCCCGGGTTCACGCCGTTCTTCCACCTCAGCCTCCTGAGTAGCTGGGACTACAGATGCCCACCATAACACCTGGCTAATTTTTGTATTTTTAGTATAGACAGGGTTTCACTGTGTTAGCCAGGATGGTCTCAATCTCTTGACCTCGTGATCCGCCTGCCTCGGCCTCCCAAAGTGCTGGGATTACAGGCATGAGCCACTGCACCTGGCCTATTTGTTTATTTTTAAGACAGATTCTCACTCTTTCACCCAGGCTGGAGTGCAGTGGCATGATCTCAGCTCACAGCAATCTCCACTGCACAGGTTCAATCTATTCTCATGCCTCAGCCTCCCAAACAGCTTGGATTACAGGCACCCGCCACCACACCTGGCTAATTTTTGTATTTTTAGTAGAGATGGGGTTTCACCATGTTGGCCAGGGTGGTCTCGAACTGACTAACTGATACACCCACATCGTTCTCCCAAAGTACTGGGATAACAGGCGTGAGCCACTGTGCCTGGCCAAAACAAATATTTGTTAAAGTAATACATATTCCTAGTTTGAAAAAAAATACAGTAAACATGTTGGTAATAGATATGAAATGTTTCCTTCTCATCCCCAGAGATAACTACTGTTGTAGGTTGAGTATACATAATCACAAACTTTTTTCTATGCATAGACAAAAAATAATTTCTAAATAAGATCATACTATATATGCTATTATGTGCCTTTTAAAAATTTTTGCTCAGTAGTATATCTTGAAATTAACAATGGCAGAACTCAGTAAAAAAGCATAGGGAAGACCTATTATTTGTTCCCATAATATCATCACAGTGGTATCAACATGAATGTAAATTATTTTTTAAATTATCAGTATATATGAGTCTCCCTTATTTCTTTAAATCTGGCATTGCCTGGGTTTACCTAGTTTCTTACCCCATAGATAATCATGTGTTAAGTACCTACTACGTATCCAATACACTACTGTGTGTAGGAGGAAATACAAAGAAAGAAAATATGTTCTTCACTCTCCAGGAGCTTACTTTGGAGTTGAACATATATAATTAAGACACACTAAGAAATAGTAGGCAGTTTGAGATCATATATATTAAATCTTGAATTTCTTAGCACAGACTGTCAGTGCAGTAAGAGGTTAAAGAAAAGTCTAATGGTTTACTGAGGAAGTTATAATTGAACTAAGAGTTGGGAAGGGGCAAGGAATAAATTTGAAGTTAGATACTTATTAATACGGCATTTTCCTGAATCTCTGTTACCACTTCTATTAGGTAGATATTGTGCTCATGTTAGAGGTGAGAAAATAGGTTCGAGTAATTTCTCCAGAGTCACATAATTAGTAATGGTGCAATGAGGATTTGAACTATTCAATTTGATGTCAAGTCCATGCTCTTTCCACTATACTCGAATGATGTGGACAGTATAAGGTAAGGAGAAAGGATATTCCAGGTGGAAGAAGCAGTACGAATGAGGACTTCAGGGGACACAATGAGTGTGGTATTTTCAAGTATTCAGAATATACAAATACTGAAATATGAATTAATACTTTTAATTGTCTGACTTAGAACATTCTATATGTTTTTTTGAGGTGGTATTTGGAAAAAACGGGTCAGTTCATAATATTGGTTACTTTTGGGAGAATGTGAAGATTTTTTGTTTTGGGGGTTTCTTTGTTTGGTAGGCAGACTACTGAACATGAAACAGTGTTATGCCAAGCCATGGTATCTGGCATTATCTGTATAGAAGAGGAAATCAAAATGTTTTAAAAGAATGGAACCAATTTGTTAAGAGGTTTTGTTTGTGTCCTGTCTTCAAATCATTGTTTTCAAGTTTTACATGTTAAGGCCATGCTAAAGGATGGTCTTAATTTTTGAGTCAAAAGTAGAAATGGCATTATTTTAGTATAGTAAAATTACTGTTAGGAATGACTGCACTTGAAAAACAAAGATATCATTGTTTAAACCAGAACCCTGAAGTTGTTTTATATTGTTTCTATTTATTCTTATAGTTGTCCCCCACAATCCACATGTCTCTCCATCACTTATATACATTCCCATTTTTATTATTTATTTATTTTTTATTTTTTGGAGGCAGAGTCTAGCATTGTGGCCCAGACTGGAGAGCAGTGGTGCCATCTCTGCTCACTGCAACCTCTGCCACTCAGGATCAAGTGATTCTCCTGCCTCAGCCTCCCAAGTAGCTGGGATTGCAGGTGTGCCCCACCGCTCCCGGCTAATTTTTGTAATTTTAGTAGAGACGAGGTTTCGTCGTGTTAGCAAGGCTGGTCTCAAACTCCTGGCCTCATCTCAGTCTACCAAAGTGCTGGGATTAAAGGTGTGAGCCACCGTGCCCAGACTCTATTGCTGTTATGTTAGTTTACATCTCCTTCACTGCTTTTTAACCTAAACAATACACGGATCTTTTTTTAAAGTCAAACGAACTTGAAAAGACTTTTAAGTTACATAAGCACAGTCTCTTGAAGGGAGGGAGTGAAGGGGAGAGAGAGAGGTAGAGATAGCTGTGTATATGTGAGCGCATGCACATACCTATATCCTCCCTGTTTTTTAAGCTAAAAAATTGAAAAGCATGTACTTTCAGTTGTATAGCTGTTTTTCTAATAATTACTTCTACGTTTCTCAATTTTTAAAAACTCATGTACATATAGTTGTCTCTTGAATCATCATGTTTTGCCATTACCTAGTGATTTTCTATCAAGGAAGATGAGGATTTTAGTTTTCTTAAAACTTTTTCTTCCTTTTAAGCATCTCTCAATATAGTTATATCTCAATTTTTGAGTAAATCGTATTCGATGATTTTATGATGACCATAATACTGTTCACAGGTGAGCGTGGTACTATATTAATGTATTATGATGGATACATTTCCTTTTCTGTTTTTATATATTGCTCAATTAAAATTTTCATTTTATAAGTTAGCAAAGTTTATTAAAACCTGTAGCCACTCACACCCTTCCAGAGCCTCTTTTCTTTTTTTATTTTCTGAGACAGTCTCACGCTGTCGCCCAGGCTGGAGTGCAGTGGCGTGATCTCAGCTTACTGCACTCCCGGGTTCCAGCAATTCTCCTGCCTCAGCCTCCCTTCTAGCTGGGATTAAAGGTGTGTGCCACCATGCACTGCAAATTTTTGTATTTTTGTTTTCAGTAGAGACAGGATTTTGCCATGTGGACCACACTGGTCTCACACTCCTGACCTCAAGTGATCTGCCTGCCTCAGCCTCCCAAAATGCTGGGATTAAGGTCGTGAGCTGCCACGCCCTGCCACTTCCTCGTCCCCTTTTTTTCTTGAGATGAAGTCTCCCAGTCACCCAGACTGGAGTGCAGTGGTGTGATCTTGGCTCACTGCACCTCCCACTCCCAGGTTCCAGCGATTCTCATGCCTCTGCCTCCCGTGTAGCTGGGAATACAGGCATGCGCCACCACCGCACCCGACCCCATGGCCTCTTAATTCACTTTTCCTACACTGTGAGACGTGTCAGGTAATCTAACAATTTAATGTTTAATATTTTAATAATATTTGGGGGGATTGGCAGGTTCCTGGGAGTGAGTGGTATTCTCCTGCACTACTCTGGCTTGTTGCTCTGTAGGCCTACTGCACAGCTATTGTCCTGGGACTTTCTTTTGTTTTTGTATTGTGCTGAATGTCAGATTTTCTGCATCCTGTGTCATTCTCCTTAAGTCTTGTTTTGGTGGATTCTTACTGAGAAAGGGTGAATGAGAGGGAAATGTTGTATAATATTGCTGGTCTTTATTCTTTTTTTTTTTTTTCTTTTCTTTTTTTTTTTTGGAGATACGCCCTTACTCTGTTGCCTAGATTGGAGTGCAATGGTACCTTCATGGCTCACTGCAGCCCCCACCTCCTGGGGCTCAGGTGATTTTCCCACCTCAACTTTCTGAGTAACTGGGGCTAGAGGTGCATGCCACCATGCCTGGCTAAGCTGTTCTTTATTGTTTGTGTGTTTGTTTGTTTGTTTGAGTCTCACTCCATCACCCAGGCTAGAGTGCAGTGGCAGGGCCCAGTCTCAGCTTACTGCAACCACCGGCTCCCGGGTTGAGGCGATTCTTGTGCCTCTGCCTCCCAAGCAGCTAGAATTACAGGTGCGCACCACTGTGCCTAGTTAATTTTTGTATTTTTGGTAGGTACGGGGTCTCACCATGTTATCCAGGCTGGTCTCGAACTCCTGGCCTCGAGTGATCTACCTGCCTCGGCCTCCCAAAGTGCTGGGATTACAGGCCTGGGCCGCCGCACCCAGCCACTTGGCAATTTCCAGTATTCTGAAATTTCATATGTCTTTCTAGTGTAGTTTTTATTCTTGATCAACATGCTGACTGCTAGTGGGCCCTTTTGATTCTGTAGATTTATATCCATGAGAACTGGGAATTTTTCTTGTATTTTCCTTTGATTACTTCTCCTCTCCTTTTTCTCTTTTGTTTTTCCTGGAACTTTTGTTAGGTGCATTTTATACCTTTGAAATTGATTTTTCTACCAATCTTGTTTTCTGTGTTTAATATATGTGTTTTTTGTCTTTTGGCTTCACATTTATTCAACTTTGACATTTGACTTTTTTTTTTTTTTTTTTCTTTACTGAATTTTGGCTGTCTTTATATAATATCGTTGTCTTATCTCTCTAAAGATGCTAATTATATCCTGTTGTCTCTTGCTCTCTGTATTATCTCTGTCTACTTTTTTTAACTTTTAAGTTCAGGGATACATGTGCAGGTTTGTTATGGGTGCACTCATGTCTTGGGGGTTTATTGTATAGGTTATTTCATCACTCAGGTATTAAGCCTAGTACGCATGAGTTATTTTTCCTAATCTTCTCCGTCCTTCCACCCTCAAGTAGGCCCCCAGCACCTGTTGTTCCCCTCTATATGTCCGTGTGTTCTCATCATTTAGCACCCACTTATAAGTGAGAACAAGTGGTATTAGGTTTTCTGTTCCTGCATTAGTTTGCTAAGGATAATGGCCTCCAGCTCCATCCATGTTCCTGCAAAGGACATGGCCTTGTTCTTTTTTATGGCTACAAAGTACTCCATGGTGTATATGTACCGCATTTTCTTCATCCAGTCTACCATTGATGGGCACTTGGGTCGATTCCATGTCTTTGCTCCTGTGAATAGTGCTGCAGTGAACGTATGTATACATGTGTCTTTTTGATAGAGCAGTTTACATTCCTTTGGGTATATACCTAGTAATAGAATTGCTGGGTCTGATGGTAGTTATGTTTTTTTTTTTTTTTTTTTTTGAGACGGAGTCTCGCTGTGTCTCCCAGGCTGGAGTGCAGTGGCGTGATCTCGGCTCACTGCAAGCTCCGCCTCCCGGGTTCACGCCATTCTCCCGCCTCAGCCTCCCAAGTAGCTGAGACTACAGGTGCCCGCCACCACGCCCGGCTAGTTTTCTGTATTTTTAGTAGAGACGGGGTTTCACCATGTTAGCCAGGATAGTCTCGATCTCCTGACCTCGTGATCCACCCGCCTCGGCCTCCCAAAGTGCTGGGATTACAGGCTTGAGCCACCGCGCCCGGCCGGTAGTTATGTTTTTACCTCTTTGAGGAATCACCACACTGTCCTCCATAGTGGTTGAACTAATTTACACTCCCACCAACACTGTATAAATGTTCCTTTTTCTGTGCACCCTCCCCAGCGTCTGTTATTTTTTTGACTTTTGAATAATAGCCATTCTGACAGGTGAGAGATTATATCTCAGTGTGGTTTTGATCTGCGTTTCTTTAATGATCAGTGATGTTTTGCTTTTTTTTATATGCTTGTTGGCTACATGTATGTCTTCTTCTGATAAGCGTCTGTTCATATCCACTGCCAACTTTTTAATGGGGTTGTTTGCTTTTTTTCTTATAAATTTGTTTAAGTTCCTTATATATGCTGGATATTAACCCTTTGTCAGATGCATAGTTTGCAAAATTTTTCTCCCATTTATAGATTGTTTACTCTGTCTATAGTTTCTTTTGCTGTGCAGAAGCTCTTTCGTTTAATTAGAGCCCATTTGTCAATTTTGGCTTTTGTCGTAATTACCTTTGATGTCTTTGTCATGAAGTCTTTGCCCATTCCTACGTCCAGAATGGTATTGCCTGGGTTGTCTTCCAGGGTTTTTATAGTTTTGGGTTTTACATTGAAGTCTTTGATCCATCTTGAGTTGATTTTTGTGTTTGGTGTAAAGAAGGGGTCCAGTTTCAGTCTCTTGCATATGGCTAGCCAGTTATCCTGGCACCATTTATTGAATAGGGAGTCCTTTCCCCGTTGTGTGTTTTTGTCAGTTTTGTCAAACGTCAGATGGTTGTAGGTGTGTGGCCTTATTTCTGGGCTCTCTATTCTGTTGCATTGGTTTATATATGTGTTTCTGTACCAGGACCATGCTGTTTTGGTTATTGTAGCCCTGTACCATTTGAAGGCAGGTAGCATGATGCCTTCATCTTTGTTCTTTGTGCTTAGGTTTGCCTTGGCTGTCCAGGCCTTTTTTTTGGTTCCTTATGAATTTTAAAATAACTTTTTCTTGTTCTGTGAAGAATGTCATCGGTAGTTTGATAGGCATATCATTGAATCTATAAATTGCTTTGGGCATTATGCCATTTTAACAATATTGATTCTTCCTATTCATGAGCATAGAATGTTTTTTCATGTGTTTGTGTCATCTCTGATTTCTTTCGGCAGTGTTTTGTAATTCTCATTGAAGAGATTCTTTAACCTCCCTGGTTGGCTCTATTCCTAGGTATTTTATTCTTTTTGTGGCTATTGTGAATGGGATTGTGTTCCTGATTTGGCACTTGGCTTGACTGTCGTTGGTGTGTAGGAATGCCGGTGATTTTTGTACATTGATTTTGTATCCTGAGACTTTGCTGAAGTTGTTTATCAGTTTAAGGCACTTTTGGGCTGAGACTACGGGGTTTTCTAGGTAGTGGCTCATGCTGTCTGCAAACAGGGGTAGTTTGACTTCCTGTCTTCCTATTTGGATGCCGTCTGTTTCTTTCTCTTGCCTGATTGCGGGACTTCCAATATTGTGTTGAATAGGAATGGTGAGAGAGAGCATCCTTGTCTTGTGCTGGTTTTCCAGGGGAATGCTTCCAGCTTGTGCCCATTCCATATGATGTTGCCTGTGGGGTTGTCATAGATGGCCGTTATTATTTTGAGATGTTTCTTCAATACCTAGTTTATTGAGATTTTTTTTCTTTTTGTTTTTGAGGCAGAGTCTCACTCTGTCGCCAGGCTGGAGTGCAGTGGCACAATCTTGGCTCACTGCAACCTCCGCCTCCCAGGTTCAAGCCATTCTCCTGCCTCAGCCTCCCAAGTAGCTGGGACTGCAGGCACGCGCCACCACGCCCAGTTAATTTTTGTATTTTTAGTAGAGACGGGGTTTCACCATATTGGCCAGGATGGTCTCGATCTTTTGACCTCGTGATCCACCCGCCTCGGCCTCCCAAATTGCGGGATTACAGGCCTGAGCCACCACACCTGGCTGTTTATTGAGAATTGTTAACACGAAGAAGTGTTGAATTTTATTGATAGCCTTTACTGTGTCTGTTGAGATAATCAGATAGTTTTTGTCGTTAGTTCTGTTTATGTGATGAATCACATTTATTGATTTGCATGTGTTGAACGAACCCTGCATCACAGGGATAAAGCCTACAGGATAGTGGTAGATAAGCTTTTTGATGCGCTGCTGTATTCGGTTTGCCAATATTTTGTTGAGGATTTTTGCATCCATATTCATCAAAGATGTTGGCATGAAAGCTTTTTGGTTTTTTGATTATTGGTTTTTTCGTTTTTCGTTTTTCATTTTTTTCTGAGACAGCGTCTCACTCTGCTGCCCAGGCTGTAGTGCAGTGGCACGATCTCATCTCACTGCAACCTCCGCCTCCTGGGTTCAAGCGATTCCCCTGCCCCAGCCT
Source organism: Macaca fascicularis (assembly GCF_037993035.2). Lineage (NCBI taxonomy): Eukaryota > Metazoa > Chordata > Mammalia > Primates > Cercopithecidae > Macaca > Macaca fascicularis. Next base: position 136,522,961 of record NC_088395.1, on the reverse strand, counting down.
CCTAAATAGTTGGGCTTACAGCTGTGCACCATCATACCTGGCTAGTTTTGTGTTTTTAGTAGAGACAGTGTTTCGCCATGTTGGCCAGGCTGGTCTTGAACTCCTGGCATCAAGTGATCCGCTCACCCCGGCCTCCCAGAGTGCTGGAATTAAGGTTGTGAGCCCCTGCGCCTGGCTCCTTCTGTCACGTGTGTGTGTGTGTGTGTTTTTCAGACGAAGTCTAACGCTACCTCCCAGGCTGGAGTGCAGTGTTTGCACCTCCCCTTCCTGGGTTCCAGAGATTCTCGTTCTCTTCCTGGGTTCCAGAGATTCTCATTCCTTCGCCTCCTGGGCAGCTGGGACTACAGACATGCACCACTACCATGCCCGGTCCTATGGCCTATTAATTCACTTGTCCTACACTGTGAAACTTGTCAGGTTATCTAACAATTTAATGCTTAATATTTTGGAAGATTGGCAAGTCTCCTGGAAGTGATATTCTCCTGCACTGCTCTGGCTGTTCGCGCTGTAGGCCTACTGCACAGCTGTTGTCCTGGGACTTTCTTTTGTTTTTGTGTTGTGCCAAATGTCAGATTTTCTGCATCCTGCATTGTCCTCCTTCTTAAGTCTTGTTTGGTGGATTCTTCCTGAGAAAGAAAGGGTGAATGAGAGGGAAATGCTGTATAATATTGCTGGTCTTTATTCTTCCTTTTATTTTTTTCTGACAGGTCCTTAATCTTGCCTAGACTGGAGTGCAGTGGTGCCATCATGGCTCACTGCATCCCCAACCTCCTGGGGCTCAGGTGATTCTCCCACCTCAGCGTTCTGAGTAGCTGGGACAGAAGTACTTGCCATCATGCCTGGCTAAGCTGCTGTTGTTGTTTTTTTTGTTTTTGTTTTTGTTTTTGAGACTCAGTCTTACTCTGTTGCATAGGCTGGAGTACAGTGGTGTGATTTCATCTCACTGCAACCTCTGCCTCTTGGGTTCAAGTGATTCTTCTGCCTCTGACTCCCAAGTAGCTGGGATTACAGGCGTTCACCATCACCCTGGCTAATTTTGTATTTTAGTAGAGATGGGGTTTCACCATGTTACCCAGGCTGGTCTCGAACTCTTGACCTCAAGTTAACCGCCCACCTCGACCTTCCAGAGTGTTGGGATTACAGGTGTGAGCCACCGCGTGCAGCCAAGTTTTATTTTTTTGTTGTTTCTCTTCCCGGTTTTGTTATCAGGACAATGCTGGCCTCATCTCATAGAATGAGTTAGGAAGTACTTTCAGTAGAAATAGTACCAGCTCTTCTTTGTACATCTTGTAGAATTCAAGTGTGAATTCATCTGGTCCTCACCTTTTTTTTATTGGTAGGCTCTTTTTACTGGTTCAATTTCAGAGCTTGTTATTATTCTGTTCAGGGATTCAGTTTATTTCTGGTTCAGTCTGGGGAAAGTGAATGTGTCCAGAAATTTGTTCGTTTTTTCTGGATTTTCTAGTTGGTGTCCATAGAGGTGTTCATAATATTGTCTGATGTTTATTTGTATTTTTCTGGGTTCAGTTGTAACATCTCCTTTGTTGTTTCTTATTGTGTTTATTTGGATCTTCTCTCTTCTGTATTAGTCTAGCTAGTGGCCTATTTTATTAATTTTTTCAAAAAAACAGCTACCGGATTCATTGATCTTTTGAATGGTTTTTCTTTTCTCAGTCTCCTTCAGTTCAGCTCTGATTTTGGACATTTCTTGTCTTCTCTGTCAGCTTTGGGATTGGTTTGCTCTTCTTGGTTCTCTAGTTGTTTTTGTTGTCATGGTAGGATGTTAAATTGAGATGTCTTTTTGATGTGGGTGTTTAGTGGTCTCTTTACATAATCCCATACTTCTCAGAAGTCTTGTTTGTTCTTTTTCATTCTTTTTTCCCTATATTTTTTTGGCTATCTTAGAAAGCCAGTCTTCAAGCTCTGAGATTCTTTCCTCTGCTTGTTCTGTTCTACTATTAATACTTGTGATTGCAGTTTGAAATTCTTGTATGTTTTTTAGCTCTATCAGGTCAGTTGTGTTCTTTTCTATACTGGCTATTTTGTCTGTCAGCTCCTGTATTGTTTTATTATGATTCTTAGCTTTCTTGGATTAGATTTCAGTGTACTCCTGCATCTCAATGACTTTTATACCTGTTCATATTCTGAATTCTTTTTTCTGTCCTTTCAGCCATCTCAGCCCCCTTCAGAACCCTTGGTGGAGAGCTAGTGTGGTTATTTGGAGGAAAGAAGGCACTCTGGCTTTTTGAGTTGTCAGAGTTCTTTTGCTGGTTCTTTCTCTTCTTTGTGGGCTTATGTTCCTTCAGTCTTTGAAGTTGCTGTCTTTTGGGTTTTTTTTTTTTTTTTATTTTCTTCTATCTGATGACCTTAAGAGTTTGATTGTGGTATAAGATAGATTCAGTCAACTGGCTTCATTTCTAGATTTTAGGGGGCCAAGGCTCAGCTTACAACTCCCGGAGTGTATGCTCTAATTTTGCAGGACTGATATTGGGCCTCCGCTTTTTTCTCTGGCTTCTCAAGTTTAGGAACCCACTGTGCTAGGGGGACTGAGGTGCTCATGTACCTCTTGTCCCAGCATGCCAATGGGTGGTGCCAGCCAAACTGTTTTGTAGGGCAGTGACAGCAGGGTCCGTTCCTGTTCACACATGCCAGTGGCAGCAGCAGCACAGCAGAGTGCACATTCATCAGCTGCTGCAGGATGCTAGCAGCTTCTGCATGGACTTTCGCAGAAGCGGCAGAGGCAGCATGGCTCAGGGGTGCAGGGGCCCCAGCCGGCAACTTTGCATATGGTCATGCTGGTGGTGACATCAGCGTGGGGATGGGTCACTGGCCAGTGCAGGACTGTATGCGCTCTTTGTACATGTTGATACAGGCAGAGATGGCTGCTCAGGGTCGGGGAGGGTCCACTGTTCTCTGTGCCTAGTTACATTCTAGTGGCAGTGGTGGCTCAGGGTCAGGGTGCTGGTGGGTACAGGGCTTGCGGGCTCTGTGCTCACCAAGGCTCCGACTACAATGGCATTATGGCAGAGGAGGGTGGGCGGAGTGCACTCCCACTGGCAGCAGGCAGGGCAAAGTGCACATATACATGTGTGCTTACAGGGCAGGGAAGGCACGATCCACCTGCGCACATACACACTGACTGGCAAAGTGATGTGGAGGGAGGCCGTGGACCCCGGGTAAGCAGGAGTGGGGAGAATGAGCAGGTGGGCCAGTGCATGGCCACAGGAGCAACCCTGCTGGAGCTCTCTGCTGGTCAAACCTGGACGGCCAGCTCAGGAGCTATGATGAGGGCCATCAGGGCACCCTAGGCTGTACTGCAAAAGGGAATGGGCAGGCTGGGGCCCCAGGACAGGACAGCAGACCAAAGAGTGCTCAGGTCAGACCGGTCCTGTCTGATGGGCAAGGCCACCCTGCAGAGTTCAGGTCTGACAGTTCCTCTAGTGCTACAGTCTCTTATAGAAACAAGCAGAGCCTAGGGGGATGAGCATCCCAGGCTGTGCTCCAATACAGATGCTCCTGCAGCAAACCCTCTGGGCTTCACACTGGCTCACGTGCTGCCTCTATCGCTTCTCTAAGCAGCTCTCCCTGCCAACCAAAGTGTCCGTGATGATCGAGGGATTTTCTGCTGCCGGGATCCCAAGAGGTCTGTGGCAAGAGTGAGTTGCTCCTTGCCAGTTCAACTCACCCATTCCCCTGGAGTCATTAGGGGCCAGGAACCAGTCCCTGTGCACAGTAGCCCCATGTGGGCTTCCCAGTTTCCTCTGGCTTCGTTCCAGCTTCTGTGTCTTCCCTCAGCCCACTCAGTGCCTCCCCTTTGAAGATCTGTTAGGAGTACACCAGTCGTCCCAGTTTCTTGGTGGCAGCTGTTCCACCTAGCTGTATCTAGTCCGCCATCCTGCGTAGCTCTCAGTTTTCTTTAAAATCCTTTAATATGTTTTATTGCTTTGGTGTTTCACATTGAAGGTTTTCCTCTATTTTCTGGTACTCATTGGTTGTCCACCCATATTTAAGAGTGAGGCACTAAAATGCTTCCCAGGAGATCTGAGTTTGGTCAGAACTTGTAGGCTGGTGATATTCACAGTATGTTTTTTACTCAGTTTCTTCAAATGAGAAATGTCTAATCTGTCCTGGAATGGAATTAAGTTTCACTTAATTTCCGTATTTTCAGTCTAGGACATTATCCCTGCTTTGCTCTGTGCCTGATATACCTGAATCTGGTTCCATTCTTCTAGTATATCTCTTACCTATTTTCTCTTAGTTTATCTCCCTTGTTTATACAAGTGGAGTTTTTTTTTTTTTTTTCAGATAATAGCTAACAAATCCTTGTTGTAGATATAATCATTCTAGTCATATAACTAAAACTCACTTTGGATTTGATCCTAAAATGTATTGGCCACTGTAAATGACTACTATCCTTCATTATCTATCTGTCTAGCCAAGTTTAACTAGCTTAGATCTTAGAGATTTAGTTCTGAGTTTATTTCTTTTGCTACCATGTACTGATTACAAGGCAGAGATGGCCACTCAGAGTTGGGAAGGGTCCACTGTAGACCATGTCTGTAGTCCCAGCTACTCAGGAGGCTGAGGCACGAGAATCAAGTCAGAAGGCTGGGCGTGGTGGCTCACGCCTTTAATCCCAGCACTTTGGGAGGCCGAAGCAGGCGGATCACTTGAGGTCAGGAGTTTGAGACCAGCCTGGTCAACATGGTGAAACCCCGTCCCTACTAAAAATATAAAACTTAACTGGGCGTAGCAGTGGGCACGTGTAATCCCAGCTACTTGGGAGGCTGAGGAAGGAGAATCGTTTGAACCCGGGAGGCAGAGGTTGCAGTGAGCTGAGATCACGCCTGGGCAATAAGAGCAAAACTCCGTCTCAAAAACAAACAAATATCAAGTCACTAATTGCTATTAGGATTATTAAAGTGCATCTTAAATATCATACTGTGTATTGCACAAAAAATATTTTTCTCTTTGAAAACAAAGTTTGCTTCTCTCCTTTTGAAAATTAGACATTTCAAAAATGGCAGAACTCTTTATGGAATGTGAAGAAGAAGAGCTAGAGCCATGGCAGAAGAAAGTAGAAGAAACTCAGGACGAGGATGACGATGAACTGATCTTTGTTGGAGAGATATCAAGTTCAAAACCAGCCATATCAAGTAAGCATTTACTTTCAGTGAAGTAACGTTTCATAAGATGGTTGTTTCTAATGGAAGATATATGGGATATCTTATCTGTCCTTGATACTGTTGTTCTTCTGTAAGGAGTTAGAGGTAAGAGGGAGAGTAAAGGTCTGTAAGAACTTGTGAGAATCAAAGTAAGAATGTAGTTGAGGACTGGAGTAAGGAGGTGAGAGGTTAAAATATCAGATGTGAGCAAAAGGAAATAACTAAGTTAATTGAGGGTTAAGATGACCTGAACAACATTGTAAGCCTTCTGAGATTGAAAATCATAATTTTTAATGGAGCCAAGTAGCCTGTTTGTTAATTTTTTTTTCTCCCTTAAACTCAGATGTACAGAAAATGAAGTGTTTGGAATACTTTTCTTAAAATATCATAATATGCTAAATAAGTTTGTGTGTCTTATGGGGGTTCTAATGTCTAAGCAACTGCCTCATCAAAGTATCATCTTGATATATGACTATAAAATGCATAGGTGCTGCATCATTATAGAATCTCTGGTCTGTCTACCAGCATGTGCTGTAGCCTCTGGCTACACCCATCTTCTGCGACTACTGTTTATATTCATGAAGGAGGGAGGGCCTGGTTTTCCAGCACTATGCTTGGACAATGCAGGCAGTCAGCACACGTAAATCTTCATGGCTTTCTGGCAAAACATGTCCAGTACCTTTGTGGATTGTTAGATTTCTGTTAGAGTAAGTAGACTTGGCATTATTATAATGTTAAAGTGAAGATATTGGTGATGCTTGTTAGAGTATCTTCTCCCTGTAATCCTAGCAGTTCGGGAGGCCGAAGTGGGTGCATCACTTGAGGCCAGGAGTTTGAGACCAGCCTGGCCAACATGGTGAAAGCCCCTCTGTACTATAAAGATACAAAAATTAGCCAGGCGTGGTGGCGCGTGCCTATGTTCCCAGCTATGCAGTAGGCTGAGGCATGAGAGTCGCCTGAACCTGGAGGCAGAGGTTGCAGTGAGCCAAGATCATGTCACTGCACTCCAGCCTAGGCAAGAGAGTAAGACTATGTCTCAAAAAAAAAAAAAAAAGTCCTCAGAAGTGTGTAAAGTGCAAGGGACAACATAACTGAATTTCAGGAGAGAAAGAGGAAACAGATCTTTTTTCATTTTATTTACTTTTTTTAGGCCTGGAGAAGTCAAGGAATGTAGCCAGCATACCAGTCTTCTTTCTTACCATGGCAATGAGTAATAGTGTGGTTAAGAGATGAGTTTTAAATTTTCTGAAAGCCTAGTTCTTTCTTCTCTTGGCTCTAAACTTGGGATAGCATTTCTACTCAGTTTTATCAGAGGCAGAATAATTTAGCTATTGAATTCTCAATGTCATTTCCTGTGGCAAATTGGGAGGTTCTAAGTGGAGAGCCACTTAAATTATTAAATGAGCTAGACATATTTGACATATTTATTGTTGATAGTAGAATAGAATATTCTCTTATTTCAAGTCACTGTTTTAATTTTTATGCTGAAATATTACCATATTTCAAAATTATCACTCAAATCATCTTATTGAAGCATGACAATTAAGATTCAAGTTGAATTTATATTGATTGTAGATGACTTAGTAGTACTCAACCAAAACAATGTGTATTAGTTTTCAGAGATTCTACCAAAAAGGGTATTGGACCCAATATTGATAACTCAGAATTTAAGTGATTTTATTGATGTTTTATTTGTGAGCTATAAAATATTTTAGCATGTGGAATATCATCTAAATGTTCCTATGGAACTACAATGAAGGCAGGAGAAGGAGAGGAAAAAACTTGTGATTGGTAGACTATAACCACCAAAAAGTAAAAATAGCTCTTAGTGGATTAATACTTATCCTGAATTTCTGAATGAAAACATTATCAAGTTGTTTGAGGAGATTTTTCTTCTAGAAGACTTCTGTAATGTTTACTCATAAAATGCTAAATTTCTATGATCAGAAAGCAACCCTACTTTTGTGTGACCCTTCACTTTTATCCTGACCTCAAGTGATGCACCCACTTTGGCCTCCCGAACTGCTAGGATTACAGGGAGAAGATACTCTAATAAGCATCACCAATATCTTCACTTTAACATTATAATAATGCCAAGCCTAATTACTCTAACAGAAGTCTAACAATCCACAAAGGTACTAGACATTGATAGAATTGTTTCATGGGATCTGGTTCTTTTCTTTTCTTTTTTTTTTTTTGTTTTTTTTGAGACGGAGTCTTGCTCTGTCGCCCAGGCTGGAGTGCAGTGCGCTATCTCAGCTCATTGCAAGCTCTGCCTCCCAGGTTCACACCATTCTCCTGCCTCAACCTCCCGAGTAGCTGGGACTACAGGTGCCTGCCACCACGCCCGGCTAAATTTTTTGTATTTTTAGTAGAGACAGGGTTTCACCGTGTTAGCCAGGATGGTCTCAATCTCCTGACCTCGTGATCTGCCTGTCTCAGCCTCCCAAAGTACTGGGATTGCAGATGTGAGCCACAGCGCCCAGCCGGGATCTGGTTCTTTTCTGCTAGGAGAGAAAAAAGGAAAATTGTTGAAGTTTTATGGGATTTGTTAATGCTTTGTACCTTTTCCTGATAAGCAATTTTAAGCAAATCACTATTCTTCCAAATTTCAATTTGACCCCTCAGTAACCTAGAAGTTATGGAGTTCATATGGGCACAAGGGTGTGCAATCTTAAACTGATCCAGAGGGTTTTGTGAGGCTCAAATTGATTTCTAGTGTGGTAATAGATTTGAAACCCCTTAACTAATCAGATACTCTGGAACTACAGGTTTAATTTAGTCTGTAGTCTCTGATAATTTCCTATTCAGAACTCAAGAGTAATGGTACAGAAAGTTAATCCAGTCAGCCCTCCCATCATGAAACTTCCAGATTTTTAGAGGTGTGAATGTGGCACAGGGTTAGGGAAGGGTTTGATTTCAAGTCACGGGAATCTGAATCTGTACACAATCCTGTCACCATTAAAGGAAAGAAATATGCTTCAATTATTGGTTATGTAAAGATATATTTTTGGAGGAATTTTTCTATTAGTATAAATTTCTTTCACATAACAAATTTTAAAATAAATATAATTTTATAGATATTTTGAACAGAGGCCACTCCAGCTCATCTTCAAAAGGAATAAAGAGTGAGCCACACAGTCCAGGTACAGTATTACTGTAGTATTTCCATTTTAAAGTGAAATATTTTGATATAATTGGTTGTATAGAAATATATTCAATATGTTGTGTAATTTTAAAATACAGGTATTCCTGAAATATTCAGGACTGCAAGTCAACGCTACAGAGACCCACCATCAAATCCAGTGGCTGCCTTGCCTAGATTTCATCCTGTATCTAAACCTTCACAAAGCTCTGTTACTGTTGAGAATGTGTCTAAACCTGTAAGTGTTTATAAAATTACACAATTGGCCAGGCACGGTGGCTCACGCCTGTAATGCCAGCACTCTGGGAGGCTGAGGTGGGAGGATCACGAGGTCAGGAGATCAACACCATCCTGGCTAACAGTGAAACCCCGTCTCTACTAAAAAATACAAAAAATTAGCTGGGCGTGGTGGTGGGCACCTGTAGTCCCAGCTACTCGGGAGGCTGAGGCAGGAGAATGGCGTGAACCCGGGAGGCGGAGCTTGCAGTGAGCCAAGATCACACCATTACACTCCAGCACTCCAGCCTGGGCGACAGAGTGAGACTCCATCTCAAAAAAAAAAAAATTACACAGTTAATTCAGGAACACATTGGCTGTTACAATACTGTGTTAAAAATGTGATCTATCAGCCGGGCACAGTGGCTCATACCTGTAATCTTTGACACTTTGGGAGGCCAAGGCAGGCAGATCGCTTGAGCCCAGGAGTTCGAGACCAGCCTGGCCAACATGGCAAGACCACATCTCTACAAAAATACAAAAAATTAGCTGGGCATAGTGGTGCCCCACTTGTAGTCCCAGCTACTCAGGAGGCTGAGATGGGAGGATCGCTTGAGCCCTGGAGGTCAAGGCGGCAGTGAGCCAAGATCATACCACTGCATTCCAGCCTGGGTGACAGGGTGAGATCCTGATTCAAGAAAAAAACAAAAGCCAACACAAACCCCCAAAATTGTGAACTATCATAGCTAGTTACCTTTTCAGTAGAAAAATTATCCCCATCTTTATGATATAACTCAACCAAAACCCAAAATAATAACTGCAGGAATTATCCAACATGTTAATAAATCAGCTAATATGCTTAAATAGAGTATTGAAAACTATACTATCTAAACATGAGTGAAAAAGTATGATCAGGTTCAGCATAGTGGCTTATGCCTGTAATCCTAATACTTTCGGGAGGCTGAGGGAGGTGGATTGCTTGAGCTCAGTAGTTTGAGACCAGCCTGAGCAGCATGGTGAAACCCAGGCGTGTTGGCGCATGCCTGTACTCCCAGCTATTTGGGAGTCTGAGGCAGGAGAACCGCTTAAACCTGGGAGGCGGAGGTTGCAGTGAGCTGAGATCGCACCACTGCACTCCAGCCGAGGCAACAGAGTGAGACTCCATCTCGTGAAAACAAAAAACAACAAAATAAAAAATTAAAACGTTTAATCAGTAATGAAATGTTGGCATATTTGCAACATGAATAATGCATAATGGCAACATTTTAAAGTTAATAAACTGAAACAGGTGGTCTTAAATTGGAAAAAGTGTTCTGAAGTCATTATTGCTGCTTATTCTGAAAAGATACTTTCATAGTTTAGCTTTAAAAACTTTTAGTAAAAGTAATAGATAATAATACTTAACATTTACTGGCCTGTTAATATGTACAAGTCTTTGTGCTAATCTTACTTAATTCTTATGGCATCTTTATGAGGTAGGCACAATTTTTATTTTTTTATTTAATTTTTTTTGAGACAGTGTCTTGCTCTGTCTCCCAGGTGGGAGTGCAGTCGCACGATCTCAGCTCTCTGCAACCTCTGCCTCCCAGGTTCAAGAGATTCTCCTACCTTAGCCTCCTGAGTTGCTGGGATTATAGGCACCCACCACCACACCCAGTTAATTTTTGTATTTTTAGTAGAGACGGGGTTTCGCCATGGTGGCCAGGCTAGTCTCGAACTCCTGACCTCAAGTGATCTGCCCCCCTTGGCCTCCCAAAGTGTGGAGTTACAGGCATGAGCCACCGCGCCAAGCTGAGGTAGGCACTATTATTATTCCCATTTTATAGTTGAGGAAACTCAGGCTCAGAGAGGATAAATGATTCACTCAAGGACACACAGCTGGTAAGTGATGGATCTGGTATTTCAATCCAGGATAACCCAGAATTTTTAAAATATTCATATACACACATCCATTTATACATTTAAGCATATACTTTATTTATTTAGGGACAGGGTCTTGCTCTGTCACCCAGTCTGAAATGCAGTAGCATGATCATAGCTCACTGCAGGCTCCAACTCCTGGGCTCAAGCGATCCTTCCACTTCAGCCTCCTAAGTAGCTGGGACTACAGGCATGTACCACGATGCGCAACTAATTTGGCTTTTAATTATTTTTTAGAGATGGCAGGTGGGGGGGGGGGTCTCACTATGTTGCCCAGGCTGGTTTTGAACTCCTGGCCTCAAGCTGTCCTCTGCCTCAGCCTCCCAGAGTGTTAGGATTACAGGCGTGAGCCACTGCTCAGCCCTGTTAAGTATGTACTCTTTAAATGGAAGCACTGCCTTAGAGCATTGGTGTACCCTTACAATTCCCTAAGTCTCTTTCAGGGGTCTGTGAGGTTAAAACTGTTGTCACAGACATTTGTGCTCTTCACTGTGTTGACATTGTAAAACTCTTCAAGTGATTGTAATGTGCAGCCAGAATTGAGAATGACAAATATTCTCGAATGAATTGAGAATCCTACATAAGGAAATTTTGTTTAAAAATTTTAAATCTGTTTCATTATCTGTGTCTCAACTCTTTCAGGCAGGGAAGGAGAGTATTATCTCTTTTAAAGCGAGTGTGATATAGCTTAAGGACACAGACTTTGTAATCAGGCAGACCTTAGTTCTGATTCCAGCTCCTTCATCTGTAACAGGCTGGGTTGTACTGGGAACCTTAACTACAAGATATTTTAGTTTACCTTTTTATAAAATGTGAGATAATATTACGTCTTTATTAGTACTGTTATGATGGCTGTTAATATAATACATGTACTATGAAAGAGGCAAGTACATTTTAAATACATAATTTTTAGTGGCTCTTATTTCAGTTGGAAAGGTAAATAACTTGAAGTTCAGAAGTGGCTTGCCCAGGGTAACATAGTTAAATAAATGGACAGGTCTTCTGAATCTCAGCCTATTGCCTAGTCTGCCTTACAGTTACATTTGTTACCTTTCTGAAATATTTTATGAGACATAAGAAATTCCCAATTGGAGAATTATTTAACAGGTTATTTGTTGAATAATGTGTCTGCTTTCTGAAATTGTGGTACTTAATTTATCAGAGATGTCACCTCGGAAAAGGTTGAAAGTGCTACCTTTATTCAGAGGAACTTCTGTTAACTATTTTTGGAAATTGCAAATGGATATTTTCCACTTTTAAACTTTTAAATAAAAAATATTTAGAGAAAATAATATTTTGTGGTAAGATTGCAGTTAGTCACAATTAAGTCATAGTCTAAAACCTAATCATCTCTCAAATTGTAAGCACAAAATAAGCAAGCAAAATCTTTATATCTTCATTATAAAAGTAATGTGTAAGGAGGGGTAGGTTAGAAAAGAAACAGGGAAGAGTACATACTGTATTTTGATTTTTGTTTTCTGTAGATGGTTAGGGTGACATTAGAGTATATCAGTCAGGGGACCATATTAATATATATTTGATATCTATTCCTCATTGTTCTCTGAACATTGTACTGGGAACATTGTTCTTTGTCATTGGATATTTCCAAAAAATATGTTATGTGATAGTATCATTTAATTTATTTAGTCATTTCTTTATTGTTAGGCATATAGGTTTTCAATTTTTGCTATTATAAATCATTCTTCATTAAACATTTTCATTTCTTTAGCATAGATTCTTAGAAATGGAGTAGTTGGAATAATTGGACCAGAGAATATGAACTTTTTTTTAAAGACCTTGTTATAGACACTGCCTAAATTTCCCCGCAGAAAAGTTGTTCCAAAATATAACCTCTACTTTGCCAGTAATATTATTTTTACATTTTAACGTTTTATTTCAAACTGATTTTAGATTTACAGAAAAATTACAAAAATAATACAAAGTTTCCATATACCTCTCACTTAGTAGATGCTAATTTTGCCAGAGACTAATAATTACCTTTGTGTTTTATACCATATTAGTAATTGGATTATTAAGATTCTTTATAGTATTGACGTACAGCTAAATTTACCTCTATAAAAGTTCATGAAAAAAAATAATCATAACTTTTTACAGGATTTTACAAAGAATTCACAAGTTGGATCAGATAATTCTTCAGTTTTGCTGTTTGACTCGACCCAGGAATCACTACCACCATCCCAAGACATACCAGCAATTTTTAGAGAAGGTTTGGTTTACCACTCTTTCATAAAAATTATAAATAGAGACTTGTTGAATATACATATGGAATTGAATTTGTTTTGAAGCCCATACCTTCATGTTAAGATTTTCATATATTATAACATGGAATAGAGCTAATCATTCCTGAATGCCTTTCTTGGGTGATATATAAAATTGTGTTTAGTAATACAATATTTTATTTATTTCTATTAAGTTGGCTAGCACATATTCTTTGCACTCTTTTTCACTTGGAACCAGCCATGGACTGAACAATCTTAATATAATTTCTGTGAGTCAAGGAAGTCCCCTGATGCCTTAAATACTCTGTGAAAACAAGTAGTAATTATTTGGAAGACACTTAGTATGAGAAAAGGTGCATGGTTATAGTTGATTTCTCAATATGCTAATGTTTTTCTATTCAAATAAATGATGTAGATGTGATAATTAAACATGATTATAGATTAGTATTGTAAAATGAAAGAACTAAAGCAACAGTGATTTCCACATGGTAAGTACTCAGTAAATATACTTTGAAGTAATAATGGAAATTTTCCAGTTGAAGTGTTAGAGTTCTTTGATGTCCACCATAACAAAGTTCTTCATTAACCTAAAATAAATTAGTATGCCAATAAAGGAATTTTGTCTCATTGAAAAATTCTCTATAATAAAAGCAATTATTGTTCTCTATAATAGCTAGTTTAATATGTTTCACTAAATGGAAAGAGGAACACAATTTTTTTGAATATGTAATTATTTTCTCATAAATTAGTATATAACCTTTACCAAACCAAAACAAAAAAATTGTAGTCATATGAATGCCAAAAATATTTTCCCATTTTGATATTACTTGGTTTGATACTCACCTATCTAGGTGTCACTTACCTAGTTAGTAAAATAGCCAAGAACCAAAATAAACAGGGAGATAAAATAGTTGTTTTAACTCGGGTTTTGCAAAGCACATGATCTTTATTCATAGAAAAAATCTGAATTATTGAAGCTCCCAAAGGGTAAAGACAGTGACTCCTACTGTCTCTCTAAGATTAATACAGCAGAGAGTGGAACTTTGTCCTGAATGGTAAATAGGGTTATAGTTAATTGGAAAGATACAGGTTTAAGCCTTTATTCTAAAGATTTCTGTGGCCTTTATCAAGTCATCTAACCTCTGTATACCTCAGTTTTCTCACATTATTAAAATACTTTCGTTTTTCTCACATAAAGCAGTTATTCTCCAGACCTGAAATGAGCCATTTGGGTATTAAATTTTAATTCTTGGCAATCTCGGGGCTTTTTAAAGGCCCCCAAAAAATAAGTGGAAAGTGAAAAATGCATTATCAGTTATAAAGGATTTGACAATAAAGTTGTTAGAATAATAATCATGAATGATAATATGTGCTATATGTTCAGAAACATGATTAATGGACTCCTAAGATGATCATGGAAAGTTCTTAGAGAAAGTTGGATTTGAACTTGATTTTGAAGAATGAAGATAGGATTTTTATTAACACAGATAAGAAGAGTTGAGGTAGGGAACACCGCAAGCCAAACACAACAGAAATAAATAAGCTAAAGAGTCAGAATTTAAAACTATTGAACTCAGGTTGATTTTATTTAACTTAGATTTATCATGCTTAAAATAAGCATATTTAACAGTCTGTTTTTATTATCCAGCTGGTTGTATAATCAGTTGCCTAGTCCAAAGTACTAGCACTCGTTGGTTGTTCAGGTAACCTAAGCATCTCAGAAAAATGTTAGTGGTTACACAAAAATTAGTCTTAGGTGCCTTCAGTATAGCTGGCAGTAATTATGTGCTTTGAGGATGGAAAAAATCATTTCTGTTTAAGGAAAAAATCATTTTTATCTCAAAGAATGAAACATAGATTTAACAGAGGAACCCACTAATGTAATACTTATTTTCCTTGCATGTATCTACTCTAGTGCTTCTCCTATTAATGTAGTTGTGAGCTTTTAAAACATGACGTGCAGTTTTAGAAACCTTATCACAAAGTACAATTGTATATTATTTTCAAAAATCACTTGTGTTGGGTCTGGTTATAGCCTAAATAGCCCCACTTGTCTTGGGAATGCCCTGAATTATATAATCCTTTGGTCTTTAAGGTGATGGCTCTCAAACTCAGAACTATCTTTAGCAATGAAATTCTTACTCAAAATTTATGCAGAAATTAATAAAACGTAAAAGGGTTTCTTTATCTGACATACCCATTATATTTTCTAAGATAGACCCATTGGATTAAGGGGAACATACTTTGAAAGTCATCATATTAACTCTAAACCTTTTCATATGAATGAGTGAGGTATTATCATTCAAGATTAGTTGTTTCTACTTTGTATATAGGGAGTAAACAAGATAATTTAAACCACCTGTTAGGTTGTTAGGTGGAAAAAGAACCAATTTGAATTTTCCATTACACATCTTAAGTTTTTTAAAAAACATTTAAAAGTGTTTCTCTAAGCGTTTAGAATAAATTTTTTAAATATTTTACAAACTCAAATGCATTTAAGCATCTAAATATAAGTTGATGTGTAGAATTTCAGCTCAGAGTATTCTCTGTGCTGTAACTTTTATTTATTTAGCTTGGAATTTTTTGTTATAACTTTTTTCATGATACTTGTTTGCTTTATTTGAAAGCATTTTTAGAAGTTTTGTGTATAAAGTTTATTTTGTGAAGTAAAGATATGTAGTTCATAGTAGCTGTGCAATTTCTACTTGCTTATATAAATTTTAATCATTATTGTCATTTGTATGATATGCTTATTAAATTATATTACCTTTAATTTTGTTCCAAACTGTTTTTGCTCAATTTTAAATGTAAAGCCATTTTGGTAGCAGTTTTACATAAGCAATATTCCATACTGAAATATTTACAAATATCTTTCTCACTATTTAAATCTTTGTAGGTATGAAAAATACTTCATATGTATTAAAACATCCTTCTACTTCTAAAGTAAACAGTGTTACTCCAAAAAAACCAAAGACCAGTGAAAATGTTCCTCAAATAAATCCCTCCACTTCATTGCCTTTAATTGGTTCTCCTCCAGTGACATCCTCCCAAGTTATGCTATCAAAAGGTAAACATGAAATCTGGCATGTAAAAAAAAATATTATTTATACATACATTTTAGAAATGGTGATGAATTTTAAAACCATTATTAGTGGTCATTTAAGGTTTTAAAAAGATGAATCTGAGTCTTAAAAGTCCTTAATTTATTATAGGTACAAATACCTCATCTCCATATGATGCTGGAGCACATTACCTAAGAGCTTGTCCTAAGTGCAATGTTCAGTTCAATCTTTTGGATCCTTTGAAATACCACATGAAGGTAAAACTTTTTTCAAAATTCAGTTGTTAAAAATGTTTATAGATCCTTGAAAATATTAAAAATTAATATATAGTAAATGCTGGTTTATCCAGATATTTAGATAAGAAACCTTCTCATTGGCATTTCCATATAACTTAAGTTAAAATTGATATTCACAATGATTATATAAGATTTTAAAGTCCTTTCCAATGATGAAATTTTTTAAATTAAGTTATGGATAGAACTGGAGGCCATTATGTTAAGTGAAATAAGCCAAGCATAGAAAGACAAATGGATGTTGTCACTCATATGTGAGAGCTAAAAAAGTTGATCTTCCAGAGGTATAGAGAGTAGAACAATAGTTGCCAGAGGCTGGGAAGGGTATGTGTGGAGGAGTAGGGGAAGAGGAAGAGAGGTTGGTTATTATGCACAAAGATACAGTTACATAGGAGGAATAAGTTCTAATGTTTGGTGCAAAGTAGAGTGAAAAATTGCTAGGAGAGAGTACTTAAGATGCTGCCAACGCAGAGACATGGTAAATACTCGAGGTGATGGATACCTCAGACATCCTGATTTGATCATTACGTATTCTGTGCACTTAACAAAATATCACATGTACCCCATGATAATTTACAAACATTATATATCAATTTAAATTTTTTAATGAAGTTCATATGCACTACAGTGTATGCATATTGTATTTTATTTTTGTTTGTTTGTTTGTTTATTTATTTGAGACAGAGTCTTGCTCTGTCGCCCAGGCTGGAGTGCAGTGGCACAATCTTGGCTTCCTGCAACCTTTGCCTCTGCGGTTCAAGCGATTCTCCTGCCTCAGCCTCCCGAGTAGCTGGGATTACACGTGGCGCCACCGTGCCTGGCTAATTTTTGTATTTTTAGTAGAGACGGGGTTTTGCTATGTTAGCCAGACTGGTCTCGAACTCCTGGCATCAATTGGATCCACTGGCCTCAGCCTTCCAAAGTGCTGGGATTACAGGTGTGAGCCACCGCACCTGGCCTGCATTTTAATTTTAAATAAAAATAATGTACAAATTGGAATATTTTATTGACTAAATTATGCCATTCTTCAAACTTCCTGTAAAGCAGGTGTTTTATTAGGTGCTTAATCTTTTGTGTAAAGTAAAAACTCCTTTTGTTTAGCTTATTTTTTGCCCATGGTGACATATGCATGTCACATTACCCTAAGAAAAGCTTGTTTTTGCCCATGGTGACATATGCATGTCACATTACCCTGTGAAAACCTTAGTCTTACATTTTAATTTTCAACACTCAAATAAATTTCTAATGATGGAGCATTTCATATGAAATGATAGTTTTGGCCGGGCGCGGTGGCTCAAGCCTGTAATCCCAGCACTTTGGGAGGCCGAGACAGGCGGATCACGAGGTCAGGAGATCGAGACCATCCTGGTTAATACGGTGAAACCCCGTCTCTACTAAAAAAAAGTACAAAAAACTAGCCGGGCGAGGTGGCAGGCGCCTGTAGTCCCAGCTACTTGGGAGGCTGAGGCAGGAGAATGGCGTGAACCCGGGAGGCAGAGCTTGCAGTCAGCTGAGATCTGGCCACTGCACTCCAGCCTGGGCGACAGAGCAAGACTCCGTCTCAAAAAAAAAAAAAAAAAAAAAAAAAATGATAGTTTTAACTCAATCCATAATGTGGTTTATATAGTTATAAATGAATTCTAGCTTTCTATTAATATAGGAAGCTCTTGAAATTAGGTTTTAGGTAATTTTCACAGTACTAATGGAGTATGGGATTAAGGTAACACTCCACTTAAAATATTTTAGTAGATATTACAGTATTCTGTTATGTGTTTATAAAGATGGTCTGTATTCTCTTTGCATGCCCGATGTAAATGACAGGAAGGGGCAAAGGAGGCAAGAAAAAAAGTCAGTGTTGATTATATGTGGGAAAGAAGTAATGAGAAGAGTGCAAAACAAAGAAGAAGCAACTTAGAAAAAGGAATTGTTCACTATTTCAAAGATTGGCAAATTTTTATTAAAATTTGGCATTTTACAAAAAAAGAATTCTAAAATTCCAAATACAAACGTCTTTACTCTGACGCAAGACTGTATTGAGTCTTTTGCTGTTTCCACTTCCCTGAGTGTGTTTGGAAAAGGGGAATCCAAGTCTCACATTACCACTATTTTCCCATGGTGTCTTCCAGTTCTGTTTCATGGTGGTGTTCTTTAGGACATAGATGTATCCATCTTTTATGATTCATTGTGAGTGCACCCTTTAGCATTTTTATAGTGTCCTTTTTGTCTGTTTAATGCTTTTTGTTTGATATCAGGCTCACAACCCTTGTTTTCTTATTGTTTCCACCTGCCTGTTTTATTCTTTGCTTATCCTTTTACTTTCAACCCTCCCAAATCACTTTGTTTTTCTTCTTTCTTGCTTTCACCAGAGTTGTTTTTTCTTTTGTGATCCTATATGAAAACTTTTCTTTTAGAAGTGGAGCTAAACCCATGTATATTCATTGGTAGGAGAAATTTAACTGGGCTGATAGGTTTAATTGGTCTTAGTTTTGTCACAATGTTTTGTTATGCTTCTTTGTCCTTTTTTTTTTTTTTTTTTTTTTTAGTCTTTCACTTTGTGATTTTAGGGAAGTTTTTTCTTTTGTTTTCCACTCTACCTTGTTTTAGTATGTAGTCTTGTCTTTATTTAACACTTTATTTAGTATTTAGTTAGTATGTAGTCTTGTATTTTTGTAACACTTTATTGAGGTATGATTGACCTATAAAAATCTGTATTTAGTGTATACAACTCGATGAGTTTGGAGCTAAGTATACATCCATGAAAACATTACAATTTGTGTCATAAACATAACCATCACCTTCAAAAGTTTCCTCCTACCCTCTATTACCTTTTTGTGATATGAACACAATAGAAAATCTACGCTTTTAGCAGATTTTTTTTTTTTTTTTTTTTTTTTTTGAGACGGAGTTTTGCTCTTGTTGCCCAGGTTAGAGTGCAATGGCGCAATCTCAGCTCACCGCAACCTCCCCCTCCTCCTGGGTTCAAGCAATTCTCCCTTCTCAGCTTCCTGAGTAACTGGGATTACAGGCATGTACCACCACACCCAGCTAATTTTGTATTTTTAGTAGAGATGGGCTTTCTCCATGTTGGTCGGGCTGGTCTCGAACTCCCAATCTCAGGTGATCTGCCTGCCTTGGCCTCCCAAAGTGCTGGGATTACAGGCGTGAGCCACTGCACCCAGCCAGATTTTTTAAGTAATGTAATACAGTGTTGTTAACTATATGCACTATTCTATATAGTAGATCTCTAGGACTTACTCATCTTGAATAACTGAACCTGTGTACCGTTTGACTAATACCTTCCCATTTTCCCCTCCCTCTAGCCCCTGGCAATCACAATTCCACTCTCTGCATCTATGAGTTTGACTATTTTAGATTCCTCATGTAACAGAAATCATGTAATATTTGTCTGTCTGTGACTGGCTTATTTTCCTTAGCATGTTTTCCAGATCCATACATGTTGGTGCAAATAAGATTTCCTTCTGTTTTTACGGGTGAATAATATTCCATTTCTGTGTGTGTGTATATATACCACATCTTCTTTATCCATTTGTATATTAATAGACGTTTAGATAGCTTTCATGTCTTGGCTATTATGAATAACCCTGCAATGAACATGGGAGTACAGATGTCTCATTGGGATTCCGATTTCAGTTCCTTTGGGCGTATACACAGAAGTAGGATTACTGGATCATATGGTAGTTCTATTTTTAACTTTTTGAGAAACCTCCCATGTCTTCCATAGTGACTGCACCAATAAAATTCCCATCAACAGTGTAAAATGGTTCCCGTTTTTCCACATTCTTACCAACACTTATCTTTTATCTTTTTGATATAGCTGTTCTAATAGGTGTGAGGGGATAGCTCATTGTAGTTTTGGTTTGCATTTCCCTAATGATTAGTGATGTTGAGCACTTTTGCACATACGTGCGTGTTGGCTACTCATGTGTCGTCTTTTGTCTATTCAATTCCTGTGTCCATTTTTAAAAATTGAGTTGTAGGAGTTTCTCGTATATTTTGGATTTTAACGCTTTCTCAGATACAGTTTCTCCTATTTTTTTCTCCAGTTATTCTTAGAGAATTCTTCTAGAGAAATTCTACAACTGTAAAATATACCCAATAAATAAATTAGTTTTATCTCATTGGATAAAAAAGGCTTTTGTATGAAAGTATTCCACATTAGGATCAGTTTATATGATGTCTTGATTTTATTCATGAGGTAGATTTCCCCTTCAGATATTTAGGCATTCTAGATAGAATATGTTGAGATATTCAAAATGTAACTGATGCTTCTTTCTTTGTGTTCCACACATTTTCTAGCATGTTAAGTCTGGAGAATAGCAGGTTAGCTGTGCTCAAAGTCTGGTTCCAACCAGGCTTCACTTAAATATTACTGTGTTATTTTATAATCAAGTTTATACATAATGGCATATAAAACTACCTTTTAAGCTTTTTTTTTTTTTGAGACAGACTCTCGCTCTGTCACCCAGACTAGAGTGCAGTGGCACGACCTCAGCTCACTGCAACCTCTGCCTTCCGGGTTCAAGCAATTCTTCTGCCTCAGCCTCCTGAGTAGCTGGGACTACAGGCACACGCCACCATGCCCGGCTAATTTTTTTGTGTTTTTAATAGAGACGGAGTTTCACCATGGCCAGGCTGGTCTCGAACTCCTGACCTCGTGATCTGCCTGTCTCAGCCTCCCAAAGTGCTGGGATTATAGGCATGAGCCACCATGCCCGACCTGAGCTATTTTTTTTTTTTAATTATTGTAGATTCGGGGATACATGCGCAAGTTTGTTAACAAGGGTATATTGCATGATGCTGAGGTTTGGACTTCTGATCCTGTCACCCAAATAGTGAACATAGTGTGCAATAGGAAGTTTCTCTTCCCCTGCCCTCTTCCCTCCCTCCCAATTTTTGGAGACCTCAGTGTAGTTTCCATCTTTATGTCTATGTGTACCCAGTGTTTAGCTCCCACTTGTAAGTGAGAACGTAAGATATTTAGTTTTCTGTTTCTGTGTTAATTCATTTAGGATAATGGCCTCCAGCTGCATCCATGTTGCTGCAAAGGACATTATTTCATTCTTTTTTATGGCTGTCTGGTATTCCATAGTGTATGTGTACCACATTTTCTTTATCCAATCCCCTGTTGATGGGCACCTAGGTTGATTCCATGTCTTTGCTATTGTGAATAGTGCTGCAATGAACATACAAGTGTAGGTGTCTTTTTGGTAGAACGATTTATTTTCCAGTGGGTATATACCCAGTAATGAGATTTCTGGGTCAAATGGTAGTTTGATTTTTAGTTATTTGAGAAATCTCCAAACTGTTTCCACAGGGGCTGAACTAATTTACATTCCTACCAACAGTGTATAAGCACGTAAGCTGTATCTTGACACAGATGTGAAATGGGTGGTTTTGGGCCAAGAAAAAAATTATTATTAAATATTTACATCTAAAAAGAAAAATTGTAAAGAAAAAATATTAGATATATAAACATCCCTGATCTTAAGGTTTTCAATTTGTTTTTGAAGTTATTCCTTTATTAAGATAGTAGGTGTTTATTGTTTGAATTTTTTTAGAATATATAAAAATGGAAGCCACAATTTTGGTGAATATCTTTCTAGATACATTGCCAAGCATAGTTTTATATCATCTGGCCTTAGATGTAAACTCAATCGTTTTTTGATATCTAATCTTTAAAAGAGCTATAGACAAGGCTCATATTTTTTTCCTCTTTCAGCATTGTTGTCCAGACATGATAACTAAATTTTTGGGAGTAATTGTTAAATCAGAACATCCATGTGCTGAAGACAAAAATAAGACTGATGCAGAGACGGGAAAGTTGATCATGTTAGTCAATGAGTTTTATTATGGAAGGCATGAAGGAGTCACTGAGAAAGAGCCAAAGACTTACACAACCTTTAAATGCTTCAGTTGCTCAAAAGTTCTTAAAAATAATATTAGGTATGTAAATATTTATTTTTATTTCTGTTTGAAAGTTGGAATATGACAGATAAGAATATAGTATCTTTACTTTGCTGTGCCATCCTCAGTAAGTAATTATAATACTTTCTACTAAGAACAGAGGCAGATTATCATGTTGGAAAATTTTTGTTCCTTCTTGTATTTTAAGAGTTTGACTCCAGGATCCACCTAATTGTATTGTTTTCAGATAGTTTAAGAAAAGATAAAATGTATTTTAATTTAGGGGGAAATTATTTCTTTTCCCTGCATTTATTATTGAACTAGGAGGTTTCATGAAAAACTTATATTTTCTAGCTGTCTTTGAATCTTACTTTTCTTCATGTCACCAGAAGAACCACTATGCAGCATGACCTCCTTCATACTAACCTTATTTAAAGCTCAAATTTTTCAATTTTAAAATAAATTTCAGACATTTACCAAAACTAAAGAGAAGTGTTTTGGAGGTGTAACAAAAGATAAAAACCCAAACCTTCACAATAATTGCTATCTAAGTTGATGACATTATCACTTTGTTTCAAGATTATTTTCTTCAGTGATTCATAATTGTAAATAGTTGACCCAGTCTTAAAATTGTTTACATTGAATATGCTTACTTTGAAATTCAGCAAAAAGTTTTAGTAAGCCCTTTGAAAACGGTATGTCCATTTATATTGTACTCTCTGCTATTGAACATCATAGTTCCTTCTCTTCAGAAGCCTTTTAGAGAAGCTAAAATAGCAGACGGTAAAACTGAAAAACAGACGGTGCTACAAAGGGTACAGCCTGCTAAGAAAAATGAATAGTTTGTGCTAACAGTAAGCCAGTATAATTAGATAAAACAAAAGGTTCTTGTAATTATAGGCATTAAAATTGCTATTGCATGCATTTAGAAACCAAGACACAAATAAAAATATACCAGCAGTTTGTCTTTTGAAGCGCTGAAACCTTCAAAGCTTTCAAAGATTTGTCTGTTCCCTGTAGCTGCTTTTGGTGGTAGGGTTTCCGTCCTTTCAGTATTTTATTTTAAAATGTAAATAGTATTTTACGTATGGAAAAGAAGCCTGCTATTTTTCTTTGCAAAAAAAAAGTTTTAAATCTAAAATAATGATAAAGTGTTACAGCAAATTAGTGATGTTTCATACGACTACATTAATGGATTATTTTAAAAACAAAGATAAAAAAACCTTACTGAGCCACTTAATGAAAATTATTTAAAGTACACACTTTTCTAGAGGGCTTTCAGGCCTCGGAGATGTTATTTTGAGTAATAGAATTACATTTTTAAAATTTAGGTTCAGAGACTTTTCTTTGGTTATAAGTCTGAATTTTTGCTCTTATTGGCAAATTGTTTATAGGTTTATGAACCACATGAAACATCACTTGGAACTTGAGAAGCAGAACAACGAAAGCTGGGAAAACCACACCACCTGCCAGCACTGTTACCGGCAGTATCCCACACCCTTCCAACTGCAGTGCCACATTGAGAGTACACACACTCCCCATGAGTTTTCTAGTAAGTGAAAGTTTCTTTGGAATCCTGAATATTACTGACTTTGATCATCCGAACTGTGAGGAACCCTTAAAAATTCTGACAGAAAAATAAAAATAAGAAGTAGACTTTGTAATTTGAGGGCAAAATTGAAAAGAAAAATCATAACTTTTATAAACTTAGATTAAATGTGTTACTAAAGCCAGGTGTGATGGTGCATGCCTGTACTCCCAGCTACTAAGGAGGCTGAGGCAGGAGGATCACTTGAGCCCTTGAGTTCAGTACTCTAGATTGCTGTGATCAATTGCACCTGTGAATAGCCACTGCACTCCAGCCTGAGCAACATAGTAAGACCCTGCCTCTACAAAAAAAAAAAAAGTAGAAGAAAAATAATTGTTAAAATTGAAGTCCCTCGGTCGGGCGCAATGGCTCATGCCTGTAATCCCAGCACTCTGGGAGGCCAAGGTGGGTGGATCACCTGAGGTCAGGCGTTAGAGACCAGCCTGACCAACATGGAGAAACCCCATCTGTACTAAAAATACAAAATTAGCCTGGCGAGGTGGCACGTGCCTGTAATCCCAGCTACTCGGGAGACTGAGGCAGGAGAATCACTTGAACCCAGGAGGCGGAGGTTGCAGTGAGGCAAAATGGCACCATTACACTCCAGCCTGGGCAACAAGAGTGAGACTCCATCTCAAAAAAAAAAAAAAAAATTGAAATCTTTCTTATAAACAATTCATTAGTGGAAACTTCCTTGGCATAACATGCATTGTGTGTAGGGGACTAAATTAGAACACCCAGATTCCATGGTTTTCAAATTTGAAATCAATTGTCTTGATTTACACTTTAGACAAAAAGTAACTGCAAAGTTAGTTAAGATTTAGAGTCTGAGAAGCGAACAGATTTGGTTCAGATTCCAACTTTGCCTTTTACTACAACTGTGAGATCTCAAGCAAGTTACTTAATTTTTCTGTGCTTCTGGTTCCTCATCTGAAAAATAGGAATAAAAAATAACAGTACCTTCCTCGGTGATGTTACAAGAATTAAATAAGCTAATATATCCTTGGAACAGCATTACAGAGTTAACAGCTATAAAATTGTTAGAACCACATCACTATTACTTCTACTATTATTATTACTTCTTGTTGTTATGGATGTACAAAATGAATCTTTTTTATACACATCCTTAAATGGTATAATGTGTTTTTTTCCACTTTCAGCTATTTGCAAAATCTGTGAATTATCATTTGAAACAGAGCATATTCTTTTACAACATATGAAGGACACCCATAAACCTGGTGAAATGCCATATGTTTGCCAGGTACACATTTTATTATGTAGTTAAGTGTTTGTTTAATTTTCATGTGCCATGAAATAGTATTGTTCTTTTGATTTTTTTTGAAGCCATTTAAGTAAAATTAGTTACTATGCTAAAACTGAAGACCCTCTTCATTAGTGGAAACCCCCTTGGGATTAACTCATGCATTATAAATAAGGGGGTGGAGTAGCTTTTGCCTGTGGGTTGTACTTTGCTGACCTCTGCAGTAGATGAGGAAATGCCCTACTAGAGAAAGACAAATATGTGGGTTATCATATAGGGAAGATTGTAGATATGCTAGAGAAATAGGAAAATCTCTTAGTTATAGAAAACCGATTTAAATGCTTTGGGATCAGTGTTCCAGAATTTGAAGTGGCTTCCAGTAACAAGGAAGTGAGATAAAGATAAATTGACACTGGCATAGCATGGATGCTATTTAAAATCTGAAGAAGAGAGTACTCTGTTTTATATAGCAGGAAACTTTTTAGAACAAGATTTGGCAGAGCTTGAAAATTCGCATCAAGATAGGGGTGGTAGATTTGAAAAGAAGAGAGTCTTACTGTGTTTTGAAATATATGCCTAAACTTTGAAAGATATCTTTCAAATGTTATCTTTATTACTTGCAGTAATATGATTCTTAGTTGTATAGGCGGCAGAGCTGTACTAGTAGTACATGTTCTTCCAAACAGATGACCCGTTATTGCTACTTTGATGTAATTGCAAGAAGTTATAAAATTTCAAGTTAAACTAAGCCTTCTTTATATTTCTAGGTTTGCCAGTTTAGATCATCAACATTTTCTGATGTAGAAGCTCATTTTAGAGCAGCCCATGAAAACACTAAGAACTTGCTATGTCCATTTTGCCTCAAAGTTAGTAAAATGGCAACCCCCTACATGAATCATTACATGAAGCATCAGGTGAGATTAAGCAGTTCTTATTTGTTCATGTTGTCTTAGTGAAAAGATACAGATCTATATGTATAGATCTATAGCTACATCTATATCTATCTATAACTTAGAACATTGGTTAGATTTGTTCTGAACAGAAAGCAAAGTTGTTCCGAATGACACAATTAATTTATAATTTATGCTGAATAACTTGTGAAACTTTCACTTATTTTCCTTGCTTGCTTTCTGATGATGCTGAGACTCAAATAGTCAAAGTTCTGAAAGATAGCTAGAAATAGGAACCCCAAAGTGGAGGAAAAAAACAGAAAATTCATGAAACTCTTAAGTTAGATATTTCAGGACCTAAGGGTGGTGGGACTGGGAATGATTTTGGAGGTGCTTATCAAGAGCAGGAAAAAATAAGTTTGAATGGAGGAACGTAAGATTAAGGACTCATAGCCTTGTGTTTTCCTCTTTGTCTTGAAATCTTATTTCTACTTTCTAGCCCACTTTTTATTATGAGACATGTGGTTGTCATCAGTGACCCAGAATTAACTTTTGTAGCAGCCATTAACAAAGGAAACACCAAGAACACTTATGACCAGATATGTGAACTACACCGGAGAACTATATTTGGGTTGTAACTTACTTCCTTTGTGACTTTTGCCAGTTCTGCTATATAATTTCTGGGATACCAGTATTGATGCTTGCATCTTTCCCTTGAATTCTGATTTTATGCTTACTGATTCTTTTCCCCAATTAGAGCATCCTGTGGGCTGAAAACTTTGATGAAACAGTGGGCCTATTCTTGAGTGTTTGAAACAGCAATAGTGCCTTTGCCAAAAATCAGAAGTTAATGGATTTACTAAATCTGGTCATGTAATCGAGTTTTACCTCCTCACTGATCAGCTCATTACATTTTCTTAGTATTAATTGCATTGTCTCGGCAAGTTCATTCAGCACTGGCACTAACGTGGCCCGTGATTGTAGTCGTTGGATGATCATGAAATCAACTTGTAGTTAATTGGAAAAAAAGTCATAAAAATAGAATTTCCAAATACATTCAGATTACCTGTGTTATGACTTAGATGGTATCAGTGTCTTTTTTTTTTTATCCCGGTAGGCCATCTCACCCTTAAAAACCTTTGGCAAAATCTTTCTAGGGTTTCCCCCAACAGTGTTCACTCAAATCTTAGTAAGTGTTTCCCTCTTAACTTGTTCCTAGTGAAAGAAATTTAGTGAATGGCTGGATTTACAAAATTCATAGGGATGTTTTTTCTTTATTTTTAAAAACAAGACTTTTCAGAGCTTTCAATATGCTAATATTGTAAATCTCTAAGCAAGGGACATAGTATGTAATGGTCCTCAAACATTTTTAACCTTTGAGCCCTTTATTTGCACAGTACCTATTAACATTTCTTGAGGTATAGAGTTTGGGAAACACTATTCTTGGTGGTCTGTATTTCGTTTTTTGGCCTTCAATTTTGAAAAGAAGAATGGAACATAAAGCAGTATCTCTGACTGTCTAATTATAGGTCTTCTAACATACTTCTTTCACCTATGCTTTACTAAGCTCTAGAGTGATATACATGTAGATTCGAAAAGAGTGATAACATGCTTAGAAAGGTAAGAAAGACACAGTGAACCCACTTTGTGAGCTGTGTCTCATAAGTGGTTTATCTGATCTGTAGTCATTCTTCATACCCTAAATTGTATGCCTTAACTTACTGTATGTATTGGAAAGAGTTACCCAACAGGTCTGAGTTGCTCAAATATTGCACAATTTCAGAAGTGCCTGCTTGTGTAAGTGCCCCTTGGCTAAATCTTAGAAATTGAGCTCCTTAAATGTTCTTAATTGATAAGAGTGTTTTACATGCCTGGAACCTTGAGCCATGTTGTAACAGTTTGTCAAGAAAATTTACACCAAAAAAATACGGTTATGGTGACCACTTGCTTTTCTTGCAGTGGAGGGAGTCGTCTGAAAATTTGGTGGCTTACCCCCATGAAAAACCTAAGCTCTTAGACTCAAGAGAGCTTTCCCATTAAGCAACACTTTATAGGTGTTGCTGCAGTTCAGTGCTGAGGGATTATATGCATATTGCTGCAGTTCATTGCTGAGGGATTAAGTGTGTCCTGTGTGACTCCACTGGAATGGAACTCTTAGAAGTTGGCACCTGGTAATCCTCTAGAAGCTATCCAGTGCATCATTTTCCTTTATTAATCCTGCTCTGTACCCTTACACTGTACTAAAACATAGCCGTGAGTATAACAGTGTCTTAAGTCCTATCGATCCTTCTGCTGAATCATCACATCTGGGAGTAGTCTTAGGGACCACTGAGGTGCCACAGGTGCTATCTTAGTCTGTTTGAGCTGCTATAACATGCTATTATACCACTGACTGGGAAGCTTAAACAACAAGAACTTATTTCTCTCTGTTCTAGAGGCTGTAAAGTCCAAGATCAGGGCACCAGCTGTTCAGTGTCTGGTGACGACCTGCTTCCTTGTTCATAGATGGCCATATTCTCACTATCTCTTCCCATGGGGGAAGGGGTGGAGAGAGCTCTCTGGGGTCCCTTTTATAAGGATGCTAATCCCATTATGACAGCTCCACCATCATAATCTAAATACTTTCCAAAGGCTCCACCTCCCAATACCATTACATTGGAAATTAGGATTTTACCATATGAATTGGGGGGCGGGGAGGGGGGGCACAAGCATTCAGTCCATTTCAGGTGCTCAATTTTTTTTGTTAAGTTTGGAGTACCTAAAGAGTAGGCAGTCAGCAGTGAAGAGGTAAGATTCTATTGATGAGGATCATCAGGCTTCTCTGAAGGTATTTGCAGTTTGCATAATTATTCACAAAAGACTCAAAAACCTGAGCTGACCAGTATTATAAGCTTGTAATTGAGATGGCATTATTAGTGCAATTTTATATAATAAGAATTATTGAATTTATTTTATTCTTTTTGAAGACTTGGATTGCAACTTTTTCCTAAAAATAATATATTATTATGTCTTGAGTGATTTTGGAGTTAGCAATGCAGTTTATACATTTTTTAACAAAGGCTGAAAGACTCCAGATGTGTTACATATCCTCATTAGCTCTTTAATAATAACAATAAGCAGTTAACATGTACTAATCACTTACCATTTGACAGCCACTGGTGCTTTTACATGCGTTATCTTGTTTAATCTTCACAGCCACCCTATGAGGCAGGTATATGATTGTTTCCATTTTATAGTTGAGGAAACAAAGCTTTATAGAAAGTAAATTTGCCCAGTGTCACATTCCCTAATAAGTGGTGGAGCCAAAAATTGATTTCTAGCCCAAGCTTCCACTGCAAACTCATATTCCACATTGACATTAGGTCTAAAGGCAGAAATTACAGATAGTTACCCTTGAAAATCCCTCCAATTGGCCAGGCGCAGTGGCTCATGCCTGTAATCCCAGCATTTTGAGAGGCCGAGGCAGGTGGATCACCTGAGGCCAGGAGTTTGAGACTAGCCTGGCCAACATGGTGAAACCCTGTCTCTACCAAAAATTAGCTGGGTGTGGTGGTGCATGCCTGTAATCCCAGCTACTTGGGAGGCTGAAGGGGGGAGAATCGCTTGAACCCCGGAGGCAGAGGTTGCATTGAGCCAAGATGATGCCACTGCACTCCAGCCTGGGAGACAGAACGAGACTCCGTCTCAAAAAAAAAACTCTCGTATCACCCAAAACCATATAGTATGCATGTAAAGAAGTTCAACACTTAACTTTTTCTCTACCCTTGGAACAAGTTACTGTTTCTTTTGTTAAACATTTTATTTTAAAAATGTATTAGTTGGGCATGGTGACTCACACCTGTAATCCCAGCACTTTGGGAGGCCAAGGGGAGTGGATCACTTGAGGTCAGGAGTTCGAGACCAGCCTGGCCCCATCTCTACTAAAAATACAAAATTAGTGGGGTGTGGTGGCAGGCGCTTGTAATCCCAGCTACTTGGGAGGCTGAGGCAGGAGAACTACTTGAACCCAGGAGGCGGAGGTTGCAGTGAGTCAAGGTCACGCCATTTCTCTCCAGCCTGGGCAACAAAAGCAAAACTGTATCTCAAAAAACAAAAAAAAGTATAATCATCTGCGATCATTCGCACAATGCAAGCATACATACATAAGAGAGATATGCAGGACTTGAGTCCAACTAAGGGAATAGTAGATTAATGTCTCCCATCTTGGGGCTCTGGACAAATAAATACTCATTGAATGAAATGGCAGACACTTTGAACTAGTTAAATTGTGACTGCTGCTCATTTGTACTCTGTCAGTCTCTTGCCTCACTTTATTTCTTTATTTAACAAATATTTGAGTGCCTAATAAATGTCAAGGACTGTTTTAGGTACTGGGGATACAGAAGTAAGCAAAGCAAGGTTTGTGCTTGCTAAAATTTGCATCATGGTAGAGAAGGATTTGTGTGTGTATGTGATGTCTGAATGTATATGTGTGCCAGCTGATGGTAAGTACCATGGGAAGAAAATATAGATAGAGGGAATGCCAGGGCTCAGATGAAGGAGTGGTTTCTGTTTTTTAAATGGTGTGGTTAAAGAGGGCTTCTCCAAAGGGAATAAGAGAGTAAATCATGTGGCTTACTCATCTGGGAGAGAATGTTCCAGGTAGAGGGAACAGTAGTAGGTAGACAGTGAGGTGAACATATACCTAGGATATTCAAGGAAGAGCAAGAGGCCAGTGTGACTGGAGCACGGTAAACAAGTGAGAGGAAACGTCGTAGTAGATGAGGTTGTAGCAATAGAATGTAAACCAGATCATTTAAGGACTTGTAAGCCAGAGTCAGGATTCTGGAGTGTTATGGAAAGCCATTGGAGGGTTTAACCATGTGAAAGATCTGTAACATTTTAAGATCACTCTGACAGCTATGGGAAGAATAGACTGTAGAAGGAGAAAGGATAGAAATAGGGAGAAGATAGGAGGCTATTGCAAGAGTCCTCGTAAGTGGCTCAGAGAAGTATGGTAACAGTGATTGGAGGTGATGAGAAATTGAAAAATTATAAATTTTTTTAAGGTATCACTGACAGGTTTTATTAATTTGTTGAATGTGGGATGTAAGAGAAAGAGAAGAGTTGAGAGTGACCAAGTATTTTTGTCCTGAGCAGCTGCAAGAATTTAGTTCCCATATACTGAGATACTGGGAAGAGTAGGGAAGGTACAGATTTTGTGCCCTTCCCCACTCAGGATGAATGAGAGGGAATCTAGAGTTCAACTTTTTTGTCCATGTTGATTTGAAATACCTATTAGACATCAAGGGATGTCAAGTAGGCAGTGGGTGGATGCTATTTAAAGCCATGAAACTGGATGAGGTGATGAGGTATAGGTAGAGAAAAAATCTGTGGGAACTATACTCTAGAGAAACATTCTATCCATCATCTTAATTTACTGTCTGTTACTTAGCTGAGTTTTTCTTCTTTCCCCTTCTCTCTTGAGCACCTACAGGTAAATCTGTTTGTGTTTACTGTACCTATGGTATGATCCAGTACACCACACTTCTAAAATAGTCTGAAGGTCAAACTAAAATAGTAATGCAAACACCTTATCTTTATATATTGCCTTGAACTTTGTAAAGAGCTTTTATTTAGCAAATGCCTTTTGTGCACCAGTAACTCTACTAGGTACTTTCATACATGTTACCTCATTTGGTTTTCCTAAAAGATTGTTTGTGTTTTATATGCAAATAATGATGAGCTGGTGGAGATACATCTTTAAAGAAAGCATTCTTTTGTATTTGTATGTTGTTCTAAATTTATAATAATATAAAATATATTTTAATTAATGAGAACAGATACATAAAGATTGCAATTGATAATGTATAGTAGAAAGAACACTAACCAGCTATGGGCAAGTGACAAATTTCTCTTGGGTCCTATTTCCCATTGGTAAAATAATAATGGGACTAGGGTTTGAGGAGGAATTTAGTCAAGGGTTTCTCAAACAATAGATTGGAATCCATTCTTATTTATGCCACTACAATCAGTATAGAATTTTTCCAATTAAAATCTAATTATATACTTTTTATGTTTGATCCTTATATGGTAACTAATGCTTTTGAAACTCAAATACTAACACAGGGAGAACTTTTAAATAATAGATCATTTCGAATTGTCTGTGGTGGGAGATGATAAAATTCTGGTTGTAAATTTATTTAGATTTTAGAATTAAGAGCAATTTCAGGTCCTAGGATTTGTGGTGGTGGAAGTTATTATATCTCATCTTTTCTGTAAACAGAAAAAAGGGGTTCATCGTTGCCCAAAATGCAGACTACAATTTTTGACCAGCAAGGAGAAAGCTGAACATAAGGCACAGCATCGTACATTTATAAAGCCTAAAGAACTAGAAGGATTGCCTCCTGGAACAAAAGTGAGTTTGTGAGGGGTTTTTTGGTGGTTTTTTGCACATTCTATTAATTTTTTTTTTATTTTTTATTATTATGGATAGAAGGAATAAGATCTAGTGTTAGGAAGCTCACTGGGCAACAGTAATCAACAATAATTTATTGTATATTTCAAAATAACTAGAAGAGTGGAATTGGAATGTTCCTAATACAAATAAATGATAAATGCTTGAGGTGATGGATACCCCAGTTACCCTGATACGTATTGTATGCTTGTATCAAAATATCACATGCACCCCAAAAGTGAGTTTTAAATATGCTGTATTTTTAATATTTTGTATGATAATAGAAACAAACTACTGCCTGGTTTTATCTATTGAATATAGTATTAAAATTGACGTCTGATTGTTATTAAGACTTTAATTTTAGGTTTTATCCTTCTTATGCTTGTAAAGAAAAACTTCTAACCATTGTTTTATTAGTTGATTGACGTGGTTTGTTGGAGGGGTATTTCTAGTGCAACTAGATTGTAGACTAAGTCGACAGGTTGTTTCAATGTTCTGTAGGCTGTTTTTGAGCTATTCCAGTTGTCAATGTGTATGTCTTTCAGTTGCTAGACTATAAGATACTTAAGATCAGGAATTATATTTATCTTTGTGTCCCCAGCATCTGTCGTAGTGCCTTGAATGCCATAGGTTTGTTGAAGTTGGTATTACTAATCTCTCAGAGAAGCAAGTGTTGCTCCTGAATAGCATAGCATTGCTGTTTTTCATGAGCAAGCACACATCAGACTACAAATTTCTTTCTCCTTGTTTGCCTTATATACATAAGTTTTCTTTTTTTTTTTTTTTTTTTTGAGACAGTCACTCTATGCCTCAGGCTGGAGTGCAGTGGCGCGATCTCAGCTCACTGCAGCCTCTGCCTTCTGGGTTCAAGTGATTCTCGTGCCTCAGCCTCCCAGGTAGTTGGGATTACAGGCGTGCAGCGTGATGTCCAGCTAATTGTTTGTATTTTTAATAGAGACCGGGTTTCACCAACATGGCCAGGCTGGTCTCAAACTCCTGGCCTCAAGTGATCTGCCCGCCTCGGTCTCCCAAAGTGCGGGGTTACAGGCATGAGCCACCACACCTGGCCCTCTGACTTCTTTACGTAAAGTTGGCTCTTAAATATTTTCTCCAGTGAAGAGCTATATAATCCAAGGTGAGATAATCCCCACATATTTGTATTTCATTTGGAGTACATACTTTTGAATGCGAGTATGTCTGCCATTTAAATTAACAAAAATAATATAAAACAATTATCTGAATATCTAGTGTAAGATATACCATCTGGCATCTTCTGTGCAATCCATTTGTTCCATGTTGATATTAGACATGCAGAATGTTAATGTAGGCAGAACAGTCCTCTCTCACATCTTCCCTTATTAATAAGATACCAGTAGTAATGGTAATATTGGTAATAATGATACTATATGTCTTATAACACTTTAGAATTAAGTGTTCAGTGTGCCTTTCCATACATTTTATTATTTAACCTTTGTGGTGATCCAGTGAGATAGACAAGGGCAAGTATTATCCCCGTATTAGAGATGAAGAGGTTCAGAGAGGCTAAATTCCTTACTCAA
Organism: Macaca fascicularis; assembly: GCF_037993035.2. Lineage (NCBI taxonomy): Eukaryota > Metazoa > Chordata > Mammalia > Primates > Cercopithecidae > Macaca > Macaca fascicularis. The sequence goes on along the minus strand of NC_088395.1, from coordinate 136,489,261 downwards.
GGTCATGTAGCTAGGACGAGGTAGTACTAAGATTCTTAAACTTGGATTTTTTGACTTCTCCAGTGCTTTCAAAAAATTTATTTTCAGTTTGCAAGCTAACAAGTTCTGCTTCAGTGCTTTTCTATGATACTTCATATATTTCATAGGACTTCACAGAAGCTGTTCTTCAAGTACATGGGGGGAATGTAGTCAAATGATTAAAGAGAATGTTAGTGGGTGACTGTTTTCTATTATTAACCAGTAGATACAAACATTTTCTTTTCCCAAATAGTAAATGATAAATTTTATATGTTACCATTAAGGAAATTCTGAGCATTATTATAACTACCATGCTGTATGATGAATTGATGTAAGCTCCACCATAGCCTTGGAAGCAGAAATCGTGCCCCCTGATCCACCAGGAAGAGGTCACATTTACTGAAAATCTGTTTTATAGTTACCAGAGGGTAATTCAGGCCTCTGTATTACATTTTGACCTCTCTATTTGTGAAAGCCTTTTAGTTAGGGTTTTTTTTTTTTTTTTTTTTTTTTTTTTTTTTTTTTTTTTTTTGAGACGGGGTCTCTCTGTCACCCAGGTTGGAGTGTAGTGGTGCCATCTCAGCTCACTGCAACCTCTGCCTCCTAGGTGCAAGCTGGGACCACAGGCCACAGGTGGATGTCACCATGCCCAACTAATTTTGTTGCATTTTTGTAGAGATGAATTGCCCAGGCTGGTCTCAAACTCCTGAGCTCAGGCAGTCCACCCACCTTGGCCTCCCAAAGTGCTGGGATTGCAGGTGTGACCCACCACACCCGGCCCCTTTTAATTCTGTCAAAGCGTAAAATAGCTATGGAATGTGCTCTTTCGATATTCATCTAATTTGTACTAACTCCTAATTATTCGTTAATATCTGTTAACATACAATTGTTATCAATATAAAACTAATATTACAACAGTAAGTAAATATCAAGATAAATTTAGAATAAGTGGAAGGCTTCCACCATTTAGAATAAGTGGAAGGCTTATCTGATTGCAGTTTTATACTTGCCACTTTCAAAATAATGATTTTAACTTTTTGTATTGTAGTGATTTTTTGGTAACAGTGTTATTGAGATATAATTCATATATCACACAATTTACCCATTTACAGTGTACACAGTTCAGTGGTTTTTAGCATATTCAGATTTGGGCAAACATCACTACAATAAATTTTTAAACATTTTTATCACCCTCAAAAGAAACCCCATACCCTTTAGCATTCACTATTTCCCCTCCACTAGCCCTGTGCAAACTTTAGTCAGCTTTTAGTCTCTATGGATTTTCCCATTCTGGACGTTTGGTGTTGAATCATACAATATGTCATCTTTAGGGACTGGTTTATTTCGCTTAGCATAGTGTTTTGCAGCTTCATTGATACTGTACCATGTTCCAGTACTTCATTCTTTTTTGTGGCTGAGTAATACTGCACTGCATAGAAATTCTACCTTTTATTTATGCTTTCATCTATTGGTGGGCATATCCATTTGTCTTTCTGATCACCCATCTTTGCATTCTTTCAATATGCAGTAGGTAATACTGTACTGCATAGATATTCTACCTTTTATTTATCTTTTCATCTATTGGTGGGCATAATTCTCTTTTCTATATACATCCACTGCAGTTTTTGCAAGTACAATACTAACTGTAACAAAGCCTTTGTAAATCATATGATGAGGTAAGAAACATGTAAACTGCCAATCAAAATTGCCATTTGGGTCATTTGTTTTTTGAAAACACAGTTATCCTATTGGAATTTTTACATCCACTGCAAGTAAAGCTAATATAAGTAAGCCAAGGGGACGTATAGCTAAGTCCAAAGCAAAATCCTCTTACAAGCAAAAACGAGAGTGCAACAGAAAAAGTTTCCTCTTTTCGGCTGTAATGCTGCTGTAAAAATTCATGTACAAGTTTTTGTGTGAACATATGTTTTCATTTCTCTTGGGTATATACCTCTGAATACAATGGTGGAGTCAAATGGTAACTCTTACCTTTAATATTTTGAGAAACTGCCGAACTGTTTCTGTTTTTTTGTTGTTTTGTTTTTTGTTTTGTTTTGTTTTGTTTGAGATGGGGTCTCACTCTGTTGCCCAGGCTGGAGTGCAGTGGTGCGATCTTGGCACACTGCAACCTCCGCCTCCTGGGTTCAAGTGATTTTCCTGCCTCAGCCTCCTGAGTAGCTGGGATTACAGGCACCTGCCACCGTGCCTGGCTAATTTTTTGTATTTTTAAAAGAAATGGAGTTTCACCATGTTGGCCAGGCTGGTCTCAAACTCCTGACCTCAAGTGATCCGCCCACCTTGGCCTCCCAAAGTTCAGGGATTACAGGCCTAAGCCACCACACCTGGTCTGCCAAACTGTTTTTCGTTATAACTACACTGTTGTGCATTCCCACCAGCAGTGTATGAGGGTTCTCATTTTTCTATGTCTTAGCCAATACTTGTTATTTTGTTATTGTCTGTTTATTACAGCCATTCTGGTTGGTGTGAAGGAACATCTCATTTGGGAATTGATTTGCATTTCCCTGATGACTAATGATGTGCACCATCTATCTCTTCGTGTGGTTGTTGGCTGTTTGTATATCTTCTTTGAAGAAATGCCTATTCATCTATTTTCTCTTTGATTGCTTGTGCTTTTGGTGTCATTATATAAGAAACCATTGCCTAACTCATGCTCACAAGGATTTACTACTGTATTTTCTTCTAAGAGTTTTGTAGTTTTACCTTTTAAAATTTGGTCTTTAATACATTTTGAGATAATTTTTGTATATAATATGAGGTAGGGATTCAAATTCTTTCTTTTGCACATGGATATCAGTTTTTCTAGCAGCATTCATCAAGACTATTTTTTGCCCCATTGGAAATGTTTTGGGACCCTTGTCAAAAACCAATTTACTGTAAATGTGAGGGCTTACAATGATATTTTTAATACTAATGTGATGGTTACTTTCTAAAAATACATATTGGCTTTGTTTTTATAGGTTACTATTCGAGCTTCACTTGGACCTCTCCAATCAAAATTACCAACTGCACCTTCCGGTTGTACTCCAGGCACTTCTTTTCTTCAGGTCACACCTCCGACATCTCAAAATACAACTGCTAAAAATCCTAGAAAATCTAATGCCGGTAGATCTAAGACAAGAAAGCCTCATGCACCTACATCCACTGCAAGTAAAGCTCATACAAGTAAGCCAAGAGGACGTATAGCTAAGTCCAAAGCAAAACCCTCTTACAAGCAAAAGCGACCGCGCAACAGAAAAAATAAAATGAGCCTTGCTTTGAAGAACTTAAGGTAATATCTTTTATTTCTGATATACAATACAAATTTAATCTTAAGTATGAAATTTACCATATCACAGAACCCTCTTACACATTTACATGATAATCACTTATCTGGCATAAAGACCAAGCAAATGAGAAAAAGTTACTTTTTACAACTACTGAGCAGAACTTGAGTCATTGTGTTTATTCTCTAATTTTCATCTTTTACACTAATCTTTTCTTTTATGCTTTTATCTTATGATAGATTAATTGGTTTATTTGATCCCTTTTATTCCAGGGAAATGTTAACTGGTGTTAAATTTTTTGCACTTATTCTAGCTTGTTTCAAAGCAAATTTTCAAATTACGAGTCTACTTAAAGATCAATTTAGGGCCGGGCGCAGTGGCTCAAGCCTGTAATTCTAGCACTTTGGGAGGCCGAGACGGGCGGATCACAAGGTCAGGAGATCGAGACCATCCTGGCTAACACAGTGAAACCCCGTCTCTACTAAAAAATACAAAAAACTGCCGGGCGCGGTGGCTCAAGCCTGTAATCCCAGCACTTTGGGAGGCCGAGACGGGCGGATCACGAGGTCGGGAGATCGAGACCATCCTGGTTAACACGGTGAAACCCCGTCTCTACTAAAAAATACAAAAAACTAGCCGGGCGAGGTGGCGGGCGCCTGTAGTCCCAGCTACTCGGGAGGCTGAGACAGGAGAATGGCGTGAACCCGGGAGGCGGAGCTTGCAGTGAGCTGAGATCCGGCCACTGCACTCCAGCCTGGGTGACAGAGCGAGACTCCATCTCAAAAAAAAAAAAAAAAAAATACAAAAAACTAGCCGGGCGAGGTGGCGGGCACCTGTAGTCCCAGCTACTCGGGAGGCTGAGGCAGGAGAATGGCATAAACCTGGGAGGCGGAGCTTGCAGTGAGCTGAGATCTGGCCACTGCACTCCAGCCTGGGAGACAGAGCGAGACTCTGTCTCAAAAAAAAAAAAAAAAAAAAAAAAGATCAATTGAAACATTTTGGGTTCAGTTAGTAAAATGTTAATAAGATTTTCCCCTATTATTTTTGTTTTATAATCTATTTTTATCATTTTTTTTCCATCTCCATAAGGTGTCGTCGGGGAATTCACAAGTGCATTGAATGTCATTCCAAAATAAAAGATTTTGCAAGCCACTTTTCTATATACATCCACTGCAGTTTTTGCAAGTACAATACTAACTGTAACAAAGCCTTTGTAAATCATATGATGAGGTAAGAAACATGTAAACTGCCAATCAAAATTGCCATTTGGGTCATTTGTATTTTGAAAACAGAGTTATCCTATTGGAAGCAAGTTTGTCTCATCAAGGAACTAAAAGGGTCTAGCAATAGGAACTTCTAAGATGTTCCTTGTACTATTTTCCAGCATAGTAACTCATAAAATTACTGCGACAAAAACTCTTAAGAACAATTAGACTAATGAAACTAAAATGAGTTTGTTAGGGAAATTTGTTTTTCTATGGGACTTTTTTTTTCTTTTATGTCTTTCAGAAAGTGGTTTTTTCAATATATTTATCAAATAAATATGATCAGCTCTTGCAGTCCACATCTGTGGATTCAACCAACTGTAAATCAAAAGCGTTTTAAAAAATTACGTCTCTACTGAACATGAACAAACCTTTTTCCCGTCGTCATTCTCTAAACAATACAGTATAAAACTATGTAATAGCAGTTACATTGTATTAGGTATCATAGGTTTACAAATAATCTAGAGATGATTTAAAGTGTACAGCAGGATATGTATAGTTTATATACAAGTACTATGCCATTTTATATCAGAGACTTGAGTCTCTGCAGATTTGGATGCCTGGAGAGGAGGTCCTAGAAGCAATCCACCATGGATACAGGGACCCCTGTATATGTAATCTCTTGAGTCTTATCCTCTTCAAAGCGATCACTTTGAGAGACTCCAGGCTTTTTAATGATGCTAAGAACATTATCCTGTCTCTGTCTCCCACATCTGTCTGTCCATTTGTCTTTCTGATCATCCATCTTTGCATTCATTCAATGAAACATAAGCGACTGTAGGAATATTCCAGTCATGATGCTACCATTGGAATTCCTTTTCATGCATTGATTCAACTTAATTTGAGCACCTATGATGTACTCTACACAAGGGAAAAACTTCAGAGCCCCCCTTACTTTCATTTGAACCTCATTCGTAGGGGCTTGCCTTATTCTTTCAGAATGGATTTTATTTTAAATTACCAAAAAGTGTCCACATATAAATATAAGTTGATTATTCCAATTAAGATAGTTCCATTTATTTTCAGTTAGAAATAAGATATAACTAGCCAGGCACAATGGCTCATGCCTATAATCCCAGCACTTTCAGAGGCCAAGGAGAGGGGATTGCTTGAGCCTAGGAGTTCAAGACCAGCCTGGGCAACAGAGCAAGACCTCATCTCTATTTTTAAAAAAGAAAAAAAAAAGAAATAGGTATAACCAATGAAAGTGGTTTTCTTGCAGATTATCAAAAGACCTCTATATTATTTTCTGCTCATAATCAGCTACCACTCTGAAGGATTCACCCACATTTTGATGGCTTCAGCACCTGGCTTGCAGGGGTTTTTTTCCCTTTGGTGATCAACCTGACCTTATGATACCTTTACTTCTTTAGTGCTAGCACTTTACATCCCTTTCTGCTTTGTTGTATCCCCTTTCTTAACACCATCCCATTTTACCTCATTGTAGACAATACTTACTTTGAATTCTCATTACCCCATGACTTTCAGGGTCTTGACTCCTTTTTTCTAGTCCAGTAGTATCAATTCAATTTTGTAGCCAACCACACCCTTAAGGTCTTCTGTTTTGAATGCTGCTTTGTTTCTGTCCTAAATTCCTTTGTATCTTCAGTCATGCTTAGTCTTGCTATCTTTGCATCTTTTATCCTTTTTGATGTATCCCTATCTCGGTTCTAGACTACCATACCATGCTCAATTCAGTCAGCTCTGAATTCGTGATCTTTAATTTGGTCCTACCTTTTTAAAAATACCACTTTGTGTTTTGTTTGTTTCCTTGTTTGTGTTTTTGAGACGGAGTCTTTCTCTGTCACCCAGGCTGGAGTGCAACGGCATGATCTCGGCTCACTGCAAGCTCCGCCTCCCGGGTTCACGCCATTCTGCTGCCTCAGCCTCCCCAGCAGCTGGGACTACAGGTGCCCGCCACCATGCCCAGCTAATTTTTTTTTTTGGTATCTTTAGTAGAGACGGGGTTTCACCCTGTTAGCCAGGATGGTCTCAATCTCCTGACCTCGTGATCCGCCCGCCTCGGCCTTCCAAAGTGCTGGGATTACAGGCGTGAGCCACCACGCCCAGCCAAAAATACCGCTTTGTTTTTATCTACAACATCTGTCAGATTTTATTCTAGTCCCTCAGTGGTTAACTTTGCCTAATAATTACTCAGAGGTCATATTTTTTGTTTTTCTCAAGATTAACTTTTTTGTGTCTCAAGGTTTTTTTTTCCTTCAGCCATTAATCTCAAAAAACAGACATGTCCCACTATTTTTAAGTTAACCCTGTTCGTCATCTCTTTCATTTCCTCCACATCCTTATTTCATTACTTTGGACCTTCAGTTCATCTCTTTCTCTCTACCACATTCATTGTGTCTGCAGATATTTTCAGGCATATTTTTAGGATGAGGAAAATCTGCCTTTACTTTGCATGTTTTCTTGTCCTCGTTTTACCATCAACATTTGTAAAGAGTATTCTTTACTAGCCTGTTTGTCATTTTTTGACCCTTTGTGATTTGAGTGTCGCCCACCACCCCCACCTACATGCAGCTAAAGCTGCTCCTTTAAAGGTTATCAGTCATATCCTAACCACTGGATATACTCATTATTTTTCATTCTTACTCCTCTATGACTTCTTCAGAGTATTTGACATTTTTGATCACTTACTTTTGGAACTCTTCTCAACTTCTGTTAAACTGTTACCACCGTTTTTCTTCTTTCCTTTTGGCTACTCCTGCTCTATATAATTATCTTTTCTCCCTTCGACTGTTCTTGTCCCCTTATAATCCCTTTCTTGGTACCTTAACCATTCTTAAAGTTTTCTCTTTTACCTTTCAACTGTAAATCCTCTGATTTCAATGCTGAGTTTCCCTGAGACCCCACTCTGTTTCTAACTAGGATTCAAACCACTTTTACTTCAGTACCCTTTAAGCTCAGTCTTGACTGTTTCAGGGCATCATTTGCATAAACATGGAGCACCAGCTAGAAATAATTTACTATCCCAAGTTTTTGAAACCCATTGAGTTCTGTTGATCTGCCACCATACATTCTAGCTTCCTGAGAGTCCACCTTCTGCAATATTCCAGTCTGCCTCTTCCACTACTATAGTGGTTCTGCACCTATACCCCAGTTTCTCTAAAGCAGACCCTAGCCAACCCTTCCCCTAGTACACTGCTATGAGTAATGTTGTTCTCTTATTCTGTGCCAAACACTTGGCTGCCCTAATGAGGCTTTAATTCTGCCCCTAATTTATAGAGGATTAAATTGGAAAACATTTTTGGCATTACTTAAACCCATGTGTCATTCCATCCTCCTCTCTCCCATTTTCCATAGGCTCACCAACTGTCTTGCAGAACCTTCAGCCCCATTCTATCCCCAAACATTCCCAACTGACCTAAAGTTACCTTCATAACCTTTTCCTAATTTCTGGTGAGCCCCTGCACTGTCATCACACACATTGAGCTCTTACTCATCATTAACCTCGTCTAGAAGTGAAAGCTTCCGGCCGGGCGCGGTGGCTCAAGCCTGTAATCCCAGCACTTTGGGAGGCCGAGGCGGGCGGATCACAAGGTCAGGAGATCGAGACCACAGTGAAACCCCGTCTCTACTAAAAAAATACAAAAAATTAGCCGGGCGCGGTGGCGGGCGCCTGTAGTCCCAGCTACTCAGGAGGCTGAGGCAGGAGAATGGCGTGAACCCAGGAGGCGGAGCTTGCAGTGAGCCGAGATCGCGCCACTGCACTCCAGCCTGGGCAACAACGTGAGACTCCGTCTCAAAAAAAAAAAAAAAAAAAAAAAAAGAAGTGAAAGCTTCCACTTCTACTCTTCTAAGGGCCTCATAGGTCCCTTTGCTTTTCCCCTACTTCAGGGGCACATTGTTTCCCTCATTACTTCAGGTACCTCCCTCTGAATGGTGCACCCTCACTCCTACTCGGTGTGGACTTTTGTCATAGGTTTGAGTTCTGTATGTTCAGAGGCTTCATTTTCTCAGAGGTTGAGTACCTTTATTCCCAGGCTATGCCAACTCCATTGCGAGAAGACAGGCCCCCAAAATTGATCTATCTTCCCCAATGTATAGATTCTTCATATTCAGTATCTAAAGTAGTTTTTTCTTGTTCTTGATTATTCTCTGGAATGCTCCTTTCCTTCCCTCTCATTTCACCCTCTGCGAAGTATCTGATCAGCACAGCCAGTCATAGGAATCATTCCTTTCTTTGAGTTCTGTAACATTCGCTCTTCTGCCTCACATGTGTCTCTATTATCTATTTGAGAGAGAAGCTTGCTCTTTGTATTCACCATAGTGCCTATTCTGAGGATATTTTCTTGAAATTAACAGCTAGCCAGAATCTTTATTTTCCCATGCACATATAGTATGTTGGTGATGGTTACCTTGTGTCTGAGGGTAACTGTTGACCTGCTGTGTGGGGTCTGTCAGTGCAAGACAGGGCTAGTGCTTCTCAAACTAGCTTGCATAAGAATCAGCTGGAAAACTTGGGAAAACAGATTTCTGGGCCCCACTGCCAGAGATTGGTTCACTATGTTTGCAGTAAGGCCTTAAACTTTGTGTTTCTAACAAGCTTCTAGGTATGCTGATGATGCTGGTCCATGGACCACACTTTGAGTAATACTGTGCTAGGCTAATCCTGGCTAATCTTGCCTGGTTTTCTAACACAGGAAAGCTTTCCTTATCAATTTAAAGGGAGGCATAAAAGCTATTACCATTGGCTCTGAAGTTTGATTAGTGGTTTTCTGATCTGTGTATAGGAGAAGCATTGTTTTAATTCTTGAGCTCTGCTTCCCTTAATTTGCTCTCTTTGAAAGTTCTCCTGGTAATTGCAAAGGATTCTTTAAATGTTTCATGTTTATTGAATTAAGCAATGGCATTTATCTCAAGTAGTGTTTACTTCCAGGATCATTCAGATTATCCCCCTCCCCAAACATACTAAGATTAAAATGTAATGAATAATTATTATTCTCCAGCCTGGGTGACAGAGCAAGACTCTGAAACAAAAAATAATTATTTTAACAATTTCTATCATAGCAAAATACATTATCAAATATCTTTTAAATTGTTCTTACTCTTAATAGTTAAAAAATTTTTAATTTGACACTGCATTTTTAACTCAAGCATTTTTTTTTTTTTACTAATGGTGAGATACTGATCATCTAAGAAAATTCTCAGGGAAATATGTAATTAGAAAATATACAGGTAAAGTGGAATGTAAGTTAAAATTCTTGAATTAAACAGAGATGACTATCTTCGTCCATTCAGGCTGCTATAACAAAATACCATAGACTGGGTAGCTTATAAACAACAGAAATTTATTTCTCACAGTTCTGGAGGCTGGAAAGTCCACGATCAAGGTGCCGGCAGATTCGGTGTCTGGGTGAGGGCCCATTCCTCATAGTCAGCACCTTCTCACTGCGTCCTCACATGGTGGAAGGGGCACACTGGCTCTCTAGGATCTCTTTTATAAGTGCACTAATCTCATAAGGGCTATGCCCTTATGACCTAATCACCTCCCAAAGGCCCCACCTCTTATTACCATCACTTTGGGGGTTAAGATTTTAACATGAATTTTGGGGTGACACAGAAATTCAGATTATAGCAATAACCAACAGCATTTTATTATTTAGATCGTGATCTTTTATTCAAAACTAAGAAATTAGGCATTGGCTTGAAATGTGGTCATAAAATTAATATGGCGTTGTATAATAAAATTAATAAAATCTTGTTTGTCTCGTGTTTCTCAAGCTCTCATAGCAACCATCCAGGTAAACGGTTTTGTATTTTCAAGAAGCATTCAGGAACTCTCAGGTAATCATTGATCTTTTTTTTGTTTTTCTTTCCATTGAAATATTGCAGTAACTTTTTAAAAATGATGTTGGAGTGCCTACTTTGGAAATGATAGAGTTCTGTTTATTATATCCTTAGACCAAAGTTGGAGAGATAGCCTATCATTTCTGACTAAACTCTCTGTAGTGTCAAGCATTAAGATGAAACCTTCTTACATATGCATTTGTAAAATAACAAAAATAAGGTTCTCCAACCATATCTGAATAGAAGGAAGTTTTTGAAAATACCATAATACTTGAAATCAATATATAGCCTTCATAATTCTTAATGTTTTTAGAATTAAAGTATATAACTTGTTTACTGTACAGAAAAAAGTACTGATAAATATTTCTAAAGGCATTGATAATTACCATTGGTTACACCACACACACTTAGCTCAGAATCCACTAAAACATCTATTTTTTTACATTATTTTGATATCTTTTTGACTCCATCTTCCTTTGTTAATTATTTTGCTCATGTTGACAGATGTTTGCCAGGCACATAGTACCTGGCACATAGTAGGCACTTGGTAAATATTTGTTGAATAAGTTAATGTATATGTTGAAAATGAATTATGTGGATAATGTTGGACCAAGAGCTCATAGAGGAAATTTTTATTGTATTTTTAAAACATACTCGTGTTAGGCCGGGTACGGTGGCTCACACCTGTAAACCTAGCACTTTGGGAGGCCGAGGCGGGTGGATCACCTGAGGTCAGGAATTCAAGACCAGCCTGGCCAACATGGCGAAACCCTGTCTCTACTAAAAATACCAAAATTAGCTGGGCATGGTGGCTATAATCCCAGCTACTTGGGAGACTGAGGCAGGAGAATCACTTGAACCCGGAGGGCAGAGGTTGCAGTGAGCTGAGATCGCGCCACTTCGCTCCAGCCTGTGCAAAAGAGCAAACAAAACTCCCATCTAAAAAAAAAAAATTTATGCTATTTTTAAAACATTGAATTCGAGGAATTAGAAAAGAGTAAAATATATTAGGTGTTACCTTTACTGAAAAATGCTTTGTAAGAATGAAAAGAGATTTAATTCTAAAAATGAGATTTCACTTTGATTTTTACCACGTGATGGTCAAGCTCAATTGTATGCTTAGTTTTTAAATGAACTGTATGATTTGAAAGATCTGAGGTGCTTTTTTTTTCAACTCGAGTGGCTCTCACATCTAAATAGAAAATTGGTCAAATTCTGTGTATGGGCCAGGTGCAGTGGCTCCCACCTGTAATCCCAGCACTTTGGGAGGCCAAGGCGGGTGGATCACTTGAGCCCATGAGTTCAGGATCAGCCTGGCCAACATGGCGAAACTCCATCTCTACTAAAAATACAAAAATTCGCCTGGCATGGTGGTGCATGCCTGTCATCCCAGCTACTCGGGAGGCTGAGGCACGAGAATTGCTTGAACCTGGAAGGCAGAGGTTGCAGTGAGCCAAGATTGCACCACTATACCCCACCATGGGTGACAGAGTGAGCCTCAGTCTCAGAAAATTTTTTTAAAAATCTGTGTATGGACATAGCATTTTATATTTCTATAAACAATTTTTTCATAATTACTATTTTGTTAAAATGAAATATTCATTCTTTAGCTATTTATTGTGCACCTATCATGTATAACACAATGTAGCAAGTCCTATACAGATGACCATGATGAAGAAGAAGGCTTGTACCAACCGTCAAGGAATGTACAATTTATTAAAGGGATAAAAGGTGTGAACATAAATAACTACAGTAATACAAAGAGGTTCCTAGTAAGTGCAATAAGAGATACTGATTTCAAAGGGGAGAGAGGTTTCTACTTAAAAGAAGAGGCACAGGGGCATTCTAGTTGGCAGAAATAACATTAATAAAAGTTCAGAAAGGAAAAAACAAACTACACATTCTTCTGAATCACAATGGAGTAATTTTGGAGTAACTAGGAGTAAAATTTGGATGAAGCACAAAGTTCATACAGCATAGTATTATACTAAGATCAAAGTTGGCCGGGCGCAGTGACTCAAGCCTGTAATCCCAGCACTTTGGGAGGCTGAGGTGGGTGGATCACCTGAGGTCACGAGTTCAAGACCAACCTAGCCAACATGGCAAAACCCTATCTCTACTAAAAATAGAAAAAAATTAGCCAGGCGTGGTGGTGTGCACCTGTAATCGCAGCTACTCGGAGGCTGAGGCAAGAGAATCGCTTGAACCCAGGAGGTGGAAGTTGCAGTGAGCCGAGATCGCGCCCCTGCACTCCAGCCTGGGCGACAGAGTGGGGCTCCATTCCAAAAATAAAAAAAGATCAGTCTGGGGAGATAGTTTTGAACTTAGATCCAGATTGTTGAATCCTTGAAAACAAGGCCTAGGGAGTTTGGGCTTAATTTTCATTTGGAAGACATTGGGGGGGAAGCCATTGATGTTTTGAATAGAATCAAGGGTGCTGAAGGAAGATCACTTTGGAGGAGTATACAAGATGAGTTGTAGCTGCATGAGACACATAGACTGGTTAAGGCTATTGTAGTGGTTAAGACTTACTTAATAAAGCCCTGGGCTAAGGTGGTGGGGTGGTATCACATCATGTTTAAGAGCATGGGCTTCAGAATCAGAGGGCTCCATTTCCAACCTGATCCTGGCCTCAGTAGATTACTGAAACTAATTCTGTCCTCTGTAAAAGGGTAATAATTACAGCACCTATCTCTTTGGGTTGCCATGAGATTTAGATCAGACAATATGTCTAAAACCCTCAGACTGGCATAGAGTAAGTACTCAATAAATTGTTAATATCATAAAATGTTTGAAATATTGAATGTTTTATGTAAGAAGAGAGTCAGAGATAACTAGAAATTTGAGCCCCAGTATTAGGGAAATGGCATCATAAGAGAGACTTTTCCGCCTAAATTTCATGGGGAAAGCACATGATTCCAGTTTTATGAAGATAGTTTTTGATGTGCAGGAGTTCTGGCTAGGTGTAAATCCACAACAGGTTGTTAAAACTAGAGAAGTCAATGCAGGGTATGCCACTGGTTTCCTATACAGGTGAAATATTTAAGTTTAAAGTATCTGATGAACTTCAAAAGTATATGTATGCTTTGTAAATAAACTGATGATGATAATTACATGATTTTAAAACCTTCACATTTCTTTTCTAATTTTATCCTCATTTGACTAAGATATTAGATTGCAGAATCCACAGACTGTACCTTTTTTGGTTACTGTTGTATCCACAATACCTAGTAGTACAGTGTGGGTGAAGAAGGTTCTCAGCAAATGTATATTTATATATTTCAGTGAATGAATATTACATCCTTGCTTTGCAAGTAATAACTTGCACACATTACCTAAGTTGTTAAGGGAGACTGGGCTTTCAGTCAGTCTCTTGATGCCTAGCTTTCAGCTAGGCACAAGTTTGTGACAATTTATAAAGCACTAAATGTTAGCATAATTTGAATATGGCCATGCCATTTTCTTTTCCTTTTTTTTTTTTTTTTTTTTTTGAGACGGAGTCTGACTGTCACCCAGGCTGGAGTGCAGTAGCACAATCTTGGCTCACTGTAACCTCTGCCTCTTGGGTTCAAGCAATTCTCCTGTCTCAGCCTCCAGAGTAGCTGGGGCTACAGACGCATGCCATGATGCCTAGCTAATTTTTGTATTTTTAGTAGAGACGAGGTTTCACCATACTGGTCAGGCTGGTCTCGAACTCCTGACCTCAGGTGATCCATGCACCTCGGCCTCCCAAAGCGCTGGGATTATAGGCATGAGCCACCGTGCCCGGCCAGCAATGCCATTTTCTGGAGAACCATTTTAGATATATCAAGTTTATATAACAAAGTTGGAAAATGACGGTTGTGGAGACTAAAATGCAAATCAAGTTAGTACATGGAAAAATAATTATTGAGCTCATAATATAATTATGGATTTTCATAAATGATAATATTTTTTACTGTCTTCTTTTTTTTCATAGGGGCATTACTCTAGTGTGCCTTAAATGTGATTTCCTAGCTGATTCTTCTGGCTTAGATCGCATGGCTAAACACTTAAGTCAACGTAAAACTCATACTTGCCAAGTTATAATAGAGAATGGTATGTATATATAATTGTGTTTCTTTGATTTTCTGATACTTATTTCAGTATTTTTGATCAGACACCATATGGACCCATGTATTACATTGATAGTCTCACTCTTCATATACACTATTGTAAATGTAAAACTTTTTTGATTTCAGTTTCCGAAAGTACCTCAACTTCTGAACCCATTTCTGGGTAAGTTTAATTTTCCTTCGGTGCGGTTTGCTTTGATGGACTTTAGCACTGTTGTATTTTTTAATGTATCATTAATATAAATGAAAAATATTAAAGTTGTTTTTGTTTTTGTTTTTAAAGCTGCTCATTGAAATAGATTCCTGCTCCATGGAGTTCGTGCAACCTGGTGCAAGACAAGTTGGAAGTTCCTAAGTTCAAAGTTCTGAAGTGTTTTCTCACACAAAAGGCAGTTAAACAGCCAAGTTCATGACACTAGCTCTCATTCAGCTCTTTTCAGCTTTCAAATGCCACTAGATTCTCACTCCACCTTATCTTTGTGTCAGGTTAACATACCTTAACACATTTTTTTCTCCAATTGGCTCTCTCCAAAAATACCTTTTGTTTTTCTCTGCTATACTTGACTTGCCTTCATAATACTACATTCCAGATAATATGACTGTTCATCTTTTTCTGTCTGTTTTGTCTGCTTTCTTAATTTCTTATAAGTCTTACATGTTTAGGTCAGATAGCCATTTTTTCTTCATTCCTTGTTCATTACTGTTCTGTTTTTCATATTTTTCAAATGAAGAAGCAACGCATAAGTTTCAAAAAATATCCAGGGTACTCCTGGACAGTGTCCCCTTTTGATGGACACGACTGATGCCTGTTCTTTCTTTCCAAGAAATGTGAATTATTTGACTGTGAGACCTCCTCTAGTTTGTGGCCTTAAGAGATCAGATCTTGGGGAGAGTCCCTTCCTACCTGACTGACCTCCCATAAGGTTGATGCTGATTTGGCCAGAGATGACCTCAAGGCCCACCAAATAGAGCACAACTTCCCACTGGGGGCTTTGGCTTTTGATCTTAAGCTTATGGGTCGATTCTAACCAAGAAAAGTCCATGAGATCACTGCTTCAACATCCAGGTTGACGTTTAACCATTTTGGCTGCTGCTCTTTAATCTTACTCTAGCAGGCATGCAGTCCAAGGAATATAAAAATTCTTGTTGTGTGGGAACCAAGGTTACTTTCCTGTTCTTGGAAAAAGAAAATTTCTACAATTACAGTTCCCAAAGTCACAGTTCATGTTATTTAAAGTTTTATCCAGTGTTCTAGGAATTTTCAGCAATACTAATATTCACATTTTTAAACATTTTTTACATTTTGTTTTATTTTGGTAGCTTGGTTTTATATTGTTTTTAGATCAGTGCTTCAACATCCAGGTTGACGTTTAACCATTTTGGCTGCTGCTCTTTAATCTTCCTCTAGCAGACATGCAGTCCAAGGAATATCAAAATTCTGGTTGTATTGGGAACCAAGGTTACTTTCTTGTTTTTGGAAAAACAAAATTTCTACAGTTACGGTTCACAAAGTCAGTTATTCATGTTTTCATTTAAAGTTTTATCCAGTGTTATAGGAATTTTCAGCAATACTGATATTCTTTTTTTTTTTTTGGTAGACGGAGTCTTGCTCTGTGTCCCAGGCTGGAGTGTGCAGTGGCGCGATTTTGGCTCACTGCAAGCTCTGCCTGCTGGGTTCACGCCATTCTGCCTCAGCCTCCCAAGTACCTGGGATGACAGGCACCCGCCACCACGCCCGGCTAATTTTTAATTTTTTGTATTTTTAGTAGAGACGGGGTTTCACCGTGTTCACCAGGATGGTCCCGATCTCCTGACCTTGTGATCTGCTCGCCTCGGCCTCCCAAAGTGCTGGGATTATAGGCATGAGCCACCGCACCCGGCCAATATTCACATTTTTAAACATTTTTTTTTATTTTACTTTGGTAGCTTGGTTTTATATTGTTCTTAATCAAATTTATTTTACTCTATTTTGTTTTTCTGTCACTTCTTTGTCCCAGATTCATGAAATTTGCTGATGTCCATTTTATGTCTACTTTTGAATTATTTGTGTTTGTTTTGTTTTTATTTCAAACTCCCAAGACATTTCTTAGAATTGTCTACAGATTTCGTGTAGCTACTTATTGGTAGCTTCTTAATTTCATACTTGTCCAGACCATTAGACATTATTACATGCTCTATCTTGGGCCTATCATTAACATTAGCTTAGGGATTCTGATTTCAAAGACATAAAGAATTGGCAAAGCTCTTCTTACAGACCTTAAAACAAGTTTTAAAGGTACATTTCTGTTCATCTAATACATAATATCTTCTTAGCCATTAATGTAATTCCTCTGGATAAAGATAATATATTCAAAAAATATTGGGACCAAAAAATGCACTTGTTTCTTGCTCATATATATATAGATGTATATTTTTTTTAATTTGTTGTTTGTTTATTTTGGTTACATTGAATATAGATTTGCTGAACAGTTTTGATGTTATTTTTTTAATAAAATTTGTATTGTTAAAGTGCCTTGGAAATTTCTAATAAATAACTTCATATAAAAGCTGTCATACAACTATAGGAGCATTGCTTTGCTCCTAGTTCCGTGGAGCCTGATTGCTTGACCCGCAGACGGAAAGCTTTATCTACCGAGCACATCTTGCACTTTTTCCTCCAGCACAGTTAAAAGCAAACTATTTATACTTTACTAATGTCTTGAGCAGCTAGCAAAAGCCCCCTTTGTGATCTTAATAATCGTGAAGGTGGGTAGGCTCTGAAGTCGTTTGACTCAATGTGGGTGTTTTTTAACTCCAAAATTAGAACTGGACTGGATACAGTGGCTCATGCCAGTAGTCCCCAATACTTTGAGAGGCTGAGGTGGGAGCCAGGAGTTTAAGACCAGCCAGGGCAACATACCAACACTCTTGTCTCTACCACAAAAAAAATATATTAGCTGGGTGTGGTGGCATATACCTATAGTCCTAGCTACTCAGGCTGAGGCAGGAGGATCGCTTGAGCCCAGGGGTTCAAGGCTGCAGTGAACTATGATCATGCCACTGCATTCCAGCCTAAGCCAGAGAGCAAGACCCTGTCTTTAAAAAAAAAAAAAAAAAAAAAAAAATCAAAACTGCTTTGATGATATACTTTGAAACATTGAAAGCCAGTGTCAGTGGCCACTGCCATGTAGTATACTTGTAATTCATAGGAGTTGAATCGATTAATTTTAATTTTCCGAACAGATTTCTGCTGTAAGTGATTTTTCCAAATCTCCAAAAGGGGCTTATGTCATAGTCGTGGACTTGGTGATACTCTGTTCTTTCTTTCCATACCTGTCTCTAGAATGTTTTGTCAAACACCATTTTCCTACCCATTATTTTTTATTGTGGTAAAATACATGTAGTATAAAATTTGCCATTTAAAACCATTTTCCATTCAGCATTAATGACACCTAACTTTAAGTTTTAAACTTTTTCCCAGATATGGCAACTTATTTGCATTTTTAGCATTGGTCCTCTTTTAATTTACAGATATTTTCTGTCTCTGACAGTTCAAAAATACAAAAAACCACATTCTTGCTATAGCAGTATTTTAGGTAGAGGTACAGCTTTGTTCTTCCATAGGATTTTATTATACTATGTATCAGGTTATTTTTCTTAAAATTTAATGCTCTGGAAGTTATGTGTCCCATAGCATCACTTTTTTTTTTTTTTTTTTACTTTGTTTAAAGAAAACGATTTATGCAGTCAGTGCTAAGCTTACTTGTTATAAGCAGTTGAGTTTTAATAGGTGTTAATGAGTTTTAGCTTGACAATCTGATCCCTCTTTACCTTGAGGCTGTTAGAGTTATTTCACCTGATTCAGAAATAGCCATCTCATGCATGTGTCCTTTTTTGTTTTCAACTGAATAAAAGGTATGATTGGATCAGTTTCAGTCCATCACTATTATTATTAAAAAAAAAAAAAACTAAATGACAAAGACTTAGATTCTTGCCCTTCTTTTTGTCACATTTTGGCAAAACACCTCTTTCAGTTTTGTTTTTTTTTTTTTTTTTTTTTTTGGAGACAGAGTGTCGCTCTGTGGCCCAGGCTGGAGTTCAATGGCATGATCTCAGCTCACTGCAAGCTCTGCCTCCCGGGTAGCTGGGACTACAGGCACTTGCCACCACGCCCAGCTAATTTTTTGTTTTTAGTAGAGACGGGATTTCACCATGTTAGCCAGGGTGGTCTCGATCTCCTGACCTTGTGATCCGCCCGCCTCAGCCTCCCAAAGTGCTGGGATTACAGGCGTGAGCCACTGTGCCAGCCCCTCGGTCTCATTTATTCAGTAAATATTTATTACCTACTATGTGCCTGGCACTGTTCTATTTGTTGGAAATACAAACTGAAATCTCTGGCTTCTTGGGACTTAGATTTCAGTTGTGGGAGACAGACAATAGAAAATAAAAACTTATAGTATGTTAATGGTGATGAAGACTATGGAGAAAAATAGGGAAGGGAGATAGTAATGTATAGGTTGGTGGTTGGGAGGTTGCCATTTTAAATTTGATGGTTTAAAGGCCAAGTTGGGCCTTCTTGAGAAGATGGCATTTGAGTAAATGGCCAAGAAGGCCAAGTTGGGCCTTCTTGAGAAGATGGCATTTGAGTAAAGACCTGAAGGAGGTAAGGAAGTGAGCCACCTGGGTATCTGTCAGAGGAGCTTTCTAGAGAGGGGAAACAAGTGCAAAAGCCCTGAAGCAGAAATTGGAACCCTCATGTATTGCTGGTGGCAATGTAAAATGGTCCAGCCACTATGAAGAACAGTTTGACAGTTCCTCAAAAAGGTTAAGTGTAGAATTACCATGTGACCCAGCAATTTCACTCCTATATACTCAGTCGAAAGCAGAGACTCAGATACTTGGACATGCATGTTCATAGCAGCACTATTCACAATAGCCGAAAGATAGAAATTGCCTAAATGTCACCCACAGATAAAGGGATAAAATACGGTGTGTTGCCAGGCACGGTGGCTCATGCCTGTAATCCCAGCACTTTGGGAGGCCGAGGGAGGCGGATCACCTGAGGTCAGGAGTTTGAGACCAGCCTGGGCAACATGGCAAAACCCCGTCACTACTAAAAATACAAAAATTAGCTGGGTGTGGTGGTGGGCGCCTGAAGTGCTGGGAAGGCTGGGACACAAGAATCACTTGAACCCAGGAGGCAGAGGTTGCAGTGAGCTGAGAGCACACCACTGCACTCTAGCCTGGGTGACAAAGCAAGACTGTCTCAAAAAAAAAAAGTATGGTGTGTCCATACAATGGAATATTTTTCAGCCACAAAAAAACGAAGTACTGATACTTGCTACAATGTGTATGGACCTCTTAAACAAGTGAAAGAAATCAGTCACAAAAGGTCATATGTTGTATGGTTCCATTTATATGAAATATTCACACAGGCACGGAAAACCAAATACATGTTCTCAGAGCTAAAAATGAGAACTCATGAACACGAAGGGAACAAGAACAGACACTGTCGAGGGTGTTCATGAACCACTTCTAAGGTGGAATATGTAACTGGAGGCTAGCAATAATCATTTTCATGCCAGGCACCGCAGCTCATGCCTGTAATTCCAGCATTTTGGGAGGCCGCGGCGGGTGGATCATGAGACCAGGAGTTTGAGACCAGCCTGGCCAACATGGCAAAAACCTGTCTCTACTAAAAAATACAAAAATTAGCTGGGTGTGGTGGTGCACGCTTGTAATCCCAGCTACTCAGGAGGCTGAGGCAGGAGAATCACTTGAACCTGGAAGGTGGAGGTTGCAGTGAGCCGAGGTTGCAGTGAGCCAAGGTCGCACCACTGCATCCAGCCTGGGTGACAGAGTGAGACTCCATCAAAAAAAAAAAAAAAACACTTGTCACAAAGCTAAAGTAATCAAAACAGTGTGGTCCTTTCATAGGATAGAAACATAGAGAAGTGGAATAGAATGAGAGTCCAGAAGTAAACCCACACACTGCACTCAAGGATGACAGAGCAAGACTGTCAAAAAGTCATTTTCATATTTTTAGAAATTATATCAGGAAAAATAGTATGGTCATTGTGTTTGTGAAACCTAAGGAATACGTAACTGCGACAGTCACTTTACACGATTTCAAACTTGAGAACTTTCAGACTTAATCGTATCTAGCTTCTCTCTATAACTCATGCTTGGCTTATTAATCTACCTACTTTTCTTGGAACTATTAGTATTTTCAGCCTATTATTATCCATTAACAAGTTTCTTACTCTGTAAAGTCTTCCTGCTTAAACAGCTTCAAGAGAGTTTCTTAATATTAGGATTACAAGGTCCGAGATTCAATACCTGACTGCAGTAAACCCTCTCTGCACCCTTAAAGGTGCAGTGCAGTGGAGTGGTTAGAGCCCAGGCTCTGCAGCAGACTGCCTAGGTTGGAGTTCCTGCCCTACCAATGATTAGATTTGTGTGACTTTAGGCTCTGTCTCGTTTTCCTCATTTGTAAATTGCATGTAATAGCAGCTACTCAGAGTTGAGGGAATTAATTGAGTGAATACAGTATATGTATATCCCACTTAGAACAGTGATTGGCACACAGGAATGCAATCCAACATTGTTACGATTATTGCTACCTTGTGACTACCTTTCCTGATTTTATTTATCTTAATTTTATTCAGATAGAAGTAGCTCCAATCTTCACCCAGTTTTTCATTCCAACCTCCTCACACCACCTTCACAGTGACTGTTAACTCTTTTCCTAACCCAGTGGCTTTCTTGAGGGTCACAGTTGAAGCACATAGTACTAAAGATAGGCATACCATTATATTTCTTGGTTTCTCAAGCTCACCAGACTAATATTTTTAAGGAATGTCAGTGCTCCTGGGTTCACTTTAGTCGTGATTGTCATTTATAAATATTAGATTAGTGCCAAAGTAATCACTGTTTTTGCCATTACGTTCAAGGGCGCAAAAACCGCAATTACTTTTGCACCAATCTAATAGTATTAAGATATTTCCCCTAAATTATACTACCTATACTTGGCCACACCATGGTTCACCTCATGCTGATACTCATACACTTCTCTGATTTTGAAACCCTTCTGCAGTCTGATTCTTGTCAGTTTGGTATTTGACCACCTGAAAAAGCTTAATATCAACAGACTTGGAGAGGCCGCTGTGCATGTCTCCTACTGTTTCCAATCCTCCACACTGAAAAATATCTATCCATACCACTATGATATACGGTGGCTGGGGGGCTGCCGAAGAGAGTGCAGCCTCAAAATAACACAGTCCTAGGTTTCAATCCTGGTTTTGTATCTAAACAGCTGTGTAGCCTTGAGTAAATTACCTGAACTTGTTCAGTCTCAGCTTCCTCATCAGTGAGAGGCATGTAATGATGATATTCTTGCAAAGTTGTTGTAAGGAATATATATACACAAATGCTCCTCAACTTACAGTGGGGTTACATTATGACATACCCATCCTAAATTGAAAATATCATCAATTGAAAATGCATTTAACACACCTAACTTACCTGACATCGTAGCTTAGCCTAGCCTACCTCAAATGTGCTCACAACACTTACATTAGCCTACAGTTGGGCAAACTCAACTGGCAACACAGTATGCTGTGTTTTTGGTGGTTTACCCTTTGTGATCTCGTGGCTGCCTGAAAGCTATGGCTCTCTGCCACTGCCCAGCATCACGAGATGATATCCTACTGCATATTGCTAGCCCAGAAAAAAAGTTGAAGTATGGTTTCTACTGAAGGCATGTGTATCCCTTTCACAGCATCATAGAGTCAAAAAATCGTAAGTTGGCTGGACGTGGTGGCTCATGCCTGTAATCCCAGCACTTTGGGAGGCAGAGGCAGGCAAATCACCTGAGCCCAGGAGTTCAAGATCAGCCTATCAGGGGAACCAGCCCAGGATATTTCAACGTAGGTTCTTTTCTATTTTCCCTAAGTGTCGGCCGATCTGAGAAATAAAGGGAAAGAGTACAAAAGAGAGAAATTTTAAAGCTGGGTATCCGGGGGAGGCATCACATGTTGACAGGATACATCCATGAAATCTTCACAATTTATGTTCTTCTATCACAGCTTCAGCAGGTCCCTCAGTTTCGGGGTCCCTGACTTCCCACAACACCAGCCTGACCAACATGGCGAAACCCCGTCTGTACTAAAACTACAAAAATTAGCCGGGTGTGGTGGCGCACACCTGTAGTCCCAGCTACTCTGGAGGCTGAGGTGGGAGGATCACCTGAGCCCAGGAGGCAGAGGTTGCAGTAAGCCAAGATAGTGTGCCCCTGCACTCCAGCCTGGGCAAGGGAGCAAGACTCTGTCTCAACAACAACAACAACAACAACAACAAAAATCATAAGTCAAACCATTGTAACTTGAGGACCATCTGTATATTATATATGTATAACGTTTGGCTCTGGCATGACAGAGTAAACAATGAATAAACAATGCTGATGTTACTGCTACTCCTGCTGTTGCTTCAGCTGTTGGTGCTGTTATTTCTGTTGCTGCTGTTACTGTCACTACTGCTTCTTCTGCTGAGACCCTGGAAACGACACATCAGTGGAATCTTCTCTGACAGTTTTAGTGGCAATCCATCAACATTGTGGTTATTCGTAACTTTGGCTTATAATTCCCAGGTCTTGAAGTACATTCCTTCAAACTGTCGGATGGATGACATCTTATCACAGTGCTTCAATTACATGTGGCGTAATTCTCTCATGTCAGAAATGAGTGTAGCTCTGGCTTTTTCTGTCTAAGGACTATGAAACGACACTGCCTTGTTGAAAACTAGTACAGAATCCTGTCTGCTCTGGAGGGAAGCATTCCTTTTGTGCTAAAGAACCCCTTCTTTAAAAGAAACTTCTTTACTCATTATTACCAGGAATTCATTTCCAGAAAGAAATGAATCTTGAATCAATGAAATCTTGGCTACTTACTCAATACAATTAATTATATGAAAACATGTAATTTTTTTCTTTTTTTTGAGACAGAGTCTCGCTCCGTCACCCAGGCTGGAGTGCAATGGCACAATCTCAGCTCACTGCAACCTCTGCCTCCCAGGTTCAAGCGATTCTCCTGCCTCAGCCTCCTGAGTAACTGGCATTACAGGCGCCCGCCACCATGCCCAGCTAATTTTTGTATTTTTAGTAGAGACAGGGTTTCACCATGTTGATCAGGCTGGTCTCGAACTCCTGACCTCAGGTGATCCACCCACCTCGGCTTCCCAAAGTGCTGGGATTACAGGCGTGAGCCACTGTTCCCGGCCGAAAACATGTAATTTTAAATAGCGGTAGTAAAGTGTTCTTTCCTTTTGTAGGACTTTCAAAATGATTGAGAAATACCTTGCTTTCTCAGAGAGTAGGGATATTTTCACTCAGTCTTGAAATTGTCCTTTTCTGTTTTCCCCTTATCTCCATTTTTCCCCTCGTCTATCTTCTCCAGTATGTCCACCTAAATAGATTATCATAACATAGAATCAAAGGAAAGTGTTAAGTCGTACAAGTTTCTTTTTTCTTGATAAAATAACAGAATGGGATATTTCTATCTAGCAAACCTTCAGCGCCTCAGAACATAAGATTCCTTGACAAATTAGTAGATACCCCAAGCTTGGAAAACATAACTACTTAACCAGTTGTCTTATTGATTGAGTCAAATCCTTAAAGGCCACAATTTGAAGTAATTTCAAAAAGTTGATTTAATTCTCTTAGTAACTTCCAAGTGACTTTGTGGTCAAGTTACTTCAGTTTTGAATAATTTAAAAGGGGGACATATTCAGCACAGCTTCATTTTTAAAACTGAATGATTGGGAACTACATGAATGATCTTCCATTTTCATTCTTTCCAAGTGTCCTTTATGTCAGGGGAATTGGATAAGGAATAATACACAAATGTTTATGCACAAAATACATTTTATATTTTGTCTAAATTCAAGGAAATCCCATAAAGGTGATTTTCGATTCCATTATGCAAATGTGGAAACTGAGGAACATCATTTTGAAAATAAATGGTTATCAGGAAGCACTGGCTTGTTCATACTATAGAGCACCATTTTTCCTGCTCTGGTTTTAATCTCTCTTCCCTTTCTTTAATGAAAGGTCTGTACTATTCAAAGCTGACTTCTGATCTGTTGACAAGTAAACAGTCCTTATCTGGAGACCTAAAACTTCATTCTCTTCATAGCTGTCTTAACATGCAATGGCCATAGAAACCAGTGCACAATCACACTATTTTTGTTGTTCAGAGGAATGGAGAACTGAAAAGGACCTTAGAGGTCATTTCTTCCCATCCTTCAAATGGTGCAGGAAGCTCCTCTAAAATACCTCTTTTTAAAAAGTTAACGGTTGTTCAAGCTGGCCCACCCGTTCCTAGACTTTCCATCCCCCTGCAGTGCCCTCCCCTCCTGGGAGGATGATTTGTTCCTCAGGAGCCTGCTCAGCCCTTACCCCCAGGTTCTGGGCCTAAGCCTGACCTAAGAATGAATTCAGCTAAGAATGAAGGGAATGAAGTTGTCGATCTCCAGATAAGGATTGTTTACTTGTCGACAGATCAAAAGTCAGCTTTGAATAGTACAGACCTTCCATTAAAGAAAATGCTCTGATTTGATTAAAACCAGGGCAAGCAAAATGGAGCTCTATAATGTGAGCAAGTCAGTACTTCCTGATAACCATTTATTTTCTGAATGACAAGTGACCTCAGTTTCCACCTCTGCAAAATGGAATTGAAAATCATTTTTACAGGATTTTCTTGAATTTTGATAAAATAATATCTGGCATCTAACATCAACTCCCATCTAATCTACTAGTTAATCCTAAATGAAGCAGAGATGGGACCATTAACCTCAGGCCCAGGAGCACATCCTCTTCTCAGAGTTGAGAGAAATAGAGAAAGATAAGGGAAATTAACATTGTGGTGCAGACCATGCAGTTCTAGTCTGCTCCAACACTTGGCAGTCATGTGGCCTTCGGCAGGAAGCTTTGATCATTCTGTACCTCAGAGATAATTGTGATATGAAGATTAAGCATGATGGTCCACATTAAGCATATAACATTGTACTTAGTAGTACACAGCACTAGATAAGTGTTAGCTGCTATTAATAATTGTCATTATTTCGACTGGAAGCATCGAGACTGAAAACTAGGTGTGGTCCAATACCATCCTTCTCATTTGGTGATCTCCCTAAATAAACAGGAAGAACAATACCTGGGGTACCTCTCCTTTTTCTGAAGCTCCAGGGTTTCTACCTGAAATTGGTGAGTAGGGGTCAGGTCAGCCAGTTTTGTTTTGTTTTGTTTTGTTTGATTTGTTGTTTTGAAACGGAGTCTCACTCTGTCACCCAGGCTGGAGTGCGATGGCACTATCTTGGCTCATTGCAACTTCTGCCTCCCGGGTTCAAGCAATTCTCCTGCCTCAGCCTCCCAAGTAGCTGGGATTACAGGCATGGGCCACGAGGCCTGGCTAATTTTTTGTATTTTTAGTAGAGACAGGGTTTTGCCATGTTGGCCAGGCTGGTCTCAAACTCCCGCTCTCAGGTGATCCACCCACCTTGGCCTCCCAAAGTGCTGGATTACAGGCGTGAGCCACCGTGCCTGGCCCAGGTTTTTTATTTATGCTTGTACCTGAAACTTTCTCCAGCACTTTAAGATTAAATTCAGAGGGTCACAGTACCTACTTTATCGATGGGGAAGGGATTAAGTATCACCTATAGATTCAAATCAGGTTACGAGGTCCATTTCTCATTCTAGTTCAACTACATCATGGCTTAGGGGCGTCTCTCTATGCCCTCTGGTGGTTTTGTTTGTTTGCTTGTTTGTTTTTCTGAGACGGAGTCTTGCTCTGTTGCCCAGGCTGGAGTGCAGTGGCACGATCTCAGCTCACTGCAACTCCTGCCTCCTGGGTTCAAGCAATTCTCCTGACTCAGCCTCCTGAGTAGCTGGGATTACAGGTGTGCACCACCACGCCCAGCTAATTTTTGTATTTTTAGTAGAGACGGGGTTTCACCATGTTGGCCAGGCTGGTCTCGAACTCCTGACCTTGTGATATGCTCACCTCAGCCTCCCAAAGTGCTGAGATTACAGGCTTGAGCCATCGCGCCTAGCCAGTGGTCTCTCTTAAAGACTACCAGGATTGGCCAGGCGCGGTGGCTCACGCCTGTAATCCCAGGACTTTGGGAGACCGAGGCGGGCGGATCACAAGGTCAGGAGATCAAGACCATTCTGGCTAACACAGTGAAACTCCGTCTCTACTAAAAATACAAAAAATTAGCTAGGCGTGGTGGCGGGCGCCTGTAGTCCCAGCTACTCTGGGAGGCTGAGGCAGGAGAACGGCGTGAACCCCGGAGGTGGAGCTTGCAGTGAGCCAAGATTGCTCCACTGCACTCCAGCATGGGCGACAGAGCTAGACTCCGTAAAAAAAAAAAAAAAAAAAAAAAAAAAAAAAAGACTACCAGGGCTGCTTACCTATTTAGCTTCAAAATCTGTCTCCCTGGGCAGGTGAGGTGTTTCTCAATGTCTCCTCTCTGTCCCTCCCTGCTGCCAGGCTAGTAGGTTTCACAGACTCCCCTTAGGAGAGTTAAGCCCTAGTGATTTGGCAGAGGTAGCTTCAGGGCACTCCCAGCCCATTCCCTTTTATGAGTAACCCCTCTAGTTCCAGGTGTCTAAATGCACAGATTGGGACCAGGATTAGCTCCTTCTGTTTGAGCGTCCATCCCAGGAAATGGTCAGTACCGGTCAGAAAAATACTAGAAACTTTCCTGCCTCCTGCCTTCACTAATCTTACCAGCAGGAGGCGCGCGGCAGACATGCAATCTATTTTTTCTCAATCTCATTTTGAGCCTTATGTCCAGATTGGTTGGTACTCAGATTATTCTCGGGATTAGTCTTCGGTTGTCTCTTATAGTTAAGAGGTTCTTGCTTCCTGGTTTCAAGGGAACAACCCAGGGACATTGGGTATAACTGGAACTGTTTCACTTACCCTAAGTTTAAGGCCTGAAAAGATCCACTTTACCAGGTTGAGTTCCCCCGTTACCCAGATCGCCCTGGGGTTCATAAAGCTGGCTTTGAAGCTCTGACTCAGGAAAAGTCATTTTTGAGTTTAGGGCTCACTAGGAAACCTAAGGGAAACGACCCTGCCCCCACCCCACCCCCGCCCCAGACCTGGAGGCACATCAGAATCAGCTGTGGACATTCTAACAATACAAATTAATTCCTGGGCCTGCCCCCAAGATCTACCTGACCAGAGTGTTGGGGACTGCAGCCCCAGGAGTCTGTACTTTAGCAAGTCCCTCACTGATTTCATGCTGTCAGCTGTGAACTGGCATTTGGGAACCATGAATCTAGGGGAATCTCTGGGAACCCATCTCAGTACTTCTGCCCCAGCACCGCCTCTTAGAGGCACAGAAGTCAAGATGACTTGGAGTCAGAACAAGGTTTTTTTTGTTTTTTTTTGTTTTTGAGATGGAGTCTTGCTCTGTTGCCCAGGCTGAAGTGCAGTGGTGTGATCTTGGCTCACTGCAACCTCTGTCTCCCTGGTTCAAGTAATTCTCTTGCCTCAGCCTCCCGAGTAGCTGGGACTACAGGCATGCACCACTATTCCCAGCTAATTTTGTATTTTTAGTAGAGACAGGATTTCACCATGTTGGCCAGGCTGGTCTCGAACTCCTGACCTCAGGTGATCCACCCATCTCGGCCTCTGCCCGGCCCAGAACAAGGTTTTAACTCATGTGGCTGTGCCACTTGAATCATGCTGGGATTTTCAAGGGACTTGGAGGTGGTTCAGGAGACTAGGGAGACCCTTTCAGAGGCAGCAAGGCCCCTTCCAGTGAGGCAATGAGGGATGGTGTATAAAGGAGGGGCTCTTTAAGGTAAGGCGGCAATTATGTCCGCTCAGGTGTTACAAGTGGATAAATACTGGCCTCTCTCTGCCTCTGCTGGTGACAGTTGCAGAAGCAGCTGAGCCTTGCTTTCCAGGGAGCTCTCAGCACATCTGCGCTCTCTCCTCTGCCCCCAGCACACACTGAGGGTGGGCTCAGTCAGCTTCCCTCAAGGGGTGGGGGCTGCTCCAGCTGTTCTGGGCTGGGCATCAATCCCTGGCACTGCTCTGGGTGGTGGTGCTCAGAGCAGCATCTGGTCCTGGGCTCTCTGATGGAAGGACCCTGGCAAGACAGTCCCCAGGCTGGATCCAGGGGCGTGAGCAAATGAGCAGGTTTTGGGGGAAAGGATAGTTTGGGGGGCCCAGTGGCAAGATGCTATAGCCCCAAAGACAGGGCAGCAGAGTTAGCTGGCTGTGTGGTCCCCAGCTTCTGTCCAAGGCAAGGACATCCTGAAGACTCCAGAGCTGACAGAAGTGTCAACCCACTAGGCTTCCTGGAGGTATCCAGTCTGCGGCATCTGATTCAGGGAGGAATGTCCTAGACAGGCCTCCTGGGTAGTGAATGGCCTGCTGGCCAAGCCCCCATGGGTCAGGGAAACTGGCTGGGGTAAACCTGGCATCCCTACAAGAGTCCCAGAGCTGGGAACTGGCTAGAAAGACAGTGTAATATCATAGAAAGAGCCGAGATTGACGTGAGACAGATCCCCATTCATTACTTACTACATTGGACAAGTCACTAAGTCTCAGTGCATCCATGTTCTTTGTTTGTACAATGGAAATCAGCCAGGCATGGTGTCTCACTCTTGTAATCCCAACACTTTGGGAGGCCAAGGCAGGAGGATCACTTGAGCCCAGGGGTACAAGACCAGTTTGGGCAACATGGCAAGACCCCATCTCTATACAAAAACCGTTTTCTTTCTCTTTTTTTTTTTTTTTTTTTTTTGAGACAGAGTCTTGCTCTGTCACCCGGGCTAGAGTGCAGTGGTGCCATCTTGGCTCACTGTAACCTCCATCTCCTGGGTTCAAGTGATTCTCCCACCTCAGCTTCCCGAGTAGCTGGGACTACAGGCGCGTGCCACCACGCCCAGCTAATTTTTTTATTTTTAATAGAGATGAGGTTTTCCCATGTTGGCCAGGCTGGTCTCCAACTCCTGACCTCAGGTCATCTGCCTGCCTTGGCCTCCCAAAGTGCTGGGATTACAGACGTGAGCCACCATGCCCAGCCAAAACTTTTCCTTAATTAGCCAAGTGTGGTGGCACACACCTATGGTACTAGCTACTCAGGAGGCTGAGACAAGAGGATCACTTGAGCCTAGGAGTTTGAGGTTGCAGTGGGCCATCATCACACCACTGCACTCAAACTTGGGCAACACAGCGAGATCCTGTCACTAAAAATAAATAATAAAAAATAAAAATGGAGGCCAGGTGTGGTGGCTCACACCTGTAATCCCAGCACTTTGGGAGGCCAAGGTGGGCAGACCTCAAGGTCAGGAGTTTGAGACCAACCTGACCAACATGGTGAAACCCCGTCTCTACTAAAAATAAATAAATAAATACAAAAATGAGCTGGGCGTGGTGGTGCACACCTGTAATCCCAGGTACTCGGGAGGCTGAGGCAAGAGAAGTGCTTGAACCCGGGAGGCGGAGGTTGCGGTGAGCTGAGATCACACCACTGCGTTCTAGCCTGGGCGACAGAGTGAGACTCTGTCTCAAAACATACATACATACATACGTACATACATAAACAAACAAACAAATAAATAAATGGAAATAATTATCCTGCTCCATAGAGTTGAAGGAGCATTAAATGAGCTAGTGAATGAATGTAGAGTGTTTTAGCATGGTGCCTGGTACATTATAGGCATTCACATGCTAGTAATTATTTCTCCAGGTTCTGTCTCTGTAGCACAGGAAAAGTCCCAAAGGTACGAATGTAGATAGTGAAGGGGAGCCGTAGAAGAAAGATAGGGACCAACATGATTAGTTCCAGAGACACAGTAAGGCCAAATGATGCTGGAGGCACTCTCCTTCCTTTGAATCCCTCCACTCCTCACCAACCTCACAGAAAAAAGAGTCTCATGATTCTCTGACCTCCTGGGTCCCCTTCTACTGGGTATGCTGTGGGTCAAGGCCATTCCCATATCCTCTCCCTCAATCTGAGGGAGGCCTGAGCACCTTCATACAACCGTACTGTTGCCATCATTCATCTTCTGGGGCTGCAAAAGAGATCTCACTAGCTATTTGAGACCAGCCTGAACAACATAGTGAAAGTCCATCTCTACAAAAAATAAAAATAAATTATCTGGGCATGGTGGTACATGTCTGTAGACCCAGCTACTCGGGAGGTTGAAGGGGGAGTTGCCTGGGTTGAGACATCGAGGCTGCAGTGAGCCAAGATTGTGCCACTGCACTCCAGCCTGGGTGACAGAGTGAGACCCCGTCTCAAAAACATAAAATAGGAGGCCGGGCATGGTGGCTCACGCCTGTAATCCCAGCACTTTGGGAGGCTGAGGCCGGTGGATCACTTGGGGTCAGGAGTTTGAGACCAGCCTGGCCAACATGGTGAAACCTCATCTCTACTAAAACTACAAAAATTAGCTGGGTTTGGTGGCGCACCTGTAACCCCAGCTACTCAGGAGGCTGAGGCGGGAGAATCACTTGAACCCGGGACGCGGAGGTTACAGTGAGCTGAGATTGTGCCACTGCACTCCAGCCTGGGCAACAGAGTGAGACTCCATCTCTAAAAATAAAATAGGAAAAGAAAAGAAAACTCCCAGTCATGGCCCATAGGGCCCCCGTAGACCTGGCCTTACCTATTTCTGTACCTCATTTCTTGCCACTCTCCTTTGCTTGCTCTATTCCAGCCATCTCCATACTGGCCCCCTTTCTGTCCCTCAAACACACCAACGTTACACCACCTGCCTCTGGATCTTGACATTTGCTGTTTCTGCTGCTTGGGGTTCTCTTCTCCCTTTTTCTTTTCTTCTTCTTCTTTTTCTTTTTCCTTTTTTTTTTTTTTTTTGTTTTGTTTTGTTTTGTTTTTTTGTTTGTTTGTTTTTTTGAGACAGAATCTCACTCTCTCACACAGGCTGGAGTGCACTGGTGCGATCTTGGCTCACTGGAGCCTTCACACCCCCAGCTCAAGGGTTCCTCCCACCTCAGCCTTCCGAGTAGCTGGAACTACAGGTACGCAACATTGCACTGGGCTAATTTTAATGTTTTTTTCTAGAGACAGGGTCTCACCATATTGCCCAACCTGGTCTTGAACTTCTGGGCTCCAGCAATCCTCCCACCTTGGCCCCCCAAAGCTCCGAGATTACAGGCATGAGTCACTGCACGTGTCCCTGGTTGCTTTTCTTCATTCATTTCTCAACTTAAGTGGCATCTCTTCAAAGATGTCTTTTGTGCCACTCCAGCAATATGTTGCCCTCCCCCATATCTGTCACCTTCAATTCATTTACCCTGCTTTGAGAGTCCTTATCACTCTCTCAAATGAGCTTGTTTAGGGGCCTCATTTCTTATTTAGTGTCTGTCTTCTTTAGGAGAGCAGGACTTTGTTCATGTATGTAACGCCAGGATTCAGAATAGTGGCACATAGTGGGTTCTCAATGAATGTTTGTTGAAAGCCTAGAAGGTGGCCAGGCACAGTGGCTCACGACTGTAATCCCAGTACTTTGGGAGGCCGAGGTGGGCAGATCACCTGAGGTCAGGAGTTCGAAACCAGCCTGGCCAACATGGTGAAACCCCATCTCTAGAAAAATACAAAAATTAGTTGGGCATGGTGGTGGGCACCTGTCATCCCAGCTACTCGGGAGACTGAGGCAGGAGAATTGCTTGAACCCGGGAGGTGGAGGTTGCAGTGAGCCAAGATTGTGCCATTGCACTCCAGCCTGGGTGACGAGAGTGAAACTCTGTCTCGGAAAAAAAAAAAAAAAAAGAAAGAAAGAGAAAAGAAAAGAAAGAAAAAAGAAAAGAAAGCCTAGAAGCCTAGAAGGTGTCAGAGGCGATCCTGGTTAGAGGACTCATAACACTAGGAACGTTGTCATCCTTGGCCCCTGTAACTGAAGAAAGAGGCCTGACCAAGAGGGGTCTGGACCCAAACGGAAATGTACCCATTAGGACAGACAAATGCACCTGTAGTAACTGAGCAGTGGCCTAGCCCTGCAAGACAGGTGATGGCAACCAAAAGGCAACACAACAGCAGGTTGTGTCCTGAGCAAGGAGTCAGCGTCTGGAGTGTGAGACAAGGTAATGGGGTGTTGCATCTGGGAGAAGCATAGCAACCAGGCTTCCGGCACACAGCTCATCCACAGACAATGGGAGCCCAGCCCTTTGGGGGAGATTCTGGGGCTGGGAGTTGGATGGGGACAACTAGTAAGAAAAGCAGCTCTAACTGGAGTGGTAGGCAGATTCCAAAGACTGAGATCCAGGCAAAGTCAAGTGATGAGAACCAGACTGGTGACTGGACTGAGTCTGAGGCCACTGGGGGCGGGACTGAGTCTGAGGCCAGGTGGGGATGGGATGCGGTAGAGAGGGCTGCAAGGATGACCCAGGCGGGACCAGACAAGCTCTTTATTTGAGTGGGAAGCACATCTGGTGTGTGTTACCCTTCGCTGTCTAGGAGCAGAGCCCCATACGCCTGACAGAGGAAAGTGTTCAGGAGCTGTCTTCCCGAGACCCCCTCAGAGCGGGATTCCAGCAAGAGAGACTCCTGAAGGAGCACACCATCTTTCATGCAAAGAAATCCACCTGGAGCTATTGTAGACAAGTCTTTACTAGCCACTTTTAGTTACTTTCACAATTGGACAAGGAGCTTTCGTATCAATAATAGGACCAGATGTATAAGAAATAACTATAGGACTCGCCTGCTGGAAAACTACCAAGAGCTCTCATTGGCTCAGAGAGCAAGTCCGGGGTGGGTGCTGTGGCTCACGCCTGTAATCCCAGCACTTTGGAAGGCTAAGGCAGGCGAATCACCTGAGGTCAGGAGTTGGGACCAGCCTGGCCAACAAGGCGAAACCCTGTCTCTACTAAAAAATACAAACGTTAGCTGGGTGTGGTGGTGGGTGCCTGTAATCCCAGCTACTCAGGAGGCTGAGGCAGGGAGAATTGCTTGAACCCGGGAGGTGGAGGTTGCAGTGAGCTGAGATCGCGCCACTGCACTCCAGTCTGGGCGACAGAGCGAGACTCCATCTCAAAAAAAATAAAAAATAAAAATAAATAAATCTCCAAACTGTTCTGCCTGATGCGCAAGCCCTCCCCAATCTCAGCTCCCACTAGCACTGTTCAGCTCTCCTTGGGCCAGATCCCCAGTTGTCCTCTCTTCCAACTTCCAAGGTTATTCCTGCCCCCCTGATTTTGCCCACTCCCCTCCCCTCTTCTTTACCAATCTAAACCTTACACGTTAGTTAACATACAAAACAAATCTAAGTATTTTCCTGTGAGCCCTCCCTGATATTGAATACATAATGCTCTCACTTCCCATGGTGCAACCTCACACTTGGTCATGTTGTCTGGTTTTTGTTTGCATGTAGTTTCAGTGTGTACATAGTTCCTGCAACTAGATCATAGGGTCTCTGAACATAGGGAACGTGTCCTCTTGTAACATTTCTTCCCTAGCACCTAGCAAAGGTCTGGGGACATGATAGATATTTGTTGCTTGAGCCCTGCCTATCCAAGAAAGGGTAGGGGTGGGGGTCACAGTGGGAACAGCCTTAGGGTTCAAGACTGATTGATGAAAAATAGGAAGCAGAATCTAACTATTCTGGAAGTAATCGGGCCCATTGGACAAACTGTCCTTTTTTTTTTTTTTTCTTTTTTTTTTGACACAGTTTCACTCTGTCACCCAGGCTGGAGCTCAGTGGCACATTCTGGGCTCACTGCAACCTCCACCTCTCGGGTTCAAGTGATTCTCCTGCCTCAGCCCTTAAGTAGCTGGGATTACAGGCATGTGCCACCATGCCTGGCTAATTTTTGTATTATTAGTAGATACTGGTTTTCGCCATGTTGGCCAGGCTGGTCTCGAACTCCTGACCTCAAGTGATCTGCCCGCCTCAGCTTCCCAAAGTCTTGGTATTACAGGCGTGAGTCACTGCGTCCGGCCATACTTTTTATTTTTTATTTATTTATTTATTTATTTATTTATTTTTGAGACGGAGTCTCGCTCTGTCACCCAGGCTGGAGTGCAGTGGCGCGATCTCGGCTCACTGCAAGCTCCGCCTCCCGGGTTCACGCCATTCTCCTGCCTCAGCCTCCTGAGTAGCTGGGACTACAGGCGCCCACAACCGCGCCCGGCTAATTTTTTGTATTTTTAGTAGAGACGGGGTTTCACCGTGGTCTCGATCTCCTGACCTTGTGATCCGCCCGCCTCGGCCTCCCAAAGTGCTGGGATTACAGGCGTGAGCCACCGCGCCCGGCCCATACTTTTTATTTTTAAACTGGAAAATATGGAGAGAGTAGTCTATCCGGGCATTCAAGGCACATATCTAGGAAACCTAGGAAATACCAGTGAGTCCACATCTCGTTTCAAGACTTCTCTATATCACTCTGCCTGTACTTGCTCTCTAGAAAAACATATCTGGCCTGTGCCCCAACCCCACCAGGTGTTTCTGCCCACTGATTACACTGAGTGAGAGAATGAATTCGTCCTGAAGAATTGACTCAAGCGATGAGAATTTCAGAGAGCCTAGAAAGCTGGCAGGGAGTGTGCCACTGGCATGGGGAATATTACTCTAGTAAGACAAACTGCCTGTTCCACTCATCACAATCAGGAATGGCTTGGAGGAAAGCAAGACAAAAAGCCATGTGATAATCTATACAAATTTTATTTTGATATCAATTTGTATGGAAACAAGCAGGTGTCAGCATTATGCAGGCACAGAAAAAAGGGAAAGAAAAACTCCAGTGATAATTTATCTTGTATTTACACCGTTTGGTTTCAACAAGGACAGGAAGCTTTACTGTTAGCTTCCTGTGGGAACTCCAGTTTCTGCACCTTCCCCTGCTGCCTCTCAGCATCACGATATAGCAGGGATTTCTGGGCCTTCAATCGGCAAGCCAGGCACATGAAAATCGACTCCACATTCTGGCTCTCTTTGGGGTCCTTGGCCGATGTCTCAAACAAGAGCATGTTGTGGGCATCAGCAAATTTCAGGGCTAAGTTGGAGGGCACCTGGATCTGTTCCCTCAAGTCACACTTGTTCCCCACAAGCACTTTGGGGACTAGTGGGGGCACAGCATGCCCATTGCATTCTTGGATCCACATTTTGAGGTTGGTGAAAGATGTCATCTTGGTGACGTCATAGACGAAGACCACGGCATGTACGTTGCGGTAGTAATGCTCGACCATGCTTTTGCGGAAACGTTCCTGACCTGCTGTGTCCCACACCTGAACCTGGAACATACAAAAACGCAGAGATGGAGTCAGAAAACGGAACAAGAACAGAGAGGAGAAAACATGGTTTTGTAGCACTATAAAAATGAAGTGACACGGCGGGTACAGTGGCTCATGCCTGTAGTCCCAGCACTTTGGGAGGCCGAGGCGGGCGGATCACCTGAGGTCGGGAATTCGAGACCAGCCTGACCAACATGGAGAAAGTTCGACTCTACTAAAAATACAAAATTAGCCAGGCGTGGTGGTG
Source organism: Macaca fascicularis (assembly GCF_037993035.2). NCBI lineage: Eukaryota > Metazoa > Chordata > Mammalia > Primates > Cercopithecidae > Macaca > Macaca fascicularis. Next base: position 136,453,299 of record NC_088395.1, on the reverse strand, counting down.
CATGCCTGTAATCCCAGCCACGGGGGAGGCTGAGGCAGGAGAATCACTTGAACCAGGGAATTGAAGGTTGCAGTAAGCCGAGATCGCGCCATTGCACTCCAGCCTGGGCAAAAAGAGCGAAACTCCATCTCAAAAAAAAAAAATAGAAAAAGAAAAAAAAAATTGAGTGACAAGCCATGACACAGGAAGTGGTTCTTTGACAGATGAGCAGAATGGACTTATCAAAGCATAAAGAGAAGTTTCAGGATTTGTCAAGTTTTTCTTAAGATTGTTAACTGAAAATTTTGAGTTGAAAAAAATCTTAAGATTTTTAGTTGAAAAACTGGATGTAAATTGGTCAACTTTTCTGGAGAGCAATTTGGCAATATTATCAAGAACCTCAAAAATGTTCATAACTCTTAGGACCTGAAATCTCACTTCCAGAAATCTATACAAAAGAAATAGGGATGTGGTCAAAATTTTGTACTAATATTTTACAGTGTTATTTAGAATTTTTTTAAAATAGGAAAAACCTAAATGCTCACCAGAAAAGGAATAGCTAAAGTTCATGTCTATACAGTGGGGCCGGGCACAGTAGCTCATGCCTGTAATCCCAGCACTTTGGAGGCCGAGGCGTGTGGATCACCTGAGGTCAGGAGTTTGAGACCAGCCTGGCCAACATGGTGAAATCTCATCTCTACTAAAAATACCAAAAAAAAAAAAAAAAAAAAATAGCCAGGCCTGGTGGTGTATACCTGTAGTCCCAGCTACTCGGGAGGCTGAGACATGAGAATCGCTTGAACCCAGGAGGTGGTGGTTGCAGTGAGCTGAGATTGTGCCACTGCACTCCAGCCTGGGCGACACAGTGAGACTCCGTCTCAAAAAGAATAAATAAAAATGAAAATATATCTGTACAGTGGGATATTATGCAGCCATTAAAAATAATGTTTTCAAAGACTAAATTGTAAGAGAAATGCTCACAAAATACAAGTAAGTGAAAATGCAGAATACAGAATTTTTCTTTTTTCTTTTCTTTCTTTTTTTTTTTTTTTTTTTTTGAGACAGAATTTCATTCCTGTTGCTAGGGCTAGAGTGAAATGGCACGATCTCAGCTCACTGCAACCTCTGCCATATGGGTTCAAGCAGTTCTCCCACCTCAGACTCCTGAGTAGCTGGGATTACAGGCATGCACCACCACGCCCGGCTAATTTTGTATTTTTAGTAGAGATGGGGTTTGTCTATGTTGGTCAGGCTGGTCTTGAACTCCCGACCTCAGGTGATCTGCCTGCCTCGGCTTCCCAAAAGCGCTGAGATTACAGGCATGAGACACCATGCCCAGCCTCAAAATTTTTCATATGCTATGGTCTCAATTTTTTTTTTTTTTTTTTTTTGAGATGGAGTCTCGCTCTGTCGCCCAGGCTGGAGTGCAGTGGCCAGATCTCAGCTCACTGCAAGCTCCGCCTCCCGGGTTCCCGCCATTCTCCTGCCTCAGCCTCCCGAGTAGCTGGGACCACAGGCGCCGCCACCTCGCCCGGCTAATTTTTTGTGTTTTTAGTAGAGACGGGGTTTCGCCGTGTTAGCCAGGATGGTCTCGATCTCCTGACCTTGTGATCCGCCCGTCTCGGCCTCCCAAAGTGCTGGGATTACAGGCTTGAGCCACCGCGCCCGGCCTCTCAATTTTTTAAAAAAAATGTTAAACATAAATATATGCAAAGCACAGACTGGAAGTGTACACATCAGAACATTAATGGTTATTTATCAGCAATGAGACTATAGTGATATTTATTTTCTTCTTTTTAAATATTTTTCCTTATTTTCTTCTGCAAGTATGCATTACTTCAGGGTTTATTTGGTTTTTTGTTTTTGTTTTTGAGATGGAGTTTCACTCTTGTCGCCCAGGCTGGAGTGCAATGGCTTGATCTCAGCTCACTGCAACCTCCACCTCCCGAGTTCAAGCAATTCTCCCGCCTCAGCCTCTCGAGTAGCTGAGATTACAGGTGCCTGCCACCACGCCCAGCTAATTTTTGTATTTTTAGTAGAGACGGGGTTTCACCATGTTGGCCGGGCTGGTCTCGAACTCCTGAACTCAGGCGATCCACCCACCTTGGCCTCCCAAAGTGTTGGGATTACAGGCGTGAGCCACTGCACTTGGCATTGCATTACTTTTTATTTAAAACATATATATATATGTATATATTTTGTAGAGACAGGATCTTGTTATGTTGCCAAGGCTAGTCTCGAACTCTTGGCCTCAAGCAATCCTCCTGCCTTGGCCCCAAAATGTGCTGGGATTACACGCATGAGCCACTAGCCTGCATTACTTTTTAAAGAAAACAAAGGCCGGGCACGGTGGCTCAAGCCTGTAATCCCAGCACTTTGGGAGGCCGAGACGGGTGGATCACAAGGTCAGGAGATCGAGACCATCCTGGCTAACCCGGTGAAACCCCATCTCTACTAAAAAATACAAAAAACTAGCCGGGCGAGGTGGCGGGCGCCTGTAGTCCCAGCTACTCGGGAGGCTGAGGCAGGAGAATGGCGTGAACCCGGGAGGCGGAGCTTGCAGTGAGCTGAGATCCGGCCACTGCACTCCAGCCTGGGTGACAGAGCGAGACCCCGTCTCAAAAAAAAAAAAAAAAAGAAAACAAAGTTAGTGTTAAAATCTCACCTTCAAACCCTATTTATTTATTTATTTATTTATTATTTTGAGATGGGAGTCTTGTTCTGTCGCCCAGGCTGGAGTGCAGTGGTGCGATCTCAGCTCACTGCAACCTCCGCATCCCAGGTTCAAGAGATTCTACTACCTCAGCCTCCTGAGGAGCTGAGACTACAGTCTTGCGCCACCATGCCCGGCTAATTTTTATAGTTTTAGTAGAGAAGGGGTTTCACCATGTTGGCCAGGCTGGTCTTGAACTCCTGACCTCAAATGATCGAGCCTCCCAAAGTGCTGGGATTACAGGACTGAGCCACCATGCCCAGCCTCCAATTTATTTTTAAGTTCACTTTTTGGTTATGTAAAAGGTAACTTAAGTCACTGGATTTTTCTTCTGTATCTCAGCTTTTGGGATAAAGGCCAAATTGTGAAGAAAAAAACTGCTATCTGTAACATATGCAAAGACACAACTCCCAGGAGACATACATTCAGCCCAATATATTTCCTTTTATATATCCAACGTCTTGGACAAGGGAGATTCATGCTCAGAATGATGGTCCCAAGGCCCTATACAATTCTCAGTTATCAAAGAAAATTTGATTATGGCCACTAATTGACTGCTATGGCTCTTAAAACGAAGTATAGCCTTTATTTGGAGTTAGCAGTCAGTAAGTATAATCTGGTAAATATAATTGAATCTGTCGGCTGAGTGAAGATTTTACAGGGCCCTAGAGTCATCATTCCAAATATCAGTTTTCATTGTCCAGGCTCCCCATCATCTCCCTCTATTGACACGGTTTCCAAGTTCCTCTGGCAAGACCTTCAGATTGAACCCTTCTTCTATTCCGATTTCTGTGTCCCTCGGCCCTCGGCCAGACTCTTCTCTCCTCACTCCTGGACTAGAGCAAAGTATTTTGGATTGTGGATGTTTCCATTGCAGGGTCTCTTGAACACGGCTTGCTTGCTTGCTTGCTTTTTTTTTTTTTTTTGAGATGGACTGTGGCTCTGTTACCCAGGCTGGAGTGCAATGGCGCAATCTCAGCTCACTGCAACCTCCACCTCCCAGGTTCAAGCAATTCTCCTGCCTCAGCCTCCCAAGTAGCTGGGATTACAGGCGTGTGCCACTGCGCCTGGCTAATTTTTGTATTTTTAGTAGAGACAGGTTTTGCCATGTTGGCCAGACTGGTCTCGAACTCCTGACCTCAGGTAACGAAAAAGTGAACTTAAAAATAAATAGGAGGCCGGGCGCAGTGGCTCACGCCTGTAATCCCAGCACTTTGGGAGGCTGAGGCAGGCGGATCACGAGGTCAGGAGATTGAGACCATCCTGGCTAACACAGTGAAACCCTGTCTCTACAAAAAAAAAAAAAAAAAAAAAAAAAAAAAAAAATTAGCCGGGCATGGTGGCAGGTGCCTGTAGTCCCAGCTACTCCGGAGGCTGAGGCAGGAGAATAGCGTGAGCCCAGGAGGCGGAGCTTGTAGTGAGCCAAGATTGCACCACAGCACTCCAGCCTGGGCGACAGAGCTAGACTCTGTCTCAAAATAAAAAATAAAAAATAAATAAAAATAAATAAATTGGAGGCTGGGCATGGTGGCTCACTCCTGTAATCCCAGCACTTTGGGAGGCCCAATCACTCCTGATCCACCTGCCTCAGCCCCTGAAAGTGCTGGGATTACAGGCGTGAGCCCCAGTGCCCGACCTCTGAATACTACTTTCTGACCAGTTTTCCTCAATCCCTGCTTGTATCAGCATTCCATTCACCTCTTCAGGAAACTACTGTAGCCCTCTACTGCATGTGGCATCACATGGATTCCAAATGTGGAATTCTGTCTGCCATAATTTCACCCTTCCCAACCTGGTTTCAAGCTACTCAGCTACACCGGGTTGATTCCCTCCTCTGTACTTTGGGTCATGCTAGTCCACTCCTCCCCTATAGAATCGGCTGCCCCCTCATTGCCCTATCAAAATCTCACTCATTCTTCAAGGTTAAGCTCATGCTTCTGGCTTCTTCCTCAAACCTTCGCCAACTTCCCTTCAATTTTCTTTTCTTAGGAATCTCTGTTGCACTTTGAGTCTGCATCACACCATTTCGAATAGATTTATGTTTTCTAATTGTCTCGTCAGTGCTCTTGGCATCTCTCCAGCAAGACTGTAAGCAGTCTTTTTCTGCATCAGACCACACTCGTCACTGAGGTTGTCACCATCACCATTATCAGCAGCAGCCACGTTATCAAAAGGCAGTGATGGCCTGAACCACTGAAACTACAAGCAGTCTGGCATCCTAGATATCTGCCAAGGCGATTTCAGAGGGAACGTCTGACTGTAATCACACAGAAAAAACATAAGTCCTCAAAGACTGATTTGCTTCTGCAAGCAAGAGACAGAAAATATTTTCATTTCTTCCACCTCTCCGTGGTGTTCTGAACAGGAAGAAAGGGAGAACAGACCACAGGAGGAATGGAGGTCAGTAGGAAGACAGCAGGCATAGCCCAGGAATATCATTACCACTTGGCTCCTGATCCCCACTCCCCACCTCACCCCCCCCAGCAGTCTTCACTCTTGCCTTTTGCCTCTGAAGAAGGCTGAATCCCTACCAGCCCTCAGGCATGTGGCAGATGCTTTAACACCATGAGCTCAGGACTCTAAAAATACCTGCCACTAGCAGGAACATGGGTGGGAGTGTGTGAGGTGATTGAGGCTGAGTAAGGTTGGCCATTTGGCTTTTCTTTGGCTTCATAATTGCGTATGCCGCCCAAGTTGCCGGAACTGCCAGGAGGGCCCTCTCTGCTGGAGACCTCCTCTGTCTTTCCAACGCTATTGGGAGCCTTGAAGCTTTTATTTGGAGGCTCCAAATTTAAACTGCAGGCACTGCTCCCTTCCAGCTCTTTGTAAACCCCACCCTGAGTTCTTTGCAGACGTGTCTGTCGTGAGAGGGGAGCCAGGAAGCAGGCTGCTCGCAGCAGAAAATAGAAGAACCAGTGGTGTGGCCTCAGAAGCATCAGAAAGGAAGATCACAGCAGGCAGGTTCCCTAAACACATGAAATGATCTCATTAAAAAAAAAAGTCGCCGGGCGCGATGGCTCACGCCTGTAATCCCAGCACTTTGGGACGCCGAGGCGGGTGGATCACAAGGTCAAGAGATCGAGATCATCCTGGCTAACACGGTGAAACCCTGTCTCTACTAAAAAATACAAAAAATTAGCTGGGCGTGGTGGTGGGCACCTAGTCCCAGCTACTCGGGAGGCTGAGGCAGGAGAATGGCGTGAACCCGGGAGGCGGAGCTTGTGGTGAGCTGAGATCGCACCACTGCACTCCAGCCTGGGCTACAGAGTGAGACTCTGTCTCGAAGCAAACAAACAAACAAAACATCAGACAGGGTCTCACTCAGTCACCCAGGTTGGAGTGCAGTGGCATGATCTCAGCTCATTGCAGCCTCAACTTCCCCAGACTCAGGTGATCCTCCCACCTCGGCCTCCCGAGTAGCTGAGACTACAGGCATGCACCACCACACCTGGCTAATTTTTGTATTTTTTGTAGAGATAGGGTTTCCCCATGTTGCCCAGGCTGGTCTCAAACTCCTGGGCTCAAGTGATCTGCCTGCCTGGGCCTCCCAAAGTGCTGAGACTCTACGTGTGAGCCACCATGCCCGGTCTCTCTCTCTCTCTCTCTTTTTCCAGACAAGATCTCATCATGTCACCCAGGCTGGAGTGCAGCAGTGCAATCATGGCTCACTGCAGCCTCGACCTCCTAGGCGCAAGCAATCCTCCCTCCTCAGCTTTCCGAGTAGCTGGGACTACAGGCATGCACCAGCACACCCAACTAATTTTCATATTTTTTTTTATTTCGTAGAGATGGAGTCCTCCTTATGTTGCCCAGGCTGGTCTGGATCTCCCGGGCTCAAGCAACTATCCTGCCTCGGCCTCCCAAAGTGCTGGGATTACAAGTGTGAGCCACCTTGACTAGCAGTGATCTCATTTTGTTTGAGAGTTAGGTGTTCCTGTTCTCAGCATCTTCATAAACCCCTGGCCCACGCCAAGCAGTGAACGCATCTCCTTCCTCTTTTGCAGCTGCCTCTCCCCTCACCCTTTCCTCCTTTCCTGTGGGCACCACATCCATACAGTGTATGGGGGTGAAGACTGCCTCTTAGCCACATACATGTACCCCAGATCCTTGTTTCTCTCAGATGGCCAATGGAGTATAGTGAAGTCAAATCAATTTGGGTGCAGATCTCGGCCCAAGTCATGTTAGTACATGACTTGTTAGGTGTCCTTAGGTAAGTTAGGTTACCTTAGGTAAGTCACTTTCTCTGTCTTCAGTGTCCTCATCTGGAAAGTGATGATAACAATAATAAGGTAGGGATGCTATGAGGATTAGTAGTCCTTGTAAGTACATGACCCAGTGCGTAATATACACTCTCCCTTCTTTCATGACCTGAAATCTCCACCATTCAGTCTAGATGGGCAACAGTTTGAGCAGGCACTGTTGGAAAGGCAGCAAGCATCCCAGCTCTTCTGCTCAGAAGCTGAGTAAATGCCAGACAAGTATTTTAATCTCCCTGAACTGAGCCTTGTTTTTCTCACCTCTACAATGGGACCTTGATCCTCCTATGGTTGCTGGGATGATCCAGTGAAATAATACATGAAAAAGGACTTTTGGAAAATGTCAAGCACTCTGCAAATATTAGTTGTTGCTCTGGTCTCAGAAAGGCCATCAAGCCCTCTTCTGTCGGTATGGTTCCTTGAATCCATTGGTTTCTCATCCTGGAAATCATAGAAAGCTTGGCTTCTCGAAGGTGAGACAGAGCTAAAGGCCATCCAGTGGGGAGGGGGGAGGAGAGAGGAATGCTGGCAACATGCCATAGGTGGCCCGGGGACAGGCCCGAACTGATGAGGTGCTAGAGGAGGATGGAGGGGCACAGCGTGGGGAACTGCCAAAGAGAAATCTAACCTTTTGAACTATTTTCTGGGTGAGCTTCAGCAAGCCCCCCACCCCCTGCATGTGCTCTTAGCTGACAGGGGGATTTCTTTTCCCTTGGAAACATAACTGGCATCTTTCTATAGATGAGGCATGAATGTCCTTTTGTTGGAGGCTGATGGGGGAGGGTAGAAGTGCAAAAAAAGGAGACAAATACATCTGTAACCTTTGGAGCATGCCCCAGTGGATGATGGGAAAAGTTTAAAAGAAACCTGTTTTCAACTAGCTGGACTGTCCCATCTGCATCTAAGATCTACACACAAAGCTGACACAGAGAATGGCAAAGGAGGACAGAGACAAAGAGAAACTCACACACAGAAAAAACCAGCAAGGGAGACAGAGAAACTCACACTGATGGATAATTAACCATTAAGCTAACTGGCAGAAGATAGAAGCTCAGAAGCACTAAGGAAGACGTGATGTCATTCTGATTTCAGGCAGCTTCCAAGGAACACTTAGCTCAGCCTCCATCCACTTGATAATGTAACACAGGAAGGTATTTTTTTCCCCCAGTGATCAGTAGAGGAACAGAAATTCACAGTCCTGAGCTGTACCTGCTCTTAGCCACAGCTGACCTGCAGTTTATTTGGTCCCCAGGGCTGGGGCACAGGGAGTGCCCAGCCTGTGGGAGGAACCAAACTATTATAGACAGAAGTGCAGCTTCCATGCAAATTTACAAAGAATGATTCAAAAATTAGTTTCTTAGCCTCCCCTCTACTACATACCCTCCCTCCCTACACACACACACCCCTATTCAGCATTTTCTAATGCATTTAGGAGACAGACTCAATAAATTTAGCTACATCTGTAGGTGACAGACACATCACAGTCATTAAGGGAAGTTCCACTCTTCCTTTGGGGGTTGGGGGATACCTCCACCCTTCCTAGGCTAATGTCAGGAAAGATTGTCAGCTATCTCTTATGATGTCCCTCTGAATTCTTGTCATAGGCAACCTTGTGGGTTGGATGGACCATGGAGCTAGGCTGGAGAGAGGATTTTGTGCTCTTCTAAGCCAGGCAGCATGATGTGTGGAAAGACCAGAAGGGGAATTAGGAGACCTGAGTTCTAGGTCTGGCCCTGTGTGATCTTGGGCAAGTCACTTTCCCTCTCTGAGTCTCAGTTTCCTATCTGCAAGAGGAGGACACTGGATTACAGAATCTGTAACGTCTCTTTTATCTCTGAACATTCTCTGCATTTCACACCTGAGTTGAGACAATCAAAGTGCAAAAAGTAAACCCAGGGCTCCCACCTGTAATCCCAGCACTTTGGGAGGCTGAGGCAGGTGGATCACCTGAGGTCAGGAGTTCGAGACCAGCCTGGCCAACATGGTGAAACCCCATCTCCACTAAAAATATAAAAATTAGTTGGGCATGGTGGCAGGTGCCTGTAATCCCAGCTACTCGGGAGACTGAGGCAGGAGAATCACTTGAACCCGGGAGGCCAAGGTTGCGGTGAGCTGAGATCGTGCCATTGTACTCCAGCTTGGGCAACAAGAGTAAAACTCCCTCTCAAAAAAAAAAAAAAAAAAAAAAGTAAACCCAGTTGAGTTCCGTGTGTCCTGAATACAAATTGAAGGAGGCATCTGAAAGGCTCCTGAGGCCTTGGGCTATAACCCTAAGTCCCTGGCCTACAAGAAAGAGCAAGACTGGCTGACTGACATTCTACCTCCCTCTGTCAAACTCCCCCAATCTAAGGGACTGAATATTCCCCTGTAGAGTGGAATGCAGTGGTAAAGGGTATGGTCTCTGAATCTGGGTTGAAATCATGGCCCTGTAACAGGAAAGGCAGGATAGTGAGGTGGCGAAGTGCTTGGGCTCAAGAGTCAAAGACTGAAGCTCAGATCCATAGGCCATTGGGTTATTTCATCTCTCTTAGCCTCAGTCTCCTTATCTATAAAATGGGAATGATAACAATAGTGCTGATTTGATAAAGCTGCTGTGAGGAGCAAATAAGATAATGCATGTAGAGTGCCTAGCCTGGGCTCTTTGCTTATTCAATACATAGTTATTATTATTATTATTATTATTATTATTATTATTGCCTACTCATTGGAGGCTTTTCTTGGTGTTCATACAATTGAGTTCACCAGGACTCAGTTGTAAATGCTTTGATGGGGTGAGGGTGGGGAACATAATGATTGGAGACAGCAAATGGGGCTTCAATACCCTAGGGATGGCCTTGAAAATTAATTACAGCGTGACTCTAACTACACCAAATCAGTTGTCCCTAGCAGGGGTTCATGTATGTGCTACCCCGGGACACAGGCAGGCAGCCCAAAAGAGGCCACACCGTTGCTCTTAGACTGAGAAGAACTGGCTGAGACCTCTCTACCACTCTCCTGCAAGGGCTGGTATGTTACAGCCCAAAAGCCTTCTATTGCTGGCCATGGTCTAGGCCAGACCTCGGACTGTCACACCGGACTTTTCTCTCTCTCCCAAAGGGCAAAGCCCTTGGCAGTCATCTCCAAGCATGGCTTTGGCATGTATTCCTTGAACAACTTCAGGCTAGCCAGAGTGTGAGGCCAAATCTTCTCCTATCTAGATCACGTGCTAGCTGCCAGGCCCTGCCATCTTCCCACAGACATGCTGGTCTCTCACCTGCCAGCTCTGGTCCTGAGACTGCAGCAGCTTTACAAGAAGCAGGGTCACCATCTCCCCACTCTCACACGCTGCTCTGAGCTCCTTCAGAATCTGCCCTCAGAGGACTCCTCCATGAGCAGTGTCACAAGGCTTTGTCCTCTTGAAAATATCATCTTCCCAAAAAAAGCCTGTATTAAGCACTTATCTGCACGTGGTGTTGTGCTGAGTTCTGTTTCTAGTGAGTCACACTGTCACAGGCTCTGCCCTCTGGGAAAAAGTCTGGAATCTTTGCCAGAGACTGTAAAGTCCAGTTTGGCTAAGTACTGGGGTGTTAGAAGAGAAGGAATGGTTTAAAAATTCCTCCGAGACCACTGGGTGGTGACTCTTCCACTCGTGTTCATCTCCCATCCCTCACTTTCTAGCTTCCTCCTCCCTCCTTCTTTAGATTCCCAAACACTTCATTTTTTTCCATTTAAATTTCAGATGGGCTTATTTCCCACCTTTTAAATCCAGGGAACTCTTTGGCTTACTGTAACACTTGATTTTAAGCAAATGAGAGCATTAGGTTTTTGAGGGTTTAAGAGCCCATCCGTAAAGATATTTCTACTTTGGATTACAAAGGCATGTTTTAGAAATTCTAGAATCGTATAGCCTTACATTAAAGAAGCCAGACACACTAGAGGAAGTCTTAACCAAGCAAATGTCAACAGCCCCAGGAAAGGACAAAGACAAGATGCTGCCTTTGACTTTAAAAGGAAATGTAGCAATTCCCCTTCAAAATGCAAGGGGCAAAAAAGATCACAATTTCAAAATAATGTTCTATCTTCCTGACCCTGGGGCTCTCCCTTATCAGTACTGAGCTGTCCATCTTCCTGACATCTAGTGCGTTGGCCCAGTTTCTGAAGCCATTTTTAGAACATGTTCATTTTAATAATCAAGGAGTCAGAGTCTTGCACAGTTTCAAGTGTTTCATCAGTTACTCAGCCCTTCTCTCCACGTCACTCAGAGGAGGGGCCTTGTGGTCACTTTGGCCGTTTGACCAGCAAGAAGGAGGCTTACTGTTACCCCTGACTCTGTCTAGGGTCCAACCATACGCTCAAGGAAAGGCCAGCTGTGAGCCTAGAGGAGTTGTCTTCAGTGATTCCATTGCCTTTATAGAGGCCCCCCTCTGCTCCCCTGACACAGGAAGTTGCCCTTGTTATGTCCTCCCTCCCTCCATGCCCTGCACATTGACATATTCGTGTCATATCAGGTTTCTACCTTTTCTGAATTAAAGGTGAGCACAAATGGTCAGACAAGAATATTTGCACTTAGCCTATTACATAAACTCATGGAGGGGGGAGGATTGAGCATTTCCCTGGCCCTCGGTTAAGTCACTGCATTTTTACAAAGACCTTCTGAAGACAATACCAACAGAATGAATAAGGAGCAGTTCATGTATTAGATACCCCAGACAAGTAAAGAAAATACCATTCCAGGGGGCCTGTTACAATAAAAAACAAGTTTTGTTGATTACAAAGGGCTGGCTGGTGACCCTGCCTCAATTTCTTTAAAAGGGCTCATGGCTTTCTGCCAGAACCACCTCACTCCACCCCCATCTCAACTCAGCCCTAATCTTAACTATAAACTGCAATTTAAAATAAAGCAGCTTTTTCATTCTCCATGGATTTCCATCCTTTCCTTCCCTCTAATGACTTGAGGCTTAGCTGAAGTGGGGTTTTGCAGCCTATCGGCACCCAAGCGGTAGAAGAGACATCAGGATGTGTAAAGTGCTTTGGGATCCATCCCACAGACTAGGACCCAGAGATGCCTCCTGCCTCCCTCTGCCCACAGGTGCCGCTGCTCGGGCTAGGGGTCAAGGATGGGATCCAACATGCTTTTCCTGGCAGGACCTGTCAGGCAGGAGCAAAGGGTAAGAATGCAACCATTCTCGACCGCCCTAAAAAACTGAGTGATATGGGGACGGGACCCCGCTGAGAGAGGTGAAAAGGGGTGAGGAGGGGCCGAGGGTCCTCGGCTCAGCAAGAGGCGAAACCGCCACGCGCTGGGACGCTGGACGATGACAACCGCTACAGCTATGCCTCGGGCGAGGTCCCCTCCCAGGTCCCTCCCTTCCTGGACCTGACCCCCGGGATCACCTTGATCTTCTCGCCCTCGATTTCCACGGTCTTCTCCCTGAAGTCCACGCCGATGGTGGCTTCAGTCTTGTCTGGGAAGGTACCCCCGCAGAAGCGGAAGGTTAGGCAGGTCTTGCCCACGTTGGAGTCCCCAATCACGATGATTTTGAAGATGCGAATCTGCACGTACTGGTCCAGCGACGAGTCAAGCTCCAGGGACGCCAGGCCAGCGGCCGAGGCGGGCTCCAGGCTCCCATGGCCCAGGATGGGCTGCGCCATCTCCCCCGGACCGAACCGGGGCCCCAACCCCCCTCGAGGGCTCCACACAAAGAGAACGTCCACGTTCGTGCGCTCGAGGCGAGCGAGCTCTGTGCGCGTGTGTGTGCGCGCGTGTGTGTGTGTCCGCCCGTGTGTGCGTGCGCCGGCACCGTGTGCGCGCGCGCGTGAAGAGGGTGCCTCTCATTCCGGGCCCCCCTCCTCCTCCTCCAGCGCACCCTCCTTGCAGCTCGGAGGCACCAACACAAAAGCCAGGGAGAGGAGGAGAGAGGGAGGAGAGTGGACGAGCGGCGAGCCTTCTGCCTGTGTGCGCCCTCGGACCGGATGCTCTGGCGAAGGACCCTACGGCGCTGCTCCAGCCGCCGCCGCGCCTCGGCCCACACTCTCCCCTGCCTGCACCCCCGAGACCGACCGGAGGGAAGAAGCCTCAGGAGGAAAGGGAGGGGGTGGGGACAGCAGCACACGCCACCCCGGGATAGACTTCTTTCTCCTTGCCCCCATTTATATTATAAGTTTCGGGCTCCCCACCCCCACTGGCTCGGAGCGCACGGGATCAGCGGGCAGGGAGCACAGCTGGGGAGGACAAAGAGCTGCACCCTAAGGCATCACTGGATCACTTCGGCCTCCCTGGAGCAACACAACTCTGCAGGGATGGGGTGGGGGCTAAGGCACCTCTTTCACTTCGGGAGCAGCCGGCAGCTGAGCCGCGCCTTCCCGGTCCCCGCTACCCCGTCCCCTCTACCCCCACCCTCTACCCGACCCGCGCCTTGGGATAAAGGGATGTTCTGTCTTATTGAGTGAGCAGGTGCACTCACGGGCCCCAGGCAGCCTGAGAGGGCGCTGCCAAGACACGCAGTGGGTTGTCCCGGGCCTGCACAGTTGAGAGGAGGGAGCCAGCGGGCGCGCGTGTGCGTGTGTAGGGGGTGTTACTGTTTCTGTCACAGACTTGCCAGATGTAGGGGGGCGCGTACCAGGCGCCAACATCCCCTCATCACACCACGAGCACCCATCCTCTGAATGTTCAGGAGAGCGGCTCCTATTGGCTGCCGCAGTCGGTTGTGTTTGGCTGGCCAATGGGGAAGGCTCGCCGCGGGAGAGGGCCACACAGAGGCTAGGAGAAGGGGGGAAGCTAGTGGTGGCAGTTCCAGCAAAAGGGGACTTTGTTTATGGGGCTAGCCATTACTGGCCCAGGTGGAGGATCTTGGGACATGGCATAAGCTCCACAGTGCCTTCCACTCCCAAGCCCTCCATATAACCGTAAGTCCTTCCAGAAGGGTGGAGTTTCAGAGGGAGTTGGGAATCCCTAGGAGGGTTCACTCCCCCTGCAGCTGAATGTAGAACAAAGTGGTTGAGTCTAATTTGCCAGAAGCCTAGATTATGCTTGGAAGATGATAAATGAACACAATCTCCTTACAATATTAGGGGGCTGCTTCCCAAAGCTTACTAATCATCACACACATCTTGGTCAAGACCAGTATTCCCTCTCCCTAAAGTCATCCGCAGATTCAGAATTTGTTTGAAATCGACTTTATTGGGTACAATTTACATATGATAAAGTGCACCCATTTATTTTTAAGACTTCATCTCTCCCCCTACATATTTCATAAGCTAAGGTAACACTGACACATGTCACTAGCACTGACTTGTGAGTTATTGCTAATGCGATCAAGGTCAGGGATTCAAGCATCACAGTTGAGCTGCCATCTTATTTGGGAGGCTGAGCTGCAGGAAGAGACAAATATGACCAAATCCATTTCTGCTGAGAGAAAAACAGTTTAGTGCATAAGTGATATATCTGAGAGCAAACTGGAATGTAACTACTCAAGGACGTCCAAGTTACTCAGAATGGCGTCTTCCAGTTAATAAGTTTATAAGCTGAGCTAGCAGATATATTTACAGCTATATCATATATGCAGGTCGCCCATTCCTAAAACCCTAGATTATACTACTCAGCATTAAAACTACCCAGATAAGGATTTAATCTTAGTTGGCTAATCCAAAATCATCCTTATGAATACCAGTTTTCATTGTATTATGTATCAATCATCATTGTACAGTATTTTTGGTTTTGGTTTGCTGGATCGTTCCCCTCTGTATTGGAAGCTAATGCTCCTGATGATCTTTATCTACAGCATAGCTTTAAGGCGGAGAGGGGTAACTATTAATTAGGCACATCCTGTACACAAAGTAGAAAGGGGCTTTGCCCTTTGCCAACCCACAGCTAGAATGCCAACTTCCTGAGAGATATAAAAAAATAAACATATGTACATAATAAGATTATTTCAATGTATGCTTCTAGCAAAAACTTGTCACTGAGTCTACTTTTGTAAGGAAGAAACTTTGATTTCTGAAAATATGATATCTCAAAATGGGCTTCTTGCCCTAATAAAAGGTGTCTGTTACTTCTGTGGGGTGAGACTTTGGGGGACTTCCACTTAGATTGTTTGGAATTAATTCAATGAGTATATATTGCTTTTGCAAAAAAAAAAGATAAAAATATAATTTTTAATTAAAAGGACAGGAAAACTACCGTATTGTACCTATTGTAAAAAAATTAAACGTACTATACAATGCCCTTTGTGTTAATTGTGCATTATTAAATTACTGACTTTCAAATACATGCAGTTGTTTTCATAGGTACCTAATTATCATGATTTTGACAGTGTTTTCCAGTCCCTTTCGCAATCAGATATAATTAACTTTGTATTTAATCAATCCATGATCACTGGTTTTTAGAAATATCAATAAAAATCAATGTCTGCAAGGCTGTTAAAATATTAAGTAAATATAAATAATTTTTACGTTACTCTGGAATTGATATTTTCAATATTTATCTCCTGGCCTAAAGTGATCCACCCTCCTCGGCCTCCCAAAGTGCTGGGATTACAGGCATGAGCCACAGTGCCTGACCATATTTTCAATATTTATCCAAAGGAGCTCTAGATAAAATGTCACCCATTGCCTGCACTTCTGAACACTGATCTACTCTGCTTAATGGGTAAGGGAACCCTGGATCATTTTCACCCAATAAAGACTACTTCCTAGGCCTGGCACAGTGGCTCACACGTGTAATCCCAACACTTTGAGAGGCTGAGGTGGCAAGATTGCTTGAGCCCCGGAGTTCAAGACCAGCCTGGGCAACATAATGAGACTGTCTCCTAAAGAAAACCAAAAAACAAAACTGCTTCCTTGGTTAAACTTCATAAAAGAATGTCTTTGTAGGCCGGGCGAGGTGGCTCATGCCTGTAATCCCAGCACTTTGGGAGGCTGAGGCAGGTGATCACCTGAGGTCAGGAGTTCAAGACCAGCCTGGACAACATGGTGGAACCCTGTGTCTACTAAAAAGACAAAAATTAGCCGGGCGTGGTGGCATGCGCCTGTAATCCCAGCTACTCGGGAGGCTGAGGCAGGAGAATTGCTTGAACCTGGGGGGCAGAAGTTGCAGTGAGCCGAGATCTGCCACTGCACTCCAGCCTGGGTGACAAAGGGAGACTGTCTCAAGAAGAAAAAAAAAAAATTATATCTTTTTCTTTTTTGAAATAGGGCCTTGCTCTGTCATCCAGGCTGGAGTGAACGGGAGCAATCACTGCTCACTGCAGTCTCAGTCTCCTGGGCTCAAGTGATCCTCCCATCTCAGCTTCCTGAGTAGCTAGAACCACAGGCACATACTACCACGTCTGGCAAATTAAAAAAAAAAAAAATGTTAGAGATGAGGTTTCATTATGTTGTGCAGGCTGGTCTGGAACTCCTGGTCTCAAACAATCTTCCCACTCATCCTCCCAAAGTACTGGGATTACAGGCATGAGCCACTGCACCCGGCCCTGTAATTTCATTCTTTATCCCCATCCCACCAAAATAAATAAATAAAATAAAATAAGTAACTTCATTACCTGCAAAGTTAGGGCCAAACTCTTTTCCCAGTTCAAATCTGGCCCCACCATACTTGCCTGTGCTTATCACTGCTTCTTTTTCTTTTTTTTTTTCTTTTTGGAGACAGTCTTGCTCCATCACCCAGGCTGGAGTGCAGTGGCACAATCTCGGCTCACTGCAGCCTCCACCTCTCAGGTTCAAGCGATTCTCCTGCCTCAGTCTTCCTAGTAGCTGGGATTACAGGTGCACGCCATGGCGCCAGGCTAATTTTTGGATTTTTTGTAGAGACGGGGTTTCAACACGTTGGCCAGGCTGTTCTTAAACTCCTGACCTAAAGTGATCCACCTGCCTAGGCCTCCCAAAGTGCTGGGATTACAGGCATGAGCCACGGAGCCTGACCACATCAATACTTCTTAGTATGATGCCCCCTGAAAATGTGCTGGGGTTTGTTTTTTCTTAAACACTTCCAAGCCTTTTCATTTAACAAACAGCATGGTGCTTCCTCTATGACACTTTACAAATATTAGCTCATTTAGTCTTCCGAACACCCTCATGAGATTGGTAGATGAGGAAAATGAGGCACAATTAAGTGACTTGCCCAGGTGGCAGAGCCATGATTCAATCTGGGTTGGTCTGGATCCAAGGTCAACATGTTTAACAATGAAAAATGTTATCTTTGGTCCCAAAGTATTCATCATCTGAAATATCATTCCTTTTCCTCCACGATTTGAATTTTACTACTCATCCTTCAAGATACAGCTCAAATAACTTCTTGTATGAAGTTCTTCCATAGCGATTCCATCCCATAGTCTTCTCTCTTGCTCTGTCCGGCACGACACCGGATATTAATTTCAATGACCGGTGTATGTCATCTCCCCAACTAGACAGTGGCCACTTCCTATACAGATGCTACGTCCAAGTAAACCCATTGTAAATTGAAAATATCTTAAGTCAAAACTGCATTTAATACCCTGACAAACCCATCACAAAGTCGAAAAAACGTAAGTTGAACCATGGTTAAATCCAGATGCTCCTCGACTTACATGGGGTTAGGTCTCATTAAACCCATCATAAAGTCGAAAAATTGTTAAGTTGAACCATTGTGAGGGGTAAGTCGGGGACCATCCGTACTTTTCATACCCACTAGAGCCCCTTTTATAGTACAATCCAAGAGGCAAATGCTCAACAAATACTTGTTAAATCAATATGTAAGTTGAATATTTGAAACAGGCACATTTCATGCTCTGCATGCAGCCAAAACATTATTTCCAATTTAGCTTATATCTGGCAGAGTCAAAACACCTATTTATACTCAGCCCCTCACCTTACTCCCATAACTGAAAGTTCTGCTTAGAAGACTTCTCTTCCCATAAAGTCTGAGAAGCACAAACGCTTTTTGCTAACATCCTGCTCTCAAGCATCCTGAAACCACAGCAGGAGACCGTGTGTATCTGTAGCATCTGGTACAGCATCTAGGACACACAACTGCACTAAAAAATAAAGGTGACAGGCGGGAAGGAGAGCGCCGAATTACTCGTCCGCAAAACGGGTTGGGTGGGAAAGAGCCGGCAACTGGTAAAAGATGGCAGTACACGCCGGATCTGGGAAGCCAGGTTCCGCGCCTCGGACTCATGGAAAAATTGGATCTGGATCATAGCAAAAGAATCAGGAAGGCTTCAGTATCAAGTAACTAGTGGCCTAAAACCAAAAAACAAAGTGCGGTGCTGGGGCTACGCTGCTGTGAGATGCTGTTATCAGTTCCTGTCACCAACACAGCGACAGCACCAGGCACAACCGCCAATCAAAGCGGCCCCACGAGTCCCTCCTTGGACAGCTTCCTTAACTCGTTCAGTCCAACACCGTGCCACCAACTCGCGAATACTGGCTACCTAGAGCCAAGGTCTTTGCGAGCGTGCAGTCAGGTAGTGCATGCGCAAATCCTCTCGCCGTGCGGACCAATCGCAATGTGGCAGCGAGTGCTACGCCTGCGCAGTAGGCCTCCGGTCGCCGTTTCCCTTCCCCGGCTCTAGCAGGCCGGCTTCTCTGTCCAATGCCCACCCGGAGCTGGGAGGAGGAGTCTGCGTAGTGTGCGTGTGAAGAGACAGGGGGAGCTGGCTGGGGCTCGCGGTGTTTGACCCGTCGGTCGTGCGTGAGAGGAAAGGGAAGGAGGAGGACCAGAATAGCGGTCGCCGAAATGTTCCGGTGTGGAGGCCTGGCGGCGGGTGCTTTGAAGCAGAAGCTGGTGCCCTTGGTGCGGACCGTGTGCGTCCGAAGCCCGAGGCAGAGGAACCGGCTCCCAGGTGATTGACCCATTCCAGGCAGCCTCCAAGTCCAAGGGCCTGGCGCCTTAGGCTCTCTGTGCGTTGCAGCCCTCTACCCTCGCGTCCCCCGAGAAACTTAACACATAGTCGCGTGAATTCCAAATTGGCAGACTCCGAACCCTGAGTCTTGCAAGCGGAGGAATTGGTTCAGCCATGCCGACCTGACCTTCAAGAGATTTGAACCCAGTAGTCGGCCTGAGGCCTTTTCCGGGGAGCGTTTGCTGTTCAGGGATCCCAGAACAACTGGCCGTCGCCGCCTCCCCGCCATCCCCATTCCCCACCCCCCTTTTTAGAGCAATGAGGTCAAGTAGACTTTATCATTTACCGAATGAGACTTTAAACAGGACGTTTAAGACCTAAGCCTAAGTTTCTTGTGTGAATGAGGGTATTATCTGCTCAGCCTCGCAAACCATAGATGAGATCCATGGATTTGAATGCCCAGTGAAATAGAAACGGTGCAAGGCAAGTAAGGAGTCGGTCGGTTGTGCACCAGACACATAGAGAATTGGCCCAGAATTAATTGGAGATGCCTGAGCCGTGTAGTTCTTGGTGGTTTTTAAGGCTTCAAAGAAACAGTTTGCAGAACGCATTGTATTTGTCCTCCGTTAAGTTGTTCCATCAAATTTTAGAGCTGGAAGGGTTTTGTGGTAAAGTTCAACCCACTCATTTTATAGATAATAAACTGAGGCACAGAGAGGTGAAACTACTTGCCAAAGGTCACATCGTTAATAGGTAGAGCTAAGGATAGTTTGCTAGTCTCCAGGTCCTTAATCCCTTTGCTGTAACTCCATACTGCTTCCTAAAGTTGACCCCAAAAAGTTAAGAATGAATTCGGGTCTCTTCCCAGTAATTAGCCCATTGTACATCAGATATCCGTGAATTTATCTGAGCATGGCTTGAGCCTGCTTATTTTCGTACTGCATTACTTCATGGGGACAATGAATGATCCACCTGTAGGAGCTGCTTTAAAAAAAAATCAGTAATCTTTCAGTGTCCATCCCCAGGGCATTTGCAATGTCGGAAGTTATCCTTGAGGCTTTTACAATACAGAAACACCTGGGTGCTTTAAAAATAAAAAGTGGAAAATGTTTTCCTTGGGTTGTTAGGGTCTTTGCAAATGTGCATTTGAACAGTTTTTCCAGTTGCTATGCACAATGAAAATGTTTCCTGATAGGTGTATTTGAGTTATGTCCTGGGACATATTGCTCTTGGAACTTAAAACCTCTGCTTAGCTTTTAAACTAATGCCTTATCAATGGATGTCATCTTTGTGGGTTTTGTGCATTGAAATGATGGTGCTCTGTGCTTGTTGCACAGAAATTGAAATAACCTGAATTTTTATTTATTTTTATTTTTATTTTTTTTTTTTGAGACGGAGTCTCGCTCTGTTGCTCAGGCTGGAGTGCAGTGGATGCGATCTCGGCTCACTGCAAGCTCTGCCTTCTGGGTTCACGCCATTCTCCTGCCTCAGCCTCCCAAGTAGCTGGAACTACAGGCACCCGACACCATGCCTGGCTAATTTTTTTTTGTATTTTTAGTAGAGATGGGGTTTCACAGTGTTAGCCAGGATGGTCTCGATGTACTGACCTCGTGATCTGCCCGCTTTGGCCTCCCAAAGTGCTGGGATTACAGGCGTGAGCCACCGCGCCCGGCAATAACCTGAATTTTTTCATCCACACTGGCCTTTCAGACTTTGAGTAGTTGTTTTGCTTAAGTCTCACGACTTTTACCAGCATTCTAAAGTCTGACCAAAAGTTCTCATCAATTAAATATGCATTTGCAAAGTTAAGTTGATGTATTAGACATTGGAAAGTGGTTGGTGATGTTAGAACTACTGAAAAATACAGACTCCAGTGGTTTTTTCCACTGCATGTCTTTGTTTGAAGGCAGTCTACTGTAGAATATATTCAGACTTCCTGACATATCCATCCACCTCTTTGCATACACTTATTCTTTGTCCTTTGGCCATGCACCAAAGTATGACATCACCTGCCTTTAAAAATGGGTGAGGGTAGTGTTACAATTTCAAAAAGAAGTTCTGATACTCTCATTATAGGAATTAACTCTGTTTTGTGGCTTGATTACTAATTGCCTTTAATCTGATTTCTTTTTCATGTAGTAGCATCTACCATGTGTTTTTGCACAGGTGAGAAAGAGCGAGGTTCGTTTATACACCATTTCTCCCTCCACCTTACCTTTAAACTTCCTTTTTTTTTTTTTTTGAGACAGAGTCTCGCTGTGTTGCCCAGGCTGGAGTGCAGTGGAGTGATCTTGGCTCACTGCAGCCTCTGCCTGCCGGGTTCAAGCAATTCTCCTGCCTCAGCCTCCCGAGTAGCTGGGACTAGAGGTGTGCACCACCACGCCCGGCTAATTTTTTGTATTTTTAGTAGAGACGGGGGTTTCACCATGCTGGCCAGGCTGGTCTCAAACTCCTGACCTCATGATCCGCCTGCCTCGGCCTCCCAAACCTTTAAACTTTAAACCTGCCTTGCAACTATCTCATTGACATCTGTCACCATTGTCAGGTTCATTTCCATTAGATGTTGCATTCTGCCTTAAAACCATGATAGCTACTGTTTATTTACTTTATTTATTTGGATGCTCTGCCTCCTTCCAGAAATGATTGAAGGTAACTCATAGTCAACACTCTATGTCTGCATTCAGACACAGAGGAGCAGATAGGTTAGATAATAGATATTTTCTGTTCTGTAATATTTTGTTTGGTCACCAAACACTGCCGCCCATGTTATCAGACTGATCACCGACTCCCTGACTGTAGGTTCAAATGTTTGAACATTTTTCTCTATTCGGAATCCTTCTCACCTCTTCAAAAAGGAAACTGAGCTCCTTGTGGGCAAGGATCCTGGCTTCCTGGACACTGCCAAATGTGACTTCTTTTTGAAGCCTAAAGGATTAGTCTTTCCCCGTTCTTTCTGCTGAGACAAGGCTTTGCAGAAGAAATTCTTTGGCAACTCAGCCTTTTCTGTAACCAGTTAATAAGTTAGATTTTCTAGAAATTTCTAACTTTTTGAGGGAGTTACTGCATGTCTTAGCTTTCTTCTAGATCATGTTTCCAAAAGTTGCCTGGTCATGTGAATCGCGTCGAGGACCAATTCCTAACCTTCTCCAGGAGAGAATTCTGGGAATCTGTATTTTAACGAGCCCCTTGACATTCATATGATCAGGCAAGTTTGGTAAATACTGTTTTGGATGAGTAATGACTCTTCCCCTTCTGTTTCACTGACGTAAGGATTAAAAAACCAAACTGAGCAATCTAGAGTATCTTGTAATTTGTATCAAGCTCATGTTCTCATATTCAGAATAGTAGCAGCCATTCTCCTAAACTAAACACTACCTGAGGACATGGATTATGTCCTATTTATTTTTGTGTCGTTAGCATCTTGTACCATCTCTGGTACATGGTAAATTCTCATGACTGAACCCTAGTACAGCATTGTGAAGGACTTAACTTTGCAGAAGAGAGATTTTATTTTCTGTTATCTAAATAATTTTTCCTTGTGTGTCTGTCATCAGAATGGTTCACGCTGTACTATAGTTATTGCTACTCTGTTTCTTCTAAAATTCCAGCAAGGATTGGTACTAAAAAACAAAAAAAGGCTGATACCCAGGCGCGGTGGCTCACACCTGTAATCCCAGCACTTTGGGAGGCCGAGGTGGGCAGATCACCTGAGGCTGGGAGTTTGAGACCAGCCTGACCAACATGGAGAAACCCCATCTCTACTAAAAATCCAAAATTAGCCAAGCGTGGTAGCACATGCCTGTAATCCCAGCTACTCAGGAGACTGAGGCAGGAGAATTGCTTGAACCCGGGAAGTGGAGGTTATGGTGAACTGAGATAGCGCCACTGCACTCCAACCTGGATGACAGAGCGAGAATCTGTCTCAGAAAAAAAAAAAAGGCTGATAAACTTAAATAGTTGTTAGATTCCTTGTAAAGAATCATTTATCTACAATGGACAAACTAGGCTTGTCCTGTGTTTTTTGTTTGTTTGTTTTTTCCTTCAAACAGAGTCTTGCTCTCTTGCCCAGGCTGGAGTGCAGTGACGCGATCTCAGCTCACCACAACCTCCGCCTCCCGGGTTCAAGTGATTCTCCTGCCTCGGCCTCCCGAGTAGCTGGGATTACAGGCGCCTGCCACCACGCCCAGCTAATTTTTGTAGTTTTAGTAGAGACGGGGTTTCACTGTTTTGGCCATGCTGGTCTCAAACTCCTGACCTCATGATCCGTCCACCTCGGCCTCCCAAAGTGCTGGGATTATAAACGTGAGCCACCGCACCTGGCCATCCTGCGTTTTCTCCATGCTGGAAAAATCAGTTTGACACTCAGGAAACAAGTCTCAAGAACATATAGACCTCTTAACCATTGAGGATCCCTGGGTGCCTCAATTGTGAAGATGTGTTTTTGGAAAAGGCCTTTTGGGAGTATGGAAAAAACGGGAGATTGCAAAACCTACAGAAATGAGCTTGCTAGTTTAGCTACTATTCTAAAGCTAGTCTGTGATATTTGAGGTTACTCATTTATGATTAAGCAACCTGAAATAAATGGAATCTGGCTAAAACTTTTTTTTTTAAAAAAAACCAAAACTCTAAGTTTATTATTTTATTTTATTTATTTATTTTTGAGTAGAGATGGGGTTTCACCATGTTGGCCAGGCTGGTCTCGAACTCCTGGCCTCAAGTGATCCACCTGCCTCGGCCTCCCAAGGTGCTGGGATTACAGGTGTGAGCCATTGTGCATGCCCTGGCTAAAATTTCTTTGCAAAGAATTATTTAAAATGTTCAGTTAGCCAGGCATGATGGTGCATACCTGTAGTCCCACCTACTCTGGAGGCTAAGGTGGAAGGATCACCTGAGCCCAGGAGTTTGAGTCTAGTCTGGGCAACATACCAATACCCTTTCATTTAAAAAAAAAAAAAAAATTAATAGTAATAAGAATGTTCAGTCAATATCAGTAGAATTAGGAAGAATTTCTATTTTCTTCCTTCATTAATTCAACAAATATTTATTGAGCAAACACCTACTATGCGTCAGGCGCTGTTGTGCAGGTCAAACTGGCTTCTTAAGAATGAAACCCTAAGTGTGAGGAAGAAATTGTACTGTATGTATGGTTTGACTGCAGAAAACCTAAAATAAGTAAACTGGTGCTATAATGAAAAGGAGTAAGTTGGCTTTTCTATGTTAGTAAGACAAGTGAAAAGGCATGTTTCAGTATTTCCTAACATTTTGAAGCTGTGGGGAGAAAGGTTTGTGAGGAATTTCATAGGGAAAAGAAAATGGGGGGAGGGGGAATGTAAACAGACAATACTTAGTATGTTTTACAAAATTAAAGTCACTTTGTAGGTATGCAGAAAGTTTTAAAAGTTGGTTTATTAATGATAGTAGTGTATTACATTTCTTTTCAAGCAGTAGTTTAAATATTAACCAGTTTACTTTTTTTTTTAAGTCAATTTACTTTTCCAGCCTGGGCAACATGGTGAAACCCCGTATCTACAAAAAATAGAAAAATTAGCTGGGCGTTGGTGGCTCATGCCTGTAGTCCCAGCTACATGGGAGGCTGAGGCTGGGGAATCTCTTGAGCCCAGGAAGCAGAGGTTGCAGTGAGCCGAGATCGTGCTACTGCACTCCAGCTTGGGGACAGAGTGAGACCCTGCCAAAAAAAAAAAAAAAAAAAAAAAGTCAATTTACTTTTGAATGCTTTTTTCTTTTTTTTTTTGTTTTTGGCAAATTGAGACAAAAGCTGCTGAACTTTCTCAAATCTACACACTTAGTATTATCAGTGTGTGAAAAGCAAGCAGAAAGAGAATAAACACAAGTATGATCTTAAAACAAATTTGTTATAATGTCTGTATTTAGGGTCTGTCTTCTGGAGGAGTAAACAGAATTAAAAAACAAAAACAAAAACAAAAAACGTTTATTTTTAGTAAATGAACCAGGGTTAGGGGTGGAGGACAAACTAAATTCATTGAACTAAATCACGTGGAACTTTTCTTAACCAGTTTCCTTTTCTAAGCTCTGAGAGTTACCACTTTCTACTTCTGATGGTTCATTATTTTTGTAAGCTTCTGAAAATCAAAAGCTTGCCCAGATTGAGATAAGCTTCTGCCCCACTCATGTTTTTATTTTCATGATTTGTCATTATTTCCAAATCTCAACCATTTTATTTCATGTGGTGATGAAGAGTTCTAAAAGCAGGTAAGAACAGTAAAGAAAATTACATTTCCTTTTCTACGAGTATAGATCTAAAGTCTCTTATCTGTAATTCAGATATTGAAATTGAAATTTTAGAATGACCAAAATTTAAGACTATCAAGTTTTCATTTCTCATTTGCCAGTAAAACCTGACCTGAACTGGAGAGAGGCTACTTTATAATCTTTTTAAAATATCACTTAGCATGATTGGTCATATTAATATGTTTGACTATGAGTTGCTGCCCTTTACCTTGCTAGCTGTCACTATGTGGTATATGCCCCATATGCTTAAGACCAGATAATTCAAAGTTCCAAAATACACATGGTCCCCAGGATTTCAGATGAGAGACCACAGATCCACACTGGGCTTGTTTTACCCGTCTGTGGCCTAACATTATGAAAGCAAGGGGGAAATTCCTTCTCTAATCTCTGCAAGTATACATGGGATGCTACTACCAGTGTCCATTCTGTTTGTCTGTTAAAGCCTAGACAGGACAGGAACATATGTGTCAGCCTCTAGGCTAAGCTTGTCCAACCTGCAGCCCAACACAAATTTGTAAACTTTTTTAAAACATTATGAGATATTTTTGCGATTTTTTTTTTTTTTTTTTTTTTTTTTAGCTCATCAGCTATGGTTAGTGTTAGTATATTTTTTATGTGGCCCAGGACAGTTCTTCCTCCAATGTGACCCGGGGAAGCCAAAAGATAGGATGTACCTGCTCTAGATGGATGTTTCTCAATGTGTGGTCCCCATCCTAACAGCAACAGCAGCAACAGCAGCATCCCCTGGGAACTTGTTAGAAATGCACATTATTGAGCCCCATCCCAGATCTATTGAATCAGAACCTCTGGACCTGGGGCCTGGCCGGCTTTGTTTTATAAACCCTTCAGGGCATTCGGATACACTCTCAAGTTTGAGAACCACTGCTCTAGATTGGGGTCTGCCAACTACAGCCACAGGCCAAAGCCAGTCAGTCACCTGCTTTTGTGTGCCCCAGGAGCCATGAGCGGGTTTTGCTTTTTTTTATTTTTTTTTCCTTTTTTCTTTTTCTTTCTTTGAGACAGAGTTTCGCTCTTGTTGCCCAGGCTGGAGTACAATGGCGCAATCTCGGCTCACCGCAACCTCTGCCTCCTGGGTTCAAGCGATTCTCTTGCCTCAGCCTCCCGAGTCGCTGGGATTACAGGCATGCACCACTAGTGGCCTGTTTTTAGTATAAGCAGGGTTTCTCCATGTTAGTCAGGCTGGTCTCTAACTCCCGACCTCAGGTTATTCGCCTGCCTCGGCCTTCCAAAGTGCTGGGATTACAGGTGTGAGCCACCGCGCCTGACCTTTTTTCTTTTTTCTTTTCTTTTTTTTTTTTTTTTGAGACGAAGTCTCACTCTGTCGCCAGGCTGGAGTGCAGTGGCATGATCTCGGCTCACTGCAAGCTCCGCCTCCCGGGTTCACGCCATTCTTCTGCCTCAGCCTCCCGAGTAGCTGGGACTACACCTGCCCAGCTAATTTTTAAAGGGGTTTCACCATGTTGGCCAGGTTGGTCTTGATCTCTTGACCTTGTGATCTGCCCGCCTAGGCCTCCCAAAGTGCTGCGATTACAGGCATGAGCCCCTGGCCTACATTTTCTAAATGGCTGAAAAAAATTAAAGACAATTTCGTGACACATGAAAATTATATAAAATATAAACTTCAGTGTCCATAAAGTTTTATTGGAACATGGCCACATTCATTCATTTATGTATTGTCTTTGGCTGCTTTTATGCAGCATCAGCGGAATTGAGTAGTTGCAGCAGACACCAAATGGCCCAGAAAGCTGAAAATATTTACCATCTGGTTCTTTGCAGAAAAAAATTGCTGCTCTAGGTTGATAGTCAACAAACACGAGGAATAATCACAGAGAAGGTACACTGAGACCTTCCTTTATCTGAAAATGTCAGCATCTCCCTAGAAAAAGAAATCTACAGAACTCACATATTTCTATGTACGGGTGTTGTTATGATCATCACATCATTACATAGCTCTGCATAGTTTTACATCAAAATAACCTTTGTATTATTTTGGAGGAGTAAGAGCCAAGGAGTTGCTGGACACTTTAAATTTTGTCATTATAAAAAATATTTCATAGTCCAAAATTTTTTAGTTCTTTGGGGGAGAGAAACTCATTTAAAATTTTATTTTTCTGGTTTTCTTCTGAGCTTTAACATTTCTGTATTCCAGGACATATTACCTTTCATGCAAGATTGAACTGTGTCCTGGTTAGAGTGTGTTGCGTTTTATTTTGTGCAAGATTGGAGCCATTTAGATTACTCCTTAAATGGTTATTATAATGTCCCAGGTAGCCCATGGTTAACTTTGTATATCTACCTATTCAGTCATCTTTCTGTGTTTACTTCATTTATGGGAAAGACATGAAGGGAGAGGTATCTGATGAACTATTCATGTTTTTCATGATCTTTTCTGGAAGCTGAAGATTTCCTCACTGGGCAGCATTAAATTTTACTCTTAAAAACTTCAGCAACTTAAGAGTGTTCATTCAGCTGTCTGTAGTATTTATGTATGCAGTTTTTATGATGTTTTTCTTGATCATTTAATGGTGAATATCTGTGGGCAGTAAGTCTTGTACAGTGCACTGACGTTTAATCATAAATATGTATTAACTATTTTATTTTTGTATGTGTGTGTCTTAATAAATTATGTTTCTTAGGCAACTTGTTCCAGCGATGGCATGTTCCTCTAGAACTCCAGATGACAAGACAAATGGCTAGCTCTGGTGCATCAGGGGGCAAAATCGATAATTCTGTGTTAGTCCTTATTGTGGGCTTATCAACAGTAGGAGCTGGTGTCTATGTAAGTAGAAAAGCAGCGTGTGTAAAGAAGCTGCCAAACAGCTCCCATTAATAGACTCGATAGTACTCTGCTTTAAAACTTTTGCAACTAATTCCCCTTTCTCCTTTTGGAAAAAATTTCAAAAAGCTTTCTTTTAAGTGCCTGCTGCCTAATATCTTATGGGAGCCAATTCGGGAATGACTGAAATTTAATCTCATGTTGATTGATTTCTGCTCTTTTCACTTGTCTTTTTCCTCTTTACTTGAAAGCCACTGTGTTTTCCTAGATTCAAGTAACCCACAAAATTGTACCTGTTTTCTTGGATGTCACACACTAACCTGTGAATAAAGTCAAAATCCATTGCAGCTCCTTAGCACAATATTTGATTTTGACCTATTTGTCAGACATTTTATTTTTCCTCAGCTTGAGGTTCACATTAAAAAACAAAAAGCCTTCAATAAAAAATATTAAGTATTCCTAAAAGGAAAGCTATCCCTGAATCTCACCCAAAGACTAAATTACAGAAGCAGGGCTAGTATCACTGATTTTAGAATGGAGTTTGTTTGAGGTGAGAAATATGGTGTTTAATTGCTACGTAGTATTAGCACCATTATATCTCCTTAAATGAACTCCGATCAGCTTAGCAGGTCACAGAGGAATTATTCTGTGGGTGTTTTTTCCCTAACTTGGCAGGGTTTACTGTGACTAAGCTGATCAGTCTAAAGTTGGATCCTGTAAGGTTGAGTGAACCAACTTAGATAACACCTAGTAACACCTTGATTGAAGCAAGCTGTTTGTTTTACTTATTAAGCCATTACAAGTTTAGGGGTTTTTTTCTACATTGGTAAGACAGTGAATTTATCTTTGTTCCTTGGTTGCTAGGTTAAAGAAAGGGACGTGAAAATTATTTGAAGCTACCTATATCCTCATGCTCTGATGTGACTCCCAAATGGACAAGAAAAGTAGATAGTTCTTGCCTGTTGTGAGTCAAATCAGAGTAAGAAATAGGTGAGAGCTGTCTGATAATGTGATTTGATGAAATATACATTCTGCAATCCTGGAGCAGCATTTTTTTCTTTTTTCTTTTTTTAGCACAGGGTAACCAAAACTGCTTCCCTGCCTTTGTATTGAATGTTTCTTCATTAATTCTTAGTGCTCTATTTCCTTTTGTTTCTCTCTTGGCCTTATCTTTACCTACAGTTGTGCAGTCTCATCACCTAGGATCCCCTTCTAGATCACTAGCATCTACAGGTGCTTCTGGGAAAGATGGCAGCAACCTAGTGTACTTCTTAATTGTAGGAGCAACAGTCACTGGGGCAGGAGTTTATTATGTAAGATGCTTACACTAAAATATATTTTGGGGTAGGGTGGGTGAGACCATGGCACTAATGAAAACTTGATACATTAGAATATAATAAAACATTCACAGCATGTGCTTTCTCTAGGTGTTTATTAAAGGGACATTGTCAGTCACTAGTGAGTCCTCAAATCTCATTCTTCAAACTGTTGAAGTCCTACCAGATATAGCTAAAGCCACAAGTCTAATGATGATCACAAATCCTCATCATTACCTCTTTCTTTGAAACTTTTGCCAATTTTATAATGATTTTGTATGATACCAAATTATATTGTGCTTTAGTGCTGCATATCTAACAAGACAGTCTCAGACTAAATGTTAAATAAGCAAATAAAGGTAATGTGAACACCGTCCATTTTTGAATCATTTTAGGTAAAATGTAATTTTTGTGTTTTGTGGGAAACAATCAGCCAGACTTTGACTGTGAAAAGGCATTTTATTGAATGCTTCTGAGGAGATCCAAAAAGCCATAGAAATTGCAATATTCTCCCTATCTACCTTTCCACCTGCAGCCTCTATTTCAAAGTAAATTCATTTGGCAGTGTCCCTTTGTAATCTCTAATTTGGTCAAAAGTGGCTGAAGCAGTACAAGCTAACACATTCATGTAGATTGCTTTCTTTAATGCCTCTCATTCGTATTTCAGATACTACCCTCTGAGCCTTACTTTTTCCATTTCATATCTCTCAACTTTTCCCATCAGTTCCACCCCATTCATTCAAAAATAGATTAAAGCCTTTGTGTTCAGTATGTTGGTAACAATTTAAACCTGATAAATTCCTGGTCTGTGTTGCTGTACCAGAGTTGGATGGCTTCCACAGAGTTGACCATGCAAATTCTCTTGATGCCAAGCTACAAGACAGGGCTGGTCACTGTTCTTTTCTCCTGCCTTAGAAATATCTAAGAAGCACAAGTTCCTCTCAAGTCATTCAGTTAAATGCCTCATTGTACTCTGTGTTTATCCAACACTGGTAATAATGAAGCTACTGTATTATAAAGTGGTTCCAGGTTAAATGATAAGCTTTTGTCTACCTACAACTGTTATTGAACTGTTATGTACAGTTTTGTTTTAAATCATTGAAAACTTGATCTGAGGTGGCTTAGTTTTTTTGTCTGAAATTGGTATTAGTCTCAAGAGAACGATGAATTTAAAATCGATGTTCAGATTTGATCGGATATTGCTGTAAGTTGTTGGGAATGTTTGTATTAGTTTATTGGGCTGCCATAACAAAACACCACAGGGCCGGGCGCATTGGCTCAAGCCTGTAATACCAGCACTTTGGGAGGCCGAGACGGGCGGATCACGAGGTCAGGAGTTCGAGACCATCCTGGCTAACATGGTGAAACCCCATCTCTACTAAAAAATACAAAAAACTAGCCGGGCGAGGTGGTGGGCGCCTGTAGTCCCGGCTACTCGGGAGGCTGAGGCAGGAGAATGGCGTAAAAACCCAGGAGGCGGAGCTTGCAGTGAGCTGAGATCCAGCCACTGCACTCCACCCTGGGCGACATAGCGAGACTCCGTCTCAAAAAAAAAAAAACAAAAAAACAAAACAAAACACCACAGACTGAGTGGCTTAAACAACAGAGGTTTATTTTCTCATAGCTCTGAAGGCTGGAAAGGCCAAGATCAAGGTCAGACAGGGTTCAGTTTCTGTTGAGGGCTCTCTTCTTAGCTTTCAGACAGCCACCCTCTTGCTGTGTCCTCACATGGTTTTGGGGGGTGGGGGGCAGACAGGGAGAAAGAGTGAGCAAGGGAACTCTGGTGTCTTCCCTTTCCTATATGAGCTCCAGCCCTATCTGATTAGGGCCCCACCCTTAAGACTTCATTCAACCATTATCACCTCCCCAAAACCCCATTGCCAAATACCATCACATAAGGGGTTAAGGCTTCAATATAGGAATAGGAAACATTCAGTCCATAACAGTGAGCAGTATTTCTTCGTAACTTTTTTCTCTCATTTGAAGAAATGTTCCTAACTTAAGTATAAATATTACTTTGGCAATTCCTTTATTGGGAGCTCTTTACCTCCCTCCCACTTTACCCTCCAAAAAGAAGGGAGTAAACTGCCGACTTTCAAAAATTTTTACCATGATCTGCAGTGAGAAATACATTTCTCTTACAACCCATTTTATGACCACAAATACATAAAACAGAAACAGAGCTTCAAAAACGACTCTTACTAGGTGTCATGTAATTACTCTAGCTTCTGTTCTCTTCCATTTGTGTCTGCGTCTAATGCTGGTTGCAACCTACTAAATTGACTTCACAACCCACTAACGGCATGCAACCACGGTTTGAAAAACACTGATTTCAACAGTGCTTCCGCTGCTTGGATTGTAAATATGAACTTCTGATTCGGATTGATGTGAGAGTTTTTCCTCTTTTTGCTGGTAACTTTCACTAGGACCTGAGGCAGATCCTCAAATCTCAGTCCTCTATTTTTTGTTGGTGGGCAGAGCCAAAGTAGCCTTTAGAATATTTAATAAGATTTAGTATTTGGGCCCTTTGCCATTGTTAAACTATGGGATTGCGTTGCCTCATTCAGAAAATGACCTGTTGCCTTTCAAATCCCATTAAGTTGGATAAATGCCACCATATTCATCTGTTTAGAAAAGTTGTCTTCACTAATAGTTTTCATAAATTTATAGTTTTTCTTAACCTGACATGTATTCATGTCATTAATTGGAAATCTGTGCAAACTAGGAGTACAGAAACCCTTGGGGGAAAGGTAAAGAAATAAATACATTTATATATATATCAGACATACCAACCTCATTCTTGCTCTTTCCCGACTAAACCTAGATATTTCTTGGTCTGCTCTTCCCTTCATGTGTAAGCCATTAGCAAGTGTGAGCTGGGCTTAGGCTATTTTGGGATATTCCTCTCAATGAACATGGCCCCTGTTTATTTCTCTTTTCATTCATGTTGACCAGAGTAAGCCATCTTTTTAGGTAAAACCTCATCTCTCGTCTCGTCTCGTCTCGTCTCTTGTCTTGTCTTCTCTTCTCTTCTCTCTTCTCTTTTCTTGAGAAGTTTTCCCCTCTAGGTTTTTTTTGTTGTGTATTTGTTTTTGAGACAGAGTCTCGCTCTGTCACCCAGGCTGGAGTGCAGTGGTGCGATCTCGGCTCACTGCAGCCACCATCTCCCGGGTTCAGGTGATTCTCTTGTCTCAGCCTCCCTAGTAGCTGGGATCATAGGCGCACCCCACCACACCTAGCTACATTTTTTATTTTTAATAGAGACGGGTTTGCTGTGTTGGCCAGGCTAGTCTCGAACTCCGGGCCTCAAGTGATCCCCCCAACTTGGCCTCCCAAAGTGCTGGAATTACAGGCGTCAGCCACCGTGCCCAGCCAAAGTCCCTTTCTTAAATGTTTTTAAGGTATGAGTAAATACTGGACTTGTGTATTAGTATCTGATGCCAAGATAAAAACTCTTCCTGAAATTAATGTTAATTGAATTCGTTTATTTGATAAATTCAGTAGTAAATTCAAGGAGTAGCTATTGTCTTTTCACATACAGTACTTCTTTCTACTTCATTTGTCACAATGTTAAATGCTTCCAGGTTAAACCCAGTTCTCAGGGTCCAGGTTCCTCAATTGCAGCACATTGCCTGATGGGCTGTTCTGGAAGGAAGTCATAGAAGTATTCTTAGAATATGTTTTATGGGGTCGGGTGCGGTGGCTCACATCTGTAATCTCAGCACTTTGGGAGGCCGAGGTGGGCAGATCACAAGGTCAAGGGTTCGAGACCAGCCTGGCCAACATAGTGAAACCCCCACCTCTACTAAAAATACAAAAATTATCTGGGCATGGTAGCGTGTGCCTGTAGTCCCAGCTACTCTGGAGGCTGAGGCAGGAGAATCACTTGAACCTGGGAGGCGGAGGTTGTGGTAAGCTGAGATCACGCCACTGCACTCCAGCCTGGGCAACAGAGTGAGACTACGTCTCAAAAAAAAAAAAAAAAAAAGAATATGTTTTATGATACTTCCTCTGATTGTCTTTACTTTCTCCTACAATTAATTAATCTGAGATTTCATTTGACATATGTTCACTTAAATTCCTGTTTTGTTTACCCTGTGGGGTACAAAAGAGTGAAAGCGTTGTAGGTTTTTTTTTTTTTTTTTGAGACAGAGTCTCACTCTGTCGTCTACACTGGAGTGCAGTGATGTGATCTCAGCTCACTGCAACCTCCACCTCCTGGGTTCAAGCAATTCTCATGCCTCAACCTCCCAAGTAGCTGGGACTACAGGCGTGCATCACCTCACCCAGCTAATTTTTGTATTTTTAGTAGAGACAGGGTTTCACCATGTTGGCCAGGCTGGTCTCAAACTCTTCACCTCAGGTGATCTGCCCACCTCAGCCTCCCAAAGTACTGGGATTACAGTTGTGAGTCACCATGCCCAGCCAAAAGCATTATAATGTCAAGTCATTCTTGCCTACCTTTTCTTTAAAAGGTCTCCAATAAACTCTGGTGCTGTATGTTAAAAAAAAAAAACAACACAACTAGTCATAATGGTAAAATTACCCTTTTCCAATTTGAAAGGCTAGAGAAGATAGAATATTTGGAATATAACAGGTGTTTAAGCAAGGTGTTTGACCCCCTAGTAAATAATCTGTGTGTAGTTTTTCTGAATGAGATCCCTTCTACCTCGTGAGTTTAGGAAAAGGACAGACCATTGAGGGAATGATGGGTAACTCTCTAAAAATAGAATACAGGCGGCCATGTTTCTGACCACTATGTGAGTACGCAGCAAAAGCCAGAATGTTGACCAGGAAAACTTGTGTCCCAGCTTCCTACCCGGGACCCCTATAGATTGATTTCACAGCTAGTGTCCAGCATAGTCCAAACCCCCGTTCTGTGCTTCATATAAAGATTAGCCCTTTCTAGTGCTTTATTCTTCTAGTATAAAATGTTTTTTTCTTTTTTCTTAAACTGTACATTCAGAATAAAATATGGGGAGAATTCTTTACAGAGAGCCTAAAAATCTGAAACTGGAATATTTTCATCTGCTTACACATATTTTTTCCATACCAAGCATGTGCACACCCAGTATTTTTTATTTCTTAAGAAAACAACTTTGTCTTAGTGGTTTTGACATAGAGGAACTAACATCAGATAGACAAAAGCTTCTCATTTAATTGAAAGATAATATTACTTACAGTATGAGCTAGCTGTATGGTGAAATAAACTTTCTCCATGTTTGGATCTGCAGGCCTACAAGATTATAAAAGAGGACGAAAAAAGATACAATGAAAGAATTTCAGGGTTAGGGCTGACACCAGAACAGAAACAGAAAAAGGCCGCATTATCTGGTGAGTATTCCCTTAATTCTTGCTATGATTTGAGACTCACAAAGGGAAAGTTATAAACAGTTGGGGTGCTGTGATTCATGGATGTCTTGTAGAAGCAATGGTGGTATGAGATTGCAAGCATCTAGAAAGTATGGTATTACCCTAGAACTGGGAGTGATTTAAAGCATTTGGCTGAAATTTGGGTTTGAGAATAAAGCTAGTGATGATTATGATTGGTTGTTTTTCTGTATATTAATATTAGTCTCTTGGCTGGGCACGGTGGCTCACACCTGTCATCCCAGCACTTTGTGAGGCCGAGACGTGCAGGTCAACTGAGGTCAAGAGCTCGAGACCAGCCTGGCCAACATGGTGAAACCCCATCTATACTAAAAATACAAAAATTAGCCAGGTGTGGTGGCAGGCACCTGTAATCCTAGCTACTCGGGAGGCTGAGGCATGAGAATCACTTGAACCCAAGCAGCACAGGTTGCAGTGAGCCAAGATCACACTGCTGCACTCCAGCTTGGGCGACAGAGCAAGACTCTGTCTTTAAAAAAAAAAAAAAAAAGAAAGAAATCTCTTAAAAGGCAAGCTTAGCAAGGAAAACTATTGGAAAAGAGATGAAAACCATTTTTTTTTTTTGAGACGGAGTTTCACTCTTTTTGCCCAGGCAGGAGTGCAGTGGCCTGATCTTGTCTCACTGCAACCTCCGCCTCCTGGATTGAAGCGATTCTCCTGCCTCAGCCTCTGGAGTAGCTAGGATTACAGGCACACGCCACCATGCCTGGCTAATTTTGTATGTTTAGTAGAGACAGGGTTTCACCATGTTGGCCAGGCTGGTCTTGAAACCCTGACCTCAGGTGATCCGCCTGCTTCAGCCTCCCAAAGTGCTGGGATTACAGGTGTGAGCCACCACACTCGGCCAAAAGCCATTTTTTAAATGAGGAAATTCTTCTGGTTTTGTTCCCCTGTTTTGTTCCCTTTTTGAGTCTTTGCAGTTTCGAGTTGCTAAAGGTATATTTGCTTTCCTAAAGCACATACCCTAGCCATCACTTCCATTTCACATGATTCGCTTCAATTTTCAGAGAGGAATGTTTTAATCCTTTAATAAGCCCCGCAACTCTGGGTGGGCAGTTTGTTCTGCTTTTTTCAAAAACACCTCCTTATTCTTGAACATTGTATAATAATCCCCAATTGACCCCCTGGATTTTCTCCCTTTGTTGCTAATGGAAGGTGAAACTGAGCTTGATATTTTCCTGGTGATCTCTAGGAAATTGATGGGAAGGGCAGAAGCCTACTGATGTATACTTTCTAAATGTTTTAGAAGTAACTAAATATTTAAGCCATGTCCTAGTACCAGTTCAGAACTGATGAATGAATGACATTGGTGAAATCATTCTCCTAATTTGTCACTTATGAAATGAAAGGGATACTTGCTTTTCCTCTCCCATCAGGATGCTGTGAAGATTGTTAAGGTTAATGTAGGTCCTATGTTTTGCTAGCTTTATGTGGAGGATTGAGACAAGTGCAAGGTGATTTTTTTTTAACAGTGGCAAAGAATCATCTGAGACTTCAAGAAGATTCATCCAGTGTGTTCTGTTGCTTTCAGCTTCAGAAGGAGAGGAAGTTCCTCAAGACAGCGTGCCAAGTCATGTTCCTTTTCTGCTAATCGGTGGAGGCACGGCTGCTTTTGCTGCAGCCAGATCCATCCGGGCTCGGGATCCTGGGGCCAGGGTAAGGTACATGTTTTTTTTGGCTTGGTGCAGAGGGTACAGTCTGCAAGTATTTAGCTAATGTGAACGTTTTGACATTTGCCTCTTAAATTACTTGGCTCTGATAAGCATCATGATTTTTATGTCTGAAGGTGCTGATTGTATCTGAAGATCCTGAGCTGCCATACATGCGACCTCCTCTTTCAAAAGAACTGTGGTTTTCAGATGACCCAAATGTCACAAAGACACTGCGATTCAAACAGTGGAATGGAAAAGAGAGAAGGTGTGTTTGCTTATGTAAAATGAGCCTGACTAACAACTTCAGCTAAGCACAGAGAGTAGGTTAGGATTTTGCCACTGACTGTGTGCAGTGAATAGGAGGGATGACTTGGCTGTCCACTAGAGTCTACTACGGTCCACACTTGGTACAGCTTAGAGATAACAGTCTACAAAGGGCAAGAGTCCTGGATTCTGTTACCAGATCTACCAACAGTTGATGGTGTAATATTGGCCTCTGAAATACTAATGTTCCTATTTCTGGAACCTTTATGTTAAGTTTCTTTAGGTGAAGATCAACTTGGCCTGTATTGTCACTTCTTTTTTTTTTTTTTTTTTTTTTTGAGACAGAGTCTTGCTGCTCTGTCACCAGGCTAGAGTGCAGTACAGTGGCACAATCTCAGCTCACTGCAACCTCCGCCTCCCAGGTTCAAGCAATTCCCCTGCCTCAGCCTCTCAAGTAGCTGGGATTACAGGCACGCACCACCACGCCCAGCTAATTTCTTTGTATTTTAGTAGAGACGGGGTTTCACCATGTTGACCAAGATGGTCTCGATCTCCTGACCTTGTAATCTGCCCCGCCTCGGCCTCCCAAATTGCTGGGATTACAGGCGTGAGCCACTGCGCCCAGCCATCACTTCTTTATACTTGCCTAGACATGTCCTACAAGAGCAGAAGAAAAGAAACTATTTAACAGCACTCTCTTTGACAGCCTAGCAGGCATTTAGAATTTCAGGAGTAGAGTAGGAAGACTGTAAGGAAGAGCCTCTGTTAGAATTTTTGCATGACAGACTTGGAGATACAGGTCCAGAAGCTTTTTCCTTTTGAAGGACAACATAGATCTCTTAATTTTAGTACCATGTTCTTTGGGTTCCAGTTTTTTTCTCATTGGTGACCGCTTTGATACCGAACCAAATTTTGCAAACTTACCCTTCTCCCTCACCCCCACTATCATGTTCCATTTTCAAACAGGATGTATACTTTCAATTAAGTTAGTGGCTAACTTTATATGTATATTTATGCATATATACATACATACATACATACATACATATTTTTAGAGACAGGGTCTGGCTCTGTCACCCATGCTGGAGTACAGTGGCCAAATCGTAGCTCACTGCAGTCTCAAACTCCTGGGCTCAGGTGATCCTCCCACCTCAGCCTCCTGAGTAACTAGGACTATAGGTGTGTACCACCATGTGCTTTTTATTAATTTAAAAATTTTTTTTCTAGAGATGAGATCTTGCTATGTTGCCCAATCTGTTCTCAAACTCCTGGCCTCAAGTGATCCTTCCACCTTGGGCTCCCAAAGCACTGGGGTTACAGACCTGAGCCACTGCACCCAGCCAATATTAATTAATTAATATTAATATAGTTGTTAACTGTTTGAGGCAGAGTCATCTCAGGAGCTAGAATTAGTTGTTCCATTGAAGAGCACCATTCTGGACAACCCATTTGGGTGGATATGTGAATACCAGCTCCGTGAGTGCTCCACTTGTTCTTACTTTGAAATGAAACTAAATCTAGAGCAAGATCCTCAGCCTCAGCACTATAGACATTTGGAGCAGGATAACACTTTGCTGGGAGTGGGGAGCTGTCCAGTGCATCGTAGGATGGTTAGCAGCATCCCTGGCCATTACCCACTGGATGTGAGTAGCATCCTTACCCAAGTTGTTACAACCTAGATTGTCTCTGGACACTGGCAAACATCCCCTGGGGGCAAAATTGCCCCAGGTTGAGAACTCCTGATCTGGATGCCTGTATGTAAGCAAGTCATGACCACGATTTAATAGACTTGGAGACTTACTTTGGAAAACGTCCCTTACAGTTTCTGATAATGGAAACAGTTTTATTAAAGCTATGGGGGAAGCTGATAACAGTTCCACATGCTTATAATATTCTCCCTCTCTGCTCCATACAGCATATATTTCCAGCCACCTTCTTTCTATGTCTCTGCTCAGGACCTGCCTCACATTGAGAATGGTGGTGTGGCCGTCCTCACTGGGAAGAAGGTGAGCTAGTAGACCGCTTCCTTTGTCAGGCTGTACGTATGTGCCCACCAGCCAGTATGGTGATGTGTGTTTCCATTACCATTTATGTCTGTCCTGCCATTGTAGCTCATCAAAGAAGGATCGAGCTGCTTTAGGTTTAATAATGCTGAGTGTGTCTTTCTGGGGAAAGCACTAGTATCAAAGCCTAGGGTAGCATGCTGACTCAACTTGACCCTAAAAGCTGTTATCTCTCCTATTTGCTCTTCTACCCTTCCTCATCCTTCCTATTTTCCCACGCTAACTTCTCTCTGGGATTATTGATGAGAAAAGATTGACAAATATGTATTATTCATTATAGTAAAATAATTTGGGCATAACTCAGCATAGAAGATATTGTTAGACTTTAAAAGGTGAGTGTCTGAGTAATAAGGTCAGTTATTAGAGGGTATTTCTGGAGTCCCAGGATGGTTTTGTTATATTTTATTGTTGTTAATGGCAGGTACTAGAGTGTGTGTGTAAACTAACGGCAGTGTTCCAATAGGGAGGTGTTTTCTGAAGGAGCAAAAGCCCAGAGTAGATGAGATACACAGCATAAATGGAGGGATTGTCATTTGTTAGGAACATACCCACTTCTCCTATAAGGGGACATTAGACAGAGAAGATGGATATAGGTTTGTTGATAAGCTGGTAATGAGACATTGTGTCCCCTATGTGTAAACAACACTCAGGCCCTGCCCTCTAGGGGCTAACTGTATTAGGCAGAAACATAAATACATAATCATAACACATAGGTGTGTAGTAAGAGAGATCTGTGCACTATGTTGTGGGAAATACTGGGAAGCATGCCCAATTGAGTGATGACATCAGGAAAGGCTTTCTGGAGGAGAAGGTCTTACAGAATGGGCAGTCTTATGGAATGAAGAGGCATTCACCAGACTAGAGAAGAGTGAAGAGCATTCAAGTAAAAAAGAACAGCATTTAAGCAGAAGCACAGGGGTACAAAAAAGCATGTTTGGTGCCAGGAAATAGAAGCAGCTCGGTACTGACAGAGCTGACAGAGCAGTTAGGTACAAATTAGGAAGTGGCAAGAGATGAAGCAGGGGGCCTGATTGTGGAGGGCTTTGCATGAAAGAGCTTTTTCTGCACTGGAGAGCTGGGGAGCTGTTGCATTTTAGGCAATTGAATTTTAAATAATCACTATTGGCTGTGAGGAGGATGGATTTCAGTGAGACAAGACTAGAGGGAGACCATTTCAGAGATTATTGCAATAATCTAGGCAACAGGTGATGAGAGCCCAAATTAGAATAGTAGTGGTGTGATGATGATGATGATGAAGAAGAAAGTAAGAGGTAAAATTTGTATAGTACCTATTCTAATCTTGTAAGCACAGTTATTAAATGCTTTATGTGTACCATCTCATTTTATCCTCCCAATAATCTTATGAGGTGAATATTATTTCCCTCTTACAGAGAAATAAGTTGAAATTTTTAAAAATAAATAAATTTTAAATAATTTGCCTAAACTCACATAGCTAGTAAGCGGTAGAGAGAGAATTTGAACCCAGGTCTGTCTGAAGCCACAGAATTGGAACCCAGATATTCTGATTCCAGAGCCTAAACTATTAATAGCATCAGTGTACAGTGTATTAATTTTTTTTTTTTTTTTTTTGAGACAGATTCTCACTCTGTTGCCCAGGCTGGAGTACAGTGGCGTGATCTTGGCTCACTGCAACCTCTGCCTTCCAGGTTCAAGTGATTCTCCTGCCTTAGCCTCCTAAGTAGCTGCATGCGCCACCATACCTGGCTAATTTTTTTTTGTCTTTTTAGTAGAGACGGGGTTTCACCATGTAGGCCAGGTTGGTCTCGAACTCCTGACCTTAGGTGATCCACCCACCTTGGCTTCTCAAAGTGCTGAGATTACAGGCATGAGCCATCATGTCCAGCCAGTATTACTTCTTGATAGAAAGGTGAAGAGAAGTAGGGCGCACACTTGAGGCATGCTTAGGAGGCGTGCTTGATGAGGCTTGGTGGTTGGTTAAAGGTAGGAGATGGAGGAGGCAAAGATGATTTTCTAATTTCTAGCCTGCATGTCTGAGTGGATGGCAGGGTACCCCCAGCTGAAAAAGACATTACAAGAGGAAGAGCTAGTTTAAGGGAGAAGATAGAATTCAGTTTTGGACCATTAAGTATGAAGTGGAATATCTGTGTGAAGGTGTCTTCTGGGCAGTTGGACATATGACTGCTACGCTCAGGGGACCTGGGCTCAGACAGAGTCGAGAATCATCTGCATATGTGTAGGAGTTGAAACCATGAGAGTAGGTGAAGCCTCCCAGGGAGAACTGATCTGGTGAGAAGAGGAGTAAGGCAAGGATAGAGCCCTGGGGAACCCCAATTTTTAGGAGGCAGGGTTAAGAAGAACCCAAAACCTGAGGACAGGAGCCAAGGATATAGGGAGTTTCAAGAAGGAGGATGTGATCCACAGTATTACTGTGGCAGAGGAATCTGGGAAGAAAAGAACTGTAAAATGCACTGTGAGATTTGGCAGTTCAGATACCTTTGGGAGGCTGAAGCAGGTGAATCGCTTGAGGTCAGGAGTTAGAGACCAGCCTGGCCAACATGGTGAAAACACGTCTCTACTAAAAATACAAAAATTAGCCGGGTGTGGTAGTGCACACCTGTAATCCCAGCTACTCAGGAGGCTGAAGCACAAGAATTGCTTGAATCCAGGAGGCGGAGGTTGCAGTGAGCCAAGATTGCATCAGTGCACTCCAGCCTGGGTGACAGAACAAGACTCCATCTCAAAAAAATAATAAAATAAACTAAAATAAAACAGATACCATTGGGAAGTTAGAAAAGAGGGTAAAGTACTCTTTCAAAAGATTTAAATGAGAAGAGAGAGATGGCAATTGGATAAAAGCGTGAAGAGGACGTAGAATCAAAGGCGGGACCTGTTGGATGGGACAAGAATGTTAATAGGCTGGGCAGGGGTGGTGGGGAGCCCTCATGCCTCATGGGAAGCTGTGGAAGATCACATCTAATGGCTTCATTTGTTTTCACAATACAATAGAACATAAGATGGTTATCTGAGAGCGAGCAACGTGAGGGTTGAGTAGCGGGATTGGATTGAAGAGGGAGCTTACCAGGGACAAATCAAAGGAGGCTAAAGAAGCTGCATCAGATCTCAGTTCATGTCGTTGCCTCTAGAAAGCTTTACCCAACCCACCCTGACTAGATGGCATATGTCATATGTTCCCAGTACTACCTGCACTGTTCTTACCACTCATAGCACATGTATCACTCTTGATTACTGTTAGTGCTTGTTAAATTGTCTTAGCCACTAAACTCTGAAAGCAGTGAGGATCACTGTCTAAACTTGATACATAGTAGGCGCTTAATTGAATGGTCTCATAGCTAGTAAAGAGTGGAGCAAAGACTGGGTGCCTATTCTCTCTGACTCCAAAGCTCAAACTCTTAACCATAAGAAGGAGTAGGGTGCAAGGGAATTAAAGGTACTGGCAAAAGAACAGTTTGGATGTTCTACCATCAGCCCAAATTAGTTAGAATGGAGCAGCTAGTCAAATAAACAGAGAAAATTGAAAGCAAGTATAGGAGACAGACTGAGCGAAAGCTGAAGGGATGGAAAATTGTGACCAACAAGTAGGATAATTGAGGTAGAAGGAGCGGTTTAGGAGATAACAAGATGAGGAACAGTATGAGCCAGTTTCCAAGGTCTTCAGTGAATCAGGAGGAGTAGCGAGGAGGTGGCTCAAAAAAGTGATTCATAGGAATATAGGACTCCTCTGATGTCCCTCAGAAGAGAATGAAAGTACAAGAATCTGGAAGCAGCAGACCAGTAACCTCAAGAAGCTTGCAAAATGCCAACACCTCCTCCTGGCCTTGCGATGTGGAGTGTGGGGGAACTAACAGCCTCTACATGTAAGCTCTCCTTAAGAGAGAGCCAAGTTTCAGTGAAGGCTACAAGTTGGAGAAAGCATTCTGTAAAAATGTTGTAGATGTAGGAGGGTTATTAACAAAGTAATAATAAATAATTCCAAACAGCCAAATAAGAAAGGCTATTCCGATTCTCCTTTTTCACACATGGGGCAGGGCTTCAGGACTGTCATGACTTGCTCTAATGTTACCTGCTTTCTGTCTTTTCCAACATATGACTGCCTGAAAAAACTGGGTACCAGAAACTGTGGTTCCCATGATTACTTGGATATGGTTTCTTAAGGATCGCTTTAGGTCAAGAACTAATTCTTCTTATTGGGCTGACAACTTTTGTGTTTGTTTGTTTGTTTTTTGTTTTGTTTTGTTTTGAGACAGAATCTTCCTCTGTTGCCCAGGCTAGAGTGCAGTGGCATGATCTCGGCTCACTGCAACCTTTGCCTCCCAGGTTCAAGTGATTCTCCTACCTCAGTCTCCCCAGTAGCTGGGACCACAGGCATATGCCACCACACCTGGCTAATTTTTGTATTTTTAGTAGAGACGGGGTTTTGCCATATTGGCCAGGCTGGTCTCGAACTCATGGCCTCAGTGATCTGCCCGCCTCAGCCTCCCAGAGTGTTGGGATTACAGGCATGAGTCACTGTGCCCATCCTGGACTGACAACTTCTTATTGGCCTGGAGTTTGGGGGTGGTGATGGAAATATTCTGAAATCAGATAGTGGTGATGGTGGCACAACCTTGTGAATATATTGAAATCCACAGAATTCCACACTTTAAAATGGTGAATTTGATGTGAATTATATATATATTTTTTTCAAAGCTAATTCATCTCTACCTCTTTTGTTTATGTGTGTGACTGTACCAGGTAGTACAGCTGGATGTGAGAGGCAACATGGTGAAACTTAATGATGGCTCTCAAATAACCTATGAAAAGTGCTTGATTGCAACAGGTGAGCATTTCTGGAGATGGCTTTCTTTCCTGATACAACTCATTCAAGTTTTAGAGTCCAGCTTTCTCTGTAGAAGGTATTACTACTTAAGAAAATGGAAACCCAGACTCTCTGAAGTGGGTGACTTCTCTTGGTACAAAAGCTGGCTGTGTCCAGGCATCCTGGATCACCAGCCCTTCTGGATGATCCTTGCTCTTCTCCCAGTAAAGGCATGAAGAAGTTGCCCTTTTTTCTCTCCCTGCTTAGCCTTCACCCTGTGCCCTGTGCCCTAAAAGTGATGTTGTTTGTGGCTTCATTGCCAGTTGCAATCAGAAACCAAGAGAGGAGACAGAAGCAATTCATCAAACCCATGTAGCTATGCTAGCTGGCAAATCCTCATGAGAAACTCGAAGAGAACATGGAAGCCAAAAGTAAGGCCTTTTGGCCACCTAGGGGGAGGGTGTACCCCTTGAAGACAGACTCTCAAATCTGCTTCTCAAAGACAACTGACAAAAAGCCTGCTGGGAGGCGAGCTGAAGGCAAACAAAGCCTTCATATCCTATCCTGTTGTTGCCGCCATGGTGCTAAGTGAAGAGGGCTCCACCTTTGTGTGGTGGAGGGAGTATTGTTTGGGCTAGCTCCTGCTTGTTGGGCTAAAGGGTTTTCCTTCTCTTATTTCCAGGAGGTACTCCAAGAAGTCTGTCTGCCATTGATAGGGCTGGAGCAGAGGTGAAGAGTAGAACAACGCTTTTCAGAAAGGTAATTGTCTGCTTTAGTGTTTTCTTTGTGTTGTTTTTGAAGAGGTAGTATAATCTTGCAGTCCCCAAGCACCCACCCGGGACTTGGGAGATCCAAGTTCTATTTATGGCTCTTCTCCAGACTTGTTATCTGGCCTTGAGCAAGTCACTTCCTCTCTCTGCACCTCAGATACCTCACTCAAGGGTTTTAAGCTCCTACGGAAAAAATGGAGTGTTTGTATTGCTTGCAATAGATCCTTCTGATTGCTCTTCCATAGTTGTTTTTTCCTGATGTGTTTGATTCATTGGAACCCCTTATAGCCTGTTGGCATTTTCATTGCAACTGCTGTGTAGAGACTTCAGAGAAAAAAAGTACCTAAAGAAAAAGCAAGGGGGTGTTCTGCTGCTTAACACTGTGCGTATAAAAACTGCTGTCATTTTTTCAGGGATAAGATTTGTCCTGTCTTTTTTTTTTTTTTTTTTTTTTTTGAGACAGGGTCTCGCTCTGTTGCCCAGGCTGCAGTGCAGTGGCGCAATCTCGGCTCACTGCAAGCTC
This sequence comes from Macaca fascicularis, assembly GCF_037993035.2. Taxonomy (NCBI): domain Eukaryota; kingdom Metazoa; phylum Chordata; class Mammalia; order Primates; family Cercopithecidae; genus Macaca; species Macaca fascicularis. The sequence continues at coordinate 136,408,709 of NC_088395.1, read as the reverse complement.
TGCCTCCCGAGTTCATGCCATTCTCCTGCCTCAGCCTCCCAAGTAGCTGGGACTACAAGCATCCACCACCATGCCCGGCTAATTTTTTGTATTTTTAGTAGAGACGGGGTTTCACCATGTTAGCCAGGATGGTCTCAATCTCCTGACCTTGTGATCCACCTGCCTTGGCCTCCCAAAGTGCTGGGATTACAGGCGTGAGCCACCGCGCCCGGCCCTGTCTTTTTTTTTTTTTTCCAAGACTGAGTCTCACTCTATCGCCCAGGCTGGAGTGCGGTGGCACGATCTTGGTTCACTGCAACGTCCACCTCCCAGGTTCAAGCGATTCTTGTGACTCAGTCTCCCAAGTAGCTGGAATTACAGGCATGTGCCACCACGACCAGCTAAGTTTTTTTGTATTTTTAGTAGGGATGAGATTTCACCCTGTTGGCCAGACTGGGTACCGTCTTTTAAGTTCTTCCTAGAACAAGGTTTGTCAGCCTCTGCAGTATTGGCATTTTGAGCTGGATAATTGTAGTGGGGGCTGTCTTATGCCATTGTAGTATGTTAGCAGCATCCTGGCCTCTTGTACACTAAATGCTGGGAGCACCTACTTGCTCTCACAACCAAAAATGTCTTCAGATATTGCCAGATGTCCTCCTGGGGAAGATAGGGACAAAATTGCCACCAATTAAGAACCACTGTTTATAGAAGGAATTTTACCATGAAGAAAGAAATTTGCATTAATAATATAGAAGTTTTAATTGAGTCACTTTATACAAGGAGAAAATTTACTGTTGCCAAAGATTTAGAAGAAACTACTTCCTAGTATTATTATCCTATGCCCCTTTTGGAAATTAATGGACTAAACTGATGTGGTCCTGCAGATTGGAGACTTTAGAAGCTTGGAGAAGATTTCACGGGAAGTCAAATCAATTACGATTATCGGTGGGGGCTTCCTTGGTAGCGAACTGGCCTGTGCTCTTGGCAGAAAGGGTGAGTATTGAGGAGTGACCTTGATATTCTTTCTCTAGTCTTATACAGCTTTTCTGTGAATCCCAGAGATGTGTTTGGCAGGATCCGTAGAGTTTAATTAAGGTTTATACAGTGAAAAGCTAAGCACTGAGATTAGTTCTGGTGAGGGATCCCTTGGTGACCAAAAAGCTGTCACCTGAGCAACTTAACAGCGATGCTTTTTAAATTTTATTTTATTTTATTTTATTTATTTATTTTGAGACGGAGTTTCGCTCTTGTTGCCCAGGCTGGAGTGCAATGGTGCGACCTCTGCTCACTGCAACCTCCGCCTCCGAGGTTCAAGCGATTCTCCTGCCTCAGCCTCCAGAGTAGCTGGGATTACAGGCATGCACCACCACAGCTGGCTAATTTTGTATTTTTAGTAGAGATGGGGTTTCTCCATGTTGGTCAGGCTGGTCTTGAACTCCCAACCTCAGGTGATCCACCCACCTCGGCCTCCCAAAGTGCTGGAATTACAGGTGTGAGCCACTGCACCCTGCCAACAGCAATGCTTTCTTTCCTTTCCTCTACCTCTATGCCAGGACTCCTTAGAAATAAAATATTAAGGAAAGTAACTTATGAAGATGATAAGAGCAATGCAGACTACAGAATTATAGGTGTCTTTTAACTGCTGCCTCGTGTAAAAAGCCAAAACCTTCTTTGGGCACATGATGGTTCCCAGCTTGACGGATTTGTGAGCTCCAGTTGGAATGTTTCATGGCAACTAGTTATCTTAATGTTCTTTTTCAGATATATGAAATCAGGGCATCTTTTCAGGAGGATGCTTCCTATTCAGAGGTTGCAAAGCACTTGTGTAAGCCTTAGGTGACTGCATGGGTGGAAGTACACAGAGTTCACCATCTGAAGCTTAATCTGGGGCCAGAAGTTCTGATACCTGTTGTATTTGCGTTACAAATGAACTTGAGCACCGAGGCCCTCATGCCCAGTGTCCTGTAAGTGGGCGCTCTGGCCTGGATTGCAGCTCTGCCCTGTCTTTAGTGAGGGCTGCCTGCTGCTCCTTTACTTCTCTTACTGTCTTCCTAGGATTAACTTTTGCTTCCTGCTATAACTACTCTGTTTCTTCTTCCCAGCTCGAGCCTTGGGCACAGAAGTGATTCAGCTCTTCCCCGAGAAAGGAAATATGGGAAAGATCCTCCCTGAATACCTCAGCAACTGGACCATGGAAAAAGTCAGACGAGGTAGAGAGACTGTTTCTATATGCTGCCACTCTATTTCCTTTGAGTGTGACCTAAGGCAAACTTCGCTTCTATGGGAACCCCCTTGACATAAGCCCTATCACCTGGCCTGTAAAATGTTTCCACCATTCTCCAGTCAGCTAAGTTCATCTAGGTGTTCTGAATCAGATGCCCCAAATTCCTGGAAGTGCTGGAAATGAGCCATGGGTGTAGGTTCTTGCGGCTCTCCAAAACTGCCTGTGTACTGATTATTGGTTTTACCATGAAGGAGACCACTGGTCAGCTTCCCTATTTCCCATGAAAGTGACAGCCTCGTAGGCTCACTCTCAGGTCTTGTTTGCCTTTACAGAGGGAGTTAAGGTGATGCCCAATGCTATTGTTCAATCGGTTGGAGTCAGCAGTGGCAAGTTACTTATCAAGCTGAAAGACGGCAGGAAGGTAAGGAAGGAAAAGACAGTCTGCCAGGAGGCCTTCCAGTTTTCCACTCCCCTTGCCTCATTCTTACTCCTTCATTTGACACCAGTAGATTATTTTTCCTGGCAGTTGCCATTAACCTGATATAATTTTCCGAATTAACTACCCCTCCATTAAAACAGAATGGTGAGAGCCAGAGTAGACACCTGTGAACCACTTTCCCTTAGCCCCTTTCTATCTGTCTCACAGAGTTTTGAGTCCTGGCTAGGGTGGCAGATTTCTGTTCGAATGACATGGGGGATGTGCATGGGATGGGGTGGTGGAGGCTTATGAAATAGAACTTAAAATCCATTTACCAGAGGTAAGTTAACCCATGATTTTTTGAAGTCCCAATTCTTAATGGCATGATGGGCCATTGTTACGCCTGTAGGCATAAATGGGAACTGTGGTAATTGACTGAATTATTTCTTTTTTGCCTCAGGTAGAAACTGACCACATAGTGGCAGCTGTGGGCCTGGAGCCCAATGTTGAGTTGGCCAAGACTGGTGGCCTGGAAATAGACTCAGATTTTGGTGGCTTCCGGGTAAATGCAGAGCTACAAGCACGCTCTAACATCTGGGTGGTAAGTGTGCTACAGCATGACCAGGCACAGTTCATTCTCCCTAGCCTGTGAACAGGTCTGCCCGGTGGTATGCTAAAGCTCATCAGCCTAACCAGATAGGGTCAGAATGTTTAGAGGCTGAGGGTACAGAATAGAAATGTGTGAACTGCTTGATTCAGAAGACCAGGTATGGCCTCATGTGCAAGCTAGTGGCAGATAAAATGAGCAGTGTGCATGCCTGTAGGAGTAGAGCTCTTCCGGTTCTACTTATTGGCATCAGCCACTGGCATAACCCCTGGTGGGCATGCACATAGCTTTCAGATGGATCTGCTGTTCCCTTTGCCCAAACGTGAATCCGGAGGATGGAGGATGAAGCAATTTATAACCTGTTCCCTAGAAAGGAAAATTACGCTGTTTTCATTTTCCTTGAGTACTATTTTTAGCTGTTTTTTACAATCTATTATGACACAAACAAGACTATAGTATGTAGGAACCATGAGGTAATTTCCCCATTGCTAGTTACAAGTGTATTGTGTTTGTTTATGGACTCTGCAACTAAGGACATAGGCACCTTGGAGGAATTTTTTTCCCCCTCCAAACCTTGCTTTAAAAAAAAAAAGATGAAATGTACTGGATTTTTAAAACTTGTTATAAAAGTAATAGGTGGGCCAGGCGAAGTGGCTCACGCCTGTAATTCCAGCACTTTGGGAGGCTGAGGCAGGTGGATCACTTGACATCAGGAGTTCGAGACCAGCCTGGCTAACATGGCAAAACCCCATGTCTACTAAAAATATACAAAAATTAGCCGGGTGTAGTGGCACAGGCCTGTAATCTCAGCTACTTGGGGGGCTGAGTGAGGCAGGAGAATCACTTGAATTCAGGAGGCAGAGGCTGCAGTGAGCAGAGATCACGCCACTGCCCTCCAGCCTGGGCAACAACAGAGCAAGACTCAGTCTCAAAAAAAAAAAAAAAAAGTAATATGTGGTCAATGTAGAAGACAGACAAAAAGGTGAGAGGAAAGTCACCTGCAGCAACCATTAATATTTTGGTGAATTTCCTTCCCTTTGTTTCCTTGCATGTAGGTTTTATTGTTGGTTTGTTTTATTCATGGCAAGCATACTATATATAATATTCTGCTCTTTTCCACTTAACACCATAAATGTAAGCATTTTCTATGTTGCTTCAGACTTTGTAAACAGTTTAATGACTATATGTTCCATTAAGTGAATTCACAGTTTACTTTACCGTTGCTTACTCGTTGGATTTTTAGGTTGCTTTGGGGGAGTCTAAATAGCCACAAAGATGAACAAAGGGTTAGAGAGCTCAAATACCACATCCTTCGTGAAGCTGGCCCAGTTCACCCCAGGCTGGAGGTTCTTGCCCTCTGGTTGAAATACTTGTCTTCTTTAATCTGTACCTTTCATATTAGCACATTACAGTTTACATTGCTCTGTAGTTATGAGCAAGGCTGTATCTTTCTGTACTAGGTTGTATGCTCCTCATAGTCAAGGTCCATGTCAGTTTTGTCTCAGCAACCCGGACAACATAATACTTTTGTATATAATAAGTACTCCATAAATATTTGTTGAATGAATGAATACTGAATGACAAAAAGAAATCTAAGAAAACATTTCTAGGTGAGAGGCAGTCACATCCAAAAACTGGTTTCTACATATAGAAAAGAATATTCTGCAAATCATGGTTATTAAATATCCGGTCTGTTAAGGAAAGAACAGGAAGTAGGCATAAGTAAACCGAACTATAGAAGATTTAGGTTAGCTTTATGGAAGCAGAATAGATTTTTTTTTGGGGGGGACGTAGTCTCACTCTGTTTCCCAGTCTGGAGTACAGTGGCACGATCTCGGCTCACTGCAACCTCCGCCTCCCGGGTTCAAGCCATTATCCTGTCTCAGCCTCCCAAGTAGCTGGGATTACAGGTGCTCGCCACCACACCCGCCTAATTTTTTGTATTTTTAGTAGAGATGGGGTTTCACCATATTGGCCAGGCTTGTCTCAAACTCCTGACCTTGTGATCCGCCCACCTTGGCCTCCCAAAGTGCTGGGATTACGGGCATGAGCCACTGCACCTGGCCTGGAATCGATATTTTAAAATGAGATCTCAGGCCAGGCATGGTGGCTCACACCTGTAATCCCAACACTTTGGAAGGCTGAGGCAGGGACATTGCTTGAGCCCAGGAGTTCGAGACCAGCCTGGGCAACATGGCAACACCCCAGCTCTTAAAAAAAAAAAAAAAAAAATTTAGCCAGGCATGGTGGTACATTCCTGTAGTCCCAGCTACTTGGGAGGCTGAGGTGGGAGGATCATCTGAGCCTGGAGGTCCAGGCTGTGGTGAGCCATGATCGCACCACTGCACTCCAGCCCAGGCAATAGAGTGAGACCCTGTCTCAAAAAAAAAAAAAAAAAAAAAAAAAAATTGAATGGGTTATCAGCTGTTTTTGTTAGTTTAAGTACAACTCTGGCCTGTAGATGGAAAACATGAATTAGTTACCATTACAAGTGTTCTTTGAGCCCCCAAAGTTTATATTTTGTCTTTAACTTGCTTTTTTTGTTTTTAATCATGTGTTCATGTTATGTATTTGTTTCCACAGGCAGGAGATGCTGCATGCTTCTATGATATAAAGTTGGGAAGGAGGCGGGTAGAGCACCATGATCATGCTGTTGTGAGTGGAAGATTGGCTGGAGAAAATATGACTGGAGCTGCTAAGCCGTACTGGCATCAGTCAATGTTCTGGTAATAGTTGTGTGCCTTGGGGACCCAATTGATTACAGTTCAGTATCTCTAGGACCATAACACAGAGTTATGGTTTGGTTTTATTATGAGCCAGTTAGCTTTCATACAGAAGGGAAAAAAGTCCATCTCATGTCCACACATTCTACCCTCAGGTAACCATCTGGCAAAAGTGTCCTGATTGGTTTTTCACCAAACTGCTCCTTTTGTAAAACATTAAAAGAGAAAAAAAAGTTATTTTAAGTGTTCCGTCTGATGTTTGTTAGACTAGGTGAATGAATGGAGATGGCACCAGCACTTCTGGCAAAATATCTCAGAGGCCGAGGTGGGCAGATCACAAAGCCAGGAGTTCGAGACCAGCCTGACCAACATGGTGAAACCCTGTCTCTACTAAAAATACAAAAATTAGCCTGGCATAGTGACGCGCGCCTGTAATCCCAGCTACTCGGTAGGCTGAGGCAGGAGAATTGCTTGGACCCGGGAGGTGGAGGTTGCAGTGAGCCGAGATCACACCACTGCACTCCGGCCTGGGCAATAGAGCGAGACTCCGTCTCAAAAAAAAAAAAAAAAAAAAAAAAGAATGTCAGAAAGCATTCCAGTCCTAAAAGATGAAGGCTGGTCTGGTGTGGTTGCTCATGCCTCTAATCCCAGCACTTTGGCAGACCGAGGCCGGGGGATTGCTTGAGCCCAGAAGTTCGAGACCAACCTGGGCAACATACCAAGAGCTCGTCTGAATTTTTTAAATAAAAACGTTTTAAAAGCTAAAGAAAAGAAAAGTGGAGGCTAAGGGGAAATACCGTAGGTTAATGAAACCATAAAACATCTCAAATTCTGAATTCTGTAAATGTGGAACACTCTTTGAAGCTTCAAAAAGGGAATTTCAAGACGAAAGTAGTGAATAGCAAAAGTGGGGACCTCATCACTTTTCAAATGTGGCATGGGATAAAAGCATGAATAAATTGAAGAACACTTCAATCGCTGCATGGATATGTGATCGTGTATAATGGCTTTTTAAGGAAAAGTCAAAGCTGTTAGGGTTAATCTTACTTTCTCATGGTCATCCCTAGATGCTCTAGCAACAGCAGATCAGTTTGGCGTCTGGTGATACGCATACTGAGTTCTTTGGTTAGCATAAGAGTGCGGTGTTGGTCGGGCACGGTGGCTCATGTCTGTAATCCCTGCACTCTGGGAGGCCAAGGCGGGCAGATTACTTGAGGTCAGGAGTTCAAGACAAGCCTGGCCAGCATGGTAAAATCCCGTCTCTACTAAAAATACAAAAATTAGCCAGGTGTAGTAGTGGATGCCTGTAATCCCAGCTACTCAGGAGGCTGAGGCTGGAGAATCACTTGAACCCAGGAGGCAGATGTTGCAATGAGCTGAGTTCTCACCATTGCACTCCAGCCTGGGCGACAAGCGAAACTCCGGCTCAGGAAAAAAAAAAAAGAAAAAAAAAAAGTGCATTGTCGTGGTGAATATGTGCTACCGTGTCATTCCTTACAGTCCCTTGACAGAACACCCTCTTCTCTCTTGTTAGGAGTGATTTGGGCCCCGACGTTGGCTATGAAGCTATTGGTCTTGTGGACAGTAGTTTGCCCACAGTTGGTGTTTTTGCAAAAGCAACTGCACAAGACAACCCCAGATCTGCCACAGAGCAGTCAGGTAAGGAAGCCCCAGCACTCCTCTTAGAAAGTGTTGAGAAGCAGTGGTCCAGATTCTCCTGAACAAGGGGTTTCTGTATTGGCCAGCGGGGGCTGTCAGTGAAAGCCTCTCTTCATGTTGTGCTTTAAAAGAAACCAAACCTCAAGTCCTCACTCTTTAGTGGTCTGAGATTTGGCAAAATCAGGTATCCTGGGCAAAGCATAGATTCAAATATTGCGGGTATCTGTCCTAGACAGTGGACAGTGGCTAACTCAACGACACTGTTGTTTCGTTTGTCTCTGGGAAGACCTATCTAAGGAAGAAAACAAGAAAACCTGAACTTTTTAGGTTGCGTTTTTTTCTTTCTTTCAGTTGTCATTTTTATTATTTTGCTTCAGGCGAATCTCAAGAACACGGCCTGAGAGCCTTAGCTTAAGACTGGCTGTCCTCCATGGGTCCTGGGCAGGGAGGAACTGGGCTGAGTAGTTCTTTAGCTGCCTCTCATTCCATTTGGCAGATCTTAGTGCCAGGTTTTCTTTAGATGGGAGGCACCTCTCTTGGAATGAACTTCTCTCCCACACATGTCTCTTTCATTAACTCCGAGACCTTATTCCTTAACCTTAGCTCAAGTTATTTAACCTCTGTGTCCTTTTGCCAGAGGTGTCTCAAGGGCAGGGTGCTCTTTAAGAAGGAGAAAGTAAGACATTATATGGATATGTAGTTCCTTTTCCTGTGTAATTCTAATGTATTCCATATTCCTTAATTGCTCTCTCCTAGTAACCTAGTAAGTGGATTCATGTCACTGCTCTGTCCACTGGACAGTGTTATTGGAGGCTAGTGGTTCTCAGAAGGCAAGGTGCCCCCTTCCCATGCCACCCTTCCCTTCCCCTCTTATCTTTCTCTAGGAAGAAATGCCTTCACTACGGTTTTTCCATATGGAAGTGCCTTCTGCTTTGGCTAAAGTATCTGTCTAATAGCACTGTCCAATAGAACTTTCTGCTGCGATGGAAATGTTCCATCTCTGCTCTGTCCAGTACATTAGCCACTAGCCACATGTGGCTTCTGAGCTCATGAAACATGGTGAGTGCAGATAAGGAACTGAATTTTACATCTTAGTTTGAAATGATGTTCATTTACATGGCTGTGGCTAGTGGCTACTGTATTTGGACCATGCCGCTCTAGAATATTTCTTAGAGGACAAGGACCAGCCTTCTGCAGTTTGAAGAAATCCAGATATCAGGAAATATTCATAGCATGAATTTAAAATGAGATAATAAGGGAGGGAAGTTTTGGGTCAGACTGACCCTGTGCCCAGGAGCTGGCAAGGAAGACCTTTCCTTGGCTTTGTCACTGGAGAGGGGCTGGTGAAGGCCAGGGTTTACTGAGGGGGCATAGAGAAACAAATCCTCTAGAAGTAGCTTGAAGCAGGCCTTGAAAGACTGTTGGCTTCTAGAATTTCCCAGGCTCATAGTAAGTTTTGATTTTGCTTCTATGTTTATTTGTTTTGGGGGCTGGCCACAGGAACTGGTATCCGATCAGAGAGTGAGACAGAGTCCGAGGCTTCAGAAATTGCTATTCCTCCCAGCACCCCGGCAGTTCCACAGGCCCCCGTCCAGGGGGAGGACTACGGCAAAGGTGTCATCTTCTACCTCAGGGACAAAGTGGTCGTGGGGATTGTGCTATGGAACATCTTTAACCGAATGCCAATAGCAAGGAAGGTAGGTGCCCATCATAACTCTTAGAGGAAGATGGGAAGTACGGCTCAGAAACACTCCTGTAACTTCATCAGGTGCCCTGAGATGCATTGTCCCCCAGGTCAAATTGTGCCTAAGCAGAACAAAGGTATAGCCTTGGCTCAGGAACATTATTTTTCACTTGGGACTTGGCTGGGTGATCTGGGAGTTGGCAGGCTGCTTGTTTGGGTTTAGCAGAGAGCTGTTCCCACACCTCCCTCCCAGTGTGATATGGGGACTGCCCCAGGTGGCCCCATTGTGTGGGCATGGCCTGAACGCACATGGAGTGAGTTAGGGACCTATTGTTACTCTCTCTCCCTCAGATCATTAAGGACGGTGAGCAGCATGAAGATCTCAATGAAGTAGCCAAACTATTCAACATTCATGAAGATTGAAGCCCCGCAGTGGAATTGGCAAACCCTCTGCCACCCCTGAGGGGTCGGATGGGTAAAGGAGCATTTTTTTATTCTGCAGACTTTCTCTGTGTATAAGTGTGAATGATCAAGTCCTTTGTGAATATTTTCAACTATGTAGGCAAATTCTTAATGTTCACATAGTGAAATAAATTCTGATTCTTCTAAATTAAATTTTGTTCTCTTGTCAAGGGGGCAGGTGGGTGAAGGAGGAAAGCCTATTAGAAAGCAAGCAAATTGCAGCACCCACCAAGGGCAGGATTTTTGTCAGCCACGTATTCGTGCCCTACTCCACCCGTGAAACTCCTTTCATTTCCAAACTTCCCTCATCCCTCCAGACCTCTTTGCACACACCTGCTGTGGCCTCGGCCCACAACACTCGACTCCCCTCCTCTCCTCTCAGGAAGTTCACTATCTCTGAAGACTTTCCCAGCCTTCCAAGCCTCATCCTTGTGTATGTGTCTCCCTGCTAGCCCATGACTTCCTGGAAGCAGGAGCCCTGACGTTAAGGCCTTGCTCACGGTTTTATCTCCAGAGCTTAGCACAGGGTCTGCTTCATACTAAGTGCTTCATAGATCATCGTCGAATTAGTGAACAAATAAACGTATGGAATAGACTCCGTTTAACCTGGAACAACTCCCATCCCAGAACTGGATTGGGTCCTGCAGGGGACAGAAAGGGCACTTACTACAAATCTGAGTTCAGAGACCTGGTGCTTCACAGTTAAACCTGGAGACGGACTCGTGGAAGGACCATCATCTCTTGACTCTTCTGCCTGTTGTCCTCATGCCAGACATCTGTCCTCTCTTAAGCTCCTTTTTTCTAAAATACGCTTATGGGCATACCTCACTTTACAGATTATTTCCTGGGAATACAATTCAGAGTTTCACAAGTCAACTCATTGTTTGGCATTTTAGATTGCTTAACTTTTAAAAATCAAATATTATTATTATTATTATTATTATTATTATTATTATTTTGAGATGGAGTTTTGCTCTTGGTGCCCAGGCTGGAGTGCAATGGCACAACGTAGGCTCACCACCTCTACCTCCTGGGTTCAAGTGATTCTCCTGCCTCAGCCTCCCGAGTAGCTGGGATTACAGTCATGCACCACCACGCCTGGCTAATTTTGTATTTTTAGTAGAGATGGGTTTTCTCCATGTTGGTCAGGCTGATCTCAAGCTACCTACCTCAGGTGATCCGCCCACCTCAGCCTCCCAAAGTGCTGGGATTATAGGTGTGAGCCACCGCGCCCGGCCTAAAAACGTCAAATCTTATTTAAGAGGAATTTGTTACTACTTTCAAGAGTCCTGTTGTGAAACTCCATGTATATAAAAAGAAAATTACTACTAGTCTGGATTTTTTTTTTAATATTGGGTTTGATTAAGGGCAGTTTCAGCTTCAACCAAATCCCCTCTGAACTCTGGGAGAACAGGCCAAATCTCCACCATAAGAATTAGCAGTATAGGTATACCATGCAATACTATATGTGCAATACTATATGGATACAGGTTTAGTCGAATGTGATCATATCCAAATGATATATCCAAATCCATATGTAGAAAACTCATCTAGAGTCGGGTGCAGTGGCTCACGCCTGTAGTCCCAGCACTTTGGGAGGCCAAGACAGGTGGATCACCTGAGGTCAGGAGTTCGAGACCATCCTGGCCAACATGGTAAAACCCCATCTCTACTAAAAATACAAAACTTTGCCAGGCATGGTGGCGTGCACCTATAGTCCCAGCTACTTAGGAGGCTGAGACAGGAGAATTGCTTGAACCTGGGAAGCGGAGGTTGCAGTGGGCGGAGATTGCACCACTGCACTCCAGCCTGGGCAACACAGTGAGACTCCATCTCAAAAAAAAAAAAAAAACTCATCTAGTGTCCTGTGATATAGAAATTATTATACAGCAGTAATTGCTGCTTACCGAGATGGGGGTAAGACTAAGATCCTAGTGTTCCACAAATCATTAAGAAAAGATCAAATTGTGATTTGTCTTGCTTTAGTGTTGTATACAGTTTTGTCAAATTCTTTGACAGTAGTTATCCTTGTATGGTATGTCATTGTAATTCAGTGGATTGAAATTAAATGATCTGTTCATCTAATCAGTGTTCATTGGGTGCCTACTCTGAGCTAGGTAGATGTCAGAATAGGAAGATGGATAAAACATGGCCACTGCTTTTAAGGACGACCTGATGTCGGTGAGGAATGCAGACACATGGATGCAGAACTCCAATACAATGAGCTACGTCCATAGAAGGACACAAAAAGTACTGTGGCCATGCCAGGAATGGAGAGATCAGCCACAGCAGCCATCCTGAGTCAACCACTGCTGTTAGGCCACTTCCTAAACCACCACTTGGTCCATGTCCCCTCCCTGTTTAAAAATATACAGTGACGGCCGGGTGCGGTGGCTCAAGCCTGTAATCCCAGCACTTTGGGAGGCCGAGGCGGGTGGATCACGAGGTCAGGAGATCGAGACCATCCTGGCTAACATGGTGAAACCCTGTCTCTACTAAAAATACAAAAAACTAGCCGGGTGCGGTGGCGGGCGCCTGTAGTCCCAGCTACTCGGAGGCTGAGGCGGGAGAATGGCGTGAACCCGGGAGGCGGAGCTTGCAGTGAGCCGAGATCGCGCCACTGCACTCCAGCCTGGGTGACAGAGTGAGACTCCGTCTCAAAAAAAAAAAAAAAAAAAAATATATATATATATATATATATATATATATATACAGTGACTCCCTGTCACCAACCACATCAGGTTCAAAGTCTCCTGTAGTACTAAGCCCACTCTGCCTGTCTCACCTTCCCCGTGACTTTTAATGCAGACATGCACACACACACACCTGGTTTATTGCCACCTTTAAACTTGTGTTCATGCTCTTCACATCTGGAACGCCATCCCTCCTCCCTTTACCTATCCAAATCCTGCTCATCTTTCAAGGCCTACATCAAGTCCTCCCTTGGTGGCATGGTACCAGTTGGACTAGTGCCCATGCATGATTTCTCTCTGAACTCCAGTTGCACTTAGCACCTTTGAGTGTAATTGTTCTTTAAGTCATTCTAAAGGAATTGGCAGCTGTCTCAGAGCAGAGCCCATGTTTTCTTCTCAGGATGGGGACCATATGCTGCACCCTGGTGAGGTGCTGAGCAAGTCCTTGGTCAGTTGGCTGGATGATGCTAGATAACAGAGCTGACTAAAAATGCACCTCTGTCTTGTAGCCTCTGATATCTGTAATTCAGGTTGTTTATGGGAGGATGTTCAGATCATAACCACTTCACTCACTGTCACAACTTGCCACTTACCCCAGGATGCATTTAATCTGCCCAAGCCCCTGAGGATCCTGGGCTGCAACTTCTTTCTTTTCTTTTCTTTTTTCTTGAGATGGAGTCTCGCTCTGTTGCCCAGGCTGGAGTGCAGTGGGTGATCTCGGCTCACTGCAACCTCCACCTCCCAGGTTCAAGCGATTCTCCTGCCTCAGCCTCCCCGGTAGCTGGGATTACAGGCACACACCACCACGCCCGGCTAATTTTTGTATTTTTAATAGAGGTGGGGTTTCGCCACGGCAAGGCTGGTCTCAAACTCCTGACCTCAGGTGATCTGTCCGCCTCGGCCTCCCAAAGTGCTGAGATTACAGGCATGAGCCACCAGCCTCTAGGGTCTGATTTCTGACTCCACAGACAAGCAGTGCCAGTCAGGGTTTGGCCCTCAATACCTGGTCTGTGATCAGCTTAGACCACACCACAGTGCAGTGCAGGGCTAGTCCCACCCTGGGAAGAAGAGGCAGGCTTTGCCCAAAGAGCAGGCATCTGGAGCCCACCCATTTGACTTCAACCTCGCTTTCCTTGGCCATTTCACAAACGGTATCAGATGGTCCTTGGCACCACTTAGTGATGGTCCTAACCTCTGCCTGGCTACCTGTAAGCCACAGCAGGGAGTGTCCTAATGTTTTTAAAGGTGGAGAGGTGGAACTGAGGGAAGGAAGGAAGTTTGATTGGAAAGGGGTTAGATTAAGCCTCTTAGTGAAGGATGAGGTCAACATTTGTGATTTTTGTTGTTGTTGTTGTAATCAACAGGGCCTGTTTTGGAGACAAGAGGCTTTAAACAGAAAGGGCTGGGGGTGGGACTCCACAGTGACCTACTGCAGGCTGCTTCCTTGAAGGAAAATCAGCAGCTTCTCAAGAGACCCATTTATACAAAGGAACTCTCCCCTCCCTTCCCCCACTGCCCCTTCCCTTTCCCGCTCCTCTCCAGTTTGGCCGCTGCCACATCCCCTTCTGTACGTCCTTCCCTGACTCCACCTAAAGCCAGGCACCCTTGCTGCCCTAGAGATTGTTGGGACTCGCTCCCAGTGCCTTGCTTTCTGGGCAGAGGGGAAGTTCTGCTGGGCCCAGAGGTGAAGTAAGACTGCCTCTGGTCTCTTTCCCATCTTATCAGGGAATTCCTGGCGGGCACAGACACGCGCACACAAAACCACACACAGATACACTCAGCCCAAGCCAGTGATGACGTTCCCCTGCCTGGCTGGTTCTACATATGGGTGTGACTAGGTCAAAGAGGACAGGGAGGGTCTAAATATTTAGATACTGGACTGCCAAGCCCTCGATGGGAACCAGAGATCCTCTCAAAATGAACATTTGCAGAAAGAAAAGCAGCCCCTGGCGTCTCTGGAAGCTCGCCCAGTACTGTCGGCCAGGACTTGATGTTGCTACCAACTGGCCTGGCACTCACGGCTAGATCTGGGTGTTCTGCTGAACATACATTCATAGGACATCAGCATTATACAAGGCTACTCTGTGACCGTGGTGGATTGAGACAAAAACAAGACCGCTCCATAATCATGTGAACAGATGAAAACGTGAACATTGCCTGAACCTTGAAAATGACCAAACACCCCCCACCCCCATCCTGGTTTTTCTGAGTAGCTGCTGCTTCCTTACCAATTGCAGCTTCAGCCTCGCTCTTGTCTGCCCTCCTCTTAGATAAGATTGAGTTGATAAGATACTCAGTCCAATCACAGAATCACCAGCATCCAGTCCAGAACAAAGCCTGACTTCCTTAAACCTTCCTCCAAATCCCCTGACCCGACCTGAATCCTCTAAGTCTTTTCTAGCGCCCTCTTCCTGAGGCATGTCATGATTCCCCCATGGGGTGCCTTCTTTCTTGCCGCAATGAGCAATAAACCCAACTTGTATGACCACCGTGTTCCTGGTCTTTGACCAGAGGGAGTTGACAATTTGGACACAAATAGCCAAAATATCCTCTGGAGGACCACTATCAGGCAGAGACCCCAGTGAAATTCGCCTAGTCCTGTGCCTTTCTGAAGACCTTACCTAGTCCTGGTGGAGCCTCCAAGGTCTGTGTTTCGGTTGGGGAAAGCCCAGGAGTTGTGTCTTGTGTTGGGGGACAGAGGTACCTGGCTTCCCAGGCAGGTTCTCACCTAGGATGTCTTGGCATTTGCAGTACAACACAAAGATGCTTCTCAGGGAGCACCTAGCACAGGTATTGAATTTATAAATAATATACAAATAAATGTATTCATTTCTTTAACATTTTCTGAGCAATTAATGCATGCCATAGTACTGTACTAGGCTCTGGAGATAGGAAGATGAGTAATATATTGTCCCTGTCTTCCTTCAATGGCTTTATAACTGAGTGGTGGCCACAGACAAGTCAACAGGGATTATCAGTGTCACCTAACTGCTGGGAGTATGATATGTGAGTTCCGATTGGAACTTCATTGCTTCACCAGTTGCTTTACTGTTCTATCTATTCTAGGCATTTTTAAAAATAGAGATGAGGTCTCACTTTGTTGCCCAGGCTGTTCCCAACTCCTGGGTTCAAGCGATCCTCCCACCTCAGCCTCCCATAGTGCTGGGATTACTGGCATGAGCCACTGTGCCTGGCCTATTCTAGGCTTTTTCTTCACCGACCAAATCATAGTTCCCCCGTTTTATGGTTGTGTCTTCTCTGTCATCACTTTGGAAAGAATATGGAGAGTGCCCTGCTTCATAGAGGATGGAGCTGACATTCCTTTCACCCAGAGATTACACGTCTCCCTCTTCACTCTTCCTCAGATCTTTCATTCTCCCACGTCCTCTCGGAATCTCTGCAGTCTTCCCCTCTTGTTTTCCTTTTTTTTTTTTTTTTTTTTTGAGACGGAGTCTTGCTCTGTCGCCCAGGCTGGAGTGCAGTGGCCGGATCTCAGCTTACTGCAAGCTCCGCCTCCCGGGTTTACGCCATTCTCCTGCCTCAGTCTCCCGAGTAGCTGGGACTACAGGCGCCCGCCACCTCGCCCGGCTAGTTTTTTGTATTTTTTAGTAGAGACGGGGTTTCACCGTGTTAGCCAGGATGGTCTCGATCTCCTGACCTCGTGATCCACCTGTCTCAGCCTCCCAAAGTGCTGGGATTACAGACTTGAGCCACCGCGCCCGGCCCCCCCTTTTTTTTTTTTTTTTTTTTTTTTTTTTTTTGAGATAGAGTCTTGCTTTGTCACCCAGGCTGGAGTGTAGTTGTGTGATCTCGGCTCACTGCAACCTTCTCCTCCCGGGTTCAAGCGATTCTCCTGCCTCAGCCTCCCAAATAGCTGGGATTACAGGTGCCCGCCACCATGCTAATTTTTTTTGTATTTTTAATAGAGATGGGATTTCGCCATGTTGGTCAGGCTGGTCTCGAACTCCTGACCTCAGGTGATCCACCCACCTCGGCCTCCCAAAGTGCTGGGATTACAGGTGTGAGCCACCGTGCCTGGCCACCCCTTGTTTCCCTTTTCCCTGTGTTTCCTCTTCGGGTTCCAGGGGCTGCTCCCTGCTCGTGTGTTTTCTCCCAAAGCAGAGGAGCACAGTGAAAAGAATACTCTTCCGGATTTCAGCTGCAGTGCTGCCGCTCACTGCCTGGATGGCCTTGGGCAACTAGTTTCTGAGCTCTCTGCTTCCTCATCTGTAAAATGAGAGAACAGACTAGATCATCTCTCACCTTCAGCCCTGACCTCCTGTGTATGCAACAGTCTTTCGGTGTTTGCATGGGACTTTCTTCATCTCTCCATCTCTCAGTTGCTGTTTACCTCTAAGGTCTAGAGAGACTGCCATCTCCCAGTGCCTCTGCTGTCCCTTTGGCTCTACTAGATGTACAAGTTTTGCTGGTTTCTGTTTTGTTTTTAGTTTATGGCTTTTGTTTATAGTTTATTTTTCTTTGACCTACCCAGTTACATTTGGACCTGGGACCCCCTAGAAATTGTACATTGTACATTATCTTATTTCCTCTCCATGGAGAGTTTGACAGCCTCACAACTGGGCTCCATGAAACGGGTTATCCTTCAGCCCCTAAGCTAAAGTTTGGCTTCAAACCCAGAATTTCCCCCAAGGAAGGCTTGACAGTGGGACTATTGTCAGCCATGATCCTAGCACACGCATTCCTATGGGCTCCCAATTCCCAACAAACATGCCCTACAGAACTGCTCTGTGGACAGCCATCATAACCCAGGCTTTCAACCTAATACTAAGGTGGGAGCTCAGAAAAGCTCCCTCATGCCATATAAGCCCAAGCCCTGAGACCAGCCCTTCTACCTCCCACCCGCCTTGCTCCTAGTCCATGGCCATTTCCATATTGACCATGGCCTTGGCAGAGCCGTACCCTGAAGTGCAGTGACAAGCAAGCCAGGAAGCTTGCAAACTTCAACACCCAGCTTTGGCTTACCGTACAGACAAAAGGAAATTGCACACAGGGAAACAATGCCAATCCAGTACCAGATTTGCTGGGTGGGAAAGGGTGCTTAAGGACTATGCCTCTCTAGAAGGAAAGGGGAGCTTTAGGTGTTTCAGAGGCCTGCAGGGCTCCTCCAGCTTGAAGCCTTCCCTGCCTGGGCCTGAGGCCCTTAGGCAGCTTGTGGAAACTAATATTCTAAGCAACCAGGGTGTGACTCTGGTTTCCCACCCCAGTGGAGAGGTGATGAGACAATCCAATCCTCTCATCCCTTCCACTGCCCTCAAACTAGTAGCACAAGGGGGTGGTATGAAAACCCAGACTTCTGGGCCTCCAAGTCACCCCCACCCTATCCTGAACTGGTCCACTATCAAGTTCCAGGAGAAAGGGCCAGTGACCTCTCAGATGATCAGCTTGACTTGCTGCTGGGGTCCAGAACAGCTCAAGGCTCAGAACACTCCACACTTGTCCCTTCAGTGGCAGAAGCTGTTCCACATCCCGCCTGAAGCAAGCCTGTGTTCTCACTTGTTCATTAAAACAGGTGTTTCCAAAGACAAGCCATCAGCTTCCAGGTGAACCCCCCAGGCAGTCCCAAGGTTCTGAAGAGGGAAGGGGATCCCCAGACCCCTTCCCTTGGGCAGGCACTCCCTGAATGCAGTGGCTAATTACAAAGGGATACCTTTGTGAGAGCTTTGCCCCATCTTGCAAACATGCAATTCCCTCCTGGCTCTGTGCACCCCCAGAACAGCACAAGTGGCCAGGTTGGAACAGGGGAGCAGAGGTCTCCATGGGGACTCCCACCCACCACTGCCCTCCCAGCTGCCCCACCGAATCCTTCCCGGGGAGCCCAGAGCCGCCCCAGTTCGCCTGTCAGGACGGGAGGAGGAAGGGAGGTGGAAACAGAAAGAAAGGAATCCAGCACTTTGGGAGTCCGAGGCGGGCGGATCACCTGAGGTCAGGAGTTCGCGACCAGCCTGGCCAACATGGTGAAACCCTACTAAAAATGCAAAAATTAGATGGGCGTGGTGGTGGTCGCCTGTAATTCCAGCTACTCCAGAGGCTGAGGCAGGAGAATCGCTTGAACCCGGGGGTGGGGTGCGGAGGTTGCTGTGAGCCGAAATCGCGCCACTTCACTCCAGCCTGGGCGAAAGACCCAGACTCCAGCAAAAAAGAGAAAAAAAAGAAAAAGAAAAAAAGGATTGAAGGGAAGTTTCAAAGGGTGTGCCGGGGAGCGGGGAAGAGTCTCATTCTCATGAGTCAGCGGATCGGGCTCAGTGTGACTTCACTGCTTCCCCAGAAGAGGCGCCCGGGGCAGGAGGCCGCTCAGAACGCAGCAGCAGGAGTGGAAGCTCGGGGCGCTGGCTGCCTGCGCCGGGGAGGGCGCGGGACAAGGCTCGGGGCTGGGCTGGTCAGGCCGCTTGGGGCTGAGGCGGCGAAGGGAGGCCTCGTGCCAGCGAGGAAAGCTGGGGGCAGAGGAGCCGATATCTCCTCCTCCTGCTGCTCCTCCTTGGACGCCAGTTCCCGCCGCTGCCGCCGCGTTCCGCGTGCAGGTGGCGCTGCAGAGGCGCCCGGCACTGCTGGGCGGGTGGGGGCGCTCAGCCCCACCAGGATCGGGGCTTGGAAGGCGCGCGAGCCCAGAAAGGGGGTGGAGAGAAAAAGGCCACCAGCCCCCGCTGCTTCTCGGGCGGTCCCCGAACTCGAGAGAAGGACGCGCTCCCACCCCAGTGGCGGGAGAGTACGGAGATCAGCCCCGCGGCCGAGCACCCCAGGTCGGAGGCTGGTTCCTGCGCGCTTCTGCAAAGTCTCTCGAGCCACCTCCCAGGTCCCGCAGAGCCCCGGGCGGCTCCTAACTTCAGCAAAGGGATTGCGGTTTCAGGCGGTCTTTGCTCTCTGGGGATGGTGCTCTTGACCCTCGGGCAGTAGAATGGAAACTTTGAGTCGTGTCTGAGGCGTTGGGGGTGGGTTTCCCTGAACAGCCACTCTCTAGCCTGGCTCCCATGAGACTTAGAACGCATCTCCAGCATAGGGATGCAGACTGTGGCCAAGGCTGGGGCACAGCCTGACACTCTGCTCGGCCAAAATGAGAGATAGAGACTCTGCTCAAGTCCGGATCTAGAGGGACAGTTAGGTGTTCCGTGCTTGTCAACCCGGTCTTCTGCAGCTATATAAGGAAAAAAGAAAAAAAAACAAAAACAAAAAACTAAGAGGCTCATCTGGGGCTCAAACTTGCAACCTCTGTCTTCATAGATAGAACTTCCTGTCCTAACTTCTTGCAGGCCCTGAACTCTAGAAGCCATGATGCTGCCTTGGACATCCTTGTGGTGCTTGGTGGTTATGAGGTGGCTGTTTAGTTAACATATTGAGAATATTAAGGCACAAAAATAACCTTGTGGCCAGAACCTGTGGGGAAAAGTTGTTGGGGGCTCCAACCCCGCCCTTTCCAGAAGCTGAAGTGGCCACTTCTGTGATACAACTTGACATAAAATCTATGGGCAGAGTGTGTCCCTCTTTTCTGTGCCAAGAAATAAAAGCTGCACCCTGTGCTAGCATTCTGGGTGCCTCTCCTCCCCTCTCAGTCCATCCAGTTCTCCTGCTTTCAGGGTGTCCAAAACCATCTGAGAAAGTTATCTAAAGACTTTCCATAAAGAAAGGGAAGGGGCGGGGGGAATCCAAAGGATCCTAAACGTTCCCAGGTCTCACTGTGTGCCAGGAGAAATACCGTCTGTCTCCTGCCCAGACCTCAGAGCCCGGGCCTTTTTCCTACAGGGCGGTGCCCAGCTATTCCTGGAAGCCCCCTCCTTTCTACCAGCCCCCTCCCCAAGGTGTCTCCTCCCAGAGCACGACCGAGGAAAAAGATCAGATTAGCAAAGCTTAACGCCCCCCTGCCCCCTCTTTCTGTCCCCAACCTGACCTGCAGTCTCAGCCTGTGCCCTCTCCTGATGCCACGGCACCGGCTTCTTCTCCTAGAGCAGGACCTGAGCCGTGAGCTCTTCCCCAAGCCCCCCTAGGTGACCAGGAGAGGATCTGATATACTAATTTGTGTTAATGTGATAATGGGAGCTAATGGGGTCACGTGCTAACCACGGGTCCAAGTTCTAACTCAGCATCACAAACTCAACCCCAAGTTAAGGCTGCAGGGATGGGAATTTTGGGCTGACTAATCTCCACAGCTGGCTGGAGGGGGTGGGGGAGTGGGAGGAACCGAAGCCCCTGGACGATCCCAGGGTCTGGTGCCTTTGAGCTGCTGTCTCGGTTTCAGTTTCATCCTTGGCTGACACGTTCCTCTGAAGAGTGGAATTGCTTTGGTTTCCCTCCAGTCCCTCTCTCGTCCCTGGCCGCCTCCCTTTTGGATTGCTAGCTCCACTCGGTCAGCCCTTCTCTTTGTGAGGGGAGAGATGGGAAGATAATTTGGCAGTGACGATGAAAAAATGTACACGTAGACACCCTGAGACACACAGGCTCACATACCATACTGCTTCGCAGACAGACATATGCACACGCCCTCCACGAACACACACGCATGCACAAGGGGACCTGACATCCAAGACTTGAGCCCACACATACACGCATATGCACACACACGCACACCCCGAACACAGTTACACCCTCACTCACTTCTGTGAGACCCACACAGACATGCACATAGCCAGGCAAGGCCCAGAGAGCCATGTTGCACACAGACCCGCATGCACACTCACACACCCTCACACACACAAACCAGCAGCAGCCGCCGAGTTGGATGGCTTCCTCAAAAGAGGGCTGGAAAGCTTGTTTGCTGCCAGCAAAGGGGCCTAGACATTCCGTGAAGTGACTCATACTGCACCTTTATACACATTGTTATATTTTTCTGCATTCAACAACAACCACCCTCAACCCTGATGTGGGGGCAGGGTGAGGAAACCGGAGAGTGGCTGCATTTCCACTGGGCCTCTGCTATGCCTCTGTCTAGCAAATGTTTCAGGCCTGTCCTCACTTCCCAGTGGATTGTGGCAATCCCAAAGAGCAGAATTGTCTACCTCCTGGTACAAACCTCAGCCCGGGCCTGCCCCTTGGGAGAATGCAGAGTGGATGAAATTGGGGTCTAATGAGTTCCCCTCATAGACGTCTACTCCCCCATCCTACCTCATCCCTAGTCCTGGATACCTGGGGCCAGGCCCCATGGTCCCACTGTGGTGTCCCAGTCTGAGCCTCTCCTGATCTCTCCTCTCCAAGTGCCCTCCCCAACTCTCCTGAATCTGGCCTTACTGCCACCTCCTTGCACACTTCTGGGCAGTGGCATTCACTTTATATAATACATAGAGCCCTGTGCAGTGTGACTGGAGGCCCCTCCCTTCCCCTGGGTCTCTTCTCCATCTGAGGAAGAGATGCCAGCTTGATGGCTACTTGTGTCCCCATCCCCCAGCACACTCAAGGGCCTGCAGAAATTCACTTTGTGCTCGCTCTGGCAAAACCTCCCTGTGTTGACAATCTTGGTTCGCCTGCACGGAGCTGTGGGGAGATCAGCCAAGGCCAGGGCCTCCCCAGCTTCACTCTGAGGACACATCAGAGGTCAAAGAGACGACACAGGACAGGCGTTGGGCCAGCAGATATTCATGGCTGAGGGGTTAACTCTGGCACCACTGGACAGTGGCCCCAAACCCCTGGATGTTGTACTGCCTCTGATAGGAGCCCAGGGCAGGTGGGCTCTTTGCCCTGGTCCCAGGGACTTTTGCAAGCTGAGCTTTGGCTCCAAGGTAGAGGTTGGGGATCAGTAGAGTTAGAGACTTCAGGGCGCTTGCCCTCATCTCATTTGCTGACTCTGCCCAAAGCCACTTCATCCTCACTTTTTTTTTTTTTCTTTTCAAATGAACCACACGTTTGAGTCTTTCCATCTCCCCCACCCTCCAAATTTCCCACCATCCCAGAGGGCCCTCCTGAAGAACACGGAATCTGTTTCCCAAACAACAGGCCCACTCCCCAGCTGTCGGGGGTTGGGGGGTAATGCCTCCCAGCAGCCACCACGCTCAGGGTTGACGTGGCGAGCACCTACTCACGGCCAGCAGCGCCTCCTGTGTCGGCATCATCTCCTCCAGGCAGCCAGCCCTCCTGAGCTGCTGTCCAGCTTGACGACAGGTGAAAGCCAGTGATCTTCTGAAGTTTTGTAGGGGCTTTCATGGTGCTGGGAGGAGAAATATATAACTGTTTGTTTTTTCTTTTTTCTTTTTCTTTTTTTTTTTTTTTTTTGAGACGGAGTCTCGCTGTGTCGCCCAGGCTGGAGTGCAGTGGCATGATCTCAGTTCACTGCAAGCTCCGCCTCCCGGGTTCACGCCATTCTCCTGCCTCAGCCTCCCGAGTAGCTGGGACTACAGGCGCCCGCCACCATGCCTGGCTAATTTTTTGTATTTTTTAGTAGAGATGGGGTTTCACCGTGTTAGCCAGGATGGTCTCGATCTCCTGACCTCGTGATCCGCCCACCTTGGCCTCCCAAAGTGCTGGGATTACAGGCATGAGCCACCGTGCCTGGACAATGTATAACTGTTTTAATAACTGTAAACTCAGCAGGGTGAGCTGCAGGGACCGAGTGGCTTTCCAAGAGCCCCAGTCAGGAATGCCTCCCAGCCTCTGAGGGTGGTGCAGATGAAAGTTGTGATCTGGGAAGTGGCTACCAACTCCATCCTCTCATCTGCATGCCTGTGCTTTAACCTGAGTCCACCTCCACCCCCAATATAGGCCAAGGCAACAGACCGTCATCGGTGAAGAAAAGTTATGGTATAACCAGCCCATGTTGCACACAGATCCACATGCCAAGGAGTTAAGTGAGGGGAGGGAGGGAGAAATCAGCCACCTTGTCTCCAAAGAACCTGGGGTGGCCAGGCGCGGTGGCTCATGCCTGTAATCCCAGTACTTTGGGAGGCCGAGGCGGGTGGGTCACGAGGTCAGGAGTTCAATACCAGCCTGGCCAATACAGTAAAACCCTGTCTCTACTAAAAATACAAAAATTAGCCGAGCATGGTGGCACACACCTGTAGTCCCAGCTACTCGAGAGGCTGAGGCAGAAGAATAGCTTGAACCTGGGAGGCGGAGGTTGCAGTGAGCCAAGATCCTGCCACTGCACTCCAGCCTGGATGACACAGCAAGATTCCATCTCAAAATGATAATAATACAAAAAATTAGCCAGACATGGTGGCAGGCGTCTGTAATCCCAGCTACTCGGGAGGCTGAGGTAGGAGGGCTGAGGCAGGAGAATCACTTGAGCCTGGGAGGCAGAAGTTGCAGTAAGCTGAGATTGCACCATTGCATTCCAGCCTGGGCAACAAGAGCAAAACTCTGTCTAAAAAAAAAAAAAACAAAGGACCTGGGGTGATTTGCAGGAAAACATGGGCTATCAGGCACTGCTTGAAGAAAGGAATTCTGTTTTGCAGCTATTCAACAAGCTTTTTAGAACAAACACTGCTTATGCTGACCAGACACAACCTTGACTTGGAGATCTCTGCATGCCACTTGGATACCCATGGCCTTGTCACGTAAACCCAACAGAGGCAAACCTGGGGTTATTGAATGCAACAGAAGAATGAGTACTGGCTTTATAGGAAGGATTATAGGGGGCTTCTCAGATTTATAGGTGGGAGGCTTCCTTTTACACCATAACCTGTCTCCCAGCTTTTGAATACACTCCTCGTTCCAAAATTCTGATCGATAGGCAACTTTCCTTTTCCTTCCTTTCCTCCCTTTCCTTTCCTTCTCTTTCTTTCTTTCTTCTTTCTCTCTTTCTCTCTTTCACAGTTTCTCTCTGTCACCCAGGCTGGAGTGCAGTGGCATGATCTCGGCTCACTACAACTTCTGCCTCCCGGGTTCAAGTGATTCTCCTGCCTCAGCCTCCAGAGTAGCTGGGATTACAGGCACCCACCACCATGCCCAGCTAATTTTTGTATTTTTAGTAGAGGTGAGGTTTCACCATGTTGGTCAGTCTGGTCTTGAACTCCTGACCTCAGGTGATCCACCCGCCTCGGCTTCCCAAAGTGCTGGGATTACAGGCGTGAGCCACTGTGCCTGGCCAATAGGCAACTTTTCTAGTATGTGTCTATGGTGGTATGTTCGGGCTCTGGCCACAGAAACTGTGGCGTTGTGGTATTTTGCTCTGGCCACAAGTTTGAATAGAATTTGTTGAGGACAAGGAGTTAAGTGAGCAGAGGGAGGGAGAAATCAGCCACCTCGTCTCCAAAGAACCTGGGGTGATGTGCAGGAAAACATGGCCTATCAGGCACTGCTTGAAAAAATAGATAAAGGCCAGGCATGGCGGCTCATACTTGTAATCCCAACACTTTGGGAGGCCGAGGTGAGAGAATCACTTGAGCCCAGGAGTTCAAGACCAGCCTGGAAAACATGGAAAAACCCTGTCTCTACAAAAAATACAAAAATTAGCCAGGCATAGTGGCGTGCATCTGTAGTCCCAGTTACCCCAGAGGCCAAAGAGAGGGAGGATCGTTTGAGCCCAGGAGTTGGAGGCTGCAGCGAGCTATGATCGTACCACTGCACTCCAGCCTGGGCAATACAGCAAGACCTTGCCTCTGGAAAAAAAGAAGAAGGAGACAAAGAGGGTCACTGAAGGCTGTTAAAGTGGAAGGACAAGTTGAGTGTGCAAGTAGGGAGGTGGAACGACATGGGCTGTGGGCAACACAGAGGCCCCTCTGCTCTTTGCAGGACTGAAGTTTTGAGACCACCCAGTCAGGGTTGGAGACTGGGGGAAGCAGGGCTGGAAGGAGAAAGGCTCAGAGTGCTCCGCTCATGGTGCAGGCTGGGCATCCATGGGCAACTCGAGAAGGGGAATTCCTGCCAAGTCAGGGAATGAGCCATTGGTAGAAACAGCGTGGCTGTCGTCAGGAGAGTGGTGATCTCAGCCTGGCTGGCCCCATCTGGCTGGGGCTCACCCAGCAGGTAAGTGGAAGAGCGGCGAGCCGTGTGGGAAAGGAGAAGGGCAGCCAGGAAGGTCATTCAGGTGGCCCACGGCTCCCCAAAGCGAGGTCAGCCTTTTTCATCAAGGTGGGTGGGGCTTGTTTTGGCTGCAATGCGCAGATCATGGGGCTGTGGTTAGTTCTGAGAGGCTGGGGAAGGTGGGAACTTATGGGATTCCCACAAGTCGTGGGCTGCAGGGCGCTGGCAGGCGTTAGGGCCAGTCACCATGAGCTGGTTGGCAGTGCCGACCTGTCTTCCTGCCCTTCCCAAAAGGAAAACCTCTCCTTGCGTGCTGCCTTGAGGCTTCAGCCTTGGTTCAAACTACATTCGCTCACCGGAGGGATCCACCATTAGTCCTGAGCAACTTCAGCCCTGGCCCTGTCATACTTTCTCCTGAGAGCTGGGTTGAGAAAGGGAAATGAAGATGAACATGACGACTAAGAGAGCTAACATTTATTGAAGACTTACTAGGCACCAGACACCGCCATAGACATTTTAATCTCATTCAGTCCTTGCCACAGCCTTGGGAGGTAGGTTCGTATCGTCTCCAATTTAAAAATAAGAAAAGCGAGGCTGGGGGCAGGGAAGTGAGGATGGTTAATGGGTACAAAAATATAGTTAGAATGAGTAAGATCTAGTACTTGATAGCACTACAGGGTGCCTGCAGTCAACAATAATTTATTGTACATTTAAAAATAACTAAGGCCAGTCGCAGTGGCTCACGCCTGTAATCCCAGCACCTTGGGAAGCCAAGGCGGACGCATCACCCGAGGTCGGGAGTTCGAGACCAGCCTGACCATCATGGAGAAACCCCCGTCTCTACTAAAAACACAAAAATTAGCCGGGTGTGGTGGCGCATGCCTGTAGTCCCAGCTACTCGGGAGGCTGAGGCAGGAGAATCACTTGAACCTGGGAGGCAGAGGCTGCAGTGAGCAGAGATTGCACCATTGCACTCCAGCCTGGGCAAAAAAAAAAAAAAAAAAAAAAAAAAAAAAAAAAAATCAACTAAACTAAAAGAGTATAACTGGATTGTATATAACACAAAGAAAGGAGAAATGCTTGAGGTGATGGATACCCCATTTACCCTGATGTGATTATTACACATTGCATGCTTGTATCAAAACATCTCATGTAACCCATAAATACATAAACCTACAATGTACCCATAAAAATAAAAAACAAAAATAAAAAAATAATTTATTTTATTTATTTATTGTTTTGAAATGGAGTCTTGCTGTGTCATCCAGGCTGGAGTGCAGTGGTGCAATCTTAGCTCACTGCGACCTCTGCCTCCCATGTTCAAGTGACTCTCCTGCCTCAGCCTCCTGAGTAGCTGAGACTACAGGCACGCACCAACACACAGGTGAATTTTTGTATTTTTAGTAAAGATGGGGTTTCACCATGTTGGCCAGGCTGGTCTTGAACTCCTGACCTCAAGTGATCCACCCACCTCGGCATCCCAAAGTGCTGGGATTACAGGCATGAGTCACCGCGCCCAGCCTAGTTTTGCTTTGTTTTGTTTTTAAAGAAGAAAAGTGAGGCTCAGAGAGTTTAAGTGACTTGCCCAAAGTCACACAGCTGGTAAATAGTGAGCTGAAATAGGAACCCAGGTCTGTCTGAGGTTACAGACCACTGAACTCTTAGCAAAATGGGAAAGTGTGTGTGTGCGCGCGCGTGTGCAGACGTGTGTGTCCATTCGTGAGTTTCAAAGTCAAGGTAAAGAGGGCTTAGGGACATCTGGAACCTACCCCAAATTTGAGAGGGCACCCTAGTGGATGAGAGGCCAGCAGAGAACTGTGTGTCTCCAGGATCTGGAATCCCCTGGGAAAAGCATGCCCGCTTGTAAAAGACAAAGTGCTTGTTTTGGGGACTTGATTCCGAGTACCCAGGAGGTCTCATGGGCCGGCGCCCCAGTCCAGCCACAGGATCTTTCCCTGGGAACTTGTAATCTGCAGCCGCCTTTGTGGCCATCATCCACCACCATTCCTGTCCCCCAGTCCTGCGCCTGGGATTATCCTTTCCCAAGGCAGGAGAAGCAGGCCGATGCTGGAGGCTGAGCAGGTCCTTCAACCTGAAGCCCTTTAGAAGGCCCACATCCCCTGGGGCCCCTTTAGTCTTGCTGCTTTCCGCCAAGGCTTAGGTCTGGCTGCCCCCCACCCCCAATAAGGCCACGTGGAACTATACAGAGTAACAATTCCCAGCGGACTCTCTCCAGAGCCTCCTATCCGCAGATCCATGTAGGGGGCGATATTGATGTCGAGGCAGGTCAGAGAGGGCAAAGGGGAGATAGAAGGGGAGCGTGCGTGAGTGGCTTTCAAGTGGGCGCGTGGAGTAGAGCAGCCTGGCTTTGGACAGGGGAAGAAAGGTACGGATGGGCTTTCTTCCAGCACCCGAGCTCTGGCTGTCTTTGCACTTGCTGGGCCAGCCCCTCTGCCCCTAGCCCTTCCCCTGACTCATATCTTTCCTGCGTCCCCCACCCCAACTCCCCGCAGGAGTCCTAGACTCGACTTCCCTACGAAGTCGCCGAAACTCTCCAATCACCCCAGGTGTTCCGCCCCGGATTCTGCGGAGTCGGGCATATCGTTGCAAAATTGTATCCTCTGGGCATCTCGCGGCCTCACCCGCCGCACGGCCCGCCCTCCCGCTGGGGCCCGCACACCCCAGGAGCTCAATAATGTGGAGCGCAGGGCTTGGCCCAAAGGCGTCAAGCAAGTCTCCACTTGCACGGGCCGAGGGGGCTGGACGAAACCTTCCCGAGTCCGCGGGGAAGGGATTTCTTTGCGGGGCGTTGTGTGAGGGCTTCGAACCGGGAAGGGTGCCGAACGAGCAGAGAGCCCCGGGGCCCGCTGGCAAGAAGCAGAGTAGGGGGTGCCCGCCCGGGCCGCGGGGCACGACGCGGGCTCTGCGGGCGCCCTGCCTCGTGGTCCCCCGGGCGCGAGCGAGCCGCGAGGGGAAGGAGAGGCCGCGCGGGCCCCTGGCACGGCTCCCCCTGCCGTGCTGGCGACCGCGGCGGGCGGGCCGGGGCGGAGGGGCGCTGTTTCCACCGAGATGCCTCGTCCCTCCCTCGTTCCCTCCCCCACCCCGCCCGCCCGCGGTCCCTCCCGTCGGTCCCTCCCTCCGGCTCTTCCCTCCCTCCCGCCCTGCCTCCTTCGCGCCCGCCCCAGCCGCCGCCTGCGGGGACGTGTGTGTCTCTAGTGCAATTTCCCCTTTCGCTCGCTCGTTTCGGTGCAGGTCTGCGCCGGCTCGCGCCCCCTCCCCGGGTGCCCCCGCCGCCCCCTGTCTTGGCCCGGCCCTCCCCGGCGTCCGCCCCGCTACCCGCGCGCTCCACCCCGCCCCCCGCCCGGTTTTATCAGGGGCGCCGCCGTCTCACCTGGTATTTGCATCTCTCCCTCCAACTTGCCATTGGCGGCGCGACGTGTGGGAGAGCCCTGCGCCTCGCCCGCCCGGACCAGCCTGCCCCGGCGCCGAGGTGAGTCACGGGCGCGGGGTGGCGGGGGCAGGCGGGCGGGGAGGAAGGGCGGGCGGGGAGGGAGGGCGGGGGACGGCGGCCCCGGCGGCCGCGGGGACGGACCGGGCGCCGCGCTCAACTTCCACTTCTCCTTTCGCCGGCGCCGAGCTCCCGGCGCCACTCGCCTGGCCTCCGAGGGGAGAGGACGGGCTGGCGGGGCTGGGGACCCGCGTCTCGGCCCCCGGAGCGGGGAGGGGACCACGGAGACAGACCCTGGCCCGGCGACCAAGCTGGGCCCGTGAGCCACTCGGCCTCAGGTACGTCGATGGCGCCGGTTCTTCGAGCCTTCGGGGACCTGGAAAAGTTTGCCTGAGGGCGGAATCGAGAGCGCTGGGGCCCCGGCGTGGGGCTGGGGGCCCGGGGAAGGGCTGGAGAGTCGCGGCGTGTCGCGAGCCGCCCTGGCGTCGCCCCGCCGCGCGTGTGCTGGAGAACCCGGGCTCTCGATCCCGGGATGGAAATGGAATGGATTCCCCGAGTCGGGGAGTCGGGGTAGGGGCCCCTGTTTTCCCTCACCCCCAGCAGCTCGGGTTTCGTGACGGGGCCGATCGTGACAGCGGGGCCCCCAGAAGCTGGGCGCCCGAGGGCAGAGGAGGTGGGGCGGACTGTGGCGGAGCTGCTAGAGTGATCCGACTGCCCCCGGGGCTTCTGGGGCCAGGGCTTTAGGGTCACACGCTTACACGCGCACGCAGACCTATGACTTGGAGAACTGGATCGCCAAAATAGAGACCTCTTGGCAGGGGCCGGAGTTTCCGTGTGAGCCAGCCGCCAGCCTTCCCGCTCCCGCGTTCCCGCTCTCCCCGGCTCTCCCGCCTCCCCGTTCCCTCCCGGGCCGCCGCCTAGGGGACTCAGCAGCCGCACCGTGCGGGGTCCCCTCACGCCAGCGCCTTGCTTTGGAGGCTTGAGGGACTGCTGAGGCGGTGACCGCTTTATGAATTCCTGGCTCGTCCACCGCACCCTAACCCTAACGCCTTTTTCTCACCACCGTATGCCTGGACATCACCTTCCTGACCAGAGTCACCTCCTGAACCCTTGGCACCTCGGCTCAGTGAGGTCCTCCTGGGCCGCCCCCGCCCCCCACCATACCCCAGCTGAGGGATTTGATGGCCATTTGATTCCTGCCCCTCATCCCTCGGCCTGTGATAGAGAGGCCTGTCTGGTCCTGCAGCCTCTCCGGGTTAATGTTTGACAGTTCATTGTGGCTAATTATTTTAATTAGCTCTTAAAGTGGGAAGGAACAGTTAACCTTGGACTTCTCGATTTTGGCCTGGTGGGGCCTCAAATGGGAGGAGTGCTGGGGAGGTGGGGAGGTAGGAGCGGAAGTGAGGTCACCACCCCAGGGCCTGAACCACCACTGCTCAACCCCAACAGCTGGTGGGCACGCCCATTGGGGACTCACCCCCTGCGAGCTGACCCCTGGCCCGAGTGCCAGGTTGGAGGTGGGTGAAGGGAACAGTTCTAGCTCTTCCCTTTGTGGAGACTTTGGCACTGAAAATGCCCGGGGAACACGTATGCCCGGCAAGAATGCCAGTCCTTCCTTGCAGTTAGTTACACTGGGTTTTCCTGGTTATAAAGTGCTTTCTTGACCATTAATTCAGACTCAGTGCATCCAGTACAGGAGCAGCTTAGGGGGAGCTCTCTGGAGTTCAGTGAAGATTATCAGGGAGGACTTCCTATCCCAGCCAGCCGGTGTGAGGAAGAGGCTACCTTGCATGTGGTTGTTTCTGGGGCTGGATTCAGAGCCTGGGATCTCTTGTTGGGGGCTGGTGGGGGGGGGGGACCATGAAGCAGGCTCCATACTACCACCCTCACCCAGCCTCTTGCTGTGAGCCGAAGGAGTGGCTTGTTTGCAACTATGTCTGGCATTCCTCCCTCTGCTGCACTGTTTGCTCGGTGGTTGCTCAGGAACTGGCGCCCACCCCTGGACAACCTAGGGGCCCAAAATCCACTCTCCCTCACCTAGTGCTAAGTGGTGACACAGTGGCTTCTGTCTTCTCTGGCGTATACTGGGATCTAAAAAGGAGGGTGCTGTGGTCTGTCTCTAGGGGCCTGATGGATAGCATGTCCAAAATGCCCCTCATCCTGCAAAAATCAGGCCCTGTGTCACAGAGACCCAGCTAGACACAGGCTGAGGAATTTGCTTTCCTGGGAAACCTCTGCTCTTCTGCTCTTAAGCTTGGCCTTCATCCTTTCAATATCCCCTACCCCCGCAATTTTCTCATCTTACATCCAGTTTTTGTTTATGTTTAGTATTTTCTTTTTTTTTTTTTTTTTTAAATTCAGGGTCTCACTTTGTCACCCAGGCTGGAGTGCAGTGGCATAGTCACAGCTCACTGTAATCTTGAACTCCTTAACTCCAGTTCTTTTTTTTTTTTTTTTTTTGAGATGGAGTTTCTCGCTCTTGTTGCCCAGGCTGGAGTGCAATGACATGATCTCGGCCCGCCGCAACCTCCACCTCCCGGGTTCAAGCGATTCTCCTGCCTCAGCCTCCCAAGTAGCTGGGATTACAGGCATGTGCCACCATGCCCGGCTAATTTTGTATTTTTAGTAGAGACGGGGTTTCTCCATGTTGGTCAGGCTGGTCTCAAACTCCTGACCTCAGGTGATCCACCTGCCTCCGCCTCCCAAAGTGCTGGATTACAGGCGTGAGCCACCGAGCCCAGCTACCTCCAGTTCTTTTTTTTTTTGAGACGGAGTCTTGCTGTGTCTCCCAGGCTGGAGTGCAGTGGCATGATCTCGGCTCACTGCAAGCTCCGCCTCCCGGGTTCACGCCATTCTCCCGCCTCAGCCTCCCAAGTAGCTGAGACTACAGGCGCCCGCCACCACGCCCGGCTAGTTTTTTGTATTTTTAGTAGAGACGGGGTTTCACCATGTTAGCCAGGATAGTCTCGATCTCCTGACCTCGTGATCCACCCGCCTCGGCCTCCCAAAGTGCTGGGATTACAGGCTTGAGCCACCGCGCCCGGCCTACCTCCAGTTCTTAAAGCCTGACTGTCTAGGTTGAAATCCCAGCGTTGTTATTTACTAGCTATGTTATCCCAGTCAATTGTATGCCCCAGTTTCCTTATCTGTCACATGAGACCTACCTTATAACACTTTGGTGAGGATCAAATACATGAATGAATACATATAAGATGCTTATTAGAGGCCGGGCGCGGTGGCTCAAGCCTGTAATCCCAGCACTTTGGGAGGCCGAGGCGGGTGGATCACGAGGTCAGGAGATCGAGACCATCCTGGCTAACACGGTGAAACCCTGTCTCTACTAAAATACAAAAAAAATTAGCCGGGCGAGGTGGCGGGCGCCTGTAGTCCCAGCTACTCGGGAGGCTGAGGCAGGAGAATGGCGTGAACCCGGGAGGCGGGGCTTGCAGTGAGCTGAGATCCGGCCACTGCAGTCCAGCCTGGGCAACAGAGCCAGACTCTGTCTCAAAAAAAAAAAAAAAAAAAAAAAAGATGCTTATTAGAATAGCACATGGCACACAGTAAGTGCTAGCTGCCCTTACGATATTGCCTAATGCAGCGCCTAAAACTCAGATTCAATTCGGCAAACACTCGCTCAGAGCCAGTCCTAGTACCAGGCCCCAACGAAGTGGCAGTGAGGAAAACATGGATGTGAGGAAGACACCACCTGCCTTCCGGGATTGCGTGTACCTTTTCGTGTGGGCTGGAGTCGGAGCAGGGGTATGGGAGGGGGCCAGGGAGAGAGGATACATCGTCTATATAAATAATTGTAATCAGAAGCCGGGATCAAATCCCTGAGCCAGTGTGGGGGATCAAGCACCCTAGACTTGGGGGCTTCTCTTTGCCTGAAGACCTTGGCCAGATTCTGGTCTCGATGCACCCCCCACCCTCCCCACACACAGAGTCTTGCCTAGGATTTGGGTGAATTCGAGGGAAAGGGACACTGGCTTCTCTTCTTTTCTTTTCTTTTCTTTTTTTTTTTTTTTGAGATGGAGTCTCGCTCTGTCGCCCAGACTGGAGTGCAGTGGCGCGATCTCGGCTCACTGTAACCTCTGCCTCCCAGGCCCAAGCAATTCTCCCTGCCTTAGCCTTCTGAGTAGCTAGGATTACAGGTGCCCACAACCTTCCCCAGCTAATTTTTGTATATTTTAGTAGAGATGGGGTTTCACCATGTTGACCAGGCTGGTCTTGAACTCCCGACCTCAGGTGATCCTCCCGCTTTGGCCTCCCAAAGTGCTGGGATTACAGGTGTGAACCATCGTGCCTGGCTAGGACACTGGTTTCTGCATGAGCTACAGATGGCAATCTTGCAGGATGTCATTTGTTGGGTTCCAGGGCAGGATGGCATTTCTTAGGGACACCACCATACATCCCTATAGCCCCCTACAGTGGAAGGGCTCATGTTTGCCACGCCCCCTGTCTCCCCAGGATCCCCCACTGAGCTGGGAAAGGCCCTGGGCAGCCTTCTGTCCTCAGGGTAGGGCCTGACCCCAACCCGGGCTTGGCATCTCTCCTGGATTTCTAAGCTGCAAAGAGGTTTCTGGCTTCTCTTCCAATTTATTCTCTTTGTGGTTCTCAGACTGAAAACTACTTCTGCAGGGGAGAAAGGAAACTCCTGCAAGGTACCCACAATCCCATAGGTGCTTTCCTAGGGTCAGGGGCTTTTCTCATCAACACCAACCTGCCTGCAAATCTCTGGCTGCTGAGCCTCGTGTGTCCTGTAATAGCAGCCTCACTGCTAATGCCCTGTAGCTCGGGCCCCAGTGCTGGTTGCCAAGAAACTGCTGGTCGGGGTGCTTATGAGGGTTCTGACCTCATAGGGGCTGCTGAGTTTCAATTCAACAGACATTTATTAACACCTACTGTGTGCCCAACCGATGCTAGGTGCCGTGGGGGAGATGAGAGGAGGAGGCGCTGGGGAAGAGATGACTAAGACAGTGAAACAATCAGAGGCGAGGACAAGCAGCCGGGCCAGTGGCTGGTCAGGTGCTAATTGTGCTTGTTGGAGCAGAGGCCAGCGCAGCCGGGACTGGAGGTCAGCAGCAGCTGGAGGAGGGAGGGAAGGCTTTGTGAGGGATGCGGGCCTAGGCTAGACCTTGAAGGGGGGTGGGGGGAAGCAAGGGGGAGATTTGGCTCAGCAGAAAAGGAAGAAAAGACGCCTTTCTCTCTATTCCCTGGCCACGAACTGACCTTCGAAGCCTGGATGATTGTTTGGCAAGTGCGTGTCACATAAAAGACCAGGTCAGCGAGTGTGGGTGGCTCGGTGCAAACCCCTGTCTCCACTCCGGGAGATACAAACTGGCTGGCCAGCCTGCCACCCAAGCTGAGGGGATTTCATTTGAAACCCCTCCCTCACCAGACACACACACACACACACACACACACACACACACACACACACACACACACAGGCTCCTGGAGAGGGGGAGAGACGGCAGGGGAGACGTAGAGCACTTAAATGACAGGAAAACTGACATGCCACACGTGCTCATGGCAGTCGCAGGCTGGCTGGATCCCACCTTTCCCTAGGGTTTTGGGATTTCTCTGGAAGCCCAGAGCTTCAGGTGGAGGAGAGAGATTTTCATAATTGTTCCCCACTCCACCATCTGGGAAATGAAGAATGTAGAGTTTCGTGTGTTTCTGCCCAGACCGCTAAGGACTAGCCATATATTGCTTCCACTGATTCTGTGTCTCCTAAGGCTGGACATGGAGGAAGCTTGACCGTTGTTGGGTTTAATTGGATAAAAAACTCCCAGACATCCCCCTGCCACATGCACACACTCATCATTTTCCCTCTCTCACTGCCCTGCCCCCTCCCCAGCACATTTCAGCACCAAAGGGACATACCAGAGGGCCCTGACTTCTTGGTTGGGAAATCATGCCCTAAGGTGAGTTTCTCAGCAAAGAGACCCCAGCCTGCTTCCAGGGTAAGGAGGAGGGTCAGAGAGCAGGGAAGGGTGTTTTATGCAGGAAGGTCTGCAAGGGAAAGTGCCAGAACATTTCTCAGAGAGGCTAACAAGAAGCAAGCTAAGTAGTTTGTCTAGGCTGAGCAAGCTTTCCCTTGAGTTGCCACCTTCTTTTTTTTATTTTTTTATTTTGAGACAGAATCTCACTCTGTCGCCCAGGCTGGAGTGCAGTGGCGTGATCTCGGCTTACTGCAACCTCCACCTCCCAGGTTCAAGCAGTTCTCCTGCCTCAGCCTCCCAAGTAGCTGGGATTACAGGCGCCCACCACCATGCCCAGCTAATTTTTTTTTTTTTTGGTATTTTTTGTTTTTGTTTTTGTTTTTTTTGAGACGGAGTCTCGCTCTGTAGCCCAGGCTGGAGTGTGGTGGCGCAATCTCCACTCACTGCAAGCTCCACCTTCCGGGTTCACGCCATTCTCCTGCCTCAGCCTCCCGTGTAGCTGGGACTACAGGCGCCCGCCACCGCGCCCGGCTAATTTTTGTAATTTTAGTAGAGACGGGGTTTCACCGTGTTAGGTCAGGATGGTCTCGATCTCCTGACCTCGTGATCCACCCATCTCGGCCTCCCAAAGTGCTGGGATTACAGACGTGAGCCACCGCGCCCGGCCTCTTTTTTTGGTATTTTTTAGTAGAGATGGGATTTCACCATGTTGGCCAGCCTGGTCTCGAGCACCTGACCTCAGGTGATTCACTGTCTTGGCCTCCCAAAGTGCTGGGATTACAGGCATGAGCCACCGCGCCCAACCAAGTTGCCACCTTCTTGATGGGTTATTTTCTTGGCCCAGTGTGGGCACTTCCTGCCTCTCAGAACACCTGACTCTCCTGAAGCTTCCTTTCCTCTTCCAGTGTGACCCAATATCCTTCCCAATACACGTTATTGTCTAGAGGAGGAAGAGCACAGGCTCTCTACATTTATATGCCAAACTTACTGGCTGTGTGACTGTTTGCGATTGAGCTAGTTACTTAACCACTCTGGGAGTCAGCACCCACCTCACAGGGTTGGAGTGAAGCTTAAATGAGACGATGCATATAAAGCACTCAGCAGAGTGCCTGGCATGTAGTACCCACCCAGTAAGTGTTCACTGCTGTTATTATTATTCCTGTAACAGTTATTATTATTGTCACCATTTCCCCTTCACACACCCTTGAGTTTGCCAGCCTCTAGGGACCAACCACTTCTTTGGCAATGCTGGCAGGGCATGCCACACCCATTTCTGAAACTAAGAGGGAGATTTTCCAGGTTTTTCTGCTTTTTGTTAACTCGGCCATTGCACAGGATGGGAGGAGGATGTAATAGAAGGGGTGTGTGTGTGTGTGTGTGTGTGTGTGTGTGTGTTTGTAATATACTGAAAGGCAGGCAGTGCTGTAGTGAGCAAAACTCAAATCGTTAATATTTGTATTAACATGGCCTTCTTTAGTCCTTCACCATTTTCATTTTGAGCATCATTCATTGCAGAAATAAGAGTAAGTTAGTTTCTTTGAGAGAAGGCCTAATGTTGTACTCCTGGGAACTGTTTAGCAATCATCAGATTGTTGTTATTACCCTACTGAGTGTAAAATTCTGGGAGCCAACTGGCTGACTACCACTCACTCTCACCCTTCACTAGAATAGATGATGGGTCCATTCTGGGCCAATGCCCAGAGGCCTTGAGTTGAGGCTGGGGCACTGCCTTTGCCCAGAAGAGCTCCCAGGGGACTAGGGGCCATTCCCCTTCCAGAGGCCTCCCAGAGAGTAACTTGGAGGTTCCATTTGCTATTGACTGGATTGTGTTTGCTTGAGGAGCCTGTGACCACCCGCAGGGACAGGCAGCCTAGGATAAACTGGACCACCCCTGAGTAAAGCACTCCACTCTAGTCCCTTGGTCCCCACCCCTCAGTTAGAACTGCTAGACTTTGGGGGATGGGATGGTGGCAATTATTCTTAACCTCCCGAAATTCCTGATGACCCGATAACAAGGAGGTACTTAGACATAGAATGAGGAGCTAATCTTTTTCCTATAATGCCCCCTGAGGATAACAGAGGCTATTTCAGCTCCGCTAATTCTGTGAGAATCTATGCACAGAAAACACCTGTCTCATTAGGTGACCACTTCTAATTAGCCATTCTAATAGGTGTGCAGTGGTATCTCATTGTGATTTTAATTTGTATTTCTCTGATGACTGATGATGTTGAACATCTTTTCATATAGTTGCTGTCCTTATGTCTTCTTTGTTGAGGTGTCTGTTCAAATCTTTTGCCCATTTTTAAACTGAATTGTTTGTTGTCTTGTAGTTGAGTTGTGAGAGTTCTTTATATTTTTTGGATACAAGACTTGCATCAGATACATGCTTTGCAAATACTTTCTCATAGTCTGTGGCTTCTTTTAATCCCCTTCTCAGTGTCTTTTGACTTCAGCAAACATTTTTAATTTTGATGAAAGTGCAACTTTTCAATTTTTCTTTTTATGGATCATAGTTTTGGTGCTGTAGCTAAGAACTCTTCCCCTAGCCTTAGTTCACAAATATTTGGTCTCATATTTTCTCTTATAGGTTTTATAATATTAGTCTTTACATTTTAGTCTATGATCTGCTGAGTTAATTTTTCTGTTTTCTCCCTCCCTCCTTCCTTCCCTCCCTCCCTCCCCTTCCTTCCTTCCTTCCTTCCTTCCTTCCTTTCTTTCTTTCTTTCTTTCTTTCTTTCTTTCTTTCTTTCTCTCTCTCTCTCTCTCTCTCTTTCTTTCTTTCTTTCTTTCTTTCTTTCTTTCTTTCTTTCTTTCTTTCTTTCCTTCCTTCTCTTTCTTTCTCTCTCTCTCTCTCTTTTGCTTTCTTCTTTCTTTTTTTATCTTGGTCTTGCTCTGTTGCCCAGGCTGGAGTGCAGTGATGTGATTATGGTTCATTACAGCCTTGACTTCCTGGGCTCAAGTGATCCTACCACCTTAGCCTTCCAAGTAGCTGGGACCACAGGAGTGTGCCACTATGCCGGGCTAATTAAAAATTTTTTTTTGTAGATGTAGGTTCTCACTATGTAGCCCAGGCTGATCTTGAACTCCTGGCCTCAAGCTATCCTCCCAACTCGGTCTCCCAAAGTGCTAGGATTACAGGTGTGAGCCACTGCACCCAGCCTTTTTTTTCTTTATGCATATGAATATCTAATTATTCTAGCACTATTTGTTGAAAAAGCTATCATCAGTCTACTACCATTGTCTATATGTTGGCCCATTTCTGCACTCTGTATTCAATTCCATTGATTGGTCTACTTGTTTCTCTTTACATTAATGCCAACTGTTTTGATTACTGTAGCTTTATAATCATTCTTGAAATCAGGTAGTATTAGCCTTTCAACTTTGCTCTTTTTTGAAGTTGTTTTTGGCTAGTTTAAGTCTTTTGCGATTTCACATGATTTTTAGGGTTGACTTGTCCATGACATTTTCTTTTAATATTTGCATTTATCCCACTTGCGGTAATTTTTGTTGTAACAAATATGTTTGGTGTTTTATTTTATTTTATTTTGAGATTGAGTCCCACTCTGTCGCCCATGCTGGCGTGCCAGTGGTGCGATCTCAGTTCACGGCAACCCCTGTCTCCTGGGTTCAAGCAATTCTCCTGCCTCAGCCTCCCAAGTAGCTGGGATTGCAGGCATGTACCACCACACCCAGATACATTTTTAAAAAATATATATTTTTAGTAGAGACGGGGTTTCACCATGTTGGCCAGGCTGGTCTCAAACTCCTGACCTCAAATGATCCACCCGCCTTGGCCTCCCAAAGTGCTGGGATTACCGACATGAGTCACTCTGCCCAGTCTGGCATTGTTTTTGTTTGTTTGTTTGTTTTTTGACATGGAGTTTCACTCTTGTTGCCCAGGCTGGAGTGCAATGGCGCAATCTTGGCTCACTGCAACCTCCGCCTCCCAGGTTCAAGCAATTTTCCTGCCTCAGCCTCCCGAGTACCTGGGATTACAGGCATGTGCCACCACACCCGGCTAATTCTGTATTTTTAGTAGAGACGGGATTTCTCCATGTTGGTCAGGCTGGTCTGGAACTCCCCACCTCAGGTGATCCACCCGCCTCGGCCTCCCAAAGTGCTAGGATTACAGGTGTGAGCTACCGAGCCCGGCTTGTTTTTTATATCTTATTTTATAATCATGTTTGTCTCTTATGTTACCATTATTTTAGATGATGCTTATCTTTTAATTGATATTCTTTTTTTTTTTTTTTTTTTTTGAGACGGAGTCTCGCTCTGTCTCCCGGGCTGGAGTTGCAGTGGCCGGATCTCAGCTCACTGCAAGCTCCGCCTCCCGGGTTCACGCCATTCTCCTGCCTCAGCCTCCCGAGTAGCTGGGACTACAGGCGCCGCCACCTCGCCCGGCTAGTTTTTTGTATTTTTTAGTAGAGACGGGGTTTCACCATGTTCACCAGGTTGGTCTCGATCTCCTGACCTCGTGATCCACCCGTCTCGGCCTCCCAAAGTGCTGGGATTACAGGCTTGAGCCACCGCGCCCGGCCTTAATTGATATTCTTAGCCTAAAAAGTTTCTTAACTTTATTATGCATTTGTAAAATAG
Organism: Macaca fascicularis; assembly: GCF_037993035.2. Taxonomy (NCBI): domain Eukaryota; kingdom Metazoa; phylum Chordata; class Mammalia; order Primates; family Cercopithecidae; genus Macaca; species Macaca fascicularis. Next base: position 136,369,367 of record NC_088395.1, on the reverse strand, counting down.
GACTACTTATTTGTTATTTGCTCTTCATTTATTACCAATTTTTGGTGAATAAATCCATGACTATCTGCCTCATACATCATTTTATAGATGCCAATCATATTCTTGTTCAGCCTCGTCTGTCCAGAAAACAAAAGGCTTCTTTAAATAAAATGTTTTCCTCATGTTCTCTTGAATCACTTTACTTCTCAGACCTGATCCAGAATGAAGTGTTTCCTGAGGGTTCAGTGATCAACCAATAACCCCAGGGTGGAAACACTGTGGTTTTGTACAAAGAGAGAATGCTTTGGTGATGACCTGATCATCAACTGCCTTCTCAGTGCCACTTGGAATAAATGACTCTAGCTAATAAATCTTGCCCCTAACAGAGGCCTGGAGCAAGAGAGGAAAAGTAACATTAGAGCCTTGGAGTCATTTGCCCAACTCTACAGCTACCTTACCCCTCGTCTGTAGCCCGAAGATCTATCAGGACCTGTGGTCTCATTTCTAGGGATCTCACTCTTGTTGAGAATTTACGTGGACTTCATTAATGAATGCCCACTTCTGTATTAGTCAGAAGATGAAATGGGCTTTGATCCCATGGATTTTACTACCTGTTGGGGAAACAAGAGATACCCATGAAATAATTAAAGGGCAATTCAAGACCCTGTGGGATTAATAAATCTTGTGGTAGAATTTAAGGGTCATGGGGGTTCAGAGAAGGGGGTTCCATGGGTGCAGACCATAATTTTGAGGGTATAACCAGCTCTGTAGGTTGGGGGACGTGATTGGGACCTTGCTGGATAGGCACTATTCGATTAGCCAAAAAGGAGCAAGCAAAGGCATGGCAGGCCTGAGAAACTCCGTGAATGAGCCTGGAATGTTCCCTCAGGGGACCATGAGGAGACCACTGGGCTTCAAGCCCAGGCTTAAGTTGGGAAATCATGGGAAACAAGCCGGAGTAGGTAGGGTGGGGTCAGACTGTGAAGGACCTTTGGAAACTAACTGAGCAGATGAGTTTGGACCATAAGGCTCTGTCGAGTCCGGCTGGTGTGGTCACAGCCATCGATGTCAATGTGTGTCCTGGAGTAGGAGTTGGCGCAAGCTCAGAAGCTGAGGGAGGAGCTAGGCAGAGGCTGGGCCAAGACTGGAACTTGATCTTCCTCACTCCCAGTCAAGTGGGCTTTCTGCCGCACCAGGCCTAGTTTTTAGCTTTCCAAAGGATTTTCACATTCACTCCATATAGCTTCCTAACAGAACCCACAGGTATGGGGTATAGATGGTGAAGACCAGCTCACTCCATGGCTACTGGGATGACGGGAGGTAGAACCACCGAGAAACACCCTATTGCTCACCTGCTGGTTGGCCCCACCAGGTGACCACTTGCCCTGGAGCCCCTTCTCAGGCTCAAACATGTTAGTTCCAGATGGTCTCCTTAAATGAAAATGTTTTAAGAGCCAGGCGGTGGCTCATGACTGTAATCCTAGCACTCTGGGAGGCCAAGGCTGGTGGATCACTTGAGGCCAGGAGTTAGAGACCAGCCTGGCCAACATGGCAAAACCCCGTCTCTAGTAAAAACACAAAATTAGCAGGGCGTGGTGATGCGCGCCTGTAATCCCAGATACTTGGGAGACTGAGACATAAGAATCGCCTGAACCTGGGAGGTGGAGGTTGCAGTGAGCCCAGATAGTACTGCTGCACTCCAGCCTGGGCAACAGAGTGAGACTCTGTCTATATATATATATATATATGTGAGAGATGACACTTAACACAATATCAGCTATTAACACATTAACACTAAATGGTTTATGATTTTTTTCTGAGTGGTAGACAAACTTGTTCTAGGGAAGATGAGATGGTGGCCTGAAAGCTTTTTGTTTTTTTAGTTTGTTTGTTTTTTGAGATGGAGTATCGCTTTTGTCACCCAGGCTAGAGTGCAGTGGCGTGATCTCGGCTCACTGCAACCTCCACCTCCTGGGTTCAAGCAATTCTCCCACCTTAGCCTCCCGAGTAGCTGGGATTACAGGCTCCTGTCACCACACCCAGATAATTTTTGTATTTTTAGTAGAGACAGCATTTCGCAATGTTAGCCAGGCTGGTCTCGAACTCCTTACTTCAGGCGATCCACCCGCTTTGGCCTCCCAAAATGTTGGGATTACAGGCGTGAGCTCCTGCACCCGGCTGGCCTGAAAGTTTCGATAGAGGGAAGAAATGTGGAGCCCCAATGGCCACTATGGTCAGTAAGCCTGCGTGGAGCTCTGGATAGCATGAAATCTCTAGGGAGGGAGGCCCGAGGCTGCGAGAGCCCTGTGACGTGGCATGCCTGTGGTTACATAGCCCATTAATGGCAAAATTGACTTAGCAGAGTTTTTCCAAACTTTCCTACCCAAGTGCTCCCAAACTACTGAAAACTGTATTCTAGAGACCTAGAAGGACATAGTCTCTTAAAATTTCTTGGAAGTATGACTTTTGATCTTAAATGTGAATGTTGCAATCTACTGCCTCGAGTACATTTTAAGTGATTTATCAGTGAACAAAATGGAGGCCCCTGGAAAATGAGCCCGATCCGGACTGTGGCTTTGACGCCTAGTCTGGGGCTTGGTCAGCTTTGGCATGCAGGCCCTGTCTCTGTAGGACCTGCCTACAGGTGGGTCAGAGGTTGAACTTTCAGAAATTTAGCCTCAAGTGCTGTAAGGGAAATCTGTCACCCTCAGCATCTTCATTTGCTTGTGGTCTCCATCCCTGTCTCCCTTTGTGATTCAAACACATTCGATGGAAAAATCTAGGCCCTTCTGTCCTGGGAGATAATGTTTTTGGCTCGCTCAGTGGTTAGCTCTGGCCTCATCCTAGCCTTTGGGTGGGTGCATAGATCCCAGGATGGGTTGGACACAGACAGCTTGGGACCCATGAGGCTCAGAAGCCTGGGTGTGGATTGGCCAAGATTGTGCCCAAGGACTTGCCAGCCTCATCTCCTCCATCACAGCCAGCCTGCAGCCCCTCATTCAGCCTTACCTTTAGCTTAGAGTGTTTACAGTGCTCTCCAGTAAGAAACAAATATATCTGCCTGGACTCGCAGTGCCTTCCAGCCTAGAGCTACCCTCCATCATCTCTGGGTGGCTAAGGACAGAAGAGCTGTGGAGACACTTCAGGTCAAAGTTAGCTTCCTTAGCAGCACCAGCGTCTCATTCCTGTCTCCATAGCCTGCAGATAGAGAAGGTACAATTTAAAAAGAACGCATGCCCTCTCCAGCTTGAGCAAGCTGCATAAAGCACTATGAATATTCAGGTTTAGCTCTGGCAGGCAGGGCCCCAGGCACTGCGGGCCTGTGCCAGGCAGCAATCCTTCGTCCACACCCCCTGCCTGCCTGTGGCTCAGGGGGGCTCCGGGCTGCGGGAGCCCGTAGTGACGAAAGAGCAGGTAGGGCCCTGGGCAGGCTGTCTGGGCCAGGCAGGGCGGGGGCAGCCGGCTGGGTGAGGCCCAGATCCCCCAGGCTGATAAGGCAGCCTGTAAACACCCTGCAAGGGGAGGGGGCAGAGGGCAGGCGACCAGATGGCAGGAGAGGGGGGAAACCGGAGCCCAGGCCTAGCTGCAGGAAGTGGGGCTCGATGTGGAAACATCCTGTCCAGCGGGGGCTAGGCTGGTGGCCATCAAGGATCACTCCCTCCACCACGAAGGCAAGCTCAGTGCAAGGTGGGGCTGCTGGCCTGGGCGCCAGGCCAAGAACCTGGTTCCTGACATCTCCAAAGGACACGATCAATGGGTCTCTATTATGGGTTGTTCTACCACCTAGCACTGCTGAGGCGAAATCAGAACTGAGCTGCCCCTCATGGAGACAGTCAGCAGGATTGTCTGAGAGAATTTGACTCTCAGGGGGAAATCTTCATCATCACTATCAGTGAGGAGCATCGATTCGAACACTTAATTGTGTCAAAGGCCTCCTGCAGCAACCAAAGGAGAGCCACGAATCTGACACTCCGTTCTATTCTGCCTTATAGTGCTCACTTTTTTTTTTCTTTTCTTTTCTTTTCTTTTTTTTTTTGAGATGGAGTCTCGCACTGTCACCCAGGCTGGAGTGCAGTGGCATGATCTCGGCTTACTGCAACCTTCGCCTCCCGGGTTCAAGAGATTCTCCTGCCTCAGCCTCCCGAGTAGCTGGGATTACAGGCATGCGCCACCATGCCCAGCTAATTTTGCATTTTTAGTAAAGACAGGGTTTCTCCATGTTGGTCAGGCTGGTCTTGAACTCCCGACCTCAGGTGATCTGCCCGCCTCAGCCTCCCAAAGTGCTGGGATTAGAGGTGTGAGCCACCGCACCTGGCTTTTTTTTTTTTTTTTTTTTTTTTTTTTTTTTTTTTTTTAGAGACGTGTTTCATCATGTTGTCCAGGCTTGTCTCAAACCCCTGGCGTCAAGCCGTCCTCCCACCTCAGCCTCCCAAAGTGCTAGGATTACAGGCGCAAGCCACCATACCTGGCCCCTTGCAGTACTGAACCTCAGAGGTTCAGAACTGGCCGAGCTTAGCAACACATTACCAAACTCGCCCACTTCACTTTACAGATGGGGAAACTGGGATCCAGAGAGGGGCAGGGACTTGGCCACATTAATGGCAGACCTGAAATTAAAGTCCTTGATTGGAAGTGTTTTCCACTGCTTACCCCGAGGAAAGCAGCTTGCATAAGGTTGGACCTGCCATGCATACTCCGTGACCCTGTACTTACCCTTGCTAGGATTATAGGGAGGCCGGGAGGAGGAAACAGCCTTGGAGCCATCAACCAGAAGACCTTAGCTTATGCATGGCCTTCAGTGGGCCGCTGCCCCTCTCTGGGCCTCAGTTTAAAAAAAAAAAAGACAACTGCTTTATTAGATATAGTTCAAATACCATAAAATTCACCCTCTTAAAGCGTACACTTCAGTACTTTTTAATCTATTCACAGAGTTGTACATCCATCACCAGAATCCATTTTAGAACATTTTCGTCACCCCCAGGCAGGGCGTGGTGGCTGATGCCTGTCATCTCATTTCTTTGGGAGGCTAAGGCAGGCAGATCACTTGAGGCTAGGAGTTTGAGACCAGCCTGGCCAACATGGTGAAACCCCATCTCTAATAAAAATACAAAAATGAGCCCAGTGTGGTGGCACACACCCGTAGTCTCAGCTACTCAGGGGGCTGAGAATAACTTGAACCCAGGAGGCAGAGGTTACTGTGAGCTGAGATCGCGCTACTGCACTCCAGTCTGGGTGACGGAGTGAGACTCTGTCTCAAACAAAACAAAACAAAACCCAAAACATTTTCATCACCCTCAAAAGAAATCCCATACCCATTAGTATTCACTCCCCATTTTCTCCCAACCCTTGGGCCTCAATTTTGAAGATATTTCCTACAAACATGTTTTGAGGGGGTGGAGCACCCAGCAATATTGTTTAGGCAGATGGGCTACCAAGCTTACTAGGAACTTCAATACAAGGAGACTCTACCACAGAGAATAGGGTGGGCCCGTGATTAGTCCCCTGGCCCTGGGCCTGGCACCTATGAGGTGTTCAAGGCTGACTTTCCATAAATATTTGAATAAACATGTGAACCAACACCCTAAGATAAGAGCCCAGACTTACATTATGTGTAAGCCAAAAGCAAGTGTATATTTATGGGGCAGGGACCATGCTGTGGCTACTTCAGGTTTGGAGCCAGGAACTCTCTGGAAACAGCAGAGCTTATAGGAAGAGTCGGCCTCCACATCATCAGAGCTGGAAGGCTCCCCCTCCACAATACTCTGTCTCCGCAACTGACCACAAGAGCTCACATGGTCACCATTTTGGTGCAGACTGGGCCCAGGAAGTTAGAATTGACTTACTAGATGGAGCTTGGGTTGACATTGAGTCCTTGAGGGGCATGGGACACAAGCCTGGGAAGCCTCTGTTGAAGCGGCCTCACAGGGCCTCTGAAGCTTGGAAGTGGAGAGCTGTGAGCCAGACTTGAGCTAGGGATCTTAGCAGATGGTTGCTAGCATGGACAGAGGGAAAAGCAGGGACTTCAAGATCAAGGTCACACCGGCCCCAGTTTGAGTTCTGCCTCCATTCTCTGGCAGTGGTGGCCTTGATCATGTTACCTAATCTCTGAGCTTCACTTCTACTGTTTTTCAAATGAAACTGTTAAAACAGAATTATTACCAAAACAGATTTCACTGAAAACAAAGTTCATTTCATGTAGTAGTTGGAAATAAAGCTAGGTTCAAACCCCGGCTGTGCCACTGGCTGGCTCCTTTGCAGGGACGGTGTAGTGTAAGACTAAAAGGAGATACTTTATATCCAGGGCCTGGTGCTACAGCAATCCCACAGCCCGCACCCCAGAACTACACATCCCTGCCACCTTCCCTGCACACCACCCTGTCACCTTGTCAGTTTTACTGTTTGACCCTCCTTTTCCCAAAGCAGGGGGAGCAACTTGAAGTGGTATCAGAGAGCGCAAAAGAAAATCTTGCCCACATTTACGCGAGCACCCACGCCCCTCCGCCCCTCCCCCAGCAGGCCATGCCCGAGGCCACAGTGGCCACACCCACCACACTGGGCCCACCAGCGGCTCAGGTCACTGCCAACCCCACAAGTACTCGCCCTGAGCTGGCACCAACCTCAAGCGCTTCCACCCCCTCCACCCAAACGCGTGCCACCAGCTTTAAGCCAGGCTTGCAACCAAACCCTGGCCCTGGGTTTGTGCTGCAGATGTAGGGAGGGGCTGGCAGAAGCCCAGGTGCACAACCAGATGTTGTCTCTAAGGTTTCCTTGGTGTTCTCCCTACCAGCTGTGAAGCCGTATTCACTCCAGCTTGCAGGAGTGGACAAGCAGGCACTCCCCTCAGGGGCGGCGGGGTCCTATCTTGAAGGAACTGGTTCCTCTTTGTCCTGGGGGGACATAGAGTGAGAGGGGACAGGGAAAATGGGACCCTGCTCTCTCTCTCTTTTTTTTTTTTTTGAGATAGAGTCTCGCTCTGTCGCCCAGGCTGGAGTGCAGTGGCGTGATCTTGGCTCATTGCAACCTCTGCCTCTGGGTTTCAAGCGATTCTCCTGCCTTAGCCTCCCGAGTAGCTGGGATTACAGACGCCCGCCACCATGCCTGGCTAATTTTTGTTTTTTGTTTTGTTTTGTTTTTTGTTTTTTTGAGACAGAGTCTAGCTCTCTCACCCAGGCTAGAGTGCAGTGGCGTGATCTCAGCTCACTGCAACCTCTGCCTCCTGGGTTCAAGTGATTCTTCTGCCTCAGCCTCCTGAGTAGCTGGGACTACAGGTTTGCACCACCACGCCTGGCTAATTTTTGTATTTTTAGTAGAGATGGAGTTTCACCATATTGACCAGGCTGGTCTCGAACTCCTGACCTCGTGATCCACCCGCCTTGGCCTCCCAAAGTCTGGGATTACAGGTGTGAGCCACCACACCCGATCAATTTTTGTATTTTTAGTAGAGATGGGGGTGTCTCCATGTTGGCCAGGCTGGTCTTGAACTCCTGACCTCAAGTGATTCACCCACCTCGTCCTCCCAAAGTGTTGGGATTACAGGTGTGAGCCACCGTGCCTGGCCCCTGGTCTCATGCCAGGAGGCCTGGCTGGACAGGGTTCTTGGCCAAAGATATAAGAATATGGCCTCCGAGCTGAGAGAGTTATGAAGATCACCTTCTCAGCCATTTTTTTTTTTTTTTTTTTGCAGGCCCATCCAGAACCATCATTTATAGGAATCCCTTTAGCTTCTTGCACAGCTGCTTGAACCTCAGGGAACAATATGACCACGGGGAAGCCAAGGTGATTGTGTCCATTCACCACGAGGACCCCGAACCAGGCAGCAAGGCTTCTAGAGTCAGCATCACGTAGTTCTGGCCTGTCCCCAGGAGGACTGCCAACTGGGCAGAGAGGTCCAAAGCCTCAGGCTGCTTATAGCTGTTCTGACCCATGGCCTTGGGAGGGTCTCACTGAGTGGGTCACCTGCCTGCACAATAACCTCACAGGCACACAGCCCTACGGCTAGGAGCCCCACCTTCCTTGCAACAGCACCTGGGAGGTACTTATGAGTGTAAGTCACCACACCAAGTCATCAGCCACCATGGAATGTGAGAGTTTCCTGCTCCATCACCCAGAAAATGCCTCTACCCTTGACCCACATGTGATATAATACAGTTGACCCTTGAACAACATGGGTTTAAACCGCACAGATCCACTTTATATGTGGATTTTTTTTTTTTTTTTTGAGACGGAGTTTTGCTCTGTCACCCAGGCTGGAGTGCAATGGCGCAATCTCGGCTCACTGCAACCTCCGCCTCCCGGGTTCAAGCAATTCTCCTGCCTCAGCCTCCCAAGTAACTGGGATTATAGGCACGCACTACCATGTTGACCAGGCTGGTCTTGAACTCCTGACCTCAGGTGATCCGCCTGCCTTGGCCTCCCAAAGTGCTGGAATTACAGGCGTGAACCACCGTACCTGGCCTATATGTGGATTTTTTTTTTTTTAAATAATATTCCCAAGATTCGAAACCTGAGTACAGGGAGGGCCACCTTTTTGGATTTGTGGGCTCCATAGGCCAACTGCGGGACTTGGGTGTGCGTGGATTTTGGTATTCACAGGTGGTCCTGGAACCAATCCCCAAGTATGCCAGGGGACAATTGTACTTTGCCCTCCATTGTTGCCTGTGTCCATTGGTGCTAGGGACAAGGTCCCTGCAAAATTATGAAGTGACATTGATTTCAATGTCATCTGCCCCAATGAACTAACCTCTCATCCTCTTGCTTCATTAAACCTGTCTCTCCATTCGAAGCCACCCTGGGCTAGTCCCTCCTGGACATTGACCTCAGCATTTATATTCCAGTTTTTTATCCAATCCTCTAAGATCAGGCTCACTCCATCCCTCAAGGTGACAGCTAGGTAAAGTGATAAAGTCATTTCTACTCATCTGGTAGCAGGAGAGGGTTTGTGGAGAGGATTTGTGGTAGCAGGAGAGTCCCAATCTCCCTCCCAGGTACTGCATCCGCCTGTACCTGCTCCTAGCCCAAAGTAGTCTGGTAGACCTGCCACTGGGGCGTCCCCTTGTGTAGACAGCTGTCTCCTCGGCCTTCCTGTGAGGGATCCTCCCCACTCACCACGCAGGGCCCTCCCCTCTCTGCACTCCCTGACCTGTGTGAGGCAGGGGCGGGGCTGGGAGGGCTAGCAGGCCCCGAAGGGGAAACTGCTGAAACCTCTGGGACAGGAAGTGGCAGAGAAGGGCTGTTTCCGCTGGCAGAGCAGGGGTGCGGTGAGAGCTGGCCCTATCTCCTACTCCACTGCCTGTCTGCTGTGGGCCCTGGGAGACTGGGGAGAGGTGAGAGTCCTTTCCCTGCCTCCCTCCCAGAAAAGCAGAGGCTTTTAGCCCACCTGACTGGAGGGAGGGGAGGGCTCTTTCAGAGGAGGCCATCTTCATTTTGCAAGGAGAGGAATTCTGAGAGGAGGGCAGAAAGGTCAGCAGAGGGGAAGGGTGGGGCAGGGCAGGTGAGTGTGGAGTGAGGGAGGCCCACTGCGGGGGGGGGGGGGGCGGGGGGCAGCGGAAAACCACAGCTGGGCAGAGGACCCTTCTGTAAGCTTTTGTTCTGAGGATCAGGACGGTGCCTGCTAAGAACTGTGGGAGATGGCAATGCAGTTGATCACTGCCTGTCTAAGTCCTAGGGCTAGACAGGCCCTTAGATCACCTCCCTCATTGTGCAGATGAGGTAACCGAGGCACACAAAGCAGAAGTGACCTGCTAGAGGTCACATCATGGGCAGAAGTCACGTCTCCTAACCCCAGCCCAGGACCTTCTTTCTGATGAGAATCTGCTGAGTTGTATTTGGCATCCCACACCTCCCTGCAGGCACCTCCATCCCCAAGTGCTCTGTGACATTCTTCTCAGAAATGAACATGATTGGGTAAGTGTGGTGGCTCACGCCTGTAATCCCAGCACTTTGGGAGGCGGGGGTGTGAGGATGGCTTGAGGCCAGGACTTGGAGACCAACCTGGGCAATACAGCAAGAACCCATCTCTGAAAAAGAAATAAATACAAATTTGAAAAAATATATATTTTTTGAGACAGAGTTTCACTCTTGTTGCCCAGGCTGGAGTGCAGTGGCACGATGTCGGCTCACTGCAACCTCTGCCTCCCAGGTTCAAGCGATTCTCCTGCCTCAGCCTCCCGAGTAGCTGGGATTACAGGTGCCCACCACCACGCCCAGCTAACTTTTTTGTATTTTTAGTAGAGATGGGGTTTCATAATGTTGGCCAGGCTAGTCTCAAACTCCTGACCTTAAGTGATCCACCTGCCTCGGCCTCCCTAAGTACAGGGATTATAGGAGTGAGCCACTGTGCCCAGCCTAAAATAAATTTTAAAAAACAAATGAACTTGGTGAATTTATTCACACTGAAGCCTTTAGTCCAGCACTCAGCAAACCTTTCCTACAAAGAATTGCTTGAGCCCAGGAATTTGAGACCACCCTGGGCAACATGGCAAAACCCTGTCTCAACAAAAAATACAAAAAGTTAGCCGGGCACGGTGGTATGCTCATGTAGTTTCAGCTACCTGGGAGGCTGAGGTAGGAGGATTACTTGAGCCTGGGAGGCAGAGGTTACAGTGAGCCATGATTGTGCCACTGCACTCCAACCTGGGTGACAGAGCAAAACCCAGTCACAAAAAATACATATATGAAAAAACACTATATGTCATGAAATATTTTTCTTTTGATTTTTCCCAATCATTAAAAAATGTAAAAACCAGTCTTAGCTCATGGGCCATCTAAAAATGGACCGCAGGGCTGGGTTTGGCACATGAGCCATAGTTTATAACCCCCTGCTTTGGTCTAAGAAGTCAAGCTAAGGTGTCATGAGGAAGAGGAGAGAATGTGCCAGGTGGGGAGGAAGCAAGGAAGGCTTTGAAAAGAAGGTGACATTTGCCTCAGATCTTGAAGGACTTGTGGACATTGGGCTTGCAGAAGTTGAGAAGGGGCCTGTCAGGCCTGGGGGGCAGTATGATCACAGGCACGGAGGTGGAGGTAGGGAAGGCACTGTGGAGGTTCAACATGCTCTGCATGTGTGTGGCTGCTGCTGCTGCTGCTGCTTCCTTTTTTTTTTTTTTTTTTTTTGAGACAGAGTTTTGCTCTGTCGCCCAGGCTGGAGTACAGTGGCGCGATTTTGGCTCACTGCAACCTCCATCTCACGAGTTCAAGCGATTCTCCTGCTTCAGCCTCCTGAATAGCTGGGACTACAGGAGCGCACCACCATGCCTGGCCCTAATTTTTGTGTTTTTAGTAGAGACAGGGTTTCACCATGTTGACCAGGCTGGTCTTGAACTCCTGACCTCAGGTGATCTGCCTGCCTCGGCCTCCCAAAGTGCTGGGATTACAGGCATGAGTCACTGCGCCCAGACAATTTTTTTTTTTTTTTTGTATTTTTTAGTAGAGACAGAGTTTCACCATGTTCGCCAGGATGATCTTGAACTCCTGACCTCAAGTGACCTGCCCACCTCGGCCTCCCAGAGTGCCGGGATAATAGGCATGAGCCACCACGCCCAGCCGTGGCTTCATTGTTATTGGCCAGCCCTGAATCTTTGGCTGCTGTGTGTTCTTGCCAGAGGAAAGGGTTGGCTTTTCTGAGGATGCCAGGAGACAATGAGCAGGGAAGGAGGCGAGGAATGAGAATCACTTGGGAGTCACAATGCAACTAGCTGTGTCACCTTGAGCAAGTCACTTCCTCTCCTGTGGTATCTGAAGTTGGATAATAAGAGGGATGGAAGCAATGATCTTTCAGGTCTCTTATAACTTGTAACTTCGATGTCCTGGGACTCCTCTGACTCAAGGAGAGGAATTTTTTTTTTTTTTTTTTTTTTTTTGGGACGAGGTCTCACTCTTGTTGCCCAGGCTGAAGTACAGTGGCGCGATCTCAGCTCACCACGGCACCCACCTCCCAGGCTCAAGCAATCCTCCCACCTCAGCCTCCTGAGTAGCTGGGACTACAGGCATGTGCCACCACGCCTGGCTAATTTTTTTTTTTTTTTTTTTTAGTAGAGACAGGGTTTTGCCATGTTGCCCAGGCTGGTCTCGAACTCCTGAGCTCAAGCAATCCACCCGCCTCGGCCTCCCAAAGTGCTGGGATTACAGGTGTGTGCCACCGTGCCCGGCCTTCTGTCTTAAGGAGAGGTTTTAGCAGTGCGGGTGAGAGAGAAGGAGGAACCCCAGGAGCTCTCGATGACTTCTGGAGCCGAGGCTGCCCTCCCTGTCTGGCCAGGCCCTGGTAGGCTGTCTTCCCACCTCATCCTTTCGGGCACCCCTCCCTTCTGTGAAAGGGATGCTGGAGTACTGCTCTTGTGCCTGAAGTACTGTCCTTTGCTTTTGCTGGCCTGGGGATTGGCCAGTGGCAGAAGGGCGCATTTGGGAGGAGCAGCCGGTGCCAAGCAGGCAGCAACCACACCATGGCCCCTGCTGCCCAGGAAAGTTCCAGATCTGAGCAAGGAGGCTTCGCGTTAGTTTCTAGGACACACACTGGCCTGGCAGGGACCTTGACAAAGAACACTGTCCCTTCAATAAAAGTTATCTGACTTAATATCCTGTTGGTACCAAGTCATAGATTATCCCAGCTTCTAAAAAAACCACTAATGAATTTAATTAGTCTCTAGTCAGTGTTTGTTTTCTTGAGATGGAGTCTCGCTCTGTCACCCAGGCTGGGGTGCAGTGGCACAATCTCAGCTTACTGCAACCTCCCCCTCCCAGGTTCAAGCGATTCTTTTGCCTCAGTCTCCCGAGTAGCTGGGATTACAGGTGCCCACCACCACGCCCCAGCTCCTTTTTGTATTTATAGTAGAGATGGGGTTTTGCCATGTTGGCCAGGCTGGTCTCAAACTCTTGACCTCAGGTGATCCACCCTCCTTGGCCTCCCAAAGTGCTGGGGTTACAGGCATGAGCCACCGCATCTGGCAATATCTTTTAACATTCTTACAGCGAGAACACGCTGCACATCTTGGGGTCTCTACAGCTACTGTATCTCCCCATAGTCTATCAAGTTCTTTCCTTTGGGGTGGCTCTGGGATTCACCTCCTGACTTCCAGCTACCCTACCTGGTCTCCTTCCATCTCCTCCACTCGCAGACTCATTCTTGTTTTATTTATTTATTTATTTTTGAGATGGAGTGTTCACTCTGTTGCCCAGGCTGGAGTGCAGTGGCGCAATCTCAGCTCACTGCAACCTCTGCCTCCTGAATTCAAGTGATTCTCCTGCCTCAGGCCCACTCTTATATCCAGATCAAACTGCCCTTCCTAAAGGGCTGCTTGTTATACCCCTCCCTTGCTCAAGAATCTACAGTAACTCACAGTCAGTTTCCATATTAAGTTCATATTCCACAGTTCCATGGATCCACTTATCCAGCTTCCCAAGCAATGTTCCTCTCTCCCTCTAGTCAAACTGGTTTCCTCTCTCTACCATACATTTTATAGTTGTTGCTTTTGTCCCCTCAGCCTTCATTTCATCCCGCCACCTCCATTTCCCTTTCTTCCTCTCTGTCTAGGTAAAGATATGCTTTACCACAGCCCCAAAGTAACAAATCAGACCAGGGAATTGGAAAACACGCTGGCCAGGCATGGTGGCTCACGCCTGTAATCCCAGCACTTCGGGAGGGCGAGGTGGGTGGATCACTTGAGGTCAGGATTTCGAGACTAGCCTGGCCAACATGGTGAAACCCCATCTCTATTAAAAATTTAAAAATTAGCTGGTCGTGGTTGTACGCACCTATAATCCCAGCTACTCAGGAGGCTGAGGCACACCCTGGAGACGGAGGTTGCAGTGAGCCGAGATCGCGCCACTGCACTCCAGCCCTGGTGACAGAGTGAGTGAGACTTCGTCTCAACAAAGAAAAAAAGAAAAACACGTTTGGGGCATAGCAGAGAGCTTTTGCCTACATTAGCTCATTAGCCTTTTGCAACAACCCTTTGAGCTAAGTAGGAGATCCCTGTTTTACAAAAGACGAAAGTGACCTGCCTCAACCCCAAGGCAGAGCTGGGACTTCTAGCTGGAAAGCTGATGATCTTAGGGTCTGCAGGGGCTTCTGGGGGCTCTCCTAGGCTGGAGCTGGCAGACTATTATACTGGGGTTTAGTGGCTGCCACACACTTGGGTTTCTCCCTTTTCCTGCAGTGGGTTCTCCCGTCATTGGCTTAGTGCCACTGCCCTGTGCCTCGTCCCTGAAGCACTAGAGATGGTGATGTGGTGGCCGCAGGCACTTCCAGGGGGTGCTCTTTTGGCCTTCTCAGGGCAGCTGGGGAAATAGGTTGTCTTTGTCACTAACCCTCCCCCTCCTCTTCCTCCCCTATGGGGCTTCTGTAGTGTAGTGCTCTTTCTTGCCACATAACCACAACCCAAAGAGCTGGGGCGGGGTGAGGACAGGAGACCCATAGCGCTGCACCAGCTGCAGCAGCCTGCTCCTCCCTCCCTGCCGGGCCCCCAGCCCAGGCGAGGAGTCAGCCCCTTCCCACCCAACAGCTGGAACCCTCCAGCCCCACCCTGTGTATTCTGGAGCCAGTGGGGTCCACCGTCTGGAGCTTAATGGGGCCCACAGCCCCTGTTGCTCTCTGGGAGGTCACCTGAAACTCATCATCTGGATGAACGCTTTTTAATTTTCAAAGTGCTTTTCCACTGCCATCTTTATTCACCTGAGACTCCCTGGTGAGCGCCTGCTAAGCCTGGATTACTCACAACCCTCACCCGCTCGAAGGATGACAGAAACCACAGCCCAGAAAGATGGCCGACTTTTCCATGGTCACACATCTTGCTAGGATGCAGCCGGAACGCTTCCCTCCTCCTCCTCCCGGACCCTAGGCAGTCTACACTGTGGGTGGGCTGTGGGTCCCCTGGAGAAAGAGGAGAAAGCATCTCTTTGCCTGGGACCTGCCATGTAATCACTCCTCCTCTGGGACAGACCAAGGCCTGGAAAGAAGGTAGGGGAAGAGGAGAGCTGAGAAGGGTGTGAGAGCGGGGCCTGTAACTGGGGAAGAGTCCTGGGCCCACCTCGCCGTCAGAGTTGGGACAAGCCCTATGCTGGAATCAGGTGGTGACAGAGGAGCAAGGAAGGAAACTGGGTTTCTTGTAAATAAGCGCAGAGAAACCCCAACCAACAGAGCTTGCAAAACCTTTCTTTTTTCCCTCCCTCTTCCTGGTTTCATCTCAAATGGAGTGGGTGGTAGAAAGAAAGGAATAGGAGAAAGAGCTGACAAAATAGCGGTGACTAGGACCCCTTCACTGGGCACTTGCTTAAGGAGGAGGGTTAGCTTGCTCATTGGAGTCCAGTCGTAACTGGACTGAGGTTGTGGGTTCGAGTCCTGTGGATGGGTGAATTCTGCTTTGCTCAGGACTACAGACTGGATATAGTCCTGACTCTGGCCTTCTGTCTCTTAAATTCACGCCACTGGTCACATGGTGCAGCAGGCAGTTCCCTGCTTGAGGACTATTCGCCGGAGGACGGGCTGTTTTTCAGTCGAGGGTACAGCTGTTCCTGGGGTAGTTTCCATTTTGCTTGTGGTTGTGGGGGAGGGGTGTTGAGGGAGTGGGAAATGGCATGAAGGAAATTGTCACTTCCTTTCCAGAGAATTCCAGAAAGGTTTCATGGAGGATGAGGTATTTCAGGAGTTAGAGCTGGCTCCGAGGGGACAAGGAACCGGAGAAGGAGAATTGTGCTTTGTGGCCCAGCTGACCATCTGGCCTCCATGTTTCCTGGCATGTGTGAAAATGCCACGGGTGTTACCGGCAATTCTGTGAGAGCCATTGGCTCAGCTGAACGGGTGTAGATTTAAACTCACTCCACGGAGACTGTGGACGTGGCTTTCACATTAGGGCTATTTCCTGTAGGGGAGGCTCAGATGAGTGGTTGCTGGACACTGCCTGGTATGTTTCAGTGACAGCCCCAAGAAGGGTCTGTGCGTCTGAAGGGGGCTGAGTTGTGACACAGGAGCAGCCCAAACCACTTCTATTTTGCTTCGGTTTTGAAATGCAGTCAGAGCCACAGAGGTGTCTATTTGTGGGCCGGGAGGTCGGCGCCTTCGCCTGCACACTCCCTCCTGCGGTCCATACACTCAGAGAGCACCCAGGGGCACAGACTCTCGCACAGGCTTTGCTTTTGGCCCAAGTAAGACAGGCGCTGGGAGCCAGAGACCCTGTAGGGCCTCAAAGGGGGCGAAGGGAGTGGAGCTCTTGCCACCCTGCCAGTGGACTGTGACTGGAGCAAGCTGTGAGCTGTGCAAGGATGGGGCAAGGTAGGGGAATTCACCACCAGTTACTAAGGGTTCCCAGGCACCTCAATTCCCCGAGCCAAGTGTCCGTGTGTGCCCCCTGAATCCTCCACTCACTGGGGAGGCAGCATCCAGGACTCTAGGCTACGGAAGCTGCATCCCAGCCAAAGGGCCCACTGGAGGGGAGCCCCTGGTGGGGGCCTCCCTGGCCTGCAGGGCGCACCTCCTATGGTGGTGGCATCTTTGGTTTCAGGTTCCTGGGAGAACGAGGTTATTTTGAAGGACTGAAGGGGGGTTCACTCCTCTGCTGGGGAGAGTGAGTGAACATGCAAATGAGCTGCTCTCCACCTCTCACTTTCAAATCCTCAAACATCTCAAGGGGGAGGGGGAAACTTTCTGGACTGGAAGGTTAGGGCGGGATGGTTTCTCAGCCTCGGCCAAAAGAGTAGGACAGCTACTTCCTCCCCCTCCAGCCCTTCAAGACCTTAGCTTCAGGCTCGGGGCAGATGATCACGAGGATGAGCCTTGGGTGCCGGGTACAGCCTCACAATACCTCACAAACTCGAGCCCTCAAAGCCTGCATCCACCAAGTCCTGGATTTTGCTACTTCAACATGTGGACACAGAAAAGAATGCCCTGGGAATCATCTCTCTTTGATTTCAAACCTCTCTGCATTGGTGACCAAGGATCCCATTCAATGCAGTGCAGGGCCCTGGCTGCCTCCCTCCCCCACCAGCTCCCTAGCACATGGACTTTGGGGGATCTCACCCCCGTGACCCATGGGCCACATAGCTGGGACTGGCATTCTCTTCCTGAGAACCCCACCCCCATCTTCAGCACAGCCACTTCCAGCCAGCATTAGCTCGGGTTTGTCATTCTCACGAAGGCAGCTGAGGCTGGCCCAGAGGAGGAACTGACAACTGAGCTTGCGGCTTTGCCGGCCAGACCAGGGCAGCCCTTTGACACACAGAGGCTCTCGTGCACACGTCTCCATGCTTGGGACACATGCACACACCCTGCACACGCATATACCTACAGTGCGCTTGCACAGCCACAGCCAACACAAATAGCGCACCCGGGTAAATGACAATGCAAAAACATACAGAGGTCACCCCAGAAGGTATGCGCATTTTTCTCATTCTCACGTAAGGCAGAGTACGTGACACCTACCCGCATCCACTGTGTACAGATAAATGTTGCCCAGAGAACACACCTCACAGTTGCTGACTGACCCATACCACAAATCTATCCATCCATCCACCCATCCACCCGTTCATCCCTTCATTCGTTCATGCATTCATTCCACAAACACAAATTGAGTGTGTTACATGCCACACATGACGCAAGGTGCTAAGGTTTCATCAATGTACAACTCAGTTGTTCCTGCCCTCAAGGAAGCCTCTGTCTTATGGGGGAGGTAAGGAAGGTGCATAAAAGTAGCCCAGGCAGACAGCACCAGCAATGAACCCGCAAACTTGAAATCCTGATCTGGAAAGAAGAGATGAGCAAGCCCAAAGGGAAGGGCTATAGCGGGTGACCTTGGGGGAGGGGACACACACAGGAGTTTCATGTTTAGACAAAGTGGGATTAGGTGAAAGTGATCACCTTTAATTTGATTAGTATGAGAATGTTTCCTGGGGGCAGACAGAAGGCCTGTGGGAGGGCGGGAGCTGCTGTGGAATGCAAGCCTTGGGGCGCTTAGGTTAGTGGCGGGAGGTGGGGGGACAGACCTTCCAAGCATAAATGGCCTTGGGAGGCTTCACAGACCAGTGGAGAATGGGTTGCAGACAGGGTCTGGTGGGGGTAGGGTGGTGGTGGGAGGAGTGAACCCAGGGCAAGGGCTGCAGGTTCCCAGGCGCCTCCTCCCAGTACTCAGCCTCTCACTCGTCCAAAGGGTCATTCAGACCTGACAGGTTGAGTTGAGCGACTTCTCCCGACTTTTTGCTGGGGTGGGTGGAAAGGTGTGGGGGTGAGGGTGGGGGTGGGGTGAGGGCACGGCCAGCCCTGTGGGCTAACGGAAAGGAAGTAGGAGAGGCCTGGGTGTCTCCTGTGGGGGAGAGCGGTCATCAGGGAGGTCACCGTGGTCCCCCTCCCTTTCCTCCCCTTTGCCCCTCTCTGAAGTTCCTCATTTCTTTCCGGGCCAGGAGAAGGTTTGGCCACCCCGGCACTGCCAAGGGAGTGTCAAGGAGGTGGAGTGCAGTGTGTGGCTCCCACTATGGTGCATGGCCCTAATTCTTCAGGCGCTCATGGTGAGGCCAGGCTGTTCGTGGACCCACCCACATGCACATCCACACACTCAGAACCGAGCTCAGGGGACGAAAGACGTGGCGCCTGGAAGTGGAGAAGCTCCAGTGATGGGGTGGAGGAGTAGAGCTGGCTGGCGAGGAGGGAGGTGGGAGGGCTGGGGCTGTGGGAGGCAGGCCTGGGTGTGACCACCCACAACACGCACATGAGGCGCCTGGGCACTGACAGCCCTGAGGAGTGGCGACAGGGGAAACAAATGCAGGCCCGGGCGCCATGTGACACCGTGAGCGCTGAGGGCACGTGGGGCAAGAGGAGGTGTGTTTGGGCTGCGGCAGACACAGAAGATTTCCTGGAAAAGGGGCCCAAGCCAGCCCCAGAGGATGGGGAAGGTTCCGCCTGCCCCTCCTCCAGCCGGGGCTCTCCTCGCCAGTTCCCAGGGTGACAGTTCAGTCTTGAAACTGAAAGCAAAGCTGAACCAAGAACACAAACCCACACACAGCACAGAGGCCACGCTCTCTGGCGGGTGGCAGCGGTGGTGGTGAGGGTGGGGAGTGCCGACGAGAACAGGGTGCGTGGCCCGCCTGTCCCCCGGTCTCCAGGCTCTCTGGAAGTTTGGCTCCATCTGAGAGTCCCATCCCTGAGAGCAGAGGCAGGCCACTGCTGGTCCTCACACAGCACAACCCCCACAGTGAGGCAGGCATGGGTGTGACCACCCCCACTTCTTCCTCCGTAGACATGGCTCCTCAGAGCTAACTGACCCCCACTCCCAAGGTAAAATTAGGCTGACTTCACCTGGAGTCAGGCAGAGTCAGAAGAGCACTCTGTATACCCACAGACCCCCACTCAGCCCCTCACACGATTCTTCCCCCAAGCCAAGGGAGTTACAGGGATTCTCCATGCTGCCACCTTGTCCATGAGGCCAGGCCGGGCGCCCTGACTCCCCCTATGGCCATGCCCTGGGGATTAGTCTTCAGGGTGGAGAGAGTGCAAAGTTCCTCCATCTGTCAGTTTCTCCAGGGGAAGGCGGGGAGGCAGGGAGGGAGGCTGTGTGTCTTTGGGACTAGCGTGAGATGCCTATGCTGGTGACCCAGACAGGCACCAACACTCAGCCACTTCCCGCTGGAGGCCATTCAGTTGACTTCCTCTCTCTCCTTCTTTCTTTCCCTGACCTCTTTCTTCTCTGTCGCTTTTCTTCTCTCCTCATCCTCCCCTTTCCACCACTCCTCTATTGGCAGTCTGCCTTAGCATGGCAGGGTCCCTCTGGTTCATAGGCAGTTCCGGCAACGGAGCTCAAGGAAGGTGACTTACTCACTGTCCCCATCTCTCCCTTCTCTCTAGGTCGCTCCTGTGGTTGGTCCAGCCCAGAATGCAGCCTTGAGCCTGGCTTAGGCCACCACCTATTCCAGCTCTCTCCACCCCCTATTTTACCGCAGCTCGGGGGGTAGGCTCTAGGCTCCAAAGTACCTGGGTAGTGTCTCTTCATCAAGAAAGCCCTACAGTTCTGGAGGGCTCTGATAATCCCATTGTCAGCTCTCTGAAAAGACAGCATGGCTATTACCCTACAGCCCAGTGACCTGATCTTTGAGTTCGCAAGCAACGGGATGGATGATGATATCCACCAGGTATGGCCCCAGAGAACAGAGCACAGTCAGCCCATGTGGACAATCAGATAGACACAGACAGCCAGGCAGACAGCCAGGGAGCCAGCCGGCTGCACAGCTAACCAATCAGCAAATATCCATCAAGCACCTACTATGCTCAGGGCACTGGGCCTGCGTGCCAGCCAGTCACTCATGAGGCTGGTCCGGAGTCACCGGGCAGTCATTTAGGGAGCTGGCTGCCCACATGCCATCATCGAGCCAGCCAAACAGCTGCTAAGTACATCAGCTGGGCTGTTGGTTAGTCAGCAACATGAACCGAACGCATAAGGGGTACACTGACCATCGAATGCATTTTTCGGCCACTTCTCTTCTCCCAAAGTGTCACAGTGAGAAAGCTGTGGAGACAGCCACATAGCAAGAATGAGCGCTGCCAGCTGAACTGTGGATGAGTGTCCAGGCCCTGACATTTTCAGAGTCATCTTTTTGGCCCCAGCCTGAGGATCCGGGGCAAGCTGGAAATGAGGTCTTTTGGTGGGAGGAAGTTGGAAAATAGGACAGGATTCTGGCGCTCACTCAGGTCCTCACTGCTCCATACCTTCCCTGCACTGGCACGTTTTCTGTGCATTTAGATGTACCCATTGAATGGTGTCCTGGCAGACTCATCACTGCCCTCCATTCTCCTCCTTCCACAAAATGGAGAGAGAAGAGGCATCCAGGCACAGTAGAAGGAATGGAAGATTAGGAGTCAGGAGCCCTGGGTTCTGATCCCAGTTTGGCCACAATGTCACCTGAGCAAGTCCTTTCCTTTACCCTATTTTATTTATTTTATTTTATTTTATTATTATTATTTTTTTTTTGAGACGAAGTCTCTCTGTTGCCCAGGCTGGAGTCCAGTGGCATGTTGTCGGCTCACTGCAACCTCTGCCTCCCAGGTTCAAGCCATTCTCCTCAGCCTCCCGAGTAGCTGGGATTATAGGCACCTGCCACCACCCCCGGCTAATTTTTGTGTATTTTTAGTAGAGACGGGATTTCACCATGTTGGCCAGGCTGGTCTCCAACTCCTGGCCTCAAGTGATCTGCCCAGCTTGGCATCCAAAACTGCTAGGATTACAGGCGTGAGCCACCACGCCTGGACCCCTACCCTATCTGACTGCTGTTTCCCCATCTTCACCAAGAGGCGATCCAGCTGGATTATCTCCAAAGGGCATTCCAGTCTAACTCAGATGCTCTCTATTCTAAATCCTGTGAGGATGGAAAACTGTCCAATCTCTAGCGGCCTACCAAAGCCTGCCCCCTAGTGGCCTTTGAGCACATTGGACATTCTGTCTACCTCCTTACCTAAAGCAGCTCTATTTTATTGAACATACGTGGTGTGCCTAGCCTTGTGGAGGGCATCAGACAAGGAGAAAGGAAGAAAAATCTACCATACATGAGTTCTCAATGCTACTTGTCATTTTTCATTTGTTTCTAGTCCACTCAGCAGTTGTTTCTTTTCTTCATAGAGACTGTTTTTCACAGAAGCAGTTCTTACCTTCCAACCTATTCCTCCACCCTCAGTGGACAGCCTCTCCTCCAATCCACAGAGAAGTTCAAAGCCCAGGATGCCCTCAATTTCCCTCTCTTCTCTCTTTTTATCTGTAATATCTGTTCTTGTTTCCTTCCCACTGGCCCAGGAGAAAGAAATGTTACTTTTCCTTGCAAGGGTAACTCCCAACCTCTGTACTTAATCTGTTCTCTCCTGCATCCTTCAAGACCTCAAACCGGCCGGGCGCGGTGGCTCACGCCTGTAATCCCAGCACTTTGGGAGGCCGAGGCGGGCGGATCACAAGGTCAGGAGATCGAGACCACGGTGAAACCCCGTCTCTACTAAAAATACAAAAAAAAAAAATTTAGCCGGGCGCGGTTGTGGGCGCCTGTAGTCCCAACTACTCGGGAGGCTGAGGCAGGAGAATGGCGTGAACCCGGGAGGCGGAGCTTGCAGTGAGCCGAGATCGCGCCACTGCACTCCAGCCTGGGCGACAGAGCGAGAGTCCGTCTCAAAAAAAAAAAAACAAAAAACAAAAACAAAACAAAAAAAAAACCCTCAAACCATCCATCACATCCTGTCTCTCGTATCTTTTACTTTTCATTTTTATTTTTTGAGATGGAGTTTCACTCTTGTCACCCAGGTTCCAGTACAGTAGCACGATCTCGGCTCACTGCCACTTCTGCCTCCTGGGTTCAAGCGATTCTTGTGCCTCCGCCTCTGGAGTAGCTGAGATTACAGGCACGCATCACCACGCCCAGCTAATTTTTGTATTTTCAGTAGATACGGGGTTTCACCATGTTGGGCAGACTGGTCTCGAACTCCTGACCGCAGGTGATCCGCTTGCCTCGGACTCCCAAAGTGCTGGGATCACAGACGTGAGCCACCGCGCCCGGCCTCCCGTATCTTTTAGATCTCTCAGATTTCTTTCCTCAACTTTGAACATCTTTCAGATGTCCCCAACCCGAAAAGAAAAACAACTCTCCCTTCTGTCCCCACCTTCAAAATAGCACCTTTTTAGTTCCTTTCTTCCACCCAGGGTAGTCTCCACACTCTGTTTTTACTTTCTTACCTCCCTTTCACTCTTTTTTTTTTCTTTCTTTTTTTTTTTTTTTTTTTTGACAGGGTCTCACTCTGTCGCCCAGGATGGAGTGCAGTGGCTCACTGCAGCCTCAACCTCCCCAGGCTCAGGTGATCCTCCCACCTCAGCCTCCCAAGTAGCTGGGACAACAGGCGCATGCCACTGCACCTGGCTAATTTTGTGTGTATGTGTGTGTGTATATATATCTCTCTACAGAGAGAGAGAGAGAGAGTTTTGCTCTCATTGCTCAGGCTGGAGTACAATGGCGCGATCTCGGCTCACTGCAATCTCCATCTCCTGGGTTTACGTGATTCTCCTGCCTCAGCCTCCCAAGTAGCTGGGATTACAGG
This sequence comes from Macaca fascicularis, assembly GCF_037993035.2. NCBI lineage: Eukaryota > Metazoa > Chordata > Mammalia > Primates > Cercopithecidae > Macaca > Macaca fascicularis. The sequence continues at coordinate 136,346,353 of NC_088395.1, read as the reverse complement.
CGCACACCACCATGCCTGGCTAATTTTGTATTTTTAGTAGAGACGGGGTTTCACCATGTTGATCAGGCTGGTCTCAAACTCCTGACCTCAAGTGATCCATCTGCCTTGGCCTCCCAAAGTGCTGGGATTACAGGTGTGAGCCACCATGCCCGGCCTAATTTTTGTATTTTTTGTAGAGATGGGGTCTTGCCATGTTGCCCAGGTTGATCTCAAACTCCTGAGCTCAAGCAATCCTTCTGCTTCAGGCCTCCCAAAGTGCTGGGATTACAACAGGTGTGAGCCGGCCAGGCGTGGTGGCTCACGCCTGTAATCCCAGCACTTCAGGAGGCCAAGGCAGGTGGATCACCTGAGTTCGGCAGTTCGAGACCAGCCTGACCAACATGGAGAACACCTGTCTCTACTAAAAATACAAAATTAGCCGGGCGTGATGGCGCATGTCTGTAATCCCAGCTACTCAGGAGGCTGAGGCAGGAGAATCGCTTGAACCCGGTAAGTGGAGGTTGCAGTGAGCTGAGATTGAGCCATTGCACTCCACCCTGGGCAACAAGAGGCAAAACTCTGTCTCAAAAAAAGAAAAAAAGAAAAAGAAAAAAAAGGAAAAGACAAAGAAAAACAACAGGTGTGAGCTACCACACCCAGCCCCTTTCACGCCTCTTAGGAAACTACTTTTATTTTGAAATGTATGATAAATACAAAAAGGTGCATAAATCATATTTAGATATAGACATGTATTAAATGAATACCCAGGCCCTTACCACCCAAATTAAGAAATAAAACATTACCAGTCTCCTACAAGCCCCTGATACCTAACACTTAATGAGAGCTTAGTCTACGCCAGAACCTGCTCTGAGTGCTTTATGTGTATTGATCTGTTTAAACAATCCTAGGGGGTCAATCATGTGATCACTCTCATTTTATAAATGGGGAAACTGATACACAGAAAGGTTTGGTAACTTGCCCAAGGTCATAATGCTAGTGAGCAGCAGAGTTTGGTCTCAAGCCCAGGCACTCTGGCTCTAGATCAGCACAATCCAACAGAATTCTCTGGAATGAGGCCAGGCGCGGTGGCTCACGCCTGTAATCCCAGCACTTTGGGAGGCTGACGCAGGCGGATCACGAGATCAGGAGTTTGAGACCATCCTGGGCAACATGGTGAAACCCCGTCTCTACTAAAAATACAAAAATTAGCCAGGCGTGGTGGTGTGTGCCTGTAATCCCAGCTACTCAGGAGGCTGAGACAGGAGAATCGCTTGAGCCCGGGAGGTGGAGGTTGCAGTGAGCTGAGATCGTGCCATTGTACTCCAGCCTGGGTGAGAAGACCAAAACTCCATCTCAAAAAAAAAGAAAAGAAAAGAAAAGAAATTCTCTGGAATGCTGGAAATGTTCTGTTTGTGCTGTCCATTATGGGGCCACTAGTCACATGTGGCTATATAGCACTTGAAATGTGGCTAGTGCAATTGAAGAAATGAATTTTTAAGCTCTCCAAAGTTTTTATTTACCTCTAAATTTAAATAGCCGCCCGTGGCTAGTGGATATCATCATGCACAGTGCAGCTCTAGACGCTAGGACCTTAATCACTATACCCAACTGCTTACCTCCGTCTGTCCTCACTGAGATCCACTGCGACTTGGCCTGGGACCCCAGCACTGCCCTCACACTGATCTAGCCAGGGTGACTGCCCACAGCCAAATCTAAAGGTCTTTTATCCATTTTTATTTCTCTGGATCCCTCAGGAACACTACACAGAGAGGACCATTCTCATTCTTTTTGCATGAAAAAAAAAAAAAAGAATTATCATCCACAAACAGTTCTTGAGACTAAACAACAACAACAAAAAGAATTATCAACATTCCCATGAAAGAAAATTTGGAAGATACAAAAAAAGTAGAAAGGGGGAAAAAAATCATTCAAAACTCCATAATGAAAATAAAACCATGGCCAGGTGTGGTGGCTTATGTCTGTAATCTCAGCATTTTGGGAGACTAAGGCGGATGGGTTACCTGAGGTCAGGAGTTTGAGACCAGTCTGGCCTACATGGTGAAACCCTGTCTCCACTAAAATACAAAAATTAGCCAGGTATGGTGGCAGGCGCCTGTAATCCCAGCTACTTGGGAAGCTGAGGCAACAGAATTGCTTGAACCTGGGAGGTGGAGGTTGCAGTGAGCCAAGGTCGTGCCTGGGTGACAGAGGCAGACTCTCATCTCAAAAAAAAAAAAAAAAAAAAAAAAAAGAAAAGAAAAGAAAAGAAAACTATGATTAACATCCTGGTACATTTGCTTCTATATAGAGGTTTTTTTCTTTTTTTAAATAGAGATAGGGTCTTGCTATGTTGCCCAGGCTCGTGTATGAACTCCTAGGCTCAAGCAATGCACCCGCCTCAGCCTCCTAAAGTGCTGACATTGCAGGCATGAGCCACCACATGCAGCCTCTATATGGAGTTTTTTTTTTTTTTAAAAAAACACATGCAGTCATACTGCTTTTTAATTTCGCTTTGCTTAATTTCAGAACACTTATGTTCTCTAGGGGTTGAATTCTCATCTCAATTTTCTTATCTACTCCAAGGGACTGAGCGACCACCAGCTCCCTTTTGAACTCTTAGACACTTATTTTTGACTCCCTGATAGGCATCTCTATTTCAGATGTCCCAAAGGTACCTCAAGCTCACCACATCCAGACATTGTAGCCCTTATCTTGGTCCACAGCCCGCTCTTCCTCCTCTTGGGCCCTCCCTTGGCATGAGCAGTATCTCCATGTCCCTGTTGAATAAAGCTGGAAATTGAACCCCTCTCCCCCATCCAGGCAGTGACTGAGTCCTGACATTTCTACTTCTATAATGCCTCTGTTCTGTCTTCATTCCCACTGTCATTGCCACAGATGGAGCCCGAAGATGTCTGAGCCCCTAACTCTGGCTGTGAACTAGGTCCCCAACCCTGACTCTAGGCTGAATCCCTCTGTCCCCCGACTATAGGTTGAGCCCCTTGCCCTTGCCATCAACTAGTCTATTCCCAATGGCCTTAGAATGAATCTAATCCTCGTAGACTGAGCCCTAACCTGGCCACGGATTAAACCACAACTACAACCAGTTAAAAATGCTTGCCTGGCCAGGCGCGGTGGCTCATGCCTGTAATCCCAGCACTTTGGGAGGCCGAGGCGGGCGGATCATGAGGTCAGGAGATGGAGACCATCCTGGCTAACACGGTGAAACCCCGTCTCTACTAAAAATACAAAAAATTAGCCGGGTGTGGTGGTGGGCGCCTGTAGTCCCAGCTGCTCGGGAGGCTGAGGCAGGAGAATGGTGTGAACCCAGAAGGCAGAGTTTGCAGTGAGCTGAGATTGCGCAATTGCACTCCAGCCTGGGCGACAGAGTGAGACTCCATCTGGAAAAAAAAAAAAAAAGAGCTTGCCCTTGGCTGGGCGCAGTGGCTGTAATTACACGCCTGTAATCCCAGCACTTTGGGAGGCTGAGTTGGGTGGATCACCTGAGGTCAGGAATTCGAGACCAGCCTGGCCAACATGATGAAACCCTGTCTCTACAAAAACTACAAAAATTAGCCAGGCATAGTGGCACACGCCTGTAATCTCATCTACTTGGGAAGCTGAGGTAGGAGAATCGCTTGAACCCAAGGCGGAGGTTGCAGTGAGCTGAGATCATGCCACTGCACTCCAGCCTGGGCGACAGAGCGAGATTCTGTCTCAAAACAAAAACAAAAAGAAAAACAAAAACTTAAAGTGCTGGTGGTGCAGAGCTAACCCATCTCTGTTGATCAAGAACCCACTGAAAGCATCACCTAATGAGGCTGGACCCAGAGTGATGTCATCCTATACAAAGGACAGTCCCTGATGAACCCAAGAATAAGGACTTGCACAGAGGGCCAGATTCTGGTAGGGTGGGTTTGCTGGAAGAGCTGGGTGGGTCTTGAACCACATCCCTATCTTCTCCATAGCTGGAAGACCCCTCTGTGTTCCCAGCTGTGATCGTGGAGCAGGTACCCTACCCTGATTTACTGCATCTGTACTCGGGACTGGAGTTGGACGACCACAATGGCATCATAACAGACGGGACCTTGTGCATGACGCAGGATCAGATCCTGGAAGGCAGTTTTTTGCTGACAGGTCTGTTCCCTTCCTGGGCAGAGAAGGTGTGGTAGAAAAAGGGGTTGTGTCTTTAGGGAACAGCAGCCCACAATGGCTTCTAGTAACCCCGTGCAGAATGGGCAAGGCCACCAGCCAAAAAGTTGTGCTGCTTCACAGAGGAGGGAACTATCTTAGTAGATTCATGGTCTGTGGAAATGGGGTGGGACGATGAGGAGTGAAGACCAGATGAGGGGGTGGAGAGTTAGGTCAGGAGGGGTGCTGGGCCCTTCCTGGCTGTCCCTCAGTACCTCTGGTCAGGGTCCCCTGCTTCTCCCTCACTTAGCACTCACTTCAGGGTCAGCGTGAAGGATGCTTACCACCATCCTTTCTTCGGGCTGACCCTGATTATAGCTGTACCCCCTGCCTTGTGCCCTGAGGGAACTTTTCTTCTCTCCTCCCACCATGGAACCGGACCAGATGACAATGAGGCCACCTCGCACACCATGTCAACTGCAGAAGTCTTGCTGAATATGGAGTCTCCCAGCGATATCCTGGATGAGAAGCAAATCTGTAAGTTTGAACCCCAGTGCCTGAACTCAAGGCAACAAAATAATTCCATTTAAAAATATGAAATCCGTGTATTGGTTTCTCAGGCATGTGTGCACACAGGTATACATGCACCACACCCACCGATATACATATGACTTTTATCCTTTTGTATTTTGCTGACGGGTTTATTTCAATTAGCACGATGTCCTTAAAGTCCATCCATGTTGTAGCATGTGTCAGAATTTCTTTCCATTTTCAGGCCAGGCGCAGTGGCTCACGCCTGTAATCCCAGCACTTTGGGAGGCTGAGGCGGGTAGATCACTTGAGGTCAGGAGTTCGAGACCAGCCTGACCAACACGGTGAAACCCCATCTCTACTAAAAATATAAAAACTTGCTGGGCATGGTGGTGCAAGCCTGTAATCCTAGCTACTCAGGAGGCTGAGGCAGGAGAATCACTTGAACCCAGGAGGCAGAGGTTACAGTGAGCTGAGATCGCGCCATTGCACTCCAGCCTGGGTGACAAGAGTGAAACTCCATCTCAAAAAAAAAATTTTTTTTTTCCGTTTTCAGGCTGAATAATATTGGCCAGGGTGCCTTTCTCAGGCCCCTCTGCTCTTTTGCTTAGCTCCCAGGAAGACTGAGAGATGCAGCATGTGGCTCTTTTAGAAATAAGTGATCCGGGCCGGGTGCGGTGGCTTACACCTGTAATCCCAGCACTTTGGGAGGCTGAGGTGGGCAGAATATGAAGTCAGGAGTTCGAGACCGGCCTGGCCAACATGGCAAAACCCCATCTCTACTAAAAATACAAAAATTAGCCTGGCGTGGTGGCACATGTCTGTAATCCCAGCTACTTGGGAGACTGAGGCAGGAGAACCCGGGAGGCAGAGGTTGCAGTAAGCCAAGATCGTACCATTGCACTCCAGCCTGGACAACAAGAGCGAGACTCTGTCTAAATAAATAAATAAATAAATAAATAAAATAAGTGATCCCTGCCCATCTTACCAAGATCCTAACTCCCCAGAGGGCCCCCAAAGCAGGCTCTTCCCAATGCCCCTCAGGCAGATACACAGGAGGGTCCCCCCAAATTGCCTTCTCCCAAGGGGTGCTATGGCACAGTGAGGGAAAGCAAACCATAAAGCTGAAATATGAGATATTTCTAGTCCTGACTCTCCCCAGTATTCATCCAGGATCCAACAATCGGTGCCTATTTGTACTGGGCACAAACTTACTGTGTGATCTTGGGTACATGACTTCCCCTCTCTGGGCCTGTCTCAGTTTCCTCATCAGGAAAACACAGGAATGGGGCTACACGATCTCTAAGGCCCCTTTGAGTCGTAAAATGAGCCAAGGACTAAATTAAGGTGGCCCTTTACCTGGGGTGCCGCCTAGATCTTCCCCACCACCAGCAGTGGGCTATAAATGCGGCAGCGGTGATTGGGGCCAGCTCGTGCCCACAGCTCTGCAGATGTTTCCTCTCCTCGTGGTACAAGCCACATGAAGCATTTTCAGGTGTATCCTGTGTCTGGGGTTCGGGGGAAGAGCCCCCCTGCCCTCCCTTGGAACCTACCCATCTCTCCAGCTCTGGGAGACCCCGCTCCAGCCCTGCCCTGGGCCCCGCCCACCTCAGGCCTTTCTCCTTGCAGTCAATACCTCCGAAATGCTTCCAGACTCAGACCCTGCACCAGCTGTCACTCTGCCCAACTACCTGTTTCCTGCCTCTGAGCCCGATGCCCTGAACAGGGCAGGTGACACTAGTGACCAGGAGGGGCATTCTCTGGAGGAGAAGGCCTCCAGAGAGGAAAGTGCCAAGAAGACTGGGAAATCAAAGAAGAGAAGTAAGTGGGGAAGAGTGAGTGTATGTGTGTCTCCGAGGGGATGGGCGGGGCGTGGGGGGCGGTCAGGGCTTATGGATGTGTTATGAGGCCAGCTCTCCGGCGTGACACGGATGGACCAAAAGGCCTCCCTTCTGTAAAACCTGGCCTCATCCATTAGTCTGCCAGTAGGCTGACATTTCCCATGCTGCCCCTGTCTGCCCTGGATCTGCATAAACTCTTTCAGAAACATTAATGATCTTGATAGGTTGAATCCTAGGCTCGGCGTTTGGACACCAGGCTCGGACCCCTGGCCAGTCCCCGGACCTCTGGGGCCTCAGCCTATAAAAGACTAGTCATGCCGGGTGCTTATCTCCCTCTGCAGAGCTTATAAAGCCGAGCCATATATGAGAGAGGACTTTGGGCTTTCCCAAGCCCCGGTGTTATTGATTTACTCAGGCGATGGCTGCTTGATACTGCCTTGTCAGCATGGCAACCAAACCTCAGCACCGCACTGACCTGTACAACAGCGGTGCCTTTAGGCTGCCTTTCCATATCAGAAGTTAGGCTAGGCAGATTCTGTTCTCACAAAGGTGACTTATTTGCAAGCACTCGGTTTCTCCACATTGTAGCCATGTTGCAGTGCTACCCTGGGGGCCTGAAAATGAGGGTGCAGAGGCCTGAGGGCCGTGGCTGTGGAGAGCAATCTGGGGCCTCCAGCCCCAGTGACCTGCCTCCTCCTTGTTGGCCTTGTCACAGCCAACTCGGCCAGCTCCCGGGCCCTCTCTCGGAAGCTGCTCCTCATCCTACTCACCTTTCCCTTATAGTCCGGAAGACCAAGGGCAACCGAAGTACCTCACCTGTCACTGACCCCAGCATCCCCATTAGGAAGAAATCAAAGGATGGCAAAGGTACGGACAGCTGGGACTCAGGTGAGGTGGGGAGGGAGCCCCTTCCCTGCTGCCAGGGTGCCCCAGCTGCCCAGGCTGCCCCTCATGGCCTGCCCCTCTGCAGGCAGCACCATCTATCTGTGGGAGTTCCTCCTGGCGCTTCTGCAAGACAGAAACACCTGTCCCAAGTACATCAAGTGGACCCAGCGAGAGAAAGGCATCTTCAAACTGGTGGACTCCAAAGCTGTGTCCAAGCTGTGGGGGAAGCAGAAAAACAAGCCTGACATGAACTATGAGACAATGGGGCGGGCGCTAAGGTAGGAGCTGTTGGGACACAGAACCCCTGCCCTGGGGATCACCAGCCCTTCCTTAAGTCCAAGGAGTCCTCCTCGCTTTTGTGGAGACCTGATTGATCATAAGGAAACGAGTCTCGTAACTTTCCTCTTAGCTTGCTCCTATGTCCATTCCCCAGGCCTTCTTTTTTCTTTTTTTCTTTTTCTTTTTCTTTTCTTTCTTTTTTCTTTTTTTTTTTTTCTGAGACGGAGTCTTGCTCTGTCACACAGGCTTGAATGCAGTGGCACGATCTCGGCTCACTGCAACCTCCACTGCCTGGGTTCAAGCGATTCTCATGCCTCAGCCTCCTGAGTAGCTGGGATTACAGGCGGATGTCACCACGCTCAGCTAATTTTTTGTATTTTCTTTTTCTTTTCTTTTCTTTTTCTTTTTTTTTTTTGAGACGGAGTCTCGCTCTGTCGCCCAGGCTGGAGTGCAGTGGCACAATCTTGGCTCAATGCAAGCTCTGCCTCCCAGGTTCACGCCATTCTCCTGCATCAGCCTTGCAGGTAGCTGGGACTACAGGCGCCCGCCACCACGCCTGGCTAATTCTTTTGTAATTTTAGTAGAATCGGGGTTTCACCGTGTTAGCCAGGATGGTCTCGATCTCTCGACCTCGTGATCTGCCCGCCTCGGCCTCCCAAAGTGCTGGGATTACAGGCGTGAGTCACCGCACTTGGCCTAATTTTTTGTATTTTTAATAGAGATGGGGTTTCGCCATGTTGGCCAGGCTGGTCTTGAACTTCTGGCCTCAAGTGATCTGCCCACCTTGGCCTCCCAAAGTGTTGGGATTAGGGGCCTGGCCTCCTTTTTGCTTTTTATAATGGAAGAGCAGTTCAGCATCCCCTCTTCCCCAAGAAGGGCTTTCTTTACATCTGCAAGCCAGGGCCCCAGGGAGGTGGGCTTGAGTTGTCCTAGAGGTGGTCTCTCAGGCTGGGGGATTGCTGTCCTCGCCATCCATCCCCTCACTCTCAGTTCCCTCCTTCAGTCATTCCCTGTCCTCTACCCCAAAGCAGGGGGTTGGAGGGGGTGGCATCTGAAAACCTTTCTGTGATCCTTTGAGTCCTCAGGGGGAAATCTCAGGAATGTCATAAAAGCCTTCCAAGTCCAGGTGTTGACATATCCTTTCCCTTGCCCTTGGGCCCTCAGCTGGCTCCCCAGCCAGCCTCACTCAGCCTCATGCTTGCCTAGCCCTGGGAGAGGAGCGCTGGGGAGATGGAGGTAGAAGGTCTCCCACCCAGCTCCCGGCTAACTCCCAACTCCCCACCCCTCTTCCTCTAGATACTACTACCAAAGAGGTATCCTGGCCAAAGTGGAAGGGCAGAGGCTGGTGTACCAGTTTAAGGAGATGCCCAAGGACCTGGTGGTCATTGAAGATGAGGACGAGAGCAGCGAAGCCACAGCAGCCCCTCCTCAGGCCTCCACGGCCTCTGTGGCCTCCGCCAGTACCACCCGGCGAACCAGCTCCAGGGTCTCATCCAGATCTGCCCCCCAGGTCAAGGGCAGCTCTTCTTGGGAGAAGCCAAAAATTCAGCATGTCGGTCTCCAGCCATCTGCGAGTCTGGAATTGGGACTGTCGCTAGACGAGGAGATCCCCACTACCTCCACCATGCTTGTCTCTCCAGCAGAGGGCCAGGTCAAGCTCACCAAAGCTGTGAGGTAAAGGCACCCAGGTTGCATGAGTCTTCACATAGTACATCACTTTGGGGTTCAGTTTTCTTTTTTCTTTCTTTTTTTTTTTTTTTTTTTGAGATGGAGTCTCGCTCTGTCACCCAGGCTGGAGTGCAGTGGCATGATGTCTGCTCACTGCAACCTCCGCCTCTCGGGTTCAAGTGATTCTCCTGCTTCAGCCTCCCGAGTAGCTGGGATTACAGGTACCCACCACCACACCCAGCGAATTTTTGTATTTTTAGTAAAGACGGGGTTTCACCATGTTGACCAGGCTGGTCTCAAACTCCTGACCTCAAGTGATCCGCCCGCCTTGGCCTCCTAAAGTGCTGGGATTACAGGTGTGAGCCACTGCACCCGGCAGGGCTCAGTTTTCAACTTCTTGCCAAGCTCTGCTCTGTCTCCAGGCTCATGGGATCCTCCCAGAGCCATGGAGAAGCCAGTAGGGCACTTGTTGGTCAAGAGAGGGAAAGTCACTTGCCTGAGGTCACATATCCGGGGGCTTACACAAGAGCGGCTCCCCAGGGAGCCACCAGGGCCTCCGTGTCCTGGCCCATCCTCCTAAGCCTCCTCTATTCTAGAAAAGAAGCAACAGAGAATGTTCTAGAGCCGCCTGCTGTGAACCCCTTGGGACCTCCAGGCGTACCCGGCAAGCTCTCACTACTTCTCATCCCCACTAAGGGGCCTCCGATTTTCCCTGAGAAGGTTGGACTTGTTGGGTTATGTGTATGGACCTCCCACTAAGCTGGCGCGGGTCAGTGAGACACCCTTTCGAGGAGGGCAGGCAGAAGAGTGGAATGGTGAGGAAGATGAGCTCTGGGGTCACAAGGCCTGCTGTGTAGTGCTTACTCACCTATGTACACTCGCTGTGTAAGCACTAGAGCAGGGACTCACATCGAGGCCTTGTGAGACCCCAGCATCCCCACTTGGAAGAAATCAAAGGATAACAAAGGTATGGCTGGTCTTGGAGCAAGTTATTAATACATAACCTCTCTGTGCCTCACTTTCCCCAATCTATAAAATCAGATTGTTCTTATTCCACTTGTGGGCTGTTTTCAGGATTGAGTGAAATGCCACATGTCAATCACTTAGAATGATCCCTGACCTATAAACCTATATACTAAGTACTTAATAAATGTGAACTACAGCTGGGCACGGTGGCTCACGCCTGTAATCCCAGCACTTTGGAAGGCCGAGGCAGGTGGATCACCTGAGGTCAGGAGTTCAAGACCAGCCTGGCCAACATGGTGAAACTCCGTCTCTACTAAAAATACAAAATTAGCTGGGTGTGGTGGTGCTTGCCTATAATCCCAGCTACTTGGGAGGCTGAGGCAGGAGAATCGCTTGAACCTGGGAGTCAGAAGTTGCAGTGAGCCAAGATTGCGCTACTGCACTCCAGCCTGAGTGACAGAGCGAGACTCCGTCTCAAAAAAATAAAAATAAATAAATACATGTAAATAAAAATTAGCTGGGCATGGTGGCACACACCTGTAGTCCCAGCTACTTGGGAGGCTGAGTCAGGAGGATTGCTTGAACCCAGGGCTTCAAGGCTGCAGTGAGCAATAATCGTGTCACTGCACTCCAGCCCGGGCAGCAGAGTGAGACCCTGTCTCTAGAAAAAGAAAAAAAAGCAACAAAACAGCAAAGAAATCGACAAACACCTTCAGCTCCATTCCTCTCTGCCCCGCTTCCTAACCAGCTGGGGGACACCTCCTGCCTTAACCAACTCTGTTCTCTGTTTCTTCTCAGTGCGACTTCGGTGCCCAGCAACATCCACCTAGGAGTGGCCCCCGTGGGGTCGGGCTCGGCCCTGACCCTGCAGACGATCCCGCTGACCACGGTGCTGACCAATGGGCCTCCTGCCAATACTACTGCTCCCACTCAGCTCGTTCTCCAGAGTGTTCCAGCGGCCTCTACTTTCAAGGACACCTTCACTTTGCAGGCCTCTTTCCCCCTGAACGCCAGTTTCCAAGACAGCCAGGTGGCAGCCCCAGGGGCTCCACTGATTCTCAGTGGCCTCCCCCAACTTCTGGCTGGGGCCAACCGTCCGACCAACCCAGCACCACCCACGGTCACAGGGGCTGGACCAGCAGGGCCCAGCTCTCAGCCCCCTGGGACTGTCATTGCTGCCTTCATCAGGACTTCTGGCACCACAGCAGCCCCTGGGGTCAAGGAGGGGCCACTGAGGCCCTCCTCCTATGTTCAGGGTATGGTGACGGGGGCCCCCATGGAGGGGCTGCTGGTTCCGGAAGAGACCCTGAGGGAGCTCCTGAGAGATCAGGCTCATCTTCAGCCACTTCCAACCCAAGTGGTTTCCAGGGGTTCCCACAATCCGAGCCTTCTGGGCAACCAGACTTTGTCTCCTCCCAGCCGCCCCACTGTTGGGCTGACCCCGGTGGCTGAACTTGAGCTCTCCTCAGGCCCAGGGTCCCTGTTGATGGCTGAGCCTAGTGTGACCACATCTGGGAGCCTTCTGACAAGATCCCCTACCCCAGCCCCCTTTTCCCCATTCAACCCTACTTCCCTCATTAAGATGGAGCCCCATGACATATAAGCACAGGGGTCAGGGCAAGTGTGACCCACCAGGCAAAATTGAGCAGCATTTTCATAGGGACCGACTTCAGTAGCACACCTGCCCCTGCATTTCAGTGGGATGTCAACACACTTGACCCCCAGTTCCCCAGCTCTGCCTGGTGTCACTGTGGCCAAACAGTGCCCAGCTTAAGCATCCCTGGCATCAGACTATGGCCTTCAAGAGCACTAGGGGATATGCTTTTGCCAGCATAATGGGCTGACTTGGTGATGGAGGGAAAAACCCTTGGGCCAGGCAGAAGTTTGTGGCCAGGGTCTGTGCAGCAGTTTCGTGAGAAGAGCGCTTCTACTTGGCTCTATCTCACTGGCTGCATTCCCTACACAGGGAATTTACTACCCCGTATGTGACTATCCCTGTATGTACTTGTGTGTACTTGTTGGTCTGTATCTTAGTTTCTTTGGGGAGGACAGGGCTGTAGCTGTGAGGTCTTGTCTCCAAAGGTGTGTGTATGTCTCCGTGGATCAGCCACAGGGATAGGGATTTTGTTTTTAAGGGAAAGCATTCTCTAATTCCCTTTGTTCATGCCAAGATTCAGTTGCTCTGAGACTATGGGGTACAAGTTTGATCCCCTGAATCTGGAGATGTTGTAGAGCTGGAACGAGTGCAGAGTAGGAACGCTTTGATGCGCATGCACATTGGGGAAGATGCGCTCCTCAGGGACACGAAGGCCGAGTAGGATAAAACCACGATGGGAGGGAAGGGAAGTCAGCTCTGGGAGCAGCACTCACTGGCTGGACCAAGGTACTCTTCCTAGAGTTTGCCGTGTTAGCAACCACAGTCACCATGCGGTCAGGCTGGAATCGTGGGCCACCCCAGAGTGCTTTGCTGAAGGATTAGACAGGGGTGAAGTGCCCTCCAGCCTCAGAGCTAGCCACAAAGCCCCCAGTCAGAGCTGAATTCATTGAATATTTGTGCCTCGGGCTTGGGCTGTTTGTGTGATACCAGCCCCCCGCCAGACAATAGCCTTTGCTGACACCCCAGCCTACTTCCCCGATCCTGGGCTCCCTCTTGATAACTTTTTGACATTTTCCAGCTGTCAGGCGTCACTGGGGCTAGTCCAGCAGCGACCTATATGGGGCCCACCCCCATTCCTGCTCAAGCACGGGCACCTACCACATGGTTTCTGCTGCTCAGCCTGCCTGCAACTCACCTCAAAGGCGAACCAGCCTGCCTCCATGATGACTGCAGCAGACCTCCTCGGGTGGACCGATGCCCCTCATCTCCCACTTTCACACCTAACCCTGACTCCTTCACCAAGAAGACGGGAGTCGGCAGCCGGGAGTTCCCATGGCACCTCTCTCTCTTCGTGGCTCCCTGCTTCCCCCTTCCCTCTTTCCAAGGAAGGGTCAACCTATTCTCTCTCAAAGCCAACCCCTAGGCCAATGGCCTGGATCTCCTCCCCTCTCCCTTCTTTAAACGAGCTTGCTTCCCTCTTGCCAAGTTTGGGGCAAGGCTAAGAAATTTCAGCCACAGAAACAACTCTATTATCTGGTGACTTTGGGTAATGTGAATCAGTGCCTGAGGACCTTTGCTGTGTCCTTGGTACAAAACCATCCACTTGACCTAACTACCTCCCCTGGCCGCGCTCTCGCTCTTCTCTTCTTCGCCAAGCCAATTATCACCCTCTCCCACTCTCTTCTTCTCCCTGCCCCCTGGAGGGCACTGCGTTTAGTTGTGCAAATGTATTTTCTATGCGTGTTTCCAGCAGTTGGCATTAAAGTGCCTTTTTCTAATAAAATCAGTTTATGATGAGTTTCCTGATGGTTGAAAGTGAGCATCTTGATAAAGGGTCACCATTAAAAAATTTTGCACAAAGGTGCTGCATGGGTTGGGGTAGCCCCATCCCCACCTGAAATCTGGTTTCTGCCACCCCTACTCCAACTCCATGGAAACTCATTGCTGGAAGGTCATCAGTGACCTCGTGGTGAAATCAAATGTCTTCTTCACAGTCCTCGACCCTCGTAAGCACACACTAGCTGGGCTCTCCTGCGTCCCCCTTCACCCTTTCTGGGGCTGGTTCTTCACCTACCACTTCCAATGTGGCTGTTCTTCAAGAATCTCATCCATTTGGGGCTCATTGTGGCTCCTCGGAGATGGGTCTTAAATCTAGAGCTCCAGTCCCACCCTTTCTCCTAAGCACCTGGCTCACATTTCCAGCGATCTGCTGGACATTTCCACATGGATACTTGTCAGCCCCTTAAAGATAGCCCCTCTATTGAGTCAGAGTCTTGCTCTGTCGGCTGGAGTGCAGTAGCATGATCTCGGTTCACTGCAACCTCTGCCTCCCAAGCTCAAGCGATTCTCCTGCCTCAGCCTCCTGAGTAGCTGGGAGTACAGGCACACACCACCATGCCCGGCTAATTTTCGTATTTTTAGTACAGCCAGGATTTCACCATTTTGGCCAGGCTGGTCTCCAACTCCTGGCCTCAAGTGATCCACCCACCTTGGCCTCCCAAAGTGCTGGGATTACAGGCGTGAGCAACCACGGCTGGCCAACAATGGATTTTTTAAATTATTTCCACACTCACAAAAAACCTTTCCAAGATGATGGGTTGATGGGTGCAGCAAACCACCATGGCACATGTATATCTATGTAACAAACCGGCACATTCTGCACATGTATCCCAGACCTTAAAGTATAATAATAATAATAATAAATCAAGCAAACAAAAAGGCCATCATGACTTGCCTATTTCTGTTAATGGTGCCACCGTTTTCCTGACCTCTTAAGTTTGAAATTTCAGAGCCGTCTGATCGTTCCCTTCAATTCACCCCCATTCCCCTCTCCCATCTCCTGAAGTCCAGCGTGTGGTTTGCAATGTCCGTAAAACCTCGCCTTTATTCCACATGCCCAGAAGCCCCCACCCCAGCTCAGACTACACACAGGCTCCCGGTGTGATGTCTCAACCCCTCCCATTTGCCCTTTGATAAAATGCCCTCAGTGACGACTCCTGGCCTATAGGTAGGGGTGATACTCAAAACACTTCATCTCTAATCCTTTCTATACTTAATCCTTTCATTGCTGAAGCCAGTCCAGGGGTCCTGGAGTAGGGATGGGGGAGCACTTGGGCTCAGGGCAGTAGCTCCGGAAGTATTTTAAGCTTAGCATCAGCCCTGTCTTCAGGACAAAGCTCCAAGTCCTTGGCCTGCCATCAAGACCCTTCACCTTTGGGTCCTAACTGACTTCCCCAGTCAACTCACCCTGCTCCTCCTGCCACCACTCATACCCCAAGGCACTGCTCCAGTCAAACTGATGGATTTGCTGGCCTGTGAACATGCCTCTGTTTACAATTTCCAAACTCTGTGCTTTTGCTCTTATTATCTACTATATATAGTCTAAGCCATTTTAAACCTGGAAACCAAGATCCTCCATTTATCTTTTACCTGCTCTAGGCAATACAGACAAACTCAACATTATTTACACACTCTTGTGTTTTCTTAATGAATAATCCTCCCTTCTATGTATCTTTTCCTTTAGAAATACAATCCACTGGCTGTGCATAGTGGCTCATGCCTGTAATCCGAGCACTTTGTGAGGCTGAGGCGGGCAGATCACGAGGTCAAGAGATCGAGATCATCCTGGCCAACATGGTGAAACCCCGTCTCCACTAAAAATACAAAAAGTAGCTGGGCATGGTGGTTGGCACCTGTAGTCCCAGCTACTCGGGAGGCTGAAGCAGGAGAGTCACTTGAACCCAGGAGGCGGAGGTTGCAATGAGCCGAGATCGCGCCACTGCACTCCAGCCTGGCGACAGAGTGAGACTCCATCTCGGGGTGGGGGGGGAAACACACACACACACACACACACACACACACACACACACACACACAAGAAAAGAAAGAAAATCCATCCCCAGCCAGGCACGATGGCTCACACCTGTAATCCCAGCACTTTGGGAAGCTGAGGTGGGTGGATTACCTGAGGTCAGGAGTTCGAGACCAGCATGGCCAATATTGCGAAACCCCATCTCTACTAAAAATACAAAAATTAGCCGGGCTTGGTGGCACGTGCCTATAATCCCAGCTACTAGGGAGGCTGAGGCAGAAAATCCCTTGAACCTGGAGGCAGAAGTTGCAGTGAGCCGAGATTGCACCTGGGTGATCAGAGCAAGACTATCTCAAAAAAAAAAAAAAAAAAGGTACAATCCATCCTTCAAGATCTGATTGGTTCCGCTCAATCAGAATGTCCTTCCTATCCTCCTAGTACCAATTAAATTGTGTCCCTCCTTCAAGACTCGATTCATGGACTCTGCCTCCCCAGACCAGCCTGTCCTAAGTGAGCTATTTTAAACTTATTGTAATTGCCACTCTTTCAGCAACTGATCATGAACACCCTGTGACATCTCTTCCATTATAATCACAAACTGTTACTTAAATCTTCAATGACCTGTACCTATTTAGTGTCCCCAATTAGTACATTACCTCCTTGAATAGCGGGAGGGACTGTATCAACCACGTACGGTGGCACAGTACAAAGCATCAAGGAACGGTTACTGATGGAGCCGGTGGGAGATGGGGACCAAACTTTGAGGTAGGTGGCCTCTGACCTCCCCTCTGCCCAGGCACTCGCCCCAGGTGCTCCACTGCTCTGGGCCTGCCCTCCCTGGCTCAGTGCCCTCATGGTATCCCCAACCCCACCCCCCACCTTAGCACTCAAACTTTGTTACTATTTTGAACATCCTCTACCTCTAAAGCAACTTCCCTGTCCAGTTTCTTTCTTACTCCAAGTGTGAAACTAGCTAAACTGATTAACCTGTGCTGATATAGTTATGGGAGAGGGCTAGAGTAGAACCTCAGGAGACAGGTTAATTTTAACCAGAGTCAAGTGGCAATAAGTCTCTGCCTTTTCGTGGTTTAATGGAGTCAGGAGTCAAGAGATGACCCTCATCTCCCAGCAGCTGATGTTACTCCCTCCTCTGGGTTCCCACAGCACTTCGTTTTATTTTTCTGAGATAGAGTCTCCCTCCCTTACCCAGGCTGGAGTGCAGTGGCGCAATCTTGGGTCACTGCAGCCACTGCCTCCGGAGTTCAAGCAGTTCTCCTGCCTTAGCCTCCCGAGTTCAAGCAGTTCTCCTGCCTCACCCTCCCAAGTAGCTGTGACTACAGCTGCGTGCCACCACGCCCAGCAAATTTTTGTAATTTTAGTAGAGACAGGGTTTGATCAGGCTGGTCTCGAACTCTTGACCTCAAGTGATCTGCCCACCTCAGCCTCCCAAGGTGCTGGGATTACAGCCCTGAGCCACCTCACAGCATTTTGTAAATACCTCTTATGGTAGCACTTAGCACACTGCAGTTCCTTAATGACCTGTTTATGTAGGGTTCCCCGCCAATAGACTGTGGAGCTCCTCAAGGACAGGGACTGTGTGTTAGTCGCTGATGTATCCCCCAGTGCCTAGCACAGTGCCTGACACACAGTAGGTTCTTAATAAATGCTTATTGAAAGAATGAACGGGTCCTGATTTTAATTCTGGGACCTCTGCCCTATGCTACGGCAGGCAAGAGGAGAGGGAGGGGGACAATCCACACTTGGGAGCTAAGGCGGCTTTCTGCCCGCTCTATAACACTGCAGGGGGCTGCTTCCTTTGCCCCTGGAGTGTTACAGACACCCCCGGATCACAGGGTCCACGAGGAGCCCAGGGGCTGCTTGCCAGCTGTGCGTTGCTGCCACCAGGTGCCACATGCAACTCCTGAACTCCCGCCCTTTGCTGCTGCCCGCTTCCAGGGACTGCCTCGCCACTATTTCCTCACCCTTGGGTGGGGCTGTCGGGTGGAAGTGTCAGCTCCAGTGGGTGGGGCGGGACAAGAAGTTATTCTGAGGGTCACAGGCCTTTCTGATCCCATCCTGTACTCCAAAAGAGGCAGTTGCCTCCAGCTCTGAAGTCGCTGAACCTGGGGTGAGTGAGCTTCTTCCCCTCCTGGACGGAGGTCCCAGCCTCCGAGAACTTCGGTCCTGGCGCGCCGGACGTGGAGGCCGACGTCCAGCAGGTGGCGCTGTCGAGCCAGCGATGGCGGGCGAGTCGCCCGGCGGGGCCCGGGAAGGGAGGGGCACCCAGGGCGGGGCCTACCGTCCCTGGCGGAGGCGGCCGCGGCCGCGGCCGGCGTCTTCCAGTCCCTCGATCATGCCCCTGCGCCCACAACTGTCCCCGGACGGTTCCGGCCGCCACCAAAGCCCTCCGCTGTTCCGGAGCTTCGAACTTTCCCCTGGGCCCCCGCCCCCTTCACTTTCCAGGGGGAATTTAGCTGGCCGCCGAATGCGCTCCCCCATTGGCCAACTGCGCTCTGGCCCCGCCCCCGGCGCCCCCTCCCCCAGCCTCGCGGACCAGCAGGTGAGCACGCGGCGCCGCAGCCACCCGGCCTGCCCTTCGCTCCCCTCGCGCGCCGCTGCCTTCTACCATGAAGCGGCAGAGCGATCGAGGCGCCCTAAACAGCCGTTTGCTAGCGGAGGGACCTGACCGCCGGCCGCGCGAGCGCGGCTCCCAAGGACCGGCGCGGGGCCTAAAGACGTCGCTCCAGCGGCCGGACGCTGCGGCTCGGCCGGCTCCCCGCGCGGTGGCAGCCGGAGCGCTAGGGAAACAAGTGGAGCCCCGGCCCGTCCCTGCTGCGGGGTCCAGAAGGCCCGAGCACTTCGCGTCCCCCTGCCCAGCAGTTGAGCAGATGCCCCTGGGGCGGACCCCACCCTTCCCCAAACACACACACACTGGTCTTTGCATGGGTGGGACACAGTTACCCACCAAGGCCTCCCGGTTATTGGGTTAGAGTATGGAACAGGGCAGGAGTTTACTGCCCCATTCACCATCGCCGCCAACCCCACCTACCCCACGCCAAATAGGGATGCAGAGATGATCCCTCCTCCCACCAAGACTTGAACAGAGCCTCTCTTTCAAGCCCAAAGAGCTTTCTGATAAGACCCTCATTAACCATAGGCTCCTGAGCTCTGCATGAAGGAGGAACTAATGTTGGCTAAACAGATCTTTTTGGTCCTCAGTGTGATGCTTTGTCAGTAGGTGGGTACATTGGCCTCCATTTGGCTGATGGAGCAATGAAGGCTGGGAAAGATTAGGTTCTCGCCCAAGGTCAGCCTAGGTAGTTAGGAGTGGTGCTGGCTCTTTCCTCTACACCATACTAAAAGGACTGGGAGATAATAAGAGGCCACCAAGCCATCCTCACCCCAATCCTGACCGGGGATGTAGATTTAATGCCACGGCCCATACTTCCTGCCTTAATCTTTCCAACCTGGCAGAAGGGCAGTGGGACTCCAGGTAAGCTGTGGGCAAAGAACCCAAAAAGCAATAAAACAATCTGCTGTTTGGTTTTGCTTTTAACTCCCCTTGTCTCCAAGCCTTTGCTCAGATTGTCCCTTCAGTTCAAACGCTCTTTCCCTGCCACCTCTAATTCCTAGATTTCTACCTTTTAAAGTATCAACCAGGTATCACCTCTTCTAGGATGTGTTCCCAGGGCCCTTGCCCATCCCTCTGAGCTCCCATAGCATCCTGAGCCTAGTTGAATTCTTATACTCACCACATGGCTTTCATAACCTATCAA
This sequence comes from Macaca fascicularis, assembly GCF_037993035.2. NCBI lineage: Eukaryota > Metazoa > Chordata > Mammalia > Primates > Cercopithecidae > Macaca > Macaca fascicularis. The sequence goes on along the minus strand of NC_088395.1, from coordinate 136,326,892 downwards.
CATGTCAGATTTCTGGATTTAACTGCAAGTTCCAAGCACAGTATCGACCTGAATTCAGAACCACTGTGGGCTTGTTTAGGAATCGGACAAAAGTGGCTATTGCATAGGGCCTTGGGATCAGAAAGTGGGGAGAGGAGGACCAATGAGGAAGATTAATGCTATGGTTCAAAGAGGATGATGCTTGGGCCTGGGTCGAGTCAAGCTTCTGAGGCTTGAGCAAAGACAGCAGCTTAGAGTTCACTCCTGGGGATGGCTGGACTCCAGCCGGCCGGACGCACAGATCCCTTCGCCTCTACACTCTCTGACAGGGCTCTCCAGACTCGAAAGCCACAGTGAGAGGCCCTAAGAGAAAAGAGCTTCAAAAGGCCTCATCCCAGGCCTCTCGAACATCCTCTTCCTCTGTCACTGGTGCATTCTGGAACCAGCAATCACAAGAATCATAGCTTCTACCACTGTTTTTCTGAAGTGGGAGGAAAAACTGCAAAATCTAGGATGGGCATCTTGCCTTCATGGTAGCTTGGTGGCAGGAAAACAGAACCGTGGAAGGCCTGCACTGTGGGCGGGGAGCGCTGGCACAACAGTGAGGGCAGTGATGAGGCCATGCAGCCAGATGCCACCTCGGCAGGGTGGCCCAGGGCAGGCAGAGGACTTCCTTGAGGCTTATTCCCACAGCCACCAAAGAGAGGGCTACTTCCTCCAACCCTGTTACTCCTATGGAAACAAGGACTGCCCAGGCACCTGCTTCAACTCCAAACCAAAGCAACAGGAGCCAGATGCTCCATTTGCCCCACTGGCCCCGCCCCCAGGATTTACCCCTTTCTTTTTCTTTCTAGATCGTGACCCAACGTTCACTAGTCACTCCACCTTGCCTTCATTCATCGTACCTCTCGGGACCCACAGCTGCAAAGCAGGATGGTGGGGACTCCCTATTTACTGAATCACAATGCCCACCTTCTGAAACCACCAAAAAGTCCCAAAGGGGAGGAGAGAAAAAGAGAGACGGGAGACAGAAGCCCTGACACAGGTTTTTCAGTATGCAAGTGTTTTTGACTCCACAGCCAGTTGCTTAAAATGAAACATAAAGGGCAGCCAGAATATACACCCAAATGCGAAAAAAGGAAAGGCAAACAGAACATGAAATAAACTACACAATACCAGGAACCCCAACAAAACCAACAAATTAAAGTCCAAAACCCCTCAACTTTATATATATATATATATATATGTATGTATATATATATGTATTTTTTTTCTTAAAAAGGGAAAACAACTGTTCAAAACCAACTGGGCAGTACGGTGGGGGTGGGGAGCAGTCCTATAGAAGGGGCTGAGAACTTCTCCCCCAGGAACAAAGAACAAACACAATACAAAGAAAATAACCACCAATGCTCCCGCATGGCTCAGGAGCCTCTAGAGAACAGATTGTCCCATCCTCAAACTGGCTTTTTTTTTCCTTTTTTTTTTTAATCTTTTTTTTTTTTTTCCATTTTCTTTTTTTGTTGTTGTTGTTTTAGCACCTGTACAATAAAACTGTACCATCTCCAACCAGAGCCGGCCACGGCGAGGCCCTCCTGCCTTTGGATGGTACATACTCTACAAGGATTGTTCGGAAAAATAGCAATTGGTAGAAAAATAAGAAGAGTGAGAGGGACAATGCCACAGAGGGGGTGGGGACAGGGAAGCAACCCAAGCTCCTCTCTCTCTCTCTCTCACTCGACAAACCCAGCGCTGGAGGCCCGGAGGCCAGGAGGAGGCCAGGAGGCCGGGGGAGGCCAGGCGGGGCCACCACTCAGCCCCAGGCCCCCAGGCAGGAGTGGAGCAAGGGCTGGAGACCACTTTCCTGCCCTTGCCTAGGAAACAGCTGACACCTGGATTTCACATCTGGCAGTCAGTCCCAGAGCCCTCTGCAGATTCCCAAGGAGAATGGGGGGCTGAGGGAGGAGGAAGGAGGAGAGGAAGGAAACGGGTGCTATGAGTCTGAAAAGGGGCAGGGATGGGGGTGATAAGGGCTGGAAGGTGAGAGGCTCAGTATCTTGAGACAGGGAGGCCAGAACGGGGTGGGGGAGTGGAGGCAGGAACAAACTCGTATTGTGCACTCTGAGGGGGGGCAGTGAAGAAGGCATGAGGAGGGGGCACCCTCACCCCTCAGATCCCTTCTCCACGCTCCTTTATTAGAGTAATTTATTAACCCCGCACCTCACAATCCTCCCCTCCCCGTCAACACTAATCTCAAGATAGCAGGGCTGCTGCAAAAGGCGGGAGGGGGCGGGTGGGGGAGCACCAAAGCCTCAGGATTTACCCCCAAGCCCCCAGCCCTGGGCCAGCAGCAGCCAGCTTCGTTAGTCACAAGTCCATGTCCCCCCACCCCATTCCTCCCCACCCCCTCCCCAGTGGGGGAAAAAACACCTGGGAATAGCTTTGTCAGAGCTCATCAACAAAGAAAAAGAAAAGGAGGTACAGAAAGTCCCTCAATACAACAAGTTGTCTCAAATCGTCACAGTGATACAGACTTATCAGAAACCAATGAAACAATACAAATTAAATACTAATAAAATAAATACTACAGAAGACAGAAGAACACAGGGGAATGGAGTTGGGGGGCGCTCAGAGATCTGGGATTTTCTCATTTCTCCTCGGGACAGGCCAAGGCCACCCAGGGCCCAGGTTTGGTCTTGGTCATAAACAAGGAGGCCAGTCCAAGGGACCCCAGCGCCACCTCCCACCACCCCCGGGACCTCTTGTCCTCAGACGTGGAGTTCAACTTTCCACCCCCATCACCAACCACGATAACAATGACGACGACAGGGAGATGAGAACTAATTGTAACCGAAAAAACAAAAACAGTCCAGTCGCTAATGCTGGCATTGATAAGGCGGCTTCTTGTTGGTCCATATTATTGCCTCATTCTGCAGTCTGGTGCTCGGTGGGGGAAAGACAAGGAGGTGGGGGAAGGGCGAACTCGGAAGGAGAAAGAAGAAGAGGAGGGGCTGTTTTCCCGGTCAACTGTTGCAAGACTGGAATTCCACCTCAGACCCTAGGAGCCGAAGTAGGTCTGGCTCGTACCGCACCAGCTCCACAGTCTCAGAGGAGCCTGGGGGGGATCTGTCGTCCAAGCCTCCAGGCCTCTCAGCAGGGGTCAGCAGCTGACTGGAGGCCACCTGCCTGTAGAACTCAGCCTTGGGCATGGTGGTGATTTCAAAGTGCGGGAACCGGGCCTGAAAGATCCTCGAGGAAAGCTTCAGCCTCTTCAAGACATCAGAAAAGAGGAACCAGTTGCAGGGCCTGCAAAGGCAAGGATGGGAGTTATGGAAGGAGCTAGAGGAAGCGGTGGGGGCACTGACCCAGAACACTCTGCAAAGTCCACAAAGGCTGTGTGACCACCAGTGTTCCCCATTATAACTCACTGCCAGTCTGGCTCCCCTGTCCCCTGCTAAACCACAGGCTCCTTGGGTATAGCTGAGGCAAATGTCTTCTGTCCCCTGCAATGCCTGGCCCAGCTTTCAGCTAAATGGCGAGCACGCAGTCGGTGACCACCTCTTCCAAAATAACACAAGCAGGAGGGAAAGGGGCCTTCTAGAACCTAAAACTCTTAGCAGGCTTCTTGGGGACTTACCCTGTACCCCTGTGACCTGGCATTTGCCATCTATTGGGACCAGTCTTTCCCCCGACTCCCGCCCCTGCCAACCCTGGCTGGCTTCCCTCTCCTGTTCTCACTCTAGCTTCCCTGGCCTCCTTGTGCTCCAAGATCTTCCCCAGCAGAGGGGGAGCCGTGGAGAAAGGCCTAAACTGCGGGTAATCCAAAAGGCATTTCTCTTTGGCTCTGGAATGCATTAGACGAGTGTTTTCTCCGGCAGCACCATCGTTTCTGCAGGGCCAGAGCTCACATTACAGAGAGTCGGAGTCTGACTTTGCTGAGCACACCCGACTGGGTGGCAGCCTAGGGACAGCTGGGAGGGGTGCTGGAGAGGCTGATCCCGGGCCAAACGCTTACATTGACTAATGCGGGAAGAAGCGCTGCCTCCCCACATGAGTGGGCCCGGTTCACAGGGTTTTCCCTCCTCGCTATTCCACTATCCCAGTTCCAGCCTTTGCCACTTCTGGCCTGGGCTCCGTCTTGTCAGCCCCCCAACCAGTTTCCCTTTGCCAAGAGTCACTCTTCTGCACCCCCACCCACCCTCATTGGATCTTCTGTTACCATTATGGTTTTCTTCTTTTTTTTTTCCCCAAGACACAGTCTCTAGGCTGGAGTGCAGTGGCGCAATCTCGGCTCACTGCAACCTCCATCTCCCCGGTTCGAGCGATTCTCCTGCCTCAGCCTCCTGAGTAGCTGGGATTACAGGCGCACACCACCACGCCTGGCTAATTTTTGTATTTTCAGTACAGACGGGGTTTCACCATATTGGCCAGGTTGGTCTCAAACTCCTGACGTCCAGTGATCCACCCGCCTCAGCCTCCCAAAGTGCTGGGATTACAGGCATGAGCCACCATGCCCAGCCACTAGCATGATGTAAGACCTTCTAACCTCTTCAGCCCAATGTCTACCCAATCTCTCTCTCTCTCTCTCTCTCTCTCTCTCTCTCTCTCTCTCTCTCACACACACACACACACACACACACACACACACACACACGCCACATTGTATCCCCCACCCCTCCAAGCACCAGCCACATGATAAAGGACTCCCCCTACTTTCTGAACTTGTATGTTTCAGTGCCTTGCTCTCCATCCTTCTCTCCTTCCCAGCCCAGCTCAGGTAGATACTGTATCACCTGTGAAACCTTCCCCTGGTGTAACTCATTGTTCCTCCATCTCCCATGGTCTCCTGGCATTTGATTCACATCCCTATTGTAATATTACTAACAAAGCCCATTTCTGAAAGGATTGCAAAAGAACCTTAAACTGTGGTTCACTCTGCAGCATAGCAATGGGGGCTCAGGGTGGACTGGAACTTTTTGTATTTGGCACCCTTCTGAAACTATTGGAAGTTTTTGTTTGTTTGTTTGTTTGTTTGTTTACAATAAATCTGCTTAGGATATTTTGTCTTTTATTAGAGTTAATTATATACTTGTCTGTCTACTGCACTAGACGGTGGATTCTTTGAAGGCCAGAGCTGAGTTCTGGTCCCCAGGGTTTGACCTGGTGCAGCTGTTTAAGACATGTTTATAGAATCAAATGTTCTGTTCCAGTGCCTTAAACATCTAACCAGACCCACAGTCCTCATCCCTAAAATGGAACATTTCTCCCAAATGACAGCAGGCTCTTATCTCACATGATTAGGAAATGGAGTGCTCTGGGTTAAGAAAAGGAGACTACAGATATCATACACTTGGACCATCACTTCCAAAGAATGGGAAAAAAGCCCTGAGAACATTCACACTAGTGATGAGAATTCAGTCTTGCTTTCGTGATTCAAAAGGCCCTTCTGCACCCCATAGGGCCTCAGAGGCATCATTCTACGCTAGCAACCCCACCCCCAACTTCTTGAAGAACAGACATTTTCACAGTGTGCTGCAGCTTTGGGGAAAGGCAGCTCTAGAGCGAGCGTTAGAGGATGTCACGTCAGGAAAACCAGCTTTGCTGCTACCAGGCTCTGGGCTAACCACATGCCTGCCACCCGGCTTGCTGAGGGGCACGCAGCCCTCTGTGGCCCGTGTTCTGTCCGTACCTAATGCAGACTACCCTGGTCCTTTTACTGCCTGAAGCCCAAGATCCTGTTTCAGAGAGGGAGGTGCTGAATACATCGGAGGAATTAATTAACCCTGCAATACTATATCCCAGAGGCCCCGCCCTGCCCTCAGGGATCAGCTTATGTCCAGAAGAATAAGGACCAAAAGCCCCTGAAACTTGATCCCTACTAGTGCCATCATATATGCTATTTTTATTCTGATCAGGCCATGTGTGTGGGGCAGTTGGGGGGGGGGGGGAGCGGAGGGAGGGCAGGGAATGCAAAGAAACTGTGGTCTAATGATTAGAGCCCTAAACAGAGGCTCTCACTTAAAGACCTCCCCATCCATCGTCTACCCAGCTCCCTATCCTGTGTACATCATGGTGGTTCACTGGCTTATTTTATTATTTTATTTTATTTTGTTTTGAGACAGAGTCTTACTCTGTCGCCCAGGCTGGAGTGCAGTGGGCAATCTCAGCTCACTGCAAGCCCCGCCTCACAGGTTCAGGCAATTCTCCTGCCTCAGCTTCCCATGTAACTGGGATGACAGGTGCCCACCACCACATCCAGCTAATTTTTATATGTTTAGTAGAAACAAGGTTTCACCATGTTGGCCAGGCTGGTCTCGAACTCCTGGCCTCAAGTGATCCAGCCGCCTTGGCCTCCCAAAGTGCTGGAATTACACCGGCCATGCCCGGCCACTGGTTCACAGGTTTTTAACATAGAGTTGACATTCAAAAAATAGATATCAAAGAAAAATTATCCTTACAATTGTTTGGAAAAGTATTTGAAATACATGAAGACACCAATCAGAGAGAAAAAAATCATGGAGGCTAAGAACAAAAGGGCAGTTGAGCCTGCATTCTTCTTCTCTCAACCAGCACTTCCACACACTGACATGTGGGGAAACCCAACAAGAACCATGGCCCTGCCGGCTGTCGAACTCCCTCCAGAACCATCAAATAAATATTAAATTGGGTTCAATCTAATGTTACGTGTCAGGCATATTCTATATTCTAGTCTCCTTAAATGAATGGGTGATCCCCAACATAATATGCACAGTCATCTAGGCTGACAATGTTGGCACCACCGCGCTACTAACATTATGGCACTGAGAAACTAGGCTGTAGATTACTGAAGGACCCCAGTGGCCCCACGGCTATGGCAACCATATGTCCTGGCTTTTCCAACAATCTCAATTTCAAATATTCTATCTGTTTACCCTCAGAAACTACAAAAATGTTCCAAAGATTCTAGCAGTTCATCGGCCCAAGTATCTCTCAGATTATCTTTTATACCCAGTAACAGTGCAAAAAAGCCTTCTGAGAGAGAATCTAGATTTAAGGTTCAGGAAATGCAGATAGTCAATGTCCATGGAGCCTGTAGCCTCTAGTTTGAACATGACTACTCTGGGCTAAAAGGGCAGGTTAGCCTTTGTCATGTGTAATGGCACTTGTTGGCCAGGTCTTCACTTCCTCCTGGAGAACTCCACTTTCCCAGTGAGGTGGTCCACTGTTGCCAGGATCCTGGCACTTAGTCGCCATTGGATCTCTCAGACACTTACCCACGGGACACTGACACTTGGAGGTTGTAGCAAGGGAGAAGAGGCTTGTCTGAGAGTTCGAACATGAAATCATCCTCCTCCATTGGATCGTCTCCTTCTTGATCAGAGCTCCCAGGAGGATTATGTAGGAGGTCACAGGCAAACCCGTCTTTTTCCTCTGTAAGAGGAGCATATAGGGGATTAGGACTCAGATACATGTACAAAACCGAAGAAAAGAAATGAGCCAAGCAGATAAAGGGGCATGGGGGGGTGGTAGTTGGGAGGTAAATGACAAGGCCACAGGCCCCTAGTCAGGGACGAGGTTTGCCGGTCCCATGGCTCACATCCTTCAGAGGGCACATGAAAGTTCTAGTCCTGAAAGAAATCATTGTGTGGCCAGAGATTTATTATATTCCTCCCCCCTCCAACCGGCAAAAGCAAGGTGACATCAAGGATGAGCTGCCCAGCTGTTGGGAGATGGAAGCCTGAAGATACTATCAGCAGACAAGGGCAAGGTAAAAACACCTGTCCTTCTCTAGCTGCAGCTTTCCCAAGCCATCTCACTGCCTGCAGGGCTCCCACAAAGCCCAGAGGGGGCTCGGCGGGTTCCTTTCCCCAGCCCACATTCTGGGTGTGGCTGGTTGCATTCCATCCTGACTTTCTCCCCTCCAGCTTCCCCCAAGGGTAGGAGTGGGTGTTTCCTTTCATCTTCAGCCCCTAGCCCAAAGGACGAATGCTAGATGACCACCATGGATAAAGACGTGCTAGTCTTCCAAGAGAGGAAAGCTGCGGCCAGAAGGCTAAGGGCTTCGGAAGACAGTAGCTATTTCGAAAACTGCGTGTGCATCATGGGGGCAGGGTAGGGAGGGAATGGTAGCTGTCAGGTGACGGGTGGGGTCCCTCTTGAGTGTCAGCAATACTGGAATAGGTGACAATGCTCATAGGGGCTTCTGGCAGGGTTAAGACAAAGCCAGGGAGAAGAAAGGGACCTCAGAAGAAAGATAATTTTTTAAATGCCCAGGGTGGGGAGTGGTAGAGGGCTAGTGAGGGATGGCTGTGTCCAAATCAGTGCTGCATTTCCTGGTTTCGGCAAATGACTTCTTCTGAGTCTGCAGGGGAGGATGGGTTCGGGTTTGGGTTCAGTCTGAAAGGGTCTGTAAGCCACTAAAAGGTGAAGAAGGGATACCACCACAGGGCTACTCCTGTCCTTGAGAAGAGGGTGGGAAGAATCCCACTTAAAACTTACCCAACACAGAACTGCTGTAAAAATCCCAGGATACACCGGGATCACCCTCTGCCCGGCCCTGAAGATCCGAGAGGTGATCTGATGAAAGAAGAGCAGGCAGTGAGACAAGGAGGTTAGGCTGGGGAAGGAATGCCCAAGTGAAGTCCATGCATATAGGGCTAACGGAATGGGAAAAGGGAAGGAAGGACCACAAGAGAGGCCAGGAGTGATGAGAGAGACACACACTTCCTGTTCTCAGTCAGAGACTGCAAACAAGGGGACAGGAGACCAATCTAACCCACTGACTGCCTGGTGTTTGACCCAGTACTTTAAAAGAAAAGAAAAAAAAAATCCCCATGTGCTTCCAACATTTTAATTTTTTTTTTTTTAGGAGTCAGGGTCTTGCTCTGGCACCCAGACTGGAGTGCAGTGGCATGATCATAGCTCATGGCACCTTGAACTCCTAGGCTCAAGTGATCCTCCCACCTCAGCCTCCCGAGTAACTGAGACTGCAGGTGTGCACCACCACACCTGGCTAATACTTTTTTTACATTTTTTGTAGAGGATGGGGTTTCCCCATGTTGCCCAGGTTGATCACAAACCCCTGAGCTCAAGCGATCCTCCCACCTCGGCCTCCCAAAGTGCTGGGATTACAGGCATAAGCCACCCCGCCTGGCCCCACTTCCAACATTTTTAAATTTTAAATTTAAATTTTCACTTAAAAATCCAGATTTCCCAATATTTCTGTGGAAAAAAAAAAATCTGATCTGTCAACATTGTGTCCAAATTCCTGCATGTCAACAGCCGGCTGGAGGGAATAGCAACACATGCTGGCTCCAATTCGCCCCTCCCCACCCAGCCTGCTTCTCCCTTTTAAGCCTGAAGGTATTCAGGTTTGGGACCTCCACTTTACATGGTGTAGAGCTTTAACCCTGCAAGCAGAATCTTAGACCTATCCCAGGATTTTAATTCCCTGCTGGTCACAATGTTCATTTATCGAATCACAATCTCTCCAATTTATAGTAATATAAATAAGCATAAGTCCTTCTGGTTCATCTTTGAAGAACATGGGGAAATGGCCAGGTTTATCCTCATAAAATCCTTTTGCTTCCACTCCTAGGTATATATCCTGAAGAACTGAAATCAGGTGTTCAAACAAAAACTTACACATGAGGCAGGGCACAGTGGCACATGCCTGTAATCCCAACACCCTGGGAGGCTGAGGTGGGTGGATCATCTGAGGTCAGGAGGTTGAGACCAGCCATGGCCAACATGGCGAAACCCAGTCTCTGCTAAAAATATAAAAATTAGCCAGGCGTGGTGGCACACACCTGTAGTCCAAGCTACTCAGGAGGCTGAGGCACAAGAATCTCTTGAACCTGGGAGGAGGAGGGTGCAGTGAGCCAAGATCGTGCCATTGTACTCCAGCCTGGGCGACAGAGCAAGACTCTGTCTCAAAACAAACAAGCAAACACAAACCCTTATACAGGAATGTTCACAGCAACTCCACTCACAAAAACCAAAAGGTGGAAACAATCCAAATGCCCATCAACTGATGAAATTTGTGATGGAAATATACAGTGGTTCAGCTGCTATGGAAAAGTTTGGTCATTCCTCAAAACGTAAAACACAGCCTTACCATATGACCTAGCAATTCCACTCCCAAAAGAACTAAAAACAGGTTATCAGACAAGTACCTGTCTGTGCGCACATTCATAGCAATTCTATTCATGGCAGCCAAAAGGTGGACACAACCCAAACATCCATCAATGGATGAATGGATAAACACACAAAAATGTGGTATATCCATACAGTAGAATATTATTCAGCCTTTAAGAGGAGATTCTGACACATGCTACCCACATGGATGCTATGTGACAGAAGCCAGACACCAAAGGTCCCATATTGTATGATTCCATTGAGATGAAATGTCCAGAAGAGGCAAACCCATAGAGACAGAAGAAAGCAGATTGGTGGTTGCCAGGGCCTGGGAGGCGGGGGGGAGAGGGAGGGGACGCTTAATGGGGACGGGATTTTCCTTTAAAATTATGGCAAAGTTTCAAAACTAGATACTGGTGGTAGTTGCACAACATTGTGAATGTACTTACTATCACTTAATTGCACACTTTAAAATGGTTAAAATAGTAAACTTTGGGTTCTATGTATTTGACCACAATAAAAGTTTTAACAATCTTTTGTTTACTTGCTCTACAGACAAGGCAAGACAAATGAGGAGGCTAAGGCCACCCCTTAGCCTCCTCATTTCCTAGCTAGGCACTATCTAGTGGAATTGTTTCACCTCTTAGTCCTACCTGGACAAAAAGCAGGTCCATTGGCTTTTGCGACAAATCCAACTGTATCATCTCTGGGTACATGGCTCAGCCAATATGCCACACCCTGTACAACTGGCAAGCTGACTAAGTTGTGTATGATTGCCACCAGCCCTCAGGTGATACCTGGGCAACCAGACAGGAGACAGTCCAAAGGGCACAGGTGAGGTGAGAGTGCCCCCTGAAAAGCAAATCCCAGGAGGAAGTTGGCAGCCAACTTAAAGAAGCAGAGCGAGTTTCTCCCAATGGGAAGCACCACCATGACCCAATATCCCTTTGGGATCATCCTATCAACAAGAACACCTATTAGCATTGTGAGCTACTGAAATGATTCATTTCTTTAGCAACCTTCTAGGTGATGCAGGATTTCCCCCAGTAGGAAAAGACAGCCAGAGAGAAGCTTTCAGAGTCATGGCTGAGCAACCAGAGTGGGACACCTCTAGTCATGCACATTAGATCTTCTGTGCACTCCCTGTAAAACAACTGCAGTCCCTCTGTCGGCTCAGGTGCTCCTCTGTGCCCCATGTCACTTGAGGGTTGGAAGTAGTTTCTTCCAGAAACATGTGTCAGTTAAGTGGGTGTCTCTTCTGTGCTAGCCCTGTGTAAGGTGTCATGGGAGATTATGGAGTGAGAGCATAAGTTCTAAAAAGACAGCGGCCATGCCTGTCCTGTTTACCATTGTCTCTGCCATACCTAAGCCCAGTGCCTGGCACATAGTAAGAGCTTAATAAACATACGGAGAGGAAAGGAGGGAGGAATTCCTACAAGGCGAGACTAGAAAGTGCTTGCTTAACCAACATGCCAAAACATATGCATTCAAATGACTGATGTCCCCCTCCCCCCACAAGAGGTCACACAAGGATTCCATCAGAGCAGCCCTAGCTCACCACATTCCTGGGGCTCCTCTCTGGGAACTTCCTTCAAAGCCTCCGGCACATTCCTCTAATTCTCTTCACTGACTACCAATCTTTGTCATTTGCAGGTGAATTTGCCTTTTTGAGACAGCCAAAAGTTAACTGGCATGAGCAAAGATGCTAAACCTCAAACAGGCTCATGAGTGGCACACAGGAGGAGCTCCAAGATTTGGTCAGTGGTACGGCTTCCATTCCCATTTCCTCACGGACGTTCACAAACAGTCCAGATGAAGAGGGACCTTCCTTTCCCTTGATTCCCCCCACCCCAGCCACGCTTCCAGCCCTTTTCTCTTATCCCTTCCTTGAAAAAGTACCCTAAGTCCAGTAATTCCACTCCTAGGTATATGTCCAAAAGAACTGAAAATGGATACTCAAACAAGTATTTGTACATGCATGCTCACAGCAGCACCATTCAAAGCAGCCAAAAGGGGAACACAGCCCAAATGTCCATCAATGGTGTATATATCCACATAAGAGAATATTAGTCAGCCATAAAAAGGAATGAAGAATTGAAACCTTCTAACACACGGCTAGACCTTGAAAACAGTATTCTACCTGAAAGAAGCCAGACACAAAGGCCCCATACTGTATGATTCCATTGATATGAAATGTCTAGAATAGGGAAATCCATAGAGACAGAAAGATTAGTGGTTGGGCGGGGGGCAGGGAGGAAGGGGGAATGGGGAGCAGCTGCTTAATGGGTGTCGGGTTTTATTTTGGGGTGATGAAAATGTTTGGGAGGCTGGGTGTGGTGACTCACGCCTGTAATCCCAGCACTTTGGGAGGCTGAAGCATGCAGATCACGAGGTCAGGAGATTGAGACCATCCTGGCTAACACGGTGAAACCCCATCTCTACTAAAAATACAAAAAATTAGCCGGGCGTGGTGGTGGGCACCTGTAGTCCCAGCTACTCGGGAGGCTGAGGCAGGAGAATGGCATGGCGTGAACCCGGGAGGTGGAAGCTGCAGTGAGCCAAGATCGCGCCACTGCACTCCAGCCTGGGCAACAGAGCGAGGCTCCATCTCAAAAAAAAAAAAAAATTAGCTGGGCGTGGTGGTACATGTCTATAATCCCAGCTACTCAGGAGGCTGAGGCACGAGAATTGCTTAAATCTAGGAGGCGGAGGTGTCAGTGAGCCAAGATCGTGCCACTGCACCACTCCAGCCTGGGTGACAGAGTGAGACTCTGTCTCAAAAAGAAAGAAAAAAAAGAAAATGTTTTGGAACTAGATAGAGGTGGTTGCACAAGGTAGTGAATATACTAAATGTCACTGAATTGTTTGCTTTATTTTTTTGAGACAGGGTCTTGCTCTGTCACCTAGGCCGGAGTGCAGTGGCATGAATACGACTCACTGAACCTTGACCTCGTGGGCTCAAGCGATCCTCTTGCCTCAGCCTTCCAAGTAGTGGGGACCACAGGTATGTGCCAATATGCCCAGCTAATTTTTGTTGTTGTTGTTGTAAAGATGAGGAATCACTTTGTTGCCCATGATGGTCTCGAACTCCTGGGCTCAAGTGATCTACCTGCCTTGGCCTCCCAAAGTGCTGGGATTATAGGTGTGAGCCAGTGTGACCAGACTAATTATTTCCTTTTAAATTGTTGATTTCATGTTGCATGAATTTCATCTCGATAAATTCTTTTTTAAAAAAGCACCCGCAGGAGCTGGGTGCAATGGCTCACACTTGTAATCCTAGCGCTTTGGGAGGCCAGGGCAGGCAGATCCCCTGAGCCCAGGAGTTCAAAACCAGCCTGGGTAACATGGTGAAACCCGCCTCTACAAAAAATGCAAACATTATTTTGGTGTGGTAATGTGTGCCTGTAATCCCAGCTATTCGGGAGGCTGAGGCAGGAGGACTGCTTGAACGTGGGAGGTCGAGGCTTCAGTGAGCCCAGATTGTGCCACTGCACTCCAGCCTGGGTAACAAAATGAGACCCTGTCTATAAATAAATAAGTAAACAAATAAATTTTAAAAAATAAAAATCATCCTAAGGCCTCATGGTAAGAATAGAGCCTCTCACCTCAATTCAAGAGGCTACCCCAGCACTTTGTCTATTTCTCAGGGTCTGATCATACCCCTCCCCATCTCCTCTAACTAACTCACCAGCTGAGGGACATGAAAGGCTAGAAAAACAAAAAACAAGTAGTCTTCAACATGGGGTCATATGGCAGAGAAAAACAAGAACCTGTGATTCAGTGACCTCAAGCGGTAAACTGCTAACCCTTTCATAGGTGGAAGGCAGAGTGTCCTGATACTTCCTCTGATGTCCCAAACCAAATCGAATCAACTCCGGGTAAGCCCTACATTCTTTCCGACAGATGAGGAAAAACAAGTCTATTTTCCTTCAGCCAGCTTGGATATTGCTCTTTTCTTCAAAGGGACAAAGGTAAATCAGTCACATACCTGCCTGTAATTTGGCCAGAGGGGGAGGCCTTCCAGAGGCCTCTCAGGGAGTTTGGATGGTGTGGCGCTCCAAGCCCAAGCATAAGATAGAAAGAGTTCACTGTCTGGCCTCCTGTACTCAGGACAGCACCTGAAATCTAATAGGTGCTCACTAAATGGATGGATGAACGAATGAATAAAGGAGTGCCACTCCATCCTTCATGATCTCAGGAGAAAGGCGCCTCACTTTAAGCCAATCCAATATAAGAAAATCTACATTTACAACCCAGATGAATTATCTATCTTCTGCTTTACAAAAGGACTCACTTCAGGATACGGGAACATAGTGACATTTCTTTGTACTTAGAAAAGGATTTACTGCCAGGCGCAGTGGCTCATGCCTGTAATCCCAGCACTTTGGGAGGCCAAGGCGGGCGGATCACCTGAGGTCAGGAGTTCAAGACCAGCCTGACCAACACTGTGAAACCCCATCTCTACTGAAAAGACAAAGTTAGCCGTGCATGGTGGTGGGCGTCTGTAATCCCAGCTACTTGGGAGACTGAGGCAGGAGAATCGCTTGAACCCAGGAGGTGGAGGTTGCAGTGAGCCAAGATCACGCCATTGCACTCCAGCCGGGGCAACAAGATCGAGACTCCATCTCAAAAAAAAAAAAAAAAAAAGAAAAGAAAAGAAAAGAAAAAAGAAAAAATGAAAGGATTTGATTCCCCCAACAACTTTTCCAGAACAGGGGCCTTTGCACACAGCCAGGGAAGTGCTATATGAGGCATAATCCTGACGCTAATGCTCACCTTTTCCTCCCACCAAAAATAGAGCCCTGTGCACCCTAAAGGGATTCTTCTTCATTTTCTGCCCAGTTGGACTCCACTAGGGGAGGATGAAGACAATTAATCGACAGAGGGTCTAGTCAAGCAAATGCTTGGGGACAAAAAGCCAAAAGCATTTTAAATACCTCGGCCAGACAGCAAAGTAAAAAAATTAAAATCAGGGCGGGCATGGTGGCTCACGCCTGTAATCCCAGCACTTTGGGAGGCTGAGGCGGGTATATCACGAGGGTCAAGAGATCAAGACCATCCTGGCCAACATGGTGAAACCCCATCTCTACTAAAAATACAACAAATTAGTTGGGCATGATGGTGGGCACCTGTAATCCCAGCTAGTTGGGAGGCTGAGGCAGGACAATCAGTTGAACCTAGGAGGCGGAGGTTGCAGTGAGCCAAGATTGTGCCATTGCACTCCAGCCTGGTGACAGAGCAAGACTCCATCTCAGAAATAAATACATACATACATACATACATACATCAGAAGTCCATGTAAATATATCTAGGTGTAGGGGCTGAGGAGGTAGAACAGTGGAGGAAAAAGTTTTCCCAGCCTCCAGTCTCCATGCTCGGGTGCTCCCTGCAGCCACCCTACCAGCCTACCCAGTGGTTCCTGGAGATTTGGCAGGGAGGCACACAGGCATGAAAAATGAGAGCCAAACACTCAGTCCAAGGCATCCAAACAGCCCGAGGTTGGCTGCACAACATTAGGAATGTACTAAATGGGCCGGGAGCTGTAGCTCACGCCTATAATCCCAGCACCTTGGGAGGTCAAGGCGGATGGATCACTTGAGGTCAGGAGTTGGAGACCAGCCTGGCCAATACAGTGAAACCTACCTCTACTAAAAATATAAAATTAGCCAGGCATGGTGGCGCACACCTATAGTCGTAGCTACTCAGGAGGCTGAGGCAGGATAATCACTTGACCCTGGGAGACAGAGGTTGCAGTGATCTGAGATCATACCACTGCACTCCAGCCTGGGTAACAGTAAGATTTGTCTCAGAAAAAAAAAAAAAAAAAGTACTAAATCCCACTGAATTTTTCACTTTATTTTTTTTTTTTAATTAATTATTTTTTGAAACGGAGTCTCGCTCTGTCACCCAGGCTGGAGTGCAGTGGTGTGATCTCGGCTCATTGCAAACTCTACCTCTTGCGTTCAAGCAATTCTCCTGCCTCAGCCTCCCGAGTAGCTGGGATTACAGGCGTGCACCACCACGGTCCAGCTAACTTTTGTATTTTTAGTAGAGACGGGGTTTCACCATGTTGGTCAGGCTGGTCTCCAATTCCTGACCTCAAGTGATCCACCCGCCTTGGCCTCCCAAAGTGCTGGGATTACAGGCGTGAGCCACCACACCCGGCCTGAATTGTTCACTTTAAAATGATTATGCTAGGTAAATTTTACCTCAATTTTTAAAAAAGTCCCTGAGTGTTGTCCTCTCACACAACCTACAAACAGCCTTTGGGCCTAAGTGCCCCTGCTTCTTGAGAGCCTGCTGACTCCCACCAGTGCCTGCCTCCCTGGGGTGGTAGGCCAAGTTCCCAGGCTGCCTTTGCATGGAAAAGAGCTGGTGTACTTTATAGCAACCCATTGGCTCCTGATTCCCATTATTAAGCCAGTTCCATGCCCATAAATTGAGCAAAAGGTCTAAATGAAGACTGGGCGTGGTGGCTCACACTTGTAATCCCAGCACTTTGGGAGGCCAAGGCGGGAGGGAGGATGGCTTGAGCCCAGGAGTTCCAGACCAGCCTGGGCAACATAGCAACACCCCGTATCTCGACAAAAAGATAAAATACAAAATTAGTTGGGACCGGTGGCACACACCTGTGGTCCTAGCCACTTGGGAGGCTGAGGCAGGAGGATTGCTTGAGCCCAAGAGTTTGAAACTGCACTGAGCTATGATTGTACCACTGCACTCCAGCCTGGGTGATACAGCGAGACCCTGTCTCTAGTAATTTTTAACAAATCTAAATAAAGGTGCTCAGCCAGGACAAGTTAGGAAGTGCTGGAGTCTCTAGCCTTGGCAACACAGCAAGACTCTGTCTCAAATATATATAGACACATATACATACACACACACACACACACCCCACATATCTGAAATACTAGAGTTAAGGAAAGTCTCCTCTGGGGTTGGGCGCGGTGGCTCACGCCTATAATCCCAGCACTTTGGGAGGCCGAGGAGGGCAGATCACGAGGTCAGGAGATCGAGACCATCCTGGCTAACACGGTGAAACCCCGTCTCTATTAAAAATACAAAAAAATTAGCCGGGCGTGGTGGCGGGTGCCTGTAGTCCCAGGTACTTGGGAGGCTGAGGTAGGAGAATGGCGTGAACCCAGGAGGCGGAGGTTGCAGTGAGCTGAGATTGCGTCACTGCACTCCAGCCTGGGCGACACAGGGAGACTCCATCTCAAAAAAAAAAAAAAAAAAAAAAAAAAGTCTTCTTTGAATTCTGCAACATAGACTGGCATTCAAGTTAGTTTCAGGAGGTGTCAAAAAGCTGGCTAGCAGAAGTTCAAGACCAGCCTGGCCAACACGGCAAAACCCTGTCTCTACTAAAAATTCAAAAATTAGCCAGTCATGGTGGCAAATGCCTGTAATCCCAGCTACTCAGGAGGCTGAGGAACGAGAATCGCTTAACCCAGGAGGTGGAGGTTGCAGTGAGCCAAGATCACGCCACTGCATTCCAGCCTGGGAGACAGAGCAAGACTCCATCTCCAAAAACAAAACAAAACCAAAAGATAGCTAGTAGTTGGGATGAGGAGACAGAAAGATAAGAGAAACATGTTTATTTCTCTCTCTCTCTCTCTCTTTTTTTTTTTTTTTTGAGACACTGTCTCACTCTGTTGCCCAGGCTGGAGTGCAGTCACCATACCTGGCTAACTTTTTAATTTTTTTTTTTGCAGAGACAAGGTCTCCGTATGTTGCCCAGGCTGGTCTCAAACTCCTGGCCTCAAGCAATTCTCCCACCTCAGTCTCCCAAAGTGCTGGGACCACAGGCATAAGCCACTGCACCCAGCCTATTTCTCATTTTTTAACTACTTAAAATGGTCTCCACATTCCAACTCCTTTGGGGTTTTGGAGAAGGGATTGGGGAAGCAAAGAGTTCATCTGCTTACTAAGGTGGTCAGAGTGGTATTTGGATCTAGGAGCCCCGAGAGCCTCAGGACAGCAGTTTCTAGCCTAAGGAGGCCTCGGGACTAGACCAGTTTCTCAAAGACAGAGCTGTGTGTGGTGCCTTTGTCATATCAAGATGTCTGGATGCTTGCTGGTCTCAGATTTTCCTGGGAATCCAGTGGAGTGCAGATAGCACGTGTATGTGTCTAAGAGAGAGTGCATGTGTGCACAGCATGTGGGAGGGAGCCACCAATGGTGGCTTGCCCCGAGCCCTGCACCCCTAGGGATGGTTCAGCTAAGGGGAGCAACAGTCACCACTGGCCCAGGACAAATGACTGAATGAACATTCCAAGGCTGCTCTGCCTCTCAAGGACAGGGGCTTGGGAACCCAGAGCTGGAGGGAGGGAAAACAGAAAAGGCAGCCATCCTGTCCCCGGCCTGGGAGAGGCTAGTCAGGCTGTACAGGCCTGAGACCTGTGCTCCAAGGTTTAGTCAGCTCAACTGAGACGTGGGTGGAGGCTGGCTGAGCAGGAGTCAAGATCTCCCACAACAGCCTCCCATTAGTCCCCCTCACCCCCTATCTAGTCCTCGCCTTCCATAAGAGCCTTTAGTTAGGTCCTCTTTGTTTCTTCCTCCATTATCAACTACTTAACCTTTGTCGGATAAACAAATGAGCCCCTGGTTGGGAGCCTGGAACCATATATCTGGGGGTGTAGTGGTTCGGGACTAACTAGGGCCAAAGCCTGGGTGAGAAGAGGGAGCAGCCTTGGGCCAATCCTTAGTCCTGTTGGCTCCTGGCCAGAGAGGGGTTCTAACCATAATACAAACACTGCAGCCTCCAAGGAGGTTCAGAGATAAACTCCCAGCTGCTCTGCAGCTCAGGCAGTCTGAAGAAGTCACTGTTAGAGCAAGGGCCAAACTGTGATGTCAATAAGAGGCGGGGTTCCTTTATTCAGAGGTCAAGTCTGAGGAGATTCCTACTGAGCATGCCCAAGCTAGTCTCCCCTCCTTCCCTCCTCCCCCTGCCCAACTCAGTAGAGCTATCTAACTGCAGACAAACAGCTGCTATCCACTAATGAGAAAATAAATGCATGTTGGCTTGTGGTCCTTGCCATGGGCCTCAACACCAGACACTTTCCAGAAGGGGCAGGTGAGGGAGGAAAAGAAAGGAATGGAAGAAAGGGGGACCCTGGGATGCAGAGGGAACACCACAGTTCCCACAGGCAAGGGCTGTAAAGAATGAAGCTTCGGGAAGCATCCCAGGGGTTCTACTTTGATTACAAGCAAGAAATTGCAAACACATAAGCAAAATGCTAAGTATCACTTCGTTGCAACTGACATCCCATTCAAAGCACAGGTCAACACATTCTGTCCCCCAGCTAGGTCTGCTAGTGGGGCTGCTGCCCTCACACAGAGGCCCACCCTAGATCCCTATCTACGAAATAGTTCCCTGTGGGCTCCCAGGGCCCTGAAGAGGATGCACACATTTGCAGTAAGGGGATAAGAGGAAGTGGCCTTTGGACTTTTTCAAGCAAACTGAGATTCTTGAGATCTTTGAAGGAAAGCAGGTGAAGAGTGCAGATGGCCCTCATGGGAGCTGTTCAAGGTGGAAGGAGATGAAGAGGATGTCCTCACAAGTTCAGGAATCAGAGGCTGGCCCCAAGGACAACAGTGTCAAGTCTGGACCACACTTACCACTGAGAAAGCGCTTCATGGTGTCGCTGCTGGCCAGCTTCATGGCTGTCTGACCCGAGTAGGTAGCCAGTGTGGGATCGGCCCCATAGGACAGTAGGAGCCAGATGGTCTCCAGGTTGTCGTTGACCACCGCGTCATGAACTGGCCTATGGAGGTGATACAGGATGAGGATAACAGGGCCCAAGTGGGAACTGGGGTGTCTAGACTTAAGGCTACCGCACCAGGGGAAAACACTGAGCTGACCCCAGGTAACCTTGGTGTAATATGGTTTAAGACTTAGGACAGGGGAACCACCTGTAGCCTTGCCACTCTCCACTACCATCTCCCCAACTCCTCCTCTGTCTGCACCCCCTTTTCCTCCCTGCCATTACTCTCTCTCTGACGTTCCCCCGACATCTTGGGACAGTTCCCATGGCACAGTGGAGCTCTATTGGTAGTTGTGGAGTTCACTAGAGAATGGGTCCTTGACCTACAATAGAGTTCAGGCAGCTGCAGGGAGCCGGGCGCGGTGGCTCACGCCTGTCATCCCAGCACTTCGGGAGGCCAAAGCGGGTGGATCACTTGAGGTCAAGAGTTTGAGACCAGCCTGGCCAAAATGGTGAAACCCCATTTCTATTAAAAATACAAAAATTAGCCAGGCATCACAGCGGGCACCCATAGTCCCAGCTACTTGGAAGGCTGAGGCAGGAGAATCCCTTGAACCCGGGAGGCAGAGGTTGCAGTGAGCCAAGATTGTGCCACTGCATACCAGCCGGGGCAACAGAGCGAGACTCTATCTCAAAAAAAAAAAAGGGGGTGGGGGGCAGCTGTAGAGGGATACGAACTGCAGGCCCTGGGTGACTCCCTGAGAGCAGAGATGAGCAGAATGGTTCCACACGCCAGGCAGAACCCAAGTGGAGCCCCCTCCTGCATCTGCAGCTCCTGTCTCTAAGTTGCCCAGGAAGTAGGCTCTCTGGTAGAACAGAGGAGAATGGGTACAATTTCTCCAAGACACAGCAGGTATATTTTTCTTACAGTGTCTAGAGATCAAATTTTAAAAATCAAATCTGGATATTACCCTCAGGTCAACCTCCCAGTTCCTACTCTGTCTGAGACAGGTCCCCCACCAGGATGAGTTGAGGGAAGGCCGAGTGGTCTTCCTGGTGACAGCTGCACATGATGCGATGATCCCTAGACAACCGCAGCCTCCCCTTAGTAACTGATGTGGTCTGACCATCTGGGAACTAACTCATTGGCTCCTGCCCTAAACTGGTTCCCTCTCGAGCCTATAGAAGTCTTTCCAAAACTCCTCCTGTCAAGGCCTCTCTGCAACTCACAGTCTGGTGTGCTATGAAGGTTCAGGTTGAGGCAAGGTCTTTATTTTTTTACTTTTTATTTTTTATTTTTTTTGAGACGGAGTCTCACTCTGTCACCTAGGCTGGAGTGCAATGGTGTGGTCTCAGCTCACTGTAACCTCCGCCTCCTGGGTTCAAGCAATTCTCCTGCCTCAGCCTCCTGAGTAGCTGGGACTACAGGCGCGTGCCACCACACCCAACTAATTTTTGTATTTTTAGTAAAGATGGGATTTCACTATGTTGGCCAGGCTGGTCTTGAACTGCAGACCTCATGATCCGCCCGCCTTGGCCTCCCAAAGTGCTGGGATTACAGGCGTGAGCCACCATGCCCTGCCAGCAGCAGGCAAGGTCTTTTGAGAGAGAGGCTGAGCTGGGAGTGAGGGCAGGACTCGGGGGAGATGTAGCCCTCTTGCCTCGTGCCGTCCTGCGCGCTGCAGTTCACGTTGGCCCCGTGCTCCAGCAGGATGTTCAAGATGTCGGTCCAACCCCGGGAACAAGCCTCATGCAGGGCTGTGTAGCCAGCATTGTCACGGTGATTCACGTCCTCACTGTCTTTCTGGAGGCAGTAGAGAACAACATCCTGTGGGGACAGGGACAACTCCATGAGCAAAGAGAGGGCTAATTCTTGAACTTATAGAACCCTGAGACTCAAAGCTCCCCAAATATCTGAGGAGTCTCAGAGCCTGCTCTTTATAGCAGGGACACACCTCAAAATCTTTCATTAACAACATCAGTCCTGAGCCACTACTGCCAGCGCCCCAGCTCTGGGCTGTTTCCTTGGCAGCAGAGAGACTTTTTTTTTTTTTTTTTTTTTTTTCCCGAGACAGAGTCTCACTCTGTTGCCCAGGTTGGAGTGCAGTGGTGCGATCTCTGCTCACTGCAGACTCTGCCTCCTGGGTTCGAGTGATTCTCCTGCCTCAGCCTCCCAAGTAGCTGGGACTACAGGCGCACACCACCATGCCTGGCTAATTTTTGTATTTTTAATAGAGACGGGGTTTTACTATGTTGGCCAGGCTGGTCTTGAGCTCCTGACCTCAGGTGATCCGCCCACCTTGGCCTCCCAAAGTGCTAGGATTACAGGCGTGAGCCACCGTGCCTGGCCTGGAAAGACATTTTTTTATGGCCAAGGACACTCATCTGGGTGGTGGTATTTGAGGTGAGGTCCTCAGAGAGGCTGACCTGCCCACCCAGAGCTCAAGCACTCAGATCTTGACTCCCTGAGCCTGGCAAGCCAGCCCCAGACCAGGGAAATGAGATGTGGTGGACAGCACAGTTTCTGGTGGCAATTCAAGAATAAGGAAGACAATTGTTTTAAGGACTATCCCTGGATGCGGGTCTCGGCAGGACCAGTGTTCAAGCCAGGACAGTCAGTTCTAGCCCTCCCCTCAAATCAGGGTAATCCAACAGGCCAGGTGCAGTGGCTCATGCCTGTAATCCCAGCACTTTGGGAGGCCGAGGCGGGCAGATCACCTGAGGTCAGGAGTTTGAGACCAGCCTAGCTAACATGGCGAAACCCCCTCTCTACTAAAAATACAAAAATTAGCCTGGTGTGATGGCAGGTGCCTGTAATCCCAACTACTCAGGAGGCTGAGGCAGGAGAATCCCTTGAACCCAGGAGGTGGAGGTTGCAGTGAGCCGAGATCGCGCCATTGCACACCAGCCTAGGCGACAGAGCAAGACTCCATCTCAGAAAAAAAAAAAAAAAAAAAAAAAAAAAAGGATAATCCAATACTGCCATTCATCCACACTTTAATGACTGCCTTCCTTGGGTTGAGATGATGAAAGGACTACAGGTGGGACCCCAGGGACTTGCAGCACCCTAGCTAGCATGGGCTGAAGCTGGGTGAACGAGGTGAGGAGGGGAGAGGCCGGCAGCATTAATGGCTGCCTGGCTTTCCAAACAATGGCCCCACAGCTACACCACTGCCAGTCCTCTCTGGGGCACTGGGGAGATGGGCCACTCCACCTTTCTGCCTGACAGCTCACAGGCTAGCTGGCTAGAGTGACTGTGTGTGCAGCCTGTGTCGGGGGTGCTGCTGCCTGTATATAGAAACTGTCAAGCTCCTTTACCTGGGAGAAAGCATAAGGCTTCCCACCCTCCTCACCAGTGCAGATGTTTGCCTTTTCCCCAAGGCCTAAGAGGGCTCCTTCCACCCTCCCTGACAGGCTGCCTTAGTGCTCCAGCCCTGTCCCATTGGCCCCTCCGATGGTTTCCTGTTTGCTGGTTTTGCCCAGGGTACAAGACAATTAAATTAACCTTGACGGCAGGGATTGGTCTTCATTTTTGTTTTAGGTCTCCCTTGGCAGCTATCCAGGCACCCACACTAGGTGCTTATGAAAGATGGGCTGCTTGCCAGTGAGACACTGTCACGTCAGCTCCCCAGGGCTGACCAGTCTGGCTGGGCGCGGGGCTGGTGTGAAACAAGTCAGGTATAGGGATGGAAAGCCTTAAAACAAAAGGTACACTCTGTAACTAACCCAGCAACTCCACTGCTAGGAGCAAACCCTGAGGAAATAATCCATATGGTAGGTAAAGATACACACTCAACAAAAAGTGGGGAACAATGGAAACGTCCAAGGTGTAACTGAATTATGGTGAATGAGTCAGTCTTCCACCTACCCCGGCACTTGGGAATCAAAAGACCTTGGTTTGAATTCAGACTCATATACGTAGTAGTTGAGTGATCTTGGACATATCATTGAACACTGCAAAGCCTTGATTTTCTCACCTATAAAATGGGGATAATAAATCTACTCCCTCGGCTTACTGTGAAGATTAAATAATATAAAGTAATCAGGCTCTTAACATGACAAAAGAAGTGCTCAATAAATGCCAGCTTCCTTTCTTGCCTTTTTTCTAATCTATAGGGAAGTAGTATAAGGTGGGGTTAGCTCAGCCTCGCCCCTCAAACATGATCCTGGCCCCTCTGAGAGGCAGAAATGAGGGGAAGCTGGAGGAGGAGATGAAGAGTGAGCAATAAATCACCCCTTGTTCCTTTCTGAGTTGGGAAACCACCATACAGAGAAATTCAAGACAACGTGGATATCCAAAAATTGCGTTCCTGGTCTAGGAATATACTGCATGATACCGTTTCAATTGCATTTATCCCAAATTGACATTCAAACAAGTTTGCATTCTCACACACTGAGATCCGAGTGATGAGGGGCAAGGCAGTCCCAGGGCAATCTGGGGTGTAGCGGGAGGCCAGCGTGGGTTCAAGCACCAGAAGAGCCCATGGAGAAAAGCTTCTTCATAGATGCTCAGACCAACGGCGCCCTGTGGTCGGTGGAGAATTCCCTTACCTTATAGCCAAGACGTGCCGCCCTCTGCAGGAGGGTCTCACCAGCATTTTTGTTCACTATGAGCCGACGTGCCTCTGGGGGGATCTGCCGAGCTGTAGGTGACTCCGAGGCCTCCTCTGAGCTGGCACTTCGGGACTTAGAGGGTGTACATGGTTCTGTGGGTTTCACTGGGGTGGGAGATTTGGGAGATCGTGTCTTCTGCTGGCTCCAGCGACCTTTGCCCTGGAAAGCAGAGATGCAGTCCTAGGTCAGGTCAGGCCAGGCAGCTTATCCATCCACCAGGGTCATCACTGCCTTCAGCGGCCAAGGCCATCTCACCTTATCTGTGTCCATGCTGTACTTTGCTTACACTACCCCAAATGGCCGAGACTACTGTCAGGTTTGAGGCCAGAGGCTGGGCCAGGCGCTAACCATGTGAAGTCTCTCCAGGATCAATACAGGTTCCCATGAGTTTCTAGCCGGTGGGGAGATATGAAGAGGCTCAAATGCTCAACCCCATAAACCAAGGAATGCCACGGGAATTGTAAATCAGAGATTGAGGGGATATCCCAGCTTCTCTCAAGACTCTGCATGCCTTCTTTACCTGCCTCAATCACCATTTATTGAGGCTTTTACAAGTCCTGTCTGTAAATAGGCAGAAGCAAACTCTGAGAGTGAAGAGAAATGAGACAGCTATCTTTTTTTTGAGACCGAGTCTCACTTTGTCACTGAGGCTGGAGTGCAGTGGTGTGATCTCTGTTCACTGCAACCTCTGCCTCCCAGGTTCAAGGGATTCTCCTCCCTGAGCCTCCTGAGTAGCTGGGATTACAGGCATGTGCCACCACGCCCAGCTAATTTTTGCATTTTTAGTAGAGACGGGGTTTCGCCATATTGGCCAGGCTGGTCTCGAACTCCTGACTGCAAGTGATCCGCCTGCCTTGGCCTCCCAAAGTGCTGGGATTACAGGCATGAGCCACCATGCCAGGCCAGCTATCTTTGACTAGTCACAGCTGCTAAAGCTTCACACTTGTAGCAAAAAACCTTCCTTCCACATCCAGCCCTCACAGAATGTTCCCATCTTCCATCACACTGTGTCCCCATATCATACTCAGACCCCCCTGGGGTGGCAGAAAGATCTAACGCAGACCTGGGTTTGAACCTTGTCTCTGCCATCCCCTAGCTACAAGATCTGGGGCAAGGCCCTCCCTCTCCGAGCCCCATTTTCTTCCTTGCAGGGTCTCTGAGATAATGAACAGGGAACAGGGTAGGTGCTCACAAAATACTAGGAGAGGCTGGGAGTGGTGGCTCATGCCTGTAATCCCAGCAGTTTGGGAGGCTAAGGCAGGCAGATCAGTTGAGGGCAGGAGTTCAAGACCAGCCTGGTCAACACAGTGAAACTCAGTCTCTACTAAAAATACAAAAAATGAGCTGGGTGTGGTGGTGCACGCCTGTAGTCCCAGCTACTCGGGAGGCTGAAGCATGAGAATCGCTTCAGCCCGGGAGGGAGAGGTTGCAGTAAGCCAAGACTGCAGCACTGCACTCCAGCCTGGGTGACGGAGTAAGACTCTGTTTCAAAAAAAAAAAAAAAAAAAAAAAAAAAAAAAAAAAAAAGAAAAGAAAAGAAAAGAAAGAAAGAAAAAAATGCCAGGCATGGTGGCTCACACCTGTAATCCCAGCAATTTGGGAGGTTGAAGCGGTTGGATAACCTGATGTCAGGAGTTCGAGTCTAGCCTGGCCAACATGGTGAAACCCCATCTCTACTAAAAGTACAAAAAATTAGTCGGGAGTGGTGGCAGGTACCTGTAATCCCAGCTATTCCAGAGACTAAGGCAGGAGAATTACTTAAACCTGGGAGGCGGAGGTTGCAGTGAGCCCAGATAGAGCCATTGCATTCCAGCCTGGGCAACAAGAGCGAAACTCCACCTCAAAAAATAATAATTAATAAATAAATAAAAGAGATTCTCAACCTGGAGTTGATGCTATAATTGGATGAAGCTTTGGGGGGCACTGGGAGAGGTGGCATACTTTGCATGTGGGAGAGACAGGAATCACTGGGGAAGGCCAGAGGGTAGACTGTGGGAGTCAGCCTCTAAGATGGCCCCAATGATCCCCTGATCTTCATGCTCTTATGTACCCTCCTCCTACAGTAAGTAGGGCTGACCCGTGTAACCAACAGGAGACTGCAGAAATGACAGTAGGTGCCTTCTGAGGCTAGGGTCTAAAAGACACTGTGGTTTCTGCCTTGCTGTCTTTTGGATCACTCACTGTGGGGAAAGCCAGCTGCCGTGTCCTGGGGACCCTTGAGCAGCCCGTTGGAGAGATCCATGGGGCAGGGAGAGGAGGCCTCCTGCCAACAACCAGCATCAATATGCCAGCCATTCGAGCAAGCTACCCCAGCAGCAGATCCTCCAGTCATGCCCTCAGAGGAATACTGCCCTGGCTGACACCTGACTGCAACCTCACGAGAGACCCCAAGCCAGGTCCAGCTAAGCCCCTGAATTCCTGACCCCAAGAAACTGTGTGAGATAACATATGCTTATTGTTGTGTAAAGCTGCTAAGTTGTGTAGTCATTTGTTATACCCCAATAGATAACTAGTATTTCCGACTTATCCAAACCCCTCAGAACATCAAGGTCTCACTTCAATCCTCTGTCTTCTACCATATTCCACAACACTCTAGGCCCTCTTCCTCTGTGTAGCCAGAATACCAAGTCTGAACCACGTAATCTGATGCCTCACTTTCTTCTTTCCATCCAGTTTCATGCATAAGTCTCACCTCTCCTGCTAGATTTTAAGCTCCTTGGGGACAGGGTTCATATTGTCATCATTTTTCTGTTCCTTACAGCACTTAACTCAGGGCTGGACACATTATTATTATTATTTATTATTTTTTGAGACAGAGTCTCGCTCTGTCACCCAGGCTGGAGTGTAATGGCACGATCTCGGCTCACTGCCTTCAAGCAATTCTCCTGCCTCAGCCTCCCAAGTAGCTGGGACTAAAGGCACCCACCACCACGCCCGGTTAATTTTTGTACTTTTAGTAGAGACAAGGTTTCACCATGTTGCCCAAGCTGCTCTCAAACTCCCGATCTCAAGTGATCCACCTGCTTCAGCCTCCCAAAGTGCTGGGATTACAGGCGTGAGCCACCATACCTGGCCACATTATTACAACAAATATTTGTTGACCTGTTTCAAGCCAGCTGTATACAGAGCCCTGGATGGCCAGAACAGTTGCCTAAAAAGATATTGAGTCAGGGAAGGAGCAGTAGAGAAGAGAAGATGAGGGCTCAAGGCATTTGTTTCCTCTGGTTAATCCCAAGACAGCGAGAAGCCATGATCAGTCCCCATCCTGAAAGGGCAGAGAGGTATAAGCCTTAGCAGGAAGGCACTAGCTATGAGGGTACAATGCTGCTTTATCTCCAGGAGGATAGAGTGTACAATGGCAGGACTGGAGGATGCTGGGTAAAGTACCAGGGTTTCGCTAAGCCAAGCCAGGAACCAAAGGGTGACTCTCCTTTCTGGGGGCCAAAGCTGCCAGAAAGCAGCAGCGAGGCAAGTTGCCTGGGAGGGGGAGGAGCAAGAACAAGTGGGGGACCCCTCCCCCCTCCTTCCCCCTGGCTCTGAGCCCCTGTGGGAAGAAGCCCTTGGCCAATGCCCCGCTTTTAGTGTTGCAGGAGCGTTCCCCGCCCTCCCCCACCCTTGCTTCCTGCTACAAAGCCCCATGCCATGGGGGCAACCGGAGCAGGTGGTGGTGGCTGGGAGAGAAAGGAAGGTGGGAGGGAGAAAGGAAGGTCATGGGGAGGGGCAAAAACCTCTCCAGGAGAACACTGCAGCAGACACACTGCCAGGCAGAATAACCAGACAGAAGCATGTGAGTGTGCTGCTGAATCTTGGGCGCTGGTTACCTTTGTGTGGGCTGAGGCCATCCATCTGAGTGTCTGGGGAGGAACGGGGGAAGGGGAGGGGAAGCAGGAGCCTGTGACGCCCACCTTTTCCCAGTGCTGCTTGTGGTGGCGGCATTTTCTGTCCAACTGCCCCCCTCCCCCAGTGTCTCCCAGATACAAACAGAAGCCACCCAATTCAGAGCCTGAGAGACATATGGAACGAGCCAGGGATCCAGAGGCAGACAGGCCTATTTCACATCCCAACTGCATCACTCAGGAAACCCAGTAACCTCACACCAGTCCCTTAACCTCCTTGAGCCTCAGTTTCCTCACTACAAAATGAGTATAATAAAGGTGCCTACCTCCCAAGTGCCACTGTGGGAATTAAGAGCGATAATGTGAATGAACTGCTTGGCACAGACCAGAGTTCCCTGCTCTTTCCCTGGGCCCCTGTCCTCCCACTCTGGGGGGTCAAGGGAATGAATGTTGCTACCCTGCCATGCCATGCTTCTATTCCCTCATTCTTGCTTCCGTCCGAAGCACAATGATGCACAGCAACCCTCGGAGAGTACTTTATGGTTATCAAAGCCTGTCACAGACATTGCTTCCTTTGTTCCCCCAAGCACCCTTATGAGACAGAAAGGGCAAGAAGCAGCAGCTCCATTCTTCAAGATGAGGAAATAAGCTTGAGTCTTGTCTGAGCTGGAAAGAGGTTCTGGGAGGGGGAAGGGGAAAGGAGGGGAGACGAGCACCTGGGGCTCCCACCTCTTGCCAGTGCCATTCGGGGATCCCAGTAAGAATCATGACCACCAAAGCACTAGGCGTGATGGCTCACGCCTGTAATTCCAGCACTTTGGGAGGCCAAGTCAGGTGGATCACTCGAGCTCAGGAGTTCGAGATCAGCCTGGCCAACATGGTGATTTTTTGCATTTTTGTACTAAAAATACAAAAAATAGCTGGGCGTGGTGGCGGGCGCCTGTAATCCCAGCTACTCACAAGGCTGAGGCACGAGAATCGCTTGAACCCGGGAGGCGGAGGTTGCAGTGAGCCGAGATCGTGCCACTGCACTCCAACTTGGGCGACAGCGCATGACTCTCTCTCAAAAAAGAGTGAGAGAGAGAAAAAAAAAGAAGAATCATGACCACCAAAACAAGCTGAAGATGGGCTTTTGTTTTTGGCTGTCAATGACAAATACATATTATGAGTATACATTTGAACCTGGACCCTCACTTCTCTCAAATGTAAAGTTCACCCAGGTTGAGGACTGATTTTTTCTAAGGTTACAACATGCAACCTAACACCAATGGCATGAACATCAGACCCAAAAGAGATGTTGATTTGGGATGAGGGTTTTAGGAATGCTTGCCTGGCCGTTGATTGGTAACTGCCCACTCACTGCCTCCTATGCTTCCATGAGAAGCTAACGAACTGGGGAGCAGGGGAAGGGAGAAGTAGCTAGAATCTGGGCCCCAGTGGAATTCCTTCAGCCTCACCCTCAATCAACCTTTGTCTGGACCTTACAATCCTTCCTCCTACAAGTTGTTTTCTACCTTGATTGACTCAGAATGTCTCATGATTGGTTTCCAGTAAGTTAAACCCAGACAAAAGCTTCTTGATTGGATGTTAACAAGCTACTCAGGCTAACATCCTGCCATATTCTTTAATTCTTCCTTAACTCAAAGAAGATCTAAAGATTGTAGAGGAAAAGTCATCATGGGCCAGAACTTATAGTTAACTATAACTTTAGTTCCCATTCTTCAAATCCACCCCCAACCCTTCGAGAACTAGTTTGAGAATGCCTTACTAAATATGGGTTAATTTGATCCTCCCCATATCCCCCCATCCCTCCCTCCCTCCTGCCTCCTCTGCCCACCTCCCACACACACACCTTATACAATACCCCTTGATGGCTACGCACCTTTACCTCTTCTGAGACGGTTGCCATGTGCTTGGTCTTGCACTTTCGTTTTCCTGATGGCTTTTCTGAATTTTCAAGGCAGGCTGGCTCCTCCAGGTTATTTGGGAGGAAACCATTTGGTGAATCCGAGATCCCCTGGGCTTTGTTGGGCAAGAGAAGGTTCCTGTTCCTGAGGCGGTGCTCCAAACTTTGGGAGGAGGAAGTCTTCTGCTTACGGGCCTTTAAATCTGAAGGCAAGAAACAGGAAAAGAACGGACGTCAAAGAAATGGAACACAGAAAAGCAATGCCTTCCTCTAAGATGAATCAGAGGACTTTGGGGATTAGAACTGCAGTGCAAAGTTGTATAACTATCAGCTATCGATATCCAGTGCAGTCCTGACTATTCCACTAAATGCCTCTTGAATGAACATACCATACCTCAACATCGAAGTCCCTCCTCTACAAGCAGGAGACAGCTCCCAGCCCTGCCAGCAGGGGGCGGCCCATCTGGCTAGCCCTAAGATGAGGGTAATTTTAATAGGATTTTACCCAGAGCAAATCAGAATTTCTTTTCACTTTTTTCCCCATTCCCTTTGTCTCTTTCTCCAGTCCCATATGAAAGCAAATCTGGCGGTCCTGCTGACATTAAGTATCAAGTACATGGGGAACACGGAGGAAAAGGTAGAAGGCTGCCTTCATGGCCTCAGCTCTACTCACCTGACTGTCCCATTTGTCACTCTCCGAGGACACAAAAATCAAAGCTACAGGAACTCCCTGAAACTAGAAGGTACCATGAGCCTACTTAGCTGGCAGTCAAAGGCAGAAACCTGCTGCCCTTTCTGGGTGAAAATCAAGTCACTGGTGTCACTAGAACACACCAGCAACATCTCTAATTTAGCCACAGCTTGCTGAACAAAGCACATTCTAATTTCAAAAAGGCCTGCTGGGAACTCCATTATCAAGAGCTTCATCCCACAGGGTCTGTCCTAACCCTGTGTGTAGGGGCGACTGATTGTGTGTTTAGCCTCATCTCTCAAGATTAGTGCTGCTTGGCTTGGCCGTCAATTGTGTGATTGGCTGGGCTCAAGTCCTAATTGCTCTGAGCCTCAGTTGCCATATCTGTAAAATGGGGAGAATATAATCTACATCACAAGAGTGGTATGAGAATGAAATAAGGTAATACATGCAAAATCCCTTTCAAAAAGTGTTATAACAAGTAAGGCATCATTATTCTGTTATTTAAGCACAAGCTCTTGAGGTGGACCCATGCCCGTGTGTTTTCCTCTCCACGAAATGAACACCATGCCTAGCAATTAGTGAAATGAAGGGACTGAGATTGAAGAGTTCTCAACTCGCCTCCCCCAACCCTGACATGGGCTCTCACATGTGACATTGCCAAAGGCAGATCCAGATGTGAGAGCCATCATTCCAGCATGAGGAGTTGGCTGCAGCTTATGTACAGTTCCTGGAAGGCCAGCTGTCATGCCACCCCTTTCTCCCAACTAGCCTCAGCCCACTAGTGGGGCCCCATAGCCTGTCCAGGAATTGCATGCAGTACTACATGGTCTCTAATAGCACTTCCAATCAGAATGTTCTAAACTCGGGCTTTTGATGCAACACATTTGGGCTGAGACAAAAGAGGAAGGAACAGAACCATGCCTTGTGAGGACTCCAGGAAACATGAAGAAGTCGTATTACAGTGTTCAATGCTACAGGCAAAGAAACAGCCCACCTTGTTTATCCAGGGCAGGGCAGGCTCGGGTGTTTATTCAATTACAGAGAAGTGAAGGCTTTATAAGTAGCCTACAAAGGACCAGACAGCGGAGGTGGCAGGTGTGTGAGTGGAAGTGGCTCTGCCTACCTGCTCTGCGGGTCAAGAAGGGACATAACCAAAACCAGGATGAAAAGAAAGTCAGGAGGCTCAGACAGAAGTGTAACCTGCCTCATTTTGGCCTTTGCCAAATTCCTGCACGAAGATGCCATCATCAGATCTGGAGGAAAGTGACCAGACCACGTGCCAAATCCAGCTGCCTCAATGCAAAACCCTTAGACACATCCATGGAGGAAGAATGACCTACGTTCCAACAACTGAAGCTCCCCCCAAATCAAGTAGGATGCCTTGATTGGTGGTGTTCTCTGCATTACTGGAGGTGTGTTCATGAAAAGGCTGGCTGGCTACCTGTCAAGAATGCTGTGGAGATCTCTATCTCTGCATTGGGTGGCAAACTGGACCAGGCAACCTTGAAGGTCCTTCTGGTTCCAAGTGCCAATACGTTCCACAGGAAGCTTCCATGCTAGGAAACCAGGTGCCATTAGAGAAGATTAGGTGATACACAAAAGCTCCTCTTCATCCTAACACAAGTGGCTGAGGCCAACAGCTTGACAACTTATTCCTGATCAATCTATTATTGCTCTAGCAGAAGAAAGAGAAAATTGTTCCCACTCTGTCACATAGTTGATGAAAATTAGCTCAATTACTCTCTTGAACGTAGAGATGGGTATCATATATATCTCCACTTAAACAGAGCCGGAAATGAGGTTAAGCCGTCTTTGCATTATAGCAAACCTGGAATCTACTACCCACTCAATATGAGGTTATTCAGTTTTAGCTAAAAAGGAGACAGCGGATGTTTACTGGCAGCTCAGGATGAATACATTATAGGAGGCAATCAATTGCTGCTTCCAGGGTAGAGGTCAGAGAACGAGAGTGAGAGACAGAGGTGTTCTTATAAAACCCAGAGATGTGCTTTTTGCTTATTTAGAAATCCACTATAGGAATGGGCCTGAACAGTACTCAGTGGAACATACTGATACTAGCGTCTTGTGACAGTCTGTGCCTCCAGGATGGTATATCACAGCATTTGATGTGATCAGAGAAAGCCTGGTTTTCTCTTTGGGCTGCCTGCCTTCTTAACTCAGGTCCAACAAAAATGATGCCACTTTGGGTCACCTCAAAGCTTCACTCCGTCTCTGAATAATCACTGTGGCTTTAACGGATAAAGCAATGCTGTGCCCGTTTCTACTTGAAGTTCTTCTGTTGGTTTGAAGAACCCACTGTACTTCTTTTTAGCTTAGAGGCTGCAAGTATCCCAGGAAAGGCAGCCGATGCCCTCTGTCTTCTTGAACCCAAGATTCTAGGAGAGAGAACCCGTCCTCCCAAAAGACTCGACTCCCTCAAGCCAACCAGAGAACTCCCTGGTATCCAGTTGTCCCATGCCAAGGATGTCACCGTGGCCTTGCCCACAGGTTCAGACTTCTATAAGAAACTGGAGGGCTTGGGCCTTCATGTCCTCTGCTCACCTGCAGGCCAATCCGAACTCATTCAGTGTCAACCCAAAGCCAAAGGCTGGGAGCTGGAGTTGAGTGACCCCCTCTGGCAGCTGGAGATCATAGCACCGGGTTTCTCTGGGTCCCGAAGCCTTTGGCTGGCGTAGAGATGCCCGAGGGTTCCCAGAAGCCAAACAGGCTGCGGCGACAGCAGAGCCCTGGCCAGCCTTACCTGCTCTCCCTTTCCGCCGCTGCTCATCTTCTTGCTCGGTCAGGTACTCCCCAGTCTGATATTTTCGGCTCTTCTGCCGTCTTCGTTTCTTCCTCTTCAGCAGGCCCTCCTCCTCCTCTTCCTCCTCCTCCTCATTGGTGTCCCACATTTGCCGGGCAGCCTCTGTCCTCCAGGGCATTTCTCGGGCTCGCCACAGGTGCCTTCGACCCTGGCTCAGCAGAGACTTGTCCTGGGCATGGTGGCTGCGATACTGGGTGTCCCGTTGGGTCTTTCTCACCTTTCGACGCTTAGCTGGGGTGGGGGTTACCTCTTCTTCTTCTTCTGTGGGGAAGACTTCCTGGCTTCCCATGTCACTGTCTGCCATGCCAGCAAAGGAGCTACAGATGCTTCCTGTGGACGGGATGTACAGAGGATGGTCAGGTACTTCTTCAAAGGACAAAGCATGGTGTCGAAGTGAATGCCCTGGACTAGGAGTTTGAAGGTCTGGGTTCAAGTTCAGGCTCTGCCAGTAATAAGCTGTACCCTTCGGGAAAGTTCCTTCAGTGCAGTCTCCTCATCTATAAAATGGGGATACTGTTCTCCCCTTACTGACCTCACAGGGCTGTTTTGAGGCTCAAATAAGATCTTTCACGCATATGTGCTTTACAGAGTCCAATATACCAGACAACATCAAGTATTAAAAACATACACCCTTACTCATCCACGTTACAGTGTTACCTGAATTCACACCCAAAACGCTTGCTTAGCTCTTATAAGGTGCCAAGTATTTTGTGAAGGGCAGGAGAGGGCCACAGGTCCCTGGGAAATCAGGGGCTAGGAGAGGGCAATTGGGGTCTCAGACAGGGCAAGGGAGGACATACTCCTTTTGTGGCACCGCCAATCTTGGGGACAGAGCCACCCAGGCCAAGCAGAATCATCACAAGAGAAAAGTCTCAAGAAAAGCAAAGCAAGAAGGAGTCCCTTTCCTGTGATCTGTGAGAGTCTGGTTGGGTCACGCCCAAATGCACCCAGGCACGCCCACTTCCCTTAAATTGACCCCACCTCCTCCTGACTTGCCAAGAGTTCAGGGGTGGAGCTTCCTCCCAGGCGCCTCCCTCCACCGGGTTGTAGCTGTTCCTCACTGCTGGACAAGCGCTTCCCCCTCCTCCCCCACCACCCCAGGATGGATGATACCTTTCCTGCCTTCCTCAGCCACCTTGCCAAGAGGACATTTTCTCTGTCCACTCTTTCCTTCAACTCTGCTAACAACAAAAGTACATCCTAAATTGGCCTGGTTTCACACTACAGGAGATTTGACACCTTCCTCCTCGGAAGCAGCTGTGAGATACCACCATCTTTCTCCCAAGGCCCAGCTATTAACTCAACAGTCCCCAGACCCAAGCAAGGTCAGCAGAAGAAAGAAATGGTTCGAGGCAAATAGAGTAAGTAGCCCTTGACCAAAGCTTCAAGTTAGTCAGACTGCTAAAAGACAGCAAATAACAGCATACTTTCCGTTATATAGGCCAGGCAAAACAAAGTGCTCTGGTTAATCTAATATTCTGGTTAATACAGAATCATCATAGAGATCACAAAGGAATCACCAATTTCCAAAGAATCAAATACGGTACAATGTGTTTAACACTAAAATAGAACTGGCTGTAATGTAGTCGCTCTTTGATAATTCAGAGGACACTTCAGGATTTTGCAAGGCCTCCAGGCCATCATTATGAGCCCCAATTACCACCTCACTTGCCATGTGCTAAGGTGCTAGTTAATAGAATGTCAGATAACTTAGTTTACACTATACCTTGCTTCCCCATTCTATCCAATTTGCATGGAAATTGGGTGAATGGGGCAACCATCTCCAGCTCTGGATACCAGTGTGGAGGCTAGCAGAAGGTAGTGGTGGCTAGAAAGGGCTAGCTTCTTTTAGTCCCTGGAGGTTGACCAATACAAATTCAGGGAGCCAAATGTGATTCTGCCAGCCCTGACGATTCAATGACTTTTCCAGTTTTGAGGATGCCTGTCACACAGGGCAATAAGACCAAGGTCAAAAGTTAAAAGTCTGTGCCTGAGATTGGCCCCAGTAATGACAAGGTGCCAAAGCTTGGAGTTGAACAGGCTTTCCTGAGTGGCACAGGCCTTACCTCTTTCCACCATCAGCTCCCAACAAGAGATGCCAAATCCCTGCTCTGAAAAGTTGAACAAATAGTCCTCAAAGTGGGCAATATTTGAGGACTCTTTGTCCCCTGCCCCCACCCAGGGCTCTCTTATCTCTGCAAGGAGCTGGGCATTGTGGCACAGCGAATCAAATTCCCAACTCGACACCTGGGCCCATGGTAAAACTGCTCAACCAGATTTAGATCTCTCTTTTCATAGAGGATGCCTAGAGGGGCCATCACCTTAGTCTCACTCACCAGACTGACTGCGCGTGCGGGTGCTCAGAACCACAGGAATAAAGTCACGGAAACTGCTCTTTGCTTTCTTTTCCAAGGAACCTGGAGTGATGTGTGGTTTGGGGACAGAAGGCAGCAATGTTACAATCAAAGCCTAAAGACCAGAAAGCCCACCTATAAGGCTCAGGGCGGGGAGACTGAGAAAGAGTTTGTGTTTACCCTGTGGTTACTCTGGGTTACATTTATTTGGTCCCCTTACATGACCATCACATATGTATCTCTCGTAGACAATGCATGGTTCCAGGTGGTTTTTAAAAACTGGGAGTTTGGTCACTTTTGCTGATATCAGAAAAGGCAGTGCACAGTATCAACTGGATGGTGTGCCAGAAAGTAGGAAAGTAGGAGGCCCCACTGCCCTTAGGACTCTGAGGTTGCTGCACCTCAACAAAGTTCTGCTGGGCATGGTGGCTCATGCCTGTAATCCCAGCACTTTGGGAGGCCGAGATGGGTGGATCACCTGAGGTCAGGAGATTGAGACCAGCATGACCAACATGGTGAAACCCTGCCTCTACTAAAAATACAAAAATTCGCCGGGCATGGTGGTGCTCACCTACATGTAGTCCCAGATACTCGGGAGGCTGAGGAAGGAGAATCACTTGAACCCGGGATGCAGAGTTTGCAGTGAGCTGAGATTTCGCCACTGCACTCCAGCCTGGGTGACAGAGTGAGACTCCATCTCAAACAAAACAAAACAAAACAAAACAAAACAAAACAAAACAAAAAAAAGTTCTACCTGAGCTGGAGCAGGTCACAGAGGAGGGCAACCTCAGTGAATCTTGGAGGATTGAGTGAGGCGGGAAGATGGGAACAAGGAGCCAGTGAACAGAGAAAAACGGCTAAGAACAGATCAGGCCGGACGCGGTTGCTGACGCCTGTGATCCCAACACTTTGGAAGGCTGAGGCAGGGAAATAGCTTGAGCCCAGGAGTTCAAGACCAGCCTGGGAAACATGGTGAAACCCCATCTCTTCAAAAACTACAAACATCAGCCAGATGTTTGAGAGTAGCTAGTACATGCCTGTGGTCCCAGCTACTCAGGAGGCTGAGGTCGGAGGATCACTTGAGCTCAGGAGGTTGAGGCTGCAGTGAGCCGAGATTGTGCCACTGAACTCCCTCTAGCCTGGGAAACAAAGCGAGACTCTGTCTCAAAACAAAAAATCAAAACAAAACCAAAAAAATAGACCAGAAGAGGCAGGTCATAGTCATGTCAGATGGGCAAGACCATGCACCTGGACTCCTATGCTCAGGAATGCTGGGGATTCTCTCCCTGATAAGGGTGCCCAGAAACTATTAGTGGCAAAACGGACAGGTTAGGGACACATACCAGCCCCTTCCTCCCAAACATTCTGTGTGTCCCTAAGTGACAATAAACGTTTAAGATTTCTCTAAACTCTCCTAGCTAACTAGCTAACTATTGATTTTTATCTTTTCAGAATGGCAGTTTTCCAGTATACCCAAAGACAGCATAATGAACCCCCATTCTGTGGTTTTTGTCTAAATTCTCCTTAAACTTGTTTCTTTGAGCCTAGACCCATCACGGGGAAATGGGTCGGCTACTGTGTTGTGGGCCTGGTGTTTGTGTCTGAAAACCACTTCCTTCAGCCTTATTCTAGCGCCCAGGGGGAGCAGAAGGGGCCCCTGATCCTTGCTCGCTCACCTTAGACTTCAGAGGGGTCAATCATATCTTCTTTCCACACTGAAGAAGTCTCACTTTTCCAGAGTGAAGGAGTCAGCGCCTGAGCCCCTCTGCCCTCACCACCGTGCCCCGGGGATCCCTCTGCAGGCCAGCCCAGAGGGCCAGGGCCTCGGGGCCTACCTTCCTCGTGGCCGACGGCTCGTTTTCCTGGAGACTGGGACTCCGGCTTTGTCGGCTTCCGGTGCTTGTGCTTTCCCCTGACTCCATTGTGCTCTTTTCCTGAATCTGAAGCCCCCCTGGGGCTTTTCTTGGTGGATTCCTGGGGGTCACTGGGCAGCTTCCGGCACTGTGGAGAGGTAGAGGGTCAGGTCTGAGATCAGTTTCGCTTCTTAAGAAAGCTCTCCCAGGGTTGAGCTGGGTGTCCTGTTTCTGACCTGGAGGCATGAGCTGCCCAGAGTGGGGGACCAGGGGCAAGGGGCCGTGCGCTGCCTTCCACAGTGGGCGACAGGGGTTCTTTTGGACTGAGTCCAGGGCCCCAGCTAATCCCCGTAGGCGTCCACACCCCATCACTTTAAAGAGGTCTACAGAGTCTGCGTTCACAAGCCAGTGAATAAACACCCAAAGTCATTTTAAAAGGTGCAAAGTCAGGCCCCATACTCTCTGTACCCAAACACCAATGGAGAGACTGGCATTAAACAAAATGCCTCTTCTGCAAGTTGGGAGACTACATTGTTCAAATAACTTCACTGTGAATGGTATTGCACCAACAACTGAAAATAATTCTCAGTACAGGCCAACTCAAGAAAAATTGTCTCTTTTCACGTGTAAATTAATACCAGAAAATAGATTCAACTAAGGCAAGAAGAAAAACATGACACCGGAGCAATTCAAATATCCTCATATTTATAAAACCCAGTGAAAAGGCCCAGGCATTATTCATAATGCCACTTTATACTCTGCAGCACTTTCAGCTTGTCCAAATGCTCTCATCTCTATTATTGGATTTTATCCTCCCCACAACCCTGGGAGGAGAAGCTAATATTATCCCCACTGAACAGATAAGAAAACGGAGGCTCTAAGACAAAGGGTTGAATGACTTGTCCAGGGTAACACACAACCCCATGTGTCCACTGGCTCAGGGACTGCCACTTACCAGGCCAACCTGCAAGTTAGCACATTTGTGCTTGCAGTGAGAAAGACCCAGGACTGGGACTGGGACCTGGGGCTCCTGGCCCCCAGCCCAGGCCTCTGGGCATCAGCTCTCACTACCTATCTTCCCCGAATCACTTCCTTGGCTGCTTCAGCTCAGCTTCTCCCACGCCCACTGCCTGGCACATCTAAGAGGCACAATGGCTGTGCTCATACACTGCAAGGACACTCTCAGCCTAACAGTCACGTATTCTCATGAGCTTTGAGGTCTCTCTGTGCCACTAAACAAGAAATAGGGCAATGTAGGGATTTCCAGTATTCTAGTATGCAGGGAGTGCAGAAAAAGCAAAACGTTGGAACAATAAAAGCAGGTCCGAGGAGGAAAGGAAGGGTTAAACTTGCTTGAGTTGTTTTTTCCCTAAGCTGACCCATGCCTCGCCTGCTAGAAGGTTATCGTGGTGTACCTCCAGCTAAGGGGATGGCACATACCTTACTGATGGAACATCTTCGGGGGCTGGGGCCTCCTAATTCTCTAGGGACAGGGAATCACTGCTACCCATCAAATTCCAGGACTCCTCCTATCCCATGAACTCCTCCTGCTTCTTATTTTCAGCAGAGGCCTGAACTAAAAATTCAAGTTCAGTTTCCCCCTTGGCTCGCTGCCAGTTCCTACAAACCAAAGTGTTAGGAGGAGGAAAGCATTGGTTGCAAAGAGGAAGATGGGGAACTGCTGCTTAAAAACTGACCTTCAAGTATGGCTGGAGAAAAACTATTTTAAGTCAGGGGGAATAAAGTCAAATGCACATACATTTGAACATGTCCTGTTTATTTCTGAATATCATTCTTAGCTGGCTCTTTCAAATACAGGTCATTAACTTTTACTTCCTAAGACAAAAACAAGTAAAACAGAACATCTAGCAGGGTGCGGTGGCTCAAGCCTGTAATCCCAGCACCTCGGGAAGCTGAGGCGAGCAGATCACCTGAGGTCAGGAATAAAAATATTTCGCACACTCCAACTTATGCATGAAGTTGGGAGGATGGGGAGACTGTGTGAGACGAATGTTCTGGTTAACAGAGTTTTGAAATATTTTCCAAAGAATTTTCCAAGGAATGAGAAGACAATAAAATACATCCAACACCAAATGAAGCAGAACTTTTTCTCTGCTGGTGATGCAGAAGGCCCTTTAAGATCCCGAGAGGACTTGGGCAGGTGGTATTGGCAACAGGAGACTATTTTCATTCTTGGCCAAGCCCTGAAAGGGGCTGTTTCAAACAAACCCCTGATCTTAGTTTGCTGATCAACAGTTTCCTTCTCAGGAAGGTGGCATGTAAAAAAGAATGAAGTGATTTGCACTTCCAAAAAATAGACATTTACTAAATCCTTACAGGCAGTTGTGAAGAGCTGCTTCCAGGCCCCTGATCTTGTAATTTTATTCTCTGCCCTCTGCATTTGACAGTGGGCCCACTGAACTGTTCATCTAATATAGGATGGAGCAGTGCCCACCTGTCACTGAGTCATCTGTAAGACATAAGCTTCATGAGAGGCGGGACCACATGTATTTTGTTTGTAATGCTAACAATAACAGCAACCACTAACGCTAACTGAACACCTACTATGTGCCAGGTACTACTCTACACACTTATGTATATCGCATTCTTTAATCGTTTTTAAAATGACAGCTTTACTGAGATATAATTTATTGAGACATACCATGCAATTCACTTAAGTGTAAAATTCAGTTGTTTTTAGTATAGTCATAGAGCTATGTAACCATCCCTACTTATCTAGCTCCAGAACTTTTTCATCACCCTGAATGGAAACCCAGTACCCATTAAACAGTCACTTCCCAAATCTTCCATCCTCCCCAGCCCTAGGCAACCACTAGTCTACTTTCTGTCTCCATGGATTTGCCTATTATGGACATTTTATATCATCATCTCATTTAATCTTCACAACAACTCTATGAGTAGGTACTATTATTGTCTTGTGTATAGATTAAGACACTGAAGGCCATAGAGATTAAGTAGCTTGACTAATAGCACATAGCTAGGAAGAGGTGGGGCCAAAATTCAAACCCAGGCTCTGTGTCTGGCTCCAGGGAGCATACTCCTCATCAATCTACGATACCACCCTCCTGAAGATGTATTCCCATTGCCTGGGAAGGACTGGCATACAGTAGCCATGCAACAAAAACTTGCAAAACATTCAGTGAAACAGTTCCATGGGCGGAGAGTAGAAGACAGTCAGGTGCAGTGGCTCACACCTGTAATCCCAGCACTTTGGGAGGCTGAAGCAGGAGGATCACTTCAGCCCAGGAGTTCGAGACTAGCTTGGCTAACATAGTGAGACCTTGTCTCTACAAAAAATAATTAGCCAGGTATAGTGGTACACACCTGTGGTCCCAGCTACTTGGGAGTCTGAAGTGGGAGACTGCTTAAGCCCAGAAGGTGAAGGCTGCGATGAGCTGTCTTCGAGCCACTGCACTCCAGCCTGGGTGACAGAGCAAGACCCTGACTCAAAAAAAAAAAAAAAAAAAAAAAAATGGCCGGGCGCGGTGGCTCAAGCCTGTAATCCCAGCACTTTGGGAGGCCGAGACAGGCGGATCACGAGGTCAGGAGATCGAGACCATCCTGGCTGACACGGTGAAACCTCGTCTCTACTAAAAAATACAAAAAACTAGCTGGGCGAGGTGGCAGGCACCTGTAGTCCCAGCTACTCGGGAGGCTGAGGCAGGAGAATGGCGTGAACCCGGGAGGCGGAGCTTGCAGTGAGCTGAGATCTGGCCACTGCACTCCAGCCTGGGCCACAGAGCGAGACTCCGTCTCAAAAAAAAAAAAAAAAAAAAGAAAAGAAAGAGAGTAGAAGATAATATGGTGGTATAGCTGGCTGAAGAAGAACATGGACTTTGGAACCAGAGACCAGAGTCTGAGTTCTATTTCTGCCATTTAGTAGCTGTGTAACTGGGTAGTGTATCCTCTCTGAGCCTCTGTTTCATTTATTTTCTCACCTGTAGATTGGTGTAGCATTCACCTCATAGGGTTACTGTAAGGATTAGATAACATATGTAGAAACACAACTCTAACGACATGAAGTATTATTCTTATTACCACCGAGTGCAGATGGCAGTTACCTGCCAAATGTTATATGCTCTACTGCGTCATGACCCACGTTCCTACTTCATGTGTCTCTGACATACCAGGGTGGTTGTGAGGTTTGTGAGTTAAAAGCCACCCAAACACCTATCTCAGGGGTTCTTAACCTGGAGTCCCTGGGTGGGCTTTGGGCGATGGGGCAGAGGTCAGGTCCATGAACCCCCTGAAATTACTGGCAAAATTTTGAGGTCACGTTTCTGGGGACAAGTTCTATAGCTCTCATTAGCTTTTCGAAATGGTCTATGGTCCAGAAAAGACCATAAACTTTTGCCACAGACAAATTCACAGTGCTCTAGCCAGAAATTTGTCCCTTAGTGTACGTCAACATCCAACTTGAAAGCTTGCTAACAGAACTTCAAGCTGTTCTAGATTTTCAATAAACCCTATCCTCAAATGTTTCAAGATTCTCCTTGGATCACCAGTGGCCTCTGGTCCCTTCTAGGGGACCAGGGGATTCTCATCAAGTGTTCCTGGCCCACCTTTTTGCCTAGAACTCTGCCACCATCCATAGCCTGTTAAGACCAACACCCAGACACCCAACCTGCCTTGCCCATCCAATCCCCAATGGGCCAAAACCCAAATCTGCTGCTTCGAGCATTTGAGCGGGTAGGAAACTGATGGATTAGCACAGAAGCCAAATTGGCTCTGACCCCACAAGGCTCCCAGCAAATCCCAAGCAGGCCCCCCACCAGCGGTGCAAGGAACAACCCCGTCAGAGGCCCCTGCTCTCCCCATCCCTAAGTTCTCAAGGCCAGTGTTCTCTCAGTATAGGAAAAGGAAGAATGGTTATTCAAGGAAGAGCCTGTTATTCATTGATTTCCCTCACCAATACCTTCTTCCGCTTTCTGACCTCATCTGGGACAATGGTTTCCCTACCCCAGGGACGGAATCATTTCCCACATCCTACAAACTACAAGCCAGCCTCTCCCCAGGCTGAGACACCGTATATGGAAAATGTGACCTAGGGAGGGGACAGCAGGTTATTATTCCTTTTACAAAAGCCTTCCAATCCGTTCAGTTCACATAGCTGCGCAGCAGCACTGTGTCACAGGGTAGGGGTCACAGGAGGTTGCCATCCACAGCACGAAGTAGACCAGCAGTGTCTCGGCCCCACCCTGGACCGTAGCTCGGCACTTACCTTGGGTCTGTGGGAACTCCGGACCATGGCCTTGGCTTGGGGCTGCAGCTGCTGCTCTTCGCCGTCCTTCTCTTTGCCACACTTCATCTTCTTGGGCGGCAGAGATTCCGTCACATCATCTGGCTGCCACTTGTTCTTGCAAGCAAAGACCCCTACACTTTCCTGTTTCACTCGCGCCTGCCCGGTCTTACCCCGAACTTCAGCTTGGCCCCTTTGGGGAGCCGCTGGGAGGCCATCAGCCCGGAAGCAGGTGGCTAAATTGAAGACCACATCACCATCCACCTTCTCCATTTTCACTCGCCCCAGATCCACCTGGCTTCCAAGCTGTGGGCGCTCGGTGCTGGAGCCCCTCCTGCTGCTCGGAACCACGTCCAAGGTAAGTTCCTTGGGGTGGCTGTCGTGAGGTAGCAAAGGCAGCTCAGGCATCTTAGGCAGGTTCTGGGGGGTGGCCAGGACCAGCTCATGGGACATGTAGGTGGCCAGCACTTGGTTCTTAGGCTTCGTGTCTCCTGCCAGCTTCAGGCCACAAGCCCCCTGGGGGCCTTCCATCTTAGGAGTGCTGTCAGAGCAGAGGTGGCTCTCTGATTCCTCAGGCCCCTGATTCATTCGAATGTCCCCACTGCTAGGCTGAACAGACAGTGCCAGGGTCCCAGTCTGAGGGCTGAGGGTCAAGAGGACAGGATTGACTTGTTCTTCGTAAGGCTTGGCAGCAATCCGGCAAGTTTTGTTCTTTGTAACAGTGTCCTGCTCTGGAACAAAGGAGCCCCCAGGCCGTGGCTGCCCCTCGGGAAGTCCGTGCACGGCTTCGCTGGAGCTGAGAGATGGCACACCAGAAAACTCCGAAACAACGCTGGTGGGCCTGATGGGCGCCCCCTGACTGGGGGTCAGCTGCCCAGCACTGGAAATGCCAATGGAAAGCAGAGACGCCTGGTGGTATGGGGACCAGCCAACAGGCAGGACCTGGGTGCTGGTAGGTTTCCCATTGACTGAACACCGGGGATAAATATTTGCCGGCCCCGTGGGTTTCCACAAAGAGAGTTCCTTGGTTTGGCACCCTGGCAGCCCAGGGGCAATGCGGGCTGGGGTGTATCGTTTCACTGTGCTTGGCTGTCCCTCAGCACCAGCCTGGCTGCCCTTTTTGCCACATGTGGCACCAGCGCCCTTCGGCTCTCCTTGATCAATGATGGAGATGGGCTCCTGCTTGGGGAGATGGCGGGGGTCACGGTTGAGGCCCAGGTT
The DNA here is from genome assembly GCF_037993035.2 of Macaca fascicularis. NCBI lineage: Eukaryota > Metazoa > Chordata > Mammalia > Primates > Cercopithecidae > Macaca > Macaca fascicularis. The sequence goes on along the minus strand of NC_088395.1, from coordinate 136,282,537 downwards.
GGGGTCTTTGTTCAGCAGCAGGGATGCAGGCACTGGGTTGGCCACTCCCACGTAGGTGCCAGGAATGGTGCTAATCAGCGCGGTTGAGTTCTTCACCCAGGTGCTCGGGTCCCCATTCCTCACGATCTCAGGAAATATGACAAAGGGTGAGGAAGTGGAGCCCAGGCAGGAGGTGACGTTGCTGCCGGCAGCCTGGGTCGTGCGCTGAGACCTAGACAGGACTGTGGAGAGGAGGGCCTTGCTGCTGGTGTGCACGGGGGTCAACACAGGCATGGGGGGTGTCTTGCGCTGGTTCGGCAATGGAAGCTTCTGGCGGTTGGACTTGGAGGACAGATCAAGGGGCATCTCGCTGCACTCAGGTGGAGAGGCCATCTCTCGTTCCAGCTGTGGCGGTGACTTAAGAGGAGAGAAGGTAACGGAAGTCCCTTCTGTTTGCTGCTCGGTGCCAGTGGGCATCTTGGAGGGGTGTGGTGGGGCTGAGCTCCCACTGGGGGCTGGCAGCAGAGGCTGTGGAGTTGGAAGCACCTTGGCAGAAGCAGTGACGAGGGACGTATCTGCCAAAGGCCCAGGGACTCCGTCGGGTGCAGGCTGGGTGGTGGTGCTACCGGATGGGGAAGTGCAAGGGAGCCTGTTCACCTCCAGAGACACCAGCTTGGAATCCGAAGTCAGAGGCCGGGCCACAGAAAATGCGTACGGGTAAGAACGGAGCTCTGGGGAGGCTAGCACGCCTGGGAGACACCTGTCCTGCAGGTAGGACGGCAGGACAGGGAGCGTAAGAGTGGAGGAGACCCCTAGAGTGGTTGGCAGTGTGGCCACACTGAGCGGCTGCCCACAGCTTGGAGGTGGGATATATACCAGCGGCTGGCTCGGGGTCAGCACTGTCCCGGGCTGAAAGGACAGGGGTACTTTTTGCATAGCTGGTGCCTGAGCTGCAGGAAAGCACACTCGACTCAAACTGAAGGAGGCCGGGATGGGTGCAGAGGTGGGAATGGCAGCTGGCGTGGCAGCAGGCATGGGTGTGGGGGCTGGAGTAAAGATGGGGGCTGGGGTGGGTGCAGGCACCGGCGTGGGAGCAAAGGCGGGGATGAGGGTGGGGGTAGAAGGTGGGCCGGAAGACGGGGTTGGAGTGGGCATGGGCACAGACGGAGGGGCAGGGGCCGCTGGAGGTGTGGATGCCGGCATGGGAGCCAGAACCGGAGTGGGGACAGGAGCGAGAACCAAGGTTGGAGCTGAAGGGGGCACAGGAGCCTGGATGAGAGCCAAGGGAGGAGCTGAAACTGGGACTGAAAGCGGGGCAGGAGCTGAAGCCGACAGGGGGACCGGGCCCGAAGGGGGAGCAGAAGCTGGCACAGGCACCAAGACCGAGGCTGAAACGGAAAGGGGGTTCGAGTCAGAGATGAGCGTGGGCACCGACGGTGGCGCCGGAGCCAGAGCCGGGACAGGTGCTAAGGGAGGGGAAGGAGCTGGAACTGAAGTGGCAACTTGGACTGGAACAAGCCCTGAATGGGGGACTGGGGCAGGGACGGAGAGGGGAACCTGGAATGCATCTGGAACAGAGGGGGGGACAGAGGCTGAACCGGGAGCAGGGGGACAGATAGGGGCTGGCAGAGGACTAAAGTTAGTGGTAACCAGAGGCAGGGTCCCCTCCACAGGGACTCCGGTTCCCAGAGTTGCCAAAATGAAAGTATTCTTCTCTCCAACACCTTGCCGAGAGTCCAAAGCCTTTACTCCAGCAGGCGAGCAGTCAACCTGTTTGCTCATTTGGGTGTTGAGTGGAGTCCAGGAGCAGTCGGCCCTGCTGTTGCTGGCCTCGGTGCTGTCAGATGAGGGAAGCTTGAGCCCGTCTCCCGGGCTGCTCAGGGGCACCAAGAGGCCCTCGGCCTCTGCCACGTTCCCAGCATAGTCCATTTTTGGCTGGGGATCGTCAGGCTTGTCTTCTGACTTGTGCCCAAGTTTTTCTGTAGCACTGCCATCTGGGTCTGCCCCCCGGGCATTGCTGCCACTTCCAACTGCCGTGAGCTCCACCTGAAACGACAGGATAGCATGCACATTTCAGCCAGCTCGCTGAAGATGATGCAAGTGTTCTGAGAGCCCTGAGAGGCAACTGCTGGTCTTCTCTGCAACTCGACCAACCAGGTCTCGGAAGACGCAGAGGGCAGCCAGCCAATTTGTGTCCCACCAACACCAACTCCTGGGAGAGACCCTGTCCCTTTCTGCCCACTTCTTGGGATGGCAGGCTGGGCACACCTTCTGGGCAGCTCAACTCCATCCTTTGGTGGACAGCACGTGGCTCCATAAAGCCTCTTACCTTGGAAAAACTGCTGCTGACACAAAAATCCTGAGATCCAAAGTGCTGGCAGTCGCCTGTCCCTGGGGAGAGACCCTGTCCCTTTCTGCCCACTTCTTGGGATGGCAGGCTGGGCACACCTTCTGGGCAGCTCAACTCCATCCTTTGGTGGACAGCACGTGGCTCCATAAAGCCTCTTACCTTGGAAAAACTGCTGCTGACACAAAAATCCTGAGATCCAAAGTGCTGGCAGTCGCCTGTCGTTGACTCCTCATCAGAAAGAGGTGCTCTTCTAGCATGGAAGATACAACCAGAGAAGGGACATGAGGCCCAGGATTAGAGCCACCACCACCTTCCCCAGAATGCCTCTTGCCTTCCTGGGTCCCCATAAAACCTTCCTGTCTCACTTCCTGTGAGGTGAGATTGTGAGGAGGATTACAAGGAACTGGGGGTTCTTGGTTACAAAGTGGAGGCTCCACACCTAGCATTGGAAGTCCCTGCCAGAGCCCAGTCTGACTAGACTCCCTTCTTTGGACTGTTTACCCTGTTTTCTAGGGCTCTTGCCAGGAGTGTGGACACCCTAGCACTTTTACCTTTTCCCTGGAGCTTACCTGCCAAAATGGCCACCCAGGATGTACAGGGCATTGCTCAAAGGGGAGAGACATGAGAACCACTGAATGCCTCAAAAGGTATGCAAAACCCATTTTTCTTTTAAATACAATCTTATTTTAAGTATCTAAGGGCAGCTGGCTAAAAGTGTCATATGGGTAATCTTCTTCTAAAACAAATAAACCCCTGTTGTGTTTTCAGGTCTACATCTGAATCATCACCTATTCACCTCCTGGCTTGCCTAGAGCAGAGACACGTTTATTAGCACTGGTAATGATACCACTTGGAGGCCACCAGGTCACTGGGTGCTGAGAGGCATTATTTTAAGAATACTACTTTTTTCCCTCCAGGAGACACTGCCCCCTTTTCTAGAGTTCTAGGCAACGCCCTCCCTTCTACCCTCCTTCTATCCTTGCCTACATCCTATCTCTGGCCAGTGCCCCCCCACCCCCCCATCAGTCTCCCAGCACCACTTTGTTCTCTCCCGTCCGAAAGGCCTCAGACCCCAAATTCAGGTTCATATGCCCCAGAGAAAAAGACTCAAGGCCAGACAGTTGGGTCCCAAAGGAGGAAAACTCAACTGCATCTCCCCCTGCTCAAAAAGTCTTCTCCAAATTTCAGGTAAGCATCATAGAAAATGGTACATCCTAACCAAAAAAAAAAGGAGGGGGTGGTATTAGACTGGAAGGGTGAAGTTACCCACTGAAAGTCTGGTATTTTAAGTACAGCAAGAACTATTAGGCCAGGCACGGTGGCTCACACCTGTAATCCCAGCACTTTGGGAGGCCAACCCAGGTGGGTACATCACCTGAGGTCAGGAGTTCCATATCAGCCTGGCCAACATGGTAAAACCTCAACTCTACTAAAAAATACAAAAATTAGCTGGGTGTGGTGGCAGGCACCTGTAATCCCAGCTACTTGGGAGGCTGAGGCAGGAGAATCGCTTGAGTCTGGGAGGCAGAGGTTGCAGTGAGCCGAGATCCCACCACTGCACTTCAGCCTGGGCGACAGAGTGAGACCCTGTCTCAAAACAACAACAACAGAAAAAAACTATTGCCCCCTGCCCTTGGGAGCTGTGGGTGGGAGTGGCCAAAGAGGAGGTTGAGGTTAAAGAATAAAACCCCAACATAGATGCTGCAGTGCGTTTCCCGGGTGGGCAAGGCATAGGACTGCTCTGTGTGCCCCTGGGGAAATACACTGTGCCTGAAATCACCTCCCTTCTTTCTCTCCTTTTTTTCCCTGTTTTGGTTTTTTTTTTTTTTTTTTTTTTTTTTTTTTTGAGATTGAATCTCGCTCTGTCACCCAGGCTGGAGTGCAGTGGCGCAATCTCGATCTCGGCTCACTGCAACCTCCGCCTCCTGGGATCAGGCAATTCTCCTGCCTCAGCCTCCTGCGTAGCCAGAATTATAGGCGTGCGCCACCACGCCTAGCTAATTTTTGCCTCCCTTCTTTAGAGCCTCACCCCAAGCTCCTGAAGACAGCCCTGAAGAAGCCAGCTCCCGCCTCCCCAGTCACCCTAGCCAAAGGGCAGTCAGGGTGCTGAAGCCAACCCCAACAAGAAGGGGGAGGGTGCTGCTAACTCCCTCCCTCCCACTGAAACAGGGACTCCAAAATTGTACCTGGGGCAAGAGAAGCAAAAAAGGCAAGGGGGATCACCACGGGCCTCTCCCCATCTTTTCAGGGATCCAGAAGGGGCTAACCGAGGGGGAAAGGCTTGTTCCCTTTAAAAGGCAGTTAGGCTGGCAGAAGTGGGAGGGCTCCACTGCTGGAAGTGACTGTTGGTGACAAACAGAAATGACCGTAAGGAGAGGCAAGGGCTTTAGATGCAGTCAGGGTGGTCTCGGGAAGGGGAGGGAGGTAGGGCCTGAGGGAAAGGGAAAACATACTTTCACATCAACTCCTAAGAGACCACAAAAGTGAGACCTATGCCCAGCCTTGGGCCAGGGGGAAGCGTGTTCCCACTAGAATTGCCAGGGATGATTTTGGGGGGAATACTCCAGGGAAAACAAGCAGCACCTTCCCCAAGCAACCCCACATGGGAAGGTGCTATTTATTTATATTCTTTCCCCTCCTGGTCATACAAAAGGCAGTGGGCTGCATCCTCACTCCCCCCTTGCAAGCTCCCACGCTGCCTGAAATCACACCTTGAAAGCAGAATCCCTGCTCTCGAAGGCAGCTGCCAGAGAACCACAGAACCAGGCCAAGCAACAGCAGTCCTGGCTACTCCAGCCATACCCACGCCTGAGTGCCAGCCCCAAAGGCGCTGCAAAATGTCATGCAGCCGTGTTTCAAATCCTCTGAGAAGAGGGGTGGGCAGAGCTAAGCAAACATTAACTTGCTCCATTGAGAGAAGAGCCTGGGACAGGAGTAACTTGCAGTGGAGGGGGCCCGGGAAGAGCTGGGTCAACCAGGCAAGGTTATGACATGCAGCTGGCGGGGGCAGGGGCAGCAGGAGGGTACAGAGATCATAGCAGGCTTCAGTCAGGACTGAAAATCAATCCTGCTGTTTCTTCCCACCACAGAGGAGGCAGAGCTGTTATGTTCAAGGTTTTGTGGAACTTAAACCAGAAACGGCCATGACCCCTCAGGGCTGTTTCCCTAATTATTAAGGGCTAGCACCACTGTCAAACCAGACCCTCTTCAGTTCCTGCTGGGCCCAGACTACCCATAAGAGAAATATACCACCCCGCACACACCAGGCTCCTTACCTTCCAGTCCTGGGAGATTTTCCCTGGTTCGAGTCCCACAGTACCCCAAGACTGCCTTCATTCTGACTCGGACCTTCCCCAAACACACTGAGCTTTTTTATTTTTATTTATTTATTTTTTTGAGATAGAGTTTCTGTCTTGTTGCCCAGGCTGGAGGAGCACAATGTGTGATCTCAGCTCACTGCAACCTCCGTCTCCTGGGTTCAAGCGATTCTCCTGCCTGAGCCTCCCAAGTAGCTGGGATTACAGGCATGTGCTACCACACCAAGCTGATTTTTGAATTTTTAGTAGAGACGGGGTTTCTCCATGTTGGTCAGGCTGGTCTCGAACTCCCGACCTCAGGTGATCCACCCGCCTCGGCCTCCCAAAGTGCCGGGATTACAGGTGTGAGCCACTGTGCGCCGCCACACTGTGCTCTTATTGTCCCAGGGAAATACCAGCTCTCACCTCAAACTCCTACTCATTCCTCAAGCCCGGGCTCAAATGCCACTGCCTCTGGGAAGCCTTCCCCTATTCTCCCACCGGGAGGTTTGTCAATTCTTGCATCTGGACTCCCACCGGACCCAGACATGCTACTCTAGGGCACTCACCACCAATGTACTAGGACTATTGGTTTGCTCTCATTATGTTGAATAAATGTTTGTTGAATGAAGGCATGAATTAATCCTAGAAGGGATGCAAGCAGGCAGGCAGACACATTTAGCTGTAGGTTTGCCTAGAGACAGCCACCTGGGGCCAGCCTATGCCTCCTGTTCTGCAATCCTCAATCGCAGCTACCAAAGCTGGCAGGCCTCTAAAACATCACTTTAAGAGTTGAACCCCAGGCACAGCTTTGTACCCCAAATTCCTAAATTCTACAAGTTGTAAAAGGCCAAGGAAAAGGATTTTTAAATAAGGTGAGATTACATTTTGGAAACTAGTGATAACATGGCCTAGACTGTATAGCAAGAAGGTGATAATAAAGGGTGGATGAGATGAAAAGTGACAACACTTAAAAAGTCATCTTAGGCCGGGCGTGGTGGCTCACATCTGTACTCCCAACACTTTGGGAGGCCGAGGCGGGCGGATCACCTGAGGTCGGGAGTTCGAGACCAGCAGGACCAACATGGAGAAAACCCGTCTCTACTAAAAATACAAAATTAGCCGGGTGTGGTGGCACATGCCTCTAATCCCAGCTACTCAGGAGGCTGAGGCAGGAGAATCGTTTGAACCCAGGAGGCACAGGTTGTGGTGAGCCAAGATCACACCACTGCACTCCAGCCTGGGCAACGAGAGCTAAACTCCGTCTCAAAAAAAAAAAAAAAAAAAAAAAAGGATCATCTTAAGCACCAGGCACAGGTTTAGAAGGAGGGAAAATCTGGCCAGGCATGGTGGCTCACATCTGTAATTCCAGCATTTTGGGAGGCCAAGGTGGACAGATTGAGATAAGGAGTCTGAGACCAGCCTGGGTGACATGGTGAAACCCTGTCTCTACTAAAAATACAAAAATTAGCCAGGCATGGTGGTGCACACCTGTAATCCTAGTTACTCAGGAGGCTGATGCACGAGAATCACTTGAACCCAGGTGGTGGAGGTTGCAGTGAGCCAAGATCGTGCCACTGCACTCCAGACTGAGCAACCGAGCAAGACTACATCTCAAAAACAAAAAACAAGATGGAGGGAAAATCAGATTTTGAGTCTACTTCCTGCTCCCTTCTTGGCAGGGATTTACAGTAGATGGTGAACTAAGGTAACTTGTCTATTGGTCTTTTTTTATTACTATTTAATTTTATTGTTTTTGAGACAGAGTCCTGCTCTGTCACCCTGGCTGGAGTGCAGTGGTGCAATCTCGGCTCACTGCAACCTCCACCTCCCGGGTTCAAGTGATTCTCTTGCCTCAGTCTCCCCAGTAGCTGGGATTACAGGCATACATCACCATGCCTGGCTAATTTTTTTGTATTTTTAGTAGAGACGGGGCTTCGCCATGTTGGCCAGGCTGGTCTTGAACTCCTGACCTCAGGTGATCCACTCGCCTTGGCCTCCCAAAGTGCTGAGATTACAAGCATGAGCCACAGCGCCTGGTCCTGCTGGTCTTTTGAAGGCTCTAGTCCAGATTTCTGCATCAAAGTCTCAACTACTTATAACTAGGTCAACATGACCTGCCAATGAATACTTATGCAAATCATTATTATCACCCTGCCTTTCCCTAGATCATCTCCTAGTGATCATCTGAAGACATGCTTCATATGTAAAGAAAAACACTTTTCTTCCTGAGCACCTGAGAATTTCATCTCATTTTCCATGGTCTTTACTCTTGTATCCTAAAATTAAATTCCTTTTAAGCCCATCTCTAACTTGTTTCTCAGTACAGAGAACATTAAGCTATCAGGCACTAATGGCTTAAGAAAATAGAAAGGTCTATTCTGCTAACCTTGACCTCAGATAAGTATATACTTCTTCGGTTAGGAACAGAAGAAGAAAGTAGATAAACACAAAGACTTCCATTCCTTTTCCCCTCAAAATCACCAATACTCCCCCATATGCACACACACACATTTCTAAAGTTTACCCAAGAAAAGTCAAATCTTGAATCCCAGGGAAAGCCATATTGTTCTGTGTCTTGGTGATTTATCTGATGTATATTTGAATTTAAACAGTCAGTGGGTTGAAACAACAGAAAAACACCAGCAAACATGAAAGAGCAGTGCCTTCTCCAAAAACGGGAGAGGCGGCCGAGTGCAGTGGCTCATGCCTGTAATCCCAGCACTTTAGGAGGCCGAGGTGAGTGGATCATGAGGTCTGGAGTTCGAGACCAGCCTGGCCAACATAGTAAAACTCCATCTCTACTAAAAATACAGAAATTGGCCAGGTGTGGTGGCATGTGCCTGTAGCCCCAGACTCTGTCTCAAAAAAAAAAAAAAAAAAAAAAAAAAAAGGCCGGGCACGCTGGCTCATGCCTGTAATCTCAGCACTTTGGGAGGCCGAGGTGGGTAGATCATGAGGTCAGGAGATCGAGACCATCCTGGTTAACATGGTGAAACCCTGTCTCTACTAAAAATACAAAAAATTAACTGGGCGTGGTGGCGGGTGCCTGTAGTCCCAGCTATGTGGAAGGCTGAGGCGGGAGAATGGCATGAACCCAGGAGGTAGAGCTTGCAGTGAGCCTGAGATCACACCACTGCACTCCAGCCTGGGAGTGACAGAGCGAGACTCTGTCTCAAAAAAATTTAAAAAATGAGAGAGGCACTGCAGCCATCACACACAGCTCTTTGATCAAGGGTTATGAAAGCCAAATGTAAATTCTGAAGGCCATTTTGAGTGCTTTGGGTATGGGCATGATCAGGAAATAGCACATCTTGGTCAACCAAATATTCTGGGGAACAGATAACTGAAAACACACATGTCAGGCAGGTGTCACCAACTCTCAAGACTATGCTAGGCGGTCTCAACATCCTTTGATACTTCGTAAGGATCTCACTTCAAATTGGAATTAGCCTCATGAGGTGGGAAAGCGCTGACCACCAGAATGCCTAATGCCAGTTCCCAGCAGAAATCTGAACAATAAAACCATCTTTCTTCCAGACCTAGATCAAGGACTGAAAATACCTTATATATATCCTTGAGCACCAAACTTTGAGGCAGCAAATAAAAACTGCAATCGCTGGCCGGGCATGGGCAGTGGCTCATGCCTGTAATCCCAGCATTTGGGGAGGCTGAGGCAGGCAGATCACTTGAGCTCAGGGGTTTGAGACCAGCCCGGGCCACATGGTGAAACCTCCGTCTCTACAAAAACTACAAAAAAAAAAAAAAAAAAAAAAAAAAAATTAGCCGGGCGTGGTGTTGCTCGCATGTGGTCCCAGCTACTGGTGGGGCTGAGGTGGGAGAATCACTTGAGCCCAGGAGGCAGAGGTTGCAGTGAGCCAAGACTGTGCTGCTGCCCTCCAGCCTGTGTGACAGAGTGAGGCCCTGTCTCAAAAGAAAAAAAAAAAAAATTGCCATTGCCTGAGCTTCCCCTTACTCCCCAGTCTGACAGTTGTTAATGAGTAGACAAGTGCTAGCTGGCAAAAGGTCATTTTTTTGGCCTCCTCACCTTCGTCTGAAAAGAGATAGCATGGCAGATCAGGCCACTCACACAGCCCCATCCCCATCCCACCACAGGAAAATTAGAAACAACTAAGAGTCTCCTCCCCACGGTCCCTCCCCAGGCCCTATTGTGTGCAGCTATCCCTCTGGTGATGAGGTACCACTCACTGGAGGCCAGCAGCGGCCACCTTCCGCCTCCTCACCTCTCCTCGTTGATGCCACACATGCGAATCCGGTCAGAACTGGTCCAGTTGTGCACGCCGCTGTAGAGCGGTGCTGTAGAGATCATGACAGCCACTCACCACCAGATAGGACCTGCTGTGGCCACTCCCCCTGGGGAAAAGAATTCCAGAAAATCAAAACTCGTAACAGGGACAGCTGCTTCAATCACCTTTTACACAGCAATGTTTCAATAAAGGTAATTACAGCATCAAAATGTTAAAGCAGCCAGCCTGCTATGGAAAATTAAGGTCTAAACCGGGAAGAGGGAGCACTAGCTTTCTAGGAATCCATAGGTTTCAGGATGGAGATGAGGACATTGTTAATCACCTAGAGTGAGTTTTAAATTATCTTAAAAGACAGATATGCTTGAGTGTTCAAGGAAATTCAATCTATTTCAGACAAATGAGATGACAGTATATTTTTCTACACACATTTAGCCTAACCAACTACAATTAGAGAGTCATACCCATATATGAGTGGTGCACTGAAACACTACTGGTGACCTTTTTCTCTTCTACTCTCTAATCCATAGGTACTGAAGTATTTGAGTGACGTAGCCAATTTACACTCTTCAGAGGAAGCACATGCTGTTTTTTATAAGTCCTTCAAAAATACTCCATTGACTTTGACTTGGACATAACACATGTATCTAACCTGGTTTCAAGCTCCCTCCAAATCAGGTGTGGTATTCCTTGCACACTGACCACCAACAAGCAAACAAACAGAAAACAATGTTCCATCAAGAACCACATGTTTCGGCAGGGCGCGGTGGCTCACGCCCGTAATCCCAACATTTTGGGAGGCCAAGGCGGGTGGATCACCTGAGGTCAGGAGTTCGAAGCCAGCCTGGACAACATGGTAAAATCCCGTTTCTAGTAAAAATTTAAAAAATTAGCCTGGCATGGCAGTGTGCACCTGTAATCCCAGCTATTCGGAAGGTTGAGGCACAAGCATTGCTTGAACCCAAGACGCGGAGGTTGCAGTGAGCTGAGATCGTGCCAGCACACTCCAGCCTGGGCCACAGAGCAAGACTTCATCTCAATAAAACAAAACAAAACAAAACACGTGTTTCCGTCCTTGTCCCTTCCTATCAGTCTGTTGTCTCCATGCTCCAACACTCTCTTCACCAGCCAATGTCCCTCTCTCGCTTTCACAAGCAGGGCACAGTCAATTTACCTTCTAGAAAAAATGAGCCACCAAGAAAAAGCTTTATCCAATGAGCTTGTCTTGAGACCCTTAAGCTCTCAAGTTAGCTTATTAACTAAAATCCTTATTCATTGAAGTTCAACTGAACAGAACCCTACAGTTATCAGAATTGTATGTTGTTCTCCACTTTCCAAAGAAGTGAATCACAGTAAGATATAGTTGTATGAGGGATTTGTTTCATGTATCCGTTTTTCAATTTTCAGAGATTGTCCACATTCAACACAGTATCACAATTTATTGCATTCCTACTATGAGCCAGCACCATCCTATGTACTGAGGATTCAACAATTAACAAAACAGAACAAAATCCCTGCCCATGTGGAGCTTACATCCCAGGGGGATGACATGGACAATAAACATGTTAAATACTTCTATGTCACAGCATGTTAAATAATTGTATGTCACGGCATGTTAGAAGATAGTACAACAGGTTAGGTGCAGTGGCTCATGTCCGTAATCCCAGCACTTTGGGAGGCCAAGGCAGGTGGATCACCTGAGGTCTGGAGTTCAAGATCAGCCTGACCAACATGGAGAAACCCTGTCTCTACTAAAAATACAAAATTAGCCAGGCGTGGTAGTGCATGCCTGTACTCCTAGATACTCAGGAGGCTGAGGCAGGAGAATTGCTTGAACCCAGGAGGCAGAGGCTGCGGTGAGCCGATATTGCGCCACTGCACTCCAGCCTGAGCAACAAGAGTGAAACTGTCTCAAAAAAAAAAAAAAAAAAAAAAAAAAGGAGGAGGAGGAGGAGGAGATAGTACAACACAGACTAAGGGGCAAGGGCACAGTCTAAGGTGGGAAGGGCCACTATCTGAAATAGGGTGAGCAGGGTAGGCCTTGCTGTAAAGGAGACATTTAAACCATCGGAATGAAGTGAAGGAGGAGCCACGCGGATATTTGGGAGAAAAGCATTCCAGGCTGAGGGAAGAGTGTACAAGAAAGTCCTAAGGCGGGAGGTTGCCCACAAAGATCAAGGGAGAGCCAGGAGGCCAGTGTGGAGGTGGTAGGAGAAGAGAGAGGGGCATCTACCCTACCTGGGCTTCATCCTCCTCCTCATCTCTGCAGAGCGGCATACCGTTGCCCTTGCCCCTTCTCTTTATTCTCTCCCTTCTCTTGTCTTTCCTGATCCACTGCCTGATGGCTTCTCCGGGGCCCTTCTCTTCCACTGCCCACCCCAAAGACTTGGGCATTCACTGGGGCCTGGCCTTTCCCTTGATCTGTCTCTCTTCACCTCTGCCACCCTCTCCCACTTCCTCCCCTTCCTATCTTTCAAGGCTCCTTCCCTCTTTCTCCTCATCCCCCTACCCAGCTCTCTCTCTTTACTCTTCCTCCTCCTCACCTTTCTCTCTCCCTATTATTCTCCCAGCTGTTCACCTTTTGCCTTTCTCCTCTCTCTCTCTCTCTCACACACACACAATCCCCTCTCCTCCAACTTTCTCCCCGTTCCCACCTCTCTCCTTCCCTTTCTTTTTCTTGCTTATCTAACCTTCCCCATTTCCCTCAGTCTCCCATTCATTCTCTCCTCCCTCTCCCCCTCCTTTCCCTTCTCCCTCTCCTGTGCCTCCCCCTCCCCTCTACTCTTTGGCCTTCAGTCTCCCTCTTCTGGTCCCTCCCTGGTCTCCCTCTGTCTCTTTTCCTCCTAGTCTGCCTTTTGCCGGCTCTCCCTGGCTTCCCCCACCCATCTCTCTCCCTCTATGCCAGTTGTCAGCCCTGCCCCGCCTTCTCTCTCAGCTCATGAGCTTCCACAGTTTCAGCTCGCCCCTTGATGCGCTGATGACTCCCAAATCTGTATCTCTAGCCTTGACCTCTCTCCTTAAGCCCAGACCAGAATTTCCAGCTGCCAGCAACTCGCTGTTAATTGGATGACCACCAAGCCCCTCCAACTCAACGTGTCTCAAACCATACTCATTATCTGTTCTCATAAACCTGCTCCCCACCCCCTATGTCCAGTAGCAGCGTGTTTCCTAGCTTACTTAACAGCACTACTGTCCCCTAGCCTGGAAATTTCCGCCCTGTCGTCTTCAACTCCTTTTCTCCCCTGCCGCCCATATTCAATCAGAAGTCATGCCTTAATAATGCCATCTCCAGCCTTGCCTTCTACCCTTCTTGCCACTACCCTGGTGCAGGCCCTCATCAGCTCTCACCCAGACTATTACAATCACCTCTTAACTGCTCCCTCTGCCTTCAATTTCTTGATTCTACAATAAATTCATCTTCTAAAGCTCCAGGTCGATCATGTCACCCCCTCCTTCCTCAAAAGCTTTCAACAGCTTTCCCCGGCCTCTAGGATCTAGCCAGCCATTCTCAGCATAGCCTTCAGGGCCCTCATGACCTGGCCTCAAACCTCCTCTCCAGCCTCCTCTTCCACCACATCTTGCCATTTCCCCACCACTCTCACCACCCCCAGCTCCCAACCCTTCCTAAACACACCATCCAGTTTCAGGACTCTTCTCCCTCCTCACCCTGAAATGGCCTCTCCTGCTTCCCCCTCTTCCTCTCCCTGTCTTCTCTCAAGACCCAGCTTAAATGTCATCACATCATCCCCCTAGCCCTGGCCCTAGAGTTCAGTTAACCCCTCCCTCTCTGGTTATCCTCAAGCATTTAATCCCTACCTCTTCCACAGCACTGGTTCTTATTCTCCTCTCTAGCTTGGTTAGTTGGGGACAAGGCATGTTTATCTCCCCCACCAGACAATCAGCTACCTAAGGTAAGAAATAGCATCCTTGGCCAGGCACAGTGGCTTACGCCTGTAATCCCAGCACTTTGGGAGGCCAAGGCGGGCACATCACCTGAGGTCAGGAGTTTGAGACCAGCAGAGCCAACATGGGGAAACCCCATCTCTACTAAAATACCAAATTAGCCGGGCATGGTGGCACATGCCTATAATCCCAGCTACTTGTGAGGCTGAGGCAGGAGAATCGCTTGAACCTGGGAGGTGGAGGTTGAGGTGAGCTGAGATTGCGCCATTGCCATTGCACTCCAGCCTAGGCAACAAGAGTGGAACTCCATCTCAAAAAAAAAAAAAAAAAAAAAAGAAAGAAAGAAAAAGAAATAGCATCCTTTTTTGTCTTTGGTTCCTCCACAACACCTTACATATAGTAACTACTCAGTAAATGCATGTTATACGGAACTGAATTCTGGATAAGAACTGAAGTGACGGCCCTGAGAAATCACAAGAAGCAAAATCAACACCCACCCCCCCGACACACACACAAAGCATCCACCATGTTTGCTTACTACAGAAAAACCTTTGTACTCCAATGAAAAACCTATGCACTATCTATAGTATAACCTTCTGGGCTATCTGATTTTAGCTCAGGTTATTGTCTTCAAGCTATTCTGCATCTCTGTAAATTGCAGGTAACTGATGTATATGCGAAGTCTGTCTTGTCCCATAGAGTTTGGATTGACTTTCCTCCCCACTGTAGAAAAACTACTTTTGCCTCCGTTTGCAATTTAGTTCCTTTACTCCACATAAATTTGTGCTTTTTGACTTTTTGTTTGAACCAGCTATAACATCTTTCTGGTTCTCTTGTTGATTAATGAGTAAAATAAAATCTTTAACACGTGTTCATTTTTATATCTGTACGAGAGTCATGATTTTTTACCTTTTTTCTGACAATTATCTTTTAACATTACAAAGACAGTTATGTGGGTTAGCATAATTTTAGAAACATTTTTAACAGGGACCCCGTTCCCTGAACATCCTGGTTAATCAAGTTTTGACTGTTTCTTAGAATATCTTGGAATATCCCCATTTTAACAAACAACACTGGCTGGGCACAGTGGCTCACACCTGTAATCCCAGAACTTTGGGAGGTTCAGGTGGGAGGACTGCTTGAGTCCTAGAGTTCAAGACCAGCCTGGGCAACATGGCAAAACCCCATCTCTACAAAAAATTAGCCGGGCATGGTGGCGGGTGCCTGTAGTCCCAGCTACTTGGGAGGCTGAGGTGGGAGGATCACCTGAGCATAGGAAGTCAAGCATGCAGTGAGCTGAGATTGTGCCACTGCATTCCAACCTGGGTGACAGCGAAACCCTGTCTAAAACAAAAATAAAAATAAAAACAAAACCAGCTCAGCCTATTGGCTGATACCCCAGGTACTCATTTCATCTTTTCTCTCTACTAAGCATTACAGGACTCGGCCAGGCATGGTGGCTCACATCTATAATCCCAGCACTTTGGGAGGCCAAGATGGGTGGATCATCTGACGTCAGGAGTTCGAGACCAGCCTGGCCAACATGGTGAAACCCCATCTCTACTAAAAATACAAAAAATAGCCGGGCATGGTGGCAGGCACCTGTAATCTCAGCTACTCGGGAGGCTGAGGTAGGAAAATTGCTTGAACCCGGGAGGCAGAGATTGCAGTGAGCCAAGATTGTGCCACTGCACTCCAGCCTAGGCGACAGAGTAAGACTCCGTCTGGGGGGGGGAAGAAAAGAATTAGAGGACTCAAGCAATGGAAGGGGCTGTTCTTGCCATAAAATGCATTTCAGGCTGGGGTAGTGGCCTGTAACCCCACTGTGATCATGCCTGTAATCCCAGCACCTTGGGAGGCTGAGGCAGGTGGATCACTTGAGCTCGAGTTCAAGATCAGTCTGGGCAACACGGCAAAGCCCCATCTCTACTAAAAATACAAAAAATAGCCGAGTGTGGCTGTGCACACCTGTGGTCCCTGCTACTTGGGAGGCTGAGGTGGGAGAACTGCTTGAGCCCGGGAGGCAGAGGTCACAGTGAGCCGAGATTGGGCCACTGCACTCCAGCCTGGGCAACAGAGGGAGACCCTATCTCAAAAAAAAAAAAAAAAAAAAAAAGATGTGTTTCAACACAAAGTACAAGTTTCAGTTGCTACTAAATATCTATAGGCAGCAGGTATCAGTGACACTGGATTTTTCACTCTCAGGTTTCCTATTGTTCTATTCAGAGAGGATTAGGATTAGTAGTATGTAGGGTCTGAGACAGAAATCAGAGGGGGAACACAGGCACTTGGAAACAGAACATCATACAACATCACCTAGATAAAGAGCTTTTAGGCCAAAAAAAAAAAAAACCACACACAAAATAAAACCAAGTTAAAATATCAAAATAATTACTATATAATACACGTGCTATGACCACGTAGAGAACAACGCTGATTCTGGATACCCCCATTTTCACAAGATCCTCAAGATGGAGCATCCACTTAAATCTTTGCCTCCCAATTTTTTATCATGATTTCGTCCCAGATAGCTTCCTATCTGAAGCCCACTGTTGCTAATTAACAGTAGCCTTTGCAGATGAGAGGAGAGAAGGGGAGGGATAAAACACGGGCAGGAGAACACTGACACTGAGCTACATGGTCTATACAAGAAGGCAAGATTGGTCTTCCCCAGCCAGAGGGAAAGTAAAGGGAACCTCTAAAGCAGCCCTAGAGAACAGGCTCCTGCCTGTGCGAATGCTCACAGAAGGGAGGAGTCAGGAGGGTCAGTGTCAACCAATGTTTCCCAGCCAGAATCACCAAGGAGCTTGTTCAAAATACAGATTCCTAGGTCTCAGTCCTGGAGATTCTGATTCAGTAGGCCTAGGGGCTTGTTTTATTATATTATAGCCAATCAAATTAGTATCCCAGGAGAGGTGAGCAAAAAGGAAAAGCCTTGTAGGCATGCCACACTTGGTAGGTGCCGCTGGTTTACACACTTGTATGCTGGCTTTTGCTTGAAGCACCGGTACTCATGTGTTCTCCCTTTCCACCTCCCCCCACCACCCCGCCCACTCTCCCTCTCTCTGATGGAAATCATCACATCAAAAGCAAAGTTCCAAAAAGGAACTTGGAAGAAACCTGGTAATCCCAAATGACCCAGGAAGCACAGGCACAAGGATATGAAATACCTCAAAGGATTTTCCCAGATGTCACAACCATGTAATTGTTAAAGAAATGAACAGCTGCATGGCCCAAGAATCAACGCTGGTCACTGCCTAGAAGGCAGAGGAACCACTGTGAGCTATCCTTACTTTGGGGGGAAAAACTCAAAAGATATATCCAACTCACGGTGAGGACAAAGGAGAGCACGTGCTCTGCCAACCCAAAGCCATACGTGTGGCTGGAAAAAAATATATTTATATATGTAAAACTTCAATTTAGGAGGCATACGCACAGAGAAGTAAAAGGCCTGCCCAAAATCCCAGGAAATGAATCCAACAAGTGGGCAGCCAAGAGCAGGTAGCCAGAGACAACCACCACACTACAGAACAGGGGAAACAAACAAACAAAAAAAGAACTAATGGGAGAGAAATAACTTTTTTTTTTTTTTTTTTTTTTTTGTGAGACGGAGTCTCACTCTGTCACCCAGGCTGGAGTGCAATGGCACGATGTTGGCTCACTGCAACCTCCACCTCCTGGATTCAAGTGATTCTCTTGTCTCAGCCTCCTGAGTAGCTGGGATTACAGGCATGGGCCACCATGCCTGGCTAATTTTTGTATTTTTAGTAGAGACGGGGTTTCACCATGTTGGCCAGGCTCGTCTCGAACTCCTGACCTCGTGACCAACCCATCTCGGCCTCCCAAAGTACTGGGATTGCAGGCGTGAGCCACCGCGCCTGGCCACAATAACTTTAAGATGGTGAAAAATAGCAGCTAAGCTGAGGGCGAGCAGGTAGTGGAAGAGAAACTATAATGAAGCAGAGATCTTTAAAACAAATCAAAATAGAACACACTGGAAGACAAGGGCAGGTATGATAAGCATAAAAGAAAAGCCCATCACATGTAACAACCAAAAGGAAAAAAAATGAAATAGGGGAACCTGAAATATTTCACCATCATGGGCCAAACTGAAACACTGTGGGGAAGCACTGAAGACAGACATTTTAGAAAAGTTTAGAGAGAATGTGTTCTCAAAAGGGGAAGAATAACATCAAATTATAGCCTATGTCAGGGCTGGGGGAGTTAGTAATAGGGGATAGGCAGCACTAAAATCTCAAAGGAGATTTTACAGATGGGATAGGATTTTTTTGTTTTGTTTTGAAATGAAGATGCCAAAACATGCAGATTTCACAATAATTACAAGCGAAAGCATGGTTGTCATCATGCATATGAGGAAGAGAAGGACATTAAAGGAGGTAACAGAGAGAGCATCTATCTGACAAATGTTTTTGACTGAGGTAGGCACTGTTTATGAGGTTTTTAACCTTAAACAGGACGAGGCCAGGCATGGGCTCATGTCTATAACCCCAGCACTTTGGGAGGCTGAGGCAGGAGGATTCCTTGAACCCAGGAGTTTGAGACCAGCCTGGGCAACATAATGAGACCTCATCTCTATAAAAAATAAAAAAAAAAAATAGCTGGGTATGATGGTGCACACCTGTGGTCCCAGCTACTCAGGAGGCTGCGGTGGAAGGGATCCCTTGAGCCCAGGATGTCGAGCCCGCAGTGAGCTAAGATCATGCCACTGCACTCCAGCCTGGGTGACAAAGAGAGATCCTGTCTCAAAAAAATAAATAAATAAAAGAAAATGATCAGACAGGGTGTTCATGCAGCTGACAAATACTTCAGGATCATGTAGTTCCCTTTGTGGCCAAAGACCCCTTAAGTGCAGAACACTCAGAGCTGGCAACGTGTGGAACACAACTCGGTCTTCTACACATAGCATGAAACCTACCCATTTATTCATGCTTGGACTCTACCATCAAGACAGTAAACTAGAAACCCAAGCTTAAGAAGTTCTCAATAAAACGAAATGTGGTCCTGCTCCCCCAGGTTCCTTTTGGTTCATAGTGCCTGGTGACCTGGAAGCAATTATGACTTTAAAAAAATGAAAGAGCCGGAAAATATTCATCTTGAAGCCTGGCCCTGGATCTGTCCTCGAGAGGATAGGCGTGGCCAGTAGACAGTTTAAGGAGGAGGGCTGGGTCAGTGATGACTAATAAGTAAAGAAAACCAACTTTGGGACCTACTCCTCCAATAGAGACCCAGAGCTCTTGGTAAAGCTCCCATAAGACAGAGGCGAACTTTACAGCAGCAAAAGGAGAGGCCACCTCATCATTCCACTTGGGAAAAACAGCATCCAAGACACCCCTGAGGAGATCCAAAAGACCACTGACACTGAGATCTCAGGGCTAGAGGGAAAAGGCCATGACTTCTGCCCAGAAGTCTTTTAGAGTGAAGGCAAATCTGCTCATTGTTTTCCACAGGAAAATGTATACACACCCAGCAAGGACAACTTTACCTGGCTTTAGATGTGGAACTCCTACTACAGAGCTTGCCCTCCTGATTACTCTGCCTTCTTCCATGTGTATTCAACAGAATGTGTTAGAAGACTAACATTCCTGTTTTCCCTACTTGATTACATACCGCAACCCGTGCCCCCAATGAGGAAGTTACCCCAATTTAAACCGTTCTGGCCGGGTGCAGTGACTCATGCCTGTAATCCCAGCATTTTGAGAGGTGGAAGCAGGTGGATCACTAGAGGTCAGGAGTTCTAGACTAGCCTGGCCAACATGCCGAAACCCCATCTCTACTGAAAATACAAAATTAGCTGGGCGTGGTGGTGTATGCCTGTAATCCCAGCTACTCAGAAGGCTGAGGCAGGAGAATTGCTTGAACCTGGGAGGCAAAGGTTGCAGTGAGCCAAGATCAGGCCACTACACTCCAGCCTGGGTGACAGAGCTAGACTCCATGTCAAAAAATAAAAATAAAAATAAACTGTTCTTTAATGATCTAATACATATAAGGGTATTCTAAAATTCTCCTCAATCTTTCCCCCCAATATCTATATTCCCTCATCTTTCCCTACCATTAACCAAATATCATTCCCTGAAACTCAAGAGTCCCATAGACAGGCCAGACGTGGTGGCTCATGCCTGTAATCCCAGGACTTTAGGAGGCTGGGGTGGGTGGATCACTTGAGACCAGGAGTTCGAGACCATCCTGGTCCACATGGTGAAACCCCATCTCTACTAAAAATACA